>NC_012871.2:58976426-61376426 GCF_000003195.3 Sorghum bicolor
GAGATGACACCACAGGTCCCGACCAGCCTTCTCGGCGTGACGACAGTAGCGGCCGCTTCGACAACAGGAACCATCGCCGCCCCGACAACCGGGACCACAGAGAAGGCTGGGACAGGCGCCGCGACAATCGCGACGATTTCAGAGGCAAGCGCCCTCGCGATCACGACCACGAGGTGAATACGGTCAAGCGCCCCAACGAACGGCGGGATTACCAGGAAGACTACAACAAGACGTTGAAGGGACCATGCCAACTGCATCCAAAATCCAACCACATCATGGAAGAATGCTGCGTCATCAAAAGCATCTATACGTGGCGGGCTGCTCAAGACGATCCCTCCAAGAAAAACGGGAAACAAGACGGGCGCGATCACGAAGACGAGGACGAAGACCAGGATAGGGACCCACGACACCAGTATGTCAGTCCTACTGACGTGGTCCATTCCATCTTCGGAGGCAAGGTCTCCATCGAGTCTAAACGAGAAAGAAAGCTCTTAAAGAGAGCCTGCCTCCACATAGACAGCACTGATGGCCTGATCGCCGATCCAAAATTTCCTCCCTGGTCGCACAGGGAAATCTCCTTCAGCAGGAAGGATCAGTGGGCTGCTATCCCGGAGCCAGGTCGTTTCCCTCTAATCTTGGACCCTTGCATCAACAGCATCAGATTCGAGCGCGTGCTCGTGGACGGAGGAAGCTCCATTGACATCCTCTTCCGCAACAGCCTGCCCGCTCTCAAGATATCTTCGGCACAATTAAAACCCTACGATGCTCAATTCTGGGGAGTCTTGCCAGGTCAGAGTTCAGTGCCCCTCGGATAGATAACATTGCCTGTCCAATTCGGCACGCCCGACCACTTTCGAACAGAGTTCGTCAACTTTGTGGTCGCCGACTTCGATGGGACCTACCACGCTATACTGGGCCGACCATCGCTGACAAAGTTCATGGCAGTCCCGCATTACTCATACCTAGTCCTCAAAATGCCTACGGAGAAGGGTGTCCTAACCGTCAGAGGCAATGTCTACACTGCATATACTTGCGAAGAGGAGAGCTTCAAGATCACCGAAGCAATTGATCTCTCAATACGCATGGCAGAAACAGCAACCCAAGCCGCACAGCTACCTCCCGACCAGCTCCGACTACCCGAGCAGGAGACCGCCAGGAAGAATTCAAAATCCAAGGAGTATAAAGAAGTACAACTGGTCGACAGCAGCCCCGAGAAGACGGCCCTCATCGGGGCCAATCTGGACCCCAAATAGGAAGACGCGCTCGTCAGGTTTCTAAGGGACAACGTGAGCGTTTTCGCATGGAAACCCGCAGACATGCCTGGCGTCCCACGAAACCTGATCGAGCACTCCTTAAACGTCTCGAAGACCGCAAGACCCATCAAGCAAAAGCTGCGACGGTTCGCTCGTGACAAAAAGGAGGCTATTAGGACACAAATAACACGGCTTCTAGCAGCCGGATTTATAAAAGAAGTGTATCATCCCGATTGGCTTGCCAATCCGGTTCTTGTACGCAAAAAGAATAATGAATGGAGAATGTGCGTTGATTACACTGATCTCAATAAACACTGTCCTAAAGATCCTTTTGGTCTCCCTCGCATCGACGAGGTGGTCGACTCAACGGCCGGATGCGAACTCCTCTCCTTTCTAGACTGCTACTCTGGTTATCACCAGATCTCGCTAAAGGAAGACGACCAGATCAAAACGTCTTTCATTACTCCTTTCGGCGCATACTGCTACATGACCATGTCATTCGGACTCAAAAATGCCAGAGCCACCTATCAAAGGGCCATCCAGCAATGCCTCCACGATGAGATTCGTGATGACCTCGTCGAGGCCTATGTAGATGACGTCGTCGTTAAAACAAGGGATGCAAGCACCCTAATCGACAACTTAGACCGAACCTTTAAGGCGCTAAACAGGTACAAGTGGAAGCTTAACCCCAAAAAGTGCATCTTCGGTGTCCCTTCTGGTCTACTACTCGGCAACGTCGTCAGCCGCGACGGCATACGGCCAAATCCTTCAAAAGTAAAAGCAGTACTTGACATGCGACCACTTAAGAATGTTAAGGATATTCAGAAGCTCACCGGATGTATGGCCGCCCTCAGCCGCTTCATCTCAAGACTAGGAGAAAAAGGCCTCCCTTTCTTTAAACTCTTGAAGGCGTCAGAAAAATTCTCCTGGACAGAAGAGGCTGACGCTGCGTTCACCCAGCTTAAGACTTTTCTCACTTCACCGCCTGTTCTTACAGCGCCTCTGCCCAATGAAGACCTACTCCTTTACATTGCTGCAACCGATAGGGTTGTTTCGACGGCAATAGTGGTCGAGCGAGACGAGCCAGGTCACGTCTACAAGGTCCAGAGACCCGTTTACTTCATAAGCGAAGTCCTAAACGAGTCCAAGGTCAGATATCTGCAAATACAGAAGCTCATATACGCCATTCTAATAACGTCGAGAAAGCTAAATCATTACTTCGACGGCCATCGAGTCTTGGTAACCACCAGTTTCCCTCTTGGGGATATCCTGCGCAATAAAGACGCCAATGGTAGAATTGTAAAATGGGCAATGGAATTATGCCCATTCTCCCTGGAGTTCTAGAGTCGCACCACAGTCAAGTCTCAGGCCCTGGTCGATTTCATCGCAGAGTGGACGGATCTCAATGAGCCTCCCGTTCCCGATGTCTCCGACCACTGGTCGATGTTCTTCGACGGGTCCTTGAACATCAACGGCGCCGGCGCTGGGATACTTTTCGTGTCGCCCAACAAGGACAAACTGCATTACGTCCTTAGGATCCTTTTTCTGGCATGAAACAACGTCGCCGAGTACGAAGCATGCCTTCACGGCATACGATTAGCCGTTGAGTTGGGAGTCAAATGCCTTTATGTCTATGGCGACTCCGCTTTAGTTATCAACCAGCTCAACAAGGAATGGGACGCAACCCACGAGAAGATGGATCTCTACTGCAAAGAAATTTGGAAGTGGGAAACCAACTTCTATGGCATAGAGTACATCCACGTGGTCCGGGACAAGAACCAGGCAGCAGATGCGTTGTCAAAGTTAGGGTCATCTCGGGCCCAGATCCCGCGAGGTGTTTTTGTCCAGGACATCCATGAGCCAAGCGTGGGCAAAGACCCGGCCGAAAAGCAACCTATTGAGGCAATGCTCATAGACGACGTTACTCCGACAACCAGTAGCCGTGATTGGCGCACCCCGTTCATCAGATATATATCGGACGGGTCAGGCTTTCAGGATAAAACAGAGAACGAGCGCCTCATTCGACGATCAAAGAATTACATACTGGTGGACGGCAAACTTATGCGAAAAAATGCAAGTTCTGAAGTGCTGCTCAAATGCATATCCCAGGATGATGGCATCAAGCTCCTAGACGACATACATGCCGGATCCTGCGGCAACCATGCTGCCTCCAGAACACTGGTCGGGAAAGCTTTCCGAGCAGGTTTTTATTGGCCAACCGCGGTCGACGACGTAGAAAAACTGGTCCGACACTGTGAGGGATGTCAGTTCTTCGCTAAAACGACCCACGTACCTGCTCATGAGATTCAAACTATCCCGTCGTCCTGGCCTTTCGCCTGCTGGGGGCTCGACATGATCGGGCCATTTAAACCGGCCCCTGGCAACTTCAAGTTCGTTTTCGTATTAATCGACAAGTTCTCAAAGTGGATTGAATACATGCCACTGGTCAAAGCAACCTCCGAGAAGGCCGTGGAGTTCCTCAATCAAATCATACACAGATTCGGGATCCCAAACAGTATAATCACTGACCTGGGTACTTAGTTCACTGGCACCACATTTTGGGACTTCTGCGATGATAGAGGCATAGTCATAAAATACGTGTCAGTAGCTCACCCACGGGCAAATGGCCAGGTTGAGCGTGCGAACGGAATGATCATTGACGCCCTAAAGAAAAGGTTATACACCGAGAACGACAGAGCACCTGGTCGATGGATGAAAGAGTTACCGCCTGTGGTCTGGGGTCTCCGAACTCAGACTAGTCGCGACACGGGAGTGTCACCCTACTTCATGGTTTACGGCACCGAGGCAGTTCTGCCGTCTGATATAACCTTCGGTTCTCCTAGAATTGAAAACTTCAACCAGTTAATAGCCGACAACGCCAGGGAGCTCGAAATTAACTGCATGGAGGAAAAGCGTCTAAATTCATGTCTCCGAACAGCAAAGTATCTTGCAGCAATCAGACGGTACCACAACAGGAACGTCAAGGACCGTTCTTTCGTGGTCGGCGATCTGGTACTCTGATGGAAAACAAGCCAGGAAGGAATACACAAGCTATCCACTCCCTGGGAAGGACCCTTTGTGGTCGCCGAAGTCACACGACCCACATCCTACAGATTGGCATATCCAGACGGAACACGCGTGCCTAACTCTTGGCACATAGACAAACTGCGCCGATTTTATCCATAAGTTCTAGTAACTTTTGCTTGTAAGTCTCTTATAGTTGGCAATAATAAAAGTTTTTCTTTTTGGCTATACTTTGTTTACACGCAGAGCTTTCGGCGAAGAGCAACAATGTCCTCTGCGACGGAAACTCCTAGCGACTATGAATCAAACACAGTGACACGTCACTCAGATAACTTTACAGCGCTCAAAATAACAGTCATGACAAAAGCAAACTTTATTACAAACTTTACATACAAAGTTTACAATAAATACCCCGACGGGCGGTCACTAGTCTACTCCTACAGACTACCCTACGGGCCTACTGCTCGGGCTGATCACCCGCCTGGCCTTGCTGCCCGGACGAAGGGGTCGGGGCCACCGGCGCCTGGCTGGTCGAGACCGCAGGCGTCGACCGCCCATCTCCAGCAACAGACGCCCCCGACAACTCCCTGGCCGACCTGTCTGAACCCGGCTGGTCGGGGGGAGTGGCCGTCCCGCATAGATTAATGTCGCCGATCACCGTCGACGACAAGTCCAGCAGACCGGCCCGAAGCTCGTCCGCCTCCTGCGGGCCGACCTCCTTGGGATACCCCTTCTCCAGCCTGGACAAGTCGACCAGGGGGTAGTGGGCGTGCACCATGCTAAGAATATGCGCGCCAGCGAACTCCCCGGCGTCCTTCACGAACTGCTGGAGCCAATCTTAGGCCCGTTGCGCCTTTTCGACAGGCGTCAGTTTTGGCGCGCGAGGCTGGCTTTCTGGACCGGGGATACACCTTTCCAAAGCCTAATACAATTAGTCTTCCAGGAGTCCCGATCTTTGACCAGCTCGTCTAAGTGCTTCTTGGTATTCACCTTGAGCACTGCAAATCAAGAAATAGGTCAGCATAATGAAAAGAACGTTGAGCAGCTATATAAAAGGGTGGCGGCACGGCTACTTACCAGACAACTCCCAGTTCCTCTGGCCTAGCTCCTCGCCTGCTCGGCGCCCGGTTTCCAGCGCTCCGGCAAGCTCTTGACCGAGCTGCTCCTTCTCCTGCCGAAGGCGCGCCACCTCCTCCTCCAAGCCTACATGAATAATCCTCTGGTCAGCAAAGTCAACCAACGCGGCTACAAATAGCTGCCTCGGAGTATGAGACTGACCTTCTCGCTGCCGATACTGGTCGGCCAAGCATCGGGTAAGCTCGAGACGGTGCTCTTCCTGAGCGCTCATCTCGGCCACCTTCTCTCCAACTTCTGACCGAAGCCGGTCCACCTCCGCGGCCAGGGCCTTGTTCTCGGCCACAATGCCTTCTATTTGGTTGAAGCACCTCTTCCGGTACTTCGCCGTTTTCATTGCGCCCTGCAAGAAAGAGTATATGTCGAACATAGGAACACTGCACATAGTTGTCGAGCAGCACACAGGACCACCTACCTTAACCTCGTCCACGAGACGCTTAGTCGCGCGTTCCACCCTCGCGGCCTCCTCCGTCTCCGCAAGCTCCTCGTGTCCAATAAAGTGGTCCCCGCGTTGGCGCCACACATAGACGTGCTGGCGACCATCACGGGGACGACCCTGGACCTCCTCCACGTCGTCGTCAGAGGCCTCCTGGGGCTCCTCGTGTGCCGCACTGCCCCCGGCTGCGGTCGAGGGCATCACGGGTCCCTGGTCTAGGCCAGGGGAACCTACGGGCGAAGAGGCCCCTGCTCGGGGCGGTGTCGGGACCCTCGTTTCTTCGGCTGGAGGAGTCGGGACTCTGCCTTCCTCCTCCGCAACAGTAATCGGGGGAGGGGTCCTTGTCGCCTCCTCATCCCTCAGCGGAGTGCTCGCCGCGGCACTCGCCGGGGCGGTTTGTCCGTCAGCGCCTGTAGCAGCGGCCGCCGCCGCAGGCTGCTTTGTGGCCTGTGGCGCGGCGTCCTCAACGGCGGCAGCAGGCTCGGCCGTCTTCTGCTCCGCGACTTGGTCGGGGTTGACGTACGATGCCGCGCTAAGCAACGAAGCGACATTTTCAACGACAGTAAAAAAAACGCCAAAATACGTAAGTTGAACACTTACAGGTCTGATCGACGGTGGGTTGCGGTGAACCTCCTCCTGGCCCTGCCGTTCGGCGCTGGTGCCCCCGTTTCTGCGACGCGTGGTGCAGGAGGATCGCTGGCCACCCGATCAGTGGTGGCCGGCGCATTGTCCGAACGGCTATGAGGCCTTCGGACCAGCGACGGTGCGGCCTCCTCCTCCTCATCAACGTCGTCGGTGATCCGGACGAGCCGACGGCGCTTTGGCACCTGGCTGCTCTCTGCCGGCAGCGTCGGCGCAGGTGAAGGATCTGCTGCCAATGGCCTCTTCCCAGTCACCCTGTCCTCGGTGGTCGGGGCGGGACGGGCTTGCTCCTCTTCACTGCTGGTGTACCGAGCACACCGAGCAGCGTCCTCCTCCGGCGGATCCTCCCCTGCGGGATTCTCCATCCCAGGCGCCAGTGACACATACACTGTGCACGGTCAACATCTCCGATCTGCAAAATTAACACAGACAAGTCAGCAGCTGACAATAACGAACGCTAAGGAGGCACAATCAGGAAGTAGCGATACCTTAGGAGCTGGTCGTCCCAGCTTGAAAGCTTGCACCCGATCACTACCTCGGATGAAGCTCCCGTCAGCAAAGTTGAACAACTCGTTCAACAACTGCTGCACCTCCGCCTTCTCCAAGATCTCAGGTGTCATCCTGGTCGGGTCTTGGCTTCCAGCATACTCGTACGCCGAGTGCACCCTCTTCTGGCAGGGCCTCACCCGACGACAAATGAAGTTGCCGACCACCGCTAGCCCGTCCAAGCGCGACCAGTCGATCAGCTTCATCAGATCTGCTACCTGGCCGGTGAACTCTGGGCGGTCGGTCCAACTGACCCTCTTCTCGGGGATGTACCCCACGTCGCAGAACGTGGAGCTGCCCGGTTCTTCCCTGACGTAGAACCACTTCCTGTACCATTCGGTTAGGGAAGTGTTCCAGGGACAGCTCAGATAACGGTTCTTCATCCCGTCACGAAGATTGAGGTATACTCCACCTGCAATCTTGGAGCCTCCAACTGCTCCCTTCTTTCTTAAACAGAAAAGATAGCGAAAAAGATCGAAGTGCGGCTCTATGCCAACATAGGCCTCGCACAGATGAATGAAGGTGGAGATGAGAAGGATTGAGTTCGGGTGCAGATTGCAAATCCCGATCTCATAGTACAAGAGAAGACCCTGAAGAAAAGGATGGACAGGAACCCCAAAACCCCTCTTAAGAAAATCCTCGAACACTACGATCTCACCGGCGCGGGGGTCGGGGTAGCTCTCCCCCTCTGGCGCCCTCCAGCCGCCAAGCTCTGGGCTGTGCAGTAGCCCCATATCGACGAGGTCACTGAGGGACTTTGCAGTGCTGCGGGATTTCTTCCATTCCTTGGCCATCAGCTCGGCCCTCTTCTTGGAGTCGCTCTTTGCCATTGGAGGTGCGGGAGTGGTTTCGAGCTAGGAGGGTGCAGGTGATTGTAGAAGGCAAAGAGCAGAAGGCTTAAAGGCAATGGTAGGATGAGCAATGCAGGGGTAACTGTCGGGATTTTATAAACCACAACTCCACCCCTCCCACTTCCCGCATTCTTGGGAAGTGGGCGGGCCCAATGGCGGACGCGGCGCTTCGGTTTTCAAGGATTATCGGCAATTAATGCGGCGGCGTTTTCGTACAAATTGATGGTTTCTTTTTCTCAAACCCCGCAAAGGGCGGCTGCACAGTTGCCAGGCGCAACTTTTCACGCAACCATCTGACATTACGTCAGGAGGTCTCGTCACGTCAATTAATTACGTGGTAAGACTTTTTCAAAATAAAACAGACAAAAATTGGAAGAAAGGTCAACAACTCAAGGACTGCACCGACCACCGAGCACTTTATACTCGGGGACTGGTCGCCTAGTCTATCAATTCGGAAATTCAAGAAATGCACCGACCACCGAGCACTTTATACTCGGGGACTGGTCGCCCAGTCTATCAATTCGGAAATTCAAGAAATGCACCGACCACCGAGCACTTGATGCTCGGGGACTGGCCGCTAAGTCCGTTGGTTCGGGAATTCAGGGACTGCACCGACCACCGGTCAATTGATGCTCGGGGACTGGTCGTCCAGTCTGTTAGTTCGGGAATCTGTGGGCTGTACCGATCTCCGAGCATTGTACACTCAGGGACTGGTTGACCAGCTCGTCAAATTGATAAGTCTATCCGATAGTAAATGGACATGAGACGCTCGGGGACTGGACAATTTTAATTTTTTAGACCTTGCTACAAGGTTCATACTTCACCTTCCAGCAAGCTCGGGGACTACATCGGTACGATGCATCTGGCGATGCATCTCAGATTCAAAATTACTTTGAGGATTTTTCTTTTGACCCTGGCACCACGTGCCTACGTCACCTACTGCCAGGCTCGGGGACTAAGTGGGCACACTTCACCTTGCGGTGAACATGCTTGCTTTTTTGAAGATCTGTACTTTTCGGAAAAGTAAAGTGGGCACACTTCACCGGAAAAGAAATATTTTTTCTCAAGAGCACCATGCATTCTTCGAACAATTGGCTTCTTCGATGATGATGTTGATCAAATATATTCAGATTTGGTCAAAATACCGTTGCAACTGTCTGGGCAATTTTCATGTTGATTGAAGACGTCAAGTTTTATTGGTCGAAGAAGCTCAAGATGGCGTGTTACTTCACAATACATGGTGCTCGGGGACTAGCTGTGGGGGTATAAACCCCTATACCCTTACGGCCAGACTTGGGCCAGGAGGCTTGACCCATTACGAGACAAATTCAAAGGCTTGATCTGACAGCTCGGAGTTTCGCGCAAGGAAACAAGACGTGGAGATCAAGCAGGATTCTAGTCGGGTAGAATAGGAATTGATATCGAACTATCTATGGCAATTGTAACCGACTAGGATTAGTTTCCAGATCTGTAACCCTGCCCTCCGGACTATATAAGGAGGGGCAAGGGACCCCCCTAGGGGACATTTATCTCTCAATCCAATACAATCAGACGCAGGACGTAGGTATTACGCCAACTCGGCGGCCGAACCTGGATAAAAAGCTTGTCCGTGTCTTGCGTCACCATCGAGTTCGTAGTTTGCACACCGTCTGCCGATAAATAACTACCGTGGGCATACCCCAAGGTAGACTGCCGACCAGCTTTCGTCGACACTTGGTCCGCTAGGGTTGAGGACGCATCGGGTCTCCTAGGATCTAGAAAGAGCCTAAAGAAATAACCAACGTAAAAATAATGTCGGTGTTTGGACACGTGGTCCAGGCACTAACAAGTAACAAGTTTGCGTGTCCCTTAACCCAGATAGTGATGCAAGAAGAACACAGGAGATTTATACTGGTTCGGGCTAACGCTGCCCTACGTCCAGTGAGGGGGTCGAGACCTGTATTATCTTGCACCTAAAAGTGCTTGTAGTAGGGGTGTACAACTTAGCTGCGAGAGTGGGAAGATGTCCCAGGTTTCAGCTTAGAGAGTGTTTGTGTGAGTGTGTTGATGGTGTTCAACCTGGATTGGGGATTGTCTCGCCGTGTCCCCCTACTGGGTGCCCTGCCTCCCCTTTTATAACCACAAGGAGAGGTGGGGTTTTACATGTGTAAGTCTTACTTTTTACTCCTGATGTGCTGAAGAATTACGGCGTTGGGACTGTAGACACTGGTCATTATGTCCTTAAGGTAATGGCATCGGCGTGGTCATTCCTATTGATCATGTCGTCGAACCCTGTTTTGGGTTGTGGCGATCTCTTCTGAGGCCCTGTGCTCTGTCCTTCGTTGAGGAATAGCGACTACCTGAGTATGGCAACAATGGTATGAGTTAATGTCTCCCATCCCTTCCTCCGTCGAGTTGTACCCACAGTGACACGGGTATGGTGTTACAGGGACAGAAGTTGTTGGAATAGTGGACGTCATCCCCTGCCACAGCATGAGAGGAAGTACGGCCCGTGTCATATCAGCGGTACGGTCATCGTGTGTGGGAAGCATCGTACCGAGGCCAGGGGTCGGGCGAGTCGTAGATTGCGCTCGAGGCCAGGGCTCGGGCGAGTTGTAGAATGCGCTCGAGGCCAGGGCACGAGCGAGTCGCTACTTACGCTCGAGGCCAGGGCTCGGGCGAGTCATAGATTGCGCTCGAGGCCAGGGCATGGGCGAGTCGCTAGTGGCGCTCGAGGCCAGGGCTCGGGCGAGTCGCGTTTTAGCTTACTAGTCCGGACATTCCTGCTTAACCGAGGGGAAGTGGTCGTCGTTGATCCTGAGGTCTTCTTTTGCCGCTTTTTCCTTTTTAATTAAGGTATTCCGGTTTATGGTACCCGACAAATAAGTTGTAATATACTTGATGAATTATTTTTATACTCGTGTTGTGGTGACCACTAACTCCTCAGTCACCATAAGTCTAGAACTACTTTTAGACTAAGTTCTTCCTTAAAGGTACACTTCCATTTCCTAAGGTTGCATATTTGTTGTCAAAGATAATTTTGTTTGTTGTTTTTAAAATAATAATCCAACAATATATATATATATATGGACACGTTTCTTTTACACGCGCGTGTAGTTACTCTCATCTATGTATCTCTAGATTTAAGGTGTATATGACCGGACGAAATGTATATAGACAAAGTATATGATCATACTAGACCATCTAGAGTGATATGTATGTTAAGTATGCATACATACATAGAGTATATGGTTATACTTATTGTATATAATATAGTAGTGGCATTTTAGTAATATATCTAAAATAAATTTTTTTTTGAAAAATTTTCGCGTGGTAAGATCCTGAGTATCTTAATATGAGTATATAAACATACTCAAACTGATAAACAAGTATGAATACATACACAATGTAGTTTATGAAGATGAGAGTAACTACACGTACGTGTACAAAGGAATTTCCCTATATATATAATATAGATAAATACACTTTTATTTCCTAAGATTGCATACTTTATTGTCAAAGATAATTTCATTTGTTGTTTTCAAATAATCTAACAATAAGGCTTGGTTTAGTTTCCAATTTTTTTTGGTTCGAGGTACCGTAGCACTTTCGTTTTTATTTGATAATTATTGTTCAATTATGAATTAACTAGACTCAAAAGATTCATTTCACGATTTACAGGCAAACTGCATAATAGTTTTTGTTTTCGTCTATATTTAATCATTCATGCACGATATGACGGAGAATCTTGAAAAGTTTTTGGTTTTTGGGTGAACTCTACAAAGCCTAAATAGATATAGATATAGATATAGATATAGATATATATATATATATATATATATATATATATATATATATATATATATATATATATATATATATATATATATATATATATATATATATATATATATATATATATATATATATATATATATATATATATATATATATATATGTAAATATAGATATAGATATAGATATCATAATAATTTAAAGGCATAAACAAAACAAAAAACAAACTATCATATTTTCAAAATTAAATAAAAATAGATTCTTTTTCTTTTTTTATAAAAAAGGAAAGAAAAAACCATAAGCTCCCGACTTTCCGAGCGCGTCGCCGCCTGTTGCGTTCGCCCCTCCTTTTACCTTCTCCCATTCACGCCCCCGTCTGTCTCGTGGCCTTCCTTTCCTGGCGGCCACAACTGGGCGAGCGGCGCCGCCCTTCACCAGGTCTTCGTCGGGCCCTTCGCCGGCGACGAGCACCCACCAGGTATGCCCGCCCCTTCGATTCCATTCCGCTGTGCGAAACGGAGACCCTAACCTAAGCTATCTGGTTTCGGATCTGACCCCAAGTACGTGTATTGTGCCTGATAACTTCGATTTAGAGGCAGCCATGTTGCTTGCTTTGCACTTCTAGATTATTTAGTTTTTTCCTGTTGGTAGCTTGTGGTGGGAATTTAATCGTGCCGAGATTAGGACAGGCAGATGATCAAATTTACGAATGTGCGTTTTGGATAAAATTCAGTATCGAAGTATCTGATCCTTCTGTTTATTATCATTGTGGATGCAATTGTGAGGGGCATCTCAGAATGCTAGATTTATATTCTCTGAGAAAACAAACTTATTGCTGGAAATGTCCAGATTGAGGTAGTCATTTCATTTGCAAAAGAGAAGTGAAATTGTTTCATGGGAATTGGGAGGAACATTACTGTTTGCAGAACAAATTATTTATTCATATCCATTGGATTTGTCTCATCTAGGATGTTTTAGCATTCACATGCCTTCAATGTTGAAGAAACAAAATTCTGAAGTTTTGTGATGATATATAATATATTGGGCAGAAACGTGGAGCTCAGAGCATTGGTGCCTCTTTCCTCTTTCATCAGGGATTCTGGTGCCTCGTTTCACAAGGTTAGACAAGTTTCTTCTTCTGCTTCAGTTGTTCTATGACCCTGTTTGGCAGTGTTCCAGCTCCAAGATTTCTTGGAGTTGGGTATTCATAGCTCCAAGAAATTTGTGAATCTGGAGCTAGGTGTACACCTGAGTTGCTTTCTTTCTATTCTGGACAGAAAAAAGTGTCTCAAGGTTCTTGATTCCAAACTCCAGATTTAAGGTGGACCTCGGAGCTGGACTGTGCCAAGCGGGTGTCTATGTCTTTCTAGTTAATAGTGGCATCAGCTGACCTGTCCTTTTTTTTTTCAGCCGGTTGCTAAGCCTGGTCTAGCTACTAGATTATGAACTCTCTGCTGATCTAATAGCATTTCTACAAGAATTCTTTGCTGTAAGGTTTATTAGTTATTTGCAACAATGAAGGAACATCTAATGCTCAATATTGATGACCTAAGCATTCCTGAGCCTAATGAGGTCATGGGAGCAGTCAAGAATAAATCATCTGGGGAAACCATTGCACGTCTACCCTCCAAGGCTCATGCCATTGTAGCAATGGGAGAAAGCATGGTTTCTGAAGAGGAACCTCTTCTGCAAGTGGTGGAGTGTCGCATTTGTCAGGAGGAAGATAGTATAAAAAATCTAGAGAGCCCATGTGCTTGCACTGGCAGTCTAAAGGTTCGTGTTACTCCATTCTTCTTATTCAGATATTATCGATAGATAATTATACTCAATATCTAGTTATTATCTAAAGTATCAAGTGTTTCTCCTTCTGTCCTATATACCATACACCATTCTACTGCTTACAGAATTACTGGCATTAATCTCCCCCTAACTCAGAGCTATACCCAATTAGTCGCTTAGCTATACTGTACATTATGTCCTCAATGCTATTATTAAGTGATGGGAGTCATGAGGTATTATACTCTTAGGCCTTGTTTAGTTCACCCTGAAAACCAAAAAGTTTTCAAGATTCCGCGTCACATCGAATCTTGTGACACATGCATTAAACATTAAATATAGACGAAAACAAAAACTAATTACACAGTTTAGCTGTAAATCACGAGACAAATCTTTTGATCCTAGTTAGTCCATAATTGGATAATATTTGTTACAAACAAACGAAAGTGCTACAGTACCGAAATTTTTTCACTTTTCGGAACTAAACAAGGCCTTATACGTTGTTCGGTGTCTTCTCTTTCTCTCCTTAATTCATTTTGCACATTGAACATTTAAGACATGGCAGTGCTGCTCAACATTGACAATTATTGGGTGTGTTTGTTTCCAATTAAAATCGGATCTGCAGTCAGAATCAAGAAAATTCTGCCAAACGCCTTGCGGTACCGATGATTCTTTCCACCGCGCAAGACAAACAGACTGCGATATTGAACTAGCACTCGTGTTTTCCATGCTACAGGGTGGAGGCCACGGTTGCCACGCCACGGTCCCAAACAAGGACATTGTCCATTGATTATATGATTATATCCCAGATTCAACAAATTAAATTGAACACTAATCTTATATAGTGGACGCTGTACCAAGAACCAAAGCACATCACATGCAATATCATGAGATTAGATCAAGATATTTTGTCAGCAGTGTATTTTTTTCTCGAACATGCAGAAGACCTGCATGTCATTGCTTTAAGCCTTTAAGATACAAGAAAAGGCCAAAATAGCCAAGTACAGTAACCTCACATGACCACAATGACTGGAAAGAACAACCTTACGACCAAAACAACAACCATACATGACCAAAGCAACAATTAAAAGATGCCTGCAAGGCAACAAACAAAAACAACAAGACTCAAACCTTGAAGGGATTCAGATCCCAACGTATTTGGCGTCACAGTCGTTATCCTGGGCTACCAACGAAGGTGCTACATATAGATGCTTCCAGGATCATTGATTTTCACCCATTTGCCATGCGAAACTCAACCATTGAATCCAAGCCCCGGCCATCAATGGATTCAAGGTGAGACAATGAATCTGGCACCGAGGTTGCCACACATGTTGGAGCCTCAAACTGGATGACGATTCGGTGCACCTGTGCCGGTGACAATGATGGACAAGAGCCAGCAGTCGACCAAAGCCTGGGATAGAGCATCCTTGCACTCCATTTTCTTGTAGCGCGGAATGGCAAATTCCTCATGTAAATGTCCGGGTGCCTCATGGACAGACAGAAGTGAAGGCGCATCAGCATCATCCAAAGGAACTGAAGATGGAGAATCAAGTGATAGGGGGTGGTTCAGGGAGGAGCAACTTTTGACATCCCCTCAACCGAGGACCTAGATACACTTGTTGATGCAATGATCAGCGAGGAAGAGAGTGTGACTGTGACGGCACTGAATTAGAATTAGAACGTGATAACCTATTCCTCGAGGAGGCAACCTCACCTCCCTGCACACACTCACAGGCATAGTATTGAGGGCGACAACTGATGGGAGAGGTCTGATAGTGGTCCCTGCAATGGTGGAATGAGAGGTGACCAGCGAGCTGACAAGCGTTGGGGGAGTTGTCTCCATGGTGGTGATCGGCAGCATGGAACCAGTGGCCACCTCACCTACCTGCACACTCTCATCTTCATGGATGGTGTGGGCATCGACCGATGGGGGAGACCAACAGTGGTGGTGAAGCAGGCGACCGACGAGGGGGAGCAGCAGCTTGTCCCCAGGTGGAGGGAGGTGACTGGTGTGGATCTCTTGGGCACCGGTGGTGTCTGATTCAGCTGGGTGGGGATCAGAGGAGATGCAGGGACAAGGGAGATGTAATTGGTGGACTGGGGGAAGTGGAAGGTGACAAGCATGGGGGAAGGTTTCAGCGTTGGATCAACTGCCGGAGCTGCAGACGTCACCAGCTGCGGGGGAAACCCTAGGCATGTGCGCCCCGCGGTTGCCACACCGGACGAGCGACCATCCCCCACATGCCTGTTCAGTATCAGCACAAAATGGGTCCAGGAGTATAAGCACAATTTCATAATTTTATCAACTGGTAATAGTTTGCCTGTTCCTCAGTGAAATGTGCGCCATTTCAACGTATCAAGATACCAGAATCTTTCCATCCAGACAGCATTTGCCAACATTGCACTTTGCATGTAGCCACTAGCCATGGAATAAAAACTTGTTATGGAAGACAAGGTCAGTCAGTTTGATAATATGTTATTAGCATTTAAGACTCAACCTAAAAGTACCAAAACATTTAGTATAAAACCTAAACATAATTTCCCTGTTATCATAGTACCTTATCTTGAGTTGTGGCAGTACTTGATGGGATAAAGCTAATTTATGATGTGTGGCCGTGTGGGATAGACAGGATTTGAAGTTATCAGGATAATTTGATCTATGAACCACCTAATAAATTTGGTGTACCTTTCTTATATCTTGCTGAGTAGGTTTAAATTTTGACTTGATTGTTTTTGTCATGCTTCCCTGATTTATGTCAGACGAAAATATGTTAAATAAATGTATCATGATTTTTTTATGCGATTACTTTTAAGATCGTTTTCTATATCCGCTAACCTGTTTTTAGTTTTTTCTATGCAGTATGCTCATCGGGTTTGTGTGCAACGATGGTGCAATGAGAAAGGAGATGTAATATGTGAGATATGTCATGAGGTGATTTAAGTTGTGAACAAAGAATTGTTATGCCATTTTCACGAATGACATTTAATACTAAATTGTGTTGAAAAATACTATCTGCAGCCTTATGAACATGGGTACACTGCACCTCCCAGAGCTCATCCTGATGAAACTACCATTGATATAAGGTAGAGCATAATGCCCTTTTTATTCTGAAGTTGTTCTACTTATGTAATAAATTTTCATCTAACCTCTCTTTTCTTCATGGTTCCTAGTGGTGGGTGGACCATTACTGGTACCGCATTTGACTTGCGTGATCCTAGGATACTTGCAGTGGCACAAAACCACATCATGGAAGCTGAATATGATGATTATTCTGCCACAAATGCCAGCACTGCTGCCTTCTGCCGTTCTGCTGCTCTTGTTGTGAGTAACTACGTATTTACATTGTCGCCGCTTAAAACAACAGGGTTTTCTTGTGTGTAACATCCTTTTTTTTTATGTTCAGTTAATGGCTCTCTTATTGTTGAGACACGCACTGACTCTAACTGATGAAGATGACGACGACACTTCAGCGATGTTTTCAGTAAGTGAAATAACCATCTTGAAAATATATTGTTGGCATTGTATATTAACACTAGGTATTTTGATGGTTTGCAATTGACAGCTTTTTCTACTGCGTGCTGCTGGTTTCCTCCTTCCTTTCTACATTATGGCTTGGGCAATTAGTATCTTGCAGCGCCGCAGACAGAGACAGGTCAGTTAAAAATTTCTAAAGTGAATATCTGCATTTTTCTTTTCTTATCTTTTGAAGGTTTCAGGAACAAACACCTAACATATTGCGTGCCATACTCCAAATACATTGAAATTGAGTTGACGTATTTAATACTTTACCATTTTGAATTTGACTTGTCATGCACGCCATGAAAATCAAGATCAGGAACTAAGCTATTGCAACCTAATCAGTCTTTACAACTTACTGATTATAATTGCTTAAACATGGTTGAAAGTCGACACTGACAGTTGGTTGTGACCTGTGCGACCGAATTATTTTGAAAATTCAGTTTAGAATGAAAATCTGCATCCCCTTTTGTGCTTCCTTGTTACCGTTATTTGGCTATTTGCTGCATCTAGTGCAGCTCTAGGGCCTTCTGTAAATCCCTAATTGCATTTTGTGTCTGTCCAGGAGGCAGCTGCTCTTGCTGCAACGGAGGTGGCATTCATCCTGCAGTCGGGGCAAGGAAGGGGAGTGCACTTCACCATCGCACCGGACTCCCCTGCCACACCACAGCATGAACCACCGCAACCATAATTATATCTATCTATGTTGTGGCTGGCTGCGGCAGCAGGCCACAGATCGCTTATTTCGATAGGTTCCCCAAGGATTTCTTTATGGCTGCCGTCTAGTGCAGAACCAGATAATTTCTGCCCAAGTTTCATGTCATCAATGTACTTGAGTGTGAAGATGCGTGTTCTGCGAGTTGGCTAGTGCATTTTGCATGTCGGCCAGGGAGTAACGGGGTGTGTGTGTATATATATCGTAACAGAGACATCTCGGTTGTATGATCTACACAATTGTCAAAAAAATGAATTATGATAGCCCGAATTGTCAAAATTTGATAGTCTGTTTGAGGTGGTGTTTGAAATTCAGCAATAGCTGCCCATCTAAGGAGTAGGGATGAAAATGGATCGAATGCGAACGGTATCATATTTGTTTTTATATTTCTGGTTGAATTCGGATTCGAATACGGATAATGTCAACTATGTCGGATAAGATACGATTGGATGTCGACATTATAAATATACAATTTAAGTATTCGGATACGAATATGGTATTGGATATCTGAACCTCTCTAAATAAATTCGGTCTCGAATACGATCGGTCTCGAATACGATCGGAGAATATCCATATTATTTTCATTCCTACTAAGGAGAGCAGAACATGGTGGATCGGGAGAAGAATGTAGCAAGGGAAAACGGCATGTCGCGCGCGCTATAAAATACAAATTCCCTCCGCTTGATCCCTAGAGGGTGATGGTGATGGGTGATGGCGAGTGAGCACGGCGGCAGGCCGTTGGCTATTGCTGACGAAGTTCGGGGCGTCATGGAAGAAACCAGGCAGAGAGCTTGAAGGTGATGTGAGAAACGAGACAAGACGTAGGCCACATCGTGTTCGTGTAGAAAGAGGCCGAAAACTTGCATTCGATCTGTAGCCAATGAGTTGTCTTCTTCCTCGATATAGTTATTGCGACTTCTGCATCAAGTACTATGGAAAGAAAGTTGAACTGAAAGCATGGACACGATGTGCCATTCTCACATTTGCATTTTGCAGGAAATTAGGTCCGTTAAGGTACCATTGCATACGTAGTTGGATGGGGAACATAGCAACTCTACCTGTTTCATGGTTTTTTCTTTACCTCACCATGATTTTTCTCAAGTAAAGGCTCAGTCAAAATCCGGGGAGCATTCAACGTCATCCCCTTCACGTGCCTGACCGAAGGAACTGTAAGCCAGGTGATCACCCTTCTTCACCTTGCCACTCAGAATGCTCTCAATGTCCTTGTCATCATGCTGCAGCCGTCCGGTTACCTCCAGGCACAGACCATTCTTGGCAAGTCTCTTGCTCTGTTTTGCTCGGTCGGTTTTTGGCTTAACTGGACCTGTTTCGACAAACACCGGTTGCTCTCTGATTGTGGGGTTCGGTTGTATGCGGTGGCTCTGATCCTTCTCTTCGGGCGGTCGCATGATCGGATGCTCCGTTTCCAGCTCAGTAGTTCCATCCTTGTTCAAAATCACCTGAAAAAAAAACATTTGCAAAATTATGTCTACATCCAAATGTTCTGCCAGAGCTTCTAGACAAAAATTCAACTAAGCACAGATATTTTCAGGTGAGGTTGGAAGAAGGTTTGGAGAAAACAGAGGTTGCAAAGTTCTGCTGTCCAGCAGGAACAACTAGTTACCTTACGGCCCACCAAATCAAATGTAACAATCACTTTCCCCTTTTGGCTTTGAGCTGCTTCCTCAGCTTCCTCTTGCTGCTGCTTTAGGACTGACCTCTCCTGGAGTGTGAAAATAGGTAGCTACAGTTAGCACTTTTGAACATATCTCAAATGGGACACGTTCATATCTCAAAACAGCCACACAATAACTTCTTGCCTTGTCCTTCAAGTTACATGTTCTTACGTTGTTTTAGGGAGAACAGGTATGAGTTCACTACGGAAACAAACTCTGTGGAAATCATTAAAACTAACTAGAAGCTGCCATAACAAATCTTATAATAAAAGAAATTCTCATATCAAGGATTAGATGTACTTTGCACATAATATATCAAGCTCTTGGTATGAAATGTCCATAGGCGTTAAGGCTTAGCACAGACATAACAAAGAATCAAACATCAATGAGTAGAGCAGTGTTAAAATATGAGCATGTATGATCAAATGAGGTATCAAGTACAAAGAATCAAACATTAATGAGCATGGATGAAATAGAACTATCAAGTACAAAGAATCAAACATTAATGAACATGGATGAAATAGAACTATGAAGTACAAAGAATCAAATGTGGCTTACCTTTGAAGAAAGCCAACTGTTTCCTTCCATTTCATAATAGTCACTTTGATCATCATAAACTTTAGTCCTTGCTGCAGCATTTCTATCATAGTCAACCAGCCTCTTTGCATAAGCTTCAGCTGCAGCTTCTGCTTCTGAAAGAGGTAGCCCGACATCACTTAAACCAGCATAAGTGCTACCTTCCTTCAAGACAAGTGCACCACAGAAACTACAGGGTCCCTCGCCCTCTTGTTCACACACAATTTTACCACATGATAAGCAGTTGCTAACAAGGTTATGTTGCCGTGCTTGGCATGAACAAGGTTTCCCCTGCTTGAAGACAATAGAACCTTTTGCTGCCTCACCGAGGGAAATGACCTTTGCTCCTTTCTTTTTTGAACCTCTCCTGGAAGGAAGTTGTGATTCTGCAGCTGATTGACTCTTGGAACTCTGACTAGAAGAAGATGCTGAATCTTTTTGTGTGCGTGTTTGTTTCTTTGTTTGTGTAGCTGCTGCATCAGCTGATGGCTTAACATAAGGCTGAAGGTTAGATGATTGAAAGCTCTCGGTTCCATTTGAAGAACCAATGTGACCCCTCCTCCGCAAGTACTCTTGAATGATGTCCTGAGCAGCTTCTTTTCCAATAAAATTCTGCACCATTAGAGAGTGCAAACCATGATAAATGTTTATGTCAACTAAGCTACAGTAGTCTCAACATTTGTGGTTCATGTAAATATGATGTATAATGATGTGGCTCGAAAACAAGTGGTACAAAACACATACAACAAAACAAAAGAATTAATGGAAGGAGAGACTGAGCTGCAGCGGTACTAATGAAGTAATTCAAACTGGCCAACTGAGGAACGTAGTTTCGAGAAAAAGATAAACAAGAAAGAAAGAAAGAAAAAAGATGCTAAGGGCACACTAGTTCAATTAACATGGCCTCATGGGTATTTGGGCTGAGCATGTGTAGTTCACCATTTCAACTTCGAGATGAACATAAAGAGACATATAGCATATTACACTCAGAAACATGTTGATTTTGAGAGAACAATAATACGCACGTGTCAATCAGAGAAGTGACAAACAGCACATGATTTTGCATCAGCATGAGAAGGCAATGCAAAAATGGCAGTGGAAATAGTAATCTACCTTCATATCAAGCCTTAAAGGAACCAGATAGTTTTTACCAAAATAAACATTGAGTAACAGACCATGATCAACATCTTGCTATGCCCTGGAAAGAGGACACTACATGACACCCAATGACGCTTACAATTCTGCATTAGGATATAAATTTCACTCATGACGGAACAATCCGTTGATGCACTTGAATTTTGTATCCATTATAGAAAATTCCTAAGACTCCTAGTAACATGAAGTTGAGGCACTTTAGATCAACCAATCACCCTCTCCATACAAACCCAAACCCCATCAGCACAGCAGTCTGGGAGGGATGCAGCGCAGCAAACATCCTAGACAATCACAATAAACTGGCGATCATGCTATTTAACTCTATACTTTTTTCTTCAGCGAGCTCAAATCAAGCAAACCCTAATCCGAGAACGACATACTAGCCGGCGATCCGATCAGGCCGTTGAGCCACGTACGACCGTACGAGCACTCTAGACAAACTCCGATCAGAATCGCCACGCCAGAGTAGTAATCGCGCAATATACACACCATCCAAATGGATGGACACTGGCGAACGAACCTCGAGATAGCTGGTGGCGTCGGAGGGAGGCGCGAGCTCGCAGAAGGAGACGAGGCCCGAGATGAGATCTGAGTCGAACTCCAGCGAGCTGCCCTTACGCTCCCGAAGTTCCTGCAAGGCGCCCTTCAGCCACTCGCCGGACGTGCTCGCCGACGTCGCCATCGCCGCCGCCGACGCCGCCAACAAAAGGGCCGGACAAGAAGGGTTAACTTCTTTTTTGCTATTCGGACCCTCGATCTATAGGATATTTCACGAATAGTACTTCTACATTTACATCTTCTATTTTTCACCTTGTAGTGTGCGTGATTTTCGAAAGACTCCTCATCTTATCCCCGCGAGCCGCGAGACAGACTTCACCGTGGTACGCCGTACGCGGCTTCTCTTCAGTCTGAGCATTCGCAGAGCAGAGAGTGTAGAAGGCATGTTTCCGATGGCGTCTTCCTCACTATCGCCGCCGCCGCTCTCACTTATCCTCCTCCGGCCGCTCCCGTGCAGACCCGTCCTCCTCTCGAGGCAAAGGAAGCCATTTCCAACTGTCCGCGTAGAAGCAAGGCCTGAGCAGCGGTTGCAGCGGCGGCCGGTGACCGGCCGGTGGAGGAGGGGCGGAGGCTTCGCGTGTTTCTCCTACAATGCCAATAACAAGACGCCCCCGCCATCAGATAAGGTGCTGCTCAAACGTTCCATTTCTTTAATCTTTATAGCCTCCTGATATGAACACAACAGTTACATGCTCCGGTAGTAAATAACAAAGTAGGGAATTAGGGATGCAGAATGTTAAGTGCAGAATTTAGCTTCCGGAACTAGCTGGGAATATATATTGTGTATATGGGTGCACCAGAGTAAGCGTTCAGGAATCCATATAATACTATAAGAGCAATGTGTGTAGTTGAATCTTGGACAATTTTCTGGAGTTTAGATGCATTTGGGCTGTTCCGACTTTCATCCTGTTTCTGTGGTGACTGGTGTGGAGCTTGTGACATTGTCTGGGCCTAAGCAGAGTTCAGACAAGTGGGCGATCCTTCGCCGATGGGATGTGCCATGGGAGTGGCAAACCGTTGTGCTCAGCATGGTAGGCTGTGGAGTAAGGTAAGCCGTAACCTTTAGGCACCAGGTATTTGAATTTTATGTTGTATACAGTTAGGTTTGCAAGTTTGATTTTACTGTACAGATGTATTGAATGAAGCATCCTGAGTGTTCTTTAGACAGCTTTGTTCTGACAGGATTGGTTGAGCAATCGGCTTTGCAATACCTGGGATTTAAAGCTGTGGAGGCAACTATAGATGAGAAGGCAGAAATACTCTTTTTTGGGCAACTGTATGATACATATTTTTTATGCTTATGTGCACAAGACCTTTCAATTCCCTTGATGGAAAGCTGATTATCTTCCAAGCCAAAAGATTTACATTTTGCTTTTGTACTGTTCTGTGCAGGAGCGTGACAGTAGTAGTCCTTGGCGTTATATTTAGCATCACCAACACTTTTCGACCATTCCCAGATGATATGTTTCGTTATGGTCTGGAGTCAAGTCTTTGTTACCTTGGTTACTGAATAAAGTTGTTTTCATGCCAGTAGAGAACCATTTTTTATCATGGAAGCTATTTTGTCAGGCGGAAAGTATAGTGTGACATTTTTATAGAACATGAATTACTTTCTAAATTGTAATTAACAGTCTACATTTATTCTCTTTTCATGGGTCATGCTTCTCAAAGTTCAATACCTGACGAATAGTTGCTTTTATAACATCTTTATCAAATAATACAATTATATTTATACAAGAATGTTGTTGAACTTTCAGATATTAAAGAACCATTCAAGCTGCAGAATGGATGGCTTTTGTGGGCTGGAGTTGGCCTCTTTGGAGCAATAATTTCTATTGCTTTAGCCGGAGCTGCTATGACTTATCTGAATGGTGAAACTCCAGAGAGAGAGGTCAGACAAATATTTGCTTTAGCAACTAGACCTTTCTGGTGCACTGTCATTTGTTGGTTATTATTTCTCACACTTTATTTGCCACCTCAGTTCCATTCCAAACTCTTTGTCATTTGATTTATTTGGAACAAAAATAAGTTATGTGTTGAATCATGCACATTTTTTCATATTTTGTTTGACTTCTTAGTGTATGTGAAACGTTCAGCTCTTCTTGTAATTCAATTTTTTTGAGGCATTGTGATTCATTATTATGTATTCACGAAAATGTTCCTTTCATTGACTCAGACTGATTCACTAGTCCTTTTGTTGCCCCTGATTGGCTCATCCACTACCAGGTATCATGTGTCCTGCTTTTGTGTTTTAGTGGATTGATGCCTGTTACCAGGCAACCCAAACTTGATCTTGTTTGTTTTCTGTTGCTAGCACTGCCTTTTTGGTGGGAATCACTGGAGTTCTAGCACCACTTCTCGAGGAGACTCTGTTTCGAGGATTTCTAATGGTGTCCTTGACTAAGTGGTAAAATCCAAGTATACTGCCCTAGCACTTTCTTTTCTCTTCCTTGCATGTACAAACTTGGTGCATTACAAGTTCACATGTTTCTGTATTCACCAGTTACCTCTTGGTACAGGTTTCCTACTCCATTTTGTGTACTTGTGAGTGCTGCTGTATTTGCCCTTGCTCATCTGACTCCTGGACAATTTCCACAGCTGTTTATACTTGGTAATTCTCTACAGTCTATTCAGATATAACTAAATAGAAAACTATATGAATTCAATTTTTGTTAATGGTGCCCTAATGCACCGCAATGCAGAAACCATCATAATTTCCATGTGCATTAATTACTCTGCCACTTAAACATTTTGATGATGTGGAAAGCGATTTAATGAGGACAGAGGAGGAAATGATTTTGATAAGAAACTATACCTACACGGGAACCATGAAGAGATGTGATAGGTAGATGAGGGAGAAAGAAGACATGATTGGACAAAAGATTACTCTGCAGAAACTATCCATTGGTAACATAGTTTCTATGTATAGTGTCTACATAAATTAATAGACATAGAAACTATCTGTGGTTTCTAGCATTGGGACTGCCCTTAGTTGGTAAGCCAATTTGGAAGGAAGAAGTTAAAAGCTTCCTCAAATATATGACAGTCACAGCTGCAAATTGTGGGCAAAAATACCACAGGCAGGCACAATGCCTAAATGCAGTTAAACCTGACATCCACAAAACCATACAGAATCACAACCATGGTCATATCCAATACATTGTCAATTACATGAATTGCTAATTTGGTCATATAAGTTTTTGCCATGCCATCATCTGTGCGCATGTCATATATATGACCTGTTTTTTGAAGGAGTTAAAATTTGCTGCACAGATACTGAGATATGCCAGTCATGGCTGCAAATTGTAGCCAAGGGGTTACAGCCAGACAGTTACAATACAACATTTGCATATACAACCGGTTGTAATTACTGGAGTTGCTATTCTATTTGTATCAGTGTTTGGCATGCCATCGTCATTCAGTAACCTTGTTGAGTATTATGCAGGTGTTGCATTGGGTTTTTCATATGCTCAGACCCGCAATCTTCTAACTCCGATCACAATACATGCATTTTGGAACTCAGGAGTAATACTTCTGCTAACCTTTCTTCAGGTAGGTCTTGTCAGTCTCTGTGGCTACCACTACCGGTTACTTTCCTGGTGAAAATTCTCGAAATTATAAGTTGTCTAACTTGCATAGAATTGCACAAGAGTATGAACAGCTATTTTCTGTTTTGAGTAGTAAGAGGTAAGCAATTCACAGTGATTTTTCGACTGTTTTAGCTGCAAGGATATGATCTCAAGGAGCTCTTGGGAGCATCGTGAAGGTTTGAACAAACCAGACATTTTGTGCATAATATGATATGAAGTAGATCTATCGGGTATGTGCTCTTGCACACCTGATGCCAGCAAAACCACGTGAAAAAGAAATATGAGTCTTCAAGTTAGCTGATGGTTGCGTTTCCAGAAGTGTTACGAGGCATCACTAGTCTGTAAAACTGTTTATACTATAAGATGGCAGATTGGCCTTAATGTAAGAACAGCTGTCCTTTTTGAGAGTGTTTCTTACAACTGGAGTACTCAATTAAATTTTGCTGATATTGTTTATTAAAGAAAGGTGTAATGACAACTGACGTCATGTTATATATATATGTGTACAAGTATGTGTGACGGAACCGTTGATCCTCGCATATCTGGCTTTCTGTAGTGTAGACAATACCATTAGGAAACAATAAAATAAAATAAAAATCGATAAATATATTTCTCTGCTTTGCTGTAATCCTAGGTCCTAAGTATGGAAATCTACAGTCATTTTTTTTACCACAATTTGATCGACAGACGGAAACGTCCAGGAATTATAGTATATAATATATAAGTATACTCCACTAATCCCCAAGAGCGGATCAGTTCTGCTAAGAGTAGTGGTTTTTTATTCCTATATAAGAGAGCCAATGCGAAGTGCTGCCTAACATGGGGACAGGGCTCAAGCGTCTACTACCTCCAACCTCAATATAGGTCTGATTAGTTTCTTACAAAGGTCCCTAGCATGGCTAATGAACATGGTGGAACTGAGGATTTTTTTTCGCTCTTTTTTCCTTGGATCATCTGTGTGAATGGAGGGGGCCGCAAAAACGACATCAAGATCCGTTGATTGTTAATTGTTCTCTTCTTGATACATGATTGATCTGCAGTATGGTTTTGGTTGTCCTATCTAGTAATTTCATTCAAGGAACAAATGAAGTTAGGCGTCGCTTTCTGGCCAGTCCATTTCCATCCTGTAACAGTCATGACAAGATGCATGTAGGATCTGCAATTGCCGTGAATTGTGCAATGCAAGGTCAGTATATGTGTAAATGGGCAAATAAATGATAGGGAAGTATGAAGCCTGCTCCCTTGTCTGGTGGACTAGATAAGTAACCGTTCAGATAAATCCTTGGGGTCACTCTACTTGTCAGGACCTTATTTCCTTTGTACAATAGGTTTTATTTGCTGACAGCGTGAAAATTTTGTGTCCACTGAAATAAAGAGTTGTGCACATGTAGTTTCTTGTGAATGTATCTGAGTTATTACCAAGGTCACCATGTAAATGAGATGTAAGACACACATTTCATCAGATATATGAAGCCGAGAAACTTATGGACAAAATAAAAGGCATGCTAACTTCGAAGAACCACTGTTGAAAGAAAAATGATAGGGGACGGTTCTACTAGGTTCATGTAGGACTGAGGTCCCGTTTGAATCGGGTAAAGATTCTGGGATTCTGATAAAAAAAAATCCCTAACTCAGCCAAACGGGGGAGATAATATAGCGGATTCTCAAAACCTTACCACTCAAAGTTCTAAAATCTCAGAATCCCCTTCAGCCTAGATAATCTGGGATTCTAGAATCTCCTGTACGTCCTCCAGCAAACGGGACCTGACTCATGAAATGTACTTCCACCGTCTCAAAAAGGAATGTAATCCTGCAATTCAAATCTTATCTCAGAAAGAATGAAAGTGTAGATATGAGACAAACTTTTCTAATAGGACTCACCCATTCTTTTCTAATAGGACTCACCCATTAAAATATCACTACTTTATGAGGCTTTTACATGTATATACCATTATAAAAGTTGGTAATTACCTACAAGCCATTAAAAAATTTGAGCTCTCACAGGTGCAATTGTTCTGAACTCTTTTACTCTCTACGCCACTTCCGTCAGATTTGACTCTAACGGTATTAAACTGCAGGTATGAAAAGTCAAAAATACCCTCATGTCTAAATATCCAATTAATTTTTTTGAGCATCTTAACGATCTCAAATAAAAAAACTCAAAACTAGAAAGTCGTAGATCTTGTTGAGATCTACAATATTTGTATAAAAAATATTTTTATTTGATTTTGTATAAAAAAGTATTTTTTTCTAAGACATATTAATCATATCAAATCATATATTTTTGTATGAAATTCAATGAAAATAATTTTTATACAAAAATTATAGATATTGTCGAGGTCTACAACTTTGTAGTTCTAAGTTTTTTCATTTGAGGTTATTAAGATGCTCAAAAAAATTAATTACATATTTAGCCTTGAGGGTACTTTTGACTTTTCACACTCGCGGTTTGACACCGTTAGAGCCAAATCTGACGGAAATGGTATGAAGGGTAAAAGAGGTTGGAGCAGTGACACTTGTGAGAGCTCAACTTTTTTAATGGCTTGTAAGTAATTAACAACTTTTATAATGGCATACATGTAAAGCCTCCTACTTTATCTATTCATGTGAAGAACATTCTAGAATGTATTGATTATTTTTCAATTTCTACCTGCAGAGAGAACGATGAAGGGGTGGCAAACACATAATTTTATACCTACACTGATCTTACCTCGAAAAGCGAGATTTAAATTCTTAGCCATTAAAAAGACTTTAACTAAGAATGTGCTCTTATTATGAACTATAAAAGAAGAGTCCACAATTCTCAATAAACTAGCTAGAACATCCAAATCCATTCTGTCACATCGACAGTGCTCCAATCGATTAAGTTAACAGCAAAAATGTCTGTCCACAAAATGAAGCATCCACATAGTGAGAACCAAATTAGACAAGTGGGAAATGGGGCACGATGTATAGGAATAGGAATATATATAACCCAGGAGCCGTGGCGAATAGCAATGAGATTTTCTAATCCAGAGAATGGAGAAACATGTCCTGGCAGTACATTTTTGCAGAAAAAAGTGAATCTACTAAGACTTTAAATATTTTTTGCAGAACTAATTCTGTTTTTTCAAGCATGAAAAATGGAACGAGAACTAATTCTGTTTTTTCAAGCATGAAAAAAGTGACGCATGACTAGCCATTGGGCATTGGCTATCCACCTGCATCCCTATTTGTGAGTGCATAGCATGGTGTATTAGGAAGTGTCCAGATTGCAGTGCATAAAACTGGGAAAAGCTAAAAGACACTCAGTTGTTTCCTAAAAATTGTTCAGTTTGTGTATGGTTTCTCAACACAACTACTGCTGTAAGACAAGTTTTTGTGACTGCTCATGTGTCCTAGATACCTACCTAAGATCATAATCCTTTGTGTGAATCGGAAGGGACTAATAGTCCCTATATGCTGCTAAGATTGTCTTCATTGATACAATATATAATCCCTGATTAAAAAAGTCAAATAGATTCAATGAGACAAGGAATATATGACTTCTTTAATGCAAGGAGGCACTCCACCCATCTGTGAGTCGTGTTTTAGCAGCTGCGATTACTTTTCTAATGCACAGATTAGACATTACTCTTACGTTAACTACCCGCTTCTGACGTTTATGACCCGGAATAAGTACAAGACGTGTAGGATGAGGTCTTTGGGAACGTTCATCTAACGAGACACAGTTCGTCGTAAAGATGTGCTATATAAGAGCCGTGACATGTTTGTTCAAGAAACAAAGCTTCAGAAGTGAGTACATAGTAATTTACTGTGGTACTGGTTTCAGTTCAGAGAGATAGCTTTGACTGTTTGTCTTACCTGAGCAACTTCAGTTCTAAAAACCATTCTACCTCCACATAAGTAGCAGAAGAACAGGCAATCAGGATCAGGCTTCACCAACCTCAACCATGGATGAGAGAGCTGATATGGACAAGTCTGATGAGGTTCTTCTTCCAGGTTTCCGGTTCCATCCTACAGATGAAGAGCTCATAAGCTTTTATCTCAAGAGAAAGATTCAGCAAAAACCTGTGTCCATTGAGCTCATTAGGCAGCTGGACATCTACAAGTATGATCCATGGGATCTCCCAAGTAAGCGACTCCATCTCTGTACTCTGTACCTATCGTTCTCCCTGTCACTGAAGGGCTATGAACTTCAATGACTAGAGTTCAATGTCTATGAACATAGTAGCGGTTTCATTCTACAGTTGTTTGCTAGAGCATAAGCTACTTGTTTTCAAACTAATGATCACCTAGCTAGTAGATTAGTGCCTTCCCATCAGACTAAGATATATGCTTTACTTGGCTTTCTGCACCATTTTACGTCATGCCTTGCTATATTCACCTTTACTAATCATTTATCATCTTTCATAAAAAAAAATCATTTATCATCTTCTTCTTGCGTAGAGCTTGCGAGCACCGGGGAGAAGGAATGGTACTTTTACTGCCCAAGGGACCGGAAATATCGGAATAGTGCTAGACCAAATAGAGTCACAGGAGCTGGATTCTGGAAAGCAACAGGAACAGATAGGCCAGTTTACTCTTCTGAAGGGACCAAGTGCATAGGCCTGAAGAAGTCCCTAGTCTTTTACAAAGGGAGAGCAGCGAGAGGAATCAAGACTGACTGGATGATGCATGAGTACAGGCTTCCTTCACTTAATGACCCCTCACGTCCTAAAACACCAAAAGACAAAAATATTCCAGCCAACGTAAGCATTTTACTCAGAGCATTCAGTTCTAGCACAGAAGTTCAGAAAATAAATATATGTGCTGCATTTTTCTCATACTTTACTTTCATCAAACAGGATGCATGGGCTATTTGCAGGATATTTAAAAAGCCTAATTCTGTGGCACAAAGAGTGCTATCTCACTCCTGGGGTCCTCAATCAATTACAACAACAGAACCAGAGCTGTTATCTGCTTTGCAGTCCATACAAGCTTCCCATTTTGCATTGGAAAGCTCCACTTGCTCAGCAAATCGATTCAACAGCCAACAGTGTCTGCAGGAGAATCTTAACAATTCCCAGGACGGCTCTCCATGTAAAGTCATAACTTTCAACCGTAGCCTATCTCTACCATCAGAGAAAGACATCCATAGTAGTTATGTTTCAAAAAAAGACATACATAGTAGTTCAGTCATCTTGCCATTAGAAATACAATCTCAGCAGAAATCATCAGATGCCACATCAGTGCTTCTAAGCATGGCCCCTGGAATACTCAACAGTATGAATGAAGCTATACCAAACACAGAGTTTGGACTGCTTGAACCATCTAATGGATATATTGTTGATTGGGCTACAGACTCGAGTGGAGGTATTGGAAATAGTGATGGTGACACATATACAAGAAAATCTGGTAATGGATACAGTTCAGGCAATGAGTGTGGAATCCCAAGAAAAATAAAATTCCCATTTAATTTAGGGGTAGGTTCACCAGATGATTGGACAAGCAACATGCCATGTGATTCTCTCCCTTGTTCCCCACATCCCGCAGAAATGTCCAATAGCAACTCTACTGAAAAATATTATGCATAGTTAGATGTACAGTAAGAGCTACCTTAGTAGAAGAATACCTATCGTACATTTTCAATTAGCTTCATATCTCACAGAGTATACCCATGTTAACAGCAAAGCTATCAGAGTGAAGAATAGCTTGGTAATAATATATTCAGCTGTTTAGTAATTATGAATTACCCTATAATTTCGCTGAGAATTAAAGGTACGTCCTTCATGCCAAGCATGCTAATTCCACCACTAAACAGTACATAATTAGGCCCTGATTGGATCTCATGATCTAAATTTTAGTTGGCTAAAATTAAGGACTAAATTTTAGACCACTCTAGCTTATTTATGCTTTCTAATGAACTGATGTCTTTTTTGTGAGGTGGACTAAATTTTATAGAGTACTTTAGATCATCTATTTGGAGCCTCAAGAACTTAAATGGTCTAAATAAGCTTCTTTCTCGATCACTCAAAAGATTTGCATGTCTTTGTATTAAGAGATAATAAATGAGTTTACAAAATTGTGGGGCTGCTAAAATTTCAACCAAGCTACATGTAATTGACAACCTTTTTTTTTTGGAAAAACCAGTCTAATAGGTTTTGAATGCATTAATGAACTTCATCATTGTGTTCCTCTAGCCAAAACAATTGAAATATATGTATAGAACGTCTAATTTTGAGTCTATTACAGACGTTTTTCTAAGGACAGTCTCAATGCATGTTTCATGAGAGTGTCATGCACATTAAATAGGGTGCCACATAAGCAAAATTGCTGACTTGGCAGGGTCATTAAATGAAGGAGTTTTATCAGATGAGAGAGGAGTTTCATCCCCATAAAACTCTTGTGGCTCGGTTACCTAGTTTATAGTCTTGGTAACTGTGACATGAAACTATACATTTTTTTTTCGAGATCACGACTTCACGTGTTTTTTATTAAGAAGAAGAGCCGAAAGAAACGGCAGGTAACCGATACATTGAGACTGGCCTAAGAGCACCATCTCTAAGAAAGAAAAACTCGAGACGACTATAAAAATCATTTGTGCAGCACCGACAAAACTACGATTGAGCACTGAGCAGTCTATAGGTTTGGTTACTTATCGTTGTGCTTCGCACAGGTTACTTAATGGCACACCTCATGCAACTTCATGCGACTACGCTGTCCGGTCCCGTGAAGCCTTCTATTTGCGTGCCATGGGACTCGATGTTTAGCAAATACCTTATCTTGCTGATTAATGGTAGTGTACTTGTGTTCAACATTACGGTCTTGGACAAATCATAAATCTCCAGTAATTCTAAAATGGGACGTCGGGAACAAAAAGAAAAGACATTAGTACTCCAGTAAAGAATTTAAGCTAAGCTCTTTGCGCGTCGTCCTAATATCAGGACATATAACTCCAGCTCTATCTTAATAGTAAAAAATATATGAATAAAGAACATCTTACATGTGGGACATATATATAAAAAGGGGTGACATCTAAGAGTCAATATGTAATGCTTACTATTAATTGGAGGTGCCGTTAAAAGTATACTGGAAGTATAAATACTATGTACAATTACCTAGGGATACAATAAGTGGCGGAGCCAAAATTTCACAGCTGGGTATTCCACGTATAAAAAATTTTCAATGTATATGTGCAATAGTAATAGAGGATAAAATCAATACAAAATTGATCTTGGTGCACAACTCAAGTAGTACATATAATTTTCTTAAAATATATGCTAAATAAAATATTTGTATATATAAATTCTTTATCTATGTTACAAGAACACAATGCAACATTTTATAAAAAAATCAGAACGCAACAAAAAAAGAAGAAAATGAAACCTTCAATTCTTACTTTGAAGAATAAAAAAAAATGTGAGATATTTGTGTTCACCTTGTTGTTGTTTCAAGCCGTATATGAGAAAGACAGTATATGAGAAAGGCGTTGAAGGGGAGCCGTATATGAGAAAGCCTACAAAGACCACTGACCGCCGCCGCCGCTAGAGGAATGCCGTCGATGGGGTTTCTTTATGAGTTCATGGGCTACCGCTACTAGTTGTTCTACTAGGCTTAGAGCAACTTCAAGAGTTTAATTATTCTTGTTATTTATGCTATTTCAGAATTTGTATAGCAAAAAGTAGACTCCAACTAGTATGCTATCTAATTTTATAAAATAGGAAGTTGGCTTTCTCTTGATTTTCGGTGGCTATATATAGCTTATTACGGACGCTATATAACTAATAAGCTATATAGCTATATATAGCTTATTTCAGAATTTGTATAGCAAAAAGCAAAGACGATTGTTTTAGATCTCTTCTTTTTTTTTAGAATTTTTTATTTGACAAAATAGCTAAACAATAGAATTTGACAATTAATTTTAGCCAGACTATTGGAGTTGCTCTTATGGGCTACATATTTGCAACATTCAACAAACTAACATATATGCTGATTATACATGTGTGTATATATACATATATTTGTGTTTGTCACAAAAATCATGGGTATTCCATGGAATACAGGGGCATACCCCTGGCGCTGCCCATGGATACAATAAGTTTAGACCTACACAACTCGCTCTATTCGCTTGGTTGATAAGCCATGATTGAAAGTACTGTTCGCTGATTTACTGTGAGAGAAAAACATTATTGAATGACTGACAGATTTAGCAGATAAACTCAGCTATATGGCACTCACTACTACACAAATAATTTTACAATGCGGTGCTCTTTTATTAACGGAGGCGGTCACAAAATTCAACCGCCTCGATTAATACCTACGATTAACGGACGCGGACATTTTTTATTTACTCGAAAATAGATTTATAGAGGCGAGCGTAATAAGAAAACCGACTCTAGAAATAATATATTTTCGGAGGCGGTTGCCTTAAAATACTTGCCTCCGTCAATTTATTTTTGGAGACGGGTCCAAGTGGACTTAAGGGTCGTACTTGATCGTGTACCAAAATTTTATCTATCTTCTATCCTTAATATTAAGGACGAAAGATTTCACATCTTTCATCACACACAACGGTTTGGTAGAGATCTCAATGAACTCAATCTCTCACGTGGAGTAGAATGCATGTCCAAGTATGATGAGTCCTGTTTCAAAATGAATTAGAACACAAAGTGTTTCCATGGTCACACACACTCTCTCTCTCAACTATACGAGTTAAGTGTTCATGCATGGTACAGCATCTGATTCTAAAATAAATTAGAACACACGACATGATCAATGATAAATATTTTAACCTGTCATGTACCGATATGAGTTAGATCAGCACGTTCCAAGCACAATACAAAAATTGATTTCCAAACAAATTGGAATGCATGACGTCATCGCTAAATCAATCTTAATCCTAATCCACAAATCATCTAGATAACCAAACCACAAGCTGCATGTCCTTTACAATACACAGATAAGTATGCTACTTTTTTTGAGCAGATGATAAGTTTGCTATTTAGGACATATATATCATTAATTATGCCAATTAGTGAACATCTACGGTCAGGGCAGATTTGGGTCTGGGGCATCCCCGGCGCGGCTCTTTTTTTTTATTTTTTTTTTCTAAAGGACGATAAAAACTTTGCCGCAAGTTTTATTAGAATAATAGAAAAGGAAAAAACTTTACATTTGAAACAAATCCTTATGCCAGCCCATCAGCCCCCTCCGGCCCAAAACAACAAAGCACCTCAGCCTGAGTGGCCCGGTGGCGGCGTCGCGACCGGCGACCCCGGCCCGCCATGGAGGCACGAAGAGGACTGAGGAGGTCCGGGGGCCGGAGCGGAGCCCCTCGTGGCCTCGCTGGGTCTTCACCTCCGCTCCGGGTCTCTACGACCGCGGCGGCGCGGCCAGCAGGAGCAGCGGCAGCAGAGCCACGGCGCATCGTCGGCGGCGGAGGCTGGAGCTTAGCCGCAGCCCGGAGGCGCCCCTCGTGGCCTCACACCGTCCTCTTTGGACTGGCTCTCCACGCCCGCGCCCAGCAGGAGCCGGCGAGCAGCGTCTGCTGAGCCACGGTGCGTCGGCGGGGCTGGCCGCCCAGCCCCGTTCCTCCCCGTCCCCAGGCCCAGACTCCTGCTGCAAGTGCACCGTGCACAGCACAGGACAGGTGAGATTGTTGAGTTTCAGTTTTCAGATATTCAATGTCATTGTGACTAGTTCCCAATGAATGCATTTCAATTTGAGATGCGAACAGTGCCTAATAAATGCGTTTCAGTTTGAAATATTTCATATTGTAGGGGGCATAGGAGCTTCCGATATGAAATATTGTGTGGGATGTCTGCATCGCTTGAAGATGAAAAAAAAATCTAAAGCGTTTTCAAGGCTTAAGAAATCATATGATAAATTTGCCTCGCGAGAGCATGAGGAATGAATGGTGCGTATTGTGTTCATTTGTCTCAATTCGTAATGCTATTTTGTTTTGTGAGGAATTAAAACATTGCATTCTTATATACAACTTTTTCTATCTAAAATGGTATATGTTTTGCTTGAGCACTTTGAATTGATATCATCAATTGTGTTCTTTGAGTATCTATTAGTGTACGGCTAGTAAAATTTTTAACCTTAAACTATTTAGACCACTTCTTGTCTCGTTTCTGGATTTAAAAGAAACTCGATCCACAATGCCAGTATTAAATGCCATTCGTGCATACTTCGCAGCAGATTAGAAGGCGATGAGCCCATGAATCACATAAAATTAAATATTTGATGAAAAAATAATACAAGAAACTAATTGTATGTATTAGCTTCACACTCGGCCGATATGAACTGGTAAATTAGAAATCCAGATTAATAATATTCCACACAGGAGTCATATTTAATCAAATAACAACGTATATGACATCAGAAGCACAGGTACATTACACATACTATATTACAATAATAAAGCAATGAGGGACATAGAGGTGCTTGCAAATTATGATGGCAGACAAAGCTCATATATACACTCCACTATATATAAACAAATCTATTAGACAAGCAGTTTCACACAGGACATGCAAGGCTGCTAGATATACTGAAAACAAGCACTACATATATATGCTGCAATCACCTCTGTCCTAGAGTAGCTCTTGTCTCTTGATATCTTCACCATGTACCGAGAATAACGTGGACGTCTTCATCTGAGGTAGCTTTTGATGACAAAGTGCTCACGGACGAAAGTGAACGCCGGAGGCAGGCTGGGCTCGTATAAGCTGCGGTGGTGGGGAGTGTTGTCACCTTGGTCGTCGTCCCAGTGTAGCTTTGCCCACCAGGCCTGCTCCCCACTCACCTTCACGGTCTTGTTTGGTTGTTGGTGGAGGCGAGGCAGACGATGCAAGCTCCAGCACCCACGGACCTGGAACTCCTCCCACTTGGGCGCGGTGAGGATGGCGTCGTTGACGTAGAGATGCTCCAGCAGTGGCAACTCCTGGAGGCGTATCTTTTGGAGGCAAGGGAACTGGTAGTGACGAGGAGAAGAATGATGGCCATTGTTGTAAAATATTGCCTTCAGGTTGTAGCAGAAGAGGATGTCGAGTGTCACGAGGCTTGGCAGCTCACAGTCACATGGCATGAAGCCCTCCAACCTTGGGCAGTGCTCCAGACGGATGTGCTTGAGTGCACGGAACTTAGTAGCACCACGGCCATATGGTGGTCTGTAGAAATGGGTGAGACTTTTGAGATAGGAGACACATGCATTCTTCAGATTGTTCCCTAGACATGTCGCCACCTCAAATACATGAACCATGCGGTGGCACCGCCTGAGCTTGCATTCCTCTAGATCATTGAAATTACTCAGATGACCGCTGAGGCTGGTGACATGGGTATCATTCATCATACATACCGACTTGGTGACCTCTAGAAGATGGGTTAGACCAGCAGGATACCGATCCACTGCTGAGATCTCCACATGACGCTCGGTCACCCGGAAGGGAAGCATGTCATCCATTGACACCAGCATAGAGACTCCCCCTGTAAGATACTGATGGTTTACATCAGCATAGGTTGATTCCGATACCTGAAGCATGTTGCTGGTCACCATGTCATCTTCGTCATTGGTCTTCATAAATCTGGCCTTAAATGATTTCACTTGAATGTAGAAAGACTTCAAAAAGTGTCCACTCCTTACTAAATATGCACTGTGACTGAAGAAGCTATAAAACAATCTGGAATTGCTGGTGCTCACCATCTGAGCAACTTGTGGACTGCAATGAACTCCATTTCCCTCCAAGCTCTGATCCAAGCAGACAATATCTGGGAGTCGTTTCAGAGCATGCCAAGGAAAGCGTCTAAGAGCAGGAACACCTATGAGAAGCAACTGTCGGAGCCGGGGTAGATTAGGGATGTGGGCTGGAAGCTCCTTGATACCTGTAGCAGAAAGATCAAGCTCCTCTAAAGCATCAAGCTCCTCGAGAGTGTCCACAGACTCCAGCTTTCTACATCCATTGAAGGACAATCTCCTTATATAGGGTGCGGCTACCAACGAGAACGATCTCAGGGTAGGATGTCCTTCCAGTTTTAGCTCTTCCTCAGTTCCGAACTCCCATCCACCAATACCGTTAATTAGCTCAAGTGATAGGAGCTTCTTCATCTTGTTAAATATCTCCCAGTAATGGAAAGACTTTATCCGAGTCCTTGTGATCTTAAGTGTTGTTAGACTAGACAACCCAACAATTGAGGGCGGCAACTCCACAAGGTCGGAGCAACCGACAAGCAAGAGCTCCTGTAGACTAGGCATGTTCTGGAAGAAGTCACTATCAAAAGTTTCTACATTTGAGTAGGAGAGATCTAGATTGAGCAAGTTAACCTTGTTGGTGATATTTTTTCCAGGGAGAGTAATTGGGAAGCTGAATGGATTTGCGAGTTTATGGCATCCCTTGAGTAGAAGCAATTGGAGTTTTTGGAGATAGCAGATTGAAGGAGGGAGTGATTCTACTTGAGTATATGAGAGATCAAGAACATGAAGATAAGGGAGCTTGGGCAACAATTGACCAAGCTTTGCAAAAAAACTTGGTGAGCAACGCCTTACAACGAGTGTGGTTGGGCCCCTGGGTCTGTGTCCGTGGCTCAACCATTCTCTACTAATCTGCCATCCTTGGTCATCCATATGCGAGATCCACTGCATGTGCTCCAACCTAGAATGCTGATCAACCCAAATTTCACCTATAGTGAGCTGCTCTGCGATGAGGCCCTGATAAGCTAAGAAGTGTGCAGCACTCTTAGTGGGATCGTCAGCTTTAGCTTCATAAGGAAAAGGCAGCTGAAGCAATGAGTACTCCAGAAAAGCCTCAAGGATGGCATTTCCAACTTGATATACATTGTCTTCATTGAATTTTATTTTTCTGTGGTAGCTATTTGTCACCTCAAATGTTGTTTCTTGGACACTTCTGTTGATGGTAGGCAGAATGCCTTGGGCGGCCCACTGACAGATAAGGTCATGCTTATGTGAGATAATATCATCTTTTCGCAGTTTACCACCAGAAGGCTGCTGCCGAAAACGAGATAGGACCTCAGACAGCACAGTAGTAGTTTCATACTCTTTATTTAAGCGACTCCTGAGAAATGAGGGAAAGTAATGCGTGTTAGGACAGGAGGAGAGAGAGAGGAAGCTTGGAAGTAAAAGAATAAGCGCAATTTTGTAAGGGCAGCAAGAGGGAAGGGAAACCAGTGACTTACAGGTCCTCTACAAGGGCACCACAATGCTGTATTGCTTGCTTGGACTTCTCCACGTATTTCTGCCAGAACAAAGTTAGTTCACTGTAGTCACTCTGTTTGATCCTATGCTTTAGTGTGGCTTCATTCTCCTTCTCGAGCCTCTGTCGGAGTACGGTTTTGAACTGATGAACACCTCGCCCGGTAGATCTTGGGTCAAGGCGACGAGCCTTGTCGAAGGCATAGAGGCGGCCTGATGTAGTATCAAAGTATCAAGCATATGCATATGCATGCGTGAAGAAATAATCAGTCAACTACATGGGGAGGAGTGAAGAAAAGGAAGTGGCAAAACGCCATTGAAAATGCATTTTAGAGGCGGCTAATTAGATTCTACAGCCGAATGGCAAACTTTCAAGCGACCATCGATCTCTACGACTAAAAATTATGGAGAGGACCCATCTACCACACCCATGGTAAAGTCATAACTTCCTTCCCTTTTACTATGCCAGATAGGCTATCCCATTAACCCATAACCCAGGCCCGCTCACCTATGAATGCAAAATTGTTTTAGCGAATTAAAAAAGTCATATCTCTTAAACTAAAGATATAAATTAAATTCTGATTGCACCATTAAATTTCTTATAACAAATCCTTCAAAACAAGATCACACATGGATATATTTAGATAAAATTTTATTAATGAATATTTATCTCTACAACTAAAAATTATGGAGAGGACCCGTCCACAACTCCCATCTCTTTGGTGGCCTTTTTTTACTGCGGGATGACACGCTATCCCATCAACCTAGGCCCCACTCACCTATACATGCAAAATTGTTTTAGCGAATTAAAAAAGTCATAACTCCTAAACCAGAGATATAAATTAAATTCCAATTGTACCATTAAATTTCTTATAACAAATCCTTCAAAACAAGATCACACATGGATATATCTAGATTAAATTTTATTAATGAATATTTATCTTATTAAGATAAAATATTTTTTTATTAAGTAGAGACAATATTCTAGGTTCAACAGGCAATGTTCTATCTTTGTTCGTAAGTGAAAATGCTCCATTCGCGTTGGTTTCCCTTACTGGGTCTGGCCACCTATCAAAATCGATTCTTAAGAGGGGTCGCTTTAACTAACCAGCTATAGAATTTTTTTTAAAAAAAAACGTGAATGAAAAAATAGAGAAAACAAAATGAGCATAGAATCAACTCATGAAGCAACCCCATGGTTATTGGTGCCCATCACATAGTTGTTCTTTAACAGAAAATATGAGAACAACTGGTTTTAAACCTTTTCCTACAATATTTTTTAGAGACGGCCCATTATAAACCAACTGCGCACACGTAGAAAACTTTTTTGGAAACAATTGGCTTAAACGACTGCTTCTGAAAATCTTAAGGAAAAAAATCCCTTTTTATCTTGTGAACAAAGGGATAAATCGTGTATATCCCCATCTCTAGAAAAAAAATATATAGAATGTATGTAGGCTCTTTCTTTATACATGTTTGGAACATACACCATTATGTGATATATAGGTAAAAGATACCTGTGTATATTCTGATCATGTATATAAAAAAAAGTTGCAAACATTTCATGATATTTACTACTGATGGATATATGCATGACAATATTATATACCTTTCTATAAAACTTCACTGCCAAACTTATAACTTGATTAAAAAGATAAAAAAGACTAAATGATCTTAAACAAAAAAAAGAAGTGAATCTCTTTAAGCTCTACAGTTTTCATATAAACTCTAATCTTCACCCCATGTTATATGAAAAAGCTACTCCCTCCGTCCCAAATTATAAGTCATTCCAAAAATCTTGGAGAGTCAAAGTTTTTCAAGTTTGACCAAATTTATATAGCAAAATAATAATATTTTTGGTATCAACCAAGTATCGTTAGATTCTTTGTTAGTTATATTTTCATAGTGTACCTATTTTATGACATAAAACTTTATATTTCTCTCTATATTTTTGGTCAAACTTGAAAATGCTTTGACTCTCCAAGATTCTTGGAATGACTTATAATTTGAAACGGAGGGAGTACCAATTTATATGTGCAGCCTCTAGAATAGATTTTTAGTGGTAACCACTATATATGTCCAACGGGTTGTGCCATGTCATAGGTCGTCGGACTGTTGCGGGCCGTTGTGCCTAGCGGGCTATGCCTCTATGGGCTTCGTGCCTAGCCTTCGGCCCAAGGCACAGCCTGTGAGCCGATTATTGTGTCATGCCGGCTCATGGCCCATTAAGCCGACAATAGCTCACTTTCATCAATATTTTCACTAAATGGTGAAACATTTCATCATTTTTACCAATTGTTTATTATTTTCACCAATATAACAATTAACAGCACACATATAGAAGTCATAACTACACCAACGGTTCATTTTCACCGGGCCGCTACCGGGCCAACCGTTGGAACGGGCCGTGCCTGTGCCATGCCGCGTGCCTGGGTGGCGGCCCAGGCACGGCCTAATCCCTCGGGCCGGGCCACCAGGTTGCGGGCTGCATGGCTATGTATAGTAACCACTTAAGACAACTGGCTATAAAAACAAAGACTGACTCTAGAAATGGATATTTCTAGTGGCGGTTGTTTAAGACAACCTCTTATACGATAGCACCACCACTAGGAACTCATTTTTAGAGGTGATCGTTGACCATGGGCTCCTCTGGCTTAGTGCAATAGTGGCAGCCAATTCTAGCTGCCATTGCTGCAAGGCAACAGGGCGGTTGATTCTTTTTTATCATGAAAATAAGTTTGGAGGATTTAAATGTCAATAGAAAATATTTTTGTATAGTACTGAAAGTGAGTTGGGACATATATAGACTGACTTACAGAGGTAGGCGATGCGTGGGTTGATGCCCTCCACCCTGTTGGCAACACGAAGGAAGAGCTCAAGCCCAGTGAGCGAGGACGGGACGTCCTCATCATACAAGGATGATGAGGAGATGGCGATCTCATTATTATCAGAGGGCAAGGCGGGGACGACCTCACTATTGAAGATGGAGTCGGTGATGTCATCGGAGAAGGGAACAAGCAGCATGGCGGCATAGTGAAAGCACCAGAGAGCCACAAGGTGCCATTGCTGCTCGTCTTTGTCGCCGATCACATCATATATGTGCTTAGCCGCTTGATGCAGTGAGTATAAAGTAAGCATCAATATATCATCTCCACTTAAGGATTGGACAACACACTCATGATCTGATGAACTGCTTTGGTCATAGACGAATTCGGAGGTAGTAGATACGAGCCAAAAAGAGGGCCCCCACGTAGCAGGGGGGAGGCCTACCATCTGTGTTAAAGCATCAATCTTGATGGGCCAATTTAGGTTCTGAACTGCAAGTATGTATCTCTTCCCCAACAACTTTTGGTTGATTTGAGAAGCTAGTGACCTTGATAGGTCCCGTAGTGCGTCTGTGCCATGCTCTATGCCATACGTATAGTACCGCAGCTCATCATCCTCTTCCTTGAGCCTGTTGTATTCTTGGTTGAGAGCAAGCAGACCGAGCTGCTCTGCCACTTTGAAGGCCAGTCTGTCATAAATGTTGAGGCTTGTCCATGACCATGATGCTTGCTCCATGTCCACCTCTATTACGTGATCAAAGGGACCATCCAACCTCATCTTTTCCTCCCTAATGATGCTTGATATAGCCTGTGTAAAACATGCTGTGGGTCCGACTCCGACATTCCACTGCACGTGCACGTGCTTATAGGCAACCAGTTTTTTCCGCAAGCTATAATATGCATCGCTGTTGAGATACCCTTTCCGCCTGACAAATAGAAAAAATGGGAATATTCATTTAATTAGTCCTTTGAATAACTTTTACGTGCACTCCTTATAAAAAAAAGCTTTTACGTGCACTTTACATGCATCTCAGCTCGTGGTTGTTGAATAATAATTAGTTATGATGATCATATACTCTGTTTTCCCCTTCCTCACATACGTCTAGTCCTCCGGTTTATATTTCTTATTAGCTACTCCCTTCATCCCAAATTATAAATCATTCCAAGAATCTTGGAGAGTCAAACTATCCTAAGTTTGACTAAATTATAAGCGGGTCATATTTGGAATGGAGGGAGTAGAAAAGAAATTTCTATTATTTCTCACACTTCTTAAATAAATAAATTAGTACAAGAATCAATATGGATGTTGTATACTCATGTAAAACCACCTTTTCTGCATGTTTACAGACCAGTGGACTCTATAGTAGTAATAATAATGTACAATGTGAAATTACATACAACATAAACGTGATGCCTGATGAGTACTTCTGACATATTGACATAGTGATGATGGGTCTTGCTATAACCTGAGGTCCACCACCATTGATGGATAGTTGCGTCAAACGTCACTAATGATTGTAGTGATAGTTGATATCGTGACATGCTACTTTTGGATCACTCATGAGTGATGGGGTCTTCCAAGACAACTCAATGGTGATGGCTCTTAATATAACCCATCACTCATGACTAGTTTGTAAGTGACGGCTTTTAGTCATTGCTCCCTAAGTCATAACTTTTGACTCGCCCTATATTAGAGGACAAGTACGCAGCCAATGAGTATTAGCAAGGAACCCAAAATCGACCCCTAGGCGGTGGTGGTCTGGGGTGACTGGCTAAAAGCAAATTCTACTTAGGGGTTGCTCATCTACTTGATGGACAAGGCATAGATAGGTATGTATGTTAACCGACTAAATGAATCTTGTTGTAATAATTTATTAGGAAATATCAGCAGGCCGATATGGGAGATATCTAGGGTGCTTGTTGTTTTTCAAGATATTGTTGTCTTTGTTTTAACTTCCAAGAGTCTTTTCTTGTAATACCACCTTTGTGGCAATTGGCTTTTATACAATTTTAGCTCAAGTCATAGAGTATTTTGGGCTCTCCTGCTATTATGACCTCTAATGAACAAACTGCAAAAGACAATTGGTAGGATAATGTATATTTTTCATTCAAGGGTAATCAACTAGCTACAACATCATGTGTTGTTAACGGTAAAGCATAAGATTGTCCATATGAAGCAAGAGAGGGTGCAATAATTCATGCCCTAATCTATATATGAAAGACTAGCTCGGCTACACTATTGAAGGTATCAACTATGTAAGATATATCTCATTTCACACAGTCAAGTATAATTTATATATAGATATTTTGATAAGTATCTAATGCGACCATTTTTAATTTGGTCAAAGCAGTGACAAAACGAACAGCCAAGCGACAGACAGTGGCTTAGGCAATCCAGAATGGAAGATGGGTTGGTGACATTAAAGGAGCTCGCACAATAGAAGTTCTGATTAAATACCTACATATTTGGGATATTGTGGATGGTTTACTCTTGCAGCTGGATGTGCTGGACCGTTACACTTTGATAGTCTTGGTACCTTTGGAGGTATTATAAGCGGGTCATATTTGCTGCTGTATGTCTCATCCTGGTCTCATCCTGGGTATTATTCTCACAGCAGCAAATCTGCGTATGGAGCCTTCTTCGTGGGAACCATCAAGTTTGGACCATGGCGAAAGATGTGGAAAACTTGGGCACCCCCGCACTGTAAATTCTTTATTTGGCTGGTTTTCCACATAGTCTGGACAGCTGATAGGTTGGCTAAAAGAGGCCTTCCTCATCCAGATGCTTGTCCCTTTTGGATCAGGCTGAGGAAACCATACATCACTTACTGTTTGGTTGTGTATTCACTTGCCAAGTGTGGACCTTGATTTTCCAGAAGCTTGTCCTGCTGTTTCTGGCGCCTTATCCAACTGTGAGGCGTTTCTCGGGATGGTGGAGGAAATCGATTGCAGCAGCTCCAAAGGAAATCAAAAAGGGGTTGAACACTTTGATAGTCTTTGTAGCTTTGGAGGTCTAGAAGCATTGTAATGATTGTGTCTTCCAGAACTTAAGGCCGAGTGTTCAGGAGGTTATCAGTGTTGTGTGCACAGAGGGCGGTCTTTGGTGCATGGCTGGGGCCTCCAAGCTCTCCGAGCTTTTATCCAGGTTGCTCCCCTCTTAAGTTTAGGTCCTAGGAGTTGTTGGTCGTCTTTTACTTAGTCTGTGGTGTGTTGATGTGCTGATCTCCTAGTGTGTGGGTGTGTGGGTGTCTCCTGGTACTCGGGTTGGGTCTCCGAGACCCATGTACTTGTTTTTTTCTACCTTAATGAAATGACGCAGAGTCCTCTTGCGTGATTTGAGAAAAAAAATGACTACATGTGTGTTTGTTGATGCCAATGTGAAATGTGTGTTCTCCAATGTTGATGCATTGTTGTATTGTCATTTGAAAAGGAGATGATTGCTACCAAAATCTAGCTCTACTCCAGGATGCATCTAGGAAATAGGAAGAGCTGATAGGTTGGTTAGGTCAAAAATGATGGGTAAAGGGTGTAACCTATAAAAACCAGAAGCAGCCATTTGGGTTTTGGGCGGAACTAAGGGGCTGTCCAGGTAAGTCCAGGACTACCCCAAATTTGAATCCATATTTTTTTACTAATTAGCATACAAAGGTGCAAATTAATCTACTATAGCATGCCTAGTAGTAGCCCACACAACTAGAGCTAACACATAGTCTGCAACGGATTCATCCTTGACTCCCCAGTTCTTTCGTGAGGGCTAGGGGTGAATCTAGCTAAGAACACTATCGGGGTCACCAGGTCAACTTAATTACATTACATGGATTTTTAAACTTGATTACCAAGCTTTTTTATATTTTATCGGGTCTACAAGACCCCAATAAACAAGCATAAATTTACCCCTAGTAAGGGCAACCACGCACGGCCTGGCCTTCGCCCACCCATGACGCTTTTGCTAGGCTGTGTCACTGTGTTGCTAGCCTAATATGACCCGCTTGGTGAGTTTGGTGTCTGGTTTATACTCCATGCTTGGTACATATTTATTGTATGGTAGATTTGATAGGGCTAAGAATTACAGCCATGGCATTGGATAGGATTAATTTTCTTTTGTTCAAGTATTCTCCGCGACGAGTCTAGTGAAAAATAAGTTAAGAAACAATATGTGTGATATTTTCTCTAATGTAAATGAGGATGACACAGTTGGCACTTCAATGCTATGAGATTAGGCTAGTACCGTGGTTTTCTATTTATGCAAGGGCATGTCCTAGAACTATTATTTTTATAGTAATTTATGAAATTTTGAACATATTTTGTTGAATAATTTAAGATATTATGTGCCCTATTATATATATAGTGCTCTTGGTTATTTATATTTGTATATATATACCTCATTTGTTAGTAAGTTATGTACTTGTATACTCGTATTATGTGTTGGATTAATAACGAAGTTATATTAGAGTATATTAACTAGGACTACTCTAGTTCAAAATCATAGGTCTTTGGCTCTTTGCCACTGACTTAAGTCAAAGCAGATGGAAAAGACAAAGTTACTTGCGATGGTCACTTGTGATAGGTTATGGGCCTCCTCATGGCATAGGTGATGCACTCCAGTGACGGATCACAATTGCCATCCATCACTATGTTTGGGTTCACTGTGGCAGCTACTACAGTAGCCACAGAGAGGAAATTGCAGCAACAACTGCGATAATAATCTACCAAACAGGCCCTAAGTGCATCATTAATGATAGGTCAACACGCATTACTTTTGACTTGTCATCATAGTGTGTTATTAATAAAATAGATCAACACATGTCACTTCTAATTTGTCATCAGTAGCATCCACCATTATTTACATTTTTTTCATGTAGTAACAGTTTTAAGAATTCAAGTATATGTCCATGTGAAAATCATGGTTAGTACTGACTATGGAAAAAGATCATGGAAATAATATATTTTTTTCTGCTAACATGATGGATTGCAAGTACATGCCTGCTACTTTTCACTACTTATGAAAGCATAACATTCAAATATTCGACATCCATATTTGTCAGAGATACATTTCATCTCAGCATTTTTGCTACATGATCATGTTTGTGTTAGCATAGTATCATCTTTTTCTTACCAAATAGAAATAAAAATCATGGACACACACTACCAGACAGAAACAACAGGCTTGCCTCTTCTGTCACACTCTAAAGTAGACGAGAGGCCTAGCTAGTATTTCAATTGTAATGATATCATGAAAGGTTCTAAATCTCGAGATAAGAAAGAGCTAACATATAATTTTTTCCCTTGTTATGCTTCCTAGCATGAATATTGGGATATACCATGAGAGGGTGTTGTTGTGTGTTTGTGGGGGGGTGGGGTGGGGCAAGAGTTATTACAGATAGAAAAACTACAACCAACACTCCCTATAAGCATAAACTTAAATTAGAATTCAGATGTTTAAAATAGTATACCAGAAGTTGATATCTTGTAGATGATCACGCCATTTATCCAATGTGGATCTGTCCAATGGAAATGATGCTGCCATGACTTAGGTTTACTAGTTGCCACAAATTCTCAAGATGCACACAGAACCTGTGAGTGATCAAAGTGATTTATTGAACTAGCCATAAATATGTAGAAATAACATAGTTGTTTGCACGAAGGGGGAACAAAGTAGTTCACAAAGAGATTTATTGAACTAGCCATAAATGTAGAAATAACATAGTTGTTTGCACGAAGGGGGAACAAAGTAGTTTAACATTTCATAAATTGCATTCCATATAGTTTAGGTTGTGTTTTGGGTATTTGTGCAATTATTGAAAGCCATTTTTTGTCATATCTACATATGCACACAGAAGAAGTGCTGTGTGGTTTTGTTTAAGTAATGGAACATCTGAATAGAAAAGAAACACATGTATTTTTTTAGTTCCACAATGAAGACAAATATACTGGCTACGTATATATTACTGTACGGCATGCTAAGTGGTGCTTATTACTTGTGTTGTACACAGGTACCTTGTGAGCATAGACAAAATCATCCTGTTATTATGGCACAAATTTCGTATATATGTCCATCTTGGCCTGACGAGCAGTCGGGGACAAGCTCCAAGAGGGACATATTATGGCAGGACCCAAGTGATTGATTTAATACTACTATACACTAGCTAACTTCTTGACAAAAAATCATCTCAAAGGTGAAACTGCACGCATTACATGCATAATTGTGTCAATGCCATTCGTCTATGATGAGTTTAGTTAAAAGTAATGGAACCACAAGTCAACAACTACAGATTTTTTTTTTTACCTCCTTGCATTGCTTGGCCTATTTTGCTTGTTATTTTTGGTAAAATTTCCAGGTGTAACTTCGTGTGATTCACAAGCTAAGCGCATATATAGTTTGGTACTAATACCTTGTTGCTTGAACTGAAGGTGGCCCAATATATGTTCTCTCACAAACTCTGCTCCACAAGCACATACGCCCTATATGATCATGGGAAAAAGAGATGAGCGGTTCAGAGTGCTTAGCGCTAACTCAATAAGCAAATACTAAGAAAGAATGGCAGTAGTACCTGGCTACCTGGTGGTAAAATTTTCTGATGTTACGTGGATGACAAGAAATGACCAGGTGGACTTGCTGGGCCTGAAAATGGGATAATATGATTGTTTTTAGGGTATGTCAATTTGTCATTTGAGAAAAAGGCAAACAGCTAACCTTTTTATAAGAACCAACATACTAAATGAAGTTGTTGCAAGGATGATCAATGCATTGTAAGATCAATAAGGAAAATGGGCTTAAAAGAACAGTTGCAATGTACAAAGATGAGGGGAAACAATTGTAGGCGAAAGAACGGCAATAAATTTCTTTTATCTTCAATTGCTTAGATGAAAAAACGATAAGCCAAAGAAGAGACTTACAGGATGGAAGCAGCATAAATTGTATGACTTTTGTCTCAATTTGCTGATCGGAAGGCTTAATTGTAGGTACAAAAGAACATATGTGGAGATTTAATTAGCACGGAAATTATAGAACAAGCTAGAGCCGGCTGGTGAGTAGTGGCAGAGCAGAACATATGGCTGGTAAGAGAACGTTAATGGCCCTTGCCCATTGCATGCAGCACTCTCTTTTTATAGGAGAACGAAGGGACGATATTCTCAGGTTACATTGACACGCAAATGATACATCTCTCCGAATGCCAAAGACTAAAGTCAAGGTTCAAAGAAGATAGGGCATGCAAAGTTGTTCGTGTTCGTGTAGTTTTAACAAGGAGCATGTTCCTTATGGAAAAGGAAAGAGAGATGACAAAGAAAATAAAAAGGCAGTGAATATGATGTTAATAAAGCAGGATGCTTGTGTCTCATATCTTGTATCTATCTTTCTAGCCTAGTAATACGATTATTACAACAAGTATTAGCAAAATAAAAGACATGAAATATAATATTTCTGCTTTTGAAGCATTGATGACTATATTATCTCTCGGCTTTGGCACAGTTCACAATGTGAAATTATATATACTCTCAATATATCCATAAAAAAAAAGTCGTTTCGGACAACGGCACGGTCTCCAAAGTCTAACTTTGACTCTTTGTTTTTATAAAATATTTATCAAAAAGTGGTATAGATATATTTTTATGAAAGTATTTTTCAAGACAAATCTATTCATATAGTTTTTATATTTTCAAACTCAATAATTTAAAAGTCATTCGTGATTTATATTTCCAATGTTTGACCTAAATTTTATCCACAACGACTTACTTTATGGGTATAGAGGGAACACACAGAGAGTGATACAAGTTTCAGTTCCAAAAAAGTGAGTCATGGACAGTAGCAGGCAGACCATTAGCTAGCGTGGCAGTGAAGCAAAGGATCAAGGGCACTCCCAATGCAGCTTTGTTCGTTTTGGCTGATAAATCATGGCTGAAAGTACTGTTCACTTATTTATTGTGAAATAAAAATATTGTTGAATGGTTGGTAGATTCGACAGATAAACTCAAGAAAAACATCTTACTGTTCACTTATTAATTGTAGTGCCACCTAAACATTTTGTTGATATAGCAAGGTAGTTATTAAAGAGAGAGAGCAAAAATCATAGAAACCGTGTCTAAGTTAGAAACCATGTCTATAGGAGATCCAAGACATAAAGTGGTATGATTGGTTCAGAATGAAGAGAGAATAAATATAATTAGATAGAAAATTATTGTGTAGAAACTATCCAGTGGAAGGTATAGAAACGTATAGTTTTTAGCATTAGGACTACCCTAAGGATGCGTGCCTAGGCTGCCAAGGGATAATACTATTACTAGCATTAGATTAGAGCTAACACGATGATTTGCGTGGATCATTATGTCTAAAGCACAAAGGAGATAACTTCTATATGGCACCACTGGCCCCACAAATGATGTTAAAGCAGGATGCTTCTTTCTAGGCTAGCAAATACATTTATTACAAGCAGTACTAGCAAAATAAAAGAAACGAAATAGAGCTACAGCAAAATAAAAGAAGTTTGAGCAACAAAGATGCATTGGAGTGTGATGAAGGGAAGTTCGAACAACACAAGCTGGCTTCTGGTGACCATATCATGACACGAAACCTAACGCATCTAGCCATTGTGACAATGCTCTCATGTTTACTAGCGTTGTGTTACAAAATAGCAAACTACTAATGAAAGAAGAAAAAAAGTCCACACATCTCTGCATCATTACATCTGATCATAGAGTTTTCAAGTATACAAAAGAAATATTCCTAAAATCTACAAAAGGAAAATGTACAGAGCATTATTCTATGACATGAGTTCTGTTACGTCTTATGGTATGATAGTCAAAACAAAGATGTTTTGCATATGAAATGCGAACCAAACATGAAGCAGGAAATCATCAAATGATGGATGCACACATCCTCACTTTTCCTTATCTGGCGTCTTCGATTCAATACCAGACATACAACAATGTACTTAGAACCATTAAGAAAAATGTTTGGTCACTGACATAAAGATATACTAGGAACGATTTCAGTTAACATAAAGATGTGCTCGGAAAATATTGTTTGGTCACTGACAAATGTTTCTGCTCCTCAGTCCGACATGGAGAAAATTGAGTTTATTTCTGAAATCAGAACTTAAACAACAGGCAAAGGAGACCTGGCTTTTGGTGGGGGATTTCAACTTAATTTGCAACGCAACTGATAAGAACAATGGAAGGATAAAAATGCAAATGATTACAAGATTTAACAGAGCTTTAGACGATCTACAAGAGCTACCTCAGCAAGGGCGCAAGTTTCAGCAATGAGCAAGTGGTGCCCACAATGACACGAATTCATCATTTTTTTTTCAGGACAACGGAGTGGTTTACTATTTTCCAAAAAAAAATGATTTTTCAAGCATTGACTTTCCTTGGATCAGATCACTGCCCCCTTATTCATGCAGGGTGATGTTGAGTATGATTTCTGTTGGGGGTTCAGATTTCGGGAGGTGGTTGCAAAGCCTGCCACCTCCATTTAACACTCAAGACGCCATCCTTATTTGCATGTCAAGTTGCTGCGCACTGCTAAAGCCATCAAGATATGGTAATACAATTCAATTGGTAACATTGATCTTCAGAGACTGGTTCAAGTGACCCTCCTGTTATTGGACAAGGAACAGGAGATTCGCCTGCTAAATGATGAGGAGCTATCCTTCAGGCGGTATTTGAAAGAGAAATCTATTGGCCTTGCATGCATCCGAAAAACAAGAGCTAGACAGCATTCAAGATTGACATGGATCCATAGGTGATGTAAGTAGACTCAAGATTACTCCAATCTGGAAGGCAAAGGCTGGGCCTAAGTGACGATTCTTGAGAGAATTCCTTGTGAGCCACTGTAAAAGATCGTGATTCCTTGTGAGCCACTGCAGTGGCATGGAGGGTAAAAAAATTTTTGGAACAGTGGTGCTGAAGTCTATTGAACTTTTTCGGTGGCTCATAGGGGATCACGATCTTTTACAGTGGCTCATAGGGAATTTCCTCTCGATTCTTTATATGGACTCTGTTTCATAGCAAGATTCTTGCTGCATAATACCTCCAGAAGAAAGGATGGCAACATGACGCTATCTGCAAATTGTGTAACAAGGCCAATGAAACGATTAACCATCTTTGCACCAATTGCCCTTTCACAAACATGTGTGGAATGTGCTTCTGAGTTGGGGAATTTTCTCAATGATCAGTAGTTGAGGGCTCACCATATATATAAATGGTGAAGAAGATCAAGACTCAAGATTGAAAAAAGAAGATGGAGGGAGTTTGACGGTCTGATCATCTATTTCTGGTGGAATATCTGGAACGAACGCAACTGGAGAATTTTCCTCATAAAATATAAAAAGCTATAGAACAATACGCTTTAGCCATGTCTTCACACCGCTTCTGATAGTGGTTTTTTCATGTTGTACTTCTTTTTTTTTTTACAGTTTTTTTTCAGTTTGTGCTCCTCTTGGAAGCTCAAACGGCTGTATGCTGTGAGTTGTAAGTGGATGGCCACTTGGCCAAGTCGTGTTTGTTTGTTTTTTCACTTTTATTCTTCTAATAAATTTGCGGCAAAGCTTTTGCCATCCTTTCAGAAAAAAAAAAACATTACGCAAAGATTGATATTGCACCGCACCAGTGTTTCCACAGGCATTGAACAATGAACCTTCCAAATTCCAAGGATGAGATCCATAACTTTTTATCAGCTGACACAAACAACCTGTAAGCATACAACGCTCGTATTTCTCAGCCTGTAAGTACTCAGAGCATACAGTTATAGCCAAAAAAAAAGTCAGAAAAAACTTACATGTATCTATTTGCAGGATACTTAAAAGCCTAGTCCTGTGGCACAAAGAATGTTGTATCACTTGTGGCATCGTCCATCCATTGCAGAAACAGAGCCTGTTATCTTCTTTGCAGTCCATACAACCTTACCATTTTGGTTTGGAAAGCTCATCTTGTTCAGGAAATTGATTTGTAGTCAACAGTGTCTGCAGGGAGCATAGTAGCAAAAGCCCAACAGTTCACAAGAATACAAGATGGCACTTCGTCCAATAAAGTAATAACCTTCAACCACGGTCTGTCTTTAGCTCTGTCAGAGAAAGACAACCGTAGCAGTCAGGTCATTTGCCATCAGACGCCAAATTGCTGCTACTGAGCATGGCCCTGGAACACTATGACTGAAGTTGTCTTGTTCGCTTGAGTTTATCAACCGAATCTGCCAGTGTTTGTTTGAACATCTTGAACCGTCAATAAAAAGGTACCTGGTTCATCACGCTATAGACACAAATGGAGGTATTGGAATAAAACCTGGTGATGGATACAGTTCCAGCAATGAGTGGAATTAAATAAAAAAAGGTGATTAGACAACTAATACGCCATGTGATTCTTTCCATTGGCCCCCCACCTCCCATAGAATGTCCAATAGCAGCTGTACTGAAAAATTGTGCATAGTAGTTAGATATATAACAGGAAGAGACCCCTGCTAAACATTTTCAGTTAGCTTTATAACGCATGAACTGTACCCACGTTAGCAGCAAATCTATCAGAGAGAACAGCTCAGTAAAAAGTATATATATTCAGTTTTTCAGTATTACGAATACCTTATAATTTCACTGAGAATTAGAAGTGTTACCTCATGTCAAATATGGAAATTCCATATTAAGGAAACAATGAATAAATTAGTAAAGAACTATTAGAGATATGTATAGTCTAACACATGTATACCATGTTACTTGTACTCCAAGTTATACTTGACTATATATATGAAAGTCACCCTCCCTAATTGGGTGAGGTGTTCCCTTAATTCTCTACAAGAACGAATTCTGCAAAAGATGATCTATCATCAGTGGGAACTTTTGATAACTGTCAACTTCATGTAGAGAGAAATGACTTGATAATTATTTAAGATGCCTAAGATTCAGTAAAATTACCAGTGCAAAGTACAGTTAACAGTGGAAGTGGCTCAACAGTTTTATATAGTATCACTAATATCCATTCTTATATATACCAGGACAAGCTGATGCACTTTTCTAGTTTCTCTAAGATCATAGCTAAGGTTTTAAGTCAGATAGTATATTGTTGAGTGTTAGGTATGGGGCATTGTATGGTATAAACCTAGTTGCTCTGGATTTGGAAAATACAGTGTCGTGTGACCAAATCATTACCTGTCACAACAAAATATGTAGACCAGCAAATATACCTAAAAATTCATGGAATGGTCCATAAGGTCATAACAAAGTGATCGGCCAAACAATCCTACATGAGTTGGTCCCTCAAATATACTCATCTGGAATACATTCACTAATTAGAAAGCAAAGCAGATCACAGAAGTTTTTCAAAAAATCTTTCAGAGATATGAAGTTTTTTCGGTACATAGTTACATACGCTGCAATATGTTTTGGTGAGTTTCTATAGCCAATTTGTGCCAACGCATCGCACATGTTTCAAAGTTCTGTGTAGTATTCACCCTTTTTCTAGATATCTATTGAAGCATATTATTCTTCCAACAAACTCCATCCAGGTTCTTTCTTCACATCCTTAACTGATTTTCTTATTTCCATTACACCTTCCCAGTCTCCAGAATTTGCTCGAATGTTTGACATAGTAGCAAAACACCCCGAATCACAACTTTCTTCACGGATCTTATTTTCTACAAAACGTCCAAGTACAACATCATCATGAACTCTGCAAGCAGCAAGCAGTGTGCTCCACACCATTGAATCAGGTTTCACAGGCATACTCTCAATAAAACTTTTTGCCTCTACAAGCCTCCCAGATCTACCAAGTAAATCAACCATACAGCAGTAGTGGTGCAACACTGGCTCAACCCCGTACACAGTTCTCATTGAATTAAAATGTTTGAAGCCTTCTTCAACCAAACCATTTCGGCCACAAGCAGACAAAACACTCACAAGTATGACAGTGTCTGGTTTTACCCCACATCTAATCATCAAATCAAACATCGCCAAAGCATCCTGACTGCTTCCATGCTGAGCGTATCCATCAACTATCGCGGTCCATGTAACTAAATCCGGAACATCTATTTCATCAAAAACTTTACGAGAATCATCCAGGTTGCCACTTTTGGAATATAACTTCACAAGTGAACTGCTCACAGATAGATCAGACAGTATGCCTACTTTGGCTGCATACCCATGTAACAGTTTACCATAGAATAGTCTTGCCATGTCAGCACAGATGCTAATAATAGATGAGCATAAAAACCTGTCTATATGAAAACCAGCAGCCAACATAAGCTGAAACAATGAGATTGCCTCCTCACTATAACCATTTGTAGCATATCCAGATATCATTGAAGATAACATGATCTGGTCTTTGCATGGAGTTGCATCAAAAAGTCTTCGAGCTGTTTGTACATCTTTACATTTGGAATACATGGAAACAAGGCAATGGTTAATGGACGTGGTTCCTCCATAGGCACGAAGGACATGTCCATGAACTTCCTTCCCTTTGAGCAAACACTCTGGTACATTGCAGGCTGAAAGAATGGCACTTAACGACACATCATCTGGTGTAAAACCTTCATCAATCATATTCCTTAACACCTGGAATGCCTCAGCTGAATGGCCATGTGTAGCAAAACCAGCAACCATTGATGTCCATGACACTTCATCCCGTTCCTGCATCTCTTCAAAAACCTTGTAGCTATCCTTCAAATCATTACATCTGGAGTACATGGTTGAGAGTGCACTTGCCACAAGAACAGCATGAATAAACCCATCTCTTATGACCAATGAATGCAGCTGTCTGCCAAGCTCAGATGAGTCAACAGAACTGAAAACAGAAGCGTGGCATTTGTCATTCGGTCTTAGGCCCTGACATAACATCCTCCTTAACAGCTGAATTGATCTTTGTAGGCTATGCCTGCTAACCCCAGATATGAAAGCCGACCAGATGCTTCTGTTGCTAACTGTGCCAACTTCTTGAAACACCTTCTCACAGAGCTGAACAGCCCCAACATTTGCATATGTCGAAATCAAAGCCTCCTTGACAACATGATCCAAGTACAGCTCAGTCTTCATAATCATGCCGTGCACCTGGTTAGCCTCCCGTATCATGGACATCTGAGAGCAGGCGAGCAATATGCTCGTAGCTGTGTACTTGTTAATTGCCACACCACTCCGCAACATTTCCGTAAGCAGCAGCATAGCACTTACTGGGTCCTCCTCTTGCACGAAACCAGCAATTGCAGTTGTCCAGGAAACCACATTCCGGATTGGCATCCTCCAGAACTCATTCATGGCAGCACCCATCTGACCACATTTCACATACATGTTAACGATGGATGTCCCAACGAAGACATCGTACTCGGGATCACGCCGGAGCACCATCCCATGCACTGCCCTCCCAACCCCCAACTCTGCACCAGCCGCGCACGCGCTGAACGCCCCAGAATACGTGAACGAGTTGGGCTCGCAGGAGGAACCCCTCACCATGTCGCGGAACATCTCGACTCCGAGCGCGTGTTCACCGTTGCGCGCCGCCCCGGAGATAGCCGTGTTCCAGCAGACCACGCTTCCGCGATCCCCGTCCTCGAACGCCCGCAGCGCGTCGCCCAGGCGGCCGTTCTTGGCGAGCAGGTCCACCACGGTGCTGCAGATGTAGGCGTCCCGCGAGAGCCCATCCTTCCAGGCTGCGCAATAGAGCTGCTCCGCGAAGGCCAACGGCGCGGAGGCGGCGGCACAGGCGGCCAGCGCGTTGCCGTAAGAGAATCGGCACCACGCGGAGGCAGACCCCGCAGCGCGCGCACGGACGAAGCCTGCGAGCGCGGCGGGGAGGTGCGCGATGCGGTCCGCGGCGGGGCGGCGCGGCATTACGTCGAGCAGGTGGTGGGCGCGGGAAGCAGGGGCGGAGGACGCATCGAGGCGGCCAGGTTGTGCGTGCATCGATCACAGCCGCAGCTCGCGGTCGTCTAAAATCGGACGCTCCAGGCGGTGCCGAGCGAACCAAATAGCCCATAGCAACCTGACAGTGGAAACGTGTACGAAGAGGTGCTGCTAGCCTGCTAAACATGATTTTTTGGTTTGGTGAGACACTGATATAGGTTGGTTTTTTTAACAAATGTGGGATTGGAAATTATATTGGTAATGATTTTATTACGGTCATCTATTTTATTATGGAAATCTTGAAAAAATTTTAGAACTAAACGAGGGCTTAGTAAAATTAGAGGAGTGAGAGTAGCTCATGAATTAGCTTAATTAGAGCACTCACAATGCAAGACTCTATCACAAAGTCCAAGACATTTAATTACATATTATTTATGGTATTTTGCTGATGTGACAGCATATTTATTGAAGAAAGAGGTAGAAAAAATAAGACTCCAAGTCTTATTTAGACTCCAAGTCCACATTGTTCGAGGTAATAAATAACTTTAGACTCTATGATAGAGTCTGCATTGTGAGTGGCCTTATGCGGTCTGGAGAAAAAAAATTTCCTTTTTGAGCTTCTGAAACTAGCCTTGTTTACTTCCACCCAAAATCCAAAAACTTTTTAAAATTCTCCGTTACATCAAATCTTTAGACACATGCATGAAGTATTAAATATAAACAAAAATAAAAACTAATTGCACAGTTTGGTCGAAATTTACGAGACGAATCTTTTGAGCCTAGTTAGTCCATAATTGGACAATAATTACCACAAACAAACGAAAGTGCTACAGTCCCGGAAAAAATTTCGCCCAGAAACTAAACAAGGCCTAGAATGTAATTACACTGTTGATGAATGAATGCACTCTTTCTCTCGCAAACACACACACACACAACCTGGCTTCTTGATGTATACTGACATGTAGGGATGTTTGGGAATTGGGACTAGTTCTCTTTATATTTTTCACCAACACTGCATAATTTTTAACCAAACAGTTTCAATTCTACACTCTATTTTAGAAAAAATAGTAGAGTGATGAAAGCACCTTAAAAAAAATACTCCACAAACTCCAAGTTTTTTTGTAAAAATATTCCACAATGAAGGTATTGTTCTGTTCCTAATTTTTTTGGTTCAGAATACTGTAGCACTTTTATTTTTATTTAATAATTATTATCCAATCATAGACTAACTAGACTTAAAAAATTTATCTCATGATTTACTTATAAACTGTACAATTATTTTTTGTTTTCGTCTATATTTAATATTTCATATATGTACCGCAAGATTCGATGTGATAGATAATCTTGAAAAGATTTTGATTTTTGGGTTGAACTAAGCAAGGCCCAAGTTTATAAAGTAGTCCTAAACAGTGCCTACATGTGTTGACTTGACTCCGCAAACTCCCTACCATGAAACGTATTCTGGAGACTGCCAAGACAAAGGAATAAGGACTAGCAATCACCGTCTGAGACAGGTGGACGATAGTATTGCAAACTTATCCCACAGACAAATTGGAATAACAGCTATTTGCAACAAGCAGGAAATAAATACCAACTGAAGCCCAACTCATATGAACTCAGACTTGCAGTTTTAGCGAAGTGAACAAAAGCAACATGGGGATCATATGTCATCTCATAATCTTTGACACCACAATGGTAGACAGATTTCAAGGTACCCTAGAAACAGTTGTCGGCTCAAGACATACTAGAACACAGCTAGAAGAGACTACTTCATTGATCATCACCATCGACAAAAATATCTTCCCTTGTTTACAGAAGAGTGGTTCACTTCTGTTTCAGAGTTACTTTGAGGAAGTTTTGTCTTTGGTCTTCTGTAATTTCAACACCTTCTTGACAATCTTCTGCTCTTCAACCAGGAAAGCACGGATGATCCTGCAAGCACGTGGGGTTACATAGACAAGTTAGGAGGTTTGCAACTTTACGGTTCTCAAATCCAAATATACTAAAACTATTTGCTAACCTTTCTCTAACTGCAGTTCCAGAGAGCACTCCACCATATGGGCGGTTCACAGTTCTGCGGTTCCTAGACAACCTGGACCTTTTGTACTCAGCAGGCCTAAGATGGGGAATCTGAAAATGGAAACCATCACAGTGTGAGCAATAAAGATGGACTGCCAACACACAGAAATATTAAGGCAAATCGTAGAACATGAAAACACATTCTCCAGAATCAAATCAAGCATAGCATCAAAACATCCTATGATGAAACACATTAAGGCCTTGTTCGTTTGACAGGGTTTGAGGGTGGGAATTGTTCCAGCTAATCTATATTAGTAGAAATAAACCTATCAATCCACCTGGAATAATTCCAGGGCATCCAATCCGGATGAAACGAACGGGCCCTAAGGGATTCACAATATAAAATTCTAACAAAATATGAATCAGTCAACATTATCCTAAGAGGAAATTTCATGCTAATGCAACAAAAGTCAACATTGATTGTTTTCTGCTGCAGTGCATATTTTTCCATTTGGAACTAGAACGACAATGCCAAGTCACCAACCTTACCAGAGGTGCATAATTTGACTAACTGAACTCAAGAAAAACTACCAATATTGCATCCTCAAACGTTTCAGTTGTATGATCTCACATTACAACCAATAAGATAAGGCCTTGTTTAGTTCTCTGAAAATTTTGCAAAATTTTTCACATTCTCCGTCACATCGAATTTTTAGACACATGCATGGAGTATTAAATATAAACGAAAATAAAAACTAATTGCACAGTTTAGTCGAAATTGACGAGACGAATCTTTTGAGCCTAGTTAGTCCATAATTGGATAATATTTATCAAATACAAACGAAAGTGCTACAGTGTCGATTTCCCAAAATTTTTCGGAACTAAACAAGGCCTAAATACAGAAATCAACATTCAAATTACCATTGTACAAACTACCAAGTCCACATATGAAATACTTACCTAGAAGGTTTGCTGTATAAGAATCACCACTGTACAAACTAGTACGAATGTATGATCATAATGAGAAAATAAATAATATTATCAAAACAATGTGAAATTGTTGCTGGACATCTGACAATAATAATAGAATAAGGGCCTGTTCGGCTGCAGCAAACAGCTGCTACATTGCACCACTGAGGAGGCTTGCAGCCACTGCTTTAGCTGCAGCGAACACACCCTAGCTTTCAGCAAATTTCGACCGGATATAGTGACTAGTGAGCCACCAATCCATTCCAACTGAAATGCTCCATTACACAACAAAATACAGAGATTCCATTCTATGAACTTCATGCTAAACATTCTAAGGTGACATAAAGATCGAGATGAACAACTAACTCCACTACATTTTATGAACACATTACCCACCAACTTCAACACCCCGATTTCCCCACAACCGTAACTACTCCCAACACAAATCGCCCTACCAAGGCCGCAAGACTAACCGAACAATCGTGTTATGCTGATTGCTGAGAAGAAAAGTGGCAACTCACCCCCTGGATCTTCTTCCCGGTCACGGGGCACTTGGGCCCGCTGGCTCTCTTCTTGGTGTACTGGTACACGAGCTTACCACCTGCGACCACAAGCCACAAACCAATCTAACACATCAGAAAAACACCAAAAGCTGATATCAATGGAACCACCAAAAATGGAGTGAAAACAAAAGAGAAAATGATGGGAAGAGGAGGGAGGAGATCCGGACCAGGGGTCTTGACGACCCGCGTCTGGTTGGACTTTGTGGCATAGCTGTGCCGCTTGCGGTAGGTCAGACGCTGCACCATCTTGCCGCCGTCGCGCGCGCCGCCGGTGGATAAACCCTAATGGGAGGCTGGAGCAGAGAGGCTAGGAGAACGAGAAGCGAGGGCGTGGCGGCGGCAAGGGGGTATAAATGGATGTGTCGCGAGGGCTGACCTAAATCGGACGGCTGGGATCTGTTTGATGAGATAATGGGCCGGACCGAAGTAACTAGGCTCTACGGGCCACCTTCTCCAGCTTGATCTTCCACGGTGCATCTCTCTGCCCTATCAGTTAAGGGATGCTCTTATTATAATTGGTTGATGTTGATCAACTCATCAACCCAACTATGGAGAAGGCTGAGTGAGACATCACACAAACTACTCTCACACAAGTAGGGCCTTGTTTAGTTCCAAATTTTTTTGGGAAATCGACATTGTAGCACTTTCGTTTGTATTTGACAAATATTGTCCAATCATGGACTAACTAGGCTCAAAAGATTCGTCTCGTCAATTTTCGACCAAACTGTACAATTAGTTTTTATTTTCATCTATATTTAATACTCCATGCATACATCTAATGATTCGATGTGACGGGGAATCTGAAAAATTTTGCAGAATTTTTTGGGAACTAAACAAGGCCTAGATACTCTTGTTATATATTATTCTCTGTCCAAAAAATACAACTATAAAATTTATGGTAGTCAAACTAATTTAATTTTGACCAAATTTATAGTAAATAGTATTGATATTTATATATCTCTAACTAGATTTACTACGAAGTGGTACTTATTTTCTATTATTGATGTTGGTACTTTTTATATAACTTTGATTAAATTTCAAATCGTTTGACTCCTTGAAAAGTGAAAATTACATCCTCTTGTTTATTCATGTGACAGAAAGAGACACTAACATGGTCAAGTGACACTCGTATTCATACGGGCTTGTTTAGTTTAATGCAACTTATACCCACGGTTGTACTAAACCATGTCGATCTAAATATAATCAAGTATATATGATATGATCAAAAATACTTGTCTGATTTGCTTCATCAAAAGGCAAAAGCTTCAAAAACTACACTTCGTATTTTTTTGAGGAAACAAAACTACACTTCGTATTAAAAGCATAGAAACTTTCTCAAATCAACTTTCTGTGTTTTTTTTTAAGTGCCACCTTGGCGTGGCCTTCCTGAAGGCCAGGTGCGGTACGGGTGTTCAAACCCCCTCTGGCTGCTTCCCACCCTTGGGAGCTGGCTACAAAGAAATGTTTAGGGAGTTTTTTTTTTTTTTGGTAATAGCTACAACTACAAACTGTTCGGCCATAACGAGTGAGCTGCTTCTTTGCTTCCAGATGTCCAGAAACACACAACGCAACTTAAGATAATTTGATGCTATGGCGTGTTTCGTGTGCACTGCACCATTACTTTGCGATTCTCGGGTGCGTCGTGCTGTTGCTGAAGATGTGGGCAGTTTGCAGCTAGTCATCAAAGTTATAAACACCAAGCCAATGGTCATGGTTATAAACACCTGTCATTGATCCATTTCTTTACCAAACCATAACTAAGGTGCCACTAACAAATTGTTAGCCACACATTTACCAAAGTTTGTTAAAAGAATGTGTCAACATGTGATCATTATCAAACACCTGAACGCTAGCAATGTGTATCTCGATGACGCCGCCGCCGCGTGCACGTCTGTTAAGGTTGCCACCCTAAGACCGCTCAAAAAAATTTCAGCATGCGAGCTATACTGATACCTCAACTCTAGCTTTTCCTACAACATCAACACCGAGGCTATCCTATGTGTGGACCCAGACCACATACCCCTTCCCCTTCCTTCTCGTTTGTTTCAGACGCGAGCGATATTTCTCGTTTCGTCTCTGTCCAATCTACCCAAACCGATCTCTCCGTCTCCACTAAATCAGTCTGCACAAACACAAATTGATCTTTCTATCCCCAAATCAAGGCCTTCCTCAAAATTATGAATCTAGAGCACTTCTTCTTGGTGGATCTGGTCACCACTTCTCGGCAAAAAGGTTCACGAGCATCTCAGTCGTGCGACGGGGGCGCCTCGAGCCATGGTGTGGGGGCTCATGCCCCCCTCTAGGCACGCCGCAAGGGTCGCGACCAAGCACACCATGGGAGCACATCTAGCGACGCTGAGGCCGCCGCCGCAAGGCACATCACGAGGGCCGCATCACTCGCGCCACCGGCGACCAGCTGCACCGCAAAGAGAGACTGATGGAGCCCATGTGCTCGGGCATGCCCCGCTGCTTAGCTCCCAATGAGATCCACGCTGCTTGGTTGTGACCCATAGCTAGTCAAAGCTTAGCCTTAGGTGCATGCTCCATAAACTAATCTCTTTCTTGGCACCCCACAACTCGTTAATGAGAGACATATTCTTGTGCTAGTGTTCTATGCATTGATTTGCTATTCTTCTTTCTGCTTGGGAGCAGTCTTGTTATATTCAGTTGCATTTTCCTTCCAAAAATGATCTCGAGGCTTTCCATTTCCATCAATTGGATCATTAGAATTATTGAGCGAGACACTTACTAGGCGTAGGTTCTCCTCTTCACACCAAAGCTTACGGCCTCCTTATTTTTCATCGTCATTTGTGTTGCTCACTCTGTCTTCTTCATGCTGAGCAGGGGTTAACTCTGATGAATGGGTTCTAAACGTCAGAGAATATGAAGCAATGAGGCTACTCTCATCACCCCTAGAGTTGTTTGAACTTTTGCTTTTGGATATACACTGGTGTGTTCTTGTTGAACGGCAACGGCGACAACAACTAGCAAGCAAGCCACGGTCGGGACCAATGGCCACCTGGAACAATAATATTTTATTCATCTAAGACCAACGGCCGGTTGAAAATTATTTTTTATCCATTTAAGCACCGGTGAATAGAGAAACCATGGCTCATCAAAAAATAAACTCAGCACTGCTTGCCACAATGGTGAGCACTAGTGCTCACCAACAAAAGCACACATTGTGGACAGTCTTAAGGTGTGTTTGGTTTGTTATCTATATAAGGTTGGCTAGCAAAACTAAACAAGACTAACTTTAGCCTGCTCTAACTAGGCCAATTCATAGTTGTTTGGTTGTGTGCATTGTACTGGCCTGACTAGCATTGGGTGTGTTTGGTTGTCTACCTTATTTTGCATAGAATTACCTTCTCTCTATTCTTGTATGGTTACCGGCTCTCACACATTTCATTGAATACCACCACGGCTGGCTAGTCACCACCGACGAGGCCTCCCATTTGCACCTCCTCAATACCGTCACCGACGCCAGGTCGGGCTCCCGTCCATCACCGCACCTCCTCAACCCCCTCCCCCGATGCCTATGTCGGTCTCCTGCCCATCACCATGCTCCACCACGTCACGACGTGGTCAAGCACGACGACCCCGCATGCCTCGTCAAGCGCAACACGAACGGACAGAATAAAGCCGCGGCGGGCAGAACGAGCAGGGCGACATGACAAGCAGAGCGAACAGTCATGGGGGACACCACGGTAGGCAGGTCGGGACAACGACTACCATGACGTGCAGAGTGAGCATGGCGCACGCCCAGGCTCTCACTGGACCAAGCCACGGCGCGAGCGAGCTCCATCCATGGATTTATGAGCTCTTGGAATCAACGGGGAGGAGGACCACCGGTGGGCAGAGAAAGGAGCGCCGGTGGGGGAGGAGGATGGGGAATGACAAGGAGGCGGTGAGAGGAACTCAATTGCCGATGAGCTTGAGCATGGGGCCCGGCAAGGGTGTGGAGCTCGCCCAGTTGCTGGTGCGTGCGGAACTGCCGTTGCTTGAGCCTTCGTATCCCGTCACACTATCGGATGGAGGAGCACCTGCGAGGACAAGTAGGGGACCACCACCGGTGGGGAGGACGAGCAGGGGAACACCACTGGCGGAGAGGACTAGCAACGGAAGTGAACGAGAGTGAAGACTAGGAGGTGACGAGAATAAATCGCGGAGCCAGCCGAAACCTGGCTTCAGAAGAAACACTAACGTGGTGTTTCTACTTGGCCCTGGCCCTGGCTGTACGACACGCTAGATGAAGCCTGGCTCTAGGGGCTGGTGAGACAACCAAACAGTCTAAACCTGGCTCATTCAAGCAAAAAGCCAAATTTAGAGGTCAACCAAACACACTCTTAGTGTCTACTGTTGAGCCTACTCAGCCTACTTTTTTTTTGTCAAATAATAAATTTATTAAATCAGCAGTAGGAGGCTGCAATGAAGGTACAATCCATATATTGTACAACAAGCACCGCACTTAGCTGGGCAGTTGGATCCATGCCAAGAGTTGGAGCACATTAAGGCCTTGTTTGGATGTTGTCGTATTTACTTCAATCCATGTGTGTTGGTGTGGATTGGAGTGGAATTTAGTTCAAGTTCCACTCCAATCCATCTCAACACATGTGGATTGATGTGAATACGACTACATCCAAACAAGGCCTAAGGTGATTTGCTCATTAGCAGGATTAGAAGCTAGAAACGTCCACCTAGCTAAAAAGTGAGCCTTGAAGTAAGTCTTTTGTCTATTTTGTGCGAGTCAGACAACCTATGCTTATTATTGTAGAAGGTTCGAGTGAAAGGCTTGATTTAGTTTCGTCAGCTTTCAGTTATGAGATGATATGTGTGCTCCTGTTCCCGGGTACAGTACTGTACAGTGTTTGCAGCAAGTACTTGGGTTGTTAGATCAGCTAGCTAATGTGAGGTGGTCATTATATGACTCATGTGGCGAACAGAAAGGGCATACGAACTGCTCATCCAGGTCCAGGAATGGCAGTGCAGTTAAAAACTGTCTTGCAGCCTTGCAGCACAGTTGGGATGGACCAGTGGTAAAAGACGGTTCCTTCTACTAAAGAGGAAATGGAGTATGTATATTGCGATGACTGTAATTTCTACGTAATGAAGGTATCATGGAAGCGCCATGGACACTGTAAACTGTGGCCTGTTTCTAAAGTTACAATTATAACTATGAATTATAACTATGAACCTACGTATATAAGAAACTGAATTACCAAAAGGTTAAAAAAATTCCTACACCCGTGGAATGATTACATGGTGAAGATATATTTTTTTATCGAGCAAAAGAGAAGAACAAAAGAAAAGAAGAAAACATATATATGTACTCTCTCAACAGGGAAACAACAAAAATGAAGCCTCCCTGTGGATCTTCCTATGATCTACCAGTATGATCTTGTCGAGCTTCGCCTTGCACCACTGCAGCTGCTCGCTGGTGATCCTCGGCATCCTCAGCACCCGCGCCACCAGTTTCATGTCCACCTGCGAGAAGAAGAGGTTCTGGTTCGATCTGTCCTCCTTGGGCTTCTTAAACTTCTTCACGATGCAGTTGCCCGTCCTGAGGAGGTCCTTGAGCCTCTTCTCTTTCTGCAAACGATTTCACGCACATCGTCACACGACTAGCACTCCTACACTTACTGCTAGCAACTGTAGCAAATCATATATATTTTGCCTGCAGCCCTGCACTCTGTTGCAACCTTACCTTCTGTAAGGTGGAATGGATGTGCGCCATGAGATCATGATCCATGGGGTCCTGGAGCTCGACGTGGGTGCTCGACAAGCCCTTGAGCACCGATGTCGTCGTCGTCGCCTCGACTCTGTCAGCCTTGATGAACTCCCACATGATGTGCATCGCCTCTTCCATGATGTCCTCCAGCTCCTCACTGGTTATCACGTAGTTCCCCTTGCGCTGATCCTCCATCCTGTCCTTCAAGCTGTCCTCTGTATAACCCAAAATGTATGCATCAGGGTCAATGTTTGTGTGTTCATTGAAAGTGCAGGACAAACATGAACTACTAGCTAAACTAATCTCAGCTCTGACTGAAGTCTGAAATGATCCTAACCTTTAATCACGGGCACTTGCAAGAGATTGCGAAGAACGCATCGGTTGTTGATGTAGTTCGGCAGCCTAGGGCCTTTGAACGATTCGTCCTCGACGAACCTCTGCACCACGACCTGGAACTGCTGGAACTCTCCGGCCACCACGTTGTACTGGTGGCTGTGGTAAGAGTCCGACTCCGGGAGGTCACGGGCCTGCTCGTACTGCCACCGGAGGAACTCCCATGACAGGCACATCTGCCCGACGTACACCGTCTCCAGATCATAGCGGAGCTCCTTGAGGAACCGCTCCGATGGGTCCTCGGGAGATCTCCGACGAGATGACCGGAAATTGTGTGACAGGATGGACGCCACCGTTGGCGACAGGGACTTTAGAGAGTTGCTGGACTGCTGGGGGCCTCTGAGCTGTAGGAAATCTGCAGCCAAAATTATATGTCATTTGTTTTTTTATATATATACATGACTTTTATGTGCGTACCAAGAAACAAAATTATGTGCCTGAAAATTTGTGACAGAGGGAGTACTTAACAAGGCTTACAGGTTAGATGACTAGATAAAAGCTCTCTTTTCTCGATGCATGCATGTATAATTCAAGAAAATAATTGCTCGGTTAATCAAGAATTCTTAGCAGAATGAAACTTGACTAGTATTTTAGACTTCCAGCCTAATTTAACTATCATAAAGAAATGCACATTGTTTCAGAGTAAGTCTACCTTAACAATCCTTTACCTTAACTTTTTTTTAATGCAGTTCTTGATTCTAACTCTGAGTTAAATGTTTCAAAAAAAAACTCAGAGTTAAATGGGTAAATTAGAAAGCTTTCCGATTGCACCCAACTAAATAAGTGCCCAACATTGCTGGAATCAGAGATAAACAAAGGTACATAAGCTTACGTCTGAAGAAATTAAGCATACCTATTGCATACATCTTCTGGTAGCACAAAATGTCAAACTTCCTCATCCTCTCCCTGTAACTCTTGTAGAACTTGTTCAGCTCGTCCATCGGGTCTTCACGGAGGAACTTAGCATCGATCCTCCAAGGCTTGAGGTCCTCCATTGGAGCCTTCGGTGTCTCCGACTCCTCAAGGATCGTCGGCAGCCCGATCGACCGGACCTTTTTCAGCTCAAGCTTCAGCTGCTCTATCAGGTCTTGGTGCTCCCACAGTGACTCCAGCTCGTCTTCCTCCTCGTCTGTCAAATCCTTCCACTTCGCTTCCGGATCCTCCCCATCTTCGTCATATACCTTTGCCTTCCCCGTGACTGAAATGTAGGCCTGTCGAGCTGCATTGTCCAAATCATCATTTGCACTGTCTTGTTCCTCATCTTCTTTGGTCTCTGAAATGTTCTTGGCGTCAGGAACTACTCCATTTCGACGGTCGGTTAGACTGAATTCTTGCTCTGGAGTCTCTGGGACGCTCTTCTCATCAGAAAATGCAGCATATGCCTGATCATTTGTAGTACTGAAAGTCACTTTCTTCTGATAAGAAACAAGACCGTTTGAACGATCAGTTGTATCCAGGCCTTCCTCATCAGCATGAGCCGCTAGGCGTGGCTGATCGTTTCTACTGACAATCTCTTTCCAAACATCAGAAATAAGCTCATGTGAGTGATCTCTCGTACCAACGAATCCAGTCTCTGGAGGCTCCGGCCTCCTTTTGTCATCAAATACTATTTCATATGACTGATCGCTTTCGCTGGCAGTTTCCTTCCGGTCGTCAGAACTGTGCTCAAGTGAATGATCAACCATACCAATAAATTCCTGCTCCGATGGCTCCGGACTTCTCTTGACTGGGCCAGCATCTTGATCTGATGGCACGACAGCTAATTCTCTCTCAGAGACTGCCTTTGGACTTCTTTGAGCATCAGAAGCAGCTTCACCTCCTGAGTGATCATGTACAGTGATGATTTCCTTCTCCGAATGGTCCATACAGTCGTCAGCAACAGGAGCCAGATCATAGGCTGGTCCAGATTCTACCTTCTCGCCGCCCGATGAGTGCTCGTCATCGTCGCTCATGTCGATGCCCGCCTCCTCTTCCGCCGTGCTTCTCCGTTCGATGTCCTCGTCATACTGTGCTTCAGCTTCTCTTGTTACCTTCTCCTCGTCCTCTTTGTACTCGACGTCCGGCGAAGGGCTGCGAGACCACATGTCCTCAGGGAACTTGGGAGAACCATCGGGAATGGTGTCTGGTGAGCCCTGCTGGACCGAGCCCGGCGACACAGTCGTCGTCGCTGAGTCCTGGTAAGACGGCTCCAGCTTGGACGCCGCCTCCAGGGCTTCGATGGCCTTGAGCACCTTGGCCTTGTAACTTTTGAGGTTGCCGGAGTCGCGCGCAGACGTCGGGAAGTCCTTCTCCGAGAGGAACCAGTCGCTGTCGGAGTCGACGACGAGATCCTTCACCGAGTAGCCGTCGCTGGCGCTGGACTCGGAGTCGGAGTCGCCGAAACCGGAGAACTCCGACGCGAAGCTCGTCCTGGCGGCGACGGCGCCGCCGCCGCCCATGGACGCGACGGACATGGAGCTCGCAGGCTTCGGCTTCAGCGACGGCGCCCTCTTCCCGGACGACGCCACGCTCTCGCACACGTCGGGCTCATCCGCCGGCCGGAAGTCCCTCTCCGTGAGGAACCGGCCGCTGCGGGAGGAGACGACGTCGACAACCTGTCGCTCCTCGGGCTGGTGGTGCGACGGAGGCGGCGACGGCGGCACGAAAGACTCCTGCACGCGCACCGTCATGGCCTCCGGCTCCCTGACGAACCCCCGGAAGTCGCGCTCCGTCAAGAACTGATAGTTGTGCGTGGTCGCGACGATCTTCGGTGGCGCTGCCTCCTCCTGCACAACCTCTCTGCTCTGCTCTTCTACCTCCTCTTCCACCACGAACTCTGTTTCCTCTGCTTCGTGTTGGTGTTCTTGTTTGTCTGCCGATTGCAACGGAGCCAGTGATTCCTTCTCTTCCTCTCGTTCTCGTTCATCCTCTTCTCTGTCTGCTGTGAATTCTCTCGAAACCACAGCCGCCGTCTCTTCTCTCGCTGCCGTGAATTCTCTCGAAACCACAGCCGCCGGCTCCGTTGGAATTTCATGCATCTGGTGCTGAAACTTGAAGCTGAGGCTCGCCGCCGTCGACGCCGGCGACGGCGCAAACGGCTCGGGGGCAACAGGCCCGTGCGCGGTGCCGCCGGCGTCAACGCCGTTGTAGTTGTAGTCGTACGCGGTCATACCCTCCATGTAATCCTCCTCGGTCGCCTGCATGAAGCTGAAACTACGCATCATCTCCAGAACCCGGTCATCTCCCCTGCCCGACGCCTCCCTCTCCCTGTCGCGGCGCGCCTTCTCCCTCTCCTTCCTCTCCCTCTCCCTCTCCCTTTCCTCGTCGGCCCTGCAAGAGAGACAAAAGCCCATCAACAAACCCGTCGTGCCAAGGAACACGCCGATGGACACGATCGATCAGAATTCAAGAAAGTTTTGGGTTTTACCTGGAGCTGGAGGAGGGCTTGGACGAGCCGGAGACGATGTGGATGACGGCGACGAGCAAGACGGTGAGGAACCAGAAGAAGAGCGGCGACGTCGAGTACCCCACCACGGTGCGGACGAGTCCATACGAGCCGTTCGCCGCGGCGGGTGCGCTCACTCCCGCACGGCCGCCGCCGCCTCCTCCTCCTCCACCTCCGGCGTCCATGGCTGGACCCGCGACCATAACGCCCAACGAGACGCCCGGCGGCTAGGCTAATCCACCATCCAAAGGCAGCAGACACCTCATGGAAGGAAGCCACGTACCCGCGAGGTACGTAGCGGCGGGGCAACGGGACGGGACGGGACGAGCTACCGATCGACCCTTTGCCTACTACCGCGCGCCGCTCGCTGGCTGGCTGGCTTTCTACACCGCACCCGCGGAAGAAGAGGGGCGAAGAAAACAACGCGTCACCAGCCGTATGGAGCGGGGCAGGCAGTGGAGACGAGAGGAGGGGAGGAGGTGGAGGAAAGATAGAGGGCAGCAGCAGGGGCCGGGGGGATCGAGAGCGACTGGCTCGATCTCGATGGGGGCTCCGACGGCGAGGGCGGGGCAGGCGGCAGGGGCCGGGCTTCAAAAGAGAGACCGCGTCGCGCTACAGCCTACAGGGGTCGCGCACCTACACATTGACGTGACGCGCCGGGCCGCCGAGCCGAGCCGCTACACACACACAGACGGAAAGGCGTGCGCGCACGCCGAACCCGCCCCGTCCGAGCGCAGACTCGCGATCAGGACGCCGGCGAGGCCCTTGCCGGTGTCCTCCGGACTCCGGGCGGCGGCGGGAGGGACGGCGGGCGCGTGTACGCCAAGGCCCGGGCGGGGCGGGGCGGGTGGGGCGTCTGCTTCGCGTGCGACCAGGTGTCGCGCGGGGGGTTAGGTTGAAGTGGTGGAGGCTGACTGGGCCAAATAACAACCTCTGACCGGCCGACTGACCCGAACACGCCGGTGCGGTGCGCCGTCCAAACCCCAAACGACCCGTCGCTGCGTGCGTGTGCGTCGCCTTCCCTTTCCAAACCCCCCCCCCCCCCCCCCCCCCGCGTTCTTCTTCTTTTTTTTTATGCTTTCCTTGTTCACTTTGGTGGCTTTGCACGGCACAAGAAAGGGAAATGGACTCGGCGTCGACGACGGTGGTGCGCGGCTGAGCGTCTCCGCCGCGCTCAGCCCACAGGTGGAAAGGACGGCGGCCGCGCACCGACGTGCTCTGCCCACAGGGGGAAAGAACGGTGCATATTATGGTAGGAGCGCATCGACGACTTCTATATTCCGTGGCCATCGAACGACGATTGGTCTCGATGGGATCCACCTCAGGTGCCAAGATATGGAAGGAAGATTATTTTTGTTTGAGATGTGGAAGGAACTTAATTTTCTATATACGTACACCATAAAACTTCCAATGATAACTGGGTGTTACTACTAATATATAAGGCTGGATATTTCAGCATCGCGTCATTAGTTGCCTTTTCTAGCCGAGTGATTGTGTCGGCACCTTCCATTAGGAACGAGGATCATTTTATTATTAATTATATGATTTGCCGTTTCTTATAGCAGAGAAGATTCTTGTCACGCAATAATGAATTGCCCCCTCATCAAATGCGTGTGGGATGTGAGATTCGCTTCTTTTTATGGTGCATCCGTGCGGATTTGGAAAAGGATACTATGCAGTTCACTCATGCCTCCTTTAGGTCGCCATAAAGTCAGCGATGCAGGGTCTAGTCATCAATACTCGTAATGCACATAACCTTTTCCCCTAATCTTGGGCCTTGTTTAGTTCCAAAAAATTTTGCAAAACAGGTACTGTATCATTTTCGTTTGTTTGTGACAAATATTGTCCAATCATGGACTAACTAAGCTCAAAAGATTCATCTCATCAATTCCGACCAAACTATGCAATTAGTTTTTATTTTCGTTTATATTTAATACTCCATACATGCGTCTAAAGATTCGATGTGACGGGGAATCTGAAAAATTTTGCAAAATTTTCTGGGAACTAAACAAGGCCTTGGTGTTTCACTTCCAAGTTGCTAAGGAATTTTGGGTACAAAAGTTAACATATCTATTTAACCTACTACAAATCGTTTTATGATTCCAAGCTGTGCTTATGTTACTTAAGACATTACAATCAAACATGTCCATGCATTGCAACGGAAGAAAAAAAAAGTGACCAGCTATTGATGACAAACAATAATGGGAATGTCACTACTTATGTTTTATCATTTATATAAAATTTAAAAACTATAATTTATTTCATATAATGACCCTAACATCTGTAATCTACCATGGGAACTCCCCCACGGTCTTTTGGGTCAAAAAAACATCTGTAATCTAAATTAATATTAACAATAGTACGGCAATGTTTTATCGAATTAAAATATGATTATATTCTCTTATTGTAAAGTACAAAAATATGTACTCGTAGATACATCATAACTTAATTTTAATACTCTCCAACTGTTTGATTAGTTGGACCATCGATCGGTATAAGTTTTAATCAGATAGCTTTTATTTTTAATCTTAACTACATCAACAATTTAGTGGTGGAAACTTTTTTTTTATTCGGCAAGGGTCAGCGGTTCAAAGATCAAGAAAGCACAAGAACTCCCAATTGGAAGAAGCAAAGAAAAAGAAATTCCTGTATGGACTGAACTCGTTGGCGGAGGAGCAAAAGCAAAACTGAATATCATCGTCATAGCCCAGAGGCCGGAAACAAATTGACAGATGGATTGAAGGACCAAACCTAATTGCGGATGGGGAAACTTACTCCCAAACGAAAGGCAAAGCCGACGGATCGTGACAAAGAAACCACTTGTGGCTTGATATTAGGGTAAAACTTACTATAACTACACAATCATTTAGGAGTAATTCGTATTTTCTCACAAGTAAAGCACAAAGTGACAAGTATTTTAAGCGCTTTTAAGAAATCAATACAGCATTAAAAAAATTACCTTAAACAGGCGCATCATGATTCCTTATGACTAGACTGTAGCAAAGAAAATCTCACAATTATGTATAAGATGGAGTTTCTATATTTTCCTATAGAATTATATGTCGCTTTATTTGGAGAGAAGTGTGAGGGCAGATTGGTTAGAAAAAATCAGTTTCATTTGATCGTTTTAGTTTAGAGCCCCTCACTGTCTTAGGATGAGATGGGATAGGGAAGACTTATTTGCCCAAAATTTTATTTTAAAAAAGTACTCTGAAATCAAATTAATAATTCTTTGATTACCATCAATTGGTATAAAGATACACATTGCTTTTGATGGTTTTACTAGATTGGATTAAATCAATTATTCATGAAAACTCTCAAATATATATTGGTCTACCTTTGTGGTACATTCTCAGTTTGCCACTACATAGCCTATACAACCTAACATTGATTTGGTCATTATGAATTTCTTTGCTTAAAGAGATTAGATAATGAAAGTGTCATCCTTATTCTCGAGCAAAGCGGTCCATTTAATTTTGTTACGTGTTGGAAAATTTGTCCTAATTTGATTACCATCATTAGTTTCAATGGTCAATGATATGTTTTCTATCAACTTTGTTGTTTGTAGTTGGTTTTGGTGGTGACCTATTTGACAAGTGGATGGATGGTGATCCGTAATAGGCTGATGACTACTAGTTTGGCTACAATTCAGGAGGACTAAAATGATGATGGGTGTCCATGCATGCCTACGATGACCATTTGAAGCCCTAGTTTGGTTTTGATAATTGATGAAACTTAGAAACTAATCATTATGCTAAGTGTGTAGACATGAAATGATAAGTCCCATGCCAAGTGGTGGAGCTAGAGGATCATGGTGATGGTGGTGGTGACCACAAGATGATCAAGTGCTCAACTTGGAAAGAAGAAAGAGAAAACAAAACCCTATGAAGATCAAGGCAAAGATATTTCTTAGGGTTTTGGTTTTGGTGATCAAGACACCATAGAAGATGTGATCACATTTAGGATCAAGAGTCATACTATAAAGAGGGGAAATCTTTGGCTAATAAGCAGTCTATCGAGTGCCACTAGGTGTTATATTTATGTGCATGCATTTAGAACCTAGTGTGATAACATGACCCTTGAAAATGTTTATGAAAATATGCTAACACACATGCACAAGGTGGTACACTTGGTGGTGTTAGTATATTTGCAAAGAAGATGAAGTTTGAGAGGTAGAGAAGAGTTGAGAAAGTCATTGGAGAAACACTCAGTGAATGTTGGTGCCAGAAGCACCGGACGCAGTGGCTATGTCCGGACAGTTCTGTCTGGTAAGCATAGAGGCTTTGCTCTCAGGGTTTAGTACCGGACGCAGGGACCTACGCATCCAATCACTTTCTGGGATTGCTAGAGCTGCAGATCAGACATGTGGCAGGTGAGTCCGGTCAGTGCTGATGTACGCTAACGCAAGGCTAGGTGTAGCGCTCTTGAGGACCAGACGCTAGCGCGAGTCCGGTCACTAAGCACCGAATGCATCCGGTGGTGAAAACACATTTTGGAACCTCTCTGAGTAGTGACCAGACCCTAGGGATCCAGCGTTCGGTCATCTTGTGAAGAGCGTCTGGTGTGAGGTTCAAGGGCAGAGGACACGTGGCAACACATCCGAGCACCGGACGCTAGGGTCTACGTCTGGTCGATTAGACCAGAGCGTCCGGTCACCCCAAGTTCTGTGAGAACAAAGAGCCAACGACTCTATTTCTTTGGGGGCTTATAAATAGTGTTTGGTCGACTTGGGGCTCATTCTCTTGGCACTTTGACATACTTGATATCCTTGTGAGTCTAAGCAAATATATCCTACTAATATCCTTTATAGATTCATTATCTTTGAGAGATTGGGAGTGATTCTAAGTGTATTTGTATGAGTGATTGCATCTAGTGGCACTTGGAGATCGTTGTGGCTGCAGTGTTCTTGTTACTCTTGGTGGTTGTGAGGGGTTCTTGTGCCTTCCCCAGCGGAGGGCCAAATGCAACTCTAGTGGATTGCTCATGTCATTGAACTACCTTACTTGTGGGTAGGTTCTTACAGTGTCCTACGTGAGGACAAGGTTCATGTAACACCTCTTAGCCACCAAACCACCAAGTGTTAGTCGACACAATAGGGACTAGCGTTCAACAAGCCGTGAATCTTGGGAGAAAAATTATGTGTCTCAATTGTGATTGATTGACATTCTCTCGGTGATTGATTGGTTCATATCTTGGTGATTGGTTTCATCCACTACACGGCAGTATCAAGATCACATCCTCTCTATTTATATTCCCGCAAACTAGTTGTAATAAGCTCTTTAGTGTAATTAGTTTGAGAGTTTGTCTTGCTTGTGCTAGTTTAGTTCTTTCACCAAGTTGAGCTCTTTAGTGTAGCTAGCTGCGAGAGCTTGTAGTGACATAGTTTTTGCTTGACTAGAGATCATAGCAACTAGAATTATTAGATAGGTGGCTTGCAACCCTTATAGAGCTAGAGCAAACTTATATTACATCTCTTGTCATACTAATTTGTTACTCTTGTACTTTATAGAATTTTTAAATAGGCTATTCACCCCTCCTCTTGCCATATTAGAACCTTTCACCATCTCGCTAGTGTAGAGCTAGGCTAGTAGAAGGCGGTTCTTATTGGACGATAGCTCAGGTGAAGGATCCATGTGGCCACTGCTAGAAAGCTCGACAGTTGGCTTGTTGCAGCGACAACATCAACAACTTTGTTCCATTTACATCAAGAGGTTGTGGAGGCCACATTGGCCGGTTTATAATGGGTTGGTGATGATTCTTGTGGGTCGATGTATTGGTGACAAGTCATGCCTGCATGTGGCTTAGTCTCTATGGCAACGTCTCCCATTAGTGGTGGTTTGTTGTGGTGTGGCAGGTGTGCCCCTTTGTTTGGTAGGGTTGTGTGAGTAGGGTTGGATGGACTATCAAACAAAGGCTCTCCAAAGACTATCCACAACATTGAAAAAGTCAATGTTGAAACTCTCTCTCTTATTTCAGAATGGAGTCATACCATTATGGGCGATGCTGAGTTAAAAAAACTAGCACTAAGGCATGTTCCTTCCCCGGTGCTTGGCAAATTAAACAACATTTTTATCCGACCGTTGGTCCTCACCTGCACTTCTGTCGCACGTAGCTCTTCACTATGCTGTTCTGACAAGCATTGATGCCGATGTTGTGATGATACAATAGTACAGGGCATTGTTATGAGGTGGCAGTTGCAAAAAAAATCAGCATCGATGTGTTGTGGATAGTCTAAGATCCCTGCTAAGGCCAACAATGGTGAAGTCTTGACGCCATGTTCCTTGTTGGGGATATTGTTGTAAAGTCCCCTCTCCCTTTAGGTTCTAGGTTGAAAAACCTTGTCCTAGATTTTTGATTGGCATTGTCGATATCTGCAAATGTTGGTTCCCTCCCTAGAGACATCCCTTAGAGGAAACCCCACACCCCTTCTTTCTGGTTGTGGCATGCAGGCCATGTTTTGTTTTGCTGGTGTTGTTGTGGTTTTTTCGGTTGTGCATTGTTGTAGTGGTTGTCTAGCCGGTGTTTACCTTTATGTGGGAGTTTTGTTGTTATGGAGGTCTTGTCGTTGGTTATATATGTTGTCTCTTCTATATTAGTATATCTCTAGTAAATTCTTGTTATTTACTTTTTTGAAAATATTTGATTAAATCTATTTTGAATAGTTGCTTTGTAAGGAGTGGAACATTTGATTTTCCATATGATCATTGTTTCTTATTCCCATTTGATTTGATACAAACATGTTCATAGAAAGAGCATGATTGATTGACTGCGACAGATCTGACCTAGCTCGTGGTGTGCAAGAGCCCAACGATTAGTTGGATATGTTTGATGTAAAAAGTGATGGATGATAATGATTGTATATCAGTGAACAGTAATTTTACATATATATACAAGAGGCAGTTATTTGTGTCAGTGACACAAAACGATGCCTTGGCGCCTACGGGGCCTAAAACGATGTCGCGACAATTCGGTCATTAGCATGTGCCTAATGACAGGAATATACTAATTGATCATCTAATTAATTATTCTAATTAATCCTAACACTCCCCCTTGATCAATTAATCTTCTTGTGGGCACCGTTTCTTGTTCATCAGTAAATGTCTTGAAGCTTTAGAAAAACCCTGTGGGAAAAATCCAAAGTATATGGATATACCAGGTAAAACTCCCTAAAACCCAGTGGGAAAAATAAGGAGAAATCCCATGATATATATGAAATCAATGTTAATAGACCCTTTAGGTAACCTAAAGACTTAGTCTAAAACAATTTGATCAGAGATCAAAATGTCAAATCTTATCCTTGAAAAACCTCGATGAGGAAAAATAGATAATATGACAATCACCTTGTGTTACTATTACCTCATTAAAAACTTTATGTGAGAAAGCTCTTAATATAGTAAAACTCATATAAAGGAAAAAGAGTATAATATAATGATGAAGTAGAATATCTTTTAGAGAGATTCTCCCCCTGATCTTTGCAAATCTTTAAGCTTTCTCATACCAATTCCATCAACACATTTCTTGAATGTGGAGTATGGTAGAGATTTTGTGAAAATATCTGCTAGATTATCACAAGATTTCGTTTGCAAGATCTCTATTTCTCCATTCTTTTGGAGCTCATAAGGGTAGAATAATTTGGGAATAATATGCTTAGTCATATTACTCTTAATATATCCTGACTCCATCTGAGTAACACAAGCCGAATTATCTTCAAAGATAATCGTCGGTGTCTCAGCTGTACCAATACCACATGATTGCGTTATGTGGTGAATTACTCTGCGAAGCCATACGCATTCGCGTGATGCTTCATATAAAGCAATTATTTCAGAGTGATTGGTAGAGGTGGACGTTAGTGTCTGCTTTGAAGACTTCCAAGATATTGTTGTACCACCTTGTAAGAAAACAAAGCCCGTCTGGGATCTACCATGATGTGGATCTGATAGATAACCAGCGTCTGTATATCCTAACAAAATTGGATCTTGATTTCTGCTATAGAATAATCCAAGATCTTTTGTGCCATTAAGGTATCTAAATACCGTTTTGACTCCTACCCAATGGCGTTTGGTAGGTGCAGCACTATGTCTTGCCAGCAGATTTACTGCAAATGCAATATCCGACCGGGTATTGTTAGCAAGATACATTAGTGCTCCTATGGCACTGAGATATGGGAAATGTGGTCCCAATATCTCTTCATTCTCTTCCCGAGGTCTAAATGGATCCTTTTCCACATCTAAGGACCTTACTACCATCGATGTTTTTGTTGGATATGACTTGTCCATATTGAATTTTTTCAATATCTTTTGGACATAGGTAGATTGGTATATGAATATACCAAAAGGTAAGTGCTCAAGTTGTAAACCCAAGCAAAATTTGGTTTGACCCAAATCCTTCATCTCAAACTCCGTCTTTAAATGATGACATGCTTCATCAATATCGGATCCATTGCCGATAATATTGAGGTCATCAACATAAACTGATATAATACAGAATCCAGTTGATGACTTCTTAATGAAGACACAAGGACAATCATCATTATTTGTGTATCCCTTTTGCTTAAGGAATTCACTTAACCGATTGTACCACATTCGGTCTGACTGCTTTAAGCCATATAATGACTTCTGCAACTTTACGCAATACATATTGCGATTTGCCTTCGGGTTCGGTATATTGATTCCATCTGGAACCTTCATGTATATATCCGAATCTAATGACCCATATAAATATGCGGTCACGACGTCCATCAACTGCATAGATAGACGATTTTGTACTGCCAATGCTATTAAGTATCGGAATGTTATTCCGCTTATTACTGGAGAGTAAGTTTCGTTGAAATCAACGCCAGGTCTTTGCGTAAAACCTTGTGCCACTAGCCTTGATTTATATCTCACTACTTCGTTGTTTTTGTTCCTTTTGCGGACAAAAACCTATTTGTATCCCACAGGGAAGATACCAGGGGGTGTTGGCATGACAGCCGAAAACACTTTCCTTTTATAAAGCGAGGCAATCTCTGTTTGAATTGCTATCTTCTAATTATCCCAATCTGAGCGCTTCTTGCACTCAGCCATGGACTTGGGATCTGTATCAGTTTGGATGATATTTGCAATTTCTTCAGAGAAATAAATGTCGACAATTATGGACTTACGATTGTAAGACTCTCCAGTCTCAGCGAAATTTATAGAAATTTCGTCTACCCTTAAAGGTTCATCATGATTTCCCAAGATGATGGATCGAGGGTTTTCAGCTGTTTCAGCCTCAGTGTTTATGCGCATAACTGAGTTAGTTGATGGACAATATGTGTCCTTTGGGTGTCTTTGCTTGTCAATAATTAGATCCTGTTTCTTAGAAGTGCTTCTCCCCCTCTTTTTACCAAATTGGGGTTGAGTGGTTTTATTAGGTACCTCCACTTGTTCAGGCACATTCCTTGCAGGATGTAGAGACTTTGTGACACCTTTATGATCAATGAAAGCGTCTGGCAGATTGTTTGCAATATTTTTCAAATCAATGATTCTTTGAACTTGTTGTTCAGTTTCTATAGTATGTGGATCAGTAAATGAGATGCCTTTAGCATCCCAATCTATTTCCTGGCATTCTTTTTGGTACAATTCTCCCCCTAATGCCGGGAAAGATCCTCATTAAAAATACTATCAGCGAACCAGGCAGTAAATAAATCCCCTGTAAGAGGCTCTAAATACTTAATAATTGACGGAGATGAGTATCCAATATAGATACCCAATTTCCTATGAGGGCCCATTGATGTTCGTTGAGGTGGTGAGATGGGTACGTATACAGCGCACCCAAATTTACGCAAATGGGAAATACTCGGAGGATTTCCACATACTAATTGCATTGGAGAGGTTTCGTGATATGCAGTTGGTCGTAGTTGGATTAGGTCTGCAACGTGCAGGATTGCATGACCCCAACATGACGTAGGCAATTTGCAATTCATTAGCAATGGTCGTGCAATAAGTTTGATTCTTTTAATCAACGATTCAGCCAAACCATTTTGAGTATGGACGTAAGGTACAAAGTGCTAAACCTGAATTCCCAATGCCATGCAATAATCATTGAAAGCACGGGATGAGAACTCAGCAGCATTGTCCATTCGGATTGATTGAATCCGATGTTCAGGATAATGAGCTTTCAACTTAATAAGTTGGGCTATTATTTTAGCAAATGCATGGTTGCGTGTCGATAAAAGACACACGTAAGACCATCTAGTGTATGCGTCTATTAAAACCATGAAATACCTGAACGGCCCCGATAATGGTTGAATCGGACCACAAATATCTCCTTGAATTCGTTCAAGGAATTTTAGTGGTTCAGCTCTAATTTTAAGATGTGATGGTCTTAAAATTAATTTCCCCGTAGCACAAGCAGTGCAACAAAAATCTTTATTTTTGGGAAATCTTGCTTTTTCCATGTCATGACTAGTAGAATTGCTAATAATTTTCCTCATCATCCCAATTCCAGGATGCCCAAGTCGATCATGCCAGTTACGGAATGTATCGACATCTCGGAAAATTATTTTGTAAGCAATATGTTTTACAGGTTTTATGTATGTGAAATACAATCCATGTTGGAGTGAAGAAATCTTTTTGCAAATTCATTTGCCAAATGTCGTAAGTTTGGTAAAGAGAAGATATTCCTCTTTACTATCTTCATGTATTTCCACATGAAAACCATTCTTACGGATGTCTCTAAAACTTAGAAGGGTACGAGTTGATTCGGGATACAACAATGCATCCTCTATCGTAATCTGTGTACCCATTGGGAGAGTAATAGTGGCCCGTCCAGAACCAACTATTAACGCATCATGACCAGCAATAGTCAAGATGTTCCCTTCTCTTTTCTTAAGATTTTGGAAATATTTAATTTCTCTAAGTATAGAGTTTGTGGCCCCTGAGTCCACAATACATAATTCTTCCTCCAGTGGATTGAGTTCATCAGACATCTATATGTATAGTAAAGAAAATAAATACTATAAATGAATCATACAAGTATATAATAATAATAATAATAATATATTGAATATCAAGTATGATATATTACAATATGAGTAACTTGTTACAAACTTGATATAACAAAACAAGTATGTACAATACACAAGCACACAGAATAAAGGTATGACTTAGTCTAATTACAACAATATATATATATATATATATATATATATATATATATATATATATATATGGTTCAGATTATGAGATTATTCTAAATCTCCAAACATGTCTCCAGATTCAAAATCTATGAGCATGTTGTCTGTTGATGGCATTTTCTCTTCAATATTGAGAGATTCACTACGGGTTTGTTCCTTAGGGGCTATCTTGGAACAACCCGCTTCCTTGTTAGCCTCAGTTGCAAGATTGAAGTGTGCTTCATATTTCTTATCTCCTGTAGGCTTAGCCTCTTTTAAGGACTTTTGGTACAAAGCAACTAAATGCTTTGGAGTACGGCAATTCTTGGCAAAATGCGAAAAATCTCCACATCTATGACACTTGTTGTCATTTTTGGGAGCTTTTGCATTGTCCTTGTTCTTCTTATTGTGATTAAACCTTTGCTTTTTGTTGAATTTGCGTTTACCAAATTTGTTCTTTGGAAACTTTTCTTTGAACTTATTCTTAGGCTTTTCCTGTACATTGTGAACCTCAGGTAGAGGCGCCGAACCAACAGGGCGCTTATGATGATTCTTTAAAAGGAGTTCATCATGTTTTTCAGCCTGAGTTAATGTATGGATAAGCTGAGAATATGCTTGGTAATTATGAGCCCTGTATTGTTGTTGCAATACTCTATCAGATGGGAGCATGGTAGAGAGTGTTTTCTCTATTTTGTCTTTATCTGATGGCTCTTTTTCGCAAAATTTCAACTTGGAGCAAATTTTATGAACAACATGGTTATAATCTGCCACAGATTTGAAATCTTGGAGACGTAAGTGATTCCATTCATGGTTGGCCTCAGGCCAAATGAGTTCTTTTTGTTGTTCATATCGTTCTTTAAGAGCGTCCCATAATTCTTTGGGACTCTCAATCATAAGGTATTCAGATTTTAAATCCTTATGAATATAAAACCATAGTAAAGCCAAAGCTTGATAAATTTGCTTTTCTTGCGGTGCAACCCCATTTTGGGGGTCCTGTATCGTTGTCAAAAGACTACGAGATGCAAGTGCTATCTTGATATCAGAAGCCCATGTAGGATAATTCTCTCCGTGTAAAGAGAGTTCCTCAAATTCCCTAGTGGAAGTCATAATCCTACAGGTTCATGTGCAACCATGGATTAATTAATTTACCCTATGGTAAATTAAAAACAACATGGTAGAGTTGTAATTCTGAAATGCAATATATTTTATGATTTATATCTTATCTTAGTGTTGGATTTGTTGTGATTAGTCACGAGATTGTGTAGACCATACAACCAAATCACCATTAATTTTGATAAACACAAGTGAGGTAGTCTCTATGTCATAGACAAAGAGTAGATCTTAATAGTAGGCAATTTAGATTGCTGCCTAAGCACGGTCTCAAGGCAAGATAATTCATAAAGAATTAAATGCAGCCTTTGCTTAGGACTCTACTACCTTGTGTATAATCAAAATAATATGATGATATAACAATCCAATACTTTTATTTTGGATAAAAACACAATGTAGGTAATCATCAAATTTCAAAAAAAATGATGTAGACCTCTCAGTAATAGGTGATTAAATCACTGCTATGGCACGGTCTCTAGACAGAATAATTCATGAAGAATTAAACGCAGCCTTTGCCATAGTCTCTATTACCTTGTGTATATTTAACCAAAATAATCAAGATATGTATATTGCAATTTTAATCTTATGGTAATCTAGAAATGATTCTGATTATAAAGATGTCATAGTTAAATTGTAGCTAAGTCAAATAGCAATTTAACTTGTATGTGGTGCAAAATTTGTGGTTTGGGGCACCAACATACCCTATTTCTATTATAAAATTCCAATTGTAACTTTATGTTAGTGCAAAACAGGAGGTTTGGGTGCACTAACAGATCAGAATAATAATTATCAAAGTCACAAATGTATAATATATATGTGGTGCAAAAGGGTTTGTGTGCACAACATATATCAAAAATATAATAGAAATAAGCCTTGGATTGTATAACAATATAAACAAACCATAATTTATTTACAATCACAAGGTACAGCAGGTACTGAGCAACAACAATCATACAAATAATGATGTTCTTGCCATCAATAAACTAGCAAATCATATGCTAATTAACTTAATAGTACTGCTGAAAGAAAAATAAAAGAAAACGAAAAAGAAAAAGGGGCCCAGGCGGCCAGCTAGGCCAGCGGCCCAGCCAGCCGGCCACGCGCGCGGCCCAGCCAGGCCCGCCGCCGCATATAAGGAGGGGAGCGGTTAGGGTTTGGGGAACCCTAACCGCCCACCCGCCCCAGCCCGCCGCCGCCGGTCTGGCGCCGCCGCCGCCTGCCCCTGCCGCCGTCGTCCAACCGTCTGCGCCGCGCCAACTGCCTCCGCCGCGTCTTGTCCTCCTTCCTCCTTCCCTCCCATGGCAGATCAAGGCCCAAGCCCTTCTCTCTAGCCATGGGGGCCGGCCGGCAGAGAGAGCACCGCCCGTCCCCGGCGAGCTTCGGCCGTGGTGGCCGTCGCTGCGAGCCGGAGGCGGCGGAGCCCCCCCCCCCCACCGACCCCACTGCCGGCGCTCAGGAGCGGCCGGTCGCCTCCCCCTTCACTGAGGAGGAGACGAAACCGGCGCCGAGGGCGTCCGCGGGTGGGAGAGCGCTTCGGTGACCGTCGCGGTGTGCAGCCGTGACGACGGCGTAGGAGCGGCCTCGGGTCGATGGTGTCCTGATCGGAGAGAGCGCCGGCGGGCTTGGAGGAAGGTTGAGCGCGACGTCGAAGTCGTAGGCGAAGCCCGATGGCCAAGCCGGCATGTCGTCATTCCGGCACGCGGTCGCAGGGCCACCACCACTGTTCCACGGGTGAAGGAGCGAGGACGACGCCGTTGGAGTCGGCGTCGGGAACGGGGACGGCTTCGGCAACGACGACGGCTTCGGCGAGGCCAGCAGTGTTGCCCCAACCCGGCGGACAAAGGTGGTCGGGCCGTGGCGGGGGCAAACACCAGTGGTGTACTGTGTCCGCGATGAACGCGGGGCTTGGCGTGGCGTCGAAGGTCGGCCACCGGCGTTCGGTCCGGTGGCGAGGCGGCGGCGAAGGGCGATACGGTGCTGGCCAATGTCCCTGAGGACTCGGCGGATGGCGCCCTGGAGGATGAACCTGCGGACTCCTCCAGGGTGGCTGTTGCCACGGGCGATGGCGGCCTCCACGGCGTCGGTGACCGCATCAACCATGGCGTTCATGGAAGGGAGTGGAGGGGTCGACATCTTCTACCTCTCCGGTGAGTTTCCGGTGGAACTCCGGCGAACTCCTTTCTCTCTGGCTTACTTGCGTCAGCGGTTGTTGGCAGAGCGTGCGTGCGTGATAACGTGTTTGATGTAAAAAGTGATGGATGATAATGATTGTATATCAGTGAACAGTAATTTTACATGTGACACAAAACGATGCCTTGGCGCCTACGGGGCCTAAAACGATGTCGCGACGATTCGGTCATTAGCATGTGCCTAATGACAGGAATATACTAATTGATCATCTAATTAATTAATCTAATTAATCCTAACAGGATATATAGAGCTTGGTCGCCCTCATGCAGGATGTATCACCGGGCTAGCCTCCCAGGAAATGCAAGATGGATTCTATCTAATTCGAACCTGGCTCGAGGCAACCAAACAACTTTTGTGTTGATCGAGTATATACTCGTTTATTCAATTAAACAGTAAGAGCTTGCATGCACCAGGCTTGTCCCAGTTCAGTCAGGCCCATAGAATGAGTCTGGCTCTCCTCATCAACGAACCAATCACATCCGAAATTGATTTTGGTCTTCGTTAAAAACTTGAGTTTCCTTGGAAGAAATTTTCACAACTCTTTTCACAAAATTATTCTGGCTCGAATTCCAGATGACACACACAACACAAACCATCAGCCACGCAAAACCACGGTAGAAAGCAGCTACTTTTCGATGGCGCACGCAAGACAGACAGTGGCGCGGTACCTCACGCCGCACTCGTCTCTACTCCATCACGAGTTCACGACGAAAAGGCAAAACCATAAGTCCATAATCACATCATGTCAAATCTGTACGCCCAAATCCGCTAAAACGTCCCAACACTTAACCGACCCTACTCCCCGCGCTCAAATCCAGGCGCAAACCACCAGATCGTCGCCACCCCTCCCCGATCAGTCCAAACCGCCACCACAGGGGGGCCAGCAGCACGCCCGCGTCCGCGTCCGCGTGTGGGAGTGGGAGTGACGAGAACGAGACAAAAACGGGGCGGCGTGCTGTACTGTACGGCCGACGGGGGCTGCTGGTCCATGCCCCCCGCGCACGGGATCGCCGGGAAGCGCCACGCGCGCGCGTGCTGCGCAGAGGCAGAGCCCCGACCGGGTTCCAGGGTCACAGCTTCCTGTATTGGCAGGAGTAGTAGCTGCTACCCGCGGAATCTTCTTCGCCTGCCCGATTTCGCGGGACATTTTGCTTTGCCGAATTGTCAGCACCTACAGCTAGACTTGAACCAGGAACATCTGCAAAAGGCACCTGCGAGTGCGTTAGATCCACCAGCACCACTCCATCTCGCGGGGACGACGCAATTCGACTAATCCGCCAATGCCTAGTCACGTAGTATATAGAAGAGAAAATTACGCTTCGAAGAATTTTGTGCTACACAGCTGGAACTCTTCGAGAGCCTAGTCACGACAAGGACAATAGTACTAGTTCTTTGTGCGAGTCAAATTAATAATCCACAGCAAAATCTGTCCCTGTTGGGAAAACAACGTTCCTGATGCCTCTCCATCAGCGAAAGTAAAATCTCACCTCTCACGAGTCATCACGAGAGGTTGCTTGGTTTAAACTTAAACACAGCCCGCCCACGGTGAGGTGTTCCAGATGGTGACCGGCGGGAGAAATGGATCGGTGGAGGTTGCCTCCGAGTCACCTTCAAGTTTTCACCTTTTCCTCCGTGGAAGGCAACTGGTAATTGGGATCTTGGTGGTTTGGAATGTCCGGTTCTAGAGCAATGACACACACACACAGGCCACAGCACGGGGTTGGTTTGGCAGTTTCATTGGCACTTTACCGGTTAGATTAGATTAGATGGGGTCATCCCTGAAAGAGTGAAATGGATCCATCCGTTTGGCCAGATGGAAGAAGCCTTTGTGTGCGTTCCACTCTATTTTAGCCCCGTCAGCTGTTGATCTGGACTGCAGTTTGTTTGCATTCTATGGGAAAGAATAAATGGATGGGATGGGAAGTTGCAATCTTAGGCATCAGTCATGGTTCAGGCAGTGTTGTCTTGTTATAGGGCTTTAGCCTTTATCTGCTTTCTTTAGGACAGTTGATTGATCTTGTCTTCAAATTAACATTTGCAAGAACAGTAAAACCTTGTTTTCATAGTAAGAAAAAGAGGATTCCTACTTATCTTGGAGTAAAAACCGACAAATTTTGCCATCTGGGAAGGGATAGAGACCGGTGAAAGCGACCAGGAAATATCGATTACATATCCAGACGGGAAAAGAACAGGTATGATCGATTTGTGGGATTTGGTAAAAAAGAAAATAGAAGAAAAAGACACTTTGTGGAAAGATAGCCCACACCAAAATAAAGGGGTTAGTTCTACTGAAACAAAAAAAAGAACACCTCAATGAAGAGAATTTCCATGTCACATTCAGACAGATGTGAATTTCCAAGCAAAACCAGTAGAAAAATCCACGACGGTTCTCAAATCAAACAGTATAAACATCTGAACATTATACTGTCTTTTCGAGAAACACCAACTGTTGACATATATATAGTGCGTAAAATGCAGTTCACCTAAAACATTGTGCCAAATTACGCTGATGGCAAGTCAACACCATCAGCTACCACCGTGTGCGCCCAAAAAGACCAACCATTGATTGAAGAGCACAACTGAAATTTCTGTTCGTGCGAAATCTTCAGCATCATTCATCAATATAATCGGAGTGGCTCGACTGTTCGCATCATCAACAGTTAATGTACTACCTACTAAACTCGTCTGCTAAACATAGACAAGTACAGCCAGAACATGAACATCCTGAGTTCCTGAGCCCTTAATCATTTCATTCAGAGTCGTCCCATTCATGCTGCAACAAATTTAATTATTTTCAGAGCTGTCCCGGTTCACGCCGCCGGTCCCAGAAATATAATTGTTCCTAGCCCACTTAATCAGGCTATGATTGATCGATGCGATCTTGCTGTTTTTCTTTAAATAAATATGTGAGAAAAGAAGGCAATATTTCAGGATCGCGCACGGCTAGTCCAACTCCACCGTCTCCGAAATCTTTTTTTGGCGCTATTTGTGGCTCATGGTCATGGCAATTCATACATTGGCAGCGCCTGCTTGGCAGATGGCAGCCCCCACGCACCTAACGCCCAACGACGTTCAGCTGTACGGAGTAGCTCAAACGCTCAGTGCAGGAGGCAGGCAAAACAAAATAGGGAGCCTGGATTTCAGTGGCCCCTGCTGGTGGTGGCTCGGATAGCGCCGGGAATGGATGGTGCGCGCGAGGTTTTCAAGGGCCATGAGGCGCGGCCGTCCCCCAAAGAAGGCGCGGGACGATGGCACGTAGTAGCAACTAGCAAGGGAGCGAGGGTGTAAGATACGATCGATCTAGCTTAGCTACTTTGTGTCGCTTTCCAGCTACAGCAGCCCACAGATGGCAGCACTGCGATGATGCGCACAGGTGCACACAAAAAAAAAGAGGTTCCTCCCTTTCGGAGAGCAACGATGCTAAGCAAACGCTAGCGCGTGGAGGGATGACAGGATGTGAACGAAGCAGCTCCGTGCCGGGAGCGTGAACGGCGCAGGCGCCAGGCGGCATATATACTCGCCTTTTGGATTCCACGGTGTGCGTGCAGCTGAGCATCATTCAGTCAGAGGTTCGGTCGGGGGCAAGGCATGGCATGGACCTGCTGCATGCTGCTGCTGCGGTTCGGTTCTGGTTCTGCCTGCCGTGTGGTGTGGTTCGGTTGGTCGCCTGAAATATTCTTCGTGGGACAGGGACGGGGACGGGGATGGGAGGACATCGGAGAGCGACGCCCACCTTCTCTGCTTTCTCTTTCGTAGATGCTAATCAAGGTCAAGGAGGCGCTGTTATCTATTGATCTCAGCGTACGGGGCTCTGGTTCGGTGGCCAGAAAGCCAAGGAAGGGGAAGTGAGCTCTCTCGCCTCCGTTCCCTCCCCGCCGTCGATCGTACGTCCTTGACGGCATGACGCGAACGTGAACCCCACGGCCACGGCCACGCCCAAGTTGAGCGCCCGAAAGCCGACGGAGACCGAATATTAGTCTAGTCCTTACTCCTCATGCAGAGGCAGAGCCGAATATTGCAGCCTTGCGGGGCGATAAGATTATACGCGCCAGCCCGCGACGACGAAAGGCGGAGCCGAAAGCGGAGTGGGCGGGCGTGTCGTCGGTCGAGGACCGAACGGGGGGCCGCACCGCACGCCAAAAAGGACGGACGATCCGCGGTTCGCGTCGGCTATTTTGCCCGGTGTGGCCGTGTGGGAATGGGAGGCACCTGCCGAGACGGCGGCTGTCGTCGAGCTGGATAGGAATCATAGGATGCGCACGCACGGCACGGGTGCTGCGTGTCGCGGTGCGGCCGTCGGCGGCGCGCGGGACATGACGGGAAAAGGCTGCCGACGGCGGGGGGAAACTAACGCATCGCCGGCTTTGTTAATAGCTTGTTGGGGACTTGGGTTGGGGCCTGGGGGGTTCGTTACTTCGTTACGATCTTGTCATGCTTTTCGTCCCGTCGCTTTGCTTTGCTTTGCTGGGGCCTTGTTTAGGGCCCGTTTAGATTGGAGATGAAAAATTTTTGGATGTCACATCGGATATGTCGGAAGGATGTCGGGAGGGGTTTTTAGAAACTAATAAAAACATAAATTACATAGTTCGTCAGGAAACTGCAAGGCAAATCTATTAAGCATAATTAATCTATTATTAGCACATGTGGGTTACTGTAGCAGTTAAGGCTAATTATGGACTAACTAGACTTAAAAGATTCGTCTCGTGATTTTTAACTAAACTGTGTAATTAGTTTATTTTTTTATCTACATTTAATGTTCCATTCATGTGTCCAAAAATTCGATGTGATGGATGAAAATTTTTTGGGTGGCAAACTAAACAGGGCCTTAGTTCACCCCGAAATTCAAAAAGTTTTCAAGATTCCCCGTCACATCGAATCTTGCGGCAAATGCATGAAGTATTAAATATAGACGAAAGCAAAAACTAATTACACAGTTTGTCTGTAAATCGAGAGACGAATCTTTTGATCCTAGTTAGTTCATAATTGGACAATATTTGTTAAATAAAAACAAAAGTGTTACAGGAGCGAAATCCGAAATTTTTTCCAAACCAGGCCTTGAACACTTCTCGTGTGGGCCGCGTGATCGGAATGAAGCTAGAGGAGCTAGGTTTCTCGGGGGACACGTCCATTCCTCCAGAAAAATAATAACGTTCAATCTGGAGCTGATGAGATGTCATGTCAGGGGAGCCATTGGTTACGGATTCTCTGATGCAGACTGGAGACTGCAACCAAATAAGAGTTTTGTTTGTTACGTTTATTATGCTTCCTTGCGTTTGTAAGAAAAAATTGCAAGGGTCGGTACTGGGCCCGAATCCAACCACTTTGAAGTTTGAACATAACGTCTTTTTCCTCCGGGAGAAGGGAAAAGGAGGAGATGGCCCGATGACACTGTCTTGGTCTGGTAACATTTAAGTGAAGCCCATCGCAGGCCCGAAGCGCTAGATATGAGAGAGCCATTAACTAACTTTTTTTCAACTGGAGCTTACTACGTTTGGGCTTCTGGCCACGCCCATCGACGTGAAAGAAGTGGACAGTTTATGGATCAGGCCCATATATAGTCCATTAGGGCCTCCTTCCTGAAATGTGGTCTGTCACTTGTTCACGTGAATTTCCACTAAAAAAAAACTTGTTTAGGTGAATTACAATTTCCTCGAAATCCTCTACAAGCTCAATAGGGCCTGTTTAGATTGAAGATGAAAATTTTTTGAGTGTCACATCGGATATGTCGGAAGGATGTCGGGAAGGGTTTTTAGAAACTAATAAAAATACAAATTACATAGCTCGTCAGGAAACTGCAAGACAAATCTATTAAGCATAATTAATCTATCATTAGCACATGTGGGTTACTGTAGCACTTAAGGCTAATCATGGAGTAACTAGGCTTAAAAGATTCGTCTCGCAATTTTCAACCAAACTGTGTAATTAGTTTATTTTTTTATGTACATTTAATGTTCCATGCATGTGTCCAAAGATTTGATGGGATGGATGAAAAAAATTTTGGTAGGAAACTAAACAGGGCCTAAAACATATGAATATATCATTCTGTTCTACTCATTTCATCTCAAATTATAAGTTATTTTAAAAATTTTGGAGAGTCAAATCATCTCAAGTTTAATAAAATTATAAAAATAATTACAAAAAAAATTATGAAATCAAATAGATATACTATAAAAATATAATTAATGAAGAACCTAATGATACTTAGTTAGTATCATAAATATTATTATCTTATCATATAAATTTGATCAAACTTGAGATGCTTTAACTCTTCCAAATTCTTAAAATGCCTTATAATTTAGGATGGAGGGAGTAGCTAATAAAGATAATATCTATGCAAGCACACTTGGTCTAATAAAGAGAGAAGTGGCCACGACACCAACATCGAAAATTCTCGTTGCCACACTTCAATAATCTTCTCTGGACTATCTAATAGACATCTTCGAGAGTTTTAAATCTTGAGCCATAGAATTTGGATAAGCATCATTATTTGCTTTACATTTATCAACATTAGATCCGAGGCCCTGCATCGATGAGAGTCATGAAGATTAGCCAGAACGCTGACAAGAGCTTGCTGGCCACTTCTGTGTCTGTTTACAACAGGAAGTATAGAAAAATAATAAAGTGCAGTGAGACGTCCAAGATAAATTTTCTGTACGCTGCAACTGTGTTTCAACTCCGTTTGGCTCCTTAAAATTAAATTTATTCTAATAGTTATAATTTAGACAAATATTAATTAAACTAATATGATTGTATATAATACTATGTTAGTCATACAAGAGAGGTACTTATACGTTACATTTCTTTTATGAGGAAGTGAGTTGAAAACCGTGTTATAAATTACATAACAAAAATATAGTTGGTGATCTATATAATCAATATTCATCTCCCACCTTATAAATTTAAGATATGCTTATATGTGAACTTTAAAAGGTTTTATCAAATTCCAAGCCCAAATCCATTAAGTAGATTTTAATTCTTTCCAAATGAAAAGATCAAAACGGCCCTGAAAGATAGGTGCTAGAAAAAAGGCCCCAAAGACATGTGGATATCTAGCTGACTGAAGCGCTCCTGGTAAACCAGAAACTCAAATGTGATACAATACTAGTACATATTTATTACATCAGATAAGTTTCAGCGCAGTAGTCTCGATAAGCGTGGACAATAAAGACACGCTATAATAATAAGACACCAAAATACAACATAGGTCCAAAGGACCCAGAAACAAACGATATCACAACCGAACATCTGACAAGTCCCAATGCCACAGGCTTAGTTGGGTGCAGACACGACCTTACTCGAACGCCACTTCGGGATCTAAGTCTGGATCTTCCTCTGTTTAATAAAGCAAGGGCGTGAGTACAAAGTACTCAGCAAATCCAACCTTACCCTACGGAAGGGGATAATAATATATATGCATATGGATAAATCAAGGATGAGGCTTAGTTTTATTTGCATAAAACTGTCTTTTTACACATACAAGGTTTCATTTCACAAATACTGTTGTAAAAGAACTCTTTTTCCACATATGATAGTATTTCTGAAAATAGGGGTTTGATCACAATTTTAAGTGTTGTTGAACCCTTGTTCCCACAACACAATGGCAGTCAACCATTTATTTCCAAAATCACACTCACTCTCATATTTTTACTCATTCCAACCCATCTAGTTGTTGAAACCAAACCATAACCCGTCCGAGACCGCGGACACGGCTATCCAGATAGATTTACACTCTGCAGAGGTTGTACACTTTTTCCACAAGTAGGATACCATAACTTACACCGTCGTGCAAGCACAGATCCATCAAAGTCATTACCCTCCATAGCTAAGTAATGGCGCTCACCACGAGAACACTAAGGCCACATCTCATGATACCACAATAATTCACAAAGCTCTTTTCATATATTTCCACAATTTCACATACATCACTTAATGTCCTGTTGCACACCTGCCTCCAGGTGATTGCCATACTAACTGGAGGGATTTAGACTAAGCCTTTCCCATGCAAGGCGAGTGGTTGTACGATAAATGAGTTAGGCAAGATGAATCATCAACTCAGTCCTTAATCGAAACAAGGCGGATATCTTCACGCTTAACCCCGCAAGGTATAAGCCACAACACCAAGGCATCCCCCAATAGGGATCCCATCCGCCCCATCTCTATAGTGATCACATCTATAACTTGTTCATTACCTTTTTCACAATACCCACAATTTATTTTCACCACTCACACCTTTTACTTTTAAAATCATTATATTTGAGAAAAATATAGCGATGAGTATCGAGGATGAGTAACAAGTCCTAAGCATACTAAATAATAATATTTCTGTCATAGCATATTATTTGTTCCTAGGTTCGAACAAGACAATTACCGGGTAATATCAATTCAAAGATGGCTATTCAACAGGTTTTAACTAAGCAGCGAAAATACTTTGTACATATATCGTATATGCAATATTTAAAACGGCTTCTACGGGTTGTGTTTAAAAATAGGATCAATATGCATCAAAGGGGATCGGTTGGACTTGCCTCCGTCGGCGTCCTCGGCAAACTCTTGCTGACAGTCCGGGTCCTCGGCGTCAAACTCACGGTACTCGTCTCCAACGTTCTCGTTTTCCGGCTCGTTCACGCTGTCAGCTAAAATACGTGACGACCGACACGGGCAACAAGCACAGATAAATAATCACATAAATTCAAATGAGCTCCAAAAATCATGAAATTAATATGGGAGGTAGATCATGATTTTAGATGATTTTAGGAAAAAGAATTATTGAAATCAGAGTTAGCATGTGGCATTTGTGAAATGGTCGGAATTTAATCATGCGAAAGAGGCTAACGATGATTAAGAAATACATGCTTCACGAGATGAATTTTGGCTGGTAGTGCATGTTGCATGCATGTACTATTGGGTGAAATTAATGTCTATGGCCCACACATGCATGGGGAGAGAGAAATTAGCAGGGATCATTAGAGCTCTTCTATATGTCATGGTTTAGTTCGTGGAGTTCTTGACAAATACAAGGAGAGATACCGAAAAAAATACTACAGAAAGACAGAGAAGAGCAAGAAGATGCTCATAAGCTGCTCACCTCGTCTTGCGACGACAGTCGAGCTCGGCTTGTGCGTATGGCCGTATACGGTATACGCGAAGTGAGAGCGAGTGAGCGAGTGAGTGAACGTGTTTCTCCGGGTGGTGAGAGTGAGCACCCGAGAGTGCCTTTTTATAGGCCAGAGTGCTTAGCTCGTTGCCATTAAAAATGCTACTGTAGTGCATGGTCGGTGCCTAATTGTATGCGAAGGACGATGTCCCATTTGCATGAGCATGCAAATGGACAGTGCCTAATCACCGTGTCCTTGCATGCAAGTGCATGCAAATGGACGGTGGCATGTCCTGCATGCATGCATAAGATATATATTCGTGTGGGGTGCACTGCTATGTTTTCTTGCATGTAAGCTTACTGGCACTCGCTGTTATTTGTGCGCGAAAAATATGGATGGAGATACTATAGAGCTCAAATGATTTATAATTTTTTGAAATATATTTTGAAAATAATTTTTAATGCGAGTGATTTTTGAATGTGAATTTTTGGGATGTTACACTGACACTGAAAGTGATAAATGCCCTCTCGCTCAACGTACATTTCATTGCAACGTATGGGTACATTTGCTAGTAATATTGAAGTAAAACGTAGATTCTTCCAATCATCTCATTTTACTACCCATAATGCCCTCGCATACTCCGTATATGCTTCAGGACCTATAGACTCACGACTTGTACTTATACAAAGTTAGAACAATATGTGTCCAATGGTGGTACAAAGTCTAATCCTAACATGTATCATAATAGATGACGTGATCATTGAATAAATCTTCAAGTCGCAAATAGTCAATGTGACCATGCAATACGGTGTATGTTCCATTGCAATGCATGGTTATGTTTGCTAGTTTAAGGGCTTATTTAGTAAGATTTCCAACCGCCTCTCACCCACTCTAGCTCTACCCCTGCTCCACTCCTTGGCTCAAATTAAGCACTCCCCAAATCGCTCCACCACCTACTCTAGTTCAACCTTGCTAGCAAGGCTGACCACGACAGTGGAAAAGAATTTTGATAAGCAACATGTTGCTATAGTAAAGGAAGATGAGTAGGGAAAGCCTAGGTAGGCTAGCATAGTGAATTTAGATGAGGAGCATAAGCAACAACCACTGTGGTAGAGAAAGGCGAGCACAACAAAGTGGGTGACAAGACAAACAATGGAGAGCTCCAAGACCTAGGAGGGTGGCAAAAAAAGGCATAGGGGTGCGAAGAAGGGTGTGGGAGCAATATAGAGCTCTAGGGTGGCAGAGAGCACCAAGATGGGCGAGGTGGCTAAGAGCTGCACTGGAAGAATCTAAGAAGATCGAATCATGGAGTGTAGCATGGAGGGAGCGTTTTTTCCACTCTCACCTCACATTAATTGTCTTTGAGATTGCTCCACCAACTCTGCTTCACAAACTCTACCATGAAGCAGTTTCTTAAAAGATTTGAAGGTTATAATTGAACTCTAACTTATTTTCTAGAGCAGAGTCTATGAAGCTACACCTATTTTTTTTGTGAGTGAAGCTACACCTGTTTGGCTGAACACTAGAAAAGAGCTTTGTTTGGTTCCTCTTGCTAAATTTTAGCTAGCTAAACTTTAGTCAATTTAGTAGCTAAAGTTCCAAACACATTGACTAAAAAGAGCTAAAATAGTTTAGTTTCATTAGTCACCTAAGAGTAGCTAAAATTATTTTAGCTAACTAAAATTTAGCAAGATGAACCAAACAGACCCAAGAAGTAAAACATCGATTCACACATGGAGGCAATAGGAGGGAATTAACCTTAGGTAGGGCTCTTTGACTTCTCATGTAGTCATGTGGAGTGGAGTGAGAAAAGTGCCGCATAGGGAACCTAAACATTTCTTAATGTTGTTTGTATGGTAAAATAAATGAACAAAATGAAAATTTAAAATGGAACAAAAAACATTCTAATAGGATAATATTGAGGTCTTGAGGGACACAAGTGAGGTCAGTTTATAGCTGCCCAAGTTCTCGGTAAAAAAAACACGATACGCGGTATGTTTTGTTTCTTTAAGCCTTATATATATATATATATATATATATATATATATATATATATATATATATATATATATATATATATATATATATTGTAACGGCGAATGATCAACATGATCCTAATTAAATTAGTTGATACAATGAATGAACTAATTAGTACAAGTTTTCACTAACAGTAAAGCTGAGAAAGTTCTAAACTAATAAAGATAAAATGCATAGCTGAACTCTGTCGTCCGGCCTCTTCTCTTTTTTTCCCCATCCATCAATCTTAGGCCTTGTTTAGTTCCTAAAAAAATTTACAAATTTTTTCAGATTTTCCGTCACATCAAATCTTTAAACATATGCATAGAGTATTAAATATAGACGAAAATAAAAACTAATTGCACAGTTTGGTCGGAATTGACGAGACGAATCTTTTGAGCCTAGTTAGTCCATAATTGGACAATATTTGTCAAATACAAACGAAAGTGCACAATGTCGATTTTCCAAATTTTTTTAAACTAAACAAGGCCTTAGATTTCTCATAAACGACCCGACGTGGTTGCCCTAATGTGAACCACGTCGCATCAGAAGATGTTTCATCGTAGGCCTTGGCCTTGTTTAGTTCTAAAAAATTTTGCAAAATTTTTTGATTCTTTGTTAAATCAAATCTTTAGATGTTTGCATTGAGTATTAAATATAGACGAAAATAAAAACTAATTACATAGTTTAGTTGAAATGTACGATACAAATCTTTTAAGTCTAGTTAGTTTATGATTGAACAATAATCTATACCTAATACTAAAGAGGCAAAATTTCAGCCTTTTTTTTTTTGTCTGGTTAGATTTTCGTCTGCCCCGAACAGCCCGCTCGCGGTTCGGCTTGCTTCTCCCTCGTGTGTGCGGGAACCACGACTACAGCTGCCTGGCCTTCCTCCATCAGCGAGCCGCTCCACGTCCGCGCCCGCCTGGGCCCGTCGCGCTCCCTCCTGCACGCCGAGGACGACGGTGTGCTCTTCTACCTCTGCGCCAAGGCACGGTGACTCTCGGCTGCGCTCACGCGTGCTTGCCGCCTGCTCGCCGCCGCCTGCTTACCCACGCGCGCTCGCCCATGCCCGTTTGCCGCCGCCTGCTTGCCCACGCGGGCTCGCTGTCCGTGCTAACGCGTGCTTGCCGGCCACTCGCTGGGACGCCGCCACCGCCGGCGGCTAGGCCTGCAAGGCGGGGTGGCACGGCTCGAAGGTGCTGCCACAGGAGCCAACCAGCTAGGCGTTGTGAATCGGAATCAGAATCCAATCGAACGAAGACACCCGCTCTGATCGGGACACGAGCTCAGATCGACCAAAAAAATCAATCGGGACACCAGCTCAGATGAGGAAAAGATCCATGTTCTACATGAACTTAGTTTGACACAAACTTCTTCACTTTTTCGTATTTATTTATATTTATATAGTAGAGATATGGTTGACAAATGTGTCATTGGGATATCCTGTTTTTGCAAACTTCCTGTCCTGATCTCGCCGAGCTAAATAAGTTCAGAAGTTCCTCATCTTGCCTTTGAATCCTATTTTCGCCGAGCTGAACAAGAACAAAAGCGGATCAAGCAAGGTTTGCTTCTTGGTGTGGCTATTTCATCCTCTTCACTTATTTTCTGACGTTATGTTGTGAGAGTAGTTCTTGAAGAATTTTTCAAGATTTTAGCATATAGAGTATACTAAGGATTTGCTAAATTTGGACATCCATTATAGGTTCCATGCAAAGCTGTTATTCCCCGATCAGACGCTCCTTTACTTGTACAAGTATGGAGGCAGCAAGCTTGTCAGCATGGGTGCAGAGAAAACAAGGTTGCGTAGCCTCCTCCACAATAATGTATGTAACTTTCTCATTTTCTTCAGAAAGTACAGGTTAGAAATTCTTCCCCTTTTCCCAAAACTATTAGTATTCGTATGGTAGTTTCTAAATTGGCAGCCTCGAGGTCATGGTGCCCACCGCTGTGTTGTTTGACATTAGCTTCCATCCCCTGCTTTGGACTTCAGAGGGGTCTGAGTCTTGATGCTTATAAAGGTGAATAACTAAATGAATTTGTATTGTTGGTATTGTTCTCTTTGCTTAGAAACAATTATTGGTCAAATCTATGTCCTAATTGATTTGTTTCTTAAAGGCAAAAACTGTTAATGCAGGTTGTCCATTCTGTTTTCAGTTTGCAGGCTACCAATGCAGCTCGAATTAATTATCTATTATCTGATCTATATTCATGTCAGTACCACATGAACTTTTCCCTTTACATGGATTTTTTTTGGATGGGCCTGGTATTAACTACAATATTTTCACATATAAACTGGTAATATCACTTGAATATATTTGTCTATGGGAAGTGTCTTATCCGTGCATATTCTATAAGTGTTACTTGTCAAAAAGGTTACTGTAAACTTTATAAAGATAAATATTTGCGAATTACAAGTTTTGCTGTGTGATTACAATATAATATATTACCTTTGTGATTTGGAGAAGATGATTCTTTGCAATTTTCTGAATGAACTAGATTCATATAATTCTATGAATGCTGCATACAAAGGTCACCATGCTGTTCGCACACCTCCCGCTTCTTCAGAAAACAAATATTGCTTGGTTGTTTTTTACCAGGAGGCCAACAAAGTTTGGAGCCTTTTGTTGGTTGTCTGTGGCTATAAACGCAAGAGCTTCTTATCTAAAGATCTGCATGAAGCTCGGGCATGTTGAGCTTTCTCTATATATAGCACTATCGGTAGTATGCAATATGACCATGTTTGGGAGGAAGTATTCTGCAAATTGTTTGCCTGAAATTCAAGTATTCAACAGTCTGATCAGGGTTGTTTCTTGACCCAAGTGACCCAAACATACCTAGCAGATCAACCTTTGGAGAAAGCTTGGGATTGCACTTGTGATTTGTTGCTTCAATGGTCATGGAGGAGTCATAAAAGATTCAGGAGAAAGCGACCATATATAAATTTCTGGCCATTTCAAACTCATCTTTCTGTCTCTTTTTTTAGAGGTGATATACATATATATTTGATATATGATGTAACTTATGAAATTTTAATAAATTATAGTCCCTTAACTATATCCGCTTGTAGTTTGTTGTTTTGGGTAGAAACAAATGTGGTAGCTTAGTCGTTTGTTCAAAATATTTAGCAATGATTATACCAATTTCTTACTGGTTATCAGTTGACCATATCGGATGGCCAATTGGCCATGCTTTGATTTTCTTTGGTTTCTACTTCTGCAAGAACAATCAGTAAATGCTGGATGGATATAATGAAGCCATGAAGTAAGTTTATTTAGTGGAGTACCATGTCTTCGATGCTCAAAATTGTTCGCACAAGAAGTATACTTCCCTAATTTGGCTCTTCAATTATACATGCAGCTGATATTTATTGGAGTTTGGCGGTTGATAACATTTTTTCTCCGGTTGCAACGTACGGGTATATTTACTAAGTGCTAGCATGTCGCGGCCATAGTATTTCCGTCCCACGAATTGGAACGCCGAAACGTGGAACGTGCCCACGTTCCCGTTCTGCTGCTGAGGGCCAGTTCATCGCTTCGGTCCAGTCAGAGTTCCCGAGTCCACGGCTGCACACGTCGCCGCTTCCTCTCCACTCCCACCCGCCTGCCTCCGCGTCCGCCTGCACCGGGCGGGCCCCCTCCCATCGCCATGCCTCCGGCCGCCGCCGCCGCCGCCTTCCTCTTCCCGGCCGTCGCTGTCCCCTGCCGCGTGCTTCCTCAACGGCGGGCGAGGAGCCTCGCCGTCCGCGCCGTCGCCTCCCCTCCAGCCTCCACGGTCAAGCCCGCCCCGGCGCCCTCCAAGGTGCGATCGTCCAGCGCTTACTCATTTGCTAGTAATGTACTGTTCGGTGGTTCGGTTGCCTGCCCGATTGATCTCAGTGCCTTGCTGAGATCGCTGTGTTGGGCGGTTCAACAGGTAGCTGAATAAGCCCGGATTCGTTGCACGTTGGTTGGAACGCGAACTGCTTCGATGTGCTTTGAGATCCCATATTGCAGGGCACATTGGGTTGCGATTCCCAGTTTTTAACTAATTAGTAACATAATGGCTATTTCTGTTATCTTCGAGTCTACTATATACTATTTTCATTCACTGAAATATGGGGGCGGCTGGTGCAGATCCTGAAGAAATTGACATGTCCACAAAATGAAAATGCAATAGCTCTTTAGCTCTTATCTTGTAGGGAATAGTATGCACTTTAATGTTAGTTTTAAGTTTAAAACACTACCAGCTGGCAACATGCATCATAAATGGTTAACTTTAGTCGGGGTTTATGATTGTAATATATCTTCTCTTCTTTACATTTTGGGAAATCATTGGAAAAAGGGTGAGTGTTGAAATATAAAGTGAACTGCCCACTTTCCCCATCAGTTTATTGGGTTTGAACTAGTCACTGCATGTTACTTAATAGTGAGAACAAATGATTGTTAATCAGGTACCTCTTTGATTCCTTAGAAGGACTGAGCACTTAGGGCCAGGGAGCTCAGCCAAATGATATTTTACAAAGAAGTTATTCTAGGGTATGATTCTATGTAATGACCTGAGGGGTTGGGAGCTGTGAGAACTAGGGGCATGTTTAGATGCGCAGCAAGGTTTGCTTGCCTGGCCTCGCTGCCAGTCGAGACTAACCTTGCCCGTTGTGGCAAGCCAATTCAGCTCTCTAGCTCCAGCAAGAAAAAATAGCCTGTACAAGCATCAAGGCAACACGGCAAGGTAACCAAACATGTTTCTATATCCTGTTTCTAGTGGGGCAGGGCGAGGCAAAGCTCACATGCCGAACCAAACATGCTCTAGCTTGTCCTGATTCACTTCCTACAAAGAGTTTATCCTAGAGAACCATACAGAATTGTTTCTCCCTGAGAATCACTTCCTACCTATAATCAGAAGTAGGAGAAGCCTTAGCAGCCATGTTCCCGGAAGGGAAAGGGAACGTCGACCAATACTTTATAATGTTTTATACTATGGGAACATAAATGTTCCTAGAACAGGAATGTGAATGTTCTCGGAATGACGTCCCCGAAATGAGAACATGACCATGATCCGCGTTTCCGGCTGCTAAGGCAGGAGCCCTAGTAAACTGGCCCCAAGTTAATGTTCTTATACAATGGGAACATAAATGTTCCTAGAATGGGAATGTGAATGTTCTCGGAATGACATTCTTGAAACGAGGAATGTGGCCATGTTCCACGTTTCTGGCTGCTAAGGCAGGAGCCCTAGTAAACTGGCCCCAAGTTTTACATCATTAGACTATCGGTTTGTTAAACTGTTAATGTGAATACAGTTACTCTAGTGGCAGATATCCTACATTACACTTAAGAACGATATGTCTTGAGAAAAGGTTATATTACCAATTTTGTCCTGCCTCTGTCTGCTGTTACTTGTGCCATAACATTGTGAATATGTTTCCAGACTGGGAAGTGGGAGTGGAAATTCGAGAATAAGCCGGTAAACATATACTATGAGGAACATGAGCAGGAGGTTGCTGAGAATGTGAAGAACATTATCATGATCCCTACGATCTCTGATGTTAGCACAGTGGAGGAGTGGAGGGTGGTTGCCAAAGATATTGTCGGGCGAAAAGGAGAACTTGGCTACCGTGCTACTATTGTCGATTGGCCTGGTCTTGGTTATTCAGACAGGCCATCACTGAACTACAATGCTGATGTGATGGAGAGCTTTCTAGTTGAACTAATAAATTCACCAAACAGTCCAGTGGCAAATGCAGGTAAACCTGATTATAGTTTTTTTCAGTGGACTTTCTTTACCTGACCAACACACTTCATGTTTGTGAGGGTACTTGGTTAACACTGTTATTGCAACACCCACCTCCAAAAAAGGATGTGTGGTTCCAAGGTCAGGAAGTTCAATGGTTCAACCAGAAATACTTGTTTGTGAACAATGTTACCTCTGGTTAAGAATCCATAATTCCATATGTAGTCAACTAAATATAATACACAAGGCATATTTTCGAGAAAAGTCTTCTTTTATGTTAAAACTTATTGGCAATTGAAAACTGACATCTGATGGGGATCCTGAGTACCAATAAACTTGTGTAAATAAGTACAACAACACTACAACTTAAATTAGAGGATAAATGTTCATCAGAACAATATTTCAAACTAGAAAGTGATCTTATATGATATATTTATGGTGGATGATATGCCAAAAGTCATGCAACAAATTTGACTTGGTTGTTGATCGCTACACATATTGTTCTTCTCAATACAGTTTTATTGATTTTTCAATACCTCTAAGCAAGTTTGAATCAGGTTCCCGTTGAGTTAATAATTTTATAGTTATCCTTTCCCTTTAACTTCATCATTCGATTAGTGATGGATTGTACCGTCTATCCCTTGAACAGATGATGAACTGGTCATTGTTGGAGGTGGTCATGCAGCAACAATAGCAATTCGTGCAGCTGGTAAGGGCCTTATAAGACCATCTGCTGTTGCTGCTGTTGCACCTACTTGGGCTGGACCCCTTCCCATCGTATTTGGCCGAGGTTCTGATATGGAAACAAGGTAGCAAACTGATTATATGACTTGATATTTCATATGTCAGAAAATGCCTACAATCTTGACTCTTTAACTTGTGACTGTGGTACATGCTCTGTTGTCAATACTTGGTACCTCTAGAACTTATTCTCGAATCCTGTCCTTACCACATTTGGCATCTGCTTTGGTTCATTATGTGTCAGACTCTCATGACTGCACATAAGTATGCTGCTACACAAAAGTGTACCAGACTTGCTGTGGCAGTGATGCAGTAGGAACATATGAGAGATGCTCCCAATTCAGTTTTAAAATCATTATAATGATCCTGACTTTCTATCTACCCATTTGAATTATTTGCATGTGGCAATGTGGCATATTGCTTCTTGTCCTGTGATGTTACTGTTATGTGGGGGCTGCAAGCATAATTATTTGGACCGGACCGGACCGGCAGTCCCACCACAAAAAAATGGAACTAGGACCCTAGCCAGTTCGGTCCACTTAAAAGACCAGGTGTTGAGTTGAACTGGGAAAAAGTGGTTGAACCCCTGGTTTTTAAGGAGGGAGGGAAATAGAGAAAAAATAGGGCTAGTATGAGGGGTCTGAACGTGAGACTTATAAGGTTGGGGAGCTCATTCTCTAGCACCGCACCATGAAATGCACTTTTTCTTTTTGTGTAGTCACCATGAAATGCACTTGTGTCTAGTATGAAATCTTTGTCTAGCTAAACCATTTCAGACTGTCGGTCCAACTGGTTAGACCAACAATCAAACCGTGAACCGAGGGCTTCACTGGTCTGATCCCTGCTACAGTCCAAATACATATGGCAGCAAGTATCAGCTCTGGCACAAGATTCAGAAGTAGTTCAGCAGGGTTAGTTGGATATACATTCAGAGTTAGTTCAAGAAGATTTGGTTTGTTAGGAGATAAGTTCATTTAGCTATTGAGTTCATTTAGAGATTAAGTTTGCTTCGATTAAGTTTGTTAGACCTTGGCTGTTATCTTGCTCATGGGGTAAAGGCGTCTATATAAAAGTCTTGATGTAATCTGAAACAGGCAAGCGAGTTTAATCTATTTCCTCCACCTCTATTCTACCAAGCGGAGAGCAGTTCGGGCATAACCCTGGCCCTCTTGCCCCTCTGTGTGCTGGTCAACCCCTTCTTATTCCAGTTACCACAGTTGTGCTGCTTGTTTCCATTGTTTTGTAATGCGGTGCTTTTATGTGTACAATGTATTCAAAGAACGGTGCATTTGTTTTTCTTTTGAAAGATCCGGTTACCCGGCATTATATAAATAAGGAGGAGACAGAGTTCACAACATAATGCGCGAGTGGCGCCCCCCGTGCAGCAGACTGCTACGTGGTGCATTGCTATTGTGTACAGATATATTTGTACATATACCACGTGTCACACCATTTAGGAGTCCTGATGGCTGGGGGCCAATTTATAATGTTTGTTCATATTAATGAACGCGCATTGGTGCAGTGGCTATTAGGAAGATTTGACCTTTGTTTTCACTTCTGAAATTATCTATGTTGTTGTATAGACAGTGGCAATAGCATGTTCCAGGCACACCATTTTCCAAATTGATCCCATGGCTTAATTTGATCAAGATCAGTTTTACTTTCCAGTGCTATTATCCATTCATTTCATGTGCATTATTACCATTCATTTAATATATATATGTATAACTAGTTAACAAAACTTGTGATAGTGGTTTGCTAGGGTTGAAGCAATATTCTGAAATAATATTGATTGCTGCTAGTTTTTTCAACAATATTTTGGATTTTTTGCACATACTTTATTATAAAGTGCATACTTCAGAACATTCTTTTTGCTTGATGCATGACTGTCACCAGTGCATACGTTCTTACAGACAACCATGGCATGCAATAGTGTGCCACAGATACAGCTGTTGTAGCATCCTGATAGGCATGAAGGGCATACAGAACCTTGTAGGTTGTGAAGTCATCAAGACACCCCTGGAACGCTGGAAGTCATCCTGATACGCACACAATGCATTTGTGAATTTTGCTTTGCGTACCTCATATTGCCATTTGTTGTGCAATGTTCATGTTTTTAATTGTATTCCATGTTCTGATTGGGCTATCACATTCAATGAACAATGCATTTGCTTCCTGTAATTAGTAGTGCAGTGCTGCTCTGCATACAACTGGTTCTCATCCATATACAGATTGCCATGCAACAAAGTGCAGTTCCCATTGCAGGCACTTGCATTAATAGATCAGCCCCCCTTTGGAATGCAGGAATTTTACAGGAATCAGTTCATTTTCACAATAAAAACGCAGGACATAATTTTTTTCCTTCGTTCTAAAGGGGGGCCTTGATCTGATTAGGGAGATCATCATTCACCAGTTCTTCTGTCCAGCAGTTTTATTTCTTTCATTTTCATGTGCATAGTATCGAGCTACATCAGTCATGTACTATTGGGGTTTAAGCAATAAATCATGTGTTAAATGATACAAACAACAATGATTAAAAAAAAGAGATCTTCTCGTTCCCACCAGGCTACAAATATATTGGCCTATCAATGCTTAAGATTCCAATTGAGTCTACTGAAACTAATTTTTCTCAACTCTTATTGATAGGTATGGGCTTCTACGAGGAACCCTCAGGGCTCCAGCTCTGGGCTGGATGATGTACAATGTTCTGGTGAGCAATGAAAAGTCGATCCAATCTCAGTACAAGTCCCACGTCTATGCCAATTCGGACAACGTGACGCCTGATATCATCGAGAGCCGATACGAGTTAACCAAAAGAAAAGGCGCACGGTTCGTCCCTGCAGCCTTCCTGACAGGCCTCCTCGACCCTGTCCAATCAAGGGAGGAATTTCTGCAGTTATTTGCCAAGTTAGATGGAGATATACCAGTTCTGGTGGTGTCAACACTCAATGCTCCCAAGAGATCCAAGGCTGAGATGGAGGCTCTTAAGGGCTCTAAAGGCGTGACAAAATTCGTGGAGGTTGCCGGCGCTCTTCTACCGCAGGAAGAATACCCCTTGGCAGTTGCGGAGGAACTCTACAGCTTCCTACAGGAATCATTCGCAGCAAGAAGATGAATGTGCGTGCTTACAATTGCGCCCGAAAGCCAGGTTCAAGTCCCCCACACTTTGTGAGTAAATTCGTTAACCTGCTACCGTGTATTGGAGGTTATAGCATCAATAAAGCAGCATCACTTATTCACCTCCCTGGTACCACGATTCCAAGCCTGCTTTTGACAAAGCAGACGTCCCATAACATCGCCGGTGTGCGCAAAGCATGCCGCCATGATATCAGTGATTGCAGATTTCGATCAGGCACGTCGTGGTTCGTGCCTGATCTGCATCAGAGCCTAACCCTTTGGTCCGGTTGCGTCCATTCATTGCACATGGTCGCAGCAGTTCGTCCTACACTTCTCTGCCCCCCCTGGTCCTGGTTCTTTGCAATTGATGGCCGAAGTACAAGGCCTGGACGACGCTGGTCAGTGGTCTCCTGAGGTAAACGTTTCTCCCTTCACCTCCAATACATTTCAGCTAGAGGTGAGGCCCTGTTGATGTGCTGTGAGTTGTGAGCGCTCACCTTTCACTGGGGCTGGCATCAATGTCTTGAGAGTGGAGACTGAAGTGAGAAGTGCCCCCTCCTGTGCAGCTGTGCTGTGCCGCTAGAAGCAGGCACAGGACAGAGTACACTGCGGAGCAACATACAGATTCTGATCAATAATTGGCGCATGATTCCAGCGGCTGGCCGTGCCGCGGCTATCAATGCCTCCTCATTTACTGAAGCCTCCCAGGCCAGGCCAGGCCAGCGGCGGCCCCGGGCACGCAACCTCGGCTGCTGACGGTGGTGGCACGGTCTGGTCTGGCTCTGGCCAGGCCGCTGAAGCAGTGAAGCTACCGCGGCCAAGGCAATCGCCGTCGCCCGTCGGCATCCGCCCTGCCACGTGCCCCCGGCGTTGAGCTTGGCACGGGCGAGAGGGAAGCGGCATTTAAGGGAGCGAGAGCCAAGTCCAAGTGGCAAGCGAAGTGTCCCAGTTCGGACGTGGACTTTCTCCCCCCCGCCGTTGCCGCCGAGCAGGAGCCGAGCCGCGGGGGCGGTTGTTCTAGAGGATCCACGGCACGCACGGCGATGGACCGGGACACCGCGGCGTCGTCGTCGGCCAGTCCGGTCGATTAAATGCGGCGAGATAGGGCCCTTGATTTGCCTGAACGGATTGGTAGGATACAGCATACGTATACGACGTGTGGTGAATGATGGTACTAATACTTCATCATTGTTTAAGATTGCGTGGTCCAGATGGCACGCACGCAGCCGCTTCAGTGTTTCTGTGAGCGCTTTTTTTTGCCGTTTGGAGAAGAATCAGGCTGGTGGAGGATCGGCATTCAGCTATCACCGTTGCAGTATGTTTCTCGGCAAGGGCCACAAGAGAGGCGCTGAAATGCGGAAAACAACTTCTGCGAAAAGCCGTTATGAAACGCACCCTGAGGGAGACTGAAATCCAAAACTATAAAACTCCGTCGGTGACAACGATCGCTTTTATTGTTTGATTTGAGGTGAACACATGGTAGGTAGGTAGGATAAGAATAAGATCCGTTTGAGATATGAAACTCCCGGGGGTGGTGATTCGTTTCAGTGTGGGGTTGTAGGCCTTCAATCTTGTCAGCTTCCATCCCGTTCCTTTTGCCAGCAGTTGATCCAGTTTTTATCTCCCCAAACCGAACGAGGAAAAGACAGTCATGGTCGTGGCTCTCATCAAACCCTTTTTCCTTGTTCATCTTGACAAGCATAGCCATGACAAGATGAGTACTATATGCAATCTGCTCCACGTTGCAAATGGCAAAAAGGTTTCTGATAAATCTTTTTGCCCTTGTCTCTCTTTTTTCCCCCCTTCGCGTGCAGACAAACAAAACATGAGGTGTTTGGATCCATATGATAACTGGCTTGCTGCTACAGTACGTCGCTGCGTCAGCCAGCGACCTGGGCTCGGTGCCAAGTCCCACCAACTCCAACAAATCCAAGTTGCTTCGCTATCTCCATAAACCCCTTTGGATGGTGCTCTCATGCATCATCACCTTGCCGCAACATGATGGCCGAACGATTCATCATGATGAGATGATCATACACAGGCGTCCCGTTGCTAGCTCATCCTTGTCATCCTGAGACTTCCTTGTCATGTCCAAACAAAGTTTTGGTTCCTCCACCCCTTGTATTGTACTACTACCCAACTTTGGCTGTAAATCTTTTGGCAACAAGACAAAAATTGGGATCGCCTAGGCTTTTAAAACCTTTCGAAATGGCTGTGGACCAAACACTAGCCAAATCCAGACATCACAACGTGTGTTCCTGCTAGCTACACGAGTGTTGCGAGAAACATGTTTGTTTCCAGTGATTTCCTTGTGGAGTTGTTTGCTCTCCCAACGTGCAGGAACGATCAGAAATGCTACCACGCACTCATGTTCTGAACCCTATGCATGGAGATGATCGAATGAGAGCCTGTTTGCTTCGTAGAAAAGTTATGACTGAAAGAGTTGTTATTCGTTTTGGGACTATCTGCTGAATTTACTAGCCATTTTAGCAGTATTTTCTTTCACAACAAATCAACGAGTCGAGCTATGACTTATCGGCCAAACGAACAAACTACGCTGAAGGGTTGGTAGATTCGCCAAATAAGTCTCAAAGAAACATGGCCCACAGAATTATTTTTTGAGAAGGATAAGTCAAACCACAAAATACGACGGGTGTGAGAGAGAGAGAGAGAGAGCTGCGAGCCGTAACGGCTGGTATATAGTAAAGAGTAAAGACAGACAGACAGCTAATAACCGAATAGGCCGTGGACCGCAGTGAAAGAGGCGTTGCCCTCACCATTGACTCGGTGACGCACATCAGTCAGCCTGCGTGCCCGTTACAGCAAGTGGCGCCCGCCGGCTCCAGCGTCACATCCGCGCCGCAGCCTTGACAATCCGACACGTCCGTGGAGGCCCCGGTTCACACATTGTCACCTGTGCGCCTTGTGCTCGGCGACGAAATTCATCAGGGCCGGGGGTCCTTTTCGTTACACAAATCGTCGGCATCGGCATGTCCATCGGAAATAAAGCCCTGCTGTTGAAACTCCATTGACAAAAAGTCATGCATATATATATATATCTGTCCTGGTCCGTTCGACATGTATGTAGTATGTACGCTGTGTGTACTTCTCTAAAACTCGTCGAAATCGAACAGTTTTTGTGTGAAATTAATGTCTCTCTCTTTTTCTTTTGCTTGTTTTTAGCGAAGCTTCCTGCTGATTTTCCGGCTGACAAAGCTGGTGGATCCGTACGTGCAAGGGAGGATCAGCAAGGTGCTTTCAATTTGCGACGGCAGGCAGCGCGACCGGCTGACAGGCAAATGAATTGTTGTGCAACGGGTTCATTTCTGCTGACAGTGCATCTGCCGTCGTCTCGTCTGTCCGTTGTAGCAACGTACAAAAGTCCACTTTGGAGTAACGACGCCTGATGAGATATATATGACACGATGCATTGCTACTAACACATTTATTTTCTTATTATCGTTTCCATGAGCGGGTTGGGACAGATGACGAGATATATATTGAGTACACCAGTTCTTCTTCTTCTTCTTTCCTTCACATTTAATTTGTAGTCATTTGTGTCATGCATGCATGTGTGTACATATGACATGCTATTTCTGACTATATTGCTTTGTTCCCTTTGTGATGTTTATTTAGTATTTTTTTTAAACGAACCTTGTCATGTTTATCGTCTATACGTTCACATCTGCCACCGTTATCTACAAGATCAGAGGATGCGGTTGAGGTTTTAATAATTTGCACAGTCTGCGGTCCTATACAGTACATGCATGCAAAGGTGTGAGGGAGATCCATGAATCTCAAAGCAAATCCCCACAGATACACATTTGATGGATGAGAGGAAAACGTTGACGCATTGGCAAAAAGATATATATATATATATATATATATATATATATATATATATATATATATATATATATATATATATATATATATATATATATATATATATATTCTAGAATCACCAAAACGTCTTATAATTTAGGACGAAAGAAATATATATACTATCATTCACCAACCTGTATTAGGTCTTGTTTAGTTGACCCCAAAAACCCAAATTTTTTTAAGATTCTCCGTCACACCGAATCTTGCGGCACATGCATGGAGCATTAAATATAGATGAAAATAAAAACTAATTACACAGTTTGTCTGTAAATCGCGAGACGAATCTTTTAAGCATAGTTACTTTATGATTGGACAATGTTTGTCAAATAAAAACAAAAGTGCTACAATGTTGTATTCCCAAAATTTTTTGGAACTAAACAAGGCCTTAGGAATGGGTTCGAAACTGGTTCGAATTACAATTAATGGTCTCACTGAGTCAAGCTCTTAAGTTTTAACAACCTCGTCATCACATATAGGAAGAAAGGGGACGGTACTTGCACTTGGACTATTTATTGTTTGATTGTGTTTGTCGTACTGGGTAGTTGTTCGGTAATTTGCCCTGCTAGGTTAATGAAACGGTGAAGAGTCTGGCAGCACGTCTGAAACTATTGGTGAGGTTGATTAGGGTTTGTGTCGGCACCGTTTTCTTGCAATGCAACAGTTAATGAAAACAGCGCTCTGTCAATTATTGCCCGAGAGTGAATGGAAACGCTAAGAGAACATCTACTAAGCTGCTGCAACGGATTAGACAATATAGCTATCTACTCCTTCAGTTCCAAATTTGTTGTTTACTTTTGATTTATCTAGGTAAAACTTCTTCAACTTTAATCAAGTAGAGAGATACACCAACATTTAGAATATAAGTTAGTTTCATTAAATTCTCCATAAAATGTGTTTTGATAGAGCATTTTTTTAACTTGCAGATGTTAATATATTCTTTTTCTAAGAATTTAGTCAAAGTTAGAGAAAATCTCTACTACACAAATGATTATTAGCAATGAAGGTATTTTTTAGTAGAAGCAGCTCACTAAGTAAAAAAAATTTGTAGCAACGCTATCTTTTTTAGGGTGGCTCTATATTGAGTCGCTCTTACAAATAGTTCTCAAACAAGCTGTTTCTACAAATCGATTTGTAGGAACGGTTAGTCTTTTTAGCCGTCTCTATAAATTGTTGTCTATTTATAAGGACGGCTCAATATCCAACAACTCCTATAAATTTTTTTTGATCATCCACTCATAAATAAGTGACATTCTGGTTTTGCATGTCTAGTCAACTAATCCAACTGTCGTCATTTTTTACATCTTACCACGTGGATCGGAGTATATTAGAAGGGTAGCGTATAAGACACAAATTTAGAGGGTGTTTGGTTGGGTATGTTAAAGTTTACATGTACACAATATTTTGTCTTATTTGATAACTTGTGTCCAATTATGAACTAATTAGGTTTAAAAGATTCCTCTTGCAAATGACTCTACCTGTGTTTTTAGTTTTATAAATAGTTTATATTTAGTACTCCATGCATGTATCCCAATATTCGATGTGACGAGAGTTAAACTTTACCGGATACAACCAAACACGACCTTATATATGTCTAAACATGAAGTGCTTTATGTCCAATGTATCATATGTATTTGTATTGCTTGTGCGTGTTGTGCGCTAGGTGCCATTGCGGGTAGTAGATGGGAACTATGCATATGTGTTCGTTTTAGGTGTTAAAATTTAATAGATATTATAGCATTTTCGTTTTATTTAATAATTAGTGTGCAATTATAGACTAATTAGGTTTAAAAGATTCGTCTCACAAATTATCCTCTAGTTGTGTTTTTGGTTTTGTAAATAGTATATATATAGTACTCGTACGTCCAAACATTCGAGGTGATGGGTAGTAAAAAAAATCTAGAGGAACCAAACAGGGCCCTAGCATTTATTCGGATGTCGATTAGAGCATCTCTAACTGTTGGGCAAAATTCGTTTCTCAAATCTTGTTGTTTGTCAACTCCTAAAATAATATGAGGAGGAAAAAATATCTCATCTCCAACAGTTTGACAAATTTTGTTTCCAAAAACCTGCAAATCCACTAACGAAACAAAGAGCCCCACTAAGTATTAGGAGAAAAACCGATGCCAAGCACGGAGCCCGCGCACATATTTACGCGCTAAACAGGGAGATATGCCAAGTTAAGCATCTCTAAGATATTCTCATACTTTGTTTTCAAAGTATGGTGTTTGCCAATTCCTAAATTAGTATGAGAAGAAAAAAGGTTATCTCCAAGAGTTTTCTATATTTTTATCCTATTTTTTTCTCGACACCTTTTCCTACAACCTGGTCTTATGTTTTATATCAGAAACCCTGAATTTGTTTTTGTGCGCATTTAAGCCCTTCCACCAGATTTTTTTTCTCTTGCGTTTTTCTCACATGGAATCCTATCTTTCTTTTTGCTTACTAGACGGGCCGAGAAATTCTAGATGCGCGCTCTTAGGCCACGTGCATATATGCGCGCCTAGGATAAATTTTTGGGAGGTTGCGAAAAATAGGGAGAGAAGATGTCAAACTATTAGAGATCATTTTTCTTATTTTGCCAAAAAATTAAGGATGGGAAAGCCAGATGGCAAACTGTTGGAGATGCTCTTAGAAAAGATAGAGAATTAGAATACCAAATTGTTGGAGAGGATTTTTTTCTCATTTTACTAAAAAATTATGGATAGGAAGTCATTTGCCAAACTGTTTAGAGATGCTGGGGTTCTATCTCTATCCTACTTGTATACTCCCTCCGTCCTGTAATATAGTGTGTTCTAACATTTTAAATTTATTCTCAATTAGAAGATAAAACTCAAATTTACATTAAATACTTTCCATCTATCAACTAATCACCATTAATCACGTTAATGATAGTGTCTGATTAGAAAATAAAATGAGGGTATATGCGTCTTTTATGTTTCCTCTTAATTTGTCTTAAAATTTCTAGAGTAACCTATATTACATGACAGAGGGAGTAGTTACATAGGTGGAATTACATATATAATCATAATCAGTTTACATATTGCTTTCCTAGTAGTTTATAATAGATTATCTTGCATATTCCTTGTCCACCAAGTACTTCACCTGTTTTTTATTTACATATCGTAACTTTGTTCTAAGTCAAATATTTATATTTTTTTATCATTGATTTCTATATATATATATATATATATATATATATATATATATATATATATATATATATATATATATATATATATATATATATATATATATATATATATATATATATATAAGGTTTATGTTTTAAGATTCATTCTGAGGGAATACTTTCATAATCCATAATTAGTATGTTGTGGAACTATAAGAATTTTTAAAATAGATGGTTAAAAAGAGTAATGTTTAAGTCATTCAGTAGTATTTTTCTCTCATAATAAATCAACGATTAGTACTTTCAGCTATAGCTTTTTAGCAAAGCCAACAACCCAGCGTTATGCAAAAACATGCCAATGTCCAAAATAGCACTGATTCGTGACCTCCCTCTTAGAAAATGATAAACATATGATTTGGGTAGTCATGGTCATTCTAATTAAGAAAGTAAACTTGGTTGTTATGGGTTGATTTTATTAATTATTAGAGTTAATGCAGCACTCTATCATCTAACTACCACAGTATACTTTGAAGCCGTATTCGACAAATCAGATTTAATGCCAATGCGTGTTCAAGAGAAAACCCAATAAATCACTAAATAATATTTCATCCCAAATTATAAGTCATTCCAAAAATATTGAAAAAGTCAAAGCATCTCAAGTTTCACCAAAATTATAGAAAAAATTACAAAGTTTACTATGAAAATATAATTAATAAAGAACCTAATGATATTTAGTTTATATCATACATATTATTATCCTATCATATACATTTAGTCAAATATTTGAGATATTTTGACTCTTGAAAAATTTTAAAATAACTTATAATTTAAGATAGAGAGAATAGTATACTTTTCCGAGGCAAGCTCTAATAAACAATACTCCCTCCATCCAAAGGCAAGGGAACATTTTCACAAAGCAGTTCGCTTCCCGTGCACATGCCTGAGATTAGACTAGACGATGTTGCCCCTGTCGCTTGGTTGCCCGTCCGGCCATTAACTAGCTAGATTGGCCTTGTTTAGTTTTCAACAAATTTTGCAAAAAGTTTTATGAAATCTTACGGTGCATGTATGAAATATTAAATATAGATAAAAGTAATAACTAATTACACAATTTGTCTGTAATTTACGAGACGAATATTTTGAGCCAAGTTAATCCATGATTAGACAAGATATAAAGCATTAAATATAGATAAAAGTTATAACTAATTACACAATTTGTCTATAATTTGGGAGACGAATCTTTTGAACCCAGTTAATCCATGATTAACAAGATTTGTCAAATAAAAAAAATGCTACCGTGTTCATTTTGCCAAATTTTTTGGAACTAAACATGGCCTAGATGATGGCTTCGTACTCCCTCCACCTCAGGTTTTTTTTTTTGTTTTGGATAGATTTAGAATATTAAGAAGTGATTAATTAGGATGTATTTTTCATGTCTATCCTTATTAAATACATGAGCATGACCTATACAACAAGGGATCGGAACGTATCTTGTGAAAACCACAACATTCGTGAAAACCCATGCAAACCATGGCAAAAAAGTCGTCTAAATTCAAAAAAACCCACACATGTAGATGATATGATGATACACAATATTATATAATATTTTGTCCAATCTCAAATTTATTTGTGTTAGAAATTTGTTATTTTTATATCTTACAAATGAATTCGAGTTTGGACAAGATATTTTATAAGGTTGTGTATCATCTACATGTGTGATTTTTTTGGTGAATTTAATTAAACGACTTTTTTGTCGTGGTTTGCACGAGTTTTCACAAAGGTTCTAGTTTACACCAGATACATTCCCATACAACAAACATTCATAGCAGAAGGCTTGCTGTCTCCCGAGGCTGGAGGGGCACGGTTTGATTCTTCTTAGCCACAATATTTTTTTTGAAAAATCTCATGAATTTTGCATGGCACTGTGCAGAGTGCGCTGCAGTTCATATTCCGCGCTTGCCCGCTTATTTTTGCTAAAAACTGTGTGCCTGGAGCCTTTTTTCGCTCGCGTGAGTATTGGCTATTGGCACGTTTTGGCCCCGGCGACAATTTTCATTTCTACAGTCGTACTATTAAAATAGAGCCATCTTCATTAGCAGCCACCAAGAAACAGCGTGAACCACCGTCTTTAGCTTTTCTCCTACTCAGTGGTGAGCCTCGTGTGAGCCAGAGAACTACTACGTGAGCAACAAAGATGGGGTTCGATCTCAATGTTGAGCCGCCACCGGAACATGCCAGAGATATTCTTTTTCTTTTTCTTCTTTCAATCTGCCATCCTTTCTTACAGAAACTGGATGAACATGGTGGTCTCGTAGGCTTCTTTAATTTGACAATTGCTTCATTTTCAATAGGGTTTCATCTAAACTTAGAACCAGAAGACACTGCTCTTGATGATGTGATAGATTCAACTTTCCAACATGATGAGGAGGCTCCTGTACAATGTACTCATGTTTGTTCTTTATGAAACTAGGCTTTGATTTGTTATTTTCATGCACTTTAGTCGGTAACTATGGATGCTGCAGTCATATATATGAAGGTAGCGGCAGGAGAAAAGACATGACAGAAGAATTCTCTGAACTAGTGTTTGAAACTTTGTTGGCTAGAAGCAAGATTGGGAAACTGGGAAAGAAAGATGTGGCAGAGGTAGCTAAACAATTTGGAATTAGCCTTCGCTCTACTAAAAAATTATGGAAGAAAGGTAAAATTCATCTTGGCCAAGGTATCCCGAGTAATGTTGCTAGTCGTGAAGGGGTAGGGTTGGCTGTAAGAAAATTACAGTTGATTTAGATCCTTTGCGCAATGTTCCACTCAAAGACACAATGACTCTTGAAGCTATCAGTAAAGGTCTTGGCATTAGCATGTCCACACTGCATAAGTACTTGCAGCAAGGCCTCCTTAGGTGTCACTCCAATAGTATCAAGCCTTTTTAGACCGATGCTAACAAGATGGCTCATTTACAGTGGGCAATTAACATGATTGATCAAGGTTCTAGTTCTTGTGGTGATCCAAAGTTTAAGGGGTTATTTTACCATGTCTTTATAGATGAAAAGTGGATTTTCCTCACTCAGAAATCATAGAATTATTATTTGCTACCTAATGAAGATGAACTCCACTGCATATGCAAAAGCAAAAATTACATTCCTAGACTCATGTTTTTGTGCGTGCAGCAAATTAAACATCCAACATCACCGCTATACGTATGATGCGGTAGGGATCAAAAGTGTATAACCGTCGAATCATTGAGTAACTTGACACCCATTAAAGGATCATCAAATGCAGATCATGCTACAAGGCGACGATGACCATGACCTTTGAACATACAATTCATATGCCCATGCGAAGGTGATGTTCACCTCGACATAGAAGTGTTGGCTGTCAAAGCAATGGTGAACCCACACTGTAAACAGTCAGGTCATTGTGCAAGGCAACGATGATTATTGTGGCCACTACACAAGTGGTTCATAAGCCCAATCGATGATGATGTTTGCCTTGACACAGATGAATCATTGACCAATGCAATGGTGTTGATGGTCCATCATAGTTGGTTGTTACCCGATCGTGATGACTTGGACTATCATCGCCGACCTTTTATCGGCGAGACCGAAAACCGGCTATGATGGGAGTCATGAACCGTCTATGATAGGCCTACTATAGTAGTGTTGGGTGGGTTGACCAATCCCATCTATGACATATGAGGCCCTCTCTTTTTGAGCAGAGGCTGGCCCACCCTTCATGACTGAGTGGAGGCCTTGGCAGGTCGGCCGACCTACATTGGGGTCGGCCAACCCACCTTTGTGACATGTGGGGTCACTTGTTCATGTTGGTTGCTTGATGTTTTGGCCATCCAATCCATGGGAGATGAATGTATGCTGTCTATATAAAACACACATCCAAGGGTACAATGAATATTGGTTTGGGAGTGTGTCACATGGATTGTACCAAGCTTGGGATGTTTGTGGACCCATAGGGTAGGTCAGCGCGACACCCCTACAGTGGGCCCACATGCTCATCTTGGTCCATTAAGCTCATATTTGTAGAAAAATACTCCATAAACATGTGGAACTAGTTATTGGATAAAATATGCTCATGCGATGCTCACTTCCTTTTATTCCAAGATTGTTGATGGTGTTTCAGTATGTGAAATTATGATATTTTCATCGTCAACAACGACGGTGGTGCCAATGTGCATGGTGGTGTGGCGGCATGCATGCTCGCCCGCCCGGCATGGGGAGGCACAAACACATGGCGCGGGGTGCGGGGCGCGATGACATAGTGGCGGTGACATGGCAGGGAAGGACTGCCAGGCGTGGGGTGCAGCAATGTGGTTATGATGTGGGGTAGCGTCTTTGTTACTTGGCTCAACAACGTGAAGAGGAATAAAGCAAGGGGATCGAGAAAAACTGGTGTTTGTCCCCCTAAATTTGAGGGAAAGAGAGGTGATTTTGAGTGATTAAGAAAAGCTTTTACCAAAATGAATTGGTAAGGACATATGTTGGAACCTGATTTTTGTCTCAACCTGCTTTATTGCTTGTTATAAAGAAAGGAGATTGGTTTTAATCAATGTGGTGAAATTTGTTGCCTCTCATATTTCTCGTGGCAACACCCACTCCCTACTTTGTTGCCTCTCATATTTTCTCGTGGCAACACCCACTCCATATTGTTATGGGACTTTAGCCAAAAACTACTCCTATTTGCTTAAACTAAGTAGCTCGTGTTCGTACGCATATGTAGCTCTGAGTTTTTCACAATCTTTTGACTATGAGCGTAATGCGTATACTAATTAATGAGAGCCGCTTATTACATGTTTTATGACATTTTTACGCTTAACCCTCTTTCTTATCTCTTGAGTTGCAAACTGACGGTGTACACTTATGATAGCCACTATTATGTTCACCACTGAGATTATAGCAGCTGGACTTTTTCCATTGCCCTTATTACTATGTAGAATTTCTATCTCTTTTGCTAGAGCATGTACCGCAATTTTTTTAGACAGTAGATTCAATAATCCGGCCTCTATATCCATAGACCATAGAGCACCTCGTGTCCACATCTTTAGGCCTTGTTTAGTTACATCCGAAATTTAAAAACTTTTTAAGATTTTCCATCACATCAAATCTTATGGCACCTGCATGGAGCATTAAATATAGATTAAAAAATAACTAATTGTATAGTTTGTTTGTAATTTACGAGACGAATCTTTTGAACCTAGTTAATTATGGTTGAACAATAACTACCAAAAAAACAAAAAATATTATAGTATCAAAAAACTTTTGACCCAGTGAACTAAACAAGACCTTATTATACATTGGCACAAATAGATTCACTGACGAGGTATACACAACTATTATTGCAAAAAAAAGAGAATCATTTGCATTCACTAGCATCTTACCAAGATATATACACCCACCCATTTATTTCAAATTCATTATTACCCTGCGCAGCCGGCCATTCCTGTTAAGAGAAAAGGATGCACAGAACACATTTAATTGAAACGCAGCATAAAAAAACATATCCATGGAAAAGCCAAAAAAAAAAAACAATCCAGGTTATGCTACCAAACCCGTCGATCGTGTTCAGACTTGAGACAGTCCCCCCATTGCGGGTTGGCCTCGACTGGCCTGCTGTGTTTCTCCCGGCCCTTTTCGATCCCCTTGCCGCGCGCCGCGCTGTGCACATCTGCCCATCTGTGCCCATGAGGGCATGTGGATGTAACACATGTCACGTCGCCGTTGATTATTAGCTCAGCATTCTACCCGGGTCAAACTGTGTTCCACTGCAGTGCACGCACTAATAGCTCCCTCTCTTCCTCTTCCTTCACTCGCTGTGACGCTGTTTGCTAGCTAGCTAGCTCGTGCTGTGCCTGTGCGTGTATATATATATATGCATCCTGCCCCCACCCCTTTTACCTCTCCCCACACTCCTCTGCACGGAAGAATCGGTCGATCCATCGGTGCTTTTATCGATCTCGTCGGAGCAACCGATCGATCTCACCAACCACCGCGCTCGATCGAGAGCTAGAGATCGAGAGTAGCTGCCGGCCGGCCGGAGCGGAAGAGGCCGGAGGCGGTGGCATGGGGCGGCCGCCGTGCTGCGACAAGGTGGGCGTGAAGAAAGGGCCGTGGACCCCCGAGGAGGACCTCATGCTCGTCTCCTATGTCCAGGAGCACGGCCCCGGCAACTGGCGCGCCGTGCCGACCAACACCGGTCTGTGATGAACCTCTCATGATCTCACGCGGTGGACGGAATTGCCTGCCTGCCTGCCTTCCAAGATCCAAGCTCCAAGCTTATCTGATTTTTCTTTTTGGCCGTCGTGTGGGCCGTGCAGGTCTGATGCGGTGCAGCAAGAGCTGCCGGTTGCGGTGGACGAACTACCTCCGGCCGGGAATCAAGCGCGGCAACTTCACCGATCAGGAGGAGAAGCTCATCATCCACCTCCAGGCTCTCCTTGGCAACAGGTGATGATCCCTCGCCTCGCCTGTCGTCTTAGCTTCTTCCCTTTCTTTTCCCCCTTACAACAATGGACAAATCATCCACGGCAGCACGAGGTGTTGGTGTGCTGATGAGCTTATTGTGTTGATCTGCCGTGCAGGTGGGCGGCGATAGCGTCCTACTTGCCGGAGAGGACGGACAACGATATCAAGAACTACTGGAACACGCACCTCAAGAAGAAGCTGAAGAAGATGCAGGCCGGCGAAGGGGACGGCGGAGAGGACGGCGGAGCAGCAGGTGCCTCGGAGGGCGGCGCCGGCGCCGGCGCCACCGCAGGCGGGGGAGGGAAGCGCCCGGCCGTGCCCAAGGGGCAGTGGGAGCGGCGGCTGCAGACCGACATCCACACGGCGCGGCAGGCCCTGCGCGACGCGCTCTCGCTGGAGCCTTCGGCGCAGCCGCTGGCGCCGGCGAAGGTGGAGCCTCTGCCGACGACTCCGCCGGGGTGCACGACGTACGCGTCTAGCGCCGAGAACATCGCGCGGCTGCTGGAGGGGTGGCTGCGCCCCGGCGGCGGCGGGGGCAAGGGGCCGGAGGCGTCGGGTTCGACGTCGACGACGGCCACGACGCAGCAGCGGCCGCAGTGCTCCGGTGAGGGCGCCGCGTCCGCGTCGGCGAGCCACAGTGGTGGGGCGGCCGCGAACACGGCGGCGCAGACCCCCGAGTGCTCGACGGAGACCAGCAAGATGGCCGGCGCGGCTGGCTCCGCGCCGCCGGCGTTCTCGATGCTGGAGAGCTGGCTGCTCGACGACGGCGGCATGGGGCACGGCGAGGTGGGGCTCATGACCGACGTGGTGCCATTAGGGGACCCCAGTGAGTTCTTTTAATTAAGGCCGCTGTACAAGTACAACCAAAAGCAAATTAATCAAGTAGAGATGTGCAAGAACAAAAAGAAGAAATTAATCGCCGAGTTAGGTAATAACTAGTTAAGCAGAAATCGAACAAACTAAAATGTCTTTGAATTCTCGGTGATTTGGATCGAGTTGGATGTCGATCGATCTAGTTTGTTTTACTCCCTTCTTTTAATTTTTTTTTCGCTGTTGTTTCTCTGATGTTAATTAGGGTTTGGAACTGATCATGTAAGCTTATACTAATGACAGGTTCCTAAATGGACCATGCATGAGAGTGGCCGATAGTAGAAAGAAGTGTACATCTTATAAATTTAAAGAACTATATATATTTAGATGTTATAATAGATGCTCAAATTTTACTTTTGTAGAATTATCTTCTGGGATTTAATTTAATGAAATTCTTGCGTACTGCAAATCCAAATGTAAACGATTGAATGGTTCTTTTCCACAATTACTTGAATTATTACTCTAGCATGTGTTGGATATATAAATAAAAGCAATAATAGGCCTTTTAATCAAGATGTTGCAAGAGATTCATTAGCTCGGGGTAAGTAATTGAGTTTCCAAGATGTGATGCATCTCATTCATGAGTCATCCGTTTTATGTGAATTGCATATCTTTTTTAACATGTGGGGTACCAAGAGGAAATAAAATTAGTGTGCTTGTACGCCCATTTAAATTGCGACGTTTATGTGTACTTGAAAAATTTGCGAGCTTTGGTTCGATTGGACCTAGAGCTGTCTTGCATTTATTTGGCCCAATTCAATGCATGAAAATCACATGGCACAGCTAATCTCTTCTGGAGTACACAGTACAGTGTGTCCTGCTCTATATCTAGATTTTAGTTAAACTTTTTAAAAATACTGATGATTTCTCTTTCTTGTGAAACTATATATATACTCCCGCAAACAGCAGACATGCCTAAAACGTTTCTAGAAACTTCTCGCTTTTACAAACTGATCTAGTCAAAGCTTCTTAACTGCTAACTGTTTCTATTAATTAGATATATCTAGTCCCTTGCTTCATTGTTAATAACATATATATCTATCTAATTTGAAACAGTGGTCATTAACATGTTTTTTTTAGCAAAGATGACATACTACCCATCTATCATGTTACTGGAATCCACATTTCCTTTGCCAAAATGTTGAAAAGTACAAGACAAACTACAATCAATGCAAACAGTACTGTGTAGTAGAGATACCCAAGTAGTCCCTTCATATAGGATTTAGAAGTCATTTTGGACAAGGTTTGGATTAAACGTTGGAAATATAAATCATCAATAACTTTTAAATTATTGAGTTTGCAAATATAGAAATTATATGAATAGATTTGTCTTGAAAAAATATTTTCATAAAAGTATACTATATCATTTTTTTTCTAAATATTTTTATAAAAATAAAAAGTTAAAGTTGTGTTGTTTTGTAGACTGTGTCGTTGTCCTAAACGACTTCCAAATCCTACATAGAGGAGTACATACTGAAAGGGATTTGAAATAAACTGAGGAATTGCGAGGGTACCCCATCCTATCGCACCCATATAAGTTGGAGAGACCATGTGTGACTATTATTAATCCGATAGCATCATTTAGATAGCTCTCCCGGTTTATAACTCATAGGAGACACTTGACCTAATTTTCCTTCCACCACCATTCTGTGATGGATGGTGACCCATGCTGGAGCCGGTCATTGAAACCGGCATTGCATTAATAAGATTTAAGCACCAATGCTTCCTCCCATTCCATCTGATGGGCATAGCTCGTCAAAAGACCTCGCTGCATTTATCCTTTGTCCACTGTATCACACACAAAATATAACGACTTTGTTAGTGTCAGTAAAAGCCTGTATAATGTTGGTACAAAAGTTATACCAGCCGACGTACGTATGGTCAGGCACCTAACGGATTTTTACCCACTGATAGTTCAACGTTGTCATTTAAATAAATAGATAAAAAGTAAAGCTAATTTACATTAAATTACCATACACTAGACCTAGAAATCTGGTATCCATGGTAATGCATTCATCAAAGCTTTATTCATTCATAAGGTCCAGTCTAAACTATCACAGTGCGATCACTAGATACTAAATTACACATATCCTTATTGGTTCTTGCACATATAGTATAGCTCCACCAAACAAAGAATAAAAGCTCATAGTTGACAACCAACAAGCTAGCTATATGGATTGTTTGGCTGCACACTCATTAGCATTTTGATCCCCTTGTTGCTGACAAGAGGATGTTCAACTCATCCCCGGCCCTTGGCTTCACACTCATAGAAGTTCCTGAAAACCAAAATTAGCATGCTATCAGCAAGAGGGTCTTGCAATCCTCTGCTCCTAATAATGCATAGAAACTAAATAGTTGAGTCGTCGTTTCACTAAAATTTGGCTTGCTGATGCTGAAATGTTGTGAGAGGAAAACATTATTTCTTTGTTGAAAAGTATTGTTGAAGTAGTGTTGCAAAACATGAAGTGGTCTAGAAGATAAACTAACTTTAATTGATGATTTTTTTTATAAATATGGGAAATAAAAATGAAAATACCCTATACTACGATATAATTTTAATGGTATATCTACTAACATTACTTTTGTTTTTTAATACTCCCTCTATCCCTGAAAGCTTTAACTTTTAGAGTTGTCCTAAGTCAAACTTTTAAATTTTGATTAAAGTTTTAGAAAAAACACTAAGATTTATAGTACCAAATTAATACCATTAGATTTACCATAGAATATATTCTCATAATATACTCATTTTATATCACAGATATTAATGTTATTTTCTATAAAGTTAGTCAAAGTTTAAAAAAAGTTTTACTAGCATGGATTCTAGGAGTTAAAACTGTTAAGCATAGAGGGAGTATAGCTAGTTTTAATATATTGATGTATAAAATCTCTGAGTCTGAGATTATTTCCAATCATAGACAATAGAGGCATAATATATAAGTACACAAAACTAGATAAGACCACCACTACTGCTGGACACACTTTGTAGTAAATGAAATCTCATTTTTATAAGAAGAGATGTCTCCATGATGACATATGCACTTGCGTAGGGTTTGTTGGACTTGTGATTTATCAAAGGAAGCATGTGAGAGAAGTGAAGTTTTTTTACAAGGAAGCAAAGCGCCTGTGCGTTGTCATGATTTTATTAATCTCGAGATCTGTCGACTTAGTATCAATTTTTTGAGGTCCTCATAAGAATAGAGTGTCTGCTTACATTCTAGATGACTATGTTTGTACTGTGATTAGAAAAAAAGAGGCGACCGAATTGGCTACCTCCAAAAAAAATCAAAGTGCCAACATAAATACGAATGTCATAGTAACTTAATATTGGATCTAAACAGAATAATAACAAATTCGGCTAAAACTGATAAGCTTTTTGGTCCTTTGTGCACGCTGAAATGAAACAGTACCCTAAACGAAAGAGGCTGGATTCACCATATATGGTATGTATGCTTTGCTATCTGTGAATGAAATTACTTCTGCCGTTCTTGTGAATGCATATGCTGCGCACCAGTCACTCAATTAAGAGGAACTTTTACAGCTATTATATCTTGAGCGGATAAAAAAAACTTCACTCTCACAAGTAGTAAGGCCTTGTTTAGTTCCAAAAAGTGAAAACTTTTCGATACTGTAGCACTTTCGTTTGTTTGTGATAAATATTATCCGATCATGAACTAACTAGGATCAAAAGATTCGTCTCGTGATTTACAGCTAAACTGTGTAATTAGTTTTTGTTTTCGTCTATATTTAATGTTTCATGCATGTGTCATAAGATTTAATGTGACGGGAAATCTTGAAACTTTTTGGTTTCAGGGTGAACTAAACAAGGCCTAAATCACATTTCTCTGTCCCTCGGCTATTATTTCTATGACTTTTATACCTCTCATGGGATTTGGTGAGGCTTTTCAGCATTCAAGTCCGCTCTGAAACACACAGAAAACATATCCAGAGCATCGCTTGGATTCTGCAGGTGTGGCGGCATGCAGCACTGGTGCGAGACAGCGGGACGACTGCCATGACGACGCTCTGCATTGCATGTACTACAGTAGTACTAACCAGCCATGGGGAAAAAGAAAGCCATCAGAGTAAAGGGCAAGGCAACAAGAGACCCGGACGGAGAGTGCAATGCCATGAGGATGCGGATGCGGATGCGGATGCGGCCTTGGAAACGTACTACGGGAGGAGTAAATGCCGTCCCGGCTCTCGCTCGCGCTTGCAGATTTTGTAGGGCGCCATTGACATCTTCCTTCCCTGCTTTCTCGGCACTGCCCTGCTAGCTGCTTCATGCGTGCATGAGCCACACCTAACTGAAGCGCTGTAGTAAAAAAGAAACAGCCAGGGCGCTCGATCTCATGCAAGCCATGACCTCCTCATGATGGTTGATGGAAAGGTTCAGCTCTTTCGACCGGCCGTTGCATGCATGAGTGCTCCAGTTGAGGCAGCATGTGAATGATAAAATACTGCTGAATCAGTAAGCCCTATACACACATACATATATATCCTAGAGACTTTGGGGAACTACTTCATAAAACCACTCAAAAAATTCAGTGCATGCAGGTGCATGGAGAAGGAACACATGCATGCATGGTTGAATTGAACGCTGGTTGTTTACTGAAGAAAGCTTCAATGAGACACGGTCAATGCAAAGGAGAGAGAGACAGATCGAGAGGGAAAGAGATTAGAGACAGAAAAAACAATGTAGTAGGAGCATACTCAGAGTGATGGAATTGAATGCTGCAGAGTGCAGAGCAAAAGAGAAAACGAAGGAGGCATAAATGCATGCCCTACACCACGTACTACACATGTGAGTGCAGCTAGCCAGCACTCATCAGAAGTAGCAGCTGATCATCATCATCAGCTGAATGCATGCTGCAGCTGCATACTGTACCTCTCTCTTCCAGTCTTGCTCCTACTCTTTACTACTCTTCACCGGCTGTAAAGATCATAAAGCAGAAGAACAACACGAGATCGAAGACGACGGCGCGCATCGATCGGCAGACGCGTGCGAGGTGTGACGTGTGTCCTGTGCCTAGCTTTGATCTCTCTCACCCAGTCTGTAAAATTAAAGCAAAGCTATACAGATCGCTAGCCAGCTCGCTGTCCTCACGAAAAATCTACGGCAGGAACAAGCACAGCAGTAGTTGTGCCCATCCAAGGTATCATCAATCGATCCAGAGCTGGATCATCGGTCATTCATCACGCTGGCCGGCTTGCTTGCCCGCCATGAATTAATGTTGGTCCGTTAGTTGCTGCATAAATAAACAGCAAGTCAACTGACTTACACTGACACGTGGCTGCTGCATTCACTGCACCAACGCTAGGGAGACAAATGATGTAGGAGTATGATGAGTGTTGCTAATCCTGACAAGTAACAGGTTTGATTTTATGCTGCTACTGCTGCTGATGTGATGATAGGAAGTGTTGCGTGGTTTTTTGCAGGCTCGCTCGCGCGCTGCTGGGCGGCTTTCAGAATCGCCGAGAGTGCGGGCTTCAGACTTCAGAGTCGCCGAGACTCGCCTGGCGGCCTGGGCCATGGAGAAATGTGGCGGATTTGATTGTTTGCATTGTCATCCTCTGTTAGAAACTGCTGCCTTTCTTGACTCTCTGGACCGGTGATGTGAAAATACTCCGTACTTGCATGTCTCCTCAAAGGAGATTAAGGAGGTGGTCATATGGAAACGAAAGAAAATTCTGCTCCCGGTCCTAATGGATATGGGGTAGTTTTCTTTAAGAAATTTTGGGATCAAATAAAAGATGAGATGAAATTGATGTTTTCAGACTTTTTTGAAGGAAAGTTAGATATCAAAAGGCTTAACTATGGGGTTATTACTTTGGTACCAAGCTTAAAGAAGCTAATAATATCAAACATTTTAGGCCCATCTGCCTACTAAATGTTGATTTCAAATGCTTTACTAAAGCCCTAACCAACAGATTAGTCCCGGTGGCTAGAGAAATTATTAGTAAGAATCAAACTGGGTTCATAAAAGGGAGGAATATTTTAGAAGGCGTAGTAGTTCTACATGAGGTGATTCATGAACTGCATCATTCCAAGAAAAAGGGTCTTATCCTAAAGTTAGATTTTGAAAAGGCTTATGACAGAGTGAGATGGAGTTTTTTAGAGCAGGTTATGGTGGGGCAAGGGTTCCCTGCTCTTTGGATTTCTTGGCTAATGAGTACAGCGAAAGATGGGAAAGTTTGCATTAATGTTAATGGGGGAAATTAAGGAGCCCCTATTTTAGAACTTTTAGAGGTTTAAGACAAGGGAATCCTCTTTCTCCTCTTCTTTTTAATCTGGTAGCTAATGTTTTAGGCGTGTTTCTTGATAAGGCTTCTAAAAAGGGGCACATTAGAGGAGTTCTTGAACACCTTATCCATGGGGTATTACTCACATTCAATATGCGGATGACACAGTGGTCATGATTGATGGGTCTGTTGCTTCTATTGCTAACCTAAAATTAATTTTTTACTGCTTTGTATGGTTGACTGGCCTAAAAATTAACTACCACAAGAGTGAGGTGTATGGGTTTGGAGTTTCTCAGGGAGAGAAGGAAGAAATGGCCAATATGCTGAATTGTGTTCTTGGAGAACTTCCCATGAAATATCTAGGAATCACAATCAGTGATCATTACTTAGCCATGGGGGCCTTTAGCTTTCTTCCACAAAAGATGATGACTAGACTTGATCCATGGAAAGTGAAATTTTTGACATCTGGGGGGAGACAGATTTTAACCAATTCTTGTTTAAGCAGTATTCCTCTTTATTGTATGGGCTTCTATTGCCTCATGGATGGGGTTCATAAGAAAATGGACAATATTAGGGCTAAATTTCTTTGGCAAGGAGCCGAGGACAAGTTTAAATACCACATGGCCAAATGGAAAATGGTGTGTAGACCAAAGGACCAAGGGGGTCTAGGGATCATAAATACCAGAATTATGAATGATTGCTTATTAGTTAAGTGGATTTGGAAGATCTTTCAGAACCTAAGGAACTTTGGTTCAAAATTGTCAAAGCTAAATATATGGGTGAATGGGGTTTCATCGAATCTAAAACAAAAGGGGTATCCCAATTCTGGCAAGGGCTACATAAAGTGAAAAAACACTTCAAATCGGGTGCTATTTTCAAAGTAAGAAATGACAATTACTGCAAATTCTGGGAAGATTGCTGGGCTAGGGAGGTCCCTCTAGCTGTTAGCCATGAACAACTTTTCAGGATGGTGAGAGACCCTCATTGTTCAGTTTCTGATTGTTGGGATGAGGGTGAATGGGTTATGGACTTTAGGCGTTCCTTAACTTCAGAAGAGTATAACAATTGGGTAGATCTTTCTAACTCTTTACATGAGTTTTGCTTGGAGAGCCATGACTCAGATGTGGTTTCCTAGGCTTTAGAGTCAAAGGGACATTATTCTACAAAATCTTTTTATAGGTTCCAAATAGATCGGGGTATGCCCAGTAGAGTTGCTAGGATAATTTGGAAATGCAAAATACCTCTGAAAGTCTAGTTCTTTCTTTGGCAAGTGTTTCACAATAAACTCTAGGTAGCTGGGTAATCTCACAAAGAGAGGTTGGAAGGATGATATAAATAGCTGCATTTGTGACTTTGTTGAAACGATCAACCATCTGTTATTTAGTTGCCACTTGGCTCGGTTAGTCTGGGGGTTTGCAGGATATCTTTGAACTAGAATCTTTACCTAGATCCATAGAAGATATGTCTATTACTTGTTACAAGGCACGGGGCCTTTACCTAAGCGGCTGATGATGTTTTTTTTGCAGATTTTGCTTGGGCATTATGGATTACGCGGAATAAGATGGCAATTGAAAAAACTTTTATTAAGATGCCAACTGATGTGATATATGTGGTGATGTCATTCTTGTAGAGATGGAGTATCCTTTTGAAGGAGAAAGACAAGGAGCACGTGTGGCAGGTGCTGGAGGCAATTAGACGTTGGCTGAAAGAATTTAAACCCAAGCTTACCACTGCTACTGATGTCTTCGAAATCTAAAAGTAGTTTATTTGTTATCTAGAGGACGTCTTTTCCTTCCTGTCTTTGGGCAGAACATGCCGTGATTTGTAATGTGGCTGGCAACCCCAGCGAACTTGTTACGTTTTGCTTTCTTAAAAGCGGAGTTTACTCTTTTTTTTTAAAAAAAAGCACTAGTACAAAATATACATTTGCTAGCGGTCCATCTATCACTGCTGATTGTTTTAAAACAGGTAGCGATAATATTATCACCGCTAGTTTGTGATTCAATCGATGGTGATAATTTATGTTACACCTGATTTTAAAGACAAAACTAAATGTACATCACAATATGACATGATTAGTTTATTCACACATACAACGACAATAACAGTGACACATTCATTATTTATTACATAAACGATAACATACAAAATAACCAAAGGGTCTAAAAGAAATTACATCAAAGTTCGAGTGAAGTGAGATCTTCATCCCCACAGGCAACCGATCGGGGGCACACCTGCCTAGCATGATCACCATCTTTAGAAAACTCGATCTATCTTTAAGTCCGAATAGTTAGGCGGAGTGGCAAGGGAAACAAAGAGAAGAGTGAGTACATATATCAAAATGTGCTCCGCAAGTGTAGGAAAGTATGACAATAGGGCTTAAAACAAAGAAAGGTTTATGAGGTTTGACACCAGCTAATTTGACTCATTTGTGATTGTTATTATCTCTCAATCTGCCTCTTACTGTTCAAACTATTGATGCACGTATCTTCCTATTGTAGACATGGCATTCTTTCTACCTCTTCTTTTCATGATCCAAATTTTTTGCATGTTCCTAAGTTGGGGTGCAAATGGTACAAATATTTTCCAATTGTATCCAACTTTGAATCCGTTTAGAGTTTAGATCCATCTGTATTTATTTCTGGATATTCAACATTCGATAACACATCCATATCTGAATACTCAAATCGTATATTTATGATGTCGATATCCATTTGTGTCATATCTGACACTATCCATATTTGAGTTCAAATTCGAGAAACATTGTAGCTATCTATGTTTTTATCTATAGTTTGATCTCATATTCCTAAGCTCACTACACAGCTGATGTCTGCTAGTCAAATTACTTACCACAACTATGGTATCATTGTTGAGGCTGACTTGATCATGATGTTTTTAGGATCTCCATATGGAGATATTGGTGGGGATTAGTCCTATGCACCATGACTCTAAGCACCTTTGAGAGCTTCTTTGGTTCGTCTTCATTTGCTCACTTTGGCTAACCATCCATCAAGTTCTCCTGCATCCATGTCTGCTACTTTGTCGACCAATACTTTTGTGCGTCATTATTTAGGTCATCCCATAGGTTCTATACTATTCACTTTAGTTGGTCATGGTATCTTAGGTCCTGCTTCTAGTGGTAGTGATCTCTATTATATAGGATGCAAGCTTGACAAACAAATTAAATTCATAGCAGTCATGTTCTTGTTCCTATTTTTGGAATGAGAACACGAACGGGAACTTGTGATACTATTTTATAATGTGAGAATAGGAACATTTGTGTTTCTGGAACGTAGATGTTTTCCAAAGCTGCTAAGCTTCAATTCCCTTCCAGTGAGTCTGTGTCTCAACATCTTTTTGATCTTATCCACTTTGATATGAGTTCATGCTTCCTTCATTTCAAAAGGGGTCACTCCTATTATATTATCTTTGTTAATAATATTTGAGATTCATTTGGATTTACTTGATGTCTTCTCATGGCCAATTTCTTTCCGAGTAGTACTAGAAGTCTGCTACTACGGTCCGCACTTAGTTCGATTTTCCCTTGCATGCTTTTCATAGCGACTCTACTGGTGAGTATAGTTCCAATGCAACCAATGTTATCTTGCAAACTAGGGTACTATTCCATAGTTCTCCTACCTTAGTGCTCATGCTTAGAATGGTGTTTATGAGCATAAGCATCACCACATTATAGAGACAACTTGTTCTCTTCTCCACTAGTCCTCACTTCTAGATAGAGGTTGTCTCTACGGTTATTTTTCTCTTTAGTGACAGCCATCATTTGCTCTTTAGGGTTCTACTCCCTACCAGCATCTTTTTGACCCTCACTCTTCATGTAACCACATTATTTTGGCTATCTCTGCTATGTGCTTCTTCCACCTTGCTAGTGCACCAAACTGACTACCCTGTCAATTCAGTGTATTTGCTTGGCTATAGCATGGAACATAAGGGCTATGGCTGCTATGCTCCATTTGCATATAGCATGAGGATTTATCATGAGGTCACCTCCAATTAATCCTAGTTCTACTATCACCATTCTTCCACCAATTCATCTAGCACAGTTGAGTCCATCTCATTACTGTCGAGTACCATAAATCAGGATACCTAAGTGAAAAGCATAAAACCCTATTTCCTTTATAAAACAAAACAAACAAAAGGTTAGGAAAGCCTAGATGGTCGCCCAACACCCCATCCGAGGCCCAATCGTAGAGCTTTGGCAAGAAGGACAACTGGGTCTACCATAAAACATCTTGTTTGAGACCTAACCAAGCCTCGGACAAGACCAAAACAGTTATGTCCTGCCTGAGGCCTAGCCAGGTCTCAGACGAGATCAGAGTGGTTCCGTCTTGCCCGAGACCCAACCAAGCCTCAGACGAGATCAGACAACTTCCACCTCGCTCGAGCCCCGGGCTCAAGCACCCTCCTCCCAATGAAGTGCTTGAGACTTTCCTGCCACGACAAAGCCATAGTATCACGGATGGGACACAGGGCACATCCGTACACCCACACTGTGAAGAGCAGGGCATGATGAGCACTATGCTACCTACTCCTGTCACTATGGTACCTACTACTGTCACTGTGTGCATGATCGAGTGAGGAGGCAATGTGTGACGTTAATCCTAGCCACTATAGCCACGCGCTCACTAGAAGAACATAGTACGAAATATAGAAGCAAGGCCTCGGGGGTGAACAAAGGACATGCATAGGAGTCGGCATGGCAACTACAGTTATGAACATCTCTTCCACAGTATCGGTATGGCTTGGCACAAATGCCACACGAGCGAGCACACCCATACAACAACCACAACCAACTACAACACAGAAGCATAGAGAGCTTTACCATCACTATATGACGCCATGCTTCATCCCACGCTTAGTACCAAGACCGTGACACCACGACGTGTACACATGTATTGCCTTGTCTCCCTTTGAGACTATAAAAAGACAGGTAAGGTCCCATTTAGGGGACACACGAACAACATAGCGAACATGGGCTAAGTCGTGTACGCTAGGGCATCGCGACTCAGTCCACCTCCATACACAACTCACTTAGAGCCAAGACCTGGGACACGATCCCTCTCTTGCAACTAGCTTGTAACCCCTACTATGAGCACTTCGGTGCAGGATAATACACATCTCCACGTCAAACTGGACATAGGCCATTCTCGGCCTAAACTAGTATAAACCCCTTGTATTTTTCCTGCATCACCATCTAGATTGAGGACACACAGACATAAATTCACTAGTTAGTGTTTGGACCGCGAGTCCTTACATCGACAATTACTTACTCTACACTATTTTTTCCCGCCGCCATCCTACCCACCTCTAGTTTCTCCCCTACCACATGTTCCTCCACCTCGAGGTGCTCCACCTCGAGAGATCACTCGCTACTACACCCATCTTATGCATCATGTTTCACCACCAAACTCTTCTTTGTCCATCCTTAGGCCTACTCTTGAGTCTTCTTCTTGCTATAATCTTCACGATCGTCATACCATTCACTCTGATGATCCCTGTGGATTCATTCTTGCTTCTCTAGTTGAGCCTACATCTTGTGTCATGAGGCTATTGTCTACTAGGAGTGGCAACATGCTCTACCTGAAGAGACTATTGTGATAGAGTGCACTATCACTTGAGATCATGTTCCCCTGCCACCTCATGGCACTCCTATCACCTACAAGTGGGCCTACAAGTTTAAGACTCGCTCTAATGGTTCTCTTGAGTGCTACAAGGATCATCATGTCATACGTAGTTTCTAGCATGACCAAGGAAGTGACTATGAGGAGACCTTAGCTCAGTAGTGCATATGACCACTATTCATTCTTTTCTTGCTATTGTTTCCCTTCATGAAATGTCCATATCCTAGCTTGATATCAAGAATTTTTTTCTTAATGGAAAGCTTTGTGAGGAGTTTTATATGTAGCTATCTCTAGTATACTTTGTTTCTACTAGCATGGCATGCCACTTGCATCACTACTTTTGTGGCTTTAAGCAAGCCCTTTGGACATGGTTTCAGCTTTTCTCCTCTATTGTCACTAGTGCTCAGTTCAAGCCTAGTGATCAACCATGATCCTTCTCTCTCTTTGTTCACACTTCTTCTCATGGTCATGCCCTTCTTCTCTATGCATGCTCATCACATGTAATGGTCCTTAGTTCATTGACTTTGTCGAGCAACACCTAATAAATTCTTGATGCCTAACTTGGATCCCCTTCTTCACTTCTTTGGTATTGAGACATCTTCCATGTCTAATGACATCTACCTATCGTAGAAGAAGTACATTCACAATATCCATTCTTGTGTTGCTCTCATTGATCACTGCATTGTTGATACACCTAGTGTGCACTTGTGACCTACTAATAGAGCCTCTTCATGATGTCACTCTCTATGATGGTATTGTATGGAGTATTGTTCATCTTGGTATTGTGAGCTTTGATATTTCTCACAATATCCACATCGTATGAGTCAATTCATTTGCGTACTCAAGTCTATTTTGTTCATCTCATTTATGTATGTGATATCTTCATTGACAATTTCTCACCATTCCTTTATTTCTTGCTCTACCTCCCTCCAACTTTAAACATACCCAGATGCACCCTAGGCTAGTGATTATTGTGGTTGTCGCTCTCTCTTGACTTAATGTGTTTTGAATTCGTTGGCTCCTTCTTAATTGTCTGTAATATAATACAAGAAGCAGACTGCGAATGTGACATTGCTAGGATGGCTACTTGAGGATGTCTCCAGGATATCTCTGCAATCTTTCCACTATGAGATCAGCTCTTGCCTTTTAGCTTACACTGCCGGTTCCCTTTGGGTTGCCTCCACACCGACCATTCTAGCTATGCAAGTAACGGCTTCCTATAACTTGTGTTTGGATCTGAGTTAAAGGGTCCCAACTTGCATTGCGAGTAAAACCTCATAGTGGTTTGAGTCTGCGATTACTCGACTTTCTCCTTAAATGAGGTTATCCCTTGTCGGCTTAGGGTGAGTAAGCATCAAGAGTTGATCTCTACATTCAAATCATGTGCCTGCCATTGCTCTAACCCTGGTTTGTCTCTTATAATAGCAAACAATATTACTTGGGATCCTATAAAAGCGTGAGCCTACCAAGCATATTGACATTGATGCCTCTTACATGGAGATTGTTATCTCGTAGGTGCATGATCAAGTTGTGATCACCATCATGTGCCTTTAGATGTTCAGCTTGCCGATTTCTTCATGCATGAAGGCCCAGGCAGAAGTGCAGCAGAGCCATTTTTCTCTGCAAACTTAGGCCCTATTTGGTTCGCACTGTTAAACTTTACTCTTATCATATCGAATGTTTGGATATATACATGAAGTATTAAATATAGACTATTTATGAAACTAAAAATTAAACACAACTACAAAATAATTTGCGAGACGATTTTGTCATGATGGATAAATCATCATGTATAAAGGTATATCTTCTAGTGAAACACAACTAGAGAATAATTTGTAAAATAATTTTTTAAATCTAATTAGTTTAAAATTAGGCACTAATTACAGTTACAAATATACTACGGTACCTTGTTAAACTTTAGGCCTTGTTTAGTTCCGAAAAAATTTCGGATTTCGGCACTGTAGCACTTTCGTTTGTTTGTGGTAAATATTATCCAATCATAGACTAACTATGGTCAAAAAATTCGTCTCGCGATTTACAGTCAAACTGTGTTATTAGTTTTTGTTTTCGTCTATATTTAATGCTTCATGCATATGTCGTAAGATTTGATATGACAGAAAATCTTGAAAACTTTTTGGATTTCGGGGTGAACTAAACAAGGCCTTACTCTCTGTAGATCCATCGGGACTTTAAGAGAAGTTTCATGCTGTGCTGCGCGCAGTGAGCGTATGCACGGCTCCGTTCATATAATTGTGCTGATGGAATAAAGTTTGCCCGTACGTACGTGCATATACAGGGAAGGGAATTAGGGAAGGAGGCGACGAGTACAGTACTTGTACACGTACGTTGATACTGGTACTTGTACGTACTACGTAGTATTCCTTTACTATTATTTGTAAGATATATGCGTTGGATCGCATGAGCCCATACTGCATGGTCTGTAGTACTCCGTAATTCATAACGACTGAGTCATATATTCAGACATAACCAGATTTTTCAATTTCTCCTAGTAGTGTGGGGTTCTCCTAGTGTTTTAGCATTTAAAAATTAGTATAAACTTTCTCTAGTAAATATCTCCTAATAAGGATTCTCTAGTGTTTTGACTAGTGGTAGTGTTTTATTACTAACTAAAAACACTAGGAGAACTCCACCATTTTGGTAGTAAGACGTGTTTAAATTCAGAGGAGACTGCACTATGGTGCAGTACGGAAGTAATAGTACGCGTCTGTGCGCGTATGGAAATAGGTATGGGGTACCTAGCTGTTCGCTTAAACTTATCGGCCAAATCTGTTAACTTTTTAGTAGTATTTTTCTCTTATAATAAATCTGTCAAAAATACTTTCTGTCATGATCTATCAGCCAAACGAAAAAGACGGCGGCATATATTTACTCAGTGATAATAATAAGAATTCATCATGCGTTACCGGACAAAATTAAAGCCAAGAGCAAGGGCGAGCCCGAGCATTTTCTGTGGTCGTGGACAGGCCAACTCGACTATCGGACGACGAGCTGGATCCATCCATCAGGCAATCAGTCCTCAACAGTGATCCAACTGTACGTGCAGATCGAGGATCTCAAAGGCGATCGAAGAAGCACAACCGATCGATGGGCCACGCATTGAGGAGGTGGACGACGACGCTCAGCTAGCGGCCGACCTCAACGATCGATGCCAATCAGAGGAGATATATAGAAGCGCATGCATGCAAGCATGAGACAGCTAGCACCAGAAAATGCTTAAAGCATGCATGCAAAACAAAGTGAAAATTTGAGTGAAGATTTGACAGTTTACCCGCGCCAGACGCCAGTCGTTCTTGCGCGCTAGGCTGTAGCAGAGGTCGGCTTCAATTCAGATTTACGCGCACGCGGCCTATTTGGTTCACCTGTCATCTAATGTTTAGACATACATGAAGTATTAAATGTAGACTATTTACAAAACAAAAAACATAAACTAGAGAGTAATTTGCAAGATGAATCATTTGAGCCAGTTAGTCTATAGTTGAACATTAATTGTCAAATAAAACGAAAATACTATAGTACTTGTTAAAATTTAACAACCCCAACTAAGCATCCCCTAAACAGTGAGCGTCGTCCCCGGCCTATGCATTTGCAAGCTAGCAGTGCAATTAGCTCCATCACCAGCGCATGGAGGTTGAAGACGACCGGTTTGTTGATGGTGTGCCCCATGAAACAACCCCAAATGTGGATCGCAGCTAGCCGCAGTTAGTACCAGCATGGTCGGCAACCGGCAGGGAGCTGATGACAGGCGCGCGGCGGCCATTCCTTGAAAGTTGAAAAGATCGATGCGTACGTACTCATCCTGTCTTATCAGGAAACGAAGTGATCGTTAAAGCCCATTACGAACAGCACGAACCTGAATAAAATCAGCAAGTATACGCGGTTTAATTTGGTGAACCACGCGGGAACCTATCAGCCCCGGGTTGCCAAAGCTTTGCCTTATTGTTCGTCGTCTCTGTGAAGTGTGATCAATCCATCTCACATGTTGTTCGTGTGTTCTAAATGTGATGCCCGGTTAAAAGCGAAAGAATTGTGATGCTCTTCAGTGAAGAGGTTTATATACTTCTCTAGTTCTATTGAGATACTCCGTAGAAGAAACAGGATATGGTGGTCTCAGAACTTGCATTCTTTCGATGCATGTTTATATGTACATACATACAAGTGTATATAAGTGTTTTGTATCTGTACTATAATTCGTAAAAAATGTATATTCAAGAAAGTTCAATTATCATCACCGATAGATAGATCATATAATTTGGAAATAAGGCCTTTGGGAATAGTTTTCGATGAACACTTGTCGGCCCAGTAACATCTTTCTTGAACATGTAGTTCAATGAGGACTTCCCAGCCCAGTGAACTAGTAGAAAGCATAGCTCGGCCCATCGTGGTCTTTCCGTTTCCGGGCCAACCCCCAAAGGCCGAAGCCGTCTTTTAGTCCCTCAACTTTCGCGAAAGTCTGATTTTCATCTCTGAACTCTAAAACCGGACAAAATACATCCCTCAACTTTTAAACCGTGCACATTACATCCTTGACCTGGTTTTGAAAGCGGTTTTATCTTTTTCTTTTTATTTATTTTGGCTGAATTTTTTTGAAAACTCACAGTAAATCACATAAAAATCATAAAATAAAAAACTCAATTTTGTTGGACTTCAGATCACTAGATCTACACATTGAATATATAATATAGTATGCTCTAGTACAAATTTTTTTGATGCATCTTTAGATCTATGTTTTTCTGTAATTAATTAGACTAATTATAGCTACATTTTCTATGGTCTAATTGTGATGAAATTTATATGGTGAGCTAATTATTCTATGTTTGAGTTATAGTAAAAATTTTATACTCATTGAATCATGTATTACTTAGTTATAGATTTATTTAGGTTTATGCTTGTTAAATTATAATAAATCTATAACTAAGTTATACATGAACTAATGAGTATGAATTTTTTACCATAGTTTAAACATATAATAATTAGTCTAATATAAAAAATTCACCACAATTGGACCATACAAACTATAGCTATGAATTATTCTAATTAATTATAGAAATAATAGTTCTAAAGCTACAATAAAAAATTTGTACTAAAGCATACTATATTATATGTTCACTATGTAGATCTACTTATCTGGAGTCCAACAAAATCAGATTTACTATTTTATGAATTTTATGTGATTTACTATAATTTTACAAATATTCAGCCAAAATAAATAAAAATGAAAAAGACAAAACTGCCTTCAAAACCGCTCATAACCATGTCAGGGACGTAATATGCATGGTTTCAAAAATTGAGGGATATATTTTACCCGGTTTTGAAGTTCAGGGATAAAAAACAGACTTTTGCAAAAGTTGAGGGACCTAAAGTGGACTTCTTCCCTGGATCAATCAACCAAAACCCTAGAAGGCCCACGACCACCTTGCCGCCTTCCCAACTCCATCGACTCCGGCGACGGCGTCGCCGTCGCCCGGTGGTTGAGCCCGCTGGAAATCTTTCTACTTCGGTCCTCTCCTCGCAGCGGTACTATATTACTCCTCGGTGGCTAGAGATTTTGATGCTCATACGTATTTGAATCCTGGATTGTGTTCTGTTGTTTAGCTGTTGCGAACTTGCGATTTGCAATCTTATTTTCCTATATAAATATATTTTATTGCCTCAGTATTGAACCTAGGAACCTTGCAGGTCGTAGCTTAGTATCAGTTTTAGCGAGGTATAGGCGTTAAAGGCTGATGCTTTACTTTCGTGGATGATGCACAATCTTACCTCAGTGTCTGAAACTTGTGGTATTTCTACATTATGTGCTATTGAGCTACATATCGTCTTGGGTGCACTTTATCCCGTAAGTCCATTCGATTAGACAGAGGAGCGCCTGATTTGTTGATTTTGACAGGACTGAAGTGTTTAATGGTGCGCCTATTCAATTTGTGAGGTCAAAAACTTCTTTCGTAAGTTGTTCAGTACAGTCAATCAGCCGTGTAATGAGTGTTTAGGTCCTCAGCTGTGAAAATGCTTAAACATTGTTGGCTAGGACTCTTGGTGCCGCAACCATCTTGTTGAGCTTTTATGCATATTCTCCCTGCTAATGATGCTTAGTTGCAATGTTCCTTGTATCTGCACCACCTGAAACTGCATTGAACTCTGCAGTAAGTTCACTAGCTAGGAATTTGTAGGCTTGCTGTTTACCTTTCTTATCAAAATAAATCTAATAAGTTAGCTAGCCCATTGATATCATTAAATAGTTCCCTCGGTGCATGCCACTGTTTTCTTTTATCATGAACTTTTATTTCCCCCTGCTCCTTTTATCACTAGGGGCCATATAATTGACCAAATCACGCTAAATCTTTTCTTCACTTTGGTCAAAGGGTGATCTGAAAGAAAAGATATGTGAAGTTGAACGCTGATCTATGAGCACAGTGCTACAGCTCACTGATAATCTGATATTGATCATATGAGCTGTGTCTTTGTACTATGCTAATCTGCCCAGTGTTCTATCTTTTGTCGGTTGTCTACTTTACTATTGATTACGGGATACCTAGGTGGCTACTAGGTTTTTCTGCATATGTTTTGCATTTTCAACACTTCACATCTTGCAATATGCAAGGTACTTTCCATTATATTTCGTATCATTAAATTTGAATATTTATTATGTTGTCTATTTCAATTTGCCAGATGATGGACAGCTCTGCTTTTGAAGTGTAGATGTGTGACCTAGTACCTAAGAAATCTTAATGCATGGTGGCCTTGTACCCACTCAAGTTAGGACCAGCCACTGGTCATAGCATTTTGTGCTGGCCTTCGAGGCCTTAATGTTTCTGGTATGTTTGGTCCTGACTCCTGAACCATATGCTCCCTCTGTCCTGTAATATAATATATTCTAAGAATTTTAAGCAAAATTAAGAGAAAACATAAAATACGCATGTACCCTCATTGTATTTCCTAATTAGACGCCATCGTCAACGTGATTAATGGTGATTGACTGATAAATGCAAAGTATTTTAATGCAAAATTGGTTTTTGTTCTCTGAATGCTTTATATTTGAGGACAAATTTTGAATGTTAGAATACACTATATTACAGGATGGAGGGAGTAGGTTGTTTGATTTTATCTTAGCCTTGTTTGATTGTCTTTGATAATGCTACTGATTCACTTACCTTTATGGATAAAAAAATATATTAAAAAAGTTGTCTTTGATAATGATATGCTATCTCTTTTTGCATCGATAGATTGATTGTGACTCCTTTTTTTCAAGCGTGTAATTGATCTACCTTCATGTTGTCATCCTCAGGTGAATTGTTGTTTAGGAGTCGACATCGATATATAAATTTGTGTCCACGTACATTGCACATGCTGAAACAGTAAAGGAAATCTATTGCACAGGAAGGGAGACCAGGACTAGGGTAGCTGCATGGCTGTGACCTGCTGAAGAATTGAACAAAGGCAAGCACACTGGCTTCTTAGATTTCTAAGCTGGCATGCAATGCCGATGACATACTTTCTATCAAGGGACCTACTCTTTTGGGATTCTTAGGATTCAAGTATCCTTCACTGGTCACTTTAATGGTATGAAAGGGAGAAAGGGAAAAAAATACAGATAGAAGGGGAAAAGGCCACTGAATGAGGTAGGGCAAAAAGGGACTCCAATCTAAGATTGTCTTAATGGCCCAAGAATTATTTAGCTCTGCCATTGTGTGGTGGAATTTGCTGGACCATCAATTCCGCCAGCCCAATTCGGTCTTCTACTGCTCCACAGGGATGAGTGAATGGTCATGTGAAACTTTTGCGTGCCTTGCCACACCACCAGGTCCATGAGTAACCTTGCTTTCGGTAGAGGGGCAGGACTGGAGGAAAGATGGCTATAAATATGGTGTGATGCAGAGGGGGTCATCTTGTGCTGAAAGCAAAGCCTGGCTGGAAAGAGGGAGGAAGCTGACGATGAAGAGGCTGTTGATCATGCGAAGGTGTGAGCCGATCGTGCGGTTCACGTGCTGCAGCGTGCACTACAGGGAGTGCCGTCGGAACCATGCGGCGAGCACTGGAGGCTACGCCATCGATGGATGCCGGGAGTTCATCGCTGAAGGGGAGGAGAGCACCAGTGGTGCTCTCAAGTGCGCGGCCTGCGGTTGCCACCGCAGCTTCCACCGCAGGGTTCAGGTCTATGAGGTTGCATGGGATTACGGATCCGACACGTCGTCAACCGAGTAGAGAGCAGAGAGGAGAGGTGAGGTGCAAGGTGCTCCGAGCTTGGATTTGTGCTCCTGCAATGGCAAATGCTCAAACAATTGGTCTCTTTCTTCTATGTCTCCGGTGACAACCTGGCTGGTGGATGTATAGGGCCCTTGTGATTGTTTGTAGCGTGTACACCCTGATTTGACCCCTCGAAATTCTTATCTACAGTTTCTCTGTCTGCTACACCCTTGTATTGTAATTTGAGTAAAGTATATGCGAGTTCAAATTACCTATTTCTTCTTTCCATCTGAATTTTCCTGTGGGTGGAATTAATCCAGATTAGCAGTTGATTTAGACTTCTCACTGTGGTCTTTACTCCCTGTGGCAGTCCACACTTCACAGTGACAACAGTATTTTTGCTGGTCGGCTACTGTGTGTGAATAAACGTAGTTTTGTCACTTTATTGGCTTGTCAGTTTGTTTATCTCAAACAGAGAATTTTTTGTCGTTAGAAACTTAGAATACGATCAAAGTCAAGGGCGCATAATGTTCTGCTGCATCAACTAGGAATTTTCACAATACCACACGGAGACTGAAACCCTATTTTGAATGAGAGAATTTTTCCTAGTTGGGTGTATATTGAGCTGTTAAACATGGGAAGTTCAAGTTCCTGAGTTTCGAACGGCCATTGAGCTAGGAATTGACCACTTGTATTGTCATACTGCAATTGAAGCTACAAGTAGAGGTAGATGAGGTTGATGGTTCCAGCCAGTAGCACCAACTGTAAATCATTTCTTTGGTGCCAATGGGTGGAGATTCAGGCCCCTTTGCAACCTAGTCGACACGACTGTTATTTTGACATTTATGTGGAAGGAAAAGTTAGATGAGTTTTCATTCTCCCGGCAGGGCAGGGCTGGGCTGGGCTGAACAGCAGCATAAATACGGCTATTTTCAATTCATATTTTGTAAGAGTTCCACTCTTGTTAAATAAGGTGCCATATAGACTAAACTAGTAACATGACAAGAAATTTGTGAAGATAGAGAATTAATATATTTCATCTAGATGAAACATATGCACATTTATCGGAACTTAACCCCACCGTGAGCAAACAGTTCCATCCAAGGTTTTTAAAACCAAAATAAAACCCCATTGACCATTGTGACCTAATAGATCCACAACATAATAGAGCAACTAAATGTTATTGCTAGCATATGAAACTGCAAAGTAAAACCCTACATTGGAGGCATTGTTTCATTCACCACTCCAAATCTTTTTTAGAAGATATTGCACTTTTGGGAACTGCAAAATAAGACTCCCTTAGAAATGCTTGAACCTATGGTGGTGAATTCGTGAAGAAAAAAGTCTACATAACCCCCAAACTATCTAGGGTGAAATACTTCATCCCCAAACTATAAAATCGGATATTCTACCCCTTGAACTTTCAAAACCGGTCAAATAACCCCCTAGAGTGGTTTTAGAGGGTGGTTTTGTCTTTTTTTTATTTATTTCCGCTGAACGTTTAAAAAATCATAATAAATCACAAAAAAACATAAAATGAAAATTTTAATTTTGTTGGACTCCTGATGAGTAGATCTACATAGTGAATATATAATATGGTATACTTTAGTATAAAGTTTTGGTCGTAGCTTTAAATATAAGTTTTTCTATAATTAATTCAAATAATTCATATATGTAGATCTTATGGTTCAATTGTGGTAAACTTTTTACGGTGGGCTCGTTATTGTATGTTTGAACTATGGTAAAAGTTTCATATTCATTGGATCACGTATAACTTAGTTAAGATTTATTTAGCTTTATTCTTGTCAAATATTTATCTATAACTAAGTTATACGTGATCCAATGAGTATGAAATTTTTACCATAGTTCAAACGTACAATAATGAGCTCACCATAAAAAATTACCACAATTGGACCATAGGATCTACATATATAAATTATTTGAATTATTTAAAAAAACATAGATTTAAAGCTACAGCAAAAACTTTGTACTAAAGTATACCATATTATATATTCACTGTGTAGATCTACTCATTAAGAGTATAAAAAATTGAATTTTTTATTTTATGATTCTTTTGAGATTTATTATGATTTTCCAAAGTTTCAGTAGAAATAAATAAAAAAGATAAAGACAAAACCACCCTCTAAAACCACTCGAGAGAGTTATTTGACCGGTTTTGAAAGTAAAGAGGGTAGAATATCTAATTTTATAGTTCGGGGGATAAAGTATTCTATCCTAGATAATTTGGGGGTTATGTAAAATTTTTCCAATTCATGAAGGAGCGGTAGTGCCGCGAACTCTACTAACAGTGCAGTGAGTTTGTTTTAAACATGCCTATTCAACATCACCTCTCTCTCTCTCTCGGCTAAGCAGGACCTTATGAACGCAGTTTTTTTGCCCTCAAGGGCATATGCTCCCACTCTCTCCACCACTGGATTCGCATTGAGAAGTGTGCAAACACACATCTCAAAGCAGATTCGCATTGAGATGTGTGTTTACACACTTCTCAATGTGAATCCAGTGGTAAAGAGAGTGGGAGCATATGCCCTTGAGGGCAAAAATAACTTTCCCACCTTACACACTAACATATGAAAATGGTCTATTTTGAGACTGTTCTTTTTATCCCTCCATCTCTAGAAATAATTCGAGATGTCTATAAGAATCATTTTGTAGTAGACTAGTAGTGATTTGAGCTAGAGTTGCTTGTTCAGTTACTACCACATGCACGTCTAAGGGCACAATGATGCATTTGGCTCTAGCAATGGCATAGAGCTACGGTGGCTCTAGTATTGCTGCTCTCCCACTTACGATCACCTATAAGCAATTAGCAATGTTTTTCTAAACATTAAATAATAAACAGTGGGACACACTTTGTATAGTGTTTAGGCCGTTTAGATGGTATTTGAATGGAGTTAAACGTTATAAACAGTTTTTGTATAGTAACACAAACATACATATTTATGTATGTTAGAGTTAAATATGCTAGAAAGTATACATATTTATGCATGTAAAAAATAAGTATTCTACCAATATCTTTTTGGAAGAACACAAAATCTCAATCCACCTCATATATAGTTAGGTGCCAAATGTGGTAGCTATAATCCTTCTATTGGCTACTCCATCCCAATGTTTTCGCTCGATCGTTTCTGTGGCTGATGCTAATACTAATGTTGATTTGTTGTGAGAGAAAAATACTATTATATGGGTGAAAAAGTACGGTTGATTCTGGATGATAAGTTCAAGCAAACAGAAGGGTTTGGACACAGGAATTAAGAGACATGAAAAGGTATTGTTCACAGAAAAACAAGATGAAGAGAGAGAGAGAGAAATAGAGATAGAAATGTATTGGAAAAAGAAAATTGTGTATTTGGAGAAGAGAAAGGAGCATGGGAAGTGAAAGTTTCAAGTATTTTGGGATAAAATTTCAATCCTCATCTTATATTTTGGGATGGGAGGACTGCATGATAGAAAAATTATAGATATAATCTCACGTAACTTTAGACCTCTACAATACTACGACCCTATTTGGTGTAGTTTGAGACAATTCTGGCTAATATTAAAAAAATAGGTAAAACTCTGCTTCACGTCATGTCTAGGACCTCGTTTGGCACGGCTCCATACGTAGAGCTTTTTAAAATATATTCTCACAAAACCCATACAAGACTCGTTAGGACAAGGTGAGACTATTATTTTCAGTTCCACCTTCCACGTATTCTTTGGTGAGTATGATTTGAGATATGTTTTGTCAGAAGTCATTTGATTTTATACTAATTGACACAAAATGACTCTAAACAGCTCCAAGAACCAATGAAAAAGTGGTGCCGAATGGTATCTAGATCTTAGATTAGCGGAGCTGAAGCGAATCGAAGCTACGTCAAACGGCGCCTAAGAGAGGTTTTGCCTTTTGACCTGTGAAGGAACAGAGTCACATTCACATGTGGCGACCGGGTCGGGGCCGCGGGCAGTGGCGGATCTAGCACTAGGGCCAATAGGGCCATGGCCCTAGTCTTAGTCTTTAATCACAGTGAACAAATTACTATTTCTCTTATAACTAAGCACAATTAGCATTGATGTCTATATAATAGCCTTAGTCTTTGACTAATTCTGGATCCGCCCCTGGTCGCGGGGCATGCCCAGGTTTTGTGAAACATGCAATGCTTGCAGCGATCTAGCTCATCTTGAATGGTCGGCTCTGTGACTATTACGAATGGGCTTTATGAGCTGCAGAGCATGACAGCTCGCGCACATGAATACGCTCCAGTTAGTTAACAACAGTCGCCACTACTGTTTGCATGTACAGGGTGAAGAATATCCATAAGAAATGTGATCGGACTTGTGCTGGCAAGCCGCTAGATCCATATGATCTCCATCGTTGATCTGAGGTTGTGTACCGTCGGATCGCAAGAGATTAATCAAGATTCCTGTAAAAAGTAGTGTGATCCGTAACAGTTTCCGGTGAAGTTGCTATGAAAAAAAAATAAAGTAATCACTTGTTAAGAAAACTTCCTACTTTTGATTACTATAATTAAAGGCTATCTTATTATTACTAATTAAATGATCTAAATCTTTGTAAATCATCATGAGACACGCTAAAAAATAAATCTTAAAATTTCTCACAATAATTAGAAACATTTAACTTTTAATTTGGATGCATTGTTACTTTTAGTGGCTGTCAGTCTGTCACCACCTAGATAGCTTGGAGGAAGTTAGGATCCTTGAGCACTCCAATTACTCTTGTTGGTGATTGTTTGGTAGCTCGATCTAATCGAGTCATTATGAGGGGTTTTATGATCACTCTATGACCGTAAGAGATCGAGAGGGACAACTCTAGTGGAATCATAGAGGCTAACTGGAGTGCAAACCCTACATCAGTTCTAAACCTGTATCTCATGCGTTTGTCATAACATCAAGTATAATTGTTGCTTGTTTGGGCTACTGATTGTAAGGTGCTTGCGTCATTTAGCTCACGAGTTACCTCAAGAGCTAACTTGACCAAAGATAATAGCTTGACATAATATAATATACTATTTACAAAACACGATTTCAGCGGACTATGTTTCATTGAAAAATAAAATTTGCTAAAATACAGGTGGCACATGGCATGCTTTTGCCACATTTTGACATGGCTACAATCCAGACACAGATTTTGTTTCTTCTAGCATAAGCAAACTTTCGCTTGGACATAAACTAAACAACTTTATTATCTCTATTTTAGAATAGTCCCAATTTTAACATGGCCAAATTTTGGCAGGGCCTTTTTTTTTGTCACCAACGAAACAGCCCAAGGCACGATTGGAACGCAGCAGGCAAAGACAAAAAAAAAACAGAACATAAGGGCCCATAACAGATCCCAGTTTGGCTCTTTGCTTTCTGTACTGGAGGCCCAGTAAGTAATTAACGACACATGGACGTAGGGAATCAAACCCAGAAATGACGGAATAAGGCCCAATATAAAATGAAAGCGTCCACTTTAAGTGGCTTTTTTTTTTGCAAACCAACTGCTAAACGAATAACTACGTCTTTTTTCCTTAAAAGAACTCACTCTTTTATAGTGTGATTAGTTCAAAAAACTACATTTTTTCTGTAAAAAAAACTACGTAATTTTTTTGCAAATCTACTGCTAATGAATAACTACGTTTATTAATCATCATATATGATAATTTTGCAATATACCAAAGACACATTTATTTTTGTGCTGTCTGTGCACAAAGGTAGGAAATCCAATTGGCAAGCCCGTAATATTTGTAGGTTTCCTTGTTCCCTGGAATGAAATGAAGTCCCTATTTTAATCTAAAAAAAATATCCCGCATTATTCAGGCTAAAAGACAATACAGTAATGTACCTTTAGCTAAATCCAACAAGTAGCATTCCAGACGGCCAGGTAATTGAACACCATACAAATTGGCTGTCAGCCAGATCCTTTGATGCGGCGAGTGATATCTCTCCAACTCCAATTGCTGCCACGCCAAACTTGCTAATACTAGTAGAGCACAAAAAGAAAAACGTGTCAGGCCATAATGATCCGCACAGTCCACCAGCATCTTTTTTGCGATCCCCTGCACTTGATGCCACGGTATATAATCATGGCTTCCAAACAGAACCAAGCGATAGATAGTGCATGATGCCAAGAGTAATAGCATGTCAATTGTGAAAGGGACTGCTTTTATTTAGCACTGATGATGCGTAAGAAAATGTAAGTGTGTTTTCTTGCAAAAGAAATGTAATTATTATCAGTAGCAATTAGGGAGTTCAGACTATTTGCTTATAGTTATGTCTCACTCATGACCCCACACAGAATTATGCAGAATCCAATAATCCCCCTATTTGACCAATTGGAAGTGACATGTTGAAGCAAACAAGTGCCAACCTGCCCTACTATTTGATCAGATTTGATGCCATTTAGCTCCATGTAAAAAGAATAAACAAAAATTAGAGACCTTTTTTACATGTGTGTGTTACTCTCATATATCAGTAATCATTTGGTCAAAAAAAATATGTCAGTAATCATCCATCTCCTTAGAATTATTACCATTTTACCAATCAACTAGCGTCAACAATTTGAGTATCTGCAAATAAAAGTAATTACTAATTAGTAGTAACATCATAAAAAACAAAATTAACATTTATATTTATTATGAGCCATGCATAGGATTTGGTACTACTAATCAATCTTGGTTCTAGTACTGTTTCTGATGAGTTTGTTTTCCATGGAATCGGATGTTAGCACAGCTAATTATCACCTTTAGGAAAGATAGAAAATGATAGAAAAGGTTAGCCACTTTCGGCTAACTTTGATGGAGTTTTCAGAGATAAGATTAAGATCCCCATCTGATCTCCCCATACCATCCACCCTAGGCCTCATATAATACATTCTTTTTTCAATTATTGGATACAAGGCCTCGTTTGTGTGGACCCAGAGCACCAAGTGTTACTGTCGCAGTGAACACAAAATCTAGCTACAATTCAGCACCTTGCTTGCAACCTCGAATACTCATCCGGAATCACAAATAATTGACATACAGACTAATAAGTAAACCACTTCCAGTCAAAAAACATGACGTTTAGGATAAGATTTTGTTAAGCCTTAAAAACTATAAACATCAATAAATATTACATCATTTAGAAAAGCCTGCAAGTTATGCGTGTCGATTAGTATTCATAATACATATGAAATCTCTTGAAGGATTTTATTAAGAAAATATATACTCTAGAAAATATTTCTGACTGAAGGGGGTAACTTTTTTCTTTTACTGGATTAGATTATTAAGTAGCTACAATAACAGTAGCAATTTACTCGGGAAAAAATATATAAGCAAAGCTGTCAAGTGGGCAAGGTGACCTGAGGCTCACAATTATGCCCCCATCTCCGTATTATCCACAGGGAATCTTTGTGGAGGACATCGAAGCCCCAATACAACAACACAGATATGATATGAGTGCCACCCATGCACACATAGATGCAGTCAATTGCACACGGCAGAGGCATCCCACCAATGATGGTTTTTGCTTTGCTCCACTGATTCATTCCACTCAAGCTCATCCCTTCTCCTCCTCCCTCAGTGAAAGAGAGACAGTAGTAAGGGTGGGCATGGACAGCAGTGCATCTTGGAAGGGTGTTTTTGCACACATGATTATTAGCTAGTAGCTGCCCAGGGAAGAAGCAGAGGCAGCAGCATCATTCTCTTTCCCTCCCCACTCCCAACTTTCACCAGACCCCTACTCTACTCTCTGGTACTCCATTTGCAATAGGAATTCATTATTGTTGCAATGGCAGATGCACTCAATAAATGGAATCATGCTGATTTTGTGCCATTGCCAGCCAGATGCTACCACAGATGCATCCCCCACCACAATTGCATCAAATGGGGAGGAGGCCGCTAGCTGATGGTGCATGTGGTTACAGCAGGGGGCATTTACCAGCTGGAATTAGTCGATGCATGCATGTAGTACAATTGTTAGGAGTGTTATTTGTAGTTTCACATGCAAGGCATTGGCACCCCTCTTCATGTGATAGCATTGGTTTGTGCATGCCCCACTTTATTTGCTCTCACATTAATTTGTTACTGTGGTGTGTCTAGTGTGTATGTGTAATTCAGTCTCTCTTTTTTTTTCTAAATAAGAGATTTTTTTATCTAAGTCTAGTAGTGAAATTCCTAATATCCTAAAAAAGGCCATCCAGTATCTTTCAGCTGTGATGGGAGCTTAACAAGTCAAGACTACTGACTCAACAATAAAGAGGTAACAGGCAATTTGTTTGACAAACCAATGCAGCAGCCAAGACAAGCATAACAGGATAAACCTCTTTGGGACCATCCAGTGTCATGACTTTGGGAAAAGAATTAGGACAATCACCGCATTGAGAGCGGCATTTCGACGCAGTGTGTGCTTTGATATTTATCAGAAAAGGAAAGCAAAGTTAGGTTTATCTCCATTGGCTAAGGTCCAAGTGTTTGGGCGTTAACATCAGTCCAAAATTTTGATTACCAGTGTTGTTGTGTGTGAAACATGAGTTGAATTATTGGGTGCGCTATTTTGACTAGTAATCAATCACAATGTGAACCAACTAGTAGTTATCAGCAGGGACAGGCACCATGTGTCGTCGCCAAAAATATGGTACTATTTAATCTGTGTTTTTCCCCCCTCTTGGGGGTGAATGGGTGATGGAATGGAACATTGCTGTGAACTGTCATTGCAGGAGCGGTCCAGTAACTTTGCTAGCTCCCTGGAATCCTAGGACTATAGGTAACCTGATGTGTCGGATAGGGTACAGAAAGAGGTGGAGAAAAATGTTAGGTCTTAATCGATCAAGATCGTATCTGATAATCCGGATAGATTAATGTGGCCAATTTTACCACTATCGATCGAGTGCTCTAGAAAAGTTTTCCGTGTTCATGTTTTCTTGTACATCTTGATTTCCTTCCAAACGGAGGAGTTAATAGTTTGGTTCAACTTTTTTTTATCTGCTTTCTTCATGGGTGTTTTCTCTGTTGCATTTTTTTAATTTTGATTCTAGGTTCTTTAATCTTTTATGCACTTTAGTGACTAGGCCTCATAGATTCGTACTTGCACGTCACCTTATTTCTGTAACGTAAAATATAATTTTAAATTGTCTTCTATAAAATTTTTCACATGGTCTACCACCGTTCAATGGCAGAGAGAAGGGGTGGGGGCCGGCAGCACCCTCCAACATTCCAAAGACTCCCGCTCGCATTACACCGCCAATTAATTATCTAGTTAATATTACAATTAGCTAGTTAATTATGTTATTTGTGCTTTGATTTTTTTCCTCTCTCTGCATTAGTCTCTAGTATCATCTTATACAATTGAGAATTAGACCTTTTTGTTATTTTCTCCATCTCTTTTGTACTTTTTATCATTGTGCACCAAACATAGTTTGTCCCCCACAATACATCCACTAATTAGCTAGTTAATTATAATTAGTGCTTTGCTTGTTTGCTCACTCCGAAATGATCTCTTATGATATCTATATTATTTAGGATTAATCTTCATGTTATATTTCTTATCTACTTTGTTCTTGTTTTTAATGCTATTTTTTTGGGGTCTAGTTATTTTTGTTCCCATTTTGGCTATAATAGTGTTTTTATCTTTCTTCTGTATTGTAACACAAATAATATTTATTCAGTTGTTATTTATTCTCTCCATCCCAAAAGAATATCATCATAGGTTTAGACTAAGTCAAACTTTCTTAAGTTTGACTATGTTTATAGTAAATATTATCAACATTTGTATATCCAAAAGAGGTCATATAATATGAAAATATATTTCATTATCTATCTAATGATACTTATTATGTATCATAAGTATTATATTTTTTATATAATTTGGTCTAAGTTGAGATGGATTGACTCCTCTTAAAGCGAGAAGAATATTATTTTTGGGAAGGAATGAGTATGCTCTTATCGTGTATATATTTCATCGTATCCCTATGATATTGTCAATTGTTCTATTGTTATTGTTAATGACTCTTTAGTTTTGCTAAACATTGTTATTTAACTTAGCCATGAAACATTTTTAGCATCGCTAATACCAAGGAAAATATTGATTCCTTACTCTCGATGGCTATAATCCATGACTCTCCATCATGCTCTTCACTTAATGATTGTAGTAATTTTTTTAATTAGAATAGTGGTTGTAGTAATTGATCTCATGGACCATCGAATAGTTATTGAATTGATGATTGTTGAATGTTTAACCAAATGAAAGTTGGTCATAGACGTGAGTATGTTGATTTGTTATTTGGTTTAGTACTTTAATGAATGCTGGGTTATGGATTTGGAGACATGTTCTTCGAGAACCCTCTACATATATTTGAGTATTTGTGCTCATAAATTTTCCTTAGTTATGCGTCTACGTGCATAATCAATAAAATCTTTCTTGGTTTCTATAAATCTGCCAAATAAAAAAGCATATGCTACATTACGTGTTATAACTTTGTACATCTCTTAGAAGAGGCACCGCTAGCTATTTAAAACCTTGCCTAAAAAAAGAATACACGTTCAAAAAAAAGGAATAGTACCGTTACATATTTTCATTAGCAAGAAACATAGCCAAATTTAAGTTAAAAATAACTTGAACATAGATAGGCCGTTCACGCTACTAACCACTTCTTACCAACTAACAGGCCAGACTATGTGCAAATATGAGATACCAATTTATATATTCTATGTGCTAGAGATAATTACGAAGGGAATGGGAGGAGTAGCTAGCATCGTCAACATTTGCGTGCCAATGTGGCAAATCGACCATGTGTGTGTTGGGCAAAACGATCTTGGCAAGGCAGCTCACCTTTCTGAAAAGTCGATCCCTGTTGTTCTACTGTGGATGAGAAAAACGTCTTCTGTGAGAAGCATGCATGCAGCACTTTAAAATTTTGATACGGCTCACACGTTGGTAGGAGTAGCTAGCAAGGGTCTAGCTACGCCTGCAGCATGCTAGTATATGCTAGTGAGTTTTTTTCGAAAGATCATATGCTAGTGAGTTAGGGTAAGAGCACATTGATTGGTGCTAATGGCCAATCATCTTAGCCAGAGCCAAAGGCATGCAAGGCTCCGTCACCATCACACTAGCTTGGTCAGGATTAGATTAGATGCGCTTTTAGGGTTTGACACCCATTTGTGGTTTTGGCATGCATACGAAATTAAAGGCGGCATGGAGAGTACTCGTCCTATATTATTGGTCCCATGCATGCAGCATATCATGCATGAGATGATCGAGACTCAAACCATGGGGATGGTCCTCGAGTCCTTGGTGGTCCAATGATTAGCTAAACCCACACGAAAATGTACTAAACTGAAAATGCAAGGTAGGAGCGCCGTAGGCTCACACGCATTAGCATTAGGGAGTGGTGGTCCAGGACCAGCCGATTATTATTCAATTTGTAAACCACCAAAGAGCGTCCCGTCAAGCTAACATTGAAGCTCTGCTCAGCTGCATGTGTTTTCAAAGATTGAGTACTGTGTTTTGCCACACGCACTCCTTCATTCAACCTGTGGGGATGTTAAATTTGTTTTGAGGCCATTTTTTTAGTATATGCAGTGTGCCACATGTCTCCTGGTTGCTGGAAAGTTTGTATGTGGTTAGCAAACTTTAATACTGGTATTGTTCGTTGTAAGAGAATTATATAGTCCTTGTTTACTTCATCCTAAAAACCAAAAACTTTTCAAGATTCTTTACCATATCGAATCTTGCGGCACATGCATATGGCATTAAATCTAGATAAAAATAAAAACTAATTGCACAGTTTGTCTGTAAATCGCGAGACGAATCTTTTAAGCCTAGTTTCTCTATGATTGGATAATGTTTGTCAAATAAAAACGAAAATGCTATAGTGTCAGAATCCAAAAAAAATTTGGATCTAAAAAAAGGCCATAGTATGTAGTTTCGTAGAAAAAATCGTTTATTAGAACTGAATATGTTCTTTTCTATACTACTAGAAGAAGTAAATCATTGATAAAAAATTCAGAACCAATAAAAAACCAGTTTTGCCACAAGTCGTGTATTGCTTTCTTTGGGTCCTAGGGTTTTAAAAGGTTGATGAACATAAAGTTGGTGGCTTGGTGCTTCCACAGCAACCAAGCATTTGGCGCTGTTCAAAGCACACTACTAAGCGCCTTTATTAGCAGTGTCTCTAAGGCCTTCTTTAGATTTAAAAAGTTTTTAGATTTTGACATTGTAATATTTTTGTTTTTATTTAACAAATATTATTTAATTATGGAGTAACTAGGCTTAAAAGATTCGTCTCGCGATTTAAGATAAACTATACAATTAGGCCTTGTTTAGATCCAAAAACTTTTTGGATTTTGACACTGTAGCACTTTCGTTTTTATTTGACAAACATTATCCAATCATGGAGCAACTAGGCTTACAAGATTCGTCTCGTGATTTACAAGTAAACTGTGCAATCAGTTATCTTTTTTATCTATATTTAATGTTTCATACATGTGCCGCAAGATTCGATGTGATGGTGAATCTCGTAAAGTTTTGGGTTTTTGGGTGTATCTAAACAAGGCCTTAATTTTTATTTTTATCTATATTTAATGCTCCATACATATGCCGCAAGATTTGATATCACAGAAAATTTCGAAAAGTTTTTAGTTTTTGGGTAAAAAAAAAACCTAAGTCAAAATGGCGTCTGATTTGCACGAGAGATCCGGAGCAGAGCAGCGAGCGGCGCTCGGTCTCAACAAATCTCATCACACCGCGCGCGTTGACCATATCACCATATTGGGAAAAGGCGGGCCCCAATAGCAACACCTCCCTTCAGGTCCGATCCGGACCCACCTGCAAGTGTACTAGTAGTAGCTACACTCACCACCCAAAACAAAAGGTTAGCAGGCAGATCAAGGCGTAGGCGTAGGCTTGGTGTAGGCCACGTCACGTACTATGGCAGTTGCAGCAGAGATGAGCCATAGCAAGCGAGCCTGAGCTGGGGGAAGCGTACTCGAGCTCGTCCACCTCGCGCAATCAGCAGCCTTCAGCCAAGGCCTTGTTTAGTTCAAAAGATTTGTCTCGTTAATTCCGACCAAACTATACAATTAGGTTTTATTTAGTTCATTCTGAAAACTAAAAAGTTTTCAAGATTCCTCGTCACATCGAATCTTGTGGCACATGTATAAAACATTAAATATAGACGAAAACAAAAACTAATTACACAGTTTAGCTGTAAATCACGAGACGAATCTTTTAATTCTAGTTAGTCTATGATTAAATAATATTTGTCACAAATAAACGAAAGTGCTACAGTACCGAAAATTTTTTACTTTTCGGAACTAAACAAGTCCCAAGCCAAATACTCTAACCGTTCATGGAGTACGTATATCAATCAATGAACTCCAACAAACTCCATTGAAAGCCACTTTCATGGCGTGCCGGTGGTAATAGCGGTTCGTTCGTCCCAACGGCTGGCACAAGGTCAATCCCAGGGTACGTACGTACGTACGTTCTCATCGTGCTCGTCCACGGCATTTTTATTTCCCTTTATTTTTGAAAAATACTCTACCATGACCATGCCAGAGGTCCAGTTCGTATATTCGAAATTTTGAATTACTCGGCCTTATTTAAATTCAGGGCTTGTTTAGTTCACTCCAAAACATAAAAGTTTCAAGATTTCCCGTTGCGGCACATGTGTATAACATTAAACATAGGTAAAAATAACTAATTGTATAAGTAAAAGATGAATCTTTTAAATATAATTAGTCTATAGTTGCTAAATAAAAACGAAATTGCTACGATGCCCAAAAATTTTCATCTCCACAACTAAACAAGACCATGGTGTAAAGTTTTAGTGTCAACGTGTGTTATAGGTGTTCGCATAGTAATAATAAAACAAATTATAAAATTCATAGACACCGCTAAGCCTAATTAATCTGTCATTAGCATATAAATATATGTTTACTATAGATTTACTGTAGCGTTATATTATCAAATCATGGATTTAAAAAACTTATCTCGTAAAATAATTATAATATATAATTAATTATTTTTTTGTCTATATTTAATGGACTATGCATGTGTCCAAACCTCGGTCAGTGGGAGATGGAATAACCCCAGTCTGCTCCAAAGTACACGAGCATGTGGCGCGAAGCTGTGCACATTTGCGACGGCACAGTTGACGTGAATGCGAACCAAACCAAGGGTGAAACTGTAGCAGGGCCACGTCGTCAAAAGGGTGCTGCGGAAAAGTGGTCTTGTCACCACTCGAGAAGACGAATCTCATCGACCTTTTTCGAGCTCGATCACGCGCTGATGCTGAAGCGCCGCCCGGCCGGCGGATTAATCGCTCGCAAAAGTCTAGTCCAACAAGCCAACAAGGTGGAGCGAGGAAGGGATGCCTCCACGGCTCCACTCCATCATCATCATCATCATCATCCATGCAGGTCTCGAAGCAACACCAGCTGCGTCCCCCGGATTTGCCCGATCGAGTACAGTACAGGTCTCTTGCTTAAGCAGGCTGCTAATTGCCCTCTCCGCATAATTGTTTTGACTTTTGAGTACGCATGAATGTTCCCCATGACTTTTGTCTTTTGAGTACGCATGAATGTTCCCCATGACGAAAACCATAATCAAAAGATTCATCCCACAAATTACCCTCTAAACTATGTTTTTAATTTCGTAAATAATTTATATTTAGTACTCTATACATATATCCAAACTTCGATGTAATGAGAGCTAAAGTTTACTGATACAAATGAAATTAGGCCTTACGTGTGAGTTTTTACATAGATTTGGATAGGGGAACGGGTTCTGATCCAACCTTTCATTATGACATCCACAGCTCCCCATCTATCTACATTAGGTAATTATGAAATTCATAGGAGGGCTGTGTACATCCTCGGATGTAGCGGCCGGATTTTATATCTATTATCTAAAAAAATAAAATTCATAGGCAGCCATGGTACGATATTTTTCTCTTACATCAAATTAATGAACAATATTTTTTTCGTCAAGCTTTTCAGTGAAATGATCATAGCAATGTTGACTTAGCAAATAGTTGTATAAACTAGATAATGAAGATAGCATATAACAGGATCTTCTTAGTTAGAAATATATGAAAAATGGCTAAGTTCATTGGAAACAGGAAGATTCATATTTTTGGTCCGCCCTTAAGAAGGCAAAAGATCGCTTCCTTGATCTCTCCATTTTTAACATTCACAATGATAATCAAACCAGTTTTCGAGGGGACAAGTGGTTGGGAAACTTCACTCTCAGGCTCCCTTTGGAACACATGAAAGCAAATCGTAGAAATAGGAAAACGTAGGAATATCACAGGAATGTAGTTGCAAAACAGAGAATCGGTAAACACTAGGAATTTTGAAGCAGTGATAGTTTGGATACGACATATGTAGGATTTCTACCAAGAGGTTTGAGTGGATGTTAAATTTCCTATAGTTTTCCTCCAAAGCAGCAGCCAAATAAAAATTTCTTGCACTATTCCTATACTCCATTCCTATGAACCAAAGACACGAATAATAGAAATTCCTATAGGATTTTCAATCCTACATTTTTCCTCTATTTTTCCTATGAACCAAAGGAGGCCTAAAAGAGCAATACTCGTCTTTATACAATATTACAAGGAAAACACATTATCAGTAGCTAATGTTTTTATTTCTGCACCTCTTAACATTTCGATTAGTTAATTTTCCATGCCTTTAAATAAGTTTATCATAGTCAAAATTACCTCTTAAAATCAAGATATTTATTTGGTTCTTGACAAAAGGGGTCATTTTAACCAAAGACAACTTTAAAAAATGAAAAGAAGATGATACATGTTGTTTTTTTACAATAAGGAAAGTATCCAACACATTGCTCTTTGATTGTCATGTAGCTATATTAGTTCGGAGAGTTTGCCAAGTGGCTTTTAATCTCAAACTACCAAGAGATGTAACCAACTTATCTAGGTTGTGGGGTGTACAAACAAACCAACACTTGCACTCTCCGATTTGTATGACACAAGTGCAATCTCATGGTTTATATGGCTATTTAGAAATGATGGGATTTTTAATAAAACTGATTATACTCTTATTTGCATGTTGTTTTTAGGGCAACTTATTGGTTGTGCTTCTGGAACACCATACAAAAGAAGATTATCAAAACTTTTTTGAAGTAGGCATATCGCATGATAGAGAGTATGGTTATGGAAATATTCACCAAGCATGGATGGTCATCATTGAAAAGGCTTGTCGTTTAATCAATAATCCTTTTGCTTGGTTTCGCTTTGGTTGTGTGTAAAATTCTAACAGAGACCGAAATAAAATTTGTTGTTCTAAAAAAAGTCCATTTGTTTGATTAATATGAACTGAGGCCTTGTTCAGTTCGCAAAAACTTGTGAAAAAGGCACTGTAGCACTTTCGTTTTTATTTGACAAACATTGTTCAATTATAGAGTAACGAGGCTCAAAAGATTCATCTCGCGGTTTACAGATGAACTGTGTAAATAGTTTTTGTTTTCATGTATATTTAATGCTCCATGCATGTGCCGCAAGATTCGATGTGACGGAGAATCTTGAAAAATTTTGCGAACTAAACAAGGCCTGAAGTAAATTAAAAGTTGATCATGAGTCTATGTCTAGGAAATCTTTTCCCTTTTAGTCCGTACCAAACATCGCTCTACTAAAAATGATCACCTAAATTTTAGCTCGACTAAACACGGTCTCATCTAATGATCTAAACTTTAGTTTTAGATCATCTAAACATGGCCTAGTTAGGATTTACTTCCTTCACCTTTCAACTACTACCCTCCCTTAATCAGATAAGAGCAGCCAACAAGCCAATAAACACATGGAATTCAAATAGTTTTAACTTTAACTAAAAATTATATATATAAAAAGAATACTAATACTTATAAGATAAAATAAGAACCATTAGATTAACGTCTCCACTGCCACTGAACATAGGGGAACAGTCGGGTAGTAAAACGAAAAAGAACAAGTTTGACCCTTGCTGTAGTAAAACCAAAATTAAAATTGACGCTCTTGGAAGCCGCGCCCCCACATTAAAGAACCATTTGCAGTGGGTTACTTGGAAGGCACTACAACTACCATCTCTGTCATCACTGCGGCCCTGGCCTACTGTAGCTAGGGTGCACTGTGGACATCACACGCACATGACACACTACTCCAGCCAAAACAAAAGTCATTTAAACAAACCGAAACCGTGACAGCTCACTGCTCACTGTCACTGACGAGCAAGAGTCCAACAAAGCTGATAACAGATCGCGCAGGCCAAATTTAATCGGATCAGACAGAAGAACCGTTGAGCCGCAGTAGCTGCAGCTCCATTAATTATCACTAAGCTGCTGCTGCAGTGACGACGTCACAGCACCTGGACGGACAGCAAGAGATTAGATTAGTTTTGCTCCAAATTGGAGGCTCAGGGCATGTACGACGGGTCTTTTCCATCCGTCTCTTAGCTGCTGTTTTTATGAAAAAAACCTTATTCTACCTTGGAGACGGAGGCCGCGTCCTCTCGTGAAGCGACGGGAAAAGCCCGTGCTCCGAGGCGCAGAAGCCGGCTCTAGAAGCGTTGTACGGCTTTGTCTCTCCGACTCGACGATACTCGGATCCCATGCGCACGCTTCGCGCGGGAGGGAGTTGAGTTATCACACCAAATTCCTTTCGTTTCGAGCATCCCTGCGATACCGATGTCAAGCGAGGATGAATCGAAGAGGATAAGGAAAAATATGAGCTGGGGAGGCATCAGGCGGGGAAGCCAGGCGCGGGCAGCTTCTGCATCTTCGCCGGTCGAGCTCTGCCCCAGCCACCGCGAGATGTGAGGACGCCAGACGGGCTCTGCCCCAGCCGCCGCGAGCTGCACAGGTGAAGCGCGAGGTGTGCCGGTGGGCGATCTCTGCTATGAGCTGCGAGCTGCGCGTGGCGGCATGTGCGAGTTCCATCCTGGCCGCAAGCTATGCGCAAGCCAGCCCACCCTTCTCTGTTATGCAGTTAGAAGAAATCTAGCATGGCTTTAAAGTTTTTCTTTTCTTTAAGAGATGGCTAGTGAAGATCAGCGCAGAATACTATTGTGCTAAACACCGAATCTCATCGCTATTACGTTAGTAGTTTCTGTTGCAAAGTTTCTTTACTAATATAACTACCCTGATTCTATTTCTGAAATTTCTAAATATTTCTTTGTGTTCTATATGTGCATGTATATAATTCTGATGAACTTCTTTGATCATCTTGTGTATTTATCTATCGAACAGTAGCAAAATAGTATACATAATAAAATTCACAATTGATCTTCGCTATATGCAAAGCATTAAACTGTTTATAGACGACCCACTGTCTCTGGGTTGTACGAACTGTCCCTTTAACTGTCTCTATGGCAGATTCTTGTCTCTTAGAGACGACCCTCCGTCTGTGGGTTGTACATGCCCTCAGTTGAGCTTGAGCTTGCTTGGTTAGGTAACCTTAACCCATGCTTGATTGGGCCTAGAGTGTTCCAATCGGGAAAGAAAGAATCTGACAGTCTTTTTTGTACAAAAATATGTGAGGTTATCATGGTCCAGGCTGATTAGAATAATACGTAGTACAGTAGTTTATTGCTAATAAGCTACTAGGATGGATGGATAATGATAAAAAGGTGCATGAGAGCGAGGAAAGCGTGTGGGCATCGATTCCATTGACGTTTCTGCGCTTGATTGATGCAGTCAGTGCAGTGCCTAGCATGTTATAGTATTTTACTCCTCACTATGGAGATAAAATATTCCATTCGGTTCTTTTATTATTCAGGTAGACATTATTTGGGGAGAGGAAAGGAAAGATGATTGTGAGAGTGGAAATAAAGGGGACTTGTTAAACCATCGTTTTCGTCGTTCCATTATCCTTTGGAGGGCAAAAGTGGTTTACTGGTGATTGAAATAGTCACTAATGTTAGGAGTTCTAGCCTTTTTGGATGCTGTGAAATGAAAACCTAAAAAGAGGGCACGCTTTTTACTTTTCTGCAATGACGAGGAATTACTCCCTCACACGGCCTTTTTTGAGTTAATAGTGTTCCAAATTAACAAGTCACCGTGATAACAAGTTTACTATCAGTAATATTCCCTCCATTCCTTTTCGTACGGCATACTAAATCCATCCACAGGACGATGCAATTATAGAATTTGTGCAATTTAAACTAACTTAAGGGCATGTTTGGATCCACTACACTAAAAATTAGCTAGCTAGTAATAGTTAATAGCTGCTAATTTTTAGCAATGGTTATTTAGATCCACCTGCTAAGAGGTGGTTGGACAGTAAATTGAATTTGTATATAAACTATTAGCACCTATTAGCAACTCTAAAGTTGTTAATAGAACTAGTTAGCAGCCCTCCAACTAAGGCCCTTCCCACCTAAATTTTTTTCGTTCATCCCATCGAATCTTTGGACACATGCATGGAACATTAAATGTACATAAAAAATAAAATAATTACACAGTTTAATTGAAAAACGTGAGACAAATCTTTTAAGCCTAGTTACTCCATGATTAGCCTTAAGTGCTACAGTAACTCACATGTGCTAATGATAGATTAATTATGCTTAATAAATTTGTCTTGTAGTTTCCTGATAAGCTATGTAATTTGTTTTTTATTAGTTTATAAAAACCCCTCCCGACATTCTTCCGGCACATCCGATGTGACACCCAAAAAATTTTCATCTCCAATCTAAACAGGGCCTAATAATTAGTAGGTTTATTAGCAAATCTGTTTCAATCCACTAGTTCCAATTTCCAATGCTAATTCGTAGTAATACAGGATCAAATAGGCCTTAATTTTTACTACAAGTTTATAGTGAACATTTTATAATTAATTTAATGTTTTTCATTTTGTACAATAAATGTTACTAGTTCTCTATATAACTTTGATCAAACTTTAAATCATTTCACTCATCGAAAGGTAAGAATTGTACTCTTTTGGGCATAAGGAGTATCAGGCTAAACTAATACGAACAATTTTAGCGTAAAACTGGGCGTATATTTTCCTTATTAATCAAACAACTGCACATATTTGTGTGAGAAGGAACAGGATTTAGCATGTGAGAGAAAGGGACAGTCATTTTTCTTCTGGAATCTGGTGTGCTCCATCGATGCGCTGGTTGTGAATATTTTACTAGGTACAGGTAATCCTGAGAATAAAAAAATTAGCAAGGACAAAGTAACATGTTCCAATCCACTAAACAAATGCAGATCCAGCTTCCATGTGCAATCCCCATGCCCCATGCCAGCAGCAAATCTGTATTATTATAATCCCAGGTGTAGCATGATTAGATTATATTACCAGGGAAGGCTCCTTCTAATAGTAGGAACATCCTCGACCTAATCATTAGATTAACAATATATAGTTCATTTGGGGAACTTAACCAAAGGTAGATCAGGATAGGGAAATGGGGAATCTCAGCTGGCAACGCATCAGGAGTGCATGCAGCAACAAGCAAGGCAGGGGTGATTGTTTTGTTAGGGTTTTTTTGGCCAACTCATGAACCCCAACAACCCAGCAAGCAGATCTTTGAAGCCCATCACGAGCACAGGATAAAGCATGATGATGAGGAGCATCCATATGATGAGTTCCCCTTAAAGAGGCACCAGCATCACCGATCACATTAACAAAGTCTTCATGTTCTCTCAAAATAAAAAAAAATATAAAAAAAAAGTTTCTTCATTCTCGATGATGGAATGTTCAGTATCCAGCAGTGTGAGGTGCATGCATGCAGCCTTTCAAAATGTCCGCTCGGAATATAGAAGCTCAACATTTTTTTTTGGGTCCATAAAAAGATATATATGATAATTAATATGAACAAGAGTATGAGAAATGCTTATTGAAACAATAGGCCACCTCTCTCCACAACACACACATTGACATATCTATATAGGCTATAGATGGTAAGTCTTTCTAAGATTCATATAGAAACGTCCTGTTTGGTGAAACATTAGCTCTTGTTTCTCTATCGCAATGAGCTATTTTTATCTCTTCCAGTCAAAACAAACTATTCTTCTATTTCGTGTATAGTGCACTAGGTAGTTATTAAGAGCTGACCAGAGTTTCATTATGCACTGTTTCTTGATAAGCACATTAACGGTACAACAGAAGGGAGAAAACAATGGCTCATTTTATGTGCAAACCATAATAATGATGTGAATTATGAGGTAGCACTGCGGAGTGCAGAGACGCCCCCATCAGCAGATATACCCGGTATATATATGTTATAATTGACGATTCTGTAGAAAGAACCAAAAAGAGGTGTGGCACCACAACACACAATGTGGTGGATATCATGCTCATGCGTTCGAGAGGAAATCATGTGTTTTGTTTAAGCAGCAGCGCAGGTGCATCCATCGATTGCGTTCTTTGGGAATTGAGCAGGAAAGATCGCCAAAGCAGCTGGCTCGCTGGGGGGGAAAAAAACTCCACATCTTTTTCACCCGGCCCTGTGACTACTGTGCCTGTGCGGCTGCGCCAGCGCTGTCAGGGGCGCCATGCCATGCCATGCCTAGGCTAATGCCATCACGAGCGCAGGCTAGCTCAGTGCATGATTTGGCTTGTCACGGCCGGCCGGGCAGGCCAGGCCGAGCGGCCTTTTCAGCGTCAATGGCGGCAGCTTTTGGAGCCCCCGCCCCAGCGCGACAAAAAGCATCGCCTCCCCTCCTCATATTCCATCCCATCACGCACAGTGCCGGCGGTACGAGGCCCAACAGGGCAGCGCCATTTACTTGCCCTTTTTAGCGCTAAAAACATTCTTAGGACAAAGCGTCGCTGCCTAATTGCCTACTAGGAGTAGTCCCTCCTGCCCCAGCTCAGGACCTTCTTATGTAGTAGCCGTCAGATTTTCAGTCTCTAACCGTACTGCCCTGTTTTTTTGGCGGTAGAGTTGTGTTGCGAAGCAAGCACTTTCCATGGCGTCAATAATGCCTACTGTAGTAGAGCACAAAACATTGCAGGTGTGAGTACTTGTGAGAGAGCTTAATCCTAGGTTAGCTTAGATTCAGTCTACGACCACGTACGTTAGTTAACAGAATCTTAGTACCAAACCATGCATGCAAGTGCAAGTATTATAAAAGAATAACCGATGCCCCTGCTAATCATGGGCTTGGTCATTATCCTACTCGTAATAGCAATCACAAGTACAAAGCCAAGTCAAATTAATTTATGGGCGGAAGTGCGGATCAGTGCTGAGAGGAGCAAGGGCTTTCGGAGGCTGCTTCCGTTTCGCGCAACATGCCAGTGCCACAGCACAACAGCATGGGATCCTAGGAGTCTAGAAGCAAGAACCCTTTGCCTTGCTCTTGCTCCCCTGAGCACGGCTCTTGAGTGAGATCGATGAGCTCAATCAAAGAGAGGACAAGAACAACAACCAAGAACGGCTGGCTACTACTAGTAGTACCTCTTTTTGGTTGGGATGGGATGAGATAATCTAATCCTAAAATCAGCATCAACATCATCATCGGATCCCAAGAGGCATACACGGTACTACAGTAGGAGGAAGCTTGGATTTCTAGGCATGGCGCATGGCGGCATGCTTTCTTGGGGTTAATTTCTTAGCAGATGGAAAGTCTAAAGAAAAAAAAAATGAAAACGAGTGATCAGATCACTGAAATTAAGCTACATGTTTCTCTCTCCATTCTCCATTCCCTCTCTTCTCTAGTAGTTTAAGCGGACTGCGGCGATGAAGCTCCGTTGGCGGCGTTGTCCGTGTGGTCGGCGGTGACGACGGTGGGCGCCGAGGAGGCGGCGCCGTTGATGTTGAAGCCTGTGGCGCTGGTCGGGGAAGAGGTGAGGACGGGAGGCGGAGGGGTGATCCTGGACGGGTTGAATGACGACGGTGCAGCAGCGCCGCCTGGGGTTTGGAGCGGCGCGCAGGCGCCTGCGGAGGCGGAGGCTGAGGCGCTGCGGCGGGCGCTGTGGCCGCCCAGGAAGTTGTGCTTGTTGTTGTGCATCCAGACCTTGAAGACGCCCTTGCCGACGCCGATGTCGCGGCACCACTCGTCGACGATGGCCTCGTCGCGCTTCTGCAGCCGCCACCCGAGCCGCTCCGACAGCTCCTGCATCCGCTGCTTCTGCTCGGCGGTGAACTTGGTGCGGAACCGCTTCCGGGGCATCGGCATCGCGCCGACCCCGCCGGGGCCCGGCGGCGCGCTGGACGGCGTCAGCTGCTGGGGTGCTGGGGCCTGCAGCCTCTGCGCCGCGGACGCGGCCGCTGCCACCGCGGCCCCGGGCGCGCCGCCGGAGCCAAGCGAGAGCAGCATGTGCGGCGCCGTCGCGAAGTAGGGCGGGGGCTGCTGCGCCACCGGCGCCGGCACGTGGTGGTGCGACGGCGCGTGCGGGGGAGGGGGCGGGGACACCGACCGCTCCTCGTCGTACTCCGAGCCCTCCGAGTCGGAATCGGAGTCGTCGGCGTCGACGACGCCCGGGTGGTGTCGGTCCTCGGGCGTCTCCTCCCCGCCGCGGTGCGGATGGCCGTGCATCAGCACGCTCGCCGGCGGCGGGAGCGCCAGCGGCGCGGGCGCATGCGGCGGCGGGGGTGAGCCCTCCAGCGTCCGGCGGTGGAAGTTGCGGTGGCACCCGCACGCGGCGCACTTGAGCGACGTCGGGTCGGCGGGGTTGGCCCCGGGGGAGGGCATGAACTCGCCGCACCCGTCCACGGCGTGGCCGCCCAGGCTGGCGGCGTGGTTCTTGAGGCACTCCCGGTACAGCGGCTCCCCGGCCGGCGCCACGGCCGCCGGCTTTACTGCCTTCTTGAGGGCGGCGCCGTTGGGGAACATGACGGGCTTGTACTTGACGTCCATAGCTTCCATGCGGCGCCCGCGCGCCCCCCACTGGGGTGGGCTTGACCGACCGGTGGGGAGAGGTCCGACGCCGACGGGGAGAGAGGGAGATTACCTCTAGCTCCTAACCCTGGGCTTTAGCATGGGATGGGACGAGGGGTCAAGGGAGGTGAGAGGAAAACAACAGGTAAGGAGGTGAACGAGAGGGGCAAGGGCGAGGAGATAAGAATAAAAAGGGCAGAGCCGCAGGGGCAGCAAGGAAGGCTAGTCACTAGCAGTGAGAGAGAGAGACTGTGAGCGCTGCACAAGGAGAGGAAGGGGACGACGTGCTCATTTAATTTTAATTAGCGATCCAGGAACAAAAAAAAATACACAATTTTTTTGAACGATGCTCTATCGTATAGAGAGAGATAGATGAGTGACGACATGGGCTGGAATCCGTTGGAATTTTGCTGGGTAGACCACTGGATTGGGGATCAATGGTACCGGCGCATTTAAAGAAAAATGGTTTTTTTTTCTTCTGGTGACACTGTCTTCTTTTCTTTTCCTTTTGGGGGAGGTTGGATTTGGACCATGGTTGTGTCAAGTATAGCCGTAACGACGTCATGGTATGGCATATGTAAGCCGTTGTTATACAGTTGGCACCAACTATAGGAAATTGAATACCATACCATCTCGCAACTACAAGAATTAAATGAAAATGCTGGTATTATCTTAAAGATAGATGCTGCTGACAATATATTACAACTTTGGATTGTCCAGACAGCTTCGCCTTCTTACAGACCGCTGGGGTCAAGAGTCAGCGCAAGTGTGATCATCATAGAGGGAAACCACGGCCCATGTCTGTTTCTGTTTGACTTTGACCATACAAAATATTCATCATATGTAACGCCTCACAATCTTCTTTGCATTTCCACTAGAACACCTGTATTTAGGTTTTTTGTATATACAAACAATCAAATGGAGCATGATTTTTTTAAAAAATGTTTAGTCCCCTTTGTCAAGCTCTGCCAATTTATGGCGTGATTATCTTTTGGAATCTACAATTTCACATTATAGCATATGCAAGTAGTTGCTAAATGCTAAGACTGTCTCCAACCATTTACCCAATATACAAGATCTATTTAAAGTTTAGATAGCGTTACAGTAAAAGGTTCTGTATCTATTTTTGGTCTTCTTCAACAACAAAACCCAAAAGAAAATCCTTCCTGCAAATGGGTCTCGAAGAGATAAGATACTTTTATTTGGGTTGTACCTCTTTTGATACCCAAAATGAGTCTGGCCATATATATAGGAGGTTGTTGGAGACAATCTAAGTAGTTGCTAAATCCCACTCCCGTTGTTTCAAATTATAGTTTACTCTAACTTTGTGCTAAATCAAATTTCTTTAGATTTGACTAGATTTATAGAAGATACATCAACATCAAGATCACTAAATATTTTCCATGCAAAAATGTTTTATTAGAGCATTTATTTGAATTTATAGATATTAATATATTTTCCTAAAAGCTTGATGAAAATTAGAGATGTTTCACTCCTAATGCAAAGCTAATGTAAAATGTAATTTGGAACAAGGGGAGTAATTGTCACCAACTAGAGCATCTCAATAGTCAATACCATAACTTGATTACAAGGATTAAATGGAATAAACTATTTCTTGGAGATGGATATTGGTAACATATACTACGTTTGAACCATAGTTGATAATTGTTTCCATATATGTGTGGCTAAGAATCAGAGTTTCGGTTATCACCGAACAACCGTGAACCATGGTTGTTTGTATTTGTTTGACTGCTGATTCAAGTAGTAGTCATTTTCATGGGCTATGTATGAATTTATGGACCATTACTACGTCGTTGTCACCAACTTTTACAAATCTTACCCCAGGCCTTCCTGACCCTATAAAAAACTCTGAAATCTTCCTCAAGTATCAGAGTATATTACTTTAAATATATTTTAAGGGGACTACGGCGGGCAAGATGTTAGCTCGAGATTTCGTTTCTTATGTGAGGTGTTTTGCATGCAGCGTGTCTTTGGGATTTACAAGAGCGAAAGACAAGCGAAGCTGGAGAGGTATATGGATAGATAGCTGCGAGGTGTTTTTTTTTTGGGGGGGGCTGATAACAGTGGGGGGAGCCAGGATTTTTGTGGAGCCTGGACGAAATGCAATGTAATACTACTGATCTATTTGGTATAGCTTTCACTCTTTCTAAGATGGCTCTGGCCACTCATATGGAGTAGCTTTTTTAGTGAAGTTAAGATATTTTGAAAAAATATTTAACAAAAATAACTCCTGTGGCAATTTTTTTAATAAGTTGTATTAGGATTGCGAGGAAGGAAAAGTTATTGTAACAAGCCATTTTATAAATGCCCAATTAGCAAGGCTCCTTGCAAGGAGCCATAAGAAACTGAAATTGAATGAAGTCTTGCTAAATAAAATCTAACACATAATAGAACATTGTACATAAAGGCAAAATTAGAGAGCCAAAATAATTTTCAGCTAATCCATTTTTGCCTAACGTCTACCACTAATTAACGCCTACAAAGCTCTACAAAGTTTGTACTACGTTTTGTTGAGTGGCTCTGCAAAGGTCCTCCTACCGATTAGCAAAGCAATATGATTGATGTCTGGCCTAAAGAATTCATCGGTGTGAGATCCTTCCATGATCTGTCTTCCTGACGTATGATCTCCATGCTACAAATATTTTCTAACTAAGCCAGCTAATATTGATTTATTGTGAGAGAAAAAATTGTACCTATAGCTGATAAGCTAGACTGATAAGCTCAAGCGTAGAGAGAGGTGGCCAGCCCTAATTACGATCATCCTTCCATATGTGGCACCTCATTTTCAAAATAGTTGATGCACTTATAATATTCATGTTTTGACTGGCATATTTCTTTAAATATTCACCTTTTTTAAAAGAAAAATATAGGCTCTCTGTCGCGTAATTAAGAAGAATAGAAATTCATACAAATATGTAATGAGCAATACCTAGACATTGACACTTAGTGACTAACAAATGAGCACGCCATACGTCATCGTTGCCGAGATTTAAGTGAAATGAAAAGTGTATCATTAGATTAGTTATCAAAAGAAATTTACGTGTATCATAATATGCACATTAAGGACCTATTGTTGCTCCAGAGGAGTAATTGAGGTGGAACGTGTCAAAGAGGCCCTAATATGAAATCCAACATTTAAAATAAAGTCAAGATTGCTGAGTATTATGAATGCAAGAACATTGTTATTTTTGTGTTATTTAAACACTACGATGAAAGTCCCAAAGCTATAATTTTGGATTATATTTGCGTTGCTCAAAGGCCATCTCAAATTCAAGAAAATGTGGGACATGTTTGGCAAAGCTTCCTGCCGATAGTGCTATGCCAAACAAAATTTATAATTGTGGATTGATTGTCTAGAATGAAATAGGACATTGGGTGTTAGAATTGTAGTTAGCTTCTCCTATTTTAGTTCCGCTCAAAATCATTTCCTTCATAAAGTTTATGTTTATGAGTTCATCCTAAATAATCACTTTAAGCCATAAGAGACTCACTTCACAGTGAAAATCAGAACAAAAGGGATCTATCAAATGAAGCCCATAGGTTTTTATTAGCACCTGAATTGTACTCAGCTCCGTCCCATAAAAGAAAGATATTATCGGATTTATAAGAGACATTGAAGCAAAAGGTGTCAAACAGTGCTGTATACAGACTAAACAGAATGTCCTCCTTTTTTAGGAAAAAATATTGAATTCTATAAGATCTTGCTTTGTGGGCTATCGGGTAGGTTATTGTTTAAGACTTTATATAAGATGCACCATCAGGCAGTCATCAGTAACAAATACTCCATCAGTCATCCCAAATTATAAACCACCAATGTATCGCATAATTTGTAATTTGGAACAAGTATAGTAGACTTTAAATATGTACATACTACATCCACTTCATACTGTATACACTTGTACAGCTGCCGCGTAATGGACGTTGCAATTACAGTGTTGTAAATTCTGCGATGTGTTGCGGAAAAGTCAGCCCCGTGTGTACATCCGGCCTCCGCAGTGATGGCGTGTGCTCTGCCATCTACAGGAGCTTCTCCTGGAGCCGGCTGCCTATGCCTATGCTCGAGTAAGTACTCAGTACTGTACATCATTCGATCCAAAATCAAATTCGTCAAATGTGTGCAGCGGAAGCGGAGGACTCCAGTTAATCCACCCACGGTATAATCACTTCCATAATAATAACTCCAGGACACAGGCACGAACAAGCTGCCATCAAGACAACCATGGCGGGCAGCGGCCGGCAGGTGCTGCCGTGCCGTGCCGTGCCGCGCCGCGGCCGCTTGCACGGAGCGCGGCGTAGGTGATGCATGCAATCCCGCGGGGTACTGGAAGATAAAAGCCCCCGGGGGCGTACAAGTGTAGCCCGGGTCACGCCACGTTTCGGGCGTCCTGCGTCGCCCGCCGCCCGGAGACTTTTGCGAGACGCGCGTAGCGTAGGCCTCCGGCGAAACGGCGAAAGAGGCCAGAGCGCGCGGGTGATGGCCATTTACTCCCCTGATGATGATGGTGCGGTGGTTGGAAGGAAAGGGTGCGGGTTTACGTGCATGCGGTGACGCGGATCCCCATGAACATAACGTCCCCGGCCCCCGGCCGTCCGATGCCGCTCCTGATGGCGTCGGGCGAAGTAAATGCATGTTAGCAGCACCGTCCGTTTCTCGGCGTGGCCTCTGGTTTTGGACGTGAGATGGTGTGGTACAGTGCACAGCAATGCCCATGGTGGCGCTGTGTGCCTGTGTTGGTGGCGGCAGTAAATATAGGTCGTACCGGCAGCATTGCCGTTTGCCAAGTGCAGCGTGGTACACAGAGGTGGGGATCAAAAGAACAGTGGCGAGCGAGCTGTAGTTACGAGTGCTTTGCTTTGCATCATGTGACGCCGGTCAAGGTAGCGGTGCCACAACATGCACACGTACGGTACAGGAACGATTTTTTTTTTTTCACAAGCTATCTAGCTCTAGTGCTTCCTTCCTAGAGTACGTAACTGGTAGTAAATCCTTGATTTTGGAGGGCCTGGGCCTGGGCCAGGACAGGACAGGCCAGGCTCAGAATGTTCTGGTCCAGTGCCCATGCAACGCAACTCCGGGGAAGGAGGCAGCACCGGGGCGGTGCAGATCACGGCACGGAGAAGTGGAATTCTGTACACTGACCACATGCTGCCCCTGGCGCGGCATGGCAAAACACGGACGCACGAGGAGGCGAAGCCCAGACCAACCAAACAGTTGTTGGCCTTGACGGACCTTGTGTTGGTGTGGTGCCGCTGTCAAATTACCCAGCCGGCCGCGGCCGCGAGCGAGCGCCCCCACCAATCCACCATGCATGTGTGGGGAGCGGTGAGCCGCCTCGGTGTCTCCTGGACAGCCGAGACACGGGCACGGGCACGGCGCTCTGACGTTGCTTGCTTGCCAGTTGCCAGCACGCGCGCACGGCGGATGCTGCTGTTGCGCGCGCGGGGGCAGTGCCCGCTGCCGCTGCCGCAGTCGGCAGTGGGCACGGGCCGCCGAGACGGGGAGCGGACAGCGGAGCGCGGGGGCGCAGATGATCTCGCCTTGCGCCACTCTGCACGCAGCAGCCCGTGGGGCTGGCTCCGCGGGCGGCCTTGTCCCTGACTCCCTTCCTGGCGGCGGATGGGCCGATGGGGAGGTTCAGAACTGGCCGCCTGGGTCGGTTTGGTTTGCCGTGTTGGGTTGTCGTTGTTGGTCGGATGTGGGGGGCACGCACGCTGACGCCGATGCATGGGGCTGGGACGGGGACGGGGGCCGCCGTGCTACTGCCAACGAACTGCCGGGGTGGGGCGCGGCCGCGGTGGCGATCGGTCGGCTCCGGGGTGGGGGCCGTGGGCCTCGTGCTTCTGCCGGGGCCAGGAGTCAAAACCGCGCCGGGGAGGAGGCGTCTGATCAAATGCTCCACGATTTCATTCTCTAGAGCATCTATCTACAGTTAAAAAATATGGACCGGAGTTCTTTGTATTTTGGAGGTTTTTTTTTTTGGACTGTTTAGATTTGCAAATGTCGGGGAAAAGGGAAATTAGGGTGTGTGCATTTTCCAGATGTTTATCTGGATTCTGGACCGGTGATCATTGATTGGTTACTGTTTCAAAAACAAGGACGCGCGCATGCGGATTCTGATACACAGCGCCATTCGTCGAGCAGTACCTAATATATTTCGGATTAAGTTACAGTGCAGTTTTATATATGACTGTTGTTCGTCTGCAGTGCAGGCACTAGCATTGATTTGAAGAACAAAAGTCTGGCCAAACCGGGCCTTGTTTAGTTGCTGAAAAATTTTGTAAAATTTTTCAGATTCTTCGTCACATCGAATCTTTAGACGTACACATGGAGTATTAAATATAGATGAAAATTAAAACTAATTGCACAGTTTGGTCGGAATTGACGAGACGAATATTTTGAGTCTAGTTAGTCTATAATTGGACAATATTTATCAAATACAAACGAAACTGCTACTATTTCTATTTTGCAAAATTTTTTGAAAGTAAACAAGGCCCGAGAACGCAGCAGCCAAGCCGCCACCCTGCTGGGTCAACAATGTACGCCAAGCTGTTGTTCTCGAGCTAGGGCCTTGTTTAGTTCACACCAAAAAGCAAAATCTTTTTAAAATTTTTCGTCACATCGAATCTTACGCCACATGTATAGAGTATTAAATATAGACGAAAATAAAAAATAATTACACAGTTTACCTGTAAATCACGAGATGAATCTTTTAAGCCTAGTTATTTTATGATTGGATAATGTTTGTCAAATAAAAACGAAAGTGCTACAGTTTCCACACCAAAAAGCAAAATCTTTTCAAAATTCTTCGTCACATCGAATCTTACGCCACATGTATGGAGTATTAAATATAGACGAAAATAAAAAATAATTACACAGTTTACCTGTAAATCACGAGATGAATCTTTTAAGCCTAGTTATTTTATGATTGGATAATGTTTGTCAAATAAAAACGAAAGTGCTACAGTTTCGAAAACTTTTCAGTTTTCGGAACTAAACAAGGCCTAGGCATTCGAACTCATCATCATCATCATCCCGACCACGCCTAGTACCTCAGACACAGAAGCTACCGCAAGTAACAGTGAAAAATGCATCCTCCGCCTTTGCTGCCGCCTGTAACCTGTCCGTGTTGCTGCGTAGCGTAGCCGAGGCCGAGCGCGCCCCTTGTCTCAGGCAGCAGGCTCGCCCCCATAAGGCCTCAGTTTTTTTGGTTTTTAGGCGAACTAAGACGTTGTTTAGATTAAAAAATTTTAGAATTTTGACACTGCAGGAATTTTATTTTTATTTGATAAATATTGTTCAATTATAAAGTAACTAGGTTTAAAGGTTCGTCTCGTGATTTATATAAAAACTGTACAATTAATTTTTGTTTTTATTTATATTTAATAATGGTCTATGCGCAAGATTAGATGTGAGGAACACCGTACGCACGGCAGGCACGGTCCCCCGACCAAACCGACGGAGACGGACACCGGATCGGGGCGGAAGACATGAGGTTGGACGATGGGGACGGGACGGGGGGCTCAGCTCAGGTGGGCGCCGACCGGGCCACGGTTTTTGTCAGGTTGACACCGGCGCCGCGAGCTGGCCTGACAGTCAGTTAATGGAGAGTTATCGCCGCTGACAGCACACACGCCGCCGGCTCTCCCGTTGCCGTGTTTGGGTGTGGGGTGTGGCCCGGCCCCGTGTGAAACGATTGATGCGATGCGAGCCGCGCTGTCCCGTGGCCGTGCGTGGTGCTGCTGCGAGCGCAATGTGACCCGGGTTAACGTGCTTGTCCTGTCTGTGGCGGAGCGGAGCACCCTGCTGCTGCCCGCCGGCCAACGGGGGTGATGAGCGAGTCACCACCACGCCCCAGGCCTTGTTTGGATGTAGTCGTATTCACCTCAATCCACATGTGTTGAGGTGGATTGGAGTGGAACTTGAACTAAATTCCACCCCAATCCATACCAACACACATGGATTGAAATGAATACGACAACATCCAAACAAGGCCCCAGTATTAATTAATTCGGCCGGAGCCACGGGGCTGATTTTGCATTGGTGGAGTGCTACCAGATCCGTTTCCTCGTGCCATTTGCACAGGTCTATCTTGAAGACGCCGACGGGAAAGAATTTTACAGTGCTGTGGTAATTCGACTTTTAATTATGCACCGAGGACAAGCAAGGCAGCAGCAGCAGCCGCCCGTCAGGCCTGTATTTAGTGAGCGTGCCCGGACACTATTCCCCAGCCGTGCTGATGAGCTCCTTTCACTGTTGTGTGGCTCGTCGGCCTCCGAAATTCGAACATGGGCAAACTGCCAAACTCCATCCGTATATGGGCCAAAAGGGCCTGTCAGCCCATGGAACCAAGTAGTTCGTTACGCTCCAGATTCCAAGTACGGCGGCCTAGCTTGCTCAATTGCTTTCTCTAACCCGGGCCACCGATGGGCCAAATCTCTCTTCCCCAGGTCATAAATGGGCCAAATCTCTCTTCGTGGAGTCAGGGCTCAGGTCTCACCAACACCCGCAATGACACAGGCACACACACTTGAGTACTTGACACCAGCGTTCTGCGTGCGTCTTTGAGCATTTTCTTTTGGAAAAAAATCCATATTGCTCCCTCCAAATTTGACCTATGTCCAAACAACCCTCTAAACTAATATTTAGTTCAATTTACTCCCTCCAACTATTTAAGTTGGTCTAACTAACACCTTAAAATATTTTTCTTTTTTTTTTGTTTCTCCATCGACAAATTATATTTTAGTTTCAAATTTTGTGAGGCGATAGAGGGCATTGTATTTTGTGTTAGAAAATTGCATTATAATTTTTCATCATTATATTTTATATGATATTGTATCTCTACTGTTAATTTATTGTTAAATTTTCTAAGCTATCAAAATTTTGGTAAAAGGTTAAGATATATTTTTTCTAACATAACTTATGTTGTTCTCTACAATATCACAAAAGTTGATATTAAAACTCACTAGTACGTGGAAAAACAGAAAGAACAAATCATGTTAAGGGGTAAACTAGACCAATTGAAATAGTTGAAGGGAGTAAATTGAACCAAATGTAAGTTTAGAGGGTAACATGGACATATACCAAACTTGAGGGAAGTAATTTGGACGTTTTCCTTTTCTTTTACGCTCGACCTCGAGAGCAGGCAGGGGTGAATCCAGAATAAAAGTTTAGAACGAGCTAAGTTCAAACTGTTCCGAAGATATGAAGCTATGATTTTAGCAAAACTAATGCCTAAACCTCTTCTTCCTGCCATCATCTTCAACCTCAAGCTCCTCCTAACCTTATCTCATAGCTAAAATTTCAAGGGGGACTCCATGGCGCGACCACGGTAGGGGGGCCCAGCCCCGGTGGCAGATCAGCCCTTGAGCCCATGCACTCAGGTACTCGAGAAAAAAAAAATATGTGCAGGAGGTGAAGGTCATATATGCTAAAGTTTGATTAGCCACACATGGAGCTGCTATCATATGATACAAGAGAAATTAATAATAATGATGAGAAGTAAATCCGCTCATTGTTAGCAAAGTCTGTTCAACTCTCCCCTCCTGTTTATCTTCAAAAATAAACTGGACAAAGTAATTAAGGTAGTGTCTTTAAGAGTTAGAATATCAACAGATTAGAGAGACAGGATGGAGATAAACAATTTGGATCAGCTGTGGCCTGTGTGGGCACTAAATTTACCTTTTTAATTTTGATGAACAACTCGATCTTAAGGACTTGTTTAGATTCAAAACCTTTTTAATTTAAACATTGTAGCACTTCCATTTGTATTTGACAATTATTATTCGACCATAGACTAAGTTCATAAGATTCGTCTCACAAATTACATGCAAACTGTGCAATTAGTTTTTTATCTATATTTAATGCTTCATGCATGTGACACAAGATTTGATGTGACGTAAAATCTTTAAAAGTTTTTTGATTTTGGGTGCAACTAAACAAGGTCTAAAATTACTAGGCTGTGTAGCCTTCGTACACTTCGGCTTTGTTTAGTTCACACCAAAATGCAAAAACTTTTCAATGTTCTCCATCAAATCAAATCTTACGGCGTATAATTTATTTATAATTTGTGAGACGAATCTTTTAAGTCTAACTAGCCCATGATTAAATAACAATTACTAAAATAAAAACGAAAGTGTCTCGGTACTCAAAACAAAAAAAAATTGGCAACAACTAAACAAGGCATTCGTCGATCGAATCACCCGCGATTAAATGTGTACACAATGGACCTGAAAACGAGCATAGTGGTACTGTGACGGCTTTATGAAAAATTCTCCGGTCCGGAACAGGGAATGAAACCACGAGATGGAACAGTGTACACGTTGGCCATCAGTTTAGCTTCAGCTTTATTTCTTAACTAGCTGTACACAGAAAATTGGATCCAGACATATGCTTGTGGAATCAGATGCAGAAATCCAAGGGGACTGAACCAGACCAAGTACAGGACGCATCCCCGACCCCGAGATCGATCAGTTAAGAGATTCAAGCGTATAGTAGCCCGCGCATCAGTTTGCATGTTGAGATGGGCCAGAGGCCGGCCGGGATGACGGTGGTATACATGTGGGACGAGGTGATATCAATCCAGCTGCAGCTAGACCTGATTAGTGTTCAATTTGCTCTCTTTCGTATTAGGACATACTTAGAGCAAGGCTGAAAGGGTGCTGATTGTAAGGATCCTTATAGCCTACCTCTTAGTCTAGTTATATAGTAGTTACCTTTTCACTATTAATATTATGGTCTATTTATCTTTTTTTCACAAAGTTTCCTGGTTATTGTGTCTAAGTCGGTTAAAAGATGTCTTTCTTCTCTCTCCTCTACTGTCTACTCTTTTTTCACCTTGGTGTTCACCCTGCTTACATCCCGTTATTATAAATTACTCTTATAGCGTAGCTGGGTGAAGGTTCAACAATCTGGCTATGTGCTTGACGAGCTCTTCCTCCTGCTAGCTATTCAGTAGTGTTTTTTCTCACAATAAATTAGCCAGCAGTTACTTTCTATCATGTCTTATCAGGCAAACGAATAAGGCGTCACACTGTTTCGGTGCTGGAGAGGACCAATCTATGATCACACTGTTTCGGTGCCCTTTTAGCATCAATGCTCTCCTAGTCTCCGTTATCATAAGTATAGGCTCACTTGCTTGTGTTTCCCGGCCGGGCATACGGGCACGTGAAGCGGCACATGCACCCCCTGCCGAACTGGCAACGTGTGTTTGCACCTACTGCAAAGCTCCAAAGCCATAGCTTGCAGTCTTGCACACGCATGACGCACCAGCACCGCCCATAATGGGTGGCGAGTAGCTAGCTACCACTAGCAGCCTCCGAGCGGCGAGATGGGAAGGAACAATTGAGATCTGAAATCTGATGAGAGCGGCCGAATCTCTGTGCCCGCAAAACAAACGTCAAAGCACTGCATGCATATGCATTTCGTCGGTGCCAGTGCCACTATGCAGTCGGCACTAACTATGCAGCAGATCGGGATCTTCAGTGTAATCATTAGTTAATTTAGTTCATCTAGGCATGTTTAATTTTGAACAGTGTGGTATGTGGACTTTAAGAACAAGCAGCTCAGTGTAAATAAAGAGAACTCTGATGATAACCCTGTGTGATCCATATCCTTAAACTAGACACATCATATCATGTCGATATATTTTCTTCAGCAGATGTAGGGTGTAGGAAAAGGTTAACATGCTAAGCATAGCTAGGAGCAAAGCATTCCTTTTCCTGACGCATCTTGGCATGATTCTCTCCCTCCTCCTCTACCTTTCTCAAGGCCTTGTTTAGTTTTAAATTTTTTTTGGTTTTGGATATTATAGCATTTTCGTTTTTATTTGACAAATATTGTCCAATTATGGATTAACTAAGCTCAAAAGATTCATCTCGTGATTTACAAGAAAACTGTGCAATTAGTTTTTGTTTTCGTCTATATTTAATGCTTCATGCATGTGCCGCAAGATTCGATGTGACGAAAATTTTTGAAGAGTTTTTGGTTTTTGGGTGAACTAAACAAGTCACAAGGCCATAGGAGTAAAATAGAGCAGCGACCACGGACCGCATCTTGAAATAGCTTGGACGGGCATCCATATATGTGTTTAGCCTATAAATATGTCCGCATCTTTCCATCTCACTCCTGGTCAGAGAGAGACACAAGTCCAGTCCAGCTAGCTGCTCTGCTAGCTAGCTTCACTCAGCGCCACAAACACACACATCGCTTCAGATCAGAGATGGCGACGATGGCCGGCAGGCTGCTGCTCCTCCTCCTCCTCGCCGTTGGTGGCCTTCTTGCCGTCTCCATGGCCGAGCACGAGGTGAGATCCTCTTCATCTTCAGCTGAGTGAGTTGTGAGCTGGGCATGGACGACATGGCTGGGCGCCGAGTTGGTTGGTTACTTGCATTGTGTGGCTGGCTGATGCGGTTCTTTCTTGCATTTGGATCATCAATCAATCAGGTGCTGGCCAAGGGGAGTGACGAGCATGACGACAATGTGTACCAAGTGAGCAAGGTCAGTATCCTTATCCTTGTGATCTCTTTCACCACCGCACAAGTTGGAAGAATCTATCTCTGAAGCGTGCTCTCGTATAATCTGTCTGTCTCCTGGTTTTGCAGGGAGGACAGGGCAGCCTCAAAAGCTACCGTAAGTCACCGCATTTGAAACCTTGTGCTTGCTCTGCTTTTCATCTCCTTCCTCTAGTAGTCACAAATCAGTTGTGCAATAATAATCAGACTAATAATACAATGGGGAAAATGTAAATCTAACTAAATGCAGTGATATTTAATTGTTACTAAGTGTTCTAGGAGTCTAGGTTGGTTGGAGTGAGGCTTTCAGAACTTAGAAACTGTGCACATACATGACATAGGATGGTTGGTGTGTAGCAAGTAGAGGTGAGTCTCAGTAGGATATATGATGATCCGAGAGGATACATGCATTTATTTGTATGGCTAACAGTAACCTCATGATCGAGCTAGCTAGGGGTGGTGGTGGTGGTGGATTGATCTGCTGTGTGTTGTGTTTGCAGAGTGCTCGCCGCAGTGCTCCCGGCGGTGCGGCAACACGCGGTACAAGAAGCCGTGCCTCTTCTTCTGCAACAAGTGCTGCAACACGTGCCTGTGCGTGCCGTCGGGCTACTACGGCAACAAGGGCGAGTGCCCCTGCTACAACAACTGGAAGACCAAGCGCGGGGGACCAAAGTGCCCGTGAGCTGAAGGCGTGCGTGCATACACAAATGTGCGCGCGGGGGTGTGTCCTGATTCATGAAAAACATCACTCACTCGATTCAACATTAGGATCAGAGCTACCTATATACTATGGCTTTGGCCGTCACGTTGATGTACTACTACGTATAGTATGTAGCAGGTCTTGGTGCTGCGGCCAAAGCCGCTGTAAACACTACTACGTTTAAATTTATATGTATCATCACGGGCCACTCACTCTCGATTCAATTCAAATTTTACTTGACACTATGGAAAACTGCAGCGTCGATTTCCTTCCCTCCAAGGCTCCAAGTAAATGATGTACGATATTCAGGTCTGAACATGGTAGGAAAAAGAAGAAGAGGCCTCAAAGAAGAAGGCCTGGCCTGATTAGAAAAAAAAGCGGTGTCCTCGAGCCCAACCCATTTGTCCGGAGGCCCACTGGCCACGGGACTTGCGGCTTTCTGCTGTCAGGATGTCTGTGCTTTCTCCTGCGACGGATCGGAACACGGAAGCTGTGCACTGTGGCCTTGTTTCCTTGCAAAATATTTTGTAAAATATAAATAATACCAATTTCGTTTATATTTAATAAATATTGTTTAATCGTGGATTAACTAGATTTAAAAGATTCATTCCGTCAATTCCGACCAAACTGTATAATTGGTTTTTATTTTCGTCTATATTCAATATTTCATGCATATCCGGTTCGAGGAAAGGAAATGCAAATGCTCTGCCATTTTTGTGAGCCACAGTCTCTGCACAGCTGCTGCCTGCCGGCTGGGCTTCTCATTAACAGGCGCTGCATGCATTCCATATGGTAGCGCCGCAAGCACCCGCCGGAAGAAAACAAGCGAATGGAATGGAATGCAAGTGCCGCTGGACCGAACGGTTTCAACCGGTGCGATGCCACCAACGGCCTTCATTCGTCGTGCGCTTCTTTGACTCCGGCTGCTCGGCGCCGCACCCGCGCATCCGTGATCCGTCGTGCTCGTGCATCTGTAACCGCCCTGGACTTTGTTAGGCAGATTGAAGATGAAATTTTTTTTTATGTCACATCGAATATATCGGAAGGATGTCGGGAGAGGTTTTTAAAAACTAATAAAAAACAAATTACATAGATCATCTGGAAACTGAAAGACAAATCTATTAAGCATAATTAATCTATCATTAGCACATATGGGTTACTGTAGCACTTAAGGATAATCACAGACTAACTAGGCTTAAAGATTCGTCTCGCGATTTTCAACCAAACTGTATAATTAGTTTATTTTTTTATCTATATTTAATGTTGCATGCATGTGTTTAAAGATTCGATGGGATGGATAAAAATTTTTTTTTTGGGAACTAAACAGTGCCACGGTCCACCACGCGCGTCTCCGGAATCTGGACGCACGCACTCACGTGGCCTCATAAATAAGTGCGACGACACCCACCACACCCACACCCACACCCGATCCACGGACGGACCCCCAACCCCAACCCGGCTGCATGGGGAGCCCACACGATTTAGCTCGTGAGTCGTGGTACTGCCGCGCGTGAGCGAGTGTAAATTTGTACAGTACGCGACTATTTTTTGTTCGCCGTTTCACCAGCAAATAGAAATACCTCTACGTGGCTTGGAAAACTTTTAATTTACCAACTGTTTTTTCATAATTATTACTTTATTAGAGATGTTCTTGCCAAATATATATTTTTTTAAAAAAATATTGGATAAGCTATCATGCAACAATCGTTTGTGTCATTTGTTATAATATGTCTTAGGATAGCTCCAATAATACTAAAACAACTAGCTCATACAATATTTTATTTTATTTGATAACAATAAGATAGTAGAGTACTAAATAAGCTTTTTATGAAGAGCTAAACTCGCTCACTTTCGCATGATTTATACATGTATATGCTCATACGTCTTTCTATACTTAGCATGTAGAACTACTCACTTTCCGCATGATTTATCTATTTTATTGAATGAGTTAGCGAATTGGCTTTGTTATTGAGGGTGTTCTTGGGATTGAATCCTGTAACATGGCTACATGTATTCTTCCAAACATGGTTTAAGTTCCTTGTTGAATTTGGATTATGATAGTTTTTTATTGTAAATGTGGTTTTATATTCGACGTGGTGTGTTCGATGTAGCTTTTTTCTTTCTCTAGTTCATACTACAATAAACTACTCCCTCTATCCCTAAAAGCTTTAATTTCTATAGTTATCTTAAGTCAAACTTTTAAATTTTGGCCGAATTTCTAAAAAAACACTATGTTTTATACTACCAAATTAGTTCTATTAAATTTATCATAGAATATATTTTTTATAAGATACTTATTTTATATCATAAATATTTATGTTCTTTTCTATAAAGTTGGTCAAACTTTTAAAAATTTGATTCTAGGAATTGAAATTTTCAACAATAGAGGGAGTATACTATAGTTATAGAGTTTGACTTAGAGTATAGGGTTAGAAGTTTAGGTGGTCAAAACACACTCATTGGATTTAGACTCAAAACACACAGATGCCGAAAGTGAAATATACAAATATAGAGAGAAATTTTGACTTAAGGTTTAAGGTCAGAGGTTTAGGTGGCCGAAACACACTCATTGGATTTGGGTTCAAAACATACGGATGGCGACAGTGAAATGTAGAGAGGAGAGTGAACCATCATGAGATGTATTGCCTGATGAAAAAGTGAAGGAAAAAATGTGAGAGAAATACTTTTTTCAATATTAAATATATAAATATAATAAATTTATTATGAGTCAATTGGTCATCAGGCCGAATGTTTGTTCCCGCTCAATCTTCGATAATAACAAATAAATAAAATATCTCCAGTACGGGTGCTTTAGCTAATACGGCCAACCCATCATACAGCGGTGGCCGGTGGGGAGCCGAAGCCGGCAAAACCTCAAATAGCCCAACATACTCCGCTCTATCTATTCTTCTTCCATTAACCCCTTCCTCCCCTTTACCCAGCGTGCCTCACCTCCCTCTCTTTCTGTCGGCGGCGACTGGGCGGGCCGTCGCTGCCGCCCTGCGCCAGGTGCCCAGGTCTTCTTCGGGCCCTTCGCCGGCGGCAACCACCACCAGGTACGTACGCCACCCCTTGGTCTTCCGTTCCTGCCGTGCGGAACCGAGCACCCAGACGCTAACTTTACTACTACTGTATCCGGATCCGATCTAATTACAAGTATATATGCATGTACATTAAGATTTGTTTTGCAAAGATCCGCCCCCTGAGCCATGGCATTCTGTTCCTATGCACATTCCCAATAAGGATTACTAAACATTGCAAAAAGTTCATGTTTTTGGGACTGTCTAATTCCTCAGGTAAGTAAGCCATGGCTTTGAAGGCGAGCTCCGGCGAAAACCGGACAAGGAGCACGGTGTTCCTGTGCATAGTGATTGGCATGTGCTGCTTCTTCTACATCCTCGGGGCGTGGCAGAAGAGCGGGTTCGGCAAGGGGGACAGCATCGCGCTGGAGGTCACGAAGCGCACCGACTGCACCGTCTTGCCCAACCTTAGCTTCGACACCCACCATTCTAAACCTGCCAGTGACAGCAGCTCTAGCGATCTTGTTGTTTCGCCGGCGAAGAAGTTCAAGCCGTGCGCTGATCGCTACACGGATTACACCCCCTGCCAAGACCAGAACAGGGCGATGAAGTTCCCTCGGGACAACATGAACTACAGAGAGCGGCACTGCCCGGCGCAGAAGGAGAAGCTGCACTGTCTTATCCCACCCCCAAAGGGTTATGTGGCTCCGTTCCCGTGGCCCAAGAGCAGGGACTATGTCCCTTTTGCGAATTGCCCGTATAAGAGCTTGACGGTCGAGAAAGCCATCCAGAACTGGGTTCAGTATGAGGGTAACGTGTTCAGATTCCCTGGTGGAGGGACACAATTCCCACAAGGAGCAGATAAGTATATTGATCAGCTTGCATCAGTCATTCCGATCGCCAATGGAACTGTCAGGACTGCGCTTGACACTGGTTGCGGGGTAAGAGGAAATGCCAAACTGCATATTGCTTGTTTCTAATTCGAGTTCATGTCTTAACACACCATAACTGTTTCAGGTGGCTAGCTGGGGAGCTTATTTGTTGAAGAGGAATGTCTTGGCCATGTCGTTTGCGCCAAGAGATTCACACGAGGCACAAGTGCAGTTTGCTCTGGAGAGAGGTGTCCCAGCTGTTATTGGTGTCCTTGGTACAATAAAACTTCCCTATCCATCGAGGGCCTTTGACATGGCCCATTGTTCCAGGTGCTTGATTCCATGGGGAGCAAACGGTGAGCTTAATCATGTAACCTCTTATATTCTGCATCAAAGTAAAAATTTTCAGGGATTGTAACTATCATTGATACTTAGAACATTCATTTATGTTTGATTGATGCAAGTCATTTTACAACCTGAAATCATTTTTCACATTTTCGCAGATGGAATGTACATGATGGAAGTTGATAGGGTTCTAAGGCCTGGTGGCTACTGGGTGCTGTCTGGTCCTCCAATTAATTGGAAGGTGAACTACAAGGGTTGGCAACGCACAAAGAAGGATCTTGAAGCAGAGCAGAACAGAATAGAGGAAATTGCTGATCTTCTATGTTGGGAAAAGGTCTCAGAGAAGGGTGAGATGGCAATATGGAGGAAAAGGGTGAATACTGAGTCTTGCCCTTCTAGGCAAGAAGAATCAACTGTGCAGATGTGTGAATCAACAAACCCAGATGATGTCTGGTATGCTGTTCATGTAATCTTGTTAATAAGAGCAGTCATTTGAACAGAGTGCTTTGGTTTGTATGGTTCTTTTTTGTTCCAAATTCTTACAAACTACTGCTACTTCATCAGGTACAAGAAGATGAAGGCCTGTGTGACACCCCTTCCAGATGTAAAAGATGAAAGTGAAGTAGCTGGAGGAGCAATCAAACCCTTCCCAGCCAGGCTCAATGCAGTTCCTCCAAGAATTGCTAATGGTTTGATCCCAGGGGTTTCGTCTCAGGCCTTTCAGAAAGACAATAAAATGTGGAAGAAGCATGTGAAGGCTTACAGCAGTGTGAACAAATATCTGCTTACTGGTAGATACAGGAATATTATGGACATGAATGCAGGATTCGGGGGATTCGCTGCAGCAATAGAGTCCCCAAAATCTTGGGTGATGAATGTTGTGCCGACCATCGCAAAGATGCCCACCCTGGGGGCTGTGTATGAGCGAGGATTGATCGGCATATATCATGACTGGTTTGACATTTTACACTTGAATCGTGTGCTCACAAAAGTAGTGTACTAGTGATCATGAACTTACAATTTGACACTGCCCTATTGCAGGTGTGAAGCTTTCTCTACTTATCCAAGGACATATGATCTTATCCATGCTAGCGGTCTTTTCACCTTGTATAAAAACAAGTAAGCTACTCTCGTCTTTTGTAGTGAATTCATAGCTTGCATTGTTACTGATTGAAACTACCAACAGGTGCAGCATGGAAGATATTCTCCTGGAGATGGACCGCATCTTGAGGCCTGAAGGTGCTGTCATAATACGGGATGATGTTGACATCCTGACTAAGGTGAACAGCCTCGCTCTGGGTATGAGGTGGAACACGAAGATGGTTGATCACGAGGATGGCCCCCTCGTGCGTGAGAAGATCTTATATGCTGTGAAGCAGTACTGGGTTGGTGGGAATCAGACAGCTGTAGCTTGAAGCAAGCACGTTTCCGAGGTTCTAACATGAGGAATTCTGCAACCCAACCTTACCCGACGATCAAGAATTACCTTAGGAGTCATCCTGTGGCAAGGAAAATGGTCAGCCCTTGTAGGGGTAGCACTGAAGCAGCCAGGATACCGTACTTGGTGGTGATCGCTGCAAAGCCTGCAACCACATAATGTCGGTGACAAATTTTTGGAATTCTTCGTTGGTTGTGTACTCTATTCAAAAGCTTGTATCTTAGAAAATTTCTCTACGGTCCGTACTGATTCGAGTGTAATTTATTAAGTAGAGTAGCTTTCTGTAAGCAAGAAATACAAGGTTTTTTGGACAACCCAGGTATATTTATCTACACCTGAATGATCCTGAAGAAAAAAGGGCTGTTTACTGCTCTACTGTTGCAACTTGAAACATGCTGGCGCCAGGCATAACTTCGAAGCCAGAAATGTTTGTTTTCTTTGAATCTATGGTCATGAGCTCTATTTGCTGTACCATACATTCAAGAAGAGAATTACATGTTCACAATACTGGACCCCACGAGATGAACACCACAAACATCAAAACGCTGCAACCAAATTGGAACAGCACCTAAGCTCATCTCTGATCATTGATTTGGGTGTACCTTTCTGTAAGCAAAAAGTACAGATACTAAGGCCTTGTTTAGATGTGAAATTTTTTTAGATTTCACTACTGTAGCACTTTCGCTTGTTTGTGATAAATATTGTTCAATCATAGACTAACTAGGGTCAAAAGATTCGTCTCGCGATTTACAATCAAACTGTGTAATTAGTTTTTATTTCCGTCTATATTTAGTGCTTCATACATATGCCGCAAGATTCGATATGATGAGGAATCTTGAAAACTTTTTGGATTTTAGTGCGAACTAAACAGACCTAAAAAATTGTGCGCACCATGTGCACCCTATCAGGCAGTCATGGAGCATCTTGTAAACAAGTGACATGACAGGTCATTCTTAAACCAACCTTTATGTTGTGATGGCAACAGGACTCTAGTGCTCAAGAACAAGTGGAAAATTCTGCAGCTTATGAAACTGACCTTTATGGCATGAATCATGCAATTCCGGCAAGGCTACGTTTAGCGTGCATATTTTTCGTTGTAGGGGTAGCACTGAATCAGCCAGGATACCGTGCTTGCTAGTGATAGCTGCAACCACTACGTTTTTTGCTTGGACCTTTCTTTACAGGTGCCCAAGCCGACCGTAAAAGCGGCTTATGCCGATGTTGATTTGTTTGTTGTGAGAGGCTGATCATTAAAACACTGCTGGCTAGTTGTAAAACACTGTTGGGTGTAGCTTATTAGATACTCCCTCCATTCCAAATTTTAAGTATCTAGAAAAGTTAGAACAACCTTATATAAAATGTTATGAAGGTAGTAGCTTTCTGTAAGCAAGAAGCGCAGATCTTTTGGACAATCCAGGTCTACTCATGCACTCCTGAATGATTCTGAAGAAAAAGGGCTGCTTATGGCTCTACCATTGCAACTTGCAACGTGTTGGCGCCAGGCCCAGGCTTAAGTTCCAACTTCCAAGACAGAATTTATTATTTTCTTCTACTCTACGGGCATGAGCGCTATTCGCTCTACCCGTACATTTAAGAAGAGAAATTACAAGTTCACAGTACAATACTTGACCTCCCGAGACGGACACCACCAAACATCGAAACGCTGCAACCAAAAGCTCATCTCTGATCACTGCACTTCCTAGTAAGAATATCCAATAACCTATTATACAGAGTACATCATCAATAAAACATCTCAGTGCTGACGCCAGTTTTGTACTGGTGCGATTTTGTAGAATCGTTTGCAGCAATAAGATTTTTATTTTCACTTATGGGGCAAACCAAGAGAACGGCGTCAGAATGACCTGGGGAGTGGCTCCAGCAATTTCGCTATGAGCTCCTCCAACCTCACTATTTTTTTTTTTGCGTAAGACGGATTTATTCAAGTTTCCTGTTAGCAATCCCTTGCAGGATTAACAATTCTCTTGGTGCCTTGCTGAGAGGTGTTAATGAAGTAGAGTCAATGGAAGTCTGGCTGGCCAGTGGATGTGAGGCAGCGGTGCCACATTCTGCTGTTGGGGTTAACGTGCTTTGGTGTTGTAATGACCTCTGTGATGGGAAGGTACACATAATGTGTGTTGCAAACACCTGACGTGATGCCACTGAACCCAGCAAATGCTCCATGGACCTATACGACATCCATACAATTTTCTTCTGTAAAAATCCTACTCTTGCATTGAAATGAATACCAGCACACTATGAAAAGAAATCAACTTACAGCATTTTGCCCAAGTACGGTGCAGAGAATAGCATCAGATGCATTTGCCCGACAGGCCCGAACCATATATGTTGGATCAATGTATTTTAGATCAGCCGGAACACCGATGTCCTTGAAATGCTTCTTGATCTGTAAGGTGATACAAATGCCACTGAATAATATGTAAAGTGGAAAAAGAATGTCCACAAAAATGAAAGAAGAGCAAGGTTAGAGCACCAGGAAGGGTCAACTCACATCAGTGTGCCAGTTCAAAGAAGGCACACTCTCTCTATAGCAAATCAAGGAATTCTTTTACAGGTTCCTTTTTAGTTAGGTGTAGGAAACCATAGTTACATAAACTATGTACTAGTCAGGAATAGATAACTAATAAATATAATCTTCAATATGGTTCCACTTTGTAAATCTAAAATAATATCTATACTTAGCATTCTTTGCGAGGTTATGAAAAAAGAAAGTTGACAACAACAATTCAGCATAAACCACACATATAATAGCCTCAAATAAAGCTCTTTTAGCAGGGAAACCAGGCAGGAAGTAAAACCTCGATTAGGTTTCACAAAAAACCAGAGCCCCACCCGGCCACCCCCAACCAACCGATGACCTTCAAAGATGCCATATACAAAATCTATTTCACAAGGGGTTTAACAAGAGATACCTTCTGCTGCATGTGGACACCAAAGTCACTAAGTATCACATTTCCTGAAGCATCAGTTGCATTTGATTTTTGCAGTAAATCCTGTCCAAAGAGTACAAAATACATTTCCAATTTTCACTATTCACCCATGAAACTAGAGCATTAGAAGCAGTCAAGAAGGATAAACTGTTTAGCCACTGTTGCTGTCTTACCTGCCCTGCACCTTCAGCAACACAAACCACACAAAATCCCTTTGTATTAAGTAAATGCTCAAGGTGTCGCAAGACACCATGTTCTCCATCGAGTGTGAAGGATACCTTCATTCATACAGTAAGCTTTTGTCAGTACATGTGAAGCAAAAACAATTTAAGTCCATCATCTTAGCATTTAGTGTTTACAGACCTCAGGTATTAGGCAGACATCAATCTGTCCACTGGAAAGAGAAGCATGCATGGCTATGAATCCACTACTTCTTCCCATTAATTTTACCAACCCAATTCCATGGTATGCACTACGTGCCTATAAACATAAGCAAGAAATCAAGTAAAGCAAGTACAGACTGTATGTCGAATTCAACTTCATTTCACTATCATTTTCAAATGCACTAACATTGAGGATCGAAGCCTACCTCTATATAGGCAGAATTGATAGCACGCTGAGCTTCTTCCACAGCTGTATCAAAACCAAACGTCTTATCCATAAAAAGTATATCATTATCAATGGTCTTTGGAACTGCTACAACTGAAACTTTCAGTTTTCTCTTTCGACACTGCAAACCAGAAAAAAAAATATAGACATAAACAACAGATGAATAATAACACTCCATGGAATACACAATATGTGTTTTGAGTGTAGATTCATTTACAACCTTCCTGAATCCAAACTAATGTAGCACACAGAACGGAAGATAGTTTTAGTACCAGGAAGTTCTGAAAATACACCCACTTCTCACAGCAGGTTTACTCAGTACCAATAATTTCAGCTATAGAATTGGGTTCAAAAGTAATTTCTTGAATTTAAAATTCAATAAACTTGCTAACTTTTAACTTGAAAAAGGCAAAAAGTCCCAAGGGGTGGACATTTGCCTGCGTTGTCAGCCAGATGTTTGCATATATAGTATATAGGTAGCAATTAGGTAATACTCTATATATGAATCTGATTACTGGGATATAGTGAAATGAACTAAATTTACCACATTGAAACATGCTCCAAAGTCCTAGAAGTATGAAATAGAAGAGAGTTATACCTCCTCATGAATAGCATTAGCTCCTGCATGGCTACCATTTCCACCAATTACAAACAGCATGTCAATTCTTCTGGCCTACAAACATAAGACGATCTTGTAAACAATATTGAAGCTGCCACACGGAATATGGTGTCTTCCAATTCAGGTTGCTTACCTGTATACTATCTACAATTTCACTAGTTTTAGCTCCTCCACGAGAGACTCCTAGGAAACTTCCTCCAGAAAGATTTATGTTTTCCACCACGTCACGTGAAAGCTGAATATTCTCACCAAAATGATTCAACAACACCATGAACTATTTAGCACCTGAGATAGAAAAGCATCCTTACCGACATTTCTTTTAAGCCTTTCTCAAAAAATCCACGATAACCAAATGGGATTCCAACAATATTCTTCACCCCATAAATCTCCAAGGTAAATACTATCTGGAAATATAAGTAAATATAGTCACATACCACCTAGGGCTCTGGTTATTCTATTCAGCGTTTACTTGAAAGTGAGGGATTCATAATTCAAAAAAACACCTACAAGTTCAATGCATAAGCATTAAAACATATCATACTAAATTACACTAAGTTCATTTGCATTTGGCCTCCCACTTTTCTCGCTAGCTCTGATCAAATGGATTATCATAATAAAACGTATATTGCTCCTAACATGGTCAGTACTTCTGTAACCTTAACAAGTGTATGTGATCCATAAATGCCTGGTGTGATATTTCATCAAGAACCTGAGCATATTGAGAATGCAAATGGTGCAAAATCACTTGAGCAATACTATAAAACAATCATACCTGTCTAATGACATCATTTAAACCAGGGCAGAGCCCTCCACAGGTAACAATGGCAGCCTTTACTTCTTCAGGTTCGTAATATATCTCCTTACGAGGACCTGCACGATGAACCCTACAGAAAGCAACTATCACTTTCTCATCCATTTCTCATTCTTAAAATTAAACAATTTTCTTAATGATAAGAAAATAACACTGTATGATTAGCCAGACCAGCGAAAGGGCCTCTAGCTGAGTTGGTTACGTGGTCTGAATAGCACTCCTCAGGTACTCAGGCTGGGGTTAAAAAAATTCCCTTGTGTGTCCCACGCCAAAGAACATGTCTAAGGTCTGGCCCCAGTCATGGTCGTTCTCACATGGGCTAGGTACTGCTATGTATCCATCTTCTTAATGCAATACCAAGGGGCTCTGTTACCCCCCGCCCCAGCAGGTTGAGTTTTTTTATTAGCCAGACCAAATAATAAGAATATAGACACTATCAATTGTTCTCTATTAGGTATTACTCATGATATGCTGAGAGGTGAATATTGACAGAAGTTAACAACACTGGAGTATTTCAGGGAAACATTCATACTTTTATCATAAAAAGGTGAATCATCTCCTCCAGAAGAAAGAACAATAACTAATGTGCTGCATGAGATCATACCAGTGTTCCACCCAGCTACAATCAGGATCAATGCACAAAGCTCCAGCAGAAGTAGGAGAGGCATACTTTATCACCTAAATAAACACACTATGATAAGTGATAAATTCACCAGTAAGAAAAAACAAAGCCTCTTCTCGAGACCATGCCTCGTTATATGTATTCATCTGCAAGTGCTTAACAAGTTATACTTGTCATATGTGCTCAATATTGACCTTCAGAAGGGCTCTATCACTCTTATTTACATAACCGTTCCACATATCAGCTGATGAGCCATCACCATCACCCAGGGGAATTCTGTCATAAAAAATAAGGGATGTTGAAATCAAAGGAGCCAGCTACAGTTCATCGGTTTAGATATCAAAACCAGTTAAGTCAAAGAAAGATATAGCAGACAGGAATGAACCTGTTTTTCTTCAAAGAGAATGTAGTTCTTCTTGGCTCCAAATCATATATATCAGTGATGTGTGGCAAACTAAAACGCCTGTTCCAGTCTTCCTGGTACTTTTGGTTCCAAGAAGGGTCAGTGAAATCTAGGTCTAGCTTTCCTGATGTAGCTGTCACATGCAGTGCTGCAAATTTTTTCCTGTACTTTTGCCTGCTTAACTGAGTGAAACCATATTGGCACCGGTCCTTTGTTGGACTCGGCCAATGTTGCTGTGTGGTAGAACTCGTACTTGCTTTGAAAGCAACAGCCATCCCAGACAAGGTCATATAAAGATTATAGTGGACCTGCTAATCCGCAGCAGGAGTTCAGTAAGATAATGCTAATCTCCTATAAAAACAATCACAATTTGAATTTGGTTGGTGGATAGTAACTCAAATTGCATCACTTGTGTAACTAAATTGCTAGAAGCATGCCACATTCAGACATTCTGTCTAATGAAGACCAAAGAAACATGCAGATGGATCATGCAAAGCTTGACACTGGCTCATTTTTTCACTTCATAATCGGCTGTATTCAGTAAGTTGGCAACGTACAGTATAAATCCTGCATTAGCGAATGCATTGGTAGTTTACAAAACTGAAAACACCAGAATATATGACTAAATGTATAATCATGATAGCAACAAGACCTAGATCCAGTTCAAGCTATTTGGAAATACACCCAATCCGTAAACTCATTGCGGACGAAACAAACCGAAATTTACACTATGCAATGAAAGGCTCATTGAAGCACATGGGATCTAAATAAACTATACAACAGAGTAACAGCACATATAACAATCCCAAAATCAAATTCGAGAAGCAGGAGGTTGACGACTTGCTTGAATCGCCGACGGCATACATTTCCGTCCTAATCAACCAACACGAGCTTGGATCACGAAACTAGCAAAAAAAAAACAGAGCCCTGACAGCGTCGTTCAAACAGAGCACGAGCATTGCAGTTGATCCGCTAGAGAAACCAGCAAGCTGCAGCCGAGGCGCCCACACCCCGCTCCTCCAATCGCAGGCACCCAAAATCCACGGTGATCCGCAAACATTCCCAACAGACACGAGCACCGATCGCGAGGGAAGCCCCCGCATCGACGCCGCCACGGACGCGAAGGAAAAAAAAAACATTGGCATTGCTCCCGTTCGAGCGTACACGCCTGCGGCGTCCATGCCCTGGGCGACCCTAACCGCCCGAGTAGATGGATCTCCGCAGACCGGGAAGCAGAAGCGGAGAGAGATCGATCCCGCGCGCAGACGCGCGGCGAAGGAGATGGATGGATTGGGGAGGGCAAGGGAGGGATGCGGCGGCCTACCTGCGGCTTTGGACGTCGAGAGGAGATGGGGGGGGTTCAACTTGGAGCGCGCTCTGCTCCGGCCTCCGGCGGCCTCGGATGGTTCCGGTTCGGGTTCGGGGTGTTCTTCGTCGCGTCGTTGATCGGTTGGAGGAGTTTGACCCCCTGGCGCGGCGGAGAAGCAGAGGCAGTGGAGCGGAGGATGACGGAGGCTGCCAGGTGGGGTTCTCTTCCAGTCCAGGTGGCGCGAGGAAGGGAGAATGAACTGCGTGGGCGCGGTGTACGGACTACCAGGCCCCAGGGGGCAGAGGTGCACAGCTCAAACTAGACCACCCATTCTACCCGAACCGTTGAGAAAAATAAAATGCTGATCTGGCAGCCTGAAAAAAATTCAAACTAAAATAGAAAATTCAAAAATAATTGAACCTGCAAGTGCGTCGGATCATATTCGAACAAAAAAATTTGACCTATTCATTTTTCTAGCCCGATGAGATCTGATGTTTGAAAAGGTCTAACACTAGAAATTGATTTGCATAAGAAGTTTTTTTTATGCAAAGAGCAATTTTCAAACAGTAAAATAAAGTGGTAGGATTTTTCTGCACAACAGATTATAAGCACAAATGATTTGTACTAAGGCCGTGTTTAGTTTCTGAAGAAAAAAAATTTTATGATATTGTAGCATTTTTGTTTGTTTGTGGTAATTATTGTCTAATTATGGGCTAATTAAGCTCAAAACATTTGTCTTGTAAATTTCGATCAAACTGTGCAATTATTTTTATTTCCGTCTATGTTTAGAATCTTTAAAAATTTTTTTGTTTTGGAGTGGAAGTAAACAAGGCCTAAATATTAATGCACTGGAAAACAAAACAGGATGTTAACAGTCGAGGACGTGAGCGAAAAGGGATATGCAGGAATACGGAAACGAACAAACATGAACGGAAACATGACATTCAAGCCAACATGTTTTTTCTGTAGAGATCTACTCTCTCCATTCCAAATTATAAGTCATTCCAAAAATCTTAAAAAGAAATTTTTCTAAGTTTGACCAAATTTATATTATAAAATAATAATTATTATGGTACTAACTAAGTATCGTTAGATTCTTTCTTAATTATATTTTCATAATATATTCACTTTACGTTATAAATCTTAGTATTTTTCTCTATAATTTTGGTTAAACGTGAAAATGCTTTTACTCTCCAAGATTCTTAAAATGACTTACAATTTGAAATGGAGGGAGTAGAACATGAAACTTAAGCTAAGAGAACAAATATTTTTTTTCCCGAAAAAGATCTGATGTTCAAACGTTACTACAATTTTTTTTCACAAAATTGGAACTGGATGGAATAAATGAAGAATGGAACAAAGAAGAAATTATCCCGTCCCTTTTTCATGTGCAGACATGAGTCCACTACATCAGCAGTTATTGGCCCAGAAACGGCTATGCTCTGTGCGTGGCCCATCGAAATATATGTGCTGTTTAGGCTCGGAGGAGGAATGCACGCGCGCGCCCGATCCAGTTAGGCCTTGTTTAATTTATAAAACTTTTTAAAATTTTCCGTAAAACATTAAATATAAATAAAAATAATTAATTATACAGTTTGTCTGTAATTTACGAGATGAATCTTTTCAACGTAGTTAGTCTATAATTAGATAATAACTAGTATAATGCCATAGTAAAGAATAAAATGACATATACAAGAGAAAGAAAATGGCAGGGAGTTTCCATTTCAACACTAATTTGGCTTTATTTGAAAGTGCAGCACAACACCCATTTTGACAGTATTAACTGAAACTGCAGACAACCTCGACACCTGAGTGACCACCTGAACCAAATAGTAAATGAGAGAATCTTAATAATAAATCTGAAGCACATATATATTAAGAATATTGCTATTTTGTTCATAATATTATTCACCGTTAAACCAAACTTGTCAGACATACAGAGCTTTGGTGGCTCCTGCCTTGGAGTTTATCTTGGGAGTCACCATCAGAAGTTGTCATCAACCGATTTCCACCCATCAGCAAAGAACAGTCGAGATTATCAAGAACAGGATAAAATATATCTTAAAAATCTTGAGGCGATTTCCACCCATCTGAGCATCAACCTCTGCCTCTGCCTCCGTGCCAAGTAATTCCTTTTTGTGTCCAATGTAAAATAAAGTCTCTTTGGCAAGATGCCTACATAAATAATTGTCCATATTAAGTGGTCTTTGGTTTAATCCATGATATGATGATTATTTGCTAGTAATTATTTTTTCCAACTCAAGTGTAATTTCTCAGGTTGATTTTTACATGCCATATTTTGTTGAAGTTATCCTCTCAAAAATAAAATGAAACACAAAATTCTCCCATCACGTTTGAGTTATGACATGACAGCATAGATTGTCATTACCCTCCTCGTGTACCAAATGTTGTCATAACCAACCTTCAATTCCATCAGACTATGAATAGTCAATAGACAACTTAAATGGTGGGTTGTGCAATTCAGTTAGAATATCACAATGTTTGCACTCACATAGGCATAAAATCTGCCAGTTCCTACTTCATAGTCTGCTTGAATATTACCAGCGCATTTGTATTCCTTAGACTTAAATACTAAAAATTGTATTCCTAGTCTACTTGAATATTACCAGTGCATTTTAATTCCTTAGAAAAATTTAGACTTTGCTGATTGAAGGAGGTAGGAAACATATCATTTCAGTTTAGTCATACCTCACCATTCATGTTCCCATGAACCAATATCACCTTCAGAGCCTAACAAACAATATTTCAAGCTCTCCAGAAACAATGTCTCAGTTCTAGATTCATGTGAACAGCTGAGGATTTAAGTTTTTTTGTCAAACAAAAATTATCGTAAAAGGACAGTAGGAAGAGAACTATTGCGGCATGAACATACCCTTTCTCCTTCAGTGGACATTGTCAAAGCTAGCACTGACAGTATGTCGGCCATGTACTTCTACAAGAAAATAAGATGGTAGCATCAAAACTGCACCAAACCAATGTACAACATACCGAAGCTCGGTGATACAAAGCATTCACACATACCTTGAGCTCGGGCTCTAGTATTGTTTCAAAGTAGGACTTGAGAGTTCCAAAGTGCAGGCAAAGGAATTTCGGTAGATTGGGACAGAAGTCATTCAGCTCATGGCAGCAGGAATCTCTTGCCTGAAACAGATAAATTTTAGTGGGCAGCGAAAGGGTTAAGAAACAAGTTGTTGATTGCACACAAATACAGGAGTGCAGCTGGAGCACACAATTATCCTTGTGAGACACAAGGAAACTCAATCTTTACATAATATACAAGCAATAAAGAGCATACAGCACTACGACGCTCAACTCGTCTTCACAAAGATGACAAACTTAAACCCACAACTAATATGACACGAGCACCACCACTAAAACTTAGTTACCTTGGGGGTCATGCAACCCTCTGGTAATGGCGAATCATGCCGAGCTCACACAAATTAGTGGCCAGGATTTCACACAAATTGTCCGTGCTAACACTACGACGACATTGGATAATAAAAATTAAACAACCAAAGAGTATATTACCTATGCTAATGCTACAGTGATATCAGGTAATACAAATCAAACTAAGATTATTCGATAGCCGGCTACTCCATGGGCAATATACTATCAGGGCATACAAATCAAACAACCAAATATTATTTCATGGCTGGGTACTAATAGCTCTTGTGGCTTACAGTCATACTCTCCAGGATCATAGCAGAAACGAATCATTTTACACAAACCATAATCTTTTTGCAAACACAAAGAAATAATCCAAAAGATTGTCTAAAATGTCAGGCACCATAACAATTGGATCGCAGAATGGAGTGCTTGAATGCAGAAACACGTAACAGTGCATATGACAAACATAAGTTGAGGTGGATATAAAATTATTAAAAGGTTGTACCACACCGATCAAATTTTGGAAGCTTGCCAAAAACTTGACTTTAGGCAGACAATGAGTGAAAGACCACATATCCAGAGGTAGAGAGTCCAGACTATACGAAATGCAGCAATTAGTGTGTCAAATTTATCTGGTCCTCCAATGCAGAAGCAATCGTCATTGCTACCAAGCCATCTTCTTCAGGGGGCAACTCCATCGTCACATCTATTTGATCTCTCGTTCTCCTCTAGCAATCCGCGCTTGTCCTCTGCATGAAGTGCAGTTCTGACTTGATGTTCTTGAGCTCCTACGCAAGTGTAGAAGTCTTGCTTGCCATTCAAACTGCCAGCTGCAGATTCATTCAGGCACAAAATAATGATATGAGAAGGAGAGGACACAGGACAATTGGTATGCAGCCAACATTTCTAGCCGGTTCACTCCTAGGGACAACAAGATTATAGATTCTGTAACACGATGGAGAAGAGCACGATGAAATCAAAGCCGGTGTGGTGGGCTCGAAACCTTTTGCACGGCGGTGAGGGTGTCAGAGAGCTGCGCTACCTACTGTCGCGGAGTCGAGGCCACATACGAGCATCCTCCCGGAGGCGCTTCCTCCGCTTAGACTCCATCTCACGTACCCCCAATCCCTAGCCCCAAGACAGAGCGCATCAGGACCCGACTCAGTCCATAGGAAGCAAACAAGGAATTCAATTCGTCGGGAGAAGGCTATTACCATGGGAATGGTGGTGGCCGCAAGGGGAAAAGAGGATCGCGTGTGGGGAGAGGCCTCACGCCCGCCTGCGCGGCCTTGCGTCTTGCGCCGCCCGGCGACTCTGGCCACCAGATCCGCCCATCGTCGACGAGCCGGAGGAGGTCATTGAAGCCAAAAAGCTCGCCGTCGTCGGGACCCAAGAGGCGGCGGCGGAAGTTTGCATGGTCTTCTTTCTTTCCGCGGTCGCTCGAGCAAAGAATAGATCAAAAAAAGAAGACGACGCGGGGATCTAACCATGGCCAGGGGCGGCGTGACGGGGAAGGAGCGTGGAAGACTACAGCCGTTGGATTTGGTCCCGGTTAATTTTGAGACATTGATTTTAATGGAGATAAAATCTTGTGTGCGTTTTCCTGGGTACACAATGGTTGACGCCCTCAGTGGGAGTGATTCTTTTGGGTGGACCGAGCATAATTTTGTTTGGTGAATTATAGTAGAGATTATCAAATACAAATGAAAGATGTAGCCAAACTAAAAAAAATCACCAACTAAATAAGATTGTTACGAATGGAATGCAAAGTACGAGCGAACAGAGATGAAGTGATCGAACTCGGTGTCGTTCTTTATTCATTGATCGGTATTTATACAAGTCGAGGGGAGGAGAAACTCTTCCCCCAAGTAATCTCGAAGCCATGATGAGTCGTGGGAGAAGTTACGGAGACACGGACACTTACGGAGCCATTGGGGAAGTCTCGATTCTCAAGTTGTTAGAATAGATCTTCCGTGAAAGAATCTGAGAAGATGAGATCACCCAACTTAAAATATCAATAACAAAGGTCTTACCTGATCTCATCACAGCTCATGCGCCCCGGCTCGCTTGCCGGAGACACCCTCTTGCCTCCCGCTCCACACTTGACCCCGCAGTCTCCCTCCCATCGGTGTCTCAGATCAGCCAAAGCCAAGTCCACCGTGAGAGGTGAGACGGGCGACGACGCGTGCAAAATCTCTGGTTTACAAACGCACCGGCGTCCCGGATGCAATGGCAGCCAAGCGCCCAAGCCAGCAGCCAGCAACTAGTCGTAACCGCCGTAACCCCTCTGACGCGGCAGCATGTGTCCGCTCTTCCCCGCCACACGGCGCTGAACGGCGCGGGGAGTTGCCAGCGACGAGCCGACCACGGCCGGCCGGCCATTTTTTTCCGGCCGAGGCCGAGACAGCAGCGGCTGAGGCCGGAGAGGAGACTTTGACGGCCGGGTCTTGGCAGGCATTCGTAATTGTAGTACGTGATCGCGACGGGTGGTGATACCGATGTGGCTTTGCATTAACCAGACCAAGTGGTGGACGACGGACGCCGCTGATCGCCGACATTTTTGGCTAACTGATGGCATGATTAGGACCCTGAAAAGGCTGCAATCGAATTAATCGCTGCTGAGTACTGGGTTGGACTGGCCAGTGCAGTGCTAGCTGCTCCACTGAACGGCCGTTAATAACCGGTGCTCCGCTAGCTTTGCTCTTGGTTGCTTCTAGATTACTCTGTGGGTGTGAGCGGGTTATCTATCCCTGCATAAGAGATGACATTAGGATGACGCCATCAGAGGCTGAGATGGTGAGCAGTATGCGGCTTATAATCAACTACTCCTAGCCACTTTCAAAAAAAGAGGACCCAAACTTGAAAGGTTGCCATTTTGCCACGGATGGGCGTGGCGTGTCGATCCATCGGTGTCCAGTGTCAATAGCAGGGTTTATTCTGGCTGTCGATCGATCCTTCAGCAGCTCACGCAACGCCAACCGGAGTGAACACAAGCACTGGACTGACCACGGCCTGGAGGCTGGAGCAATTCCGTTTCCATATCTCTCTTGAATGCAAAAAAAGTCTACACAGCGGTTGATTGGCTACCCATTATGTAGCCATATATAGAAAGAAGCAACTCGGTCTTTGCTGTCGATCCTCACCTAGCTGGGAAAAGAAATTTGCGTGCAAACATATCTCTAAGCATGCTGTATAAATTTACATCATTCATTAGCTTATCATTTGTCACAAAGTTTAGAGTTTTTGCCTCGTTCCCTAAAAACGAGGCTGTTGATGAAAAATCAATACTATTATTCAGGCGGGGAATCTTTTCCCTCCGTAGTTTGCCTTAAAAAAATTGTCACGAAGTTTCTGGAGCACAAGGTTTGCTCTGTTCCGTTTCAGTGCTAGCTTCTCTTTCTTCTTTTCAGTATTTCAGCAAAGGGTGGTACAGTATATGAAACGCGCACTAGTTGATCCACCACTTGCTTTATGCATGACGGAAACAAGAATTCTTTAGTCTCTACGAAGAACTGGGATGGCGAAAAGGGATTGCTTTAGGACGAACGTGCCAAGAAGGGGAAAAAAAAAAGATGCTGCTGGCATGCTGATGCATCATGCATTGGGGATATCCTGGGATATTTTCATCAGTAGCTCGTCAAAAAAGAATGCCAGTCATCATGAGCACTTTCACTCCTAATCAGCCAGCCGCCCCAGGACCAAAGCACTCCAAGCAACAGGGGGGAACAGATCAGTTCAGGTTTGCCGTTTGCGATTGTTAGCATTCCATCAGCTGGTGGGAAAAGCGGAAGATTCAGTCTAAAAGCTGTGTCTTGCACGCTTGGATTATTATCAGTTTATCACCACAGACACCACCGAAAATCCCCGATTAGTCAATGCTTTACAGCCGTGGTCGATCTTCTTTCGGTTAGTGACGCAGTATTTCTTTCTGCCGAAAAGAAATACAAAACCATCATCAACAACCAGTGTTTATTTTTTGCGGTATTTCCTATAAGATGGTTATTGATGCATTTTCTCTAAACAGCACAATGCTTTCTTATTAATGTATTTTCGCACAAGTGTCCCGGCGAAGATTAGGCCAGCTATTGGACTGTCGCGCGGGCTATATTTTGATGGGCATTTTGTAGGAATTCCAGCTCGTTTGACTCGCGCTGAGCTAGATCATTATTTGCAACGAGCCAAGTGGAATGGAGCTAGATCGGTGGCTGCATGCATGGAGACCAAGTTGCACTTGCATTTGACCATGTTAAATTTATGCCCATGGTTGTTCTTGCCACAAAGGAGATGACACGCTGTGCACAGCCGCAGTTGCTGATAGGAAATTAAGTGTGGTGCTTAACTTGCACTCGGAGTGAGAAGTCCCCATGTGCATGCGTCAGCAGCGGTATGGATGGTCCTGAGCTTCTGGCCTCGCGTCGCGTTGAAGCTGAAAATTTTCAAAGCATTTTTTTCCATCAATCCAAACACCACATCACATCTGACATCCCGATATGTGTCATCCAAAATAATAGTGTAAAACATTGAATAGAGTGAGCAGCACAAATCCTAAACAGAGTTTTCACCGACGAAGATAAAGCATGTACATGTTGTAATACATTTATATTTTTCCTAATGTTTCCTTGGAGAGTGGGATGTATTCTTGGGCTAGCAGCTCTCATAACACATTGGCCTGACTCCCAGCTGTTTTTCTATGGATTTTAATCGGTCATGGATAATCGTAGGATAAAGACATGAATGTGAATTGATCCAGCCACACGAATACGAATAAATATATGCATAGACAGATGTAAACACTATCAGATATTTCTTTAGATATATCCTGGTAATATCCGAATTGAGCAACTTAGTCTTATTTTTTACTAAAAACTTTCAAAATCTCCTATCTAACAGTTTGACAATTGGACTTGGCATTTATAGCAAGTTGGCAAATTCTTCTTATTTCTTAGCATTTTATGCGCACCTAGAATAGGCTTGGCATAGTGCATGCACGCGCTTTTATAACAAGCTCACAACTTAATGTTTCTTCATTGATCTAACCAGCAAAAACAAAAGTTGTACTTTTGATGCATCAGAAACAAAATAATTCATGCTGCTGGTGGCCTGGCCCTCCGACAAAAATTGATGTGCGAGAAGAAGCGATTTCGTGCAGATGCTGATAAGTACACTTATAAGAAATTTGTTCAGTACATATTTTTAAGAATTGATCGGGAAGTCAAGTCGGAACTCACCGCAAAACGCCGGTGCGAAGAAACTTGCACGAAGAGAAGGCCGCGCGCGTGATGTAGACCAGTGCGTGGGCTCACATTTTTTTTGTCAAGTCAAAATTGCCTAACACTTAGAGATGCCCTTTTTGTTTCCTCATATCGTTTTAAGAGTTGGGAAATAACAATATTTGCTAAACAAATTTTGCAAAGCTGTTGGAATTGCTCAGTAGTACTCCCAGATATTCAATATTATAGATATATCTGAGACTATATATATTTAATATCTGAAAAAAAGTTAGTTAAGGTATTGAAAGAACATCTAATCGCTGTCCAATTCTCTTGGGACAGTTCGGTAGATATCTCTACCTGTACCTCGACGGCCGACGCACGAGTCAGCTGTCCGCCTGTCCGCTTGCTCGCGGCTTATGTAGGCAACCGCAGACCCATCCTCAGCTTGCTGGCTCTGTCTGTCTGCTGTCCCCATTCACTTCCCTTCACTCGCCTTCGCCAAGACCCAGGAGTAGTGTTGAGAGTGGCAGGTCAAGAAGGCAAGACGGAAGAGCCAGCCAACCGAAGGATCAACAACGCTGCATCACGCCGAGACCGGCACGGCAGGCTCCGTTTCTACATATACTTGTGGTCTGCGCGGAGGGGCGGTCGTCAGTTAGAGCATTGCTTCCGTGTGGTGTGGTGTGGTGTGGCTGGTAGCTCGGCTCGTCTTTGAGCAGAGCAGAGCAGAGAGAGAAAGGGAGGGAGCCAGCAGCACCCGGCAGCAGCGATGGCGGGCGGCGGGATGGCGGCGCTGGGCGTGAAGACGGAGCGCGCGGCGCAGTACAAGGGCCGCATGACGCTGGCCGTCGCCATGACCTGCCTCGTCGCCGCCGTCGGGGGCGCCATCTTCGGCTACGACATCGGCATCTCCGGTACGTTCCCGTGCACTCCCGCTCCTGTTCCTCTCGTTTGCGTCCGCGCTGCGCTCAGCTCTGCTTCCATAGTCCACACCCCGGTGCCGTGTCCGCTTGATTCTCATCCATGAACGAACAAGCCGCCCGTTTCGGTTTCAAGGCCGTGACGCCGGCCGGCGTGGCCCCGCTCGGATTTGGCCGCTCTACGACTACTAGTCCTGTCTTGCCGCCCTGCAGGCCCACAACAAAGCCAGCAGCGATCGAGGTGTCCGTCGCGTTCCCGCAACATTTCGCCACACGCGCACACATCACGCACACATGGAAATCGGGCCTTTTGGAAAGGTGGATTTCGTGGTATCTCTCGACGACACGCGCTTTTCCCCCGCCAAGCCAAGGCCGTGTGATTGGGTCTCGGTAGGTTGTTGGTATAGTGGAGCTGAACTGAATCCATATACTCTACCATGCGTCTCGTGGTCTCCACAGCGGTAGTAGAATTTTTTGGTCGGGTTCGAGCGAGCAACGAAGCCTTCTGTGATTTCAAGGGCTCCGGCTCCGGGCACGACACGCACGCGGACGCCACAAAGCTTGCAGTCAGAGCTGGCGGCGCCGAGTGGTCCGCTTCCGCGCGCTGTCGTCGCTGCCGTTCCGCTCCATCTCTCTTCTCCGGGATGGAGTTTTTCTCGTTTTTGGCGTAGTAGGCCTCTGTTTAGGAGGCCCGTGCGACGGACTATTAGTTGAGTGGTAGAGCGTGTCCCTGATAATTGCGTCGCTATGCCTAGGCTGGTCCTAGCACGCGCTCTGTACCTGCACGCTCGATTCTGACTTGGATGATCGATTGGTTTGAGCTCGTGTTCACTGAAGGCTCCACGCCTCTACCGATCCTCGCTGAATAGCTTCAGGGCCAGATATTAGCCTCAGTACAACTCGTCACTCGTCAGAAACGGTGACCGGAACCGGGACGTCGAGATCATCAACAAATCAGTTCAGCGGACAGTATAGTTGCCAGTACTACTCGCTAGGCGATTTCCGCGACAGTATAGTTGCAGAATTTGTTACTGAGAAGGTAGGTAATCCTGGGAATCATAGCAGTGCAGGTAATGCACGGCAGGGACCAGGAAAAAGATGCAGTAAAAACACCCACATATGACGAGCAAATCTTTGGTTTGTCAAAGTTTTTTTATATTTGGGAGGGAGTGGGACCAGTGGTTGCTGAGTCCACTGACCGTGCCCTATGGTATGCCGTCACGACAAAAAAAAAATGCAAAATTTATAACATGTCGAGGTCAAGCAGTCTCTCAGTACCTCCCCCTATTGTGGTAAAACTAATATATCTCTTCTTTCTCTAGTAGTCTTTAATACCTTTTTTTAACACTAATATTTTTCCTATCTTTCCTCAAATGAAGTGAAAATTACATCTCCATGAACCATCTTTTTTCCTACACACCTATGGAGCCCATCTTTTATATGAGTATTGAGAAAGATATATTGGGTAGTAACTATCCCAATTGTTGGTGTCTGGACCCGTGACCCAGACACCAACGAGTGATTAGTTTCTGTGTGTGCTGGGACCCAGATGATGATGCAAGAAGAACATAAGGGTTTATACTGATTCAGACAAACGACACCCTACGTCCAGTGTTAGGGTGTAGTCTTGTATTATCCTGCACCCGAGGTACTTGTAGTAGGGGTTACAAGCGAGCTGCGAGAGAGGGAGAGTGTCCTAGGTCTCGGCTCGAGAGGTGGTTGAGTGCTCGTGTGAGTTCTTAGGTTGTTGAATCGTGTCTCTGGACAGGGCTCTGCCTTCCCTTTTATAGTCTCAAGGGGAGGCAGGGTTTACATTATTGTCTATTTCTAGCATATAGAGGGGGGATGGCGTCGGGGCTATAGCAGCAGGGTGTCCCATCCTTGGAGTTGTAATCGCGACATGGTTGTCCCTGGTGATGACGCAGGGACATCCCTGATGTTGTGGATTTGATGTCTGGACCTGTTCTTTCCTTGTTGAGTCCTATTCGAAGGTATGACCATCTTTTTCGAGGCCTCTTCCCTTGACCCGCGTCAGGATACAGTGGTGCCTCATTATGGTGGCAATACCTGAGATTTGACATCTCCCATCCCTCCTGACCGGTCGTACGCACAGTAGCAGGGGTTAGGTGCAACAAGAGATAGAGTAGGTAGCACAGTGGGCGCCATCCCCTGTTGCGATATGGGTGAAGGCATGCCCGCGTCCCATCCGTGGTGTGGGTGTCGTGCGCAGGAAGCCGGGGAACAAGAGGTCCAAGCCGAGGCCAGGGCTTAGACGAGTCGGAGAATTCGCCCGAGGCCGGGGCTCGGGCGAGTCAGAGAATTTGCCCGTGGCGGGGGCTCGAGCGAGCCGTGGGGGAGATTATGTTTCACTAGTCATGTATTGGGCCAAAAGGGAGTTGTCCCGACCCATCCTGGGGATGTCCCATAAGGCATCTTGGGCCTTAGGAAGTAGCTTTTGGCTTTTTTTTGTTTCAGTGGTTGGGGTACCCTGGTTTATGGTACCCGACACCAATATTCATAAAAATAGTACTAATCTACCTGCTACTTATATATTAGGATATCTTTAAAAATATAAGGCAACAACTAGTTCTTACATGCTATTTAGGTATAAGTGATATTTTATTTATATATCTTCCTTCCCTCTCTCGTCCTTTATGAGCAGAAGAGCTAGGAACGACCTGGTACTCTAAGTGAGATAGGTATGGAGAGAAGAGACATATTTTTCTCTTTTCTATCTTTTCTCTTCCACGTAAGCAAAATGTTCTCTTCCATGTAAGCAAAATGTTGATATGGATTTTAATAAGATAGTTAAAGTGACACTATTAAAACACCCTTGGAAATAAATTATTGGAAGACAAGTGAAGTGGAGATGCTCTAGGAAGTATAAGGGCACTCACAATGCAGACTCTATCATGGAGTCTAAAGTTATTTATTACCTCGAACAATGTAGACTTGGAGTCTAAATAAGACTTGGAGTCTTATTTTTTCTACTTTTTTCTTCAATAAATATGCTGCCACATCAGTAAAATACCATAAATAATATGTAATTAATTGTCTTGGACTCTATGATAGAGTCTTGCATTGAGAGTGCCCTAAGGGCAGTCCCAATGGATGAAACTATGTACAGATTCCAAGAGAACCATTTCAATAAAAAATCATCTATAGAAATCATCTTACACAATGGAAGAAGTCTATGTGCAATAAATATTAAACTTTTTTAATCTCTCTCCTTTTATCTCTGCTGTGCTCTCTCTCCTCTTGTTCTCTCACAACCACACAAGACGCAGAGCAAGCAAGCATGCAGTCTCACAACCGCACAAGATGCAGAAGCTTGCAATGCTGGTGGGTAGGGGAAGCGAGCAAGCATGTGGCGTGTGGCTGGCGGACCAGCATAACGGACGGCGGTCGGCGTGCGAGTGTGGTTGCGCAGATGGGAGAGCACAACTCTGATGAACGCACGCAACACCCATGGAAGAGCATGGCGGCTCTAGCAAATGCGCCCATGGAAAAGCTCGCTGCTGCAGAGCAGACAAGCGCGCGGCAGCGAGAACGGGCGAGCATGGCTGCTCCACGCGGGATCGTGGCTGCTCCATCGTGGGATTTCTTGCATGGCGTGAGCGAGCGGAATGCCCAGTCGCATGGCGCGATGCTGGAGATAGAGGAAGACTCGACTTGGGTCTCTCCAACGGGATTTTCACGAAATCCTACACCTCGTTCCTTGCGTCGACTTCGTTTCTTCTTCAAGAAACGGTTTCTTTCTTTTTTACTATCTCTCTTCAATTAATCTCTTAACACATCAGCAAAATATTTATGATATAGCCTAATTAATACACATAGAAACTACAATAAATGTACCATTGGGAGTGCCCTAAGTAACTCCCTCATCGGTTCCATCCTAAAAAGATGTTAACGGACAACAACTGCATTTACTATATGTCTATATATGTGATTCTGGTTCAAACCCTATACTAGCTCTGGAAGGTGGTCATGTTAGTGATTTGAGTGGTTGTATAGCTTTGTAGTAGGCCAAACTATCCAGTTTGATTAAGTCTATATAATAAAAGTATCAATAATTATTAATAATTTTCCATTACAAATATCGATAGTTTCCGTGACAAATTTAGTAAAACCTATAATAATCTTATTTATAATGACAATTTTCTTTTAGTATGAAGAGAGTATTATTTTTAAGAATATATATTGTATTCGCAAGTCAAACCAAAGTCACATGCAAGACCCGGTTGACACGGTGATAAGTACTGTTACTATATAACATCGCAACTACATTATCCTAAAGCTGGCTTTGTTTAACAAATGACAACATGACCACTGGATCTTATCTCCAACTAGAAGAGACCATCAGTGTTGAAAACACTTGAAAAAATTACTTTTATACACTGGATATTATTTATTTAGAGCATCTTCACCCACTAGTTCGCTCTTTTAACTGTTGGTCTTTCAAAAAAAAAGGTCCGGAGGACAGGAACATCCCATCTCTCCTTGTGTCTCATGGCTAAAAAGTGTGAATACGTTATAAAAAAAGAGTGTGAATGCGTTGATCTATGGTCAACTGTAACTGAAATGCTCGCATTTGCTCCATAGCGTGTCCGCTCTACCCTCTAACTGCAGTTCCGTGGAAGTTTTGGAAGGATTGCAATTGGAACCCAAGAGTTATCGATGGAGAGGCAACAAAATGTTTTTTCTTTTTTGGAGGAGAAGCCACAAAATGGTTGTGGGGGTACATGTAGGCTGTAGCAATGGCCTAGAGGTTCTATTTGGTGCCGTTAATTCTTAAGCTAGCACTTGCTACTTGCTAGTGGTAATTTCCATCTGGTTATGCGATCTTCGAGTTTTAAACTTGATTATATTATTATTTTGAAAATACAGTTATAATATATAACAAGTATGGAATTGTGAAACTAGTTTTCAAACAAAACCTATGCAATAGATTTTTGTGTTTCCAAACTAAACATTTAGAAATTATCAACGATCAAAGTTTTAAATATTTCACTGGATTTTGGAGAACTGTCAAGTATACCAGGGGGCTATGCCATACTATCGTTTGGTTGAAAAGGGCTATGTCATACTATCGTTTAACTGAAAAGGCATGACTGAAAATATTGTGTTTGCTTATTTATTGTAAGAAAAAAAATATTATTAAATGACCGATAGATTCGGCAGATAAGCTCAAGGCCATAGGCAGGTTCAACATTGATATGAGTGACGGTGACGGCAGAAATAACCCCATTGAAGTGTGTTATGACTAACGGATCATGGCCGGCATGGCCGTGTGAAACAACCGGCGGCCCGGCACGGCAAACCGGCCCACAGACCGTGCCTTGGGCCGTATGTCAGCATGGGCACGACGATGACACGGCCTGCCAGACATAATGGCTGTCGAGGCATGAAGCCCTGTCGGGCCGGCACGGCCCGATAACCATCTATAGCTCAAGCGAACATGATGTCATCAAACATGATGCTGCAGGAGAATTCCACACTCGTTGTTCACTCTGGGCATAAAACCCGCTACTCATTACCCGAACCCGAAAAACCCGAACCCGCAATACCCGATTCCAGTTCGAGCAGTGAATCTCAAAACCCGCAATTTTTGTGGGTAATTCGGGTTTAGGGTTCCGGTATCCGAAAACCCGAACCCGCATATCATATGAACATCAGAACATGTGTTTCACTCTGGTTTTGAGACCGGAAGGACTGAACTGCTAGCCTGCTGGCTGCTGCAGCGCTGCTGTTATTTATCTTGTTTTCTTTGGACTTCTATGACTGTTTGTTAGCTGTTACTCAAGTCTTACCTGTGTTCTGTGTGGCTGTGAGCCTGTGAGACTAAATTTTATTTGTGAATGTGTCAAGTGTTATACTCATATACTGTTATGTATTAAGTGTCGTTTGCACTTGGCCATTTTATAATTCTATGTAGTTATGTATTTATAATTCTATGCCAAATTATATGATGTTTAAGGGGTTGCTTACATTCTACAGAGTTCGGGTAGAATGGGATTACCCGAACCCGAACCCGAAGTTGTGGGTACCCGCGGCTGCGGGTAATGGGTTTTTGGGACTGAGTTCGGGTTCCAGTTTCTATTACCCGAACTTTCCAAAACCCGAATTACCCGACCCGATCGGATCGGGTAACCCGAACGCCCAGAGTGACTCGTTGTGCCACTAGTTGAGTTGATCGGGTGAACACTCTTTTAGTTGAGTTGAGGCCATGACCACAACAAATTGTACTGTGAACTGTGTCTGAAGTGCCAATGTTTCACAATGGATTACCATCTCCTGGTATGTTCTGCGGATCTGATTGACCGAATGCTGCAGGAGGAGTGACATCCATGGACCCATTTCTGGAGAAATTCTTCCCGGTGGTGTTCCACAGGAAGAACTCCGGCGGGAAGAACAACTACTGCAAGTACGACAACCAGGGGCTGGCGGCGTTCACCTCCTCGCTCTACCTCGCCGGCCTCGTGGCCTCCCTGGTGGCGTCCCCCGTGACTCGGAACTACGGCCGCAAAGCCAGCATCGTCTGCGGCGGCGTCAGCTTCCTGATCGGCGCGGCGCTCAACGTGGCCGCCGTGAACCTGGCCATGCTCATCCTCGGGCGCATCATGCTGGGCGTCGGCATCGGTTTCGGCAACCAGGCCGTGCCGCTGTACCTGTCGGAGATGGCGCCGGCGCACCTCCGCGGCGGGCTGAACATGATGTTCCAGCTCGCGACGACGCTGGGCATCTTCACGGCGAACCTGATCAACTACGGCACGCAGAACATCAAGCCGTGGGGGTGGCGTCTGTCGCTGGGCCTGGCGGCGGCGCCGGCGCTGCTGATGACGCTGGCCGGGCTGTTCCTCCCGGAGACGCCCAACAGCCTCATCGAGCGCGGGCGCGTGGAGGAGGGCCGGCGCGTGCTGGAGCGCATCCGGGGCACCGCCGACGTGGACGCCGAGTTCACGGACATGGTGGAGGCGAGCGAGCTGGCCAACACCATCGAGCACCCGTTCCGGAACATCCTGGAGCCCCGCAACCGGCCGCAGCTGGTGATGGCCGTGTGCATGCCGGCGTTCCAGATCCTGACGGGGATCAACTCCATCCTCTTCTACGCGCCGGTGCTGTTCCAGAGCATGGGCTTCGGCAGCAACGCGTCCCTCTACTCCTCCGTGCTCACCGGCGCCGTGCTCTTCTCCTCGACGCTCATCTCCATCGGCACCGTCGACCGCCTCGGCCGCCGGAAGCTCCTCATCAGCGGCGGGATCCAGATGATCGTCTGCCAGGTGATGGCGACTGAATGCTCGACTGAGTTCTGACCGATCGTACTCTTGGGACTAACGCGCACTACTTGCATTGCAGGTGATCGTGGCGGTGATCCTGGGCGCCAAGTTCGGGGCGGACAAGCAGCTGTCGCGGAGCTACTCGATCGCGGTGGTGGTGGTGATCTGCCTGTTCGTGCTGGCGTTCGGGTGGTCGTGGGGCCCGCTGGGGTGGACGGTGCCGAGCGAGATCTTCCCGCTGGAGACGCGGTCGGCGGGGCAGAGCATCACGGTGGCCGTGAACCTGCTCTTCACCTTCGCCATCGCGCAGGCGTTCCTGTCGCTGCTGTGCGCCTTCAAGTTCGGCATCTTCCTCTTCTTCGCCGGGTGGATCACCGTCATGACCGTCTTCGTCTGCGTCTTCCTGCCGGAGACCAAGGGCGTGCCCATCGAGGAGATGGTGCTGCTCTGGCGGAAGCACTGGTTCTGGAAGAAGGTCATGCCGGCGGACATGCCGCTCGAGGATGGCTGGGGCGCCGCACCTGCCACCAACAATCACAAGTGAAGACAGCATGCGTGCTTGCTTTCGTGGACATTATTACAGTATAACCAAAGAAAACGAGGCACACACACTGACATGTACTCCTAGGCGGATGCTTATTCATATTGTAATCTGTATGTAAGCAGGTTGTGTGGTGATACGCGAATGAGACGTTCGGTTTGTGCGTGCTTGTTCTTTACTTTTTTTTAACAATATATAAATTAGACACACATAACCTATACACTCCACACTCGTCACACCACATGCGTCTGTTTTCCCCTTTCCCCATTTTTATAAAGGGTGACCGGCGATTTCTAGGGTTGGTCGAGCTAATTAAGTTCTCACCGCTCCCTTCTCGCGATAGTTTCCATGATTGCTAGAGTTACTTTTGGTGTTAGTCACTGTGTTTGGTGCGGTGGTTTGTAATTTATTTCGTCTTAGTGTGTTTGTTCTCTTAGCGATTTAATTTCTTTGTTGAGTATTTAGGTTGGTTCTGTTGTTTGGATTTATTGCTTTTTTTATCTTTGTATTTGTATGTGGTATGATGCCGGTTGATTTGGGTTTTGTCGCTAAATATTTTTAGATGTTGCGAGATGCGAGCTTTTTTGTGATGTGTCTAGGGTTTTGATCCAACGCGCGTGTGTCATATGTGTCTTCCAAATTTTCTGTGGATGCCCGATGTTGAATCTGTGATTTGCTTTGATCCTGAGCGGATGTCGAAATATTGTAGTTTGTAGCATTTACGATTCATTTTGCATTCTATGTCATAAAATGATTCATGAGTACTGATTACTGATGATAATCATTCATGTATGCGCCCAAATCCGATATAGTAGTAATAAGCATGAGTAATCAATTAGCGATGAGCTCCTTTTTGTGTTCTCGTCAATTTGCTGCTCATTGTGCATATTTTTGTCTTTGCCTCTCTAATATACATGTACTACCAGTAATTAAGCTAGAGAATCATGGTCGTTTATTCTTTAAAAGGAGTTAAAAATGTCAGAAAATCGTATGGAGATATGATATGAGATGAGTGGAATGGAAATCATCTTTGTGGATGAAGATGTTTTTGATTCATTGTCCTGTGATTGTTGTGGATATGTTTAGGCTCAATGGGATGATTGGATGTAGATGTGATGTTAGTTTTTGGTACTGTTAGATTTTTTTTTGATGCCTTTATTGATATTGGAAATATAAATACAACCCTACAGGTCCAAAAGGACCACGCAAAACAAACACATAACAAAATGGATCCTCCAGATCCACCGAGGCGGCTTCATCTGCAGGATGGCCAACAAACATAGATAAACACCGCAAAAATCGGTACTCTTAATCATAGGCAGAGTTACCCATTAGGCACAATAGGGCACCTGCCCTACCTATCGGCGAAGTAGCACCATTAGTACCCCCCCTCTGTCTCTCTCCCATCTAGCCAAGTGACCAGTGATGGAGCGGTGGCGTTCGCCGTCTGCGTCGATGAGAGCGCCAGCCAAACACAAGGAAAATCGAGTAGGAAAGAAAAAATAGGCCCAATAAACCCAGCTACCCCAAGTGGAAGTGGCTCTAAACCCCAATCCTACTCGCGACTCCTCCCGTTCGCAGTCTATTCACGTCCGCACTTGGTGCCTCCGTGGTCCGCCACATGTCAGCGCACTCGGATTCGGAGGTCGGAGCTCCGCTCGGCGCCCCAGCCCCCAAGCCCACATCGCAACGCTCACTGCAGCCGCTCCCGCCGACTGGCTTCTAGCTCCGCGGCACCCGCTTGACGCTCCAGCGCCTGCAGGCTGCTCTGAATCTCTGATGGGGAGGTGGCGCTGGGCATGGGTGTGGGTGTGGCCAGAGAGAAGCCGAAGGAGAGCGAGAGGGAGGAGCAAGCCGAGGCCAAGGTCTTCAAATTTACAGGTTTCTTAGCTCTTGGAATGTTAGATTTTGATCTTTAATTTGGACACCTTTTCTTGCCCAGCGGGTTTTGGTTGAATTAATGTAATCTCCAAATAAGAGGTAGCATCATCAATTCATGTTTAAATTTGTCATAAATTGGCTATTGATGTGTGTCCTTGTGATGTTATTAAAAAGTTTTATTTGTGATGCGCCTCATTTAATTTTTTGTTTGAGCTCTGCCAGTGCTCCTAGTGAATTTGAAGATAAGTTACAACCAGATAAAGAGATTCGTGCTATTATAAAACCATGTAGCACAAAATCTTACTGTATACTTCACATATTTATGTTTCTTTAATCTGAATTAAAGCTACAAATATCTTTGTATGATGCAAATATTCTAGTACAAATCTAAAAACAACAATCACACAGATCGAACAATCCAGTAGACGTCGCGGTATGAATTCGATGGATAAAAGAATGGTTAGTGAAGAGACACAAAACAACCGGGCGTGACATAACAATTTTGAAATGAAATGAAAGAAAAACATAAATGCTTATATTCATGAATTACAAAACAGAACGGTGCAGGAATTTAATGGATTACAATAATGTTGAAGTCCGTTTCAGGAAGATTCTAAATATTTTTCAAACTACAAACTTCAAAGTGCTACAATAACAATCATGCTACGTACAATTTTGATGAAGACAAAACAAAAGAAATGGACCCGTGAATGAGAACTACAAATACAATACAACCTCCAGATCCAGTAGTCTCCTGCTCTAATTGACTCCGCTACCCTGTACGTCGGGGCTGCGAGCCTGCGACTACGACGACGACGACTCTCCCGGCTTTGCTTCCAGCATTCTACGACCTCATGCCGTGGGCGCCGGCGCGCGGTCATTGTCAGGCACAAGGACACGGAACCGAGCAGCCCTACCGCGGGGCTTCAGCAAGCGCACCGGGATGGGGAGCGCGCGGGGATCAGGCGCGACCACGGCGAACGACGCACCCGAGTACGCCTGCTCGGCCTCCTCCTCCTCCTTCGCCAGCGGGAGGGTTTGGTGCGCGGCCGGCGCGGGTTCTGCCTTCATGGCATCGGCACCGAGGTGCTCTGCAGCCTCGGCCTCCTTCTCACGCGTGTCGGGACCATGCTGGTCCGCGGCTGCTGCCGGCTCGGCGGTCTCCGCCTGCGCGCCGCTCTGGCCCGCGCCCGCCTCAGGTTCGTTCTCCTCCGTCGTCGTCTCCGCGCCGCTCTGGTTCGTGGTCACCACGAATCCTTCCTCCTTCGTGTCCGTCACGATGCTGTCCGCTGCCACCGCCGTCTCGGCCGCCTCCTCCTGCGCGCCGCCTTGGTCCACCGCCGCGGCAGCCTCCAGGCTGCTTTGCTTCGCGAATGCCACGGACTCGTCCACCTTCTCCCGCTCGCCGCGGTGCGCTTCGGCCGCCACACCCGCATCTGCATGCTTCCCCGCCAGCGCAGCCTCGGCCTTCACCGGCACGGCCTGCGCGACGCTCGGCCCTGGGGCCGAGGTTGTCGCCGTCAGCGGCGCCGTGGCCTTATCCATCAGGACCTGGCCCCTGCGTAGGATCACGACGTTATCCATAACGCGCTTGTGCGGTGGCGAGCCGGCCCCGGCCCCAGCCGCCGGGGGAGACCGCCGGTGCCTACGTCGCTGCTGCCCGTTCGCCCGTCCACGCACCGACCGCGAATTCATGGCCACATGAGGCGGAGAAGCCGTGGCTGGAGTCTGACTTTGCTGCTGCATTGGCGAACGCGGAGCGAGCGCGGGCGCCGCGCGCACCCCGAAGGAGGCGCGGCCGGCGAGGCAGTCCGTGGAACGGATGCACAACGTTGTTGCCATCGCCGACACGGGGTGCTGGTGCTGGTGCGGAGCTGATCGGCTTGGGTTTCGGGTGACCAACGGAGGGCGCCGGGGACGGACGATTGGCTTCGTCTCCTCGTGTCGTGTGTCACCGGCGCGGCGCTCGAGAGCAGACGAGATTGTTGTGGTGAAGCCGAGGGGGCGTGGGCGCGGCGCGTGGATACATATACGGATATACCCTTGCGTTGCGTGCGCCTAGGCGGGGCGCACAGGAGCCTGCTGGAACTGGAATCGGATGCGAAAAATCTGCGAGTGCGAACCCGAGTCGGGGTCAAAACTGAAAAAAAAAAGTGGCCACGGTCGTGGCGTGGCGACTTGCGGCGGCGGCAAACGACAGGGGTTCCGTCATTCCGTGGCCACCAGTGGGAAACTGCAAAAACGCTGTCCCCTCCTACTCTCCGACTCTCCCCGTCGGTGACTGCCCTTCTGCTCTCCGACTCTCCCAGCCGGCGAGACAGCACCTTCTTCACCCCTCTTCCTGAGCGGCGTCGTCTCCCACTTTCTCCACTCTGCATTCGCTCGAGTGCAGATCCATCAGTCCGAAGTCGGGCCGCCGGTTTGTTCTTCAGCTGGTAAGCGACTGAAACTCGGTTGTACGGATTGTTCTAGGGTTCAATCCAGGATTGGACATATTCTTTACTGTGACTCTGATCTAAAGCAATGAAATCCGAAACCCTTTGTTCTCACTATTTCAATAGGTTGGATGATTTGTGTGCTGCTGGGATCCCACTAATCCGACCTAACCACGCGTAGTTCGATTAGGTGCTTCAGTGCGCGCCGCGCGGTTTTAAAAAGAATCAGGAGGGTCGTCCAGCCTCGGAGATATTCCCCAGTCTGCTGCGTTGGGTGCATCATTTTCTGATGGTAAATTCCGAATTTGTAGTACTCTTTCCGTTCCAAATTATAAATTGCTTTGGCTTTTTTTTGGTACATCCATTTTGCTATAGTCTAGATGGTGAACTAAAAAAGTCAAAGCATCTTATGATTTGCTTGGAAAAAAATAAATAAATTGCTGTTCATAGTTCGATATATACATCTGCATCTTTGTTGTGACTGTCTGACTGAGTATAATTGTTTGGCGAGGACAAGGTTGATGTAACTATTTAAGATGATATATGACGCTGAGCAGACAGCTTGATGGTTTCTAGACTAGGAAACTTGGGGGTTGAATGAACAAAAATCCATTACGGATTACCAGAAATGGCATTTGTTCTATAGCCATACAGAACTAAATGGTTCTCTATCTGCACGTGCATTATTTTGTCGTCACCAATTCTTGCAGTATGTCACTCAGTAGAGCTTACAATGGCCTATTCTTTAAGGATTGTAACGGCCAGCTGCATTAGCGCAACTGTCAATTTGTTAGTTTTTACTTATATAGAAAGTTCTTCTGTCGTCACTGCTGTTACAAGTAATCAGCAGTGCAATTATGTCAATATAATATAATGCCCTCCCCTCCCCACACGCACATTACCGTTTCTAATTTCTTTATCCCATGGCTTATAAGGTTGACAAAAATTTAAGTTGGTTCATCAAATGCCTTTTCTTTTCAGGATTGCCAGAAAATGGCATTTGTTTTATAGTCAGACAGAACTAAATGGTTCTTTACTTGAACATGCAGTATTTTGTTGTCACCCACTCTTGCAGTATGTCGCTCAGTGGAGCTTACAACGTCTTTCTCTTTAAGGATGGTAGCGGCCAGCTGCGTTAGCGCAACCCGCAACTGTCAATTTGTTAGTTTTCATTTATAGAAATATTGTTCTGTCGTCACTACTGTTACAAGTAATCAGCAGTGCAATTATGTCAATAGTAACGCCCTCCCCTCCCCGCACGCACATTACCGTTTCTAATTTCTTTATCCCATGGCTTATAAGGTTGACAAAAATTTAAGTTGGTTCATCAAAGGCCTTTTCTTTTCAGGATTGCCAGAAAATGACATTTGTTTTATAGCCAGACAGAACTAAATGGTTCTTTACCTGAACATGCAGTATTTTGTCGTCACCCACTCTTGCAGTATGTCGCTCAGTAGCTTACAATGTCTTACTCTTTAATTATGGTAACAGCCAGCTGCAACTGTCAATTTGTTAGTTTTCATTTATAGAAATATTGTTCTGTCATCACTACTGTTACAAGTAATCAGCAGTGCAATTATGTCAATACTAACACCCTCCCCTCCCCACACGCACATTACCGTTTCTAATTTTTTTATCCCATGGCTTATAAGGTTGTCAGAAATTTAAGTTGGTTCATGAAAGGCCTTTTCTTTTTGTCAAATCCTCGAAAAACATTCACGTGTTCTGAACAGAAAAAAAAATGTACTGGCCCTGTCGATGAATGGCACACCATATGACGTTAACCATAACTTGTGTTGAATAGGTGGTAACATAGATGTGGTCTGGCAAATTTGCACTCAGTAGTTATTTTATATGTTTTTGGTGACTTTAATGAGCACCATGCATGCCGTCTTTTATACAATAGGCATGACCAGTAGGTAGGATGTTTTCCAGAGGATAGCTCTGAACCCATTTGCTTTGAAACGTACAACTTTTCTAGTCTGTGTTGGTGAGATATCATTACTGAGATAAAGTATGACTCTCTTGCGCCCAATAAACAGTGTTGATAATGAATTATGTCTTTTTGCCACTAAACTTTACTATAGTGGATACTTATGTTGTGACAGAAACATATAGCTAACTAGTAACAATTTAACCTGTCAGGGCTACTCTCCATTTAGCGGTTATGGAGCCTCCCAGGAAGCATAAGTCCAGTGGCGTGCCAGTCAAGGAGGAAGTGGAGTCAGAAGATGGAAATGTAAAAGTTGGCAAAAATCTCTTGCATCCATTTTTCTCATCCTCCTTTCAAATTCATTGCCACTTGCTTGAGTTTACCTTTTCTCTCTGCAGATTAAGTCTGTGTTTGTATTCTGATGGTGTCAGTTGCCCTCTTTGTAGGATTTGGTAGCCAAGCGCAGAAGGACTGAAGTTTCAGGGTCCATTATCCAACTACAACAGCAAATTGAAGTCTTTGGCATGGAGAACAAAGCGCCAGCTGGTCTGAAAGTTGAAGATTCTACTGGCAAGGATCCCATGGATGTGCTCAATAGTTGTGCAGTACAGAACTCTGGTCAAGCGAATGGTCGCAGTAAGGAGCATGTTTCTGATGTATCTTTTCAGTTTGATTACGTACTAAACAAAAATTGAAACAATTAGGCTTTATGCGCCTGTTTGGAATGAGCCCTAGCAAACCAAGCCAACATTTGTCCAAGCCAACAAACATTGCTTCAAGGTCAAACATTGGTGGTGTCAAATACATTTTGGCCAGGGGCCCAGTATGGCATCTCTTGGGCAAGTGAATTGTTAGCCTGAGTTTAGCTTCATCATCTGTGCAGTGCATGGATGATGTGTCAGTAGGAGTATGGTTACAGTAATTCTTCAAAAAAAAAAAAGGAGGATAAACCTCTGCTTTTTAGAAAGCACCTTAGCAGTACATAGACTGGGGATACCAGTTCAACCCATAGAAACAGAAAGAAAAAAAAAAGCTAATTCTTCAATTTTGTGATTATCAGTTTGTAAATGGCAATAGCTTTTAAACCGTGCATCAGTTTTGGGATCTGTCTGTAGACAATTAAATCTACAAAACTAGATCCCACTTGCCTACATTTTTATTAAAAAAACATTTATGACATCTGGACCTCACATTTTACATTATAAGTTTCAAAGGATTTAAACACGGCTTTACTCCAAACACTCATTCTGCTTCATACATACATTTACCCTGCACACAAATTGGCATGGCCTCAAACCAAACATCATAGTTGTGGCATTGCCCACGTTTTTGGCATCTCCAAATTTTGGTTTGGATCGTTGGAGTTGCAAACCGAACAGGTCATATTTGCGTTAATTTCTTCATTTTTGAAAGTTGGCCAGGAGCTCTGGCATGCACTTGAGTATATATATGCATCAGTGGTCTTGCTTCTTCCTTAACTAGATATCTAAAGTGAGGCTTCCATTTTTTTTTCATATAAGCTATTGCTTTACTGAAACAGAGGTTGTATAATTGTTTTACTGAAATTCAGAGGTTATGTAGGTAACGAACCGGCAAGCTTGAGACTGCTGAAAATATGCAAGGTAATTGGCTGGAAAGAACCACAATTTGATTTTGAAGAACAAGGACCTCAACATAACAAAACGTGAGTTTCCTTACTAACTGATGAATATTAAATTAAATGTTCATGGACTTCCAATATTTATAGCGTGTGGTGCATTGTCACCAAAAAGGCATCAACCTAATATCCTATGATGCAGTATTTATTTGTACTTTTGAGAGATGTTATGCCAATTGCCAATGCTGGAATGTGATAACGCCAATGTCATGACTAATAAAAATACGCTAGCTGCATTAACTCACTACACAAGCATAACCCTGAACTGGGAAATCGACTGAAGTTCCATGAGCAGAGGCTTACCTGCAAGTTTCTGTGTTTTATCACAAGAAATAGATTGGCTTGTGAGCACTATGAAGCTCTATCCAATCTAGATGGCTGAAAGAACAAACAAAGGTGAGAATAAAGCTGCATTATTCCTAAGAACAAAACAATGGAGTCCTCGTTAGTATAGTTTGACGAATAAGAATATAATTAGTTAAAAAAAAGGTGGGTCAAATTTTCTGAAATTTCTAGTTACAGCAAACCATTTTGTTCTTTTCTTTTCGAGCCAGTATATGCCTACCTGTAACTCCTACCATCTTAAGGTAGCATCCTTGAAGTGACTGAAATGTGGTTAGAGGCAATCATCATCTGTTATTTCATTGTTTGTGTGATTCTTCGTAGAGTGATTCATAACTGCCCATCATAAGTTGGTTATTATGATTAGAAATGGGAATCGCTGATGTCTTAAACTCTGCAGATTCAAGTGCAAGGTGACTGTTCACTTGGATGGATTGCTCAACACCATTATGGAGTGCTTCAGCAAGCCCAACCCTAGGAAGAAAGCTGCACGAGAGAACGCCGCACAAGGGGCATTATGGTGCCTTCAGTGCTCTGGTTATGTCAGAAAGTGATCTTCAGATGTTCCTGAGTAGTGCCGCTATCAGCCCTTCTGCTGGCCTGACCAACCCTTGTTAATGTTGCTATATGTGTACATCTGGTTTAACCTAGAGTTGCTATGTGTACATTTGGTTTAACCTGGAGTCATGTATTAAACTCGTAGCTTGGTTGTAGACAACTTTGTTTGCGGCATAGGAGCTCGCGGGATCAAACCCTAGGCTCTCCCATTTTACCCTATTTTTTAGTGGCTTACATGTGGCTCTTGTATGAAAATTCCTCCCCTCATTTTATCCTGTTTTTTAGTGGCTTACATGTGGGGCTCTATGAAAATTCGGTGCAAAAACTGAGCGCTGAGCGAGGCTGTTGGGAAATCAAATCTGTTGTTTGGGTGCACTCTAATCCCTCACCCAATTGAGATAGAAAATTACTAGTTATTTTTTCACTTTATCATTTAATCCCAGTACATGTGGATTGACAAACAAGCCCTTTAGAAGCTACCGAGCAAGTGTTTAACAGTGTTTTTTTTTACAATAAATCAACTTACAAATCAACTTACAGTAGCTTTAGCCATGACTTTTCGCAAACAAACGGTCTCAATAGCAGCTGGCGAATGGTCTCAATAGCAGCTGCTGTCTTCGAGCGGGCCACCGTAATACCCCAGATTCCAACCTAAGCTCTGTTGGGAACTCAATAGCACTTTCAATCATCTTATATAAGAATGCCAAGTGCTGTAATTTCCTATCCAATGTATAAAATGGTTCAACCGCTCAAGACCTGTGTGTGGCTTTGCCCATCGACAAAAGCACTGTAGAAAATAGAGACCAGCGCCTTGTTTAGTTCCAAATTTTTTTTATTCGGAGGTACTGTAGCATTTTATTTTTATTTGATAATTATTGTCTAATTATAGAATATCTAGGCTCAAAAGATTTATCTTATGATTTACAGGCAAACTGTGCAATTAGCTTTTGTTTTAGTTTATATTTAATGCTTTATATATATATATATATCGCAAGATTCAATGTAACGGAGAATTTTAAAAAAAAATTGGTTTAGGGTGAACTAAACAAGGCCCGGATATTGACATGACATGTAGTCGTTTATTCACAAAATACAGCCGCCTGATCAGATCCGACACATTGTATACGTGAAGAAAGTAATGATGAATGGTGACTAGATGGTAACAGTATAGACACTAATCTCCAACGAAGCTGTTCTGTCAATGTCATACACTTCATTTTCTGGCTTAAATGTCATACACTTGGACTCGGTGATACAGCTCTGACCCACCTTTGGGAATAGTCGAATAGACGACACACAAACACTTCTCGAGCACGAAGGCATGGCAGTACCAACAGCATTAGAATCTGGAGATATTCTGGACCTCAAGAGTCAAGACACAAGAAAGTGTTCTGTTTGCTTGTATGAGAATAAATATCTGGCAACTATCTGCAAGAGCAGAGACTGCAGCTAGCACCAGCCCAGAGATATTCATGTGAATGTTTGCAGCATCAGCAAAACCGTAAAGTGAGTGATCGGCGAAGACAAATTTGCAACCCGCCATCCTAGCATTGTACTAGCATGCATCAACGCTTTGATGGCAAAATGTTGGGGATAAAAGAAAAACTGATGCCTGTGCACGACATAAGTGCATATAATAATGGTCCTTAATTCGATGGGAAATGTCAAGAAGAGGCAAGGTATTCTGCATCAGGAGAAATGGCTTCGTACTTGTTCTGACTTGTCCCCGAGCGATAGATCCAGTCAAACTCAAACGCTCCGCACACGTCTCAAACAGGATCCGCATCCGGGCGGATTCGGTCGTGATACGCCATACCCATGCGTGCAATGGATCTTCAGATTTTTTTTTTCTTTTTTGAGCGAAACGATCTTCGGAATTCGGATCAACAGCAGCCCAAACATCTCTCCCGTTTCATCAGTCCATGTCACGCTGACTGTCATTGATCAGTTCCCGGCTGGGGCCTGGACCCCCCCCGACCAAATCACGCGGCAAATGCGCATGGCGCGCGCACGCTGGCTGCCGGCTGAGGCGCCACCGTCTGGGGCCAGGCCAGGCACCGGCGAGCGCCCAGCCCCAGCCCCCCGGCGTTTACGCCCCTGCCGGCTGGTCGCGCACCGCACCGGCACCCGACCGACTCGCGCCACACCACTTGATTCGGATCCGGCGGAGGCCCTGGACTGGAGCGCCCTCGGTTGTTCGCCGTTCGCGCCGGGGTCGCTGTCCGCGGTCATGGGGGATGTGCTCGGCGGTGGCATGGCATGGCACCAGGCACCGTCACCGTGTTCCTCCTGTCGCGGCACAGTGTCGGGCGGATCGGTCGCGCGGCCGCACAGGCTGGCGCGCTGTACTTGTCGACCACTTGTGTTGCTGTCCGTCCGTGCTGGGCGCGCCGAGTTGAGTGCCGGTGCCTCCTGCATCGCCATGGCACATTCACTCCAGCAGTTTCAGATGGATAAACAGTGGCACGGCGAGCTCGACTCCGTGTAATAGTCGTCGGCTCGTTTATTAATTACGCAGGTTTGACGAAAACGAGCGACGAACGACGGAGGGACTGGCAGCGTGGGCGCGCGTACCGGTACGGCCGACTTGCAGTTCTGGAACGGCGACCGTACCGTGAGTTCGTGACACGGTCCAAGTCACCGCCCGGGGTGGCAATCCAGTGCCGATCCATCCACCAATCATCCACAAGACGGCTTCAGCTGCACCCTGCAGCATCCGGAGCCCATGGCAATCCAGGGATCGGATTCCTTCAAACCACGGACGACGGCACGCGCTCGACGGGTAATAAACTACCAGCATCGCTCGATGTCGATGGCGATGGTCGGTCATGGTCGTCGCCCACCCCCACCCCCACCCCTCCTCCAGGTTCCAGGCTCCAGCTACGGACACGGCCCACCGCCCCGCACCGGGCAAACGAACCGCGGAACACTCGCGCGGCACGCGCCGGCTCAGCGTTGCGCTCCGTCCGTCGCTCGTCCGCGCCGCGCGTGCAAGAAAAAAAAGGAAAAACCCGCTGCCGCCGTGCCGCGCCGCGCACGGCCATTCCGTGGTGGTGGTGGTGGGTCGATCGCCGGCGGGCGGGGCGGGTTGGACCGCTCCTTTGCCTCGGCGCTGAAGCTGAAGCCTTTCCTGTCGTCCTCTGACCCTCAGCCAGTCAGCCGGCCGGTCATACCTTGCCTGCGTCGTCTCGTCTCGTCTGTCCTTTTTTTCGGTCCGCCGGTCGACCGTCGACGGCACCGAACAAGAATCAGCGCTGAATTTAGCGTGGTCTTTGCCTCACGTGCTCTGCGGCTACTTCCATTCCCCGTGGGAGTGGAAGTGGAGATGGAGCACGGGCGGGGCGGGCGCGGCTCGACGGTTCGTTCGGTGCACCTGCGCCTGCGCGTGCTCATTTTTCTCGTCCCCGGCCGGCTGGCGGCCCGGTGTCTCGTCGTCTCTTTTTTTTTCCCAGACTTTTTGTGGTAGTACTCGTACGTACTCCCCTGTTTCTTGGTTCCATGCATCATGTCGTGTGTATTGTCGCGACCGGCACCGGCATGCATGCAATCTGTATGCACGGGGAGTATCATACCTATCTAGCACGAACAAATCGAGGCTCCGGCTGATCGACCCCACTTTTTTACGATGTCGCGCATGATTACGTCTCGCACTCTCGCCTCATGATTAAGCCTTGGCGAGCAAAAAAAAAGGAGCGGAGTGCCCTTTGGAATAGGCAACCAACGCCCAAAGCGGAGTGCAGGGAGTTGGTGTTCGAAGTTCTCGGCTTTCAGAGACGACGTTCGTGTCAGAGTAGTGAAGTTGACCAAACGTGAAGTCATCGGATGCAAGTCCTACTTATTTTGGATTATTAGATCGACCTAAAAACCTACTCAATTGGACTAGAATGACATTTCACGTAAATTAAACAATTAGAATGACATTGGTTAGCTAATAAAAAAAACAACTCACCTGCATCCTTATCCAACAACAGGGGCACTCGTGTCACAAAGCCTTCGCAGATCAAGGTGTCCTGTTCTTTAATCGGGGAGAAATGCAAGTGAAATTGTGGAGAAATGACACCGGAGGGTACAACACACGTCGCACACTCTTTTTTTTTTGTTGGGAACTTCTAACAAGTTTACATATGCTGCAAGTGCAATGTTTATTTGACAGCTAAGTTCGTATGCAGTTTATTTCTCTGGTTTTTGACTTGTCATGCTATTATCCTATAGATATTACTATATTTTTTTCGTCATAATATTTTATCACATCCGGAAAGTGACCTCCGTTATACGATATATACGATGATAATGTCTACGGATAAGCTATATGCTGAGCAACCTGCATTTGAAATTTTCAGATTGAGCTCTTATAACATGCTAAGACGATCTAGACTCGACACAACAAGTGATCGAATAATTTGCACTCCAAACTACCAACCCGAATAAACAACACTTACCGTTGCCATCAACGGTTTGAGAAAACCAGTTCGTTCACACACACACACACACACCCCTCGTTATTTACTAATTAATTGCAGGAATCCAGCACGAACCAACCAGGCTTCGCGTCCGTGAACAATGCGTCTGACACCACGCACGCACGCGCGCCAGTAATATGTGAACACGGCTTTATTCGCGCGCCCTTGTCAAAACAAAAATCAAAATTAACAACAACGAACGGAGGAAACTCGACACGATAACCAGCGTCGGAAGAAACCCCCATACACTCCCCAGTCTCCCACCGCAGCACCGCACCAAGGCGTCGCGCTCGCACCCCAGCTGGGGCTGGGTCCAGTCCAACGAACGCGCCGAGCCACAGCGACACCCCGCGCCCCGCCCCACCTCGTCAGAGTTATATGTACCCAGCCCCCCGCAGGCCAGCACCCGGTCCTGCTGTGCTGCCTGGTCCAAGTCCAACCTCTGCGCCAGGGGCGAGGGGCGAACCAACCCGTACCGGGGAAAAAGTCCCCAAAAATAAAGAAAACCCCCCAAAACGCCTGCGTTTTCAGCGCAAAATCTCTGTGGTTTCCGTTGCCATTCTTCACCCCCTCTCCATCCCAAGTCCGCAGAAGCAGAACGCGCGATGCCCGACGCGATACCGGCCTGCTTCCGCGCCGCCGCGGCGCCCGGCGGCCGGGCGTCGGCCTCGTCGGGGTCCGGCTCCGGGGCGGGGACCAGCCTGGCCACCTCCGTCTACGACACGCGCCTCGGCCTGGCGGCGCTGTCCTGGTCGCGCGCCGCGCTGGGGCTCAGCCTCCGCGCCGTGCTCCGCGTCTCCTCCGCGGCGCCGTCTCCCTCGGCGGCGTCCGACTACGGCGACGGAGACGGAGACGGCGAGGTCGTCGAGTACGAGGGCGAGTGCGACGGCGACGGCGACGAGGAGACGGTGGTGGCCGTGCGCGTGCGGCCGTGGCTGCTGTGGCGGCGGCGCGGGTCCAAGCGGTTCCGCGTGCGGGGCGGCCGCCGCGTGGTGGACGTGGCCTGGGACCTCTCCCGCGCGCGCTTCCCGCCCTCGGGGGGATCCCCGGAGCCTTCCTCGGGGTACTTCGTCGCCGTCGTGGTGGACGGCGAGATGGCGGTCGTCGCGGGGGACATGGCGGAGGAGGCATACAGGAAGACCAAGGCGCGGCGCCCGCCTGGCCCGCCACCCGCCCTCGTCTCGCGCCGCGAGCACGTGTCCATGCGCGACGGCGGCCGTGGGCACAGGACCTGCGTCGTCGTGCGCGGCAAGGAGCGGGAGATCTCGGTGGATCTCGTCTCGCGCGCCGCCGCCCAGGGGCAGCAGGGGCGGGAGAAGGACCGGGAGCGGGACAGGGCCGAGGTCGGCATGTCCGTCTCCGTCGACGGCGATCGCGTGCTCCACGTCCGCCGCCTGCGCTGGAAGTTCCGCGGCACCGAGAAGGTGGACCTCGGCGGCGGCGACCGCGTCCTCGTGTCCTGGGACCTTCATAACTGGCTCTTCCCCGCGCGCGACGCCTCGCCACCCGACGCCGCCGTCGCCGCTGCGGCACTCACCGCGGCCGTGGCTCCACCAGCGCACGCCGTCTTCGTCTTCCGCTTCGAGCTCGCCGGCTGCGACGACGGCGAGGAGCGTGACCCAGCCGACGACGCCAAGGAGAAGGAGCTGCTCGACAAGGCCGGGGGAGTCGGAGTCGGAGGCGGAGGCGGCTGGGCAGGCTACGTTGGTAGGTGGGGAAGAGGTGGGGACTGGAGCGAGAGCAGCAGCAATGGCGAGAAGCGGAGGAGGAAGAGGGGGCAGGCCAGCAGGCTGGCCAAGGCGAGCTCCTCCTCGTCGGCGTCAGTGGCGTCGTCCTCCGCGTCGTGGGCGAGTGGCTCCACTGTCATGGACTGGGGCAGCCCCGAGGAGGCCGAGCTGCAGAGCGGCGACGGCTTCTCCCTCCTCGTCTACGCCTGGAAGAACTAGTGTGTGTGATGGACTAGCGGCGGCGGCGGCGGCGGCGGCGGAAGCGGCTTGCGGCCGGCATTGTTTCGATTGATGATTGGTTGGCAATTCAGGGAGGATTTCTCTTCCCATCCCATTGTTGTAAGTTGCAATTGTTCAGCGAGCAATGTTCTTGTGCAGTTTTGAGCGCTCCACTGACCAAGCCATTTTTTACCCATCCTTGTTCCTTCCATCGACAACAATCTGGTCTGAGAAATGAACATGAACATCCATACAATTCAGAGTCCATTATCAAATCAAACTTACTGTAGGTGGCCAATCGCTAAATTCTACAGTAGGAATCTTTGGTCTGCTCCCTTAATTAGATATATACACATTGTGGACTTGGAATTTGGAGTTAAACAAAGTGATAGGCTTTAGTGGTTGAGTGACTAGATCTCTCGATTTTTAGAAGAAGAAGAAGAAGAAGAAGAAGAAACAGCTGCTGCGCTTTGTTTTCCATGTCTCCCGTGACACTAGCTGAAAAGAAAGATTGGATTGCTCGGCTATTATTGGTAACTGGCGAGCTTAATTCCCAATCATGGGCTGATAGGTGACAAAAGCCGGGTTGTTTGGATGGCGACGTTCACATGCTGGTGCAGCGGTGCCCCGCTGGGATTGTGGTTGTCAGTTGTTCTCTGGCTTAAGTGAGTGGCTCAGGCTGGTGGTTAAGGCCTGCTTAAACAATGACAATCCGGTGGGGGCTCGGCTTGCCATTATGCCATGAGTGCTGCTGCAGCTAAAACAATGTGTTATCGATGCTGCGAGTCTTTGGTAGGCTGTCACGGGGCATAAGCAGGTCGCCGGCTGATGGTATTTTGAAATGCGCTCCATCGTAGTGGAGGTTGGGGGGGTCCTAGTGTCAATTTAAATTGAGGGAATTGCACTGACGGCTCCCCATTTCCATTGTGCGGAAATGTCATGCTTTTGATTTTTGTTATGAAGACCCAAGGACAATGAGTCGACGTCGAGCAGTGTTTCATTCCACTCAAGAGTTGGTTTCAAAGACTTTGAAGAGGGTTTTGATGATTTTTTTTTTGAAACATTGATGAATTTGTTCTTCTTCCATAGCAAGAGGTTCATGAATCATTATATTGAGGCATTTATTTGCCTACTACATATGTGGTTCCTCTGTTCAGAAAGACAGGTTCATGCTTAACTAGCAGTATCCCAGATACAGCTTAAAAAGACTTGTACGTTCGTACTGATTAGGCAAGGAAGAAGCTTTAGTGTGTGTGTGTGTGCGCGCGTGCTGAAGAAGCTTTAGTTGAACCCAGCTGGACGACGCAGGAGCCCTGGCCCCTGGGCGCCTTGGCCTTGCAAAGATAAGGAAATGCTGTGGACCGGTTCATGCAATGCAAAGCACTCTACTGAAATCTGATCAGCTCTCTCTCACTCGTTTGACCGTAGCCGAGAAGATTATTATGCCGTCCTGTGCTGTGACGACCGAGCGCGCCTTGTTTACGGCATCGACTCCCTCCGCGGCTGTCACGCCTCACGGCATCTCTCTCGTCCGATCCTCAGCTCTCACTCAAGCACGCAATAGTTGACCCGGAGCTGTATTCTTCGTAGCAGCCGTGGTTCATGTGGCTGTCGCCGAAGCAACTGCCCTCTCCAAATCCAGCCCCCCTTTTTCCCTTTGCTCGCATACGGTTCTGGCCTTGTTGTGGTTCTGTGTGGAAGTGAAACCAAAATGTTGTTCGCAGTTGTATGTAGCTGGAGGCAACGCTAGCTTTGCGTGTCCACCGGGCACGTTTTTGTAGCTGTATCTTATGAAGCAACAGGGCAGCCGATCCGCCGTTGCAGGTTGGGAGGGACAGCTGAACGGATTCGGAACTATTGGATCAACTTGGTCGATTGTTACTTAAACAATCAGCAGTCTGTATCTATATTATGACCAGAACAATATATATAGCAGAGGTGGCGTCATCACATGGTTATTAAGCCCAGAGACGAGACGACGACGACGACGACGCTGGCTGGCGCCGCAATCTGCGGTCCGGCACGGCAAGCGTCCATCAGGTCATCAAATGGTTCCCGTGGGCGCTCGCTGGAACGAACGGTGGAACTGGAAACCCGTGTGCCCTTTTGCGTCACCAAAGCGCACGGCCGGCCGGATGGGATGGCACCGGGGACACCAGCATGTGGACGGGGCCCCGTGGTGCCGGCCGGGCCGGGCCGTCGACGAGGCTTTGTTTTGCTAGACGGCTTCGTCCTCTTGCGAGCGAGCGAGCGAGCGACTCCACGTTCGCGGCGTCTCCTAGCTCGGAGCTGAGATCTCTCAGCAAGCAATCATCGTGCGCGGGAAAGGGAAAACCATCGTGCGCGTTCCTGCAAGTTCTCGTTGCAGCAAACAGCGATGCATCATGGCCTTTGTTGGCCTGGGGATCTATCTGGCAGTGTAGGCTGTTTGGTTGATGGGAGCCAGGCACAAACCACTTCAGGGCTGGTTCGAACATGAGGTGTTTGCTTCAAGATCCAATCTGAAATGAAAAAATAGTTTGTTCATTGTAGGACCCTTTCCATCTTCATATGATGCGCATTTCATGTCATAGATGTTGTTACTCTTTTCTATAAAGTTATCTAAATTTTAAAAAGTTTGACTGGCACGGATTGTAGAAATTGATTCTTTCGTGGACAAAGAGAGTACTATATATCAAGATGCATAGCAAAACCAACATATATAGAAAAGTCAAAACGTCTAATTTGGAATGGAGGGAGTAATACTTTCTTAGAACACCATACTTCAACTTGAGGTTGAGGACCACACAAGTTATCCTTAAGCTAGAATTGCACTTTTTGATTGCATTTAAATGCTAGAATTACATCTTTCGGCAACTAACTATTACTACTCCTTTCTGAAAATCTTTTCTTAGTCAAACTACTAACTTTGATCAAGTTTATGAAGGAGTAAACGAGTATAGCAATACCTATGACACTTAAAAGGTATATAGGTATATATTATAAAAAATATATTCAGCAAATCTAATAATACTTATATTTAGTATCGTGATATTGATACCTTTTTACAAACTTAGTCAGCCCCTGAAGTGTCTAATACGCTTAGAGCCGCATTCTTTTATACCGGAAGGAGACTGGGTAGTTCTAAGGGATCCAAAGATGCCCTAAATCTGCAGTGTCTAGGGGCAGCGGCTCCAGCGCAAAGATCAAAATCCACCTTTAAGCCCAGATCTGGGGAAACATGGGGCTAGCTAAGCGACGCCAGTTGCTCCAAGTTCGTAAGCCACACGTTATGCCGAGCCGAAGTACACGAGGTACAGTTCAGTTCAGAGTTATCGGCTGCACTTGCACAGCTGGAGACACGGTGGGTACAGCACAACCGAATCGTAATAGCATTCAATCAACCAATATTGTACAAACACCAATCAAGATTTATCTGTACCGGTAGTGTGATCCCAAACTTACAACACTGTAATACCTTTGATCTGGTAAACCTACTTCGACAGCCAGTAGATGAAGATGAGAAATGCGCAGACAGATGCAACGAGCGAAAGAATGATAGTGTCCATGGATTTCTTCCTTCTGATGGACGAGAGGACGTGGTTAATCTGTAAGGTTGAGTAAAGTATCCATGAGATATATATATCCTGAGAAGGCATGGAATGGTGTTGATTGGTTATGTCAGATGCGATACATACTGTTGGAAGCCGACTGCTGACGTTGCTTATCTTTGTAGTGATGCCACCGAATGTTGACCGTTGAGTCATGAGAGAACCTAGTGTTGCTTGAGCTTGTGATATCACGTTATCCATCTGGTATCATTAAATATATCACTCTTCAGGCATACAAATGATAGCATTCATCATTCTGAAGTTGTAAAACATGTAGTATCCTAGACAAAAGTAGCACGGCAGAAGGCTTTCCCTGAAACAACCAAATTGATGGCTTTGCTATCTAACAAGTATATAAATAATACGTATAATGGAGATTAGTAAGGGCAATAAATGCAACAGCAACAACAATAAAAGCATTTTGGTAACTAAATTGGAGATTAGTAAGGTCAACAAATGAGAAAACAAATAAAATCTTCCCAATACCAGCAAACAAAGAGTACATCTTAATCGACTATCTAGCCCCCAATACCAGCAAACAAATAGAGTAACACTTAATCAACTATCTAGCCTTTCCACATCAGGCACAAATTTTATAGGTGCTTACTTTTTGCATCTTAACCATGTAATTGTCAGATCCCTTAAAAACTACAGCTTTTGTTCATTGTTGCCTATTGTTATCATGCCCAATTGTTCCTGGGCATATGCAATGCAACATGTAGGGTACCAGCAGTACCCACTGAGTCTATGAAGCAACTGGCACAAAAAATTGAGCAACAATGGTTAGTGCAACAAGAAGCTGTCTGTTGGGCTAATTTGCAAATATTTGGAAGCAAAACTGCAGAAACCCCTAGGCCTCCTAGGGTACCAAATTTATATCAGCGGGCAGAATTCCTAATAGTCCAACTATGAGTGCACCCTGGTATCCATACAACTTGATAAACATCATTAAATACATTAATAGCAACCTCATGAACTACATTACTTTTTTTTGTAGTCATAATAGTTCAACAGTTCATGTGTTAGTGTTACAATGTCACATTTTCTTTTGTAAGCCAAGCATGCAAAAACTTTGGATTTTCCTAGTAGACTGTTCATGTTAGGACACTGAGATCTCATTGGGGCCTAGCTCAGTAGCTCCTACTTCCTCTGGTCACAGATATAAGTCCATTAGTACATCAGCCTTTAGAAATATCTATAAAAATATATTAAGATATTTCATGATGAATCTATTAACACCAAGCTTGTGTTACCAATCTACATAAAATTTAGAGACTACTACTCGGTCCCAAAAAGATGCAATTCTAGGTGCATTCTTTGTTAAAGTATCTAAAGGTTGACCAAATATATAGGTATAAAATATTAGCAATTATGACACCAAAATAGGTATACTATGAAGATATATCTCATAACAAATCTAACAATATTTATTGATACCATAATCATTGATACATTTTTATATATAGTTAGTCAACTCAAATCCTTTAACTTCATACTATGCTGGAATTGCATTCTTTTCTGGTCGGAAGGAGTAATAATCAATAAAATAGTTTTGACTTAGGTCAAACCTAGACTATATTTGTGATTGAAGGGAGGCAGGGGCTGCGTGGTGGCGAGCACACACAGCCAGTGGGTGCTGGACATCAGCATGGCCAGGGGCGGGACGAAGAGCGGAGGCAGCAGCACCATGGGTTCCATTGCTGCGCATGAAGGAGAGGAAGAAGGGAAGATGAAGAGGAGCACAGGGGGAGGGACTGTGGAGAGAAAGGTGCCCAGGGAAAAAATGGACAAAGCACATTGTTCCTCTCCTCTGGGGCTGGAAATGATTATTTTAATAGGTGTGGTGTCTTTTAACAAGTTAACAAATTGCTAGTGTGCCAGCCAGCCAATCGCACTTTTTCCATGTCTTCTAGCCATACGACATCACTTTCCGGGTCCTATAGCAGATATTGCCTTGAAGTACCAACAACACGTAGACATAGTTTGTAACTTCAGATATCCTTAAAATCTTCCATAAAACATCATTTGCTCACTACCAATTGCAGTGAATTTCAGCCATGACGAGAACAGAAAAAATTATAAAATCTGAACCATATTCCACCCCAACTATAGCCTCAAAGGTTAAGCATATTTGACTTCCTGTTGGACGTGTAGTTTTTGATAGAAGACATTAATGGTATGGACCTGGTGGTGTTTGGTTGTCAGCTTCTCAAAAAGAATTGCTCTTTCCAAGTGTTGGCAATAAGAACAGTGAAGGTGACATGCTGAAAATAGGATTTAGGAACCAGTTAGCAGGAGCTCATGTTGATATAGCTTTATAACAAGAAGACTCCTCTTGCTTTAACTCCATCAAAATATGCTTCATAGCCATGTATCATGAGTTAACCTATTCCATGCTTGTTAATTGTTAGTTCGTGGTAAAACTCATTAAGCTCCTATGTCCTGAACTGATGCGCCTGTAGAAACTTACACTGAAGAACGCGATCAAATCAGCTTTTTGAGCCAACAAGTGGGTCCTACTGCAAATCATAAGATGTTGTATTCACCATTTCGTTCCAATTATTCCAGCCTTCCAGGTATGTCCAGAAACAAGGCAAGAGGTCCTAAGTGTTTTCTCTCAACAAGAATACAGAGAAACTTGAAGCTTTCAACTTGTTCTCAATGAAGTACAAAACTATTGCACATGAGGAATGTTTGATTGAAACTAATTACTAGTTAGACAACCAAAAGTGATATTATACAGACATATACTTACTAGGCAAGAACCAAGTGCTGTTTAAATACTACGGTCAGGCTGCAGAATTACTTGGTGCTCACAAACATATTGATATAGCAAACAAGTTCACTCAAAAAGTATGAACCATTTGTCATAGATGTAAAAGGTAATACTGTGATGGTAGCATATGGGTCGATTTTAATCAATTTCCAAGGAGTGGTATGCATGGTTCTTTATTTAACTTCATGTAGTGAGTTCCTCTATTTGACCCTGTGCCATGAAGTCATCTTCCAAAAAGAAAGGGTAATGGAAGTTCTAGTCCAAAAGTTTGGAATTCATATTGATGCTTTTTTACAGGAGTGTCCTTCCATATTGTTCTCTCAAGAAGAAATAGAAGAAACAATTGAAGGATGCCCGAAAGGAGGATATTTGTACCTGTCCAGTACTCCTGCCAATTGCAGCTTGTTCCCTGAGAAGGGCTTGATCAGCTGAGTCTGATGGATCTTCAACATCAAACTTTGCTCTGTCAAAATCTCTCAAGTCAAGGAGAGAAGCATGTTGTTGTTTCGCCCTGAGACTTGATCGAAGCCGATAGAATTCCTATATTGGATGAAACAAATCATGGTGTCAAAATGGGAGTACAGTGATGTCATATGTGGTGCTTTCTTAACAGTACATTCAAAGTAGTTATGATGAATGGAACTTAGTAGTTTATAAGAGGCAACCAGGACCTGAGTAAGGTCTTGCAAAATCTCCATATGACGAGTCAGAGTATGAGAAAGAACTTCTGAACCTCCTGACGATACCCAAGTTTGCATTTGCGAATTTACTTGCTGTAACTGCTTCAGTGATCTTTCTATATCAGACTCGATATCATTCTCTGAACCATCTGATTTCATAGAAACCAATTTACGGTATGCAATCATTTGGTCATCTAACTGAGCTTCCAACCTCCTTGCCTGAAAGGGGAGATAATAAACCATTCAAAACATGGTAAACCTTGCACACCAATAACCAGACAAGACAGGAAAAACAGGAGTAGCCTGCAGCATCATGAAACCATAAAGACATAAAGTTAGCTAACACACTAGAACATTGGCAGTCTTAAACCAGAAAGATTTTAAAATATATGGCGGTAAAGCATAGAAGTGGGAAAAAAACAGGCCACCACAGGCAGATGTATTGAAATCCTCTACAATCATATTACCAGTAAAGTAAACATACAAGGCTTCGTTATGAAGACAGAGCAAGTCAATGAAAGGTTCATTTAGAACTGCAGGAAACGAAATCTAGACAGTATAGCATTCAGTCAGTGCACCATTGCTACAGGTTGGCCCCCTTCACTGGGAGAAATGCTAAATGACGTTACAAGCGAACAACTAGACTAACGGATTGTCGAAACGAAGATACTAGATCCAATTCAACTTTTTCTCGGCACAGCATTCACTCCGGACACGAGTAGCCTACGAATTCAACGACCAACAGAGCAGTCTGCTCCAAAATTCGTTCCTCCTCAGTTCTGCGCGCCTGTATCCCAACTCCATCGCGGATTTGACAGGAGCCAGATCCCAAGTAGAGACTAGGGAGGCACCCACGGGGCTACGCAGCGGCAAGAGCGGGACCGAGAGGATCCATGGAACTGCAGATGGGTAGAAAAGGCGCGTGGGATCCGAGGGCCCCCGTCACCTGCTTGCGAAGGGCGTCCCAGGAAGACGCCTCCATGGCCCCCGCTTCCTCCTCCTCGTCTTCGGCACCGTCCTAGCGGTTCGTCGCGTCGGGAGGACGGAGATCCCGTCGGCCCGCGGCCGCGGCCGCGGCTGCGACGTCTGGTCTAGATCTCGCGCGAGCGCGGGTGAGCGGGCGGGCGGCGAGCGAGAGCGAGCGAATCGGTGGGAGGGAAGAGGACGGGCGGAAGGGGTTGGTTGGTGGTGGCCGATGCGCCCGCCGATGTGTTTGGCGAGGGAGATGTGTCAGGTCGGGTGGCAAGTGGCGTGGTCAACTCACCGACCGACCGTGCTCCTCCGCAGCGGCTGCCGAGCCGGGCGCGGTGCGATGCTGAGCCCGGACCCAGGAATGGGCGAGCCGGGCGCGATGCGATGTAGCCCGGACCCGGGAATGGGCTAGGCCCGGACTGAACCCCTGCCGGATCCTCATTCCCACGGGTCCAGCCTCAGCAGCCTCGAAACGGTCGTATATTCTATATTCTGAGAACGTCTATATTTTAAAAATATAAATATTTTTATTTCCATGTTATAAAATAATACCTAAGTTTCTATTTCTATTCCTGTTTTGGAATTGGAACGAAAATATAGTGGCTGTGGTCCAGCCAACGACGTCAGAAGTCCAATTTCAAAAGATACACTTGTCTGATCACACCTCTCACACGACGAAACAACAGCCTCTATAGTCACAACAACTTTTATAATTGGTTTTAGGTCCCGTCTGACTATTGCGAAGTGGGCTAATACTAGCCTATTTGGGCTTTCTTTCTTGAGCCAACCACTAAATTGGACAGAGGTAGCAGAAAAATAGAAAAAATTGCTATTTAATACGGGAAAAAGTTATGCTGACATCCAAAATCAAAATCTTTCTTATTTGTTCATCCTTAAAAAATCTTAATTAACATTCTCATCATCTCCATTAGACTTCACCGACGGAAGACAACGGCGTCGGGACGACAGTGTCAACGCGGTGGGGAAATAGGAGAGAGCCTAAGATTTTGTTGGAGTGGTTTACACTGGCGTCGTCTTTAGCTAGAGTTTGAGCTACGTTGTGGCAAGTGCTCTAGAGGCGATTCCACAACACCTGAGAGGATTCTCAACGGTCGTAGGTATCGACAGTGGCGGTGGCGGCTCACTGGAGCAGCTGCGATGGCCTAGAGTTGTATCCAAGCTCGCGCAATGTGATGCCCTCATGGATGTCTACGCAAATACCAGAATGACCCTAAGAAACTATGCATAGAGAAGGGAATCAGCTAGGTTCTCTCTGCCTAAACCCTAATTGGATACAGTAGAGACGGGGACGTTGAAGGGTCGAGATGGCGGACTAGAGAGGGGTGAATAGTCCTTTTTAAAACTTATCGCGCCGGCTAACCGAAACAAATGCGGAATTAAAACTATCGGTCTAGCCAAGACTACACCCCCTCTATCTAAGTTCTCTAGCACCTTGAAAAAGATCCTAAACAAGAAAACAAGGTGCTACCTTAGCAAGAGCTCAACTAACCAATTCTAGAGGCAAGGTCACACAAACCTATGCAACTAGTACTTTGCAAACCGGGGAAGCTCCTACACAAACTAGTGAGGCAAAGCGCACAAAGCCTAAGCTCACTAGCAAGCTCAATAACAAGGCAACAAATGCCAAAAAAGAGAGCGCAACTTACTTAACTACACAAACTAAGCAAAGTGACTAACAAGGTTACACAAACCGAATTAGCCACGCAAGAGGAACTACTTCTAGCTACACAAGCAAGAAGGTAACTAGCAAGCTACACAAGCTTAACTAATTACAAAAGCAACTACACAAGTATAAGTATATAAAGAATGTAAATACAAGCTCGTGTATAGCGAATGCAAACCACCGAGAAGAGTAGACAATGTTGACACGGTGATTTTTACCGAGGTTCACTTGGTTGCCACCAAGCTACGTCCTCGTTGTGGCGATACACCCACTTGATGGATCACGAGTTAATTGGCATTCCAAAGCCAAACCCTCAGCAGGTGCCACACATCCACTCTCAAGATGGGGATCCTCCAAGCCACAAGCAATCCACTAGAGTTGCTCTTCGCGATCCCCGCGGGGTGAGCACCGTACCCCTCACAATCTCTTCTCCGGAGCACCGCACAATCTCCTTGCGTGCTTCGACGGAGTCACAAGCCACCAAGCTGTCTAGGAGGTGGCAACCTCCAAGAGTAACAAGCACCACTGGCTTGCAACACGAACACCTAGTGCCACTCGATGCAATCTCTCAATGCAACGCACTAGAATCGCTCACTCACACAATCGGATGATCACTATCAAGCATATGTGAGTTAGAGGCTTTACTAGCACACCTCAGGTATGGACACTAAGTCCCAAGGGTGCTCAGCACCAGCCAAGACCGGCCACCACTTCTATTTATAGCCCAAGGGCTAAACTAGCTGTTGCCCCTTCACTGGGTAAAACACGAGGGCACCGGACGCTCACAGGGAGCCACCGGACGCTCAACTCTCAGCGTCTGGTGCTCAGGCGTCAGCCACGTGTCACTAGCCGTTTGAACTCGACCGTTGCCGCCAACGGCTACTACGCACGCGCGCCTGCCCAGCACCACCAGACGCTCTACTGCGTCACACCGGACCCGTGCGCAGAGAGCTCCGCAAACTCGCACGGTCACCGGACGCAAGCCACCGGACACACCCTGAGCATCCGGTGCTCACCGGTCAGAAACTCCTCGCGCGCACTCGCTGACGTCACACACCACTGGATGCTCGAACACTAACCGCCCAGCGTCCAGTGCCAGCGTCCGGTGCGCTCTGCACACCTGAGCCACAGACACCACACTGGACGCTCTGGACCAGCGTCCGGTGCTGCCAACACCAGCGTCCGGTGTGAGAAACACTCCCGCAACTTCTCCAAAATTTCCCACCGGCGCAATAGAAAATATACACTTAATTTTCTCAAAAGCGCCGAATCCTGAGAGAAACCCACACCCCTCTCAACCCTAGAAACTCCACCTCCTTTGCAAATGTGCCAACACCACCAAGTGTACACCACCATGTGCAAGTGTGTTAGTTTTTTACAAATATTTTTCCAAAGGAGTTGGCCTCTCAAACTTGCCACGCCACTCGATCCTAACACGTATGCTGAGTTAGATCGCTCAAGTGGCACTAGATGACTGATATGCAAATAAGTTTGCCCCTCTTGATAGTACGGCCATCTATCCTAAATCTGGTCATAAACTTCTCTACACACCTATAAACTTGCCACGCCGCTTTCCATTTCATCTCCTCCAATGTTGATGCAACACATGCACCAACCAATCAACAAATGATATGATCCACTTCATATCATCATGTGACCATATTGGTTCATCGATCTTGACCTCACTTGCTCTTCCCGTTGCCTCGGTCCATCGGCGCCAAGTCTTGCTCAAGCTTCACCGTCACATGCGGTCCCTCACTTCAAAGCCTCTGACTTGCCCTTCACTCTTACAACCGGTCCATCAAGCCAAGCCTCATCTTGATCTTCTCCACCTTGGTCACATGACTCCATGTCATGTCTCATGTGCAATGAGCTCCTCCATCATCACATCATCACATGTGGACTAATCTCCTGTGTATCTCACATAAACACAATTAGTCCACCTAAGTTGTCACTCAATTACCAAAACCAAACAAGGACCTTTCAGACACAGCCGGCTAGGGTGTTGCCTTTCAATGCGGGACCATAGGCGCTCGACGGGGCACATGGCCGCCCAACACAGGGACGCAGCCGGCTAGGGCGTTGCCTCTCAACGTGACCGTAGACGCTCGATGGGGCACACGACTGCCCAACACGGGGACGCAACCATCCGTGAGGGGGGCAGGTAGTGCGTTGCCTCCTAGAGCGAAGACTTGCCATGTTGGGGCCACAACCTCCTAGTATGGGGCACTGCAACACAACCACACATTGGGGACGGGACAGCTAGGCTTAGGCACGTCGACGCATCCTGGTCAGTTCGATTTTAAGTAGCAGCAGGATCAATAGTTATGGAGTATCTAGGATTTAATGCACATGACCAGTTCTCATACAGGTCATTTCGCACTCATAGGATGGATGAAAATACTAGTTTTATGTTGAAAATTAAAGTGATTGGTAATCAAAAAAGGCTTGATAGTCCTTCAATGGTCACAAGGAGTAAAACAATTGAGACTACATGTCCACAATGAGCATAAGGAGTGAAAGAAGATTAAGCTTATGATTACTATATCCAAAAAGAATATTATGTAACAGATGTGAACATGTCTGTCAATTGTGTGTTCTATATATGTGAACCTAGATGCTAAATTATTAAATTATATAAACTATGTTACTAGCATGTTGCATGCGAAACCTGAATGTTATTGACTATAACTCATGTTATTGTGTTTTTATGCACCTAATTGATTTGTATTATAAGATGATGTTGGCGCTTTTAATTTATGAGATCTCTTATAGTACAAGTGTTAGATTAAAAAATTGCCATGAAAGACAACAACAACCAACATATGGAGAACAAAACGTGCAACAAAAAACTAGTGAGTGCAACATCATGACCAAACAAAATAGCAAGGGCAAAATAGTCTTTTGACATAGAATTTAACACAGTTACACCATCAAACTAATGAAAATGTCATACAAGAAAGAAAAATTGAAAGAGTGAAAATTAAAAATATTTCAAGTTTAGATGTTAAATAGAATAGCACAACTTTTTCTAGTATCAAATACGAAATTTTCTCCAGAAAATTTAGGGTGTATTAGTTTGAGAGCGAGGTAGGATATAATGACTCCATTTCAGATTTTATGTTTAGCTAAAGATAGAATGGTTTTATTTTCTTATTTGCTTGGAGGAATAGAATGGATACACATGAGGCCCACATGATAGTAAAAAAACAGCCTTATCTTCTTCCTTGAGTTATTGTCCATAGCCACATCATTCTCTACCGTCGAGCAATGCCTCTCAATCGATGCTTGTTGTAGCCATCCCCCCCGGCCCTAGTCATGCCTTTTGCCTTGTTCACGCTCCAGCTAGTTGCATCCTGTACCTTATTGAAGGGTCGAGATGGCGGACTAGAGGGGGGGGGTGAATAGTCCTTTCTAAAAATTATTACGCCAGCTAACCGAAACAAATGCGAAATTAAAACTATCGATCTAGCCAAGACTACACCCCTCTATCTAAGTTCTCTAGCACCTTGAAAAGATTCTAAGCAAGCAAGCAAGGTGCTACCTTAGCAAGAGCTCACCTAAACAATTCGAGGAGCAAGGTCACACAAACCTATGCAACTAGTACTTTGCAAACTGGGGAAGCTCCTACACAAAGTAGTGAGGCAAAGCGCACAAAGCCTAAGCTCACTAGCAAGCTCAATAACAAGGCAACTAATGCCAAATTAGAGAGCGCAACTTACTTAGCTACACAAACTAAGCAATGTGACTAACAAGGTTACACAAACCAAATTAGTCACGCAAGGGAACTACTTCTAGCTACACAAGCAAGAACGTAACTAGCAAGCTACACAAGCTAACTAATTACAAGAGCAACTACACAAGCACAAGTACATGAACGTAAGAACAAGCTTGTGTTAGGGACTTGCAAACCAACGGGAAGAACAATGTTGACACGATGATTTTCTCCCGAGGTTCACTTGGTTGCCACCAAGCTACGCCCCCGTTGAGACAAGCTCCAAGGTTGCCGCCGGTCCTCTTGCTAGTGGTGACCCGCAAGTCACACTCTCCCACGTGGAGTGCTTACCACAAGCTCTAGTACTTGACCCGGCCGGACCACTTGTTGCTCTTCACATCTCGCTCAACTAGAGTTGCTCTTTGCGATCCCCGCGGGGTGAACACCGTACCCCTCACAATCTCTTCTCCGGAGCACCGCACAATCTCCTTATGTGCTTCGACGGAGTCACAAGCCACCAAGCCGTCTAGGAGGTGGCAACCTCCAAGAGTAACAAGCACCACCGGCTTGCAACACGAACACCTAGTGCCACTCGATGCAATCTCTCAATGCAACGCACTAGAATCACTCACTCGCTATTGATTCGCACTCTTGCAAGCACAAGTGAGTTAGAGGCTTTCCTAGCACTCCCCAAGCATGGACACTAAGTCCCAAGGGTGCTCAGCACCGGCCAAGGCCAGCCACCACTTCTATTTATAGCCCCAAGGGCTGAACTAGCCGTTGCCCCTTCACTGGGCAAAACACGTGGGCACCGGACGCTCACAGGAAGCCACCGGACGCTCAACCCCCAGCGTCCGGTGCTCAGCTGACTGCCACGTGTCACTAGCCGTTTGAACTCGACCGTTGCCACCAATGGCTACTGCGCACGCGCGCCTGCACAGCACCACCGGACGCTCAACTGCGACACACCGCACGCGTCCGGTGCTCACCGGACTCATGCACAGAGAGGGTCGCAAACTCGCACGGTCACCGGACGCAAGCCACCGGATGCACCCTGAGCATCCGGTGCTCACCGGACTCATGCGCAGAGAGGGTCGCCAAACCGCCCGCACACCGGACGCTGAGCACCGGACTCACTCCGGTGCACTCTGTTGCACCAGACAGCACACCGGACGCTAAAGGCCAGCATCCGGTGCCTCCGCGCAGAGCGTCCGGTGAGTGTTTCCTACTGAGAAACACTCCCGCGACTTCTCCAAATTTCCCACCAGTGCAATAGAAAATAAGCACTTAATTTTCTCAAAAGCGTCGAATCCCGCCTCGCAAGCTCGGCGGGAGGGAGAGAGAAACCCACACCTCTCTCAACCCTAGGAACACCACCTCCTTTGTAAAGTGTGCCAACACCAACAAGTGTACACCACCATGTGCAAGTGTGTTAGCATTTCACAAACATTTTTCCAAAGGAGTTAGCCTCTCAACTTGTCACGCCACTCGATCTTAACACGTATGCAAAGTTAGATTGCTCAAGTGGCACTAGATGACCGATATGCAAACAAGTTTGCCCCTCTTGATAGTACGGCCATCTATCTTAAATCCGGTCATAAACTTCTCTACACACCTATGACCGGTGAAATAGAAAAGCCCTAGGTTATACCTTTGCCTTGCGCTTTCCATTCCATCTACTCCAATGTTGATGCAACACATGCACCAACCAATCGTCAAATGATATGATCCACTTCATATCATCACGTGACCGTATTGGTTCATCGATCTTGACCTCACTTGCTCTTCACCGTTGCCTCGGTCCATCGGCGCCAAGTATTGCTCAAGCTTCACCGTCACACGCGGTCCCTCGCTTCAAAGCCTCCGACTTGCCCTTCACTCTTGCAACCAGACCATCGAGCCAAGCCTCATCTTGATCTTCTCCACCTTGGTCACATGACTCCATGTCATGTCTCATATGCAATGAGCTCCTCCATCATCACATAATCACCTGTGGACTAATCTCCTGTGTATCTCACATAAACACTATTAGTCCACCTAAGTTGTCACTCAATTACCAAAACCAAACAAGGACTTTTCACTTATTCGTAAAGTCACACATCTAATGTCACACTAGATAATCACAATTACTTTAAAGTTTCCCTCTAAATAGTATGCCAGGGAGAAAAAGGAGATGATCGGAGTATGTGGGAATGGAGAGGAGATTGCAAGGAGATACGTGTGTTGTAGGTTGTAGTGGATCGCTCAGATGAAATGAAGTAGCCTTAGTGCGGGGTTTATCAGATTTTTAAATTGTGAGAAATAGTGATGACTTGTTTATCCCCATAAAACTGTAACAACCTTTACTGAGGTGATACCTTATTTAATGCCCATAAAACTTCGACAATATTTTTATTAAGACTAGCCTTAGGCTAATCTCACCCCACAAACTATGGTGATTTTATTTGCATTATGTGGGGGTATAAACCCCTATACCCTCATGGGCCTATATGGGCCGCACCATTAGAGGTGGCTCGGCCCACAGGATGAAGACGTGCGGCGCACGACTAGTCGGCGTGCACCGCAAGGCTACAAGATATTATACCAAATAGGATACTTTGCTTGTAACTCTGTCCCTTCACGATATATAAGGAGGGGCAGGGGTCCCCTAGAGGACAGATCATACAGATCATACACGATTATTCTCTCAAACAAATCAATACAATCAGACGCAGGACGTAGGTATTACGCCAACTCGGCGGCCGAACCTGGATAAAAAGCTCGCTCGTGTCTTGCGTCACCATCGAGTTCGTAGTTTGCGCACCGTCTACCGATAAACTACTACCGTGGGTATACCCCAAGGTAGACTGCCGACCAGCTTTCGTCGACACATTACTTATGATATTAACTATAGTAATATGATATACAATTAAGAAAGAGAGAAGAAATTATGTCTATACAACAATGAAGATAAGAGGATGGATAAATGGATGATAGGAGAGAGACATAAAAGTAGATCAACTTTATTTAAAAATTCAAAAATACTAAAATAAAAACGTGCAGGCACATGAGATAACGCCGGCACACCACCAACACACACTCTCTCTTCTTCTCTACTCCCGTCTCTCTCTCTCTCTCACACACACACACAAACACAAATCGGCGATAGCGACCGTCTCTCTCTCTCTCTCTAGTGAGCACCTCGTCATGCAGCATCCTTCCCACGAGCACCCCATCGCCTTCCCACGTATGTGCCCCCCGCCCCATTGCCTTCCCCGCACGCGACCATGGTGGATGTGGCAGCGGTGCTACCGGATCCACACCAGGTAGGCCTCCTCCTCCTCCTCCTCCTCCTCCTCTCTCTCTCTCTCTCTCCTATCCACTCCTCCTCGTGAATCACTAAGCTAGGGTTCCGTGAGCTCTCCTTATCATCTCTTTCTAACTCCAATGGGCTATAGAATGCCGACCAGAGGAGGCATGTAGGCCAGGCGACGGGGATAGTCGATGGATAGTTTAGGGGTGTTGGCGGTCGTAGGGACGGTCAGGCCAAGTCAGGGAGGGGAGCTTCAGCCATGGCGACGGCGGCCTTAGGGAGAAAGCCACGGTCATGGAGCTCCGACAAAACTCTAGATCGCCCGCAGCGGGGCGACAGGGATGAGAGCGCCAGAGTTGGTGAAGAATAATTGTTGTATTTTTCTTTGTTTTTGAGTAAAAACTGTTGTGAGAAGGTGTGCGCGGCGGAAGCCTAAATCATGCACGTGTATATTGTAGTCCTTAAAAAATTACCTATTAAAAATATACTTCGTGTGTGGTTTTTTCCTTTTCTTTTGAGAATACTCTATGTGTATAGGATTTAGAAGTCGTTTAGAACAATAAAATGGTCTTTAAAACACAATTTTGACCTTTTATTTTTATAAAAGTATTTAGAAAAAATGATATATGCATATTTTTATGAAAATATTTTTCAAGGCAAATTTATTTATATAATTTTACATTTACAAACTTAATAATTTAAAAATTATTGATGATTTGCTAATGTTTGATTTAAACCTTTAACAAACAACTTTTAAATTCTACATAGAGGGAGTATATAATTTCTTTGTAAGGCCCTGTTTAGTTTGCCTCCTAAAATTTTTTCATCCATCCCATCGAATTTTTAGACACATGCATGGAACATTAAATGTACATAAAAAAATAAACTAATTACACAGTTTGGTTGAAAATCGCGAGACGAATCTTTTAAGCCTAGTTACTCCATGATTAGCCTTAAGTGCTACAGTAGCCCACATGTGCTAATGACAGATTAATTATGCTTAATAGATTTGTCTTACAGTTTCCTGACGAGTTATGTAATTTGTTTTTTTATTCGTTTCTAAAAATTCCTCCCGACATACTTCCGACACATCTGATGTGACACCCAAAATTTTTTTATCAGCATTCTAAACAGTGTCTTACACAATCACCAATCACCGGCTGTTTACGGTGAGTTTCATCACCTACTGGGCGGCAATCATCCCCGTGGGTCCCACATTATGGGTCCCACCACGTGCACCAATCGTGGCCCGGCGGCGCACGGCACCCACTTTCCCCATTCATCGAGTCTGCGCTCTTCGTCTTTCTCCGAATTCCCCCCTCCTCTTCTTGCCGGATCTCGCCACCACCTCCCCACCCGGCCACCCCCATCCACCCCGCCCATGGGAGCCCCCACCCCTCGCCGCTGACCCGTGGGCCCACTGCCCCCTGCTCCCCTCGCCCCCGCCCCCGCCCCGGCTGCTGCTGCTGCTCCTGCTCGCCCACGCAAACCCTAGGCTTTGCTGCTAGAAGAGCTCCAGCGACCGAGGAGGAGAAGAGAATAAAGCTCAAATCTTGGATGCACCGTAACCGATGGCGACACCTGCCGCAGAGAAGCCGGAAGATGTAGAGATCCGCGAGGTTTGGGCGGACAACCTCGAGGCTGAGTTCGCCGTGATCCGCGACATCGTCGACGACTACCCCTATGTGGCCATGGACACGGAGTTCCCTGGCGTTGTGTGCCGCCCGCTCGGCACTTACAAGACGGCGGCCGAGTTCAACTACGCCACACTCAAGGCGAACGTTGACATGTTGAAGCTTATTCAGCTCGGGCTCACCTTCTCCGACGAGCATGGTGGGCTGCCGGCGCTCGGCGCAGACGGCCGACCCTGTGTGTGGCAGTTCAATTTTCGAGGCTTTGACCCTCGGACCGATGTGGCTGCATCTGACTCCATCGATCTGCTGCGCCGCAGTGGTATTGACTTCTCTCGCCATGCTGCTGATGGAGCTGACGCCCGCCGCTTTGCTGAGCTGCTCATGTCCTCCGGCGTAGTATTGAATTCAGATGTGCACTGGGTGACTTTTCATAGTGGCTACGACTTTGGCTACCTGCTCAAGCTACTCACCGGCACAAATCTGCCTGATACAATGTCAGGATTCTTCGATCTCATCAAGATTTACTTTCCTGTTATCTACGACATCAAACATTTGATGAGGTTCTGCAATAGCCTCCATGGAGGGCTGAACAAGCTTGCTGAGCTGCTTGACGTCGCAAGGGTTGGAATCTGCCACCAGGCAGGGTCTGATTCGCTTCTGACAGCGCTGTCCTTCAAGAAGCTTAAAGAGGCATACTTCAACGGGTTAACTGAGAAATATGCTGGTGTGTTGTATGGGCTTGGCTTTGAGGGTGGAGAGACCACCTCTGCTCACTGAGTAATGGATAGTTAAATAAAAGATGAACTATTTATGAAAATGGAGAGATCTGTTTGGTGACTTTGTCTGATGTTTTCCTTTTGCTTGCCCTGGAAAAGGTACTCTCTTTCAGCTAAGTTCTGATTTCCCCTGCAAGTTACCTTCAGCTAAGCTGTTCTATGGTTTAGCTTTGTGGCTTGATGGAATGTGTTGTTGACTACTCTTTGAGGCCTATATTGTTACACTGATCACTAAGTCACGAACTGAAGATTCAAATATTATTAAACTATATAATGTTATGGTAATCAAATTACTGTATATCAAGTCATCAACTGCGGTACTAAATGTTATTCAGTAGCAAAAAGAACACTTGTCCATTGATATGTGAAACCCATCAGTTCTTGTTTTACATGGTTTCTGGAGTTACCCCTTGAATCGTTGGTGATTGTAGGCACTATTCTGATTTCTATACCATTCTATAAAAGCAAGAAATTATGCTGGATTTTTAATTGTAATATGTTGTTGTGTCTGTAGTTCCTTAAACACAACGCAACATATTCCTCTATTGTTTTTTGCATAATTTTTGGGAACAGGAAGAAAACACAAAGCATCTGAAAAAAAGCTCATATACCACATAAGAGGACGTAACTAATCAGTATGAAGAGAACTTGCATAATGTGATAAGGAAACTCCATGGCCTCACATATTGTTAGATGCTTAGATCGCTTCTAAAAAATTCGTTCTCTGTTTGTTTCAGTTTGGACATCTTGAATATGATCTCTTAGTTGCCTTGAGTTTCATTAGTTCATCAATTCACAGCGTTCTTGCTTTTTCTGGCACATATTGTACTGATTTGCATACTGTGGAGTGTACCGTAAAAGTTTGAATTTCATTATGGGGACATGTTCTTCTTACTAGATCTCATGGTTTCATGCTACATTCTGTTTCTATTATGTTAACTATGATGAATACATCTTGTACAGTGCGCACACTGTTAAATCATAGCAGCTTGATTATTCGCTGTCATAGAGAATCTTGCTTCAATGGTATTGCCATGATACAGGCATGTGCCAGTGTACGGTTCTCTGTTTATTCTATTATTTTTTTGCAAGCACTCTGTTTATAGTATTGTTGGTATTGCCAATTTCTTAAGCTTCTATTTTGTATATTGTTACCTCCTCTTTAATGCAGATAATACAAGGAGAATCAGTTTTTCTTTTCCCGCCTGGATTCTTCTTTTGATATTTTCCTTATTGTTTCAGATGGAAGTTCTTTTGTTAATAAATTGAAAGTCTTACTTACTGCATTAGGCCTGGAATGTATCATTTCACTTCCTTGCACTGAGATACCTGTGCTCATGATTACTGATAAAAAAATGACTATCTTTGAATAATGGAATAGTGGAGAAATCTGTTTGATCTTTATTTGTTTGTTGATTTCCTTTTCATTGCTACTGAAAATATGTCATTTTCTTCCTCAATTGAGATTTCCCTTTAAGTCATATTTAGATCGTTGAGAGAGTTTCTGCTATCCAATTTTCCTCTGAATTTGATGGAATGTACTGGGGCAACTTGATACTAATTACTTGAATCAATCCAACAGCTGCAATGGAATTTTTCAATAGTCATTGGATTACTTTGTCTAGGAAGTAGGGGTGGATAGCGAGCCAACTGAACTTTTTCTTTTCAAGTTTTCTTTCGAAATTGACATAATCTTATTTATCATAGTCTCCTGAATTGTTTGAGACCCGACTTCAAACCGAGCTAAATGAGCCGTGGCAAAGTCGAAAGTAATCGAAAATCAAGTCATTTTTCTTTAAAAAGAAGAACAAGTTCAATTAGAGAAAAATTTGAAGCGAGTCACCGATCAAGCTCAATGAGTAATTTTGAAACTAAGAGGTTTATTGATTATATTTACATAGTTTTGTATATTTATTTTCCTTTCTCTATTTCTATTTCTTTTCCATTTGTTGGCGGCTCTTGTTGGATCTCGACTCTAGCCTAACCCAACTTGCTTGCGACTAAAAGGCTTTGTTGCTGCTGTTGCATCTGGTGAAGAAACCGGATACTGAACTACTACTGGTCAACAATCTAAGGAAAAAAAAATATACTACCATCCATTGCATGTGGATGCAATGGATATCAATTATAAAGTGATCCTTATTCCTGACTGGTTTGATATAATCTCAGAAATTGGCAAAAGTAAATCCCTTCTCTAATAACTTCAATGTGACCATTTTGAACTAGCTTTTGATGAACATTGTATCTGGTTGGCTCTATAATTTTGCTTGTGATTGGTTCTCCAATTTCTGTTTGTGTCTCTTGGACTCTTACCGTAGCGCCTGTGCCAACACCATGCTGTTCTCTGCTATGGGGCTGATTACATTCTGCAAACACTGTTACATCATTATTGGTTATGATTATCAGAGTTGTTGTGGACGACCGGACATGTATATGCCAGCATATAGCTCTCTGCATGGTCTTGCTGGTATGATGGTGTTGCCAATTTGTCTTTTCCTACAGATTTTTGTTTACCACATCTTCTGTCATTCAGGTTAATGTCATTTTTACTATCTGAAATGATTTCTCTTGCGATGCCTTATTCGTTTTAGATGGCTTATATGTAATATTAATATCAATAGTTTTACTGTGGCAAGCATTGGATGTATCCTGTCGCTTGAGCTAGTATTACCCATATACCAGACTATTAGGTGTGCATCTGAGCTTGCCCTGGGCATAATGTGAGAAGTTGGGGATCTGTGATCTTTTGGTGATGCCACTATCATCTGAAACCACCAACTTGGTATGTGGAGACAGTACTGTTTGTTTGGCTGATAAGCCATGACAGAAAGTATCGTTGATTGATTTGTTGTGAGAAAAAAATACTACTCTGACAGATTTGGCTGATAAGCTTAAGCGCAACCCTAACCAAACGCCCTCTATCCAGATTACCCTGTCTCTGTGTCAAGTTAATCTGAAACCTTTTGCTACGCTTGTATGTTTCACATGTTTACCATATCCTTCGTAACACTTGTGTGTTAATACGAAAGTCATCCGTGTGTAACACAGCGGGCAGAATCTTTGGAAGCAGGTTGATTTGAAATTTGTTTCGTTCGTTTCATCGTTTGGGCCAATTGCGGGATCGACGTCCCACTTGTCTTCCGGTTGGTGCCGAATTTTTTTTTACGGTGCAACCAGTTATTGGGCCGGTCACACGACCCACAGCCCACTGGTGGTTGGGTTGCCATGGCTTGAAGAGTTTTGCTACTGCCGACTGCCGTACATAAAATAAAAAAAAAAGGGTAGCATTTGTCGTCCATCATGTTCAGCTTCGCCCCTCGCCCGGTTGAAGGACGTATCTGCACTCGCTGTGTCTCTGTCTGCAAGTCTTGTTACGTGCGAAACTGTAGAACGAGTTACTCCGATGCTGTGTCGATGCGTTTCGTGACTGTTTGACGGTTTCGTGTACACGGTCAAGCCTTTTCTTCCTGTGTTATGTGGTTTCGTGACTGTTTGACATATGGTCCTGTTTAGTCCCAATCTCTTAAAAACTTTTCACCTATGCTATTGAATCTTTAGATATATATATAAAATATTAAATATAAATAAAAAAAACTAATTACATATTTTGATTATAAATCACAAGATTAATCTTTTAAATCTAATTAGTTTACAATTAGCCATAATTACTATAGTAATAGATATGTGCTAATGATGTGTTAATTATGTTTAATAAATTTGTCTTGCAGTTTTTAGATGAGACATATGGTCCTGTTTAGTCCCAATCTCTTAAAAACTTTTCATCTATCCTATTAAATCTTTAGACATACATAGAGTATTAAATGTAGATAAAAAAACTAATTGCATAATTTGGTTATAAATCACGAGATTAATCTTTTAAGTCTAATTAGTTTATAATTAGTCATAATTTCTATAGTAATCTACATGTGCTAATGATGAATTAATTATGTTTAATAAATTTGTCTTGCAGCTTTTAGATGAGATATGTATTTTTTTATTAATATCCGAAAATTTCTCCAAACATTATTCCAACACATTCGATGGGGCATCTAAAAATTTTCTTTTCGCCAAATTAAAAGGTTGTGTCCTTGTTCCCAGGATCAATCGAGTAAGGTTGTGTTTGGTTGGGGGTGTTAAAGTTTATAGCGTTTTTGTTTTATTTAGAAATTAATATTCAATCATAGACTAATTAGACTCAAAAAATTTGTGTCATAAATTATTCTCTATCTGTGTTATTAGTTTCATAAATAGTCTATCTTTAATATTTTATACATATGTTTAAATATTCAACAACAACCAAACGGGCGCTTAACGGAGTATGATCAGTAAGACTGTTCCTACTTCCACGCACGCCCGGCATCATCAGTAGCTGCAGCTGCAGGGAGCAAAGGCCCGAGAGCAGCACATGGCCAGGTCCGGGTGTACATTGCATTCACCCCCACTTCGTGGCTTGGGCCTTGTTCAGTTCCGTTTCGCATTTCGGTACTGTAGCACTTTCGTTTGTTTGTGATAAATATTATCTAATTATGGACTAACTAGGATTAAAAGATTCGTCTCGCGATTTCCAGCTAAACTGTATAATTAGTTTTTGCTTTCGTCTGTATTTAATGCTTCATGCATGTGCCGCAAGATTCGATGTAACGTAAAATCTTAAAAACTTTTTGCTTTTTGGGGTGAACTAAACAAGCCCTTGTTTTCAAGATTTGTCCCGACAGCACTCCTGTTCTGGTTCTAGAACTACTCGGAGGTCAATCGTCACCGCCGACACGATCTGACCTGACCTCCGGTCGCTTCACCTGCTCGGCTGCTCGAATGCGTTTGGCAGCCTGCCCGCAAGCTGGCTTCGCGGCAGAAGGCACAGGCAGAACAATTTGGCATTATTTAGGCCTTGTTTATTCTATTGTTTTGTTTCAAAATCCATACTGTAGCACTTTTTTTATATTTAATAAATATTATTTAATTATGAACTAATTAGGTTTAAAAAATTCATCTCGCAAATTACATATAAACTTTATAATTAATTTTTATTTTTTATCTATATTTAATGATTCATGCACGTGCCGAAAGATTCGATGTGACAGAGTAACTAAACAAGGCCTTAGTTCTCCAAATTACAAAACTTTTCAGATTTTTCATCACATTGAATCTTTAGACGCGTGCATAGAGCATTAAATAAAAACTAATTAGTTCACCTGTAATTTACGAGACGAATGTTTTGAGCATAGTTAGTTTATGAATGGATAATATTTATTAAATACAAACAAAAGTGCTATATTGTATATTTTGCAAAAAAAAGTTAGAAACTAAACCAGGCCAAAGAGGCTCTCGAACAGAAAATGACCGGTGCAAACAATCGGCGCCACCGGTGGTTTTCTCCGTGGAGCATGAGCAAGCATCTGTGGTGCCAATATGCTCAAGCCGTGGGTGGCCCCCGGCGCACGCAGCTGCTCCTGTGACCGCGAGAGTGCGTGCCCCCACCCCCACCCAACCGGCCGCGTCGCCCTCGCCCAACGAGGAGGCCGGCCGATCGGTGTCCTCACTGAATGCCCTTCCGCTCGGCGACCGCACCGGGCGCGGGCGGCGCCATCGCGTCACGTTTGCCTTTAACGTTTAACCTCCGGGGGCTTCGTGCTCAGGCCGTCCGCGCCGCTCCCCCGTCCACCGCACCGCTCGGCATCGCTCTCTGCCGCGGTCACGCACTGCACGCGACAGCGTGGGGGGTTGGTGTCCCGGCCGCGCCTCGCGTCGCCCGGCTCTGGGCGCCCTATCTCTCTCTCTCTCTCTCTCTCTCTCTCCCAATCATCTGATCTGGGACACCAATGCAAAATCCCCATGGCCTCGTCGGGACCGATACTCCTACTACCGCGCGTATGTATCTTGGCTGTCTGTCATCGACCGCACTGCGCTCCGTACGCACTCATTGGCGTGAACCTGCCGCTGGATCCGGCACACGGAGAGATGGGGAGCATTCGTTGCGGTGCTGCGGAGCGGAGGGGACCCTGTCGGTGGCGGTACGGTGGTGCCGGGTCCGGTGACCGTACGACCCGCGCTCACTACCTGGCCGCCCGCTGGCGGCCTGCTACTGCGTGCGTGAGCGTGACCCCGGCGATCCACACCGTACGATCGCGCGAGGACGCCGCGTCACTGCAGGCTACCGGATACCTGGGGGCCTGGATGCACAGTGTGAGCTGCATGGATGTGCAGGGAGACGATTGGCGCGCGTTGACCAATGATCACTGTCTGTCGATGTCCGCTGGTGCTGGATGCTTGCAGTTTCCAAAAGGGTGATGCAGTCGCAGAACCTGTGAGTTCATGTTCTCACTGTTACAGTAGCGGATGAGCAGATCTTTTCGAGAAAACGGAGACGAGCAGACTGCGGAACCGGCAACAACATATACGCGCATCGTGAGATCTTTTTTCTGCGACGATGGCTGTGAGAAGTGACGAATCGTCACACACATGCCGTGTCGGGATCATCCTGCCTGTCGCTACTGCTATAGCCCAGCAGCTCATAGCCGAGTTGGTACGAGAAAGCCCCGCTGCGCCCACACACACACCAGCTGATTGATTAGCTAAGGCCTTATTTACTTTTATCAAAAAACTAAAAACTTTTTAATATTCCACGTTATATCGAATCTTGCGGTACATATACGGAGCATTAAATATAGATGAAAATAAAAATTAATTACACAGTTTATTTGTAAATTGTGAAATAAATCTTTTAAGCTTAGTTAGTACATGATTGAACAATATTTCTAAATAAAAATAAAAGTGCTACAGTAACAAAAAAAAAAGAGAAACTGAACAAGGCCTAAGATCATTATTGCTCGTTTTCAGTCACTCTTCTGCAGCTTAATCGTGTGTTTCATCTCATGCACCCGGCCCACTGCCCCGTAACATCACAGCTCTCTCGCAGTATCCCTCCATGGCCACCTTTTCAGCATCGTGCATAGTAGTGTTTTCCTAGGCTCCTCGGCTTGATATGGCTCATAACCCTACCCAACGGACAACGGTCGCCGGCCATCTCCGCTCGTGGTGGTGCCGGAGCTGACGACAAGTTAACGTGGTGCGCTAGTGGGGCGAGGGACAAAGGGGGTGTTTAATTCCAAAAAATATAAAATTCAAAATACCAAGTACTCCGTAACGATGGAATGCAAAATACCGAAATTTTTATAGTTATATTTAGTTTTATCCAAAATGCAGAATTAATTACACTCATGAGGGCCTCATGAGGCTTTTTTAGGTTTTTTTTGCCTCTTAAGGCTAAAATTCAAAATGGAGAATAACCATCTTTTTGTTAATTTTTTTTTACGAAACTTTTTGCCAAAAATTTTGCATAGTATTTAGTTCTATTTTGCAAAATAGTGAACCAAAACCCATTTTTTTTTTTTGGAAAATGAGGGGAACTAAACACCCTGAAAGTTGAAAATGTACTGTACATGCATAACATTGCAGTCCTCTAACTCACCTAAATGCTATCTCTCCATCCCAATCTGTATGGAGGGAGTATTTCTTTACGACTGGAGTTCCGATCATTCTGAAGCATTGTTTTACCAATGGTGCCGGTCAAGCGCGCCGGCTCGGCAGTCTGGCTCGGGCGATTGGAGTAGTGGCGTCGTATCGTATTGCCGCTCCGCCCGCCGCTCCATCCTGCCAATTTAGGTCTTGTTTAATTGCAAAAAATTTTGCAAAATGAGTACTGTAGCATTTTCGTTTGTATTTGATAAATATTGTCCAATCATGGACTAACTAGGCTTAAAAGATTCGTCTCGTCAATTTCGATCAAACTGTGCAATTAGTTTTTATTTTCGTCTATATTTAATACTTCATGCATGCGTCCAAAGATTCGATGTGACGGATAATCTGAAAAATTTTACAAAATTTTTAGGGAACTAAACAAGGCCTTAAATAAAAGGCTACCATACCATCCATCACCTACGCCGCCACGTTCACCACGCCAGCCTCCCCGGCCCGGGCACGGCAGGTCTGTGCGTCGCTCTCCGCCGCGGGCGCACGCACGAAGCCACGGAACGCATGGCCGGCCGGGCTCTGACTGGGACGGCGGGCGAACCGACGACGCGTCGTAGTAGGACGCCATATATAATAGAGCCTGGCCACGCACCGCTCCAGTGGTGTCGTGGGAGCTGTCCCCGCGCGCCCGTCTCCAATGATTTATGACAGGAACCCTCTGGTCGCTCCCCCACTCCAGCGGCGAGGCGAGGCGCGGGCGCGGCTGGATGGGCACATGCGGAGCATGACCACCGGCCGCTGCGTAAATGCGGTGAGCGTCGGTGGCGGCGGTGGCTGGCGCGCCGGGCGTTTCATCACTCATCGACCCACCAGTATGTCCATACGAGGACCAGACTGTCGGCTCCTGTACTCGTCTTCGTTCGGCTGGCACGCTCCGGACTCGCGGAGGTCAAAAGGCCGATCCGCCGTACGATACGATCGTGGTGGAGGGCAGTACCACCCACTGCAGATGCAGACACAGCTCCTCCTGGCAACGTGGACGACAGTAGCACCACCCCCACTGTTCGAGTTCGAGTTCTTCACAAGCCCCGGCGCGGCAGGAGATGCCGTTCCTGGATGCATGCCCCAGTTAACTGGAGATGACTCGTGTCTGCACTGGTGCTTCAGTGCTTCTGCTGTTCCTTGCGTTGACCTCGGGTCTCGGGAGCGGCCGGGAGAGATTCAAATACTCTCTCTACTTGTTTAGGCCTTTTTTTTTGCAAAATTTATTAAATTTCACGCCACATCAAATCTCACGGCATATGTACAAAGCATTAAATATAAATAAAAAATAAATAACTACACAATTTATCTATAATTTGCGAAACGGATCTTTTAAATCTAATTAGTCCATAATTAGACAATATTTGGCAAATACAAATGAAAATATTAAGGTACTGTTTTTCTAAATTTTTTTGAAACTAAATAAGGTCTTAGTTCTGATTTTTTATTTAGCCACTATACCACTTTTATTTGTATTTAATAATTATCATCTAATCATAAACTATAGACTCAAAAAATTCCTCCCAAATTACAAACTGTATAACTAATTATTTTAATTTATATTTAATAATTTATGCATAGATTCGATGTGATTAAGAATTTTTTAAAAAATTGGATTTTGGCTGCAAGATTCTCCGTCACATCGAATCTTTAGTCGTATGCATGGAGCATTAAATATAAATAAAAATAAAAACTAATTACACAGTTTATCTGTAATTTGTGAGATGAATCTTTTGAGCCTAGTTACTCCGTGATTGGACAATGTTTGTCAAATAAAAACGAAAGTGCTACAGTAGCCGAAAACCACACTTTTTCCGAACTGAACAAGGCCTTTTTTTAGTTTTTGGGCAAGATAAAAAATGCCTGCTACTCTACAGTTTCAAGAAACAGTGCTGCAGACACTTGAAAGTCGACCATGGCGGCCATGCCTTCTTACGGTCAGTGAGACTGGCAAGCAGGGATGGCCAGCAAGGACGTTTTCTATGCGCGTGCCTCGTGAGAAGATGGATGGATGTCTTCCGTGAGCAGTCATCAACACAGAACACGTGCCTCCCGTCACGCCGTGCCGGGATCATCGGTTAACCTCAGCACCGCATCTTTTATCTTTCACTAGGGAGACGCCCAGTTGCCAGTTGGTACGAGGAAGAGGAAAGCACAAAGCGCAGGAGCTCAGAGCAAGCATGAGTGCATGACCATTGGCGTTGCGTTGGAACCCCCTGAGAGCCCCGTGACCGTGTGTGCGCGTTGCATTGCAACCTGAGACTGTTCCGTAAGCAAATCTTTACGTATGCATCAAAGGGGCATTGGTGATGGCCAACCGGCGAGCAGGATCAGCAGCGCCACTAGGCTGTTTGCATGCTTGCTCAAGGCAGTCAGGCTGTTGGATCAATGATCGACGGAGCATACAGCTTACATCTTCTGTCATCAGGGCCTCAGGGTGGTTCATAGTTCGTCAACCGGAATGCAACCGTAAACAAGGTCTTTCTTACTGTACAGAACAAAACGTCATTCGCTCGCTGACCTGGTGCAGCTAAGCAGACAGCATTGCAATGTATTGGCTCCCCTTCAGCAGCTGCAAGATCTGTGTGGCCATAATGCCCATATAACCATAAAATAAACCCATCCAGGTCCTCGGCTCAAATCTAACACTATTTATTTCCTTCTATAAAATATTCAGCCTGTACCCTCCATACTGACCAACTGGCCCCACCGGCTCAGTCTCAGGCCCCACTGCTGGGTGCGCCCCTCTACGCTACGCGCGTACTATAAACCCCGCTCACACAGCCGCCACGCCTTCCTCCGGACGCCAGTCTGCGACCGCCAAGCGCCGAGCGCAGCCAGGTGTCGCCCGGCCAATGTGACTTGCAGACGAAGCTCGCTCTCGATGGTGGCAAGGTGCGCGTACGCCGACGCCGGCGGGTTGTTCCGCATCTGGCCGATCTTCTCCGCCGCCGCGCTGCGGAGGAAGGTGCTCGAGGTTCTCACGTGCGGCGGGGGCGGTGCCGGCGGCGATGGAGGAGGCGGCTCCTCCTGCCGTGGACGGTCGGCGTACCGGTCGCCGCAGCGGATGCCGAGGCCGAGGCCGCGGTCGGACAGGCTCGCGGAGCTGCTCAGGGCCGAGGAGCAGCCGTCCGAATGCAGCGACGAGGCTGAGGCCGCCGAGGCGGCGGACGTCGCGGCGGCCAGGAAGGTGCAGGCGTTCGAGGAGCTCAAGGGCGTGGTCGGGGCGCTCCAGGACGGCGGTTGCATGTCCCGCGTCGACGCGGCCAAGGCCGTGCGGAAGAAGGCCAAAGACGACGCCGGTGCCAGGGAGATGCTCGCGATGCTCGGCGCCATCCCGCCGCTTGTCGCGATGCTCGACGAGGGCGGAGAGGATATCACGACCGCTGCGCTGTACGCGCTGCTAAACTTGGGGATCGGCAATGACACGTGAGTTTTTTTTTTCTGCCAGCCTTGTGTTGTCTTCCTCTGTTTCGTGATCAGATCTGGCCTGCCATCTGGGTGGGGGAGGGTTTGGTTTCTGATATGCAGAGCTGTCCGCATGATTGCCAGGAACAAGGCGGCGATCGTGCAAGCCGGTGCCGTGCACAAGATGCTCCGCATTGCGGAGGGCGGCGGCGCGTCCGGCGCGCTGACGGAGGCCGTGGTCGCCAACTTCCTCTGCCTCAGCGCACTCGACGCCAACAAGCCCGTCATCGGCGCGTCCGGGGCCGCGCCGTTCCTCGTGCGCGCGTTCCAGGCCGCCGCGTGCTGCTCCACCGAGCAGGCGCGCCACGACGCGCTGCGCGCGCTCCTGAACCTCTCCATCGCGCCCGCCAACGCGCCGCACCTGCTGGCGGCCGGGCTCGCGCCGGCGCTGGTGGCGGCCGTGGGGGACGCCGCAGCCCCCGTGACGGACCGCGCGCTCGCCGTGCTCTGCAACCTCGTGGCGGCCTGCCCCGAGGGCCGCCGCGCCGTGAGCCGCGCCCCCGACGCGGTGCCGTCCCTCGTCGACGTGCTCAACTGGGCCGACGAGCCCGGGTGCCAGGAGAAGGCGGCCTACGTGCTCATGGTCCTGGCGCACCGTAGCTACGGTGACCGTGCGGCCATGGTCGAGGCCGGCGCCTCGTCCGCGCTCCTGGAGCTGACGCTCGTCGGCACGGCGCTCGCGCAGAAGCGCGCGTCCAGGATCCTGGAGATCCTCCGCGCCGACAAGGGCAAGCAGGTCGCGGACGACGCCTCAGGCGTCGTGGCGACGGTGTCGGCGCCGCAGGAGCGCAGGTGCCGCGGGGACGGGGAGGAGTCGGTGGACGGGGAGTTCGCCGACGCCGGCATGAGCGCAGAGAAGCGCGCCGTGCGGCAGCTGGTTCAGCAGAGCCTGCAGAGCAACATGCGCCGCATCGTCCGGCGCGCGCGGCTGCAGCAGGACTTCGCTCCGGCATCGACCGAGAGCCTCAAGGCGCTCACTGCCTCCTCCACCTCCAAGAGCCTGCCGTTCTAGGAGACGATGCCAAGCCCCACAGAGGCCAGAAAAACACAGGTAAAAAAAGACAAGCTTATTCATCGCCGTCCCTTAACAGCTACACATCGCCAGAAACACTGTTTTCGTCTGGAACCTTAGCTCTAGCTAGTTGATCACTCAACTACCGTATCAACATTCAACACTGATCTTGCAGTTTGTCTGCCGTTACAGTCCCTGACTGAATCATTGTCTCAGAAAAGGCTACTACTAAACAAGAAGTCTAATCAGCCATGGAAATTTCCACTTGTTGCTACTTGCTAGCAAACATATTGGATTTCCACTAACCAACCAAGCACAGTTTTAGATTTTCTCAGTTTCTTTAATCTTTGACCATCCACCACAACCAACAAGTACAGCAACTACAAGGGTCTAGTATTTTGGAACTGTCCTAAACTACAACATCAGGCGTTTTCCACCCTGGAAACCGGTCTGCAAGAAGGTTAAAAAGCCTTCTTCTCATTCCTGGCTTGGGTCGTCGTCGTCGATCGCCACCCTTTACCTCGACCTCGAGCGCGAGACCACGGTCATTAACAGCTGCTTTGTTGCTTTCTGGCAAAGCAAGCTCGAGCCCCAACAGTTCATTGTCGTCCTTACCCTACCCAAAAGCTCGAGACAGGTCATCATTACGCTCGCTTTGTCCAGCAAGTCACAGCTGAATGACTGATCCACTGTCATTACTCCTGTAAACCAGCTCTGGAATCCATGGAATAGTTTATACTGTACAAGAGATTTTTCTATCTCCTGCTGAACTGTGCTACTGCTTTTGATGCCGGGCCAGACAGTAAAAAAACTCTCTGAATCTGTCTTTGCAGCAAGGAAGAAGAGGCCAGGAGAGTAATGAGGAGACTTTTGCTAGCTGCCGTCTGCGCTGCATCTGCATTCCGCCGTTGTTGCATGCGTCGGAGACCGGGAATCTTTGGGGTGCCTGAAGCGGGGTGATGAGAAAATGAGCTAATCTAATCACTTGTTTATGGGCTGCTCGCTTGCTCGTCGCCCTTTTCTCGTGCCTGCTGATGGAACCCACGTGCACGGGCCGACCTGTTCAAATTCAGACGACAGACAAGAGCTGGCTTTGAGATGTTCTCCTAATCGCTTTCGCATTTGTTAATCGCTTCGATTGTTCTCTTTCGCTTTTGTATATGGGAATAGCTAGGTTAAGTAGTTTAGTCATACTACATCTAGTAGCCAGTGCGTGTCAGGGCTTTGCTCTTTAGGTGTGTGTGTGCACATGTTCTTGTGTTGGAGAGTGTGGTAGGGTAGTGGAAAGTTTTAGAAGAACTAGAAAGAGGATGTAGACTTTTTATATATTTATAAACTATGATGCTGGCTCATTTATAATTTTTTTATAGCCTGTTCGCTTAAATTTTTTATAGCCTGTTCGCTTGAGCTTATCAGCCGAATCTGTCAATCATTTGGTAGTATTTTTCTTTTATAATAAATCAACGAACAATACTTTCTGCCATGACTTATCTTTGACCACCTGAATTCTCTACCTGATTTAGCTTTGGTCATGTTCGGAATTTACATTTTGAGGTTATTAAGGCCTTGTTTAGTTCCGAAAAAATTTTGGATTTCGCTACTGTAGCACTTTCGTTTTTATTTGATAAATATTATCCAATCATGAACTAACTAGGATCAAAAGATTCGTCTCGCGATTTACAGACAAACTGTGTAATTAGTTTTTATTTTTATCTATATTTAATGCTTAATGCATGTGCCGCAAGATTCGATGTGACGGAGAATCTTGAAAACTTTTTGGATTCCGGGGTGAACTAAACAAGGCCTTAAAGCATCAGATGGCCAGCAACATGAACATATCGGTCTACTAGAACCCCAACTTATGCCCAACAGACAGATGTTACCAACGATTACAGGTTAAACTATCGTTCTTTGTATCAAAATATAGCATAGTATTCGTGACGAGTACATGAGGGCTAGACGTTAACCAAATGGCCGACCGTGTTATAAAGACAACCATCTCTTTGGTAAACCATTACCAACTTTTGTTGATTGACCGTTGGCTTTGTATTGAATTGACCGTTTAATCTTTGTCCAACAACACAACCAACTCTAATAAAGGGTTTCTTTGGCATAGCTGCTGGTGGCTTTGGCTTCTTTACTTTTTTGGCACTGTAGCAAAATGCTTCTATGAGCGGCTTCACCGACTTCTAGTTATAAAATAGCTCGATGAAATTCACTACCCCATGGAGCTAAATTCAGGACTGAAAAGTGCTACTAGAGTCACCTAACCAACTCATCTCTCTTGAAATTCATGAAATGTCTTCCATTCACTCTCTAGACATTTTGTGACAGACTTGTTATGAATAGTAGATTGCTCATGTGTTTTGTTATTGACTGGTTGTGTATTTCAAAATTCCAAAACTGACATTTTTCTCTTTACGAGCACCATTTTATATATTTTTATTTTTTAAGTAAACTACTTTGAAATTCCAAACATAATTTTGTAGAGCTGATGTTTATCTTGGGATAAATTATATGGGGATTTACCTAAGAATGGAGTAGATTCTTACTGCTTGTACTAGGCAAACCTACAACAATGATGGTACATCGTTGTTAAAAAATATTTTGAGGAAAAGGTAGTTGTTCATTCCTGTCATGATGCTTTTAAATACACAGAGTTCTCAGTTGCTGGACTCACCATTAAGCACAAATGCAGTCAGTGTCAAGCCAAGATGGTAAGATGCTATTCCTTTCTTCAGTATCCCACTTCTGTGGTGCTATATGTCTCTAACCTCATCAAATGCCCTTAGGATTTTCAATGGAACAAACATGCCCTTTTAAAAAAAAACAAAGAACATGTGAAAAGGGTCATTGTCCATCCATGGCTTCCATGGCGAGTACTCCTTGGCCACGCTGCTTTTCTCCAAAATGGCAATAGCTACACAGCTTGACGCAATGGTCAAATTGAGCCTATACTCTTCCTGTGCAAGCACGTCAATCGACTGAGGCCAACAATGTTCCGGCCAAACCTGGTAGCCTTTTCTTGGTTTAACTGAAGTTTAATTTTTTTTATTTCTGTAACATCTACATGCGCTTACTAATTCAACTCATTAGATTGAATTCAATGTGTACCCAAACAAGAAATTTTTATCTGTATTAAGTTCTAGCCGATTCACCTAGTTTTCAAAATTGGTAATATAATTAATTTGCACTAATGAAATGCCGATTCATAGTAACATGGTTCTATGCCTTTGCTTTTGTTTTGATCAATATTTGGTATTATAACATTTTGAATAATTCATATATGCATGTGCTTCATATATAATATTATAACTTATAAATTAAGTTCAGAATATGATGTTTGAATTTAATTAAATATTATGTAGTGACCTTAGCTTTGATGAGTTCCAATGCACTGTAGCAAGTATTGGTATATTCTTAGTATTTTTCTTTGAAAACATGTACGATGAACACGAGAGGGTACGGCTTAAAAATAAGTAAAATTTCAAAATCATTGAAACTTGAACTCAAGACAAATATATCCTAACAACTGAAACCAAGTGGACATGGGAGAAGCTAGTGTTACTGATTTTGTCATGGTTTAGGGTAGAAGGCTTAATACAATGAATATATGGAACCTTATTAAAAACTGAAACCAAGTGGACATGGGAGAAGCTAGTGGCAGATCCAATGGTTCGTCATATTGGAGACAAACAAAAGAACGTGACATGGATATATGACAGGTAGAGGGTTTGACTTGCGGGAGAAGCTCGCAGGTTGGATGGACAACATCAACCTACGATATTATGATGCCGTGTTCGACCGTTTCTATTTTTATTTATCAAAAAAAGTTCTCATTTTGAGATTTTGGCATAGTCATATTTTACTCTTTTTTCATTAAATATTTTGATAAAAATAGATAAATCAGTAACCTTTTTCATCCCTATACATTGTTGGATGCTAAGCTTGTTTGATTTGCCCTCATGAAAACTTGCATGGTGCAGACATAGTTATTAGAACTAGATCGGACCGACTGACTAGTAAAAGACCGAACCAGAGACAACTATAGTGGCTTGGTTTGTTTCAAAGACCGTCCATGCAATCAGACCCCACTAAAAACTGGTTGAACTTGAACCTACGAAACCAGTGAACCGACCAATTCCATTTGATCTATTTTGTTTTTCCTATGAGCTCCAAATTCGGGAAATAATATGTCTATTTTGATTATTTTGATGAGCTCTTTACAATGGTAAATATTTGAATTAAGTTTTTTAATTCATAAATGATCCATATACTATCTTTTCATGCGTATTTTTGGCATATCCTGCAAAACAACTGTAGAGCACTAGAATTTGTGGAACTTTTCAAATTAAGACCCATCTTGCTATGATGCATTATGAAATGTTGTCATTTTATTATAATTTTGCTATCATATTATTCGAATTAAGAATTACCAATAGACACATGCTAATTTTAGAGTACCTTTTGTAGACTTGTGGCTAGATTAGTGGAAAGCTGGTTTTAGAATTGTGTTGTTTATCAATTTATTTGTATATGCCATTAACTATATGTTGCTAATTATTTGTTATATTTTTTAGGCAGCAATTTGAAGTATTTGTGGGCGGTTATTGAACTATCAGTTCTTTACGGTTAGACCAGTGAACCAGCGAGCAGATGGCCTTATCGGTTCGATGTCTGATCCTAATAATTATAGATGTCTAGTGGCTTATGTGCATATAGGAGCAAGAACTAAATAGCCACACTATCTATGGTGTGCTGGCCCGGTGGGTAGAAGTCTTGGTTCACTTCTTCACGATGATGGTGCGCGGGGGGAGTGGGAGTCAAAATGAAGAGGATTTGTGGATTTTAGGTTCCCCTAGAACAATTGTAAACAACTTAAAGCTCAGTAGTGTTTCCGGCTTGTTTCTTGTTTTTTCTGATATTTTTTTCTTTATTTTTTCTATATTATCTCTTATTTTTTCTATTTATTTAGACCCAATATTCTCTTTGTATTCTATATAACTTTTTAGAGTCCCCTGGTCACGGATTATGTAATTTTTTACTCACTTGTACCCTATCGCTAACTTTCTAGAATTTTGTATTGCTAGAAGTCCAAACCTGTACCCAATTGGTAAGTTTCTAGACTTTTGTATCGTTAGAAGTCCAAAATAAATTAGCTGCATTTGTTAGATGATATCATGATGACCTTATGATGATGTGGCATAATAATTTTTCATTACCGCGACGCGGTTTCCGTCAAGAAAGATGAGTACTCCCTACTGTTACATAATTTTTTACATTTTGGAAAAGGCTGAGCTTAAACTTTTGAAGCGATTACTAATAACTTTTAAAATATTGTTTGAAGACAACAAGATAGCATACATAAATTATAGTCTTATAAAGGACTTTATAGATGTATATTGTCATTAAACTTGTAATATATTATAACTCAAAGCTAACTTTTGCATATGAAGTTCGTTTACACCACAACCCTTAATATTTATCTAAAAAAATTCATAACTTTTATATATGATACGAAGTCAAAAATATGTGGTATAAATGGTTGTGGTGGGCATAATGATCACTCTTAATTTTGTTTCTCTCATCGACTCCTAACATTATTATTCCAATAGTTATAGTGTCTAAGCTAATTGTTATAATAAAAAGTGCCATATACTAAATACTCCCTCCGTACCTAAAAAAGTTGACGTTTTGGATCCCTGTGTAGATTTTGCAAAGCTTGTCGTTTTGCACTGACAGCTGCTGCCGCGGACGGAAATACCCCTGCGCTCACGTCCTTTCGGTCTGCCAAGAGCACGTCCGTTCGGCTAGTCGCTGCACGCGCTCGCGTCCGTTTGGCTGGCCGCTGCCAAGCGCGGCGTCTGTTCAGCTGCCAGGGCTCCTTGCGAGCCACTCAGCTGCTAGCATGCAAAATAAAGCAAAAATGAGTGGCTGCTGCCAGGGCTCGAACCCAGGATGCAATGCTCGAATTGCTAGGCACTTGCCAGCTGAGCCAGTTTGTTTTCTTGTATAAAGAGCCTCAGCCACCATATTTATTAGGGGTAGACATGGAAAACTAACCCCTAATTAATCACTCCTTGGTTAGCACAATTATGTCCTAAACGTCAAGAATTATGGGTATGGAGGGAGTACAATATTGAGTAATATGCATCGGTAAATATCAACATTTGAAAAATATTCTACAACAAATTTACCTTTTTGAGGAAACCATGACCATCCTGCTTGAACCACCAGCCATAACCACCAGCAGTAGCACTCCTGCGTAGGCTTTGGTGCCCGGTCCCTCTCTCTCTGCGTCGTCGGCTGCTGATTAGTAGTGATACGATTCACAGACCGATGAGTTCATCTAGAATTGTCAGCGCACTGTTTACGAACAGAAGAAGACACATGCATACTGCACACACTCGCGACCCATGCTCGTTCACAGCTCGGAGTAGTGTTCATCATGTGGCGGATGTGGGGTGGTTTTGGATAATTGATTGAAGGGGTAGGTGATCGGAGAGCATCAGCCTTGAGGGGGACCAGAGGTGCAGGGACTAATGTGTGCCACCAGAAAGAAGATGCTGTCGTTATTGAGTAATAATGTATCGCCCCCAGTTCCTATTCGGAACTGTCACTCACAAGGTCTCCGACCAGATTGACGCTCATTACTTCATTAGTGTAAAGTTTTACTATTTCTTATTATTTCTAGCCGAAGTTTTTTCCCCATTGAATAGAATGCTATATCAGCGTTTTTTTGCAATGTGGCAAAGAACTTCTGAAAAGAAAGATGAAGAAAGCTAGACTGGGCCATGTGCATGCGTAGTCTTAGTTTGTTTGTATGTATTGCTTATAAGTTATAACGAAAAACAAAAGAAACAATTCATTGTATAGGAAACTTCAATCAATATGTTGACCAAATGACATTTTTTTATGTGGCACTGTTTTGAATGAAACACAAATACGAAAACTCCCTCTAAGTGACCTAATTATATATTGACTTTTTTTAGCCTCTCCATTAATGTTTGTGAGACACACTAAACACAACTCATAAAAAAGTAAAAAAAACATCCACCTATCCATTTGATGGACCTTAGTCATCATGGGTATACCTCATTCTCTTTTATAAGGCCGTTGACGTTGGAGGGTGTCCAAATCACACACTAGCAGGGTTAACATCCAAGAGCAGAGGTTCTAAACAAACCAGATAACGGCAAGAACGTAGCATGAAAGACAAAACCGATCTAGAGACCGGTTAAGCCGATATTTGAGCCCATTCTTAGCTTGGATTGACTCTCGAACTTCTCACGAGAAGACTTGTCGCTAAGGAGCACTTGGAGGGTGTCCTATGCAAGGCCATCTAGAATGCCACCAAATCTCGCCAGGAGACGAGATGAACAACATGAGGGGTTGGAAAAGGGATAAAGGGTGTAGTAGATGTGTTTTTTGGTGATTGGATAGTTGGAAATTTAATTGGCCATGATCCTCTCATCTCATATATATAGAAGGGTGTGGTCTTATTACAATAGAAAACAAGTTCAAAATGCGTGCTCCAAGTTTCCCACGTTAAAACATGCTAAAAAAACGATTTAGAAATTAAACCAGTTTGGAATCAAGGAGAAGTCGGCTTCGCCGACAGGGGAGTTGGCTAAGCTGACTTTCACAGGCATGGGAAATTGCCTTCGGGCTACTTCAGGGGGCAATCGGCTTAGCCGACTGGGAGTGGGGAGCCAGCCAGGCCAACTCGCCTGGTTCACTTTCTCTTTCGCGTGATTTTCTTGATCTTTTGCCATGCCATTTGATCTCGAATATGTGTATGATGTCTAATACTTGTTGGCAATGCCTATTCTCCATCTTAAGACATTTTTTGAGTGTCAACAAAGGCATACACATATCAAGATTCAAACTTCAAAAATTTTAACTATTAGTTTGACTAATTTTTTTATTTATTTATTATAACATCAACTTGATATGGTTAGGTTTGTAATTAAATCAACCATCCAATTATCATAAATTTTTTAAAAAATGTAAATAATATAAAGAGACGGTCAAAATGTAATTCAAGAGTGGACGATCCGTCGAATAGTGAAAAATAATGGGATAAAAGTTCCTGCTAATTCATTGTTCTAGATCCCAAACTGGAAACAACTGGCCAATTGAAGTACTATAGTTCCTGTAAACGCAAATCGTGAAAACCGCTAGCCGACTTTTAAGATCGTAATAACATGACATAAAAGACTTCATGCTCTGTTCTCTGAGGAGCCCTCAAGGTGCAGAGCGCACAGCGGCCCTGATCAACGGCAGCTTTGTGCTTTGAGGACCATGAAGTTGTCCCCCTCGTCCGGCAGGTGGTGTTGGAGGCCAGCGACAGCCAGTGAGATCTGTGCCCTCCAGTCCTCACCCTAAGCTTACACCGGGGATGGAACATCATCCTGGCTGTACACGTAGGGCCGTAGTGGAGGTGGCCGGGCCGGGCGGGTACTATTGCCGGCTGCCGCTGCCGCACACCAGGCATGCACCACATCGATCGGCAGTGTAGAGCCCGGATCGGAGGTGATCACATGGACTGCGTATAGTGCTTTTCTCGTTGCTGATCGGCCGTGCGGTTCGGTGCGGTTGGTGGCAGTAACGGTGGAGCCGCCTGCCACCGGGACGGGCCGTCGGGCCTCGGGCGCGTGGGAATCTTGGGGCAGGGCCGGGGACGGAAGCGTCCGAGCCAAGCGGCTCCACGAAGGGGGCCGGCGACACCTCCACCGGCATGTGCGGGTTCCCAGTTAGATTCTTGGCCATCATCCATGCATGCATGTAGGAGCGTAACTAGAGGGTTTTCACTCGTTTGTCGGGGACTCGGGTGACTGGGTGAGGCAGGTCTCCGGCCCCCGGTGCAATGCAACGTGCTTGGCTCACACTTCGACGCTTCCATATACAAACCACAATTCTGAAGGAATTTAGCCCACCAAAGATCAGTAGCAAGCATGCACAATACTGATGTGGACTCTTGCTACGTTAGCGTCCACATCGACCCACCACGATCGTAATAACATGTGGACGCCGCTAACGTCCCAGCCTGCAGCCTGGCAATTAATCAGTAGCAAGCAGGCACAGGCATGCCAGCAGTGTACGGAGAGAAATGGACGTCGCGCCGGCGCCGTCTGTCTACCGGACGCCGGCCGCCAAGGATGGGAGCAGGGGCGCTGATCGGGCCGGGATCGGATGTGTGTGTGTGTGTGTCGTGAAGCGTGGCGGAGTACTTGCGCGCGGCAAAGGAAATTAATTATGCGCGCAGGCAATACCCAGCATATATACGGGGAGGCCTAAACTTGGTGGTTGGCAGCTGAGCATGCCGAATCACAGCCGCAAACTAGCCGGGATAAACAACAAATTAAACCAGTTTGTGTGTCCGTTTTCAGTTGGGCCATTTGTGCTTTGGCCAACAATCGTCTGATCTCCGCCGCGCCGTCCGGCTCGAGGGCTTATTCGCTGTACAAGTACTCAAGTATGTAGATCGGATATCAACGACCTTGTACATGAGCGGAATTCATGCCGTGTGCGTTCGCTATACATGCGATCCGATGCGATGCGGCGTATCAGCATCAGCATCCAGCATTACTTTACTACTAGCTTTGCTGCACTCGACGCTCTTGGGGTACGGTGCTCCATCCGTCCGTCGTAGCTAGCATTGCATCTCCAAGTATCATTCTATTCTAGCAGCACAAACGGAGAAAGGGGTCTTTAATTTTACGCCCTGCCTGCCCATACTGCCGGACTGGAGGAGCGGTCCGGCCCGGCCGGCGTGCGCAACAGCATCACAATGCTGCTAGCGAGCTGGAGTCACTGAACCATATGTAGTAGGAGTATATCAATAATTATCATGCATGCATGCGCGTGCACGGTGCACCACCACCACACCAACACTTTCCAGGCACCTGTGCACTCTCTCTCGCATCGAATCGATCAGTATCTCTGCCTGCCGGCCTGCCGCTTTGTTTCTGGCGATCGAGCTTCTCCCGTTGGCTTGGCTTGGCTGGGAATAAAAAGGGGTGGCGCGCTCATTGCTTGGGCTCGATCGCGAGTAACAGAGCAGGTCATCTTCTGCCACAAACCGCAGCTGCTGTGGGTGTGGTGTGGTGTGGCTCCCCGTCAGGCCGGCCGCATCATTTGCAGCGCGCAGGGGGCAGTCAAAGTGGTGCTAAGGGATTATTCCGGCACCAAACTGCAACAGTCATTTGCCTTGCATCTGCGTGCCCAAATGTTAGGCCTAGTTCCCAAAATTTTTAGTTTTCGGGCACTGTAGCACTTTCGTTTTTATTTAACAAATATTATCCAATCATGGACTAACTAAGTTCAAAAGATTTATCTCTCGATTTACAGATAAACTGTGCAATTAGTTTTTGTTTTCATCTATATTTAATGCTCTATACATGTGCCGTAAGATTCGATGTGATGGAAAACCTTGAATTTTTTTGGAAACTAAACAAGGCATAACGTGCTCTATACATGTACCTGGTCGTATGTGACGGCTGCACCTTCGTTTTAGGGCCTGTTCCTCTTTGCTAAATTTTAGCTAGCTAAAATTATTTTAACTACTCATGGATGACTAATGAAACTAAACTGTTTTAGCTTTTTTAGTGAATATGTTTGAAACTTTAGCTACTAAAGTGATTAAAATTTAGTTAGCTAAAATTAAAATTTAGTAAGAGGCCTTAGTCTATTGTCGCAGCAGACGAATGAATTCCCCTTTCAGAACTCACACACAAGGCTCACCAATCGGCCAGAAAGGCTGCCGCCGCGCAAGCATCTGCACTTGTGCAGTCTGCAGATCCGTCTTGGCCTTGGAAGACCGCCCGAGAATGGGCTGGGCCACGAAACCTGCTCGAGTCACCTCACCTCATGGGCTGGACCGGCTCGATCCAAGTCCTTGATGCCCAAGCGGCCACGCAACGAAATGGGAAGGAAAATATCTCTGGCTGGGCCAGTATAAATCTGGGAAGCCGGCTGGATTGTAATGGGCCAGTACCAACGTCGACCTTGGCCTCTCCCTCTGCGTCCTTTGCGGCTGGGTGTGCCGAGGTCAGAGCTCTGTACGAGTAGCCTGACCGTGACCCTGCGCTGGCTTGCGATCGCGAGGTTTTCGTCGGAGTAGGAGGATTTGGATCTTCGTCGTGTGGTGTGGTCACATCACATCGACCGCGTGAGGGTGAGGCCCGCGGTTGCTTCTTCCCACCGCTGCAAGCAGCCAAGCACACGCCATCGACGGCCAACAGGTTTGAAACCGGTCGACAGGCGCCACCCCAACTCGGGACGGTTGTTCCTGTGCTTGGAGAAGGTACCACGCGCGCGCGGGGTGCCCTGTCTCGACGTCAACGCGGAGCTGCGTGCTCGGACGAGGCGGCGCCCAACACAAGTAGGACGGTGCAGGGGGGGCGGCGGGAGGCCACTGATGCGATGCGAGAGACGGTGGACGGGCACGGTGGCGCTGGTGGCCGGAGTTTCTCGCGGTGTCGTCGTCGCCACTCGATCGGCCACGACGCGGTGGTCACATCTCACATCCCGCGACCGCTGAGGACGCATGCAAAGGCAGGGCGGGCGGCACCGAGTGACGGACGGACGGACGGACGGCCAAAGGCATGCGCAGATCTACGTAGAAGATCACGTATTCACGTGGCGTCCGTCAAGTCCATTTTCTTTCGGTGGCTAGCTAGCTTACTCGCCGACCATGCACCGGAAAGTAGGAGTACAAAGCAGTTACCATGCGACCGCACCGCCGGCAGCGGTCAGTCCTTCCAACTGTTATCGATCAGCGCGGACACAAACTTCATGGTTCAGCCCATAGCCCGCTCTTTTGGTCCAATCCAGAGATGGCACTTGGCACGGTCCAACACCTGGCTGAGTTAGGTCGCTCTCCCGGCATGCCATGCTGGCCCGTCCTAGCATGATAAAATCCCCCCCCCCCCCCCTCCTGTTTTAAATTTAAAAATAAAGCGCAGTAGGGGATAAAACTACTCCTGTTTATACAATATAAAGCACGGTAGGGCATGAAAACCCTCCGGTTTCAATCAAAAGCTAATAATAAAATAAGAAGATGATTCATTTGAGCTTCCTTTAGTTCTTCTCAAGATGCAAAATTGACCCACATAGATTTGGTTAAAGGTAATAAGGTTCAACTTTAGAACAATAGATTTCAATGGGATCTACAATTTTATAACTGGAAATATTTTTCAAAAAAACATTGAGGTGCCCATATAATCAACCTAAGTTAGCATATGTGGATGGTTACCTCAATGTTTTATAATTCCATTTGGCACATATGAACTGGAACTTAAGCTAGCATATATAACCGGAATTAGATATAATTCATCAATATATTATATATGTGGATGGTTAGCATGCATGGCTTGCTTAAGACACGAGGTCTTGGGTTTGAAACCACCAATAAAGAATATACACTCACATTAGACTTTTTTTGGTAATTTTCTAGCCATACCTCTTACAATTACACACCACTAATAATCGGCGGTGTGCCCGTCGTCTTTCTACCTATATCTGTGCCCACTGCCTCTCCTGCTCCCCCACAAACCTTCTTCCAAAGGGTCAATTGGTCCTTATTGTAATAAGCCAGCTTTTCTACTGCAGTAGAAAATCTATGCGCTGGACTTGCAACGCCTAGGTGCTGAATATGCTGTCATGCATGTGTACTCCTATGTGATACAGAGCTCAAACAAAATATCGGAAGTATAGAGGTGACTGGAGGAGCCTGAGCCCGAGCTCACCCACGCGGGCATAACCAATTATTTGGTTCACCTTCTACCTTTCTCAACCTTGTAGAAGTGTGACACACAATGATAATCACAATTTGGAACAGGGGAGTAATTGCTAGTAAGTTACAGTTGCAACATGAAGTATGTGTATGTCTCTGAACATTGCTGCATGCCTGCATCTAGAGTGGTAAATTTTGAAACAAAAAAAAAAATATGAAGACATGCTGTGTACTTTCAACATTACCAGCGCCAAACAACTAGATTACAGATCAGAGCGAATATCTGATGCCTATTATTTCAGATATAGTCAAAAGGAAATCACCACCCGACGGATTCGACTCTGTTACTTCTGCTTACGCAATGCGGTACTGCGGGCTGACTAGACTTGCTTTCGCTTTCGCTTGGAGCTAGCTAGGGTCCTAACCCTAGTGCATGCCCAGCACTAGATAGATCGATAGCTAGAGCTAACAAATTGCTTAATCAATCGGCTGTCCTGTACATAGTGGCTAACTATGTTGACCTTTGTTGTCATCTCTCTTAAACAAATTTAGTAGTTCGCCAAATAAACAAACCCGATAATATAAAGCATGCAGGCCAAAGTTGGGCGCACAAGATTACGATCCGACAAAAACCATAGCTAATAAGCAAAGCAGGCCAAAGTTGGACGACGCACAAGAGTACACAAACCCAAGTCAAGATTGACTTTGCTTCTACACTATATCTAGTTTAATAATCGAGCCGGTCGGGTCGATGATGCATGATCTTATAGGTTGATCTCATCTTTCACTGTCCTGTCCATAGATTCAATCAAGTGAGTGAGTGAGTGCAGTAGAAAAAATCAGTGTGAAACCACTCGTCGATCGCTTCACCAACCTCGCTCGCCGGCCAGCTCGTCTCTCCCTGCGGCTGGGCTGGGTGCAATTCCGGTCCGTGGTCCAGGTGTTGGCACGCCGGGCGGCGCCCGCGGCAGATCTCTCGCGCGCGTGATGAGAGAAAGATTCGTCGAGCAAACGGGGGCAGAAATGGGGGCTGATGAAAGCCTGAAAGCTGTCGCACACATACACGGCCCGGGCCGGCCGTCGCCATCATCGTTTCTCAGAAAAGACCCGGGCCTGCATCTGCGACTGTGATCGCGCTGCTAGCGACGTCGACCAAAGCTAGCTAGCTCATCACGCCGTGCATTATTATTAGTCTAATCACTCTATCAGTGACGGCCGCCCTCACTCCTCGCTCACCAGGAGTTCGTCATCAGAGTTCTCGTATAAAGCATTTTGTTGAAAAAAATCGATTGACATAAGCTCTGATCTGATGAAGCAAATGCGCATTTCCGGGGTTGACTTGGGGTGCTTCCCTCGGAGGTAGCCTCTCCTTCCTATCTAGTCCTACTCCTACCCCTGCATGCACCATGCATGCATGCATGCGTGTGCATATCATCGGCAAAAGGCGACAGAAGAAGAGCAGGAGCATACGTTACTCAATTATGTGTGAGCTGAGATGATTAAGCGGGCTGAGTGAAGGGTAATCCTGCCGCTAATCAATCATTTTCTGGTGCTGTCGCGATTATATTGGATGATTAGTAGGAGTATGCAGCGACAGGAGATGCGCAGTACGGGTTACTCAACCCCCACTACCGTTGCCGACTGACGATCGACTGACTTTCTCCACTGTCATGATTACAGCCTTTGACGATAATGGCAGCTTTGGCCGGTGATCTTCTGTGGACATGGTGGTTGGTTCTAGTGGGTTGGTCAACGGGCCAGGGAGGGGAGAGAGGCGGCCTTGCTCTAAAACGGGGAACTCTGATGCACTGTTGGAGAAAACGGCTCCTTGTATTGTCCACAAGCAAAATATCTGTTCGGTGCTCTCGCCGGGGAACTCTGATGCACTGTTGGAGAATGGGTCAATGTATTTTGAAGGATTATGTGTTAATAATTGAGATTTCTAGATCTAAAAGCAGATAGCGGCTAAGTCATATTCAACCTATAGAATCCCTTGTTTCTTTCTTTTCCACATTATAAGAAAATTAGAACAAACTCTAAAAGAAAACTCCATTGTCATAATAAGTGGAGTTAGAGCTATTTTGCTGGAGCTATAAATTGTGGCACCTTAAATTTATGGTTCCTTCAAAACGGTTCTATTATTTTTCAAAATGTTTGATAAATCTCCTCGAGGAGCAGGAGGTATGGAACCAAGGACGAACCGTACTAATAAACAGGCCCAAAGAGGCTTTGAACCTCACCCACCACTCGGGCGTCTAAATGGTCAAAACCAGGTAGTTCCTGCAACCAAAGTTCCACGTTGTAATTTTTGTACGTGTCCCTTGGAAAATAGACGGAAAATAAGAGTACTATATGTTTGTCTTGTTTTGTAACCTGGCCGATGACACCGAAATGGACGTACGTGCGCACTCGACCGTATATATAATCATACTGCATGGAATTCCGTATATATAATCATACTGCATGAAATTGACTTCGCCGCTGTCGATCGACCACACGTCTCAGTCCTACGCACGTCAGTCGGTAGCTTTATTACTACTGCATGCCCGAGCGTTAGTGCGCTGATTGTGTTGTGTGTCAAATTCAACGTAGAAAGCTGGAGCGGCATGTGAATATCTAAGCTATACCTACCAAACGGTAGCTCTGGAAGTCTGGAGTCAACCTGTGCTGGATACTATTTGCCTGTAAAAAACGTCAACGCCATAAGTGTGCAATCTCGTCAACAATCATGCATGCATCGCCAGATCTGTATATATATAGCTGATCTGATTCGTCAGAGCACGTGATGCTGCGTGTCTGATCTGAAATTGATCCGGAGCAAGGACGACCACGCATGGTGAATTCGTAGCTGAATTCGTTCTAACACGTCGCCAGTGAACTTTTTTTTTCTTTGTCTCTTATGATCAACAGTCGCCAGTGAACTTTTTTTTTTCTTTGTCTCTTATGATCAACATAGTAGATAAAAATAGAAAAACACATAAATACAAGATAAGAAAAACCTGAATATAGTAATTACAATATAGAACTATATATATATATATATATATATATATATCTTGAGTTCGGTGAGAGCCCACATAAAAGACAGAATAAGTCAGTATGTTTTACAACAATATCACTCTAATTTGCTCTGCTTAAGAAAAATGCTCTTATGTACACTGCAAATTTTGAACAGCTTTGGGTCTTCCATAAAATTGAGAATCTACATTCTAGATAGTGGCTGCGTGGGATTTATATTCTAGATAAATAAATAAGATATATTTGGATCCCTTGTTTATAGCCAGAGATTATAGGTTGTGAATTATATATCTCAAAACATAGTAGGGTGTAGTTGGATAGCTTGATTCTCATAATTAATCTATAGCCTAGATTGTAAGACTCTTCAATTTACGTTCATTTATCTATTTTATTCTCATATGTTTTTAGTACATCCAAATGGTACAGACCGTTATAACTACTTGGCAACAAACGTTTTTTTTCTGAGAGATCTCGTGAAAAGAGATATGTATTCTATTTATTTTGAGACGTTACCGACTCAGTGGCAGAGGGAGGGAAGGGTTGAGGGGGCTTAGCACCCCCCAACATGTCCGTGCCTCCCACAATACTCCCTCCTCAGTTAGCTAGTTAATCATTCAATTAGCAAGGTAATGATGATAATCAATACTTTAATTACTTGTTCTTTCTCCTTAATAACCTAGGGTTAGCCTAACAAAGCCATTCTATTATTTTTTTAATTTCTTTTGTTCTCTCTATACATTATAATTCTATAGCTAGTTATTAAATATAATTAGTGTTTTGCTTGTATGTTTTCCTTTTATATTGATCTTCAACAGCATCTATATTATTTAAGACTAGTCCTTATGTTCTCTGTGTCATCTTGTTTGTTTATGTTATTATCGTGATATCTTTCTAGCCTAAAAAGTAGATTGAATGAGCAAAAGTTAGAGACCTAATGCTAATTAAACTTTGTTTTCTTTTTCTTTGTAATATTCATCGGGTTTTTTTGCTTATATATGTAAAATAAACTTTTATTTTAATATTATCTAATACTATTGCCATATATGTATTTTCATCATGCATATATGTAAAATTGCACTACATGTTCAAATTCTAGCTCTGCCCTTGGACCTGCTGCCATCACTAGTTTATTGTGATCTTGAATCGTCAACAAAAGATCGTATCTCAGTTGTTAGTCGCAAATCCTCTCCCACTTTATTTGTCTCCGCTTGTGTGTACCGATTCCTTGCTCCTTCCATAGGTCCTTTCGAGAACGTTCCAAGTCCAAGTCACTTTTGCGATTATTATTATCCCATAAATAAACGATAACTTAAACAAACAATAAATCAACAACCTATAAAATTCCAAAGCATCACTCTGATATATCCATCCATCCATCCAAGTCCCTACCGAGCTAGAATACCAGCACATTTTTTTGTTCTTCATTCACTGGTGGGGCCGAGAACAACTCCCCCGGGACCGGGAGTACACAAGATATAGGAAGATACACATGAGAATATAAAAATATAATAAAACTGGAAAAAGAATGGGTTAGTAGCCAAAGCTGGGAGACCAAATTCCCCGTCCAACCGCAAAGGACAAATTTGTGCGTAAATTACAGAAGGTGGGCCCAGGCAAAGCAAGGTCAGGAACAGAAAAAGTAGGGGAAAAAAGTTGATGCCGATGGCGGGAAAAGAGAGGGTAAAGCTGGCACAAAGCCAGCAGAGGAGAACCCAGCCCCCGATTAGCTAATTGATACTACTATTTACTTTTAAAAAAACAGCATACATGGATTAATATTAAACAAGAAAAATAATGATAACACTAGTAGGAAGAAAGAAAAAGGGGGAGTCTGAAGGCTGCCGCTGGCCGCTGCACAGCTGCAGTGCTGAGAGCCCGTGGGTCCGTCGGGTGCAGATGGGCCCGCCCAAGGAGCCCACGTTTCCCAGGAGTCCAAGTCCAAGTGAGGCCAGAGCCCAGAGCAAGACGACCCACGGATACGGAAGTGGAGGCCGGAGCCGTCAGCTCCGGGTGTCAAGGGTTTCGCCGTTAGTGAAACGGCAGCCGTCGCCTTCTCGGAGGGGATCACGGCTTCGACACGGACGCGGCGTCCTTGGAATGCTGCTGCTGCTGCGAGTGCGAGGCGTCGCCATCAGCCCCGCCGGCGCCGGCGCCGTTGGCCATGGCCGACTGCGCCGTGAGCACGGACATGCTCGGGGAGGCCGGCACGGCGTCGGCGCCGGCGCCGCCGTTCATGCCGTGGGGCGGCAACCGCATGGCGGCCATGTGGTGCGCGGCGGCGGCGGCGACCCCGAGGCCGGCTGCCCCGACCGGCGGTCGCATGTGGCACGTCGCGGAGGATATGGCGGAGGCGAGGGAGACGGGCATGAGGCACAGGCCCTTCCCCTGCAGGTACTGCATGGCGGTGCCCATGTCCTCCTCCATCAGCTTCGCCACCTGCTGCTCCGTCACCGCCAGGCCGCCGTCGCTCCCGGCCGCGGCCGCAGCGCCAGCGCCACCTCGACCCTGCAAACACAGACACACACAAAGAAGCAGGTCCAGAGAGAGATTCATCAGGCACGCGTGCACTGTTACTGTACCCAGCGGCGTGGCGCTGGCGCCGGGGCAGCCGCGTCATTTCGCGCGGCGGCACGCGAGGCACTGTGGGCTGCTGCGGCAGTGGCAGTAGCCATCAGCCGTGGCACTGAAAAGTTCGTTCACATATAGAGAAAGCTAGAGAGAGAAGGAGAAGCTGCATGCCTCCTTGCCACTTGATCGACTGCAATGCAAGTGGGGGAGAGCTTGGGGGTGGGGAGAGTTACCTCCGAGGACATGTCGGCCACGAGCGGCGCGACGGCAGCGGCGCCACCTAGGCGGCTCATGCTGAGCACCTGCATGCGTGGGTTGGTAAACGCAGATTACATGTCAGCAGACTCCATCAACAACATCATGGTATCATACATACATCTGGATATCGAGTACACTGCTGTGCTAGGACTAACTGCCATTTAACATTTCATGCTTGCCTTGACTTGGAGCTGCAGGAACTTGACGTAGTCGATGATCTCGTCCAGCATCGACGCCTTGTCCGTCTGCATGCACGCAGTAAAACAAGCAGGGCCGGAGCAAGATGGATCAGTATACTCGGCGACGGCCGACGGCGAGCAAGCAAAGCCCCAAGCCAAACAAGCGCAAAGAACAAAAAGGAGGAGGATGGAGAGGTGGACAGCTGAAAAAAAAAGCGCTAAAGCTAGAGCCTCTCTTCCCCTTCTTCGGAAGCGGCGCCGCGCGCGACATGGGCAGGAATTCTAGGCGGGGAAAAAGCCATGCGATGCGATGCGATGCCGCCCTTCGTCCCCGCGCGCGCGGTCGCCGAGGGAGCACGGTGCTGGTCAAGTAGGCCAACGTGCGGGTAAATGTGCCCCCGCACGCGCGCCCACCACCCCGGCCGGCCACACCTCCTCCGCCCACGCGCGCTGCTAGCAGCTACTAGCTCCATCCATCTGGTGACTGACGAGTGTGACGACTCCCCCTCCTACAGCTCTCCATGCCGGGCACGGGCATGGCGTTGGTTGGACTCTAGTAATAAGCTGCGTGCTGTCTTCCATTGTTTAATCCCCCGTGTTTTCCTCGGCACAAACTCGCTACCGAGTGATTGGGGGAACACTTTATTACCAGCATCGATCATCTCCCAACAACCAAAAACCCTAGGCAATAATCTCTCGTCTTTCTCAAAGCAAGCGTGTGTGCAATTGATTCATCTCACCTTGTTGGCGTTGGGCACCAGCTCCTGCAGCGCCTTCATCCTCTCCGCGATCCTCTCCCTCCGGAGCTGCAAAACGGCGACGACGACGACAGGGAAGAATATATGAGAACAAAGAAACGGACAAAGGAATAGCAGTGGTTGGGACGTTGGGGTTGGGAGTCGGAACGGGAGAACAATCCAAATCCAGGAAACAACAACAGACAGTCAGACACGGGAGCTGATTAGCAACTGCATGCCGTCGCGGATTTTATTAGCCGAATTGAAAAAATAACGAACTGCTCGACGACGTGACTAATTGGAGAGACGCAGAGCGGCAATTATATTAGCGAGGGGAGGGGAGGGGAGGGGAGGGGAGGGCAGGAGGAGCGTCGTCTCGTCGCGTAGCTCACCCGCTCCGCGATGCTGTGGGGGTCGGTGGCCTGGCCGCGCCGCGCCCGTACGCGCTGCCTGGGCGGCGCCGCCGCGCCTCCGCCCGCGGCCCCGGCCTGCGGCTGCGACACGCCGCCGGAGGCGCCCGCGCCTCCGCCTCCTCCACCGAAGCCTTGGCCCGGCAACGGCGCCGTTTGCTGCTGCGAGAATCAAAACCGTGCTTGCTTTAGAGATTATATATACAGGTGGCCGCATGTGTGCCACAAGCATTAAGCCATGTACGTTGTACGCATGTGGTTCGTTGATCTTGCGGACCTGCGGATGCGACTGAAAATGCTGTTGCTGCTGCTGCTGGAGCGATCCGGCGAAAGAACCGCCGAAGACGCCGGCGGCTTCTCCTCCCTGGAACGAACGAACGAACGAACACCGAATAAAAACGCGAACTTTTTTTTCGCAAAAGATTCTAGATTCTTGACGGGGGAAAAGGAAAAAAGGCTGCAAGTGGATTTGAGCAAAGAAGGCGACGGATCAGTACAGCGGAGTTGGCGGCGGCTTTGAGTAGCGCCTGCACGTCGCCGCCCGATCCGCCACTGCCGAGGGAGAGCGGGAGGAGCAGGCCGCCGTCTCCGCTGCCGCCGCCGCCGCCCGTCGAGCGGCCCATGCCCTGCAGCAACATATGGTGTCCCTGCCTCAGATCGGCCAGCTGCTGCAGCACCATCTGCTTCGCGGCCTCCGCGCCGCCGCCTGTAGGGCCACCGCTGATCTGGTGCTGCCGGAGCCGCGACGCCAGCAAGGCGGACTCGTCGTACAAGCCCCCACCGAAGTGCTGGTGCTGGTGCTGGTGCTGCTGCATCCCCTCCGCCTGCGCGCCGCCATCCGGCGCCTTCCCTCCCGCCGCGGATGCCAGCTCCGGCCATGCCGACGGCGGCAGTCCTCCGAGCATCTGGTCCAGGAAGTCGTCGTGCACGCCACCTCCCGCAGCGCCTGCTGCCGCGCGCAGGTCGTCGAGGGAGATCTGGCCGGCGGCGGCCATGGCCTGCATTTCCCGCGTCGTGGGCTGCATCCCTCGCTACTCGCTAGGGTTTACGAGCCGGCGGGCGGCTAGGGTTAAGTTTCAAGGAAGCTGGCTGGCTGCCTAAGCTGAGGAAGGTTGGTGGTGGCTCGAAGTCGAAGGGAGAAGGGAAAGACAAGCAGGAGAGGAGCAGACCGGGTTGGCGTCGCCGGCTATTTATAACGGGGGCGGCGGCTATTTGTTTTACTACTCCATCAGAATGGAATGGAATGGATGATGATAAGCTGAAGACGGCTATGACTAGTGTGTGACTAGTCAAGTGTTTGATTCAGTGGTTGACAGTAGTAGATTAGTAGTAGTACAAGTTGTACCGTATCATGTGGGTTGACAGTGGTGGAAATAGACGGGTGGATCTTCTATGCAGACTAACTGAATGCTTTCAACTCAAAGGTCATGATTATCATCTTAACTACTTTCTGGACTGGAAATTTCAATCAACAATTGAAATTGTCAATTCGCATTTGGAAAAAAAAAAGATGATTGATATGTATGAACTCGATTTATTTCAGAATTTTCAGCCTAGGTCTTTTTTTTTCTCGAACATGTCCATTGTTGGCCTGTGTTTCATTAAGAGAAATTTCAGCTCAAGTCAATAATGAAGCCATAGTATGCCATGAAAAATAATAACTCTAGGGTGTGAGCTATCACTTAGCAGCAACTAAGTCACAATGTTAACTCCTCTTCATGTTTCTTTAAGGCGGAAAATCTTATGTTCTTCGTCCGTACTTTTACCTCAAAAGCTCGGTTTTGTCTCTCAACTAAGAGCCTATTTGACAGGGCTCGTGTATCTGTATGGGCTTCAGCTCCTGCTCCTGCAGGAGCAATGCCAAACGCCTGTTTTTGGAAAGGGCTCCGCATGCCAATTAAGAGTCGGAGCCAATGGATATTGTTGACAATGATGATTATAATCCAACAAATTAAAGGTTAAACTTCAAGATTTTTGTAATTTTTTGGATTTATCTTTTTTGTCAACTCGGGAGAATTAATGTGTATGCTTAGTTGGAGGTCTCCAAATAGTAACATTAAGATGGTGATTGTGATCTAGAAGATTGATGATCAGATATTTCATTTTTATGAAAATTTCTATAGTTTATGTATTTTAGCTCTTGTAAAAACAAATATGGAATCTAATCCAACAAGTAATAGTAAGGTAGTATAAAATACTCCATCTGTTGCATGATAAATTAACTTATAGAATTGTGCCTAGTAAAACTATTTTAGTTTGATCAGTTTTTATAGAAGACCTACATTTATTACACTAAATAAATATGTACGCCATAAAAAGACATTTCATGGTATGTCTAGTTATAATGATTTCTGTAGCAAATATTTGTTTTTTTCTCTATAAATTTGGTTGAACTTATGAAAGTTTAAAATAGGATGACTCTAGAATTGTGATGACGGGAATATCTTAATATGTTACTCCCTCCATCCCTGAATATAAGGCATGCACGCATTTTAAAATTCAAACATTGTTACCTTTGAATAGCAATTAGTCTAATTATACCAAAAGTTTGTATTATAAAAGTAGTTACAATAGATTTATATTTAAAAATACTTTTTAATGATCAAACATTTGTTCCTATAAATTATATATTTTAAGAGAATTTATAGGTTAAAATATTTTCTTGAAGACCGTACTAAAAGTCAAATCACGTCTTGTATTCGTGGACGGAGGAGCATGCATTTAGAGATGGTATAAGAACTTGAGACGTGCAGTTGGAGTACTTCATAAACAGAGACTGTTGTATCTTCACACATGCAGCGAAGGGGTGCTTTTAAAATGCCCGAACTACAGTTAAATAAAATCCTACTGCATATATGTTCGTGGTAAAGAAACGAACAAGACGAGGACAAAAAGCTGTTTCTCTTCAGCGTAAGCGCCCGTAGCGATGCCTCTCTTTACGTTGTCAGCATGGCCGAACGGCGGCCGGCGGTTCGTCGAATGAGGAACGGAAAAAGGAAGAAAACATGAACATGCAGCATGCGTGCCCGGACGAGATGCAGAAGGTGTCCCGGATTCTCGGTGTCTGCGGTAGCTAGTAATATTCTGACTGATGATGAACTAGTGCGCACACATATATATATGTCTCCTGGTGACACTTCAGTTGTTCGTTATTATGTTCTGATCAAAGACATAATTTTACCTTGTCAAAACTGGCTATCCTTTTCTTGGCATTCTTTTTTATTGAGAAAATGAAAATAGAAAAATGAGGTACTGCTTTCTTAACGTAAGCACGGTGTGGACCCGGTCAAAGCTTTGTTATCTCGTCCCAGCTGCGAATTCTGAAGTTATGAAGAAAACCCAAAGCAGAGGCTACCCCCATGTTGTGGCTCAACTAACATTCGTGTAAACGGTAGACAGTAATCCAACTTATATATTCCACCATTATTGTTTATGGTTTATTTGCCAAAGGAGAAAAAGAAACATTGTAGTTGTTGTAGCCTGCTGATCGACCTGACGAATCACGAGCTAATCATCAGTCCCCGCGTCCAGCTTGATGGACCAGGCGACCGAACCATTTGTGCAGTAGTGCTAATGCAGACATGCATGCAGTTAGGCTGAGCAGTTAATTAGTTTGTAACACCAGTCCTGATGAAGCAACTAGAGGCCCAGATAAACTCCAAAAGTATCCTGTGATTCCTGCCGTCGACATCGTCCGGCGGCCGCTGCATAAAAACAACGTGGTACACTACACAATACAAGTATGCGGCCGCAACTAGGTTGACCATGTCTCTAACCACTTTGCATGCACACAGTGTCTGTCACACACATGATCATTGGCCGACTTCGAGCTGACTGCGCTGGTGGACACGCCACGAGTCAACCCTGCTGCTTTGGCACTTTGGCAGGGATCGATGGAGCGGTCGTTGGTCGCCGCGTGCATGGATGCAACGCCAACGACGAACACAGAGTGGGAGATCGAGCGCCGAGCGACGACGCAAACAAAGGGTTCGTCTCGTCTCGTCTGCAAAACAAAACTGTGTGAGTGTATTAGCTAGTCCAGCATCTTGTGCTCGTTACGCGAAAGCTCAAGTATGCGAAAGACCCCTTTGCTTTTTGCGCGTTGACATAAACCAGTGGCGGATCCAGAAACGGATGAGAGGGGAGGGGGGGCTAAAGAACAAGGCGAACAAAAGTTTTGCTCAGTAGATACAGTATACTAGTACATATAACCTAGATTGATAATTTGATATGGATTCAAAGTAGTTAAAGTCAAAGATACATAGAAGGATAGAAAAGTACTAAATACAAGAAGTCTTCCAGCTTAAGAATTGACACCACTTGAACCAATACGACTTGAACCGCCACCCTCAATGCTACATAATTTGCAAATGTCAAACCCCCATATTTGGTACAATCAGTAAATCAGTAATGGCCTTGAATACAACTTGAATACTCGACTCTCTTTACTAGAATTATCTTTCTTAGAAAAATATTTTTCCATTCTATAAATTCAAACCAATCAGTAAATCAGTAATGGCCTGAATCTAAATCTAGTCAATATTCAGTAATGAAAAAAATAGAGGGATCTTTTCACCTTGCTTGCATAATCCCTAACCCTAGGGCTGGCTGGCGGGCTGCCTGGCTCTGGCAGCTGGCCGGCTGGTGTTGCCGTGCACCGCGCGCTTGCGCTGGGGGGCGCCCTGCGCCTGGCCTGGCCGCTGGCTGGCCGGTTGGCCTCCCTCGCTGTCCCGGCGGCGCGGTCCGTGGAGCAGCGTGCAGCGGTGGCCGGTGGCGGCCGCGCGGAGAGGGGAGGGGGCGAGCCGGCGAGGGGCAGAGAAAGAGCCGTGGAGGGGCGGAGAAAGAGCCGGCCGGGGCACCAGGCAGCAATGGCGGCGGCCGGCGGCGACGGTAGAGCGGGCGACCGGGCGTCACAGCGACGCAATGAGCGTCGAGCGAGGGCGCAGGATGCGAGCGACCGTGTGGGCGTCGAGACTCTCGTGCGAATGAGGTTTTTTTTTTGAGGTCAACAATTTTTGGGCCGGGCTGAAGACCTGCTCCAAGCAATTTCGGCCCACGAGGAGGGCTGTAGCCCCCCAGCCCCCCCCTCCCTCCGCCACTTATGTAAACTGTTCCTAAGGCGAGGTTTTTGGAGTTGTAGCTGTTTTTTTAGATCTTTTCTGTATATAGTTGTACAGTGTCTATCTAGGCTCTTTCTCTTTAATATAATAGGCAGCTCTCCTGCCGGTTTCGTTCAAAAAAAAAAAAAAGACCCCTTTGCTAGCTGTAGCTTGTGCGGCGGTGCCGAACATCCCCGGCGGTGATCGAGCTGCATGCCTGCCGTGCTCATCACATCAGTCGTGTCGTGTACTCGTGTGAGTGGGAAGGCACTTGGGCAGTTCGGCATGCAAAAGACAGAGCCGGCAACTGGGCAGTATGCCCGTGATCGAGTGACCCATCGAAGGCGCGCCGAGAACTAGCAAGCTGACTTGCCGACGTCGATCGTGCAGTTGGGCACCACTGTTAAGGTCTCTCGTCTCGATCTGTAGTGCGAGATATGAGAGCAGGAACACAATGTAACGCAATGAAGAACTAGCAGCTGGCTGCCATTTTTCTCCGGAATATAAGACATCCATATACATACATGCACGCCACATTCATCCTAGTAAACGCAAATATGTACTGTTTCTATATATGATCACTTTTAAAAGATTGAGTTTTAGATTGACGAAAGAAGTATCCTGTAGTAAAGTAGAAAAAAAAATAGGCATTATAAGTCGAGAATTAAAACTAGAGGTGAGACTTGGCCCGTGCTGTTCGACATGACACGATCCTCTCATGCTTTGTGGTGTTGTGGATCTTGAGTTCTTGACATCGAGGCACATTAGGCCATGCCAGTATGGCATGACACATCTTTGCCTCGGTCACAATCCTCTATATTATTTTCATACAAGTTTCATTGATTTTCGTACTCTATTCAAGAATAAGATCATAAATAATACCAAATAATTTTATTGTAGCGCTATAAGCTATTTTCGAGCTGTGTCGATCCAAGCACAAGATCCAAGATATAAAGCCATGGCGTACAACCCGTCGTGCTGTACTATGCTTTTAGGACATGTTATAAAAGACCATACCACAGTCCAACCCTCAAATGGTAATTGTCCAAGTTCTGGCTCTATTTTAAACTGATAACTAGCTAAACAATGTTTAGTATATATTTAGGCTACTATCTGATTGTCAATAAATACGCTTTTACAACATAAAAAACTTGATCTGATTGTGAGAGCAAGTATAATGATGGGCTTATAGCCAAGTTAATGCTGATGTAGAGGAGAGAAGATACGAGAGAGATGATAGCTTAGCTCTCATGTAAGAACAAAGCTAGACACAGAGGTATAGATAGGACCCAAATAGCAAGTGTTGTAAGGGAGAATAGAAAAGAGAAAACATCTTAAAGACAAATATAAAACAACTTACTATATAACTTAGCTCTAGTCACTTAGCTTATAGTTAAATACTTAGCTTTTATTATTAACCTTGCTCTAAAATATGGTCGGCTCGATCGTAGGGGTTGGGGGATGTTTCTGTTTGGAGGACAGAGACGGAAAGTGATTCATTCTTCTGTGCACGTGGTACCTACTAGCTGAATGCTGATCGAGATCGACTGCGTCCATTAGCCTCAAACTGTGTGAAACGAAATGACGAAACATGCATGGTCATATGTTTGCTTCAAATTATCTATCGACAGTTAATATCTTTCATAATAAATTATTAAATAATATTTTCAGTCATAACTCTTTAGCCAAGCGTGATTCTTCACTCGAATATTCAGGCAGTAACAAACGTTACAGGCTCGGCGCGTATTATCCTATAAAATACCCAGAGGTTTTGATGAGAAAAATACATACAGAGTTTTGTTACATGTAGATCCCACTGTCCAATTGGACCAAAAGCCCACGGAAGAACAGCCCACAAGGCCACAAGAAACAGCCCTAGCGGCCAGCGTTGCTCCCTTTGTGACAACGCAGCGGCAGCGGTGGCCGGTGGAACCCAAGCCGGCAAAACCTCTGTCAAATAGCCCAACATGCTCCGCTGTCCGGACTAAAGTAGTAGTAGTTGTCACTTGTGAGTTGTGACTTGTAGCCTTGATCCTCTTTTTTCTTTTTTCTTGGTGAGAGGATCAGCACCTTTGGGCTTTGGCAGGAATAGGCCGGTGAAGGAAATGACCAGAACGCTTTTATTATGTGGGCTGGGCTGAGTTTGGGCCTAGACTAAATGACAGGAATGGAGCCAATGGCAACATTTTTCCGCCGTCATGGGATGGTAAAGTTCTCGTCAACTTTGGAAAGTGCCCTCTTGTCAAGGGGGCTCTTGAGAGCAGATTGAAGAGTTCTCCTGAGCATCTCCAAGAGTTTGTTAAAATAACTTGACATTTATATAATTTTAGCAAAACAGGAAAAATTTGCCTCCAACAGTTGGGCAAATCAACTTGACAAAAATAGCAACTTGGTATTTGATGCCTCCTAGCGCGCAAATATACGCGTGCCTATCTTGGTTGCCATCGCGATTTCTTGGTCTGAGTCGCCTCCGTCCATGTCGTCTGCTCCTGCATGCTCCTATCAGGTTGTCAGACACATGCTCCTGTCATCTACTCTGTACGTGTATAGGCCTGCATGTTGGTCCAAGTCGCTTGCAGCTGCTAGCGCTGGTCCATGTCGACTTGTCGAGTGCTGGAAGGACATCAAAAAAAACTTGTCTACTCATGAATAAAACATGTCTGCTCACGATAGGAGTCACGGTGAAACTGGTGACCGTTAAAAAAGAATTGCTTGTGGGTTTTTTTTTTGTTTTAGCAAGTCAAAAGTAGCAAACTCTTGAAGAAGGTTTCTTTTTTTACTTAGCATATTATTTTAAGAGTTGGCAAAACACAAAATTTGCCAAGTAAAAAATAGCAAACTGTTGGAGATGCTCTAAATTTAACTTCCTAAGAGCATCCCCAACCGTTTTGCATAATTGGTTGGCAAATGAGAGAGTTTGCCAAGTTTCAAAAAAATATGGCAAAGGTGAAAAGAGGCAATCTCCAATGGTTTGGCATTAATCACTTCGCGCCAATTTCCCAATGCCAAGTGTGAACAGGTTTGGCATATATGCCAATCATTCCTCTCTTTTTGCCAAGTTAACAAAATTGCAAAGTCTAAATGCCAAACCGTTGGATAAGTGTTTTTAAGATTTTTTTACAAATACATGAATGCAAAGCTTATTTGCAAAACGGTTGAGGATGCTCTAACTAATGTTTCTATATCGGACTATTCTAAACATAAAACTCTTCTGCCATACTAGTTTTATTGTTTTTAGTTTTAGAAAAAAGTTTCATTGATTTGGCTCACCTCGCGTGGGATGGATGGGCCTCACGCGGCTTCACTATTGGCAGTTGCTGCACTAAAAAAAATCTTATATGGACCATCCGCACTCGGCATGGTACGGACGTCCAATAAAACTACACCACGTGTTATGAAGCACTTGTGAATCGAGCTTGACATTCTCCCGTCGTAATTTGTGGCTTCGACAAAACAACTTTCACTCTATTTTTATTAAAAATTAGTTCTTCTAGAAAAACATTTGGTAGGACTTTTCTATAATAGTCAAAACCAAAATCTAAGATGAGCCATATTAAACAGGATCTAAATTAGGAGGTTCTATTTAATCTAATATTGTATTCAAAAAATAATTTAATTTACATTTTTTACTAACAATATAAATGTAACATGAACATATAAATAGATAATTATAAGACATTTTAGCCTTCTAGATATTGTCTTGAAAACCTAAAGCTTCTTATAATTTGGAATAGAATAATAGATGATTTGGTCAGATTCAAGAAAGGTTAATGCTCGAGTTACTCCTTATGCACCGCCAAGTCATATGGGCTGTGACACGTCTTTGGTGGGTAAAGCGCCCTACCCCTCTACAAAGTTATTTTATCATGATCTTAGAGCATTTTCAAAAGATTAGACAAAAAGACTAGTCAAATTTACTGATTTAGCTACTCTCTAAAATAGATTTGACAAAAAGATATTAAAATATTCCAACATACTCTATAAAGGATGGCTAGTGAGGTAGGCTATCCAAAAGTAAAGAACGAATAAGGTGGGATGGAGAGCTACTTAATTTAAAGAGTCATTTATAGAGTCTGTTGCGGACATTTTTCATTCAACAATAGCTATATATGCTTTTAGAAAATGATTTGGCTAATCTCTACTCATGTATTATAGCTTCTGAGTAGAGTTTGTGGAAAGACTCATGGAACGTCGAGCTCCACATCCTTGTTGCTCATAATTGTTAAACTATGTCATGCTTATGCTTAGAGCATAGTCAACTTTACTCTTTTGTATAAACACAAAACCGACATTTATATCTTGCTAATGCTAAGTACATAATCCTTGTTTACTTATGGATAAACCATGTTAACTACACTTGTATCTCATGATACTACGGTCTGAGTTTGCAGGGGAGGATGCTCCTATCTATGGATATTTCTATGCCCTCAATCCCTTGACAGTTTGGGAGTATTAGTGTCCCCTCGATGTGAGATGTAGCTTATGGGTGTGGCATGTGCCATAAGAACGTATCAAACTTATGTTACGCTTTCCTTAGTAGAACTCTGATGTATGAACATGTGCTTGTGCTAAACTGTGGAACACAACTTGTGATGTAAATTTAAGTACTGTTAGTGTGATGTGAACTTGTATTAATAAACTATGAGTTCTCTTGTGCAATTGATCCTGGATCAAGGCTGCATAGTTTTAGGCATTACAAATGATAGAATAATATGGGGACGACTGAATTAATTGGGTTAAGCCGATATTGGATCTTAAATTATTTTACAAATGTAAAACAAAGATATTGGATGTAAAACACAGATATTATTGTACAAATGTAAACAACAGATACTGAATTAATTGGTTGTTGCATATACTTTGAGAATGTCGACTTCTGCCTAAAAAAATGTAAAACATAGATACCGGATATCAAATTATTGTACAAATGAGATCAAATCGGAACCACAATTTGAGCAAAGGATGCGTTTCAAGCTTGAGGCTTATATTCAAACTAATTAATCAGACACACATCCTTTAATCAAACTGTACCCCAAACACCGTAAGATGTGTAGGATAAATCTCGTGGAAGATGCATTTTATGGGAAAATCGTAGCGCAATTTTGGCCATTGATACTTTGGTGGATCAACTTCAGATAAAAGAAAGCAGTAGTGATATTTGACAGTGGTCCTTATTTATATTCGTGATGGAACTATGGTCTATGGACATGCCAGATGTACAGTGCTAGTACAGTTCAGATCCTAACCAGAACAAAGAAACTTCAAATTACGACTATAAATTTGAGGGAGATTTGGCTCTAATCTCAGTAAACGTAAAACTGTTCCTACCAAGGTTTTCCTTTCCTGATGATGAAAGAACCGCTCTTTGAAGACGAACACTCTAGAGTACTAAAAACAAGGGGGGACGCTAGGCACTAGTACTCCGGCAGCTGCTGCAGGATCGCGGCAGCCAGCGCGTGGGTGAACTTGGAATCGCTGGTCAGCGAGCGCGCCATCTGCTCCACGAGCGCCGTCCGGAAATCCGGCGACGCGATCTCCTGGCACAGCTTCTTGAGGTCGGGCGCCTCGGCGGCGTCGAGCACCCGCACGCCGCCTCCCCCTCCGTTCTTGGTGAGGTCCAGCGTGATGGTCGGGCCGGAGGAGTTGATGGAGATGGAGCACGGCACGGGGCCGCTGGCCGTCGCGGAGGCGGAGCTGGGGAGCTCGCCGGCGCGCGTCGGGCTCGGGTGGTTGTGCTCGCCCTCGTACGTCGCCACCAGCAAGGAGCTGTCCTCCGCGCTCCTCTGCACCTGTTCCATTCCAAGGATTGAACAGAGTTGTCGTCATCAGCGACAGACTAGAACTAGACTGCCTTCTTCTTGATCGCCGACGATCACCGCGAAGAAAACAAAATGCGTGAAATGAAATCTAGTACGTACCTTCTTCTTGACGGGGCAGGAGGGAGCGTATGCGCAGCGGAAGTAGGCTCTCGGGGACGGGTTGTCGCGGGTCACCTTCTGGCCGTACTTTCGCCATTGGTAGCCGTCTTTGACGGTGAGCGTGGCGTCGGCGGGGTCGATCCGGGTGCAGACCCTGGTGACCTTGATCCGCCTGCACGTGCCCTCGTCGCTGAGGGCGCTCTCGACGGCGGCATGGTCGCCGGGCTCCGCCTTGGCGTTGGCGTTGCCGTCGCTGGAATTCGACGGCGGCTCCAGGCTGTCCCTGCTCCTCTTCCTGCTGGTGGTGTCGGGGGAGCTGGAGCTCTGCCGCGCGACCTGGCTGGCGTACAGGTAGGCGATCATCTCGGTGAGCCGGCGGTTCTCCTCGCTGACCTGGGTGAGCTTGGCCTCCAGGGTCTTGGCCTGTCACAGTCAGTCAGTCACACCACCGATAGAGTCAGGGACGACCGGCCGGACGACGCGGAGCTAGCAAAGGAAGAAGGAAGCCACCCTGCAGTGCAGCCAGTTACCTGCTCGTCAGACAGGGACGATGCCACCCTGCAGCCAGCGGCGGGACGGTCAAGCCTGTCGTCAGTGTCAGCTGTCGTTTCCGGGCCGCTGCTCCCCGGCGACGACGGCGAAAGGCCGACGCTGAGGTCCAAGCAGACCGGGGACGGGGAGCAGCCGGCGCGGCGCGCCGAGTCCATGAGCAGCATCGATGACCGCGGCGTGTGCGTCTGTCTCTCCGCAGCTGTCGAGGCCGAGGGGGTCAGGAGGATGGACTCAGGAGACTCGGATCGGCACGAATGCGTTCCGCATGGAAGGGCGTGGGTGGTTTATAGGGGAAGGTCCGGGCGAAGGGCTCAAGGGGGACAGAGGAGCACAGGACTCGGGAGGATCGAACGTGCCGGGGGGCCGCGGCGTCGTGAAAATTGTGACGCAACTGAGTGGAAAAAGTGGAGCGCGAGACCGACGCGCCGTGACCGGTCGCGATACGAGGAGCCACGCGCTGTATAGTAGTATCGTCACGGATCACAGCGTCAGCAGCCTACCGTCACTGTGCGCGTCATTCTCCTCTCCTTTCTCCCTGGTGTTCGTGTCGTGGCCTCGTGGGGGGTTTGATTGACCGCGTCGGGGATTAGCGCGTGCTGCAATGCAACCAAACAAAACGAAGAGCGCGCGCTCGGTGCCTTGTTCCAATTCCGGTGTGTAAGACAGTAAGACTGTCTCCAACAGAGTAGGCAGAGCACGACGCATAGCAAAAAATGCGTCATCTACAGTGTTTTATCGTAACAAAACAGGCTCTAACGGACTATGCAAACACAGAATCCATTTTAGGTGGTGGGCAACACAGAAGGCAAAATTGCCTCTTCTCTCGATTTGTTTGCGTCTCCACACAACGTCGAACAGAGAGAGAGAGAGAGTGAAGGGAGCAGGGGCGCAGAGCGCTGGCGGCGGCCTTGGGCGCTAGTGGCGCGGCTTCAACGAGTTCAACTCCCGCAGCGAGGACAAGCGCAGGGCCACTCCGGCGAACCGCAGGGCCACGCCGCCGGTGCTGCTCTGCCGACGAGGGGAGGAGAGGACCGCTCACGGTGAGGATGGAGGCGCTGTCGTTGAAGAAGGTGGGGGAGGGGACGGATCTCGGACAACGACAGACGAAGGGGCCGCACCTCGAAGGGGTCGTGCTCAAGACACTGCCGGTGCTCGTCCGTGCGAAGGGGCCGCGTGCCTTGTTGGATCTCACGCTGGAGCTCGCAGCTCGATGCCCGGCTGTGGGGAAGACGAAGATGGAGGAGCAGACAGCTAGGAGGAATTGGCCATAGAGGGCTCGGCGGAGGATGGAGGATCTGATGCATTGGGTAAGTTCTTCTCGATGCGCCACAGTATGTGCTTGCCGATGTTAATTGAGCTTTTTGCAGAACAAGTGGTGCAAGGAAAAAGATGAGACCATGGCAACGTCAGTATATAGATTCACCTTGAGCTTGCGATCTTAAGCCTTGGACACGGCCATAGGATTTTTTGGCTTAACTAAATGTTATAATGTACAAACTAACCTCAAGAAATCTAGGGTGGCCTTAAGGTTGATGAAATTGGCATACTTGTGCGCACACAAAATTAAAGCATACTAGAAGTACCCCTATCTAAAAAAATCTTAGGTTTGAACTAAGTTAAACTTTAATAAGTCTATGTAAATTTAGAAGAAATGGTATCAATAACTCTGTATCCAAATTTAGAAAAACATATTTAATAATATTTAGTATGCATCATAACAGACTATTTCTTCTAAATTTACATAGAAATATTATCATTCTTATCTATTTGCTTAAAGTCGAGATTATTGATTGATTCATTCAAAAGCAGAAATCATAACAGACTAGAGTATGCCTCCTAGTGGATAGAATAGATTAAGTAAAAAATTCTTGGAAAAAATACATATAACCATAATAAGGAGGAATAAATATTGATCGCAAACCTTTTACTTGGTGAAATAGTAAGAATCTTTTAAGAAAATATACTTAGGAGTTCTAAAAAATTTAAAATTATGCATAGTACATCTATACATGTATATCATTAATGTAGTAGAATTTAAGATTCAAACTCAATCTAGAAAAATTATACAAAAGATCGTATTACCCCTCCTATATCAATAGATACGTATGGATATGCATAGTTTTAATTCTGTCAGAAACTCCACTAGATATTTAACCAAGGAAGTACTGGACGCTTCCGGAGGCTCACGTTCTTCTAGTAGACGTAGAAGTAGGTCGTAGGTCATAAGTTTTCCGGGAAAAATAGCCGGCTTGACTGACTACCTGTGGGTAAAAGACGTTGATTCCACCAACAAAGTTATACTGCGTTAGCTACCCATAGATCGTTTGCTCTAGCCCACTTTATTTCTGATTTTGCTTTTTAGTCATGTGCGGCGCGCCCAAAAAACGAAAGGGATGGCCTTCAATTATTCGTGGAGTCTTTTGTGAACGCGGTTGACTTGAGCCAAGTCATCGCTTCTGGTTTTGCATGCACTCTCTCGGGCTTTCTCTCTCGTTCTGTCGCTTTTGCTTGCAAAAAACCACAGGCCCTGGTCCGGTCACAGATTAAGCCACTGTTTGATTCGAACTACTATCTTTCAAGTATTTAAGAAGTACTGTACTATAATACTTTGATTCTCAAAAGCAGGTGGACTTTTGAATACAGTAAATCTTGTATTTTTTTTAAAAAAACTATAGTTTTGTTAAAACCGTATCCTTTTTGGAGTTAGAAAAAAAATCTCTGCTAATTAATAGTCTCTTTTTCATAAAGTATAGTTTTATATCTTTTTAGCTTATAGAATCATGGAAAATAAGAGACTTTTCGGCTCGGTTTGTTTGCTTGGCTGAAAAGCCATTATTGAAAGTACTGTTCGCTGATTTTATGTGAGAGAAAAGCACTGTTGAATAGCTGATAAATTCGATAAATAAGCTGAAACGAACAAGAATAATTGGTACTCGTATTAATGTGACCATTATTAGTGCCCCTACATTTTTTAAAAAATATATTTTTGTTTTGTGTGTTTCTGGTGATGTTCTTGCTCTCTCACGTAGTCACATGGGAATGTGAAGGAAAAAATAAACCATTCCTATCTCCCTTTTGAAAACAATATATAGGAACATAGAAGGATGATGTCTTTCTATTGGTAGCGTCAACTCAAGAAATAAGGTCATTTGGTACTTAAAAATGCCAAGCAACACCATATGTGTAACCGTTGTAGTAGTGTAAGTATTTTTTCGGGCCCACGACTTGAGCAAGTTGCATTGGATCGATTAGGGCACTCACAATGCAAGACTCTATCACAGAGTCCAAGACAATTAATTACATATTATTTATGTAATTTTGCTGATGTGGCACCATATTTATTGAAGAAAGAGGTAGAAAAACTAAGACTCCAAGTCTTATTTAGACTCTAAGTTCACATTGTTCGACGTAATAAATAACTTTAGACTCCATGATAGAGTCTGCATTGTGAGTGCCCTTACTGCCGCCATATTTATCAGCAATGCTAATTTAGTTTGACCCTTAGATTAGAAAGGTGAGCACGACCGGCTAGATGTGACGCATCGAAGCCTCCCCATTTAACAGTTTCTATTATATACGGCCTAGACTTTTTCTTCAACTTTTCTTTGGATTCTTTGAACGTTGTAGACGTTTCGGTCTTTTCCTCCTTTCATTATGTGACATCAGGTTTATGGCGTCATACACGGTACGTGAGCAGCGAGTACCAAATGTGTGTCATGATTTTTGTTTCATTCGTTCACGAGTTCCAGTACAGACTCAGCGATTCACACGCGCACAGCTATGTTTCAATTTGCACCTTTAAAAAACTAAGCTGGTACATCTAAGATTGTTTATATTTGTTAATTTTCTTGCAAACCACAATGGACCATTTTATTGCATACACATCTAATAATCTAATGTAATATGCATAAGCACGCAAGAATACCATAAATGAAAAATAGTTTAGGCCTCTTTCATAGGAGTTTCAAATGAGTTTCATTTTCGTTAAATAGAGTGCCACATAGGTATTTTTAATTACATGACAGTGTATTTAAGAAGAGAGAACAATGAGCGAAACTCTCTTAGGCCAGTCTCAATGCATGTTTCATGAGAGTGTCATGCACATTAAATAGGGTGCCACATAAGCAAAATTGCTGACTTGACATGGTCATTAAATGAAGGAGTTTCATCAGATGAGAGAGGAGTTTCATCCCCATGAAACTCATATGGCTCGGTTACCTAGTTTATAGTCTTGGTAACTGTGTCATGAAACTGTGCATTGAGACTGGCCTTAGGCCATTCGCAATGGGAGTTTTATGACTCAGTTTCCAACACATCAATATTTTAAAAACAATGCAGAAGAGTTTCATCCCCATGAAACTCTCTCTACTCTGAAACTCTTATCATCTCTTTCTTCATTAATATGGTGCCACATCAACATATTTAATATCCATAAAACTCTAATAAAATACTATTGAGACTGATCTTAGCACAATTACCAACTCTCAAATGGGTCTTGAAATTAAATGCTTTTGAAACCATTGAATGAAACTCTCCATTGAGAGTTGGTATTTTATTCAAGTTTTATTTAATTTCATATAATATGACAGTCTTACAACGCTATGAAACTCGTCATTGAGACTAGGCCAAGCTGCCATCCATCTGTTTTTATAAAGCGATAAAGAAGACGAAAATTCACATATGAGTCATATATGTACTAGAAATATATTGTTGCTACAAACGATTATTATGTATATGTAGGAGGTATATGATTTCCTCGTTGTAGTCATCACAACTCACGTGAACCTTACGTTGCATGGATACGAGTATGCGACCTGAATTCATGCCTAGAAACATTGATGGCATGAATAAGTGATGAGCACTAGGAAACATCATATATGCTATCCTAGAATTCATCCACTTGAAATCATGTTTATTTTAGAATGTGTTTGGTAGAGCTTCGGTTTTTCAAAAACTGCTAGGGCTCCCGTTTCTCTGGTGGAGCAGCTTGCTTTGCAGGGCCGGATCTACAGCATAGTTTTTCGAACCGGACCGGACCGGCGGTTGAACCGCTAAAAGACCGAACCAGAGACTACAGCGGTCTGGTTCGCTTAAAAGATCGTCCGTGCAATCGAACCGGAAAAAACCGTCTGAACCGGCCGGTTTTTAATGAAACCGGTGAACCGGGCGGTTTGTTACGAACCGGGGCGGTTTTGTAACTTGGGCAAAAATGCCCCTCTGTTTGCTCGGGAGAAGCCGATTTATTCAGGGATAATACTGGAAAAGTGAACCAATGTGCCCCACTGCCCCTTTAGGGCTTCTCGTGCGTGAGGGAGAGAAATTTCCCCATTTTCTTTTCGTACTTTCGTTCCTGGCGGCGGCGATCCGGCGACGCATCGAGCTTTGGCGGCGCGCCGAGAGCGGGCGGCCGAGAGCGAGCGGCCGTGCGGCGAGGCACGTGCGAGCGCAATCGAGCAGAGCCAGGCTGCGGCAGTCAGCAAGGGTCGACGTTGCGAGTTGCGATGCAACGGGCGAACGACGGCGGCCGACGGGAGGTTTAGTTCAGGTACGAGTACGATGTCCTCCGTCTCTGTGATTTTGTTCCCGTGTATTGCTGTATGCCTGTATGCATTAGCCTAGGCAATAGAGAATAGACTCATTCGTCCAGCAGTTCAGCATGCCCATGCGCCCAACAGTTCAGCATGCCGGCAGCTCGGCACTTGTTCGTCCTTCGTGTCTCTCTGACTCTCTTCACTCTTCAGTCTTCTTTGCTGATCTGCTCCACGGTCCACGCCTCCGACACCAGTCCACCTCCACGGCTCCAGGCTCCAGCTCCAGTGCTCCACTAGTTCACTGCTTGAGCCGAGAACATGGCTAACGGTGAGTTAAAGCTTTATCTTTTGCTGTTAGTATGTCCAGATCTGATTAATTTATGATTGTCACTGAGTTCAGGTGTTCAACATTTTCATTCATGTGAAAATTGATAACTTTCTTACTATTTTTTTTCACACGCAGTGGATTCTTCAACCACTCCTACTCCAGTTAGTACGGGAGGTTCTAATCAAAATTCAACCCCATCCCAAGAGGCTGCCACAGAAACAAAAACAAGAAGGAAAACTGATCCAGCATGGGATTATTGTATAGAGATTGTAGAAGGAGAAAAAAAGAAGATCAAGTGCATGTACTGCAACATAACTTTTCAAGGAGGAGGAATCCATCGTTTCAAGGAACATTTGGCCAAATGGCCTGGTAATGTAGCTGCATGCAAGAAGGTTAATCCTAAGACTGAGCATACAATGTATAAAAATATTGAAGATTGGAATGAGAGGAAAAAGAAGCAGAAAGAGGAGTATGTGGAAGGGCACCCATATGGGCCAGAACCTGGAGAAGAAGATGTTGTTGAAGTCTCCAATACCAATATAGCTGCATCAAACAAAGGGAAAAAAAGACCTGCTGCAACTCCTAGTCTTGGCAAGTACTTCAAGCCTAGAACTGGACCAGGGGATCAACCAACAATTAGGAGTGTTCTTCAAGGAGAAGCGGTCAAAGAGAAGACAGATATGTGTGTGGCAAGATGGTTTTTTGATGCTTCTATTCCATTTAATGCAACCAATTCTGTTTTTTATCAGCCAATGTTTGATGCCGTGGCTGCATTTGGTTCTGGATACAAGGCACCAAGTATGAGGCAGTTGCGTGGTCCTTATCTTGCAAAATGTGTTGAAAAGAAATAGGTTAGAGCATCAAAGGCTAAATGATATTGTGTATGTGCATTGTAATCTAAGACTGCAGCAAAGGTAACCCTTCTCTTGTTCCTTACCCTCATTGTCATTTTTGTTAACTGTTTGCATTTGCATAAATAATACATATTTGTGAATTAAAAAATTAGGTCCAAGTCGTCTACTAGAAATTATGACCCAATAATGTTTGAAGAGATTGGAAATGGAAATGAAGTTTGGATTTTAGAAGACAATCCACCTTGCCTTAACTCTGAAGAGCTAGAAGCGTTTCGCACTAAATTGGATGAGCTGACTATACATGAATCTGATGGTAATGCCTCTTCTATCTTCTCTCTCATGAGTTCTGAAATCATTTCAGCATATATATAAGTTTTTACTCATATACCATCACATCTAAATTGATAAATGAAATTTTAGATTTCGAGCTTAACTTGGATATGCTGGAGACTGATGCCCTTGATGAAAGTGATGAGATTATGGAGGACCGTAGGCATGAAGATGCATATGATTATGGTGGAATTGCAATTGAAGTTGGAGGAGCAGATGCAGAACCTCAAGTTGATTACGATCCATTAAATTTTTATTGAGTGCCATGCTTCATGTGTTTCTATCTTATTATCACGCACTTGTTATTTGAATTTGTGAACTTGTGGTTGTGGGCTATAGCCTGTGAAGGTGATTGCAAGACTATGTCTATGTCTGATGTGTGACGGTGTGAGACACTGAGATCTTATGTCCAGTGTATGTTGGCATGTTGCTATGAACTTTATGTTTAGTGTATGTTGCTATGAAGTATAAACTATTTAATTATCTTGTTCCATCTGTGATCTGTCAATTATATATAAATATATATAATTATATATCATATGTATATGCACCGGTTCAAACTATTTGTGGCCGGTTCGATTAATCGGTTCAATTAAATTGAACCGGCGGTTTAATTGGTTTTTAATGGTTGGACCAATGAACCATTGAACCGACGGCCTCGCCGGTTCGATCTCCGGTCCGGTTCGAAAAACTTTGATCTACAGTAGTAGCATGGAGGTACAGCTGTCCCTTCAAATTTTTTTTGAAAAACATCTAGTATATATATATATATCCTTTAATAACATGTACATGTATAATACATTGTTATATACAATTACTAGTCTACTCAGCCCGAACAACAGCCTCAACACTCTAGATTTACAACTATTTTATCATCGTTTAGTAATCTAATTATGTTATGTCTATGTTGATAAACTATATTATTTGTATCTATACTCCCATGATTAAAATCCTAAATCCGCCACTGTTGCTTTGGCTCCGGTAACTATAAAAGAACATTTGGTAAACCAATTGCTATAAGAGTGAAATATTCGTAATATTTTTTTATTTTTTTCTTTCTTTTCATTTTTTCTTCCTTTATTTTTTTCCTTCACTCCTGTGCCTCTTTCCTTTCCCTTCTTCCATTATTTATCTGTCCATATCTCCTTGTCTATGTCGGCTGCCTTGCCTTCGCCTTGGTTGTGATTGCGCCCTCCACCTCCCTTCATCCACGCCTTCCCTCCCGCTGCCTCCCCTGACAATAGTTCGTGCCACCATGCACTGTTCTCCGCACCAGTTGCCCACGTCCAGTCATGGTGCTCGTGCCTATGAAGTTGGCACGAATGAGAGAGAGAGAGAGAGGATCGGAGAGAACGTTGAGGATAGGGGAGAGAGAACAAAGTATAGAATTTGAACCCAAGAGAAGAAATAATGGGCTAAGAAAGTTGCTTCTAGAGAAATTTTCTAGATTAGCAGGCAACTATGAAAATTACCGACATAGATTAGATTATGTTTGCCACTTGTATAATATACTAGTATAATGCACTGCACATGGATGGATCTATATAGCTGGCAAGGGGTGTGACCGCACCCACGAAAATATAAAAAAACAGTGATTATGATTAAATTTTCACCATATATACACCCTTACAACAAAATCCTATGCACCCATAGGTTTAGGCCCTCCATAATATTGCGCTTGAGTGGTGCTAAAAGAGAAGAGAGAGAATATTAGCATCGCTCTATACGCTGTAGCTAGTGAAGCCAAAACCAAGTGATGCCAGTAAAACGCGGAGCCGCGCAACTACTTGCTCTGGTGCCAGGAGCTGCCCAAACAATAAAATAGTATTTTGTCTAGGAAGGGATGCGGAGGAGAGGCAGAGAAAATTGAGGATCGGAGAGGTGTGTTTGATTTTTTATTTCGTTTTTGTACGGGTGTGGGTCCAATGTGAAGCGATGCGGAGCGCTCCCACGCTGCAGGCTATAAAGAGCGGTGCCAGAATCAGAGGTGGGGTCTATATAATTTTTTGGGCACCGCTATAACATTGTTGAGGGCCTTAATACACCCTCCTCAAATTTGTTCTAGCTCCGCCACTAGCACTGCATCACCATCCACAGCTTGGTGGAAGGGCACATGTCCTATGTTAGGTTTCTTTGCCTATTTGAGAATGTTAATCAGTGTGCCCCAATATCCACTAGGATTACGTACTCCATAGTGGATCAAGCCCTCGGGAACACGGGATCAAGTCAAAGAGGCAACTAGTAGTAGGTCCTTACAAAACAAATTTGTGTCCAGCGATGCTCGTCGTCAAGTCGTGCAGAAGTAGCGGTCTCTTTCAGCCAAGCTGTTCCACTTGGCAATTGGCACGAAGTGCTGATGATATTTTCTCTGCTGATGTCATGAGTCTGACGCATCCTCACAGCAGCTATTCCGCTATTCTCCGTGACAACTTTACTTGGTTACTGTATTGAGTCTGTCTTAATTGATCAAGCTAAAGAAATCAGGTGTAAACGAGGGCGAGGACATGCAACCAGAATGAAGAGGAACTTCTCAGGGATAAATTTGTTGTAGGACACTCTTCAATGATGATATTTACTGATCGACACTACTCAATATTCTTCAATTATTGTAATTGACTCATAAACACCGGCTCTTTCTAGAAGTGGATGGGAGAGAGAAGTTAAAGATCACAAAAGGTGCCTAAAAAGCACTAGATTAAACAAAACATGAAGCAAAAGTAGTGCTTGCAAATTCAATCATAGCGCTTAAATCAATGTTCTCTTTTGTTTGAATTCCTTTCAATATCCTGATTTAATTTCCAAAAGTTGTTACTTTTGGTAGCCTATAAACATTATTTTTTGTGACAAGATAATATAATATGCATATATTTATCTGTTTGACACGTATAGTCCTCACTAGATATGTAGTTAAGAAAGGATTAAAAAGGTTGTCAAGTCAGTCAAGTCTTCAAATCAAATTATGCAGGCTGCCAGTGCTATCCAGAGAGTGCGCGGCTTATGGGAACAACCAGTCCGGTTGCGTGACGCTTTCTGTTTGTAAGCCTTGTTTAGTTCCTATTTCTTTTATTGTAGCACTTTCGTTTTTATTTGATAATTATTATTCAATTATGAACTAATTAGGCTCAAAAGATTCATCTCGTGATTTATAGACAAACTGTGTAATTATTTTTTGTTTTTGACTATATTTAATGCTCCATTCATGTGCGGCAAGATTCGATGTGACGGAGAATTTTAAAATTTTTTTGGTTTTTTGGTGTGAACTAAATAAGTTTTTTGTTTTTCAGATTCTCCGTCACATTGAATTTTACGACACATATATGACGCATTAAATATAGATAAAAAAATAATTAATTGTACAGTTTGTTTGTAATTTATGAGACAAATCTTTTGAACCTAGTCAGTCCATAATTAGACAATATTTGTCAAATACAAACAAAAGTGCTACAATGTTCATTTTACAATTTTTTGGAACTAAAGAAGGCCTGAATCTTTAGACACATGTATAGAGCATTAAATATAGATAAAAAATAATTAATTGTACAGTTTGTCTATAATATGAAAAACAAATCTTTTAAATCTAGTTAGTCTATGATTGGACAATAATTATCAAATATAAACGAAAGTGCTACTGTAGCCAAATCTAATTTTTTTTCACCAAATAAACAAGGCCCAAGGAAAAGCAATGAAAGAGCTACCGTTCAATGGAGGAAGAATATGTATTTACCACCGTGCTACCTCTATGCCAATGAATGAACATGCGTTTTTCTTAAAAAAAATGGTGTCGTTCTTATTTGATAATTCCTTTCGTTTTTGTTAAAATCCTAAGAATTCCGGTCCCCACCCTCCATGTAGCCATGTGCTTCGAGAGCTGACACGTGGAATCATTTCACGTGTTTTTGGCTCTTTGCCATTCGTAATACTGCCATTTGTACTACCCCATTTTGGTTATGAACGCATAAGGCCGAAATGGGTTTTCGGTCTCTACAATTTTGATCTTCATTTTTCATTTGTTTTGTTTGTTTTCTTTTGGATCAACTGTTTCCGCAGAACATTCGTACGCAATTTGTCAGCTCGACCATGAGCGATGAGACTTGGTCGACGATCATGTGTCAGATGATTTGCTCCGTGCTCACTTCAGAAAAAGCCAACTAGGATGGCAGTGTCCTAGTGGAGCAATAGACGACGGCCAGGACTTGAGATTAGGCTGCTGGTCAAGTCCGCTGGAAGTCATTATTGAAGAAGAAAATAATGTATCCATGATGTACCAACATGGCAACATGTTTATGGTTCCACTTCCACGTACGTGGCATCTTTTTCACCCGAGCCGTGCTCCACTTGCCGCGATGACGCCTATAGTCTGACGCATGCCGTGGTTTCATAGTGACGTCATCGTGGACTGAAGCTAGCCGAGATGCATACAAGTATGGAACAGGGTTACTACATCTCCAGCAATCTCCCAATACAACTCTATAGTATTAGGGTAGCTCAATATTACTTTCTAGATTTATTGACGAAGATGCTGCAACAGTACTCTAATATATATCTCTCTCATTATCCATATGAAAGGTGGATAAGAGAAATTATGACTAAAAAGTGGTAGTTAATGGTCCCCATGGTATTATGAAAGTAGTATCTCCCCTTTCTTTGAAGAGAGATGAGAGAAATATTGGTGGCCATAAAAAAAAGAGGTATTGGGGGACTGCTGGAGAAAAAAAGTAGCACATCTCCCCCAATATGACAGTTTTATAGAGATGAGGGATGATATTGGAAGACTACTAGAGATGCTCTTAGTGAGTTAGTGTAGTGAGCCAGCAAAATTAGATTTGAGTTCAACAACTGAACACGTATGGTATCCCATGCACGCACCTACCATTATTTTTTTGCGATCGTGTCCTTGGACACATGTTTCATTAACAAAAGTAGAAGGTTTAGTAAGAACATCTCCAGAAGTTTGGTATAATGTAGTTGCTAAACTAAATAATTTAGCAAGTTAATAAAAAATATCAACCTTATATTTTGTCTTTCTCTAACAATTTTCTATTTTGACTTTCTAAAATCTAAAGTGGGATCCACATCTGATTTATTTTTGGATCAGGTTGGAGCTAATCCGTGCACGCTGTCGAACCCTTTCGTCCCTCCGTGTGTAAGTGCTCCGCCAGGTGCCGGCGACCATCACCAGGCACCGCAGACGTGCACGTGCTGCACCTGCAAAGCAGCCTTAGCAAAGGGCATATGCGTCCAACCGTTAGACACACAACTGTGAAAACAAGGCTGCAAGGGGCAAGAGCGGACGATAGGTACGTACCAGCGGCGTCAGAGAAAGGGCAGCAGTGGTCGGACCAATGGGCAGCGGCGAAACACATCAAGCCAACGATATATCTGATGGCAAAAACAAACTCTCATGCGAAAAAGTACCGTGAAAACATGCCAATAGAGGAGAGATAGGGAGTTCTCTCAACTTGAAAAGTCTATGAGTTAAGGAAGATATTTGACAACCTTTCTATTATTTAGGAGCTCTTTTACCAAATTGTTGGAGAAGACTTTTTTCTTTTTACTAAAATATTAAGATAGGGAGTTGTTTGACCAAACTCCTGGAGATGCTCTAACATTAGCTAACGATAATCTAAGGACTACCACTAGAAACAAAGATCAGCAAGGTAGGAGGTGGGCATTTAGTCTAAACTGATATATCGATTCAGGTTCAGACTTTGAAAAATAGAAACTAAAGTATAAATGGGATTGAAAGTTTGGTTAACCTTATTTAGGTAGCCCTTGGTTTAATCGAAGTAGATTAAGCAACAGCAAAGAGCACACCTACTAAAATCTTAGCGCTATACTACACCACAATGATGCTTCAATTGCTACGGAATCCACCCTAATTGGCTCTTCCACTACCATTGGCCCCCTTCCTAAGTCATATAGCCTCATGCCGTCTACCACTATTGGCCCACTCCTAAGTCACATGGCCTCATGTCGTCGACCACTATTGGGTGCCCTCCTAAGTCTCATAGCCTTACGCTCCTCACCGGTCGCATGCCATCATGCCCTCATTGCTTGCCATTGAATAAGCATCTCTAGCAAAATAAGAAAATTTATGCCTTTTTGAAAAAAAAAGTCAAATAGGAAACAAAGAGTAATAAGATGCTTTAGGAAACTAAGAAAATAGTCTCCTTTACCTGAATTGTTTTCTCGGTCCCTCAAAAGTTCTTATCTCTTCCTCAATCAAAAGGGATACCACCTTCATCCCCTTTCCTCCCTGTAGATAGTTTTTTTTTCTCCCTCCACCTGCAATCCACAACTGCAACATGCCCCAATCCACCACTATGTGAAGCTATCTAGGTTAGTGCGGCTAGTGTAGGCATACATGCACAACAATAGGCCAAACATCTCCATCACCTCGAGCAACGGTAGAGACACAAACCAAGATACCTACCACTGCTCATCGAGGAGCAGCATAGGTCTCCACCATGTCACGGTTAGTGAAGAGCAGTACGAGCACCTCATTGTCATGCTACTCGTCTCTCTCTCTCTCTCTCTCTCTCTCTCTCTCTCTCTCCCACTGCTAGCCACACCACATTATAAACCCCTCATTGTTCATACTTTATGGCAAAAAGGAGCTCATGGGAACAACATGGCCATGGACGCTGCTTTGGCAAGTCCTAGGATCCACAAGTTCCTGGCCTCGCTCGCTTCTCTCCACCCCCAAAGTGTGCACCTCCATCGATCTTAGCGCGTTGCATTGAGAATGGAGGAGCACAAAAAGATGAGATATCAACTAGGAAAGAGACCAGATGGAGATATGGGCAAGGAAAAATAAGAGTAAAATAAACTAGCACACTTATATAAAATATATGGGAGGGATGCCACTTTACATACCACATCCTTATATCTTATATAACACTTCTGTATATAAATATAACAAATATGGGAATACCTCTATAGTAATTTAATTAAGAAAAAACAAAAGAGATATCAGAACTAATGAAGTTGCCCTAATCCCTTATAGCCAATTGCCGCCACAAGCCCACCACGACCACTAGCGGTCTGGCATGTTTCCATGTGTGCGTACTGGAAAAGAAAAGGAAAAAGTGAAGCTGGGACACGTGTTCTATATACAACTACCAAAAGGTTCAAGCCTAACTCCGCATACTCTTTGGTTTGGATTCATTTTCCATGGTTTTCTGACGAAACTTTTGTACCTCCGGTGACTCAACATAAAGATTTGTACTTTCGTGATTCAAAAGTCATTAACATTCTATCTCGTCGTTATCGACACGTACAGCTTGACTAGATGTTTAGAATCATCAGTACGTCTTCTTTTATGGCTTTTACCTACGCCATATGAGGACACTTGTGCATACGTAGCTTCCCTGACGTGAGTTTATTTTTCTTTTTTTGCAGAAGACTTCACTTCACAAACTTACCACGTGCTGAGAGTAACGAGGACATTCCATTCCATTGTCAAACTGTATTATTATTGAAACCCCCTAAATTTGCATCTAAGTTACCCGACTATGTTATTATGAAATGTAATTTAAAATAGCTTCCCTAAATTTATACAAAAACTAGCAACCTTACTGTTATGAAAGATAATTTAAAATAATCTCATAAGTTTGTATATATATAAATTAATCACATATGCCATTATGAAAAATAATGCAAGGTAACATCTAAATTTGCATCTAATTAATTATGCACATATGTCATTACGAAAGATAACATAAAGTAATACATTTCATTCATATCTAAATTATTCACCCTCAAATCTACGAATATAAATGTTAACAGAAGCTACTACGAAAATAATTCATAGTTATGAAAATAATTCAATAAATATGAAGTAAATATATACTAAATTACTCACTTCTACCACTTTTAAATTAAAAGCACCTTGTAGATAAACCAAGTAAACATACATACCTTAGAAGACTATATTTATTTTGATATTTATCAATCATATAAAAATATTCCCTTACCACATATCAATGACACCGATAATCCAATTCAAATTACAGAAATTTGGAGAAAAAAATCTTGTGAATTGTAAGAGGTCAGTGCAAAGCAAAGGTAACTATTACACTCATGGTATTTGATATTTCTTTGAAATAAGTAGTGATATCAGGCTTAAATATAATAACCTCTTATGGTTAGCTCCACTGCTCTATATCTTACATCTCACATACCATTGATCTTGAGCGACATGATAAGATTTGAATGAGCACTTTGCTACAGTATCATAGTACTTTAGAGTTCAGTATACTACCTAAAATCCTTATTTTAAAAAATACAAAAGAAGTGTTAATAAAGGTAAAATAAGTTTGGAGTTTCATTCTTTGAGGAAAAGTCAATAGTTTCATTAACTTTAAGGATAAAAATGCGTAGCAATTGGTATAAAATTTGAAAATCAAAACCTAGATTCATAATGCCTTATTTTAATATAACTATATATTTCACATACTCTATTTTGTTTCTTCCCTTTAAAACAGCATATTAGATATACTGTTTTAGTCAGGTGGGTTTCAATTTGTAGTTTGTGATGGCAAGTATACAAGTTTATGTTACATAGGCATATTATTAGTGTTTTTCCAACGGCGAAATGAAAAGTGTATTCACATTTATTTTTGCATCCATCCACGAGCGTAATTTATATAGTCTTGCATCAGAGTATGTGCCCTGCTGCTGGTATTCTCTCCATCACCCTATCAGCCACGGCGGTCGCCAGCGACTCGATGAACTCGGGATCATTCTTGAGCAAACTCGCGAGCTCGTCCACCAAAACCTTTCGAAGCTCAGGCGTTACAATCTCGCCGACGACGACCGCCGCCGCCTCAGCATTCGAACTCGATCCCGGCCGCCGTTGGTCGGCCAGGCCAAGGGTGATCGTCCGGCCCAGCGAATTGATGGAGATGATGGAGCACGGCAGTGTCGACGACGACGAGCCGCCGGCCTGGGGCTGCTGCTGCTGGCTCGTCGTCGATGCGTCGTTGATGTAGGAGTATTCGCTCTGGGCATGCTGCTCATGGTTGTGCTCACCCTCGTACGTCGCCACCAGCATCAAATTGTCATCTGCACTCCTTTGTACCTGCATCGTTTTTTAAAAGAAATTAAAAAAAACAGTAAAATTTATCCGGCTCTATTCACTTATATTGTATAAGTGTTCGTCTCTCGTAATAAATCAGCAAATAGTACATACCTTCTTCTTGACGGGGCAGGAGGGAGCGTAGGCGCAGCGGAAGTAGGCTCTCGGGTAGGGGTTGTCGCGCGTCACCTTCTGGCCGTACTTGCGCCAGTGGTAGCCGTCCTTGAGGTGGTTGGCGTCGGCGTCCGCGGGCTCGGCGCGCGCGCGCACCGTGCGGACCTTGTGCCGCGGCTCCGCGGTGACGACGACGCCGGTGGCCGCTTGCGTCGTCAAAGCCGCATTGCCCTGCTGCTGGGCCGGCGGCGACGTGGCGAGCGCTCGCGGGTGGTTGGAGCGGTCGGCGGAGAGTATGGCGTCCAGCGCGGGGGCCAGCCTCCGGTTCTCCTCGCTCACCCGCCTCAGCTTCTCCTCCAGACTCTCTGCCTGCTGTCGATCAAACCAAACAGAGGAGATGAGCAACAAACAGCGCCTGCAGGTATATATATATATATATATATATATATATATATATATATATATATATATATATATATATATATATATATATATATATATATATATATATATATATATATATATATATATATATATATATATATATATATATATATATATATATATATATATATATATATATATATATATATATATATGCAAACAAAATAGAGCCAAGCCACTAGTGGCATCAGTGAGTGACCAGGCGATGGATCATTCAGTGGAGTGGACTGACCGGCGGCGGCCGCGACGAGCCGAAGAGCGGCAGAAGCCCGACGGCGCTGGCGGTGGGGGACGAGCACTCGCCGTTGGTGCTGTCCATGGCCATCGATCACCTTCACGTCTTGCTGTTATATTAGGGAAGATGGGTACGGTACGGCCTTGAAAACGGGAAGGCGAGGGAACGGGAACCTTGTGCGTGGACGTTGCGGGGCACGCTATATAGGGGACGAGGAATGCGGCCGATTTTACCCTGTGCCCTAGCTTGTGGGCGAAGACGAAGACGACTTGACCGACCACGGCCGGCCTTGGGCAGTTGGGGGTCCGTGCGCCGTCGTCACCGCGGTGCGTCACTCCTGACGTGCGCCGCCTTCGTCACAAGTTTTCCGGTGGAGTCAAGTCGTTGGGGGGTTGCTCTCTCGGCCGGAGTCGATCGGATCGCACGAAATGAAATGGAACGGTCTGGTCACCGATCGAGAACGCTGATGACGAGGTCCCCTGACGTAGTGTGGGGAACGTCATCTCTACAGGAGTAGTACTAGCTGCGACAAAGGATGATGAAGCACGCCAGCCAAGTGGTCAAATGGTCCCGTCGTCTTGCTTTCTTTATTGATTGATATCCGATCCCATCGCTTGATTAAGCCCTTGTTCGTTTCTAACGGAGTGACATGTTTCCGGGTCTATTTCGGGTGAAGTGGTCTGTTTTTAATCTGAATGGGAGCTAAGAGCGTCTTCAAGAGATTAGCCAAAAAAACTAGTCAAATTTACTGATTTAGCTACTCTCTAAAATAGATTTGACAAAAACATATTAGAGTACTCCAACAGACTTTATAAAGGATGGCTAGTGAGACAGACTATCCAAACGTAGAGAGCAAATAAGATGGGATACAGAGCTACTAAATTTGAAGAGTTATTTACAGAGTCTGAGACGTTTTTCCTTCAACAATAGCTAAATTTATTTTCCTTCAACAATAGCTAAATTTATTTTCCTTCAACAATAGCTAAATTTATCTTTAGAAAATAATTTGGCTAATCACTTGGAGATGCTCTAAAATATGCATTCGTTTTGGATCAGTTTGGAACAAAAGCTGTCCTGAAAAAAAACTGGCTTCTTTTTTTTAGTCTTTATAGTTTGGAATGAAACTGGACCTCCTACCATCCGGATCATTCCTAGGTCGAGTGGAGGAATGAGCGGAGGAAGTGGATCCGCTTAATCCTGACCTAAAACTGTTCATGGACAGAAATGTTTCCTGTGGAGCCGAACAAGGCAAATATGATTCAGGTGCCGTGTCGGGTTTAGGGTTTAGGGTTTAGGGTTGTTTGCTGCGCGGCAGCAGTGGGGTTCATTGTGGAGCTAACCCAATTCGAAACTACTCCCTCCATACCTATATTAGATGACGTTTAGGACAAGATTGTACTTACCAAGGAGTCATTAATTAGGGGGTATTTTTCCCTATCTGCCCCTATTAAATAGGATTGCGGATGTATTAGGGCACTCCCAATGCTAGAAACTATATGTAGTTTCTATACCTATTAATTTCTATAGACACTATGTATAGAAACTATGCTTCCAATAGATAGTTTCTATACAATAATTTGTTATCCAATCATATTCATTCTTTCTCTATTCTCAACCAATCATATCACTTTATGTCTTGGATTTCGCGTAGACATGGTTTCTAAGTTAGACCCAGTTTCTATGATTTTTGCTCTCTCTCTTCAATAACTATCTTGCCACATCAGCAAAATGCTTAGGTGGCACCATAATTAATGTCTATAGAAATTATGGTGGTTTCTGCATTGGTAGTGCTCTTATATACCAGAAAGTTCTTTTAGTTCACATGGCTAATGCATCACGGGCTCACATCAATGGCCACGAGGTTGCGGTTTGATTCCTAGTGAGGGCCAGCTTTTTATTACTTGCTACATTTTGCTGCATGCCACGGGAATTGCCACGCGATTTGATTGGCTGGGTTAAATCGAGACGACACACGGGTTTGGCATGCCACGCGATTTGATTGGCTGAGTTAAATCGAGGCGACCACACAAGCTTGGCTGGGTTAAATCGAGGCGACGCATTTAAGTCAAACGCCGCCCATCGGCGACGGGTATTCGTGTCCAAGTATTCAGCTGCGTACATAGAACGTCAACAAATATGAAAACACCGCAGCAGGCCAGAACGTCATGTAATACAGGTACGGAGGGAGTACATGCTCCTTGTAGTAGTAGAGTAGTGTTACTCTAGTATTTTTGGTTGACCCACCAGAAATGGCAGTCGTTGTCATCAACCGTGTGATTCAAATTCAACGCCAGCGGAGGTTTTGGCCGCCGATTTTTTAATCTGACGAAAACCGAGGTGTCAAGGATGGAGCAAAATCTGCCGTGGTGGTAAAGATAAGATCAAGTCACTCGTATTCATATTCCTTGGAGATGGAGATAAGAAAATAAACAAAATTATCTCTTCATCTTGCCCTGTCATTCGCGGTAATTTCGCTCCTGTATCTTTTGGACCTACCCAACCCGGAAGTCGACTTCGCTGAGATTTTCAGCGTGCACACAATCCTCTTATTCGATATCACCTTTTCCGTAACAGGAAACTTTTCTGACAGCTCTTTTCTAATCTGAAAAGACAGCGTATAAAAAACGTCACCAAAACCCCCTTTCCTACACAAAAAAATGTAAAAGGTCTCCTTTCTTTCTTTTTTCTAATTTCATTTGAAAGAGCACAGGGAAAAGATATACCCCCAATTTCTTGAACATTCGCTCCTCCAATGGTGGAGGCAACGCCCAACGGACCTGACCTTCCGGCTTCCCTCTTCTCCCTTCCGCAAATCAACACGTAAGCCGTCATTTTCTTTTGCTGTTCCATTAGCCTATTCATATTAACCTACTCTTTTTGCTTCTGTATACTATAGATAAGGTCTTGTTTGGATGTTGTCGGATTCACCTCAATCCACATGTCACTACAAGAGGTGGGTGGCTTTTTGACGTATTTAGCATGACAAAGTCCATAATGTCATTATATTATCTGTTTTATGACATTATATTTTAGACACCTTGACTTAATGACAAAAAAAATTGTGCGTCACAACAAATGTCATATAACTAATCCAATTTCATCTAGTGACGATATTTGATATGTCATAAGGTCTATTTATATGTCACAACATCTAGTGACGATATTTGATATGTTATAAGGTATATTTATATGTCACAAAATATTTATTGAATTATTTTTAGATAATTTGCAAAGAACATTGCCACGTAAGTAATGCGAATTCTGTGACTACAAAAGAGTTTTGAACCTGGGATGTCAAAACTGCCACACCAAGGTATACAAGAAACTTTCCACTGGCGCACAGGAAACTTTCTACTGGTAAATGAGAAACTTTCCACCGGTATACAAGAAACTTTCTATGAGCGCACAAGAGGTTTTCCACCGGTCTACAGAAAACTTTCTACTAGCGCACAGGAAACTTTCCTTTCCACCGGTATACAAGAAACTTTCTATTAGCGCACAGGAATAAAACCATCAAAACTTATATTCGAATTATATTTATCCTCATACATGTCACCCTATCCATATCCTAGAGTTGGTGGAAATTTTTTTGAATATTCATCTTTGTTTCCAAATTACCACAAAAAAATTGTCATAATTCTAAGTTTTGTCAAAAAAATTCTATAATTATCAATTGTTCAAATAAAGTTGGATGGATAAATGACCAATATTACTATGCAGACCATGGTCCAAATCGGCCCATCTAAAAACCCTAAAAACCCTAGACTATATAACCCATTCCTCTCTCTCTCCCTATCTTCCCCCTCCGTGACCCTCCCTCAGCCGCACAACTCTCTCTCTCTCTCTCTCCCTCTCACTCTCTCTCTCTCGCATGCGCGAATCGAGCGCAGGGGCATGGCGCCTGTGACGGTGCGGCGGATCCAACGGCGAAGCAGGGCCTAGAACCCGGATGGACGTGGGGCGCGGCACCTTAGGCGGCGGCGCTTCGAGCCGGATCTCTCCGGCAGCAGCGCAGCGATGTTCGGCCCCTCCAACGGCGGCGCGCTTGCATAGTGTTCCTCCGGCAGCGGTGTGGGTCCTAGGGTTCCTCCGGCAGCGGCGCGGGGGTGCTCCTCTTCACCACCGACATCCGCAGGTCTGGCGCCCTCTTCCACCGCAACGCGCGCCAGCTCCGGCTGTGGCTTGAGGAGGACACGGCCTCCGCCACGTCCAAGTAAGTTGCTTGTGGTGCCGTGCGCCGGCCCCATCCCTTCTTGCTTGGCGCTGTTCTTACCGTGTTAAGCTTTCCTTAATATAGCACTGAAAAATGCTACAAAAATTCCATCCGCAATGACTAAATAGATTATTGATTTTTTAATAGAATCTGGTAATAGTGATGGCCTGCATTGATGCAAAGTGTTCAGACAATGTGCTGAAATTTTCTCATCGAAGATAAGTTCCCTTTTTTGTTTTTTAAATGATTCCTGAGGCAATAGTTTTAAGATTAGTTCAAGATAATAAACAGGTAGAGCACAAAGAGTAGATGACTCAATACTATGTCAAGGCAACTAGAGTGCTGTCCAACTGAGGAAACATTTCAAGGCCTGTTTAGATGCTCTTTGTGATTTTATCTCAACATCTGCTGAAGAATAGTACTATCATAGTATTATCCTATATGTATTTGTGGCTGTCAATCTAAGCATACATGACCATGATAAATGTGAAGTGTCAGAGTAGAGGATGAATCCTTACATGTGAAGAATCTCTCTTCTCCCTACTACTGGTATAGAAATCTAATTATATTGGATACAAAATTATGTATATTAAAGCTTCATTTTTCTTTCTGATTTTAGTCTTAATTTATTATTGTTACTCAGTGCTTGCTGTTCTGCATAAGTGCAATGTGCAGATGTGTAACTTTGAAATTAAAACTTCAACACCTCATTTCTCGTATGTAGTTGCTGCAAGCAAAAAACTGGAGCCTAAAGACAAGGTAGTACACAGTGAAAGGAAGGGAGATCAACAACAGGTTGATGATAGCCGAACTAACATTCACCAACCGAGGACTCACCGGGAGACCATGGTACAAGCATATGGTGAGTACAAGCATATGGAAGCATTTGCCTTTGCCATTCGCAATATCTGTGTCATATGTGCAATACATTTCTATAATTTCAATGTGTGTTCAGATAACATTTTTTTGAAGCCCCCTGCACCTGTGAAGTTTATTTCCGCCGGTGTGAAGCCACAAAACACTTATATTTCTATATTTTGCTTACCTGCAAATGTTGTTGGGTAAACAAACATTGGAAAAAGGCAATAGTGGCACCTAAAATTCGGATTTCCTAAGCAAATTAATTCAGGGCAGTTGAATGTAAGCAAAAGTTTACTTTCCAAGCAATTTGACAATAGGGAAGTGCATATGTCCAAGCTGAAACTAAGATGAGTGGGCATGGGCATGATTTTGTTTCTAAATATTTTTTTTCCCGTAGCAACGCACGGGCCTTCAACTAGTTTGTGAATATGTTGATTGTTATTCAGTAGTGTGAATTTGTTCCTAGTGTGCATATATGTCTCATCATTTATGTTTCTGCACTAGCAACACAATGGTATATACAGAAATGGTATTCATAGCTGATCATAGATTATATATGAGCATTAAATAATTTATAGACAACCAAATAGACAGCCTCTGTCTATGGGTTGTATGAGTTGTGTATTTAACTGTCTCTATTGTAAATTTCAAGAATATATAGGCAGCAGCTGTCTATGGGTTGTACATACCCTTACAACAGCCTTTGTGTATTGTGATATTCAAATACTTTGCACATTAAGTGAGCAAGTGTGTTACCTGACTCTGCATTTCTTTGATCCTGTTTAGAGAATTTTTCTTAGTAAAGAATTAAGAACTTTTCTTAAGCTATTGCTGAATATTCCTTGTTGTTGGCTTTTTGCTTGCTTCTGGAACAGTAGGGAGAAACTATTAATGTGTTGCCTGGCATATTGTTCAGCTAGACAGCCAACTGTAGAAGAATGAAGTTAGATCAACGTAGTTACAATTTATTTACAATTTTTGAATTGAATAAGGCACCTGATGAGGGTACAAGTTTTCATTGTTTTGATCAGCTATCCTGGTGCCATGGTTGCAGGTTTATGTTAAGAGCACGTTTTTTACTCACTCCATCTGCAAGCCTCAAGTAACCCTTCATTGGCCAACTATTTCTATTGTTTATTGGCTTTTCTATATAGTTAGGATACTATGGTTCTATAATGCTGTACAGTCTCAATGTCAGATAAATGGACAATATTTTAAAATTATAACCAGGGAGCTTGTTTCAGGGTGCATCCTAGTAGTAGTATTATTTTTGTGGATAGATTTGTTTCATTAATTGTTATATGTTGACCAGGGAGCTTGGTTCTGCCAATAGATATGCATGAACCTAGAGCTAACTCTAATCTTTATATCTTTGACTAATTTGCCTACCATTTGCTTCTTTCAGATTGGTTAATAGTGTGGTATGGAGGATGTCTCAATAAAGTGAAAAGCCTCAGTAATGTTTAGGGGTAGCTACAGCTCTTTTTGTTAGCTTGATGAATATTCAAAATGTTGAAATGGCTATGTTCTTTGTCATTTTGGACATGTAACTTAGATGTAGCATGATGTATATTGCTACCTGGATGTATGAGTTTGACAATATAATTTTTTGCAACCTAGAATTTTGTCAAGATTGTGTAATTGTTGAGTGAGTGGGCTTAAAAACAATTGCGGGCTCTAGCAAGCCAAATTTAATTTGTGACGTTTTTCTCCATCCTGCCATGTCAGCAATTCATCCTACGTGGCATTGCCTACATGGCAAGGCTAGGATTTATGACAGTAAACTAGTGTCATAAGATTATATGACACTGAAATCACACGTCATAAACTTATGACATTTAGCAAAATAGATGTCATAAAATCATTTTGTGACAGTGGCTTTTTGACATTACAGTTTATGTCACCTTGATGTCATAAAACTCAATTTGTGACATAAATTGCATATATTATGACATAATAGAATGTCAAAAAGCCACACACTTCTTGTAGTGTGTATTGGAGTGGATTAAGGTGGAATTTAGTTTAATTTCCACTCCAACCCACCCCAACACATGTGGATTGATGTGAATCCGACTACATCCAAACAAGGCCTAAGTCTATCTAGAACAAGTTATGTACAGGGGTTGTGCTGAATAAGTTCTGTTTGATTTTTTTTCTCTCCAAAAGATGCTGAACAGAAAAACTTTTGTGACCAGTAGAATTAATTTATGTAAATTTGTGCAACAAAAGTTATAAAGATAAATTGCTATGATAAGTTTGTTCTTTGATAATTTATCAATATAATTTGTATTAAACAGGTCACTAGTTTATGTCGAGCATTTTTTGTGTTTCGTGATTGTGACATTATGAGTAATTAGGAGGATTATATGTGTGTTGTTGCGGGTATGAACGAAGAATATAAATATGTTCTCAATATAGTCTATTGAGTCACTTATATATAGTTTGATTATTAGTAGTAGTCAGTTTTTAAAGAGGAAGGGAGGAAGTCACATGACGGAATAATACTAACAATATGCGTGCATGGTTATGTGTAGGTAACTGCATCCACTATTGAAACCATTAATGAGTAGGCATATGCATACGGCAGTAGGAGAAGTGGATGATGACGTGGTTCAATGAGGTGCTAGAGAATTAGGCTAGTTGGGTTTATCTTTATAGGAGATATGGATATATAAAACTCTGTCTTTTGCTAAAAAATGTCATGCTAAAAAGGTTACCGCGATATGTTTTTTATAATTATATTAAAATATGTATTGAAAAGTAACAGCAAGAAGTGATGTTATAGAAACTAATGTTTCCAAAAAGGGAAACTCACAAGGTTAGTCAGATCGTTCACTGATTAGCATGACCATGAATGGGTCTGACGCGACGCCTTTCCACTCTCACATGATTCTCCTTCTATTTTTCTCTTTCTTCCTCATCATATGTAGATCCATTTCTCCTTCTGTCCTCTTCCAAATCTAATGCGCATATTTTTTTCAAAAATAGTGTGTGCACAAATTTGTTTCACAAATAGTGTGTGCGCAAATTTGTTATGCACAATTTTATTTAAACAATTCTTGCATGCATAATTTGTGTTCACAAATCTTCAGTGCAAATATTATATGACATATTGCTTGTTCATAACTGTATGTGTGTATAAGTTATTATTTGTTGGAAAGTTGTCATGGTAAGTTTTGTTTGCAAAACTTATGTGCAAAAACTCAAAAAGTTATAACAAAAAAATTTCAACACATGTGTATATAAGTTATATTTTTGAACTAGAAATTTCCAAATAATGAAAGTCACTAGGTTTTCCAATTGTACGTTGGTTTTCTTCATAGCAAACGTTCACAAATTATTGAAGTTGTGGTAAGGCTTTGTTTGGTTTGATGGGTTAGGCCCTAGCTAGGCTTGTGAACAAGAAGAGGAAGTTCCCTTTGATGTATCTCTTGAGCTTGCCATGCTATATGGCAATTCCGATTGATGTATCTTTTTTACTTTACAAGAAGTGAGGGATTATTTTCGTGATATTTCTAGCTCATTTTACTTTTTTTAATTTTTGTTTTATTTTAATGTAAAGAAATTTAGGTTTGTTAAGAGTGATATTTTTTTTTAAAAAAAACTACTGCACTATAATTGTATAGTAAAACCACATTTTCCAAAAAACCAATTTCATCGTGCTACACTTTTCTTTACACTTCTTTGATATACTATGTCAATATGTATAAGTGAAGTCTGCACCTTGATTCAGTATATGACATAGTTCTATAACCAAGAGTCCAAGAACATCAAATAAAATAGTAATTCTGTGATGCCCTTTTTATAATCTTATTATTAAAGTGTATTTTGTGAAGTTTGATGTTTTATAAGAAGAGAAGTAATTGGCCTGCTCACGGCCTTGTGTCTGGGCCGAAAGTGAATCACGGCCATTATCCAGATCCAAAACTTAGGCCAGAAATGGATCATAGTGAAGCCCGGGACAGGGTCACGGATTCAATCACGGGCTCCTTACTCGCTGTGAGCCCATCAGTTCTGTACTTCTGTGCAATTTCTAGAGTCAGGTTGCAGCGCAAACTAGGTGAGGCCTGAGCTTGCCTATCTGCCATTCTGCCTCGTCTCGTACAGTTCGGTCCTTCCGGAATAGGCCGGCAGGACGTGACGACGAAACCTGGGATGCATGACAATGAACCGAACAGTTCCTACACTAGCGCGGAACGGTTCCTGACATGAAATGGCCCGTTCTGGGAGGCCCGACGCTCCGCCCAGTTTCGAGGCCTTTCCCCACGAAGAGAAACAAAATAAAGAGGCCAAGAGAGTGCTTGGTTCACATTCAAAATTTACCAAATCAGAAATATGGAACTTGCCAAGAGAGTAAAGTCCATCAGCGGTCCCTAAACTTGTTCGGATGTGTCATCCTGGTCCTTAAACTCGCAAAATGACCGTTTAGGTACCTAAACTTGTTCGGTTGTGTCATCCTGGTCCTTAAACTCGCAAAATGACCGTTTAGGTACCTAAACTTGTTCGGTTGTGTCATCCTGGTCCCTAAACTTAAAAATCTCCTATATAGGTCCTCAAACTTGTTCGGTTGTGTCATCCCGGTATCTAAACTTGTTTTTAGGTCTTATCTGGGTCAAAATATGACGAATCTAAAAACTCTATATTGAAAAATAATTCATAACTTTTTCATATGAACTCAAATGAAGATAAACTTTATATCAAAATTTTAGGCAGCAACATGATCTACAACTTTGCAGTTGAAAATTTTTTAAATTAAAATCGTTTAGGTTCCCAAAATATTTTTTATAAGTTTATAGATTTTAAAATTTAAAATTTAAAATTAAATTTTATAACACTAAACGACTTCAAATAAAAAACTTTTCAACTACAAAGTTGTAGATTGTGCTGAGGACTATAACTTTGGTATAAAATTTGTCTTCATTTGAGTTCATATGGAAAAGTTATGAATTATTTTTTGATATAGAGTTGTTATATCGCTTTGTTTTGACCCAGATGAGATTCAAAACCAAGCTTAGAGACCGAGATGACACAACTGAACAACTTTGAGGATCTAAACGGATGATTTCTAAGTTTAGGGACCGGGATGACACAATTGAACAAGTTTAGGGACCGAGATGACACAGATGAACAAATTTGAGGACCTAAACAATCGATTTGTGAGTTTAGGGACCGGGATGACACGACAGCACAAGTTTAGGGACCGGTAGTGGACTGTACTCAAATCAGAAATATGGCAAGCCATGATTTTGACTAGTATTTGGTTGTTTATCAAAACTTGTCAATTTCTCATATTTAACTTGTCAAATCTTTATCAGTCTTTTTTGTCTAACTTTTGGTTGCCAAAACTCTGACATGACAAATTTTGGTTGCCAACCAAGCAAGCCCCAGCCTCGTGGACAAGAAAGGGAAGTTTTTTTCGCAGCTTGCCGTCATCTCAGCCGCATTTGGTCGCCTATGCATTTCAACAATTAGGGGGTGATTGCCCTAGTTGGCTGGCTGTCCTGCCACCACACTGTGCTCCATCTGTTATGACTTAGGCTATCTCCAACAACATAACCTAAACCCAAAATAGATCCTCCACAATGTTTTTGGTACACAAAAAACACCCTCAAGTAGCAGAGCCAAACGAAAAACGCATTTTGTGTCATAGCTCATCCGAAATGCAAATAAGCGTCCCCCATGAGAGAAGACGCAAACCTCTGCGCCCTAGTGGTGGGCCCATGGTGAGACGAGGAGGAGTCGGCACTTCCAGTAGGTCCGTGATGGCGCGACCGGTGCAGGCAGGCGCGACCGCGGTAGGGAGCTGCCCATGCGGCCATGAGGAGCCTGCGCTTCCATCGGTAGGTCCACGAGGGGCACGGTCGGCGCGACGGCGCTTCTAGCAGGCTGACGTGGCCAGCGCAGGTAGGCGCGACCACAGCGAGAAGCCGCCAGCGCGGCCAGGAGCAACTGGCACTGTGAGGAGAGGAGAGGGCGACCGGATCTCGCGGGTGCTGCTTGCAGTGGGGACGGAGGTGGCTCGTGCGTGGACGAAGGGGCCCGCGCCAGGGATGTTGCCAGAGCTCGTGCCAGAGCTGGCAGCTCGATGCCGGGCTGCGGGGAATACAAAGATAGAGGTGTTGTGGGGTGAGACAAAGGAAACTGAGGTCTTCTTGTTTTGAGTTTGTTGTTGGAGGAGGGATTTAGGTGCATGACTCTATCCACATATATGACTCAAACGATACAATAGGTCTCCAATCGTTGTGCTTTTCCCAAATAGGACTACAAACATTTGTTCCTATCAAATAGGACTCCAAACATTGTTCGTAAGCTCTAATGACATTTTAATACAATAAACCATGTTTTAAGTCCTAAATACATGTATTTGGCCATTGGCATGACTCTTTTGCCACTAGGCCTTAATAATGTGGTCCTCCGCCGCCACACCACCGTTCGACCTCCTGCGCTTATCCCGTGTCTTCGTCATATGTTTCTTTCTCGCTGTCGACTACACAAGTTCGAGCTCTGACCATGGCCATGGCCAACCATACAGAAGGGGCAACCCTGCCCCCTAGTGCTTGCTGCGGCTCGTTGCTACCAGGCCGGTGACCCGGCGCCCGTGCGGCCCGAGACCTCGTGAGGGCACAATCTAACCATGACATGCGTTTACTAAGTGTTAACTCATATACGTGCTTTGAATAAATGAAGCCAAATTGAATATATCAGATGTAGGGTGAATTGAACAGGATATAGTCATCCTGCGCTCTTCGCTTTTTACACTTACAGGGGTTCAAACACAAACAGACCACGTTAGTAAGGTCCAGGGACAAAAAAGTCATGTCATGGCCAAATATATGTATTTAGGACTTAAAATATGGTTAATTGTATTAAAATATCATTAGAGCTTACAAATGTTTAGAATTCTATTTGGGAGAAACAAATATTTAAAGTCCTATCTAAGAGCGACAAGGATCGGAGTTCTATAACTAGTCTTAGGAGATGAGCCCGTGTGGTTTGGGGATTTTTGGAGTCCACAGTGGTAGCAGCAATGGATTACGGGTCCGTGAGCATCTCCAACAGTTCCCTATATGCGTTGCCATCCTCTAAAATTTGGCAAAACATCAAAATTTCAATCTCCAACAGTTCTCCATTTAGTTTGCCATTTTTTGGCAAGTTGCCATCGACAGCCCCCCGCGCGTAAAAATGCGCACGCGCATCGGCCTTGCAATCGAGTGTCGCGGTTCTCGGAGGGTGGATGGCGCGCGTCGGACTTTTCCTTCCCGCGTGAAACTCTTCCCTCCTGCGCGTCCTCCCTCTATATGTCGATCGTCCTCCTTGCGCCGGCACTAGGGAACCGGACGAGTGATCGCGGATCGCGCCCGTCCTCCTTGCGCCGGCATCCAGTTTTGCGATCAGGTACGTGCTTCTCCTCGTTGTCTTCGATCTCTCGATGGCTAGGGTTCAGTTTTGCGCCGCCATCCAGGTCTACGAACAGGTTCATGGCGATCAGGTTTGCGCCGCCATCAGTTTTGCGCCGCCATCGACTGCCAATGTTTTCATAATACCCTTCACACAGACAACAAGCACTATAAAAATAGAAATAATACAAATGTTTTCACTTGAATATTTCATACAAAATTGACTATAAAATATAGAGGGTTCATTGCGCTTGAAACAATATAAATTTGCTAAGACTAAAGTGCTCATCCAATAAACAATATAAAATAGGAAATCATATATTATACGAATATAAATCTGGATGATTGTTCCACAGGTGTTCGATGAGGTCTTCCTTCAACTGCACATGGGTGTCCTTGTCTCTGATCTTTCTATGCGCTTCAATATATTCTTCAAGTGTGCGATGAGCTCTACCATGTTCAGGCTCCACATTGTCACCACCATAATCAAAACGCTCCTGAGGATCAACCACGTATCCTTCATCTTCTATAATCATGTTGTGCATGATGATACAAGCCCTCATGATCAGTGCCAAAGTCTCACTGTCCCAAGGGCGTCCAGGTCCTCGAATAATTGCCCACCTTGATTGAAGAACACCGAAAGCTCTCTCGACCATCTTTCTCGCTGCTTCTTGTGCTTTGGCAAAATATTGCTTCTTGTTCCCCATAGGCAAAGTGATGGACTTGATGAGAGTAGCCCATGAGGGGTATATACCATCTGCAAGGTAATAACCCATTGTGTAGTCATGGCCGTTAACGGTAAACTTCACTTCTGGAGCAATACCTTCCGCCAAGTTATCAAACAAGGGAGATTTATCAAGAACGTTTATGTCATTGTGAGACCCGGGCATTCCAAAGAAGGCATGCCATATCCAAAGGTCTTCTGAAGCAACAGCCTCCAAAATGATAGTGGGCTTGTCGCAATGCCCCTTGAACTGACCTTGTTTGTCATATGGGCAGTTCTTCCATGTCTGTTGGGAAAATGCTCTCTGCACTCCCCAGCAATACGGTGGATCGAGAACCTTCTCACTCGGAGCCGTGAGAAGTTCGAGCGCTGACAGACAGTAAGCTCAACGGTAGGTGAATACAGTGAATGCCCTCTCTCTTTATTAATGACGGCATCGCGCCCCTTATATAGGGCCTGGAAACCGACCTAACGACATTTACATAAATACCCCGTGACGGTGGGAGGATATTCCAGCATATTCTTACACCACAGTCTACTGACCCTAAGTCACCTGCGTAATTTCACATTGCAAGCCCTTCGTTTATCCTCTGTCTGGGGCTTCAGTTGGTCGGAGGCTTGGATCCTCCGCCCAATCGCGGATCCTCCGACACTTCGGTGTCGGAGGTTCCTCAGCCTGGCCGGGCCGGAGGTTGCTCGTCCCGGCCACCCCGGGAGTTCCTCCTTAGCCTGGTCGAGTCGGAGGTCCCTCGGCCTGGCCGCGTTCTCGCCATCCTCGGACCCGGGAAGGTCGGAGGTTCCCCCCTTTCCTCGCTTGTGGGCCTCCGCCGGTGTCTCAGTCCCTGCACACACTTAGCACGACCAGACGAGTCGTCAACATTAGTATTTTCCAGTGAAGGATATCCTTCGACGCTTCAGGCGTCGGAGGTTCCTTGGGTGAAGGATAACCTTCGACGCTACCAGGGGGAAGGATGCAGCTGTTCCCCAACAGTTCCCCCCTTTTTGGGCTAATGGCACTCCTGCGGTCCATGTGCTCAAAAACATGCCGCGCTGCGGAGGCTACGAGCACGGTTGCTGCCTTCCCCCCTGGTGCGCAGGATGTGCTTGTTAGCATTGTTGGAAAAATGTTTCTTTTACTTAGTCATAATTTCCTTGGTTTGTTTGTTTTGCAAGGATCCTATGGTCATTACTGTTCTGATACCTTGTTATCCTTCGCGATTTATATTTCGGAGGTTATTATAGTCGTTGGAGTTAGCCGTTGGTGATGGAGAATCGCAACGGTCAGGCCGAATCCTCCGCTTTTAGCCGTTGGGCGCGGGGAATCGCAACGGTCACGTGGTCGCAGGCCCCCCCCTATAAAAGGGGATGCTGGGGAGCTTTGAGCTCTCACCCCTGCCTCTCTTTGCCTGCACACTTTCCTTCGCCACATCTTGCTCTCTGAGCTGCTCGCGCGCCTTTTGGTTGTGTTTAGTTCCCAAGTGTTGTCGGAGGATTTACGGTGGCTCATCTTCCTCCGCCGCGTCCTTCGAGGTCAGATTTTTCTGGTCCTTTGCGCAATTTTCTTAGTGTGAGGTCTGGAGGTTGGCTGCGGAGGTTTGAGGAGTGGATGCTTGAGGTGGCAGCAGCTCAAGACCTGGAGGAGACGCTGTCTGACGTTGAAGCTTCCGTTGGTGATTTGATTAGTGCGAAGGAATTTGAGGAGATGGCTTCCATCACTTTTGAATTTGGTGAGTCGACTGTGAGGGAGGAGGATATTGCCGACATGGTCGAGGCTAGGTTTTTCAAGGAGGGTCGAGCGAAGGCTCCACCTGCGGGGCAGACGGTACCTGCGCCTGAAGAGGGTTATGCGGTGGTTTTCAGGGATTTCTTCACTTGTGGACTTCGGATGCCTCCGTATCATTTCCTTCGTGAAGTGATGGAGAGTTTCAACGTGGAGCTACAACATTTCAGCCCCAATGGGATACTGACCCTTAGCAAATTTGCTTGGGCGTGTGAATCATACGGAGCTGCGCCTCACGTAGATACTTTTTGCTCGTATTTTGAACTCCAGCGCCAGCCTAAGAAGGTGAAGGATGCTGAAGGAGTCGAACATATAGCGCAGTTTGGAAGCTGCGCGTTCATGCCGCGCCGCACAATGCTTGGGTCTAGGTGTGAGATCTCCTACTGCCAGAAGGGCAAGTGGGAGAAGGATTGGATGAGGGCCTGGTTCTATGTGAAGACCCCCGCCGCGTCGAGGACTCTAGAGGATGGCAGTGTTGATAAGGTGTATCCTTATGCGTCTGAGATGAAGTTGCTTAGGCCTATCCACAAAGTTGATCCTTCGAATTCGGTGTCGGAGGAGCAGCTGGAGGCACGACTGGCCTGCGATAAGGCCTTTGCTCTGGCCTGTCGATATTCCGGAGGTCGGGATTTAGTTGAGGAGATGGTCGCAGCTGATTACTGGCCCCTTGGCCGCAGGACTGACGAATTCACCATTGAAATGGTGCAAGTGCCGGTCTTTGGTCCTCCGGAGGGTTTGCCGTTTCCCCGGTTTGGAGCAGGTTTGCCGGAGGATGAGACTAAGGAGTCCTTCCTTGATCGCGTGGAGGTTTCTGCTCGGAGGATCGTCGGGAAGATCTCGGAGAAGGTGTATCTCCAGCGGAGGTCTGCACTTGGCACGATGCCTCGCTTCAACCGAGTGTTTGAGGAATTGGGGATTGAATATGAGGATTACGTTATTCCTCCGGATGTTTTGTTGGGGTTGGAGAAGAAGAAGGATTCCTCCAAGGCCGTTGCTGCGGCGGAGGCTAAGAAGAGGAAGGGTGGCGGCGCTGTGAAGCAACTTGCTAAGAAGCGCTAGGCGGAGGTTGTGTTGGAGACTCCTGTGGAGTCTTCCTCCGCCCGCTCTTCTGCTGCCGAGTCTAACTCAGTGGCTTCTGTTCCTGCGGAGGCTGCTCCTGCTGGTGGAGTTCCTGAGGTTGAGGCCTCACGCGCGGTCTCTTCTGTACGCGCGCCTTTCGCGTCCCTTCTTGGGGAGGAGTCTTCCGATGCGGAGGCCCCTGAGGCGAGTCCTGCGCGGGAGGCGAATCCTGCGGTGGCTGAGAGTCCTGCGCGGGAGGCTTTAGCTGGAGGAGGATCTCCGCCGAAGGATGGGCAAGAGGAATCCAGTGATGAGGCAGAGTCTGTCTCTGTTCGGAGGATTAAGAGGGCGGAGGATATATCGCGTCCGACTGGAGATGGTATAAACTCGTTGTACATGGGTAAAATTTTTTGTTGATTCTTGTTTTTCTGTATATTATTATTATTTTTTGTTTGACTTGGTCTCATGTTATTTTTGTGTTTTTCAGAGGATGTTTTTGATGGGTTGGCTACCGCGGAGGAGTTGGCTAAAGGTGCCAGCGTTCCGCAGGAAGGGCTTGCTGTTCCTCCGCGGCGCGAGCCTGCGCCTTCTGCGCTGGCCAGCAGACCTTCGCCTGCTGATGTTCTTGGTCCCGGTGAGTTTCTCCTTTGTTCAACTAACTGGTTTGTTTTTTGGTATATTGTTCTAAGGTTTGTTTTGGTTTCGTGCAGGTGCTTCTGATCCTTCGATCACAGGTTGGTCTGATGCCTTGCGCGAGGTTCATTCTTTGATCGGAGGTTTGTAGCCTGGCCTCCGCTAATGGGTTTTTGGTTCTTACGATTTTTTTTCCTTACTTGTTTTTGATTTACAGATCGTTTCCGTCAGAAGCTTCGCAACATGGACTTTGACACGCTACTCCGCGTGCAATATGAGCATCATAGCCTTGTACGTTTGCGATGTGTTATATTTTCCTTCGCCGTTTTTCGCTCGGAGGTTGGTTGTAATTCTTATTTTTTGAGCAGGGTCATCACATGGCTGCCGCCTTGGAGGAGCGCTGCTCCCGGGAGGTTATTTGCCGGGACGAGGCTATTGGTGCTCTGAAGAAGGAGAACGAGACCTTGGAGGTTGAGAAGGCTCGCCTGACGGAGGAGGTGAAGGAGTTTTCTTCCGTCAGGCGGGAAATTGAGTCCCTGAGAAAGGAAAGGGATGACTACAAAGCTGGGTCGGAGGCCTTGAAGAAGGATAAAGAAGATGCCGAAGCTTCGGCGGCTGTCCTCCGCACGAGTGTCACTGAGGCGGGGAGGGTTAGGGACTTGGCCCTGCAGCGAGCCGAGAAGGCGGAGGACATTGCTGAACGCCTTCGCAAAGAGCTTGACGCTGAGCGGACGTCTGCGGCTGAGCTGCAGACTCGCATACAGAAGGCGGAAGCGGAGGCTGCAGCTATTGTTGTGCTCTATGCCGACTCGCTGGCGAAGTTTGGGGGTAGCACCTCTGCTCCTCCGCCCGGCGGCGACGTTGGGGCTGCCCTCGCATGGCTGAAGTCTCATATCCGCATGCTCCCTGACTTTGTCGGGGGTGCTGTTGATTTTGGGGCTTTGGCCGCGGTTAGCTCCTTTGCTAAGCTGCTGCGCCGCGGAGGTTGCTCCCACGCGGAGGATGTTGCTAAGGAGGAGTTCGCGTCGGCAGAGGATGTTGGCGAGGGCACCTCGAGCCTGCGCAAATCTGTCCGGAACTTCATTAGTTCGTTCTGGATTAGGTTTGGCCGGGCTGAGGCGAAGAAGATGGCGGAGGCTCGTCGCGCTGAGGTATTCTTTGACTTGGTTTTTATTTTTGTATTATGTTTTGCTGTTTTGCAATGCTTCCTAAGATTGTTGTTTTTAGGAGATTGCCAAGAAAACGGCTAAGGTTGACAAGCCTGGTCCTTCGCGTCCCCCCAGCGAAGCGCGTCCTTCGACTCAGGCTGAGGCGGAGGCTCGTGATGCTGGTGCCAAAGCTCCGGAGGGATCTGCTGCCAAGGTTCCAGAGCAGCCCGAGACTTCTGCTCCTCCTCCGCCTCAGGTGTGAGGCTTTTTAGTTTTTAGGTTTTTCTTAGTCTTTTTTGCGTCCAAGCATGTGACGCTTTTTTGTAAGTAAGGCCGGAGGTTTTGCTTAATTTGTAAAGACTGTTGAAAATGTAATATATTGAGTTGTTTTCAGATAAGCCTTTGTTTTACACTTTGATCCTGCGCAGGTCTCTGGCGGAGGACCTGCGCAGGATCATTACATTACTCCCCTTTCAATTTTTTACAAAGGGATTTATGTTTCTGGCGAATTGTGGGAGTACTGGCGGATTGCCTTCCCTAACATGAGGGTGGTGGATATGTTTGAGTTTGTTGGATATGACCTAGATGACGAACGATCTGAATTCGTCCGGTCGCTTGCGCGCCGAGGTTCATGGCCTCCGGCTTAGGTGGTTGTTTTTGCTTTATTTTTCGTTTATCGTAGGTTATGTGTATATTTCTTTGACAAGGTTTGTTGTTTTTACGCAGCCGCCATATCCTATCCTTCGCATCTTTGGTGAGAAGGATAGGGTACGCTGGGTGTCGGAGGTTTCCGAGGATTTGGCTGAACCTTTTCTCCATGGTTATCCGGAGGTTCGAAAGCTTCGTAATACGTTTTGGTTTTATCCTTCGTAATACGTTTTGGTTTTGAAGTTTCTCTCTCTTTTTTTTTGTACAGGTTGTGAGGTCTGGTCCAGAGGATGTTCTTCCTTCGAACTTTGTCGAAGGAAGCTACGTTACCCCTGTGACGTTCAAGCGTGGAGATCTGTATGCGAGGGGTTAACTGATTGATTGGTGGCGCCATAAGTATCCTACGCGTAGTATTGATGACTTAGTTGATTTCCTTGTTCGTGATTACTGCGATGATCTTAGGCTTTTTCCAGATTCGTATGTAAGAATTGTGCGAGGGTCTTAGAACCTTCGACGTTTGACGGTCGGAGGATGTTTCTCGTTTTTTGTTGTAAGCTTTTGTTATGTACATTGTATATAGTTAATAAAGATCAGACATTTTTACCACATGGTCTCCGCACCTTTTAACTTTGTTTTTATTACAACCTTCGCGCTATAATGTTTATACATTGCAATGTCACGGTGGTGTTGATCCTAAGGATCTTTGTGTTGCTGTGGCCTGCTCGTGCTTGATGCTCGCTGTTGCGAAGGTGTTGTTGATTTTTTCTTGTGCGGAGGATAGTCGCTTCTTGGCCTTGGAACCTTCGACTTTATTGGTGCGAAGGAGCCTCCGCTGAATTGTGCTACTTTTTCCCTTTGCTCGACTCCCGTGGAGTGTTGTCGAGGAGAACCTTCGGGTATCTGAGTCGGAGGTTCTGAAGGGACGTTACGAGACTTCGTGCGATACCCTTCAGAGACCTCTGAGTCTGACTTCCATTGTTTCTGTTGTGGCTGTGCACGACTTTGTGGTCGATGTTCATCACAACGCCGCAGTTCTAGTTTTACGAAGCTTCGTGCAATACAAACTTTTGTTGCTGTTGTGAGGCTAACTCCTGCTTCCATGGTGGCCTGGGATTTTTGCTTTGTGACTGCTAGGTTTGCACTCGATGCTTGGGTCTTTGTATACTGATCCTGATTGAGGGTGGGGGCAAGGTGAGCCTGGTTTTATAGGCTTTCATGCATTTATTTTATGTACTCTGTTAGGTTAAAATTTATTATTGAGTTGTTGTGGTAGTTGGTTTTGTTGTACCTGACTGAGGGTTATTGAAGTTTTGTCTTATTTGCACGCTTTGTTTGTTGGGGGTCTGCTTAGAATAGCAGGATACCTTCGACCTTATTTTGGTGAAGGTTATGTGAATTTCGTTGAGGTCCATCTTGTGAATGTTAAACCTCCGCTGCCTTTTGGCAAAAACAATATAGTTCCTGATGCCTGATTGTCCTCAGGTCTTTGTCAGGTTTGAAGGTTTTGTTCCTTCTGGCCATGTTGTGATGCCTGAGGAGGACAGGACTTTTTCACTTTTTGGCCATGCTATCCTTGCTGCCCGGCTCTTGGCTAGGTCCTTTGCTAAGGATTTGGTGTTTTTTCACCTTTGAGGACGTTCCGAGCTTTCTTAGCTTCTGGATGAAAGCCGCGGAGGGTCCTTGTGATCACGTGATGATTTGTCGAATGCTACAGCCTCGTTGCTGGCTGTTTTTCGACTTTTGGGCTTTGGTTCTGGGGTGGATTCCTCTTTATATCTCAGAGGTTTTTACATAGGTTCTGCCTCGTTAAAAACCTCACCTCCTGGTAGGTGTACCCCTGTGAGGAAAAGAGTGCAGACCTTGGAGTGCGAATAAGTAGAGAGAAAAAGAAAACAAGCATATTTAGGGACGTGGATGCCGCCGCTTATTTTGCGGGGGTCATCCTTACACTCAAATGTAAAATCTTCGTAGATTGTCGACGTTCCACGTGTGGGTGGAGGTTCTTCCTTCGAGGTCTTTCAGGTAGAAGGATCCCGACCTTCCCGCTTGTATTGCTGTATAAGGTCCTTCCCACTTGGGTTGCAATTTACCGGCGTTTGGGTGATCTCCTTTTTTCCTGAGTACCAGGTCCCCATTTTGTATGTCTTTTCGTACTACCTTGCGGTCTCTCCAATTCTTGGTTTCTTGTTGATACCTGGTAATGTTCTCCACTGCCTCAAGTCTTATTGATTCTAAGGTTTCCTTGCAGTACTCTTCATCTTCAGCCAACTGCTGCTTCATGGAACGCAGGCTTTGGTGTTTGATTTCTTCGGGCAACATTGCCTCTTCCCCATACAAGAGCTTGAATGGAGTGAACCCAGTTGTTCTTGAAACTGTTGTGTTATGTGACCACACAACTCTGGGTAGCTCGTCAACCCATTTCCCCTTTCGCAGGTTGAGTAAGGTCTTGGAGATTGCAGAGAATATTATTCTGTTTGCTCTCTCCACGGCCCCATTTGACTCTAGGTGGTAGACGGACGCGAAAGCAATTTTGGTTCCTATGTGATGGCAGAATTCCTTGAACCTGTCTGAATCAAACTGCTTTCCGTTGTCAACTGTGAGAAGTCTTGGAACTCTGAATCTACAGACTATGTTCTGCCAGAAAAATTTCCTGATCGTTTCTGAGGTTATGGTTGCCAGTGGCTTAGCTTCGATCCATCTTGTGAAGTATTCGATGGCCACGACGGCAAACTTGTTTCCCCCTGTGCAGTTGGCATCGGTCCTACCAGGTCCATTCCCCATCTCTGCAACGGCCATGATGCTGATATAAGCTGAGTTGGTGCTGAAGGTCCTGACTGAATTGGTGAGAAGGTTTGGCAGGCTTTGCATGTCTTCACTATTTCTTCAGCATCTTTGATGTGAGTTGGCCAGTAGAAGCCTTGTCTTAATGCTTTAGCAGACAATGCGCGAGGTCCAATGTGAGACCCGCACATTCCAGAGTGTATCTCTTGCAGGAGCTCTCTGCCCTCGTTTTGTGATATGCATCTCAGCAAAGGTTGGACTACGGCTTTCTTGTACAGGATCCCGTCAATGGTGGTGTAATTCCTTGCTCTTGCCTCCATCCTCTTGGCTATTGCTTCGTCATCTGCAGCTGTCTTGCCTTTGAGGCAATCAGCTATTGCCTGCCTCCAATCTTCGCTTTCTGTCAGCAGGACTGAGCGAAAAGCTTTTGGCAACGATTCGGTTACGGGTGTTGCAATAATCTGGTGGAAGGTTCCTTCTGGCAAGGGGGTGTTGTTGGCTGTTGCTTTCGCTAGCTCGTCTGCCTCGTAGTTCTCAGCTCTTGGAATGTACTGCAGAGTGAATCCCTTGAACCTTCTCTCCAGGCCTCTTACGACGGCCAGATATCTTGCCAGCTCTGGGTTGTGTGCTAGGTATTCCTTCTCCACTTGCCCTGCCACCACCTGGGAGTCTGTTTTGATGAGTAGGGTTTTTGCTCCCGAAGCCTTAGCTTTGTTCAGCCCGAGGATGAGACCTTCATACTCACCTATGTTGTTTGTTGCTTTGAATTCGAGTCGTACAGCAAACTTTAGTTTGAGTCCAGATGGTGCGATTAGAACGGCTACTGCTCCTGCTCCTGCTTGACCCCAGGCGCCATCTGTATACAACGTCCACGGCTGATCGACTACCTTCTCCTCTTCTTTGTTCGAAGGTGTCCAATCTGCCATGAAGTCAGCCAGGGCTTGAGATTTGATGGAGGTTCTGGGGACATAGGTGATGTCAAACTGTGACAGTTCGGCCGCCCATTTTCCTATACGTCCGGAAGCCTCTTTGTTCCTAAGGATATCACCCAATGGCTGCGAAGTGGGTACTTTAATCTCATGGCTTTGGAAGTAATGCTTGAGCTTCCTTGATGCACACAAGACCGCGTACGCGATTTTTTCTATCTCCGTGTAGTTCAACTTTGCTCCTGACAGAGCTTCAGATACGTAGTAAACGGGCCTTTGCACCGTTCCCTTGCTGTCGCTTGTCTCGTGCACCAGGACACCACTGACAGCGTGCTCGGAGGCAGCCACATACAGTAGTAGTGGGGTGTCTGGCTCAGGCACTGTTACCACCAGGTTGGTTGCAATGTAATTCTTGAGCTGCCTGAAGGCCTCTGATTGTTCCGGACCCCATTCTGTTTTACCTTCTCCTCTCAGCACTTTGAAGAATGGAAGGCTCCGTTCTGCGGATCTTGAAATGAATCTGTTGAGGGCTGCTATTCGGCCAGTCAGCTTTTGCACTTCTTTCTTGCTTGAAGGTTCCGCCATTGACATGATTGCCTTTGTCTTGTCTGGGTTTGCTCTGATTCCTTCAGGACTGATAATATATCCCAGCATTTTCCCTTTGCTGACCCCGAATACGCATTTCTCCGGGTTGAGTTTCAGCCCGGCGGTTCTGAGGTTGACAAAGGTTTCCTGTAGGTCCTTGATATGATCTTCTTTGCGCTTGCTCATGACGACAACGTCGTCAACGTAGGCTATGATGTTTCTCTGCAGCTGACTTCCCAGAACCTTCCCCATCATTCTGGAGAAGGTTGCTCCAGCATTCTTAAGACCTTCTGGCATTCTGGTGTAGCAATACGTGCCGAACGGGGTTGTAAAGCTTGCCTTCCCCTCGTCTTCCTTTTTGAGCCAGATTTGATGGTACCCGGAGAAACAATCCAGTAGTGAAAATCTCTGGCAACCAGCGGCTTTGTCAACGGAGGTATCTATCCTTGGCAAGGGGAAGGAATCTTTGACGCAAGCCTTGTTGAGATCTGTGAAGTCTATGCACATTCTCATTTTACCATTCTTCTTGGGGACCAGGACCACATTCGCCAGCCATTCCGGGTATATGACCTCTCTGATGACCTTTGCGTCTAGAAGTCTTTGTACCTCTGCCTTTGCGGCTAAGGTTCTTTCTTCAGACATTTTTCTCTGTCTCTGTTTCTTTGGCCTCATTCTCGGATCGATGTCCAGCGAATGCTCTATGATATCTCTGCTGACTCCCTGTAGGTCAGAGGCGCTCCAAGCGAAGATATCTTGATTCTTTTGCAACACGTTCAGCAAATCGAGTTCCTCCTCTCTACTGAGGGTGGCGGAGATGGTGACCTTCCTATCTGGAACGGCCTCCTGCAGAGGGACACATTTCGTTTCCTCCTGATCGGCCAGGTCTGTTTTACCCCTTGGCATGTCTGGTGGCTGGGAAGCTTCCTGTTGCGTGGAGTCCACGGAGTTTATGTTCCGGAAGGACTTGTAAATCGCTTTCTCTATGTTTCTTGCTTCTTTTTGACTTCCGTGAACCGTTATCACTCCGTGCAGAGCCGGGATTTTCATGCACAGGTATCCCATGTGAGCAGCCGCATTGAACTTGTTCAAGAATCCTCGTCCGAATATGGCATTGTATGGGTAGTGCAGGTCTACCACATCGAAGGTGATGTACTCTGTTCTTGCGTTCTCCGATGTGCCGAAGGATACGGGCAAGGCGACCTTCCCCAAAGCATGTATCTGCTTTCCTCCGAACCCGATCAAAGGTGACTCTGAAGGTTGGAGTTGGCTTCTGCTGAGCTTCATTTGGTCGAAGGTTCCAGCAAATATTATGTCTGCGGAACTTCCTGAATCCACTAAGATCCTGCTTACTCCCCAACCCGCAACATTTGTTGTTATGACTAAGGCATCTGTGTGAGGGTAGCTTTCCAACCTTAGATCTTCCTCGGTGAAGGTTATTGGGGTTCTGGACCAATCGGTACATCTTACTGGCCCTTGAACTGCAACGTTGTTAACGAGCCGGAGGTGGTCCTTCTTCTGCTTCTTTGTCTGGAACTCCATTGAGGACCCTCCAGCTATTGGTAAGATCATTCCAATCGTGGGCAGGGGTGTATGAGGGCCGATCTGATTATCGGGGTGGGGTTCGGTTTTTGGTGGGGGTGGAGCTTGGAGTAGCTGCAGCTGGTTTGGGGGAGGAGGTAGTGACTGCTGGCGGGGCTGCGGGGTTTCGATGTACGTAATATGTGGAGGTCGTGGAGGAACATAGTTTGGTGGAAGGTTGTGATCCGCGGGCTGCTGTGCTGGGCGCCAAGCTGGTAGGAAGCTGGGATAGTAAGCAGAGGCTAGCGCGTTCGACTGAATTGGAGCTGGGTGCTGCTGGCTTGATCCTCCGACATATGAATGGTAGAAGGTTTGAGGGAATGTGTGATTCACCTCCCGAGGTTGAGCAACTGGTGTCGGAGGTTGCGGAGCTGATCTGCTCTTAATCCTCTCCTGAGTTTCCTTTGCATCCGGGCAATCCCTGGTGGAGTGACCCTTCTCCTCCCCATGGAAGAAACAATATTGCTTCCGTGGCCGCTGATTTTGATTTTTTGGCCATCCTGCGTTTCGGCTCCCTCTTCCGGCTTGATTGGGTCTGCGTTCTGAGTTTTGCGCTTCCGCCGGCGGACGGTTATATTCCGGCCTGTCATTCTTTGGTTGCTCAATATTCATCATCTGTCCACTAGCTTCTCGCTGTGGCCGGCGTTCATCTTGGTTAAGGCTCTTCTTCTGCGAATTTCTATCATTGCTCTGCCTCTTCTGAGAGTTTTGGTCTTCCAACCTCTTGCGGTAGTCGTTGTCTGACCTGCAATACTTCTCGAACTCATGGTACAGCTCGTGCATGGATGCTGGTTTTTCTCTGGCCAAGTGAGCTGCGAAGGGCCCTATGCGAAGACCCTTGATGGCCGCTTCAATGGCAACCTCCTCCGGCACGCCGGGTGCTCTCGCCTTAGTCTGCACGAACCTTTGGAAGTATTCACGTAGTGCCTCTCCCTGACTCTGGCGACACTGGAACAGGTCCGTGGAGGTTAGTGATTCAACTGCGAATCCCTGGAAATTCGCCAAAATCTTGTCTCGAAGGTTCTCCCATGAATAGATTGAACCGGGTCTGAGCATCGAGTACCATGCCAAGGCATCTCCCTCGGCTGCGATCACGAAGGATTTTGCCATCACAGTTTCATTCCCTCCAGCTGAGGCCACGGCTGCCTCGAAACTCATCAGGAATTGGCGCGGGTCTGCCTTTCCGCTGAATTTAGGGAGCGTGATAGGTTTGTAGGTTGTTGGCCAAGGCGAGGTCTGCAATCCTTCGGACAAAGGGGAACGAAGGTCCAACGTGCCCCGCAGCATGCCACCGTAGTTTGCCGGTTGCACATCTAATGTTGGGCCGGCGCTGGTCAGTACAGCGGGCTGGATTGTCGGCTGAGGTGGAGGCTGCATGCTAAGGATTTCTGCCTGCAGGAGTGAAAGCTGCTGCCTGATCTCGGCTGCTTGCGTCGCGGCTACCGCTGCCTCTTGGCTGGCGGCGTAGGCGGCAGCGATCCGGTCTCGCTCTTGCTGTAGGTTCTGCAATTGCGTTTGCAGCTGCTGGAGCTCTTGCGTGGCCGTGGGTTGCGCCGGGCCTGCGGCGGGAGGAGGTTCCTGGCGTGTTTCCGGCTGCACGTTCTCTGGCTGCTCGCCCTCAGAACCTTCTCCCTCCACGGTCGCGTACGTGCTCCGCACGGCCCTCCTCGGCCTTCCTCTCCTGGAGGGCTCTGCCCGAGGTCTTGTGGTGCTTGTTCTCTTTCCAGCCATCGCAGGTTATACTTCGCGCCCCACGGTGGGCGCCAATGTTGGGAAAATGCTCTCTGCACTCCCCAGCAATACGGTGGATCAAGAACCTTCTCACTCGGAGCCGTGAGAAGTTCGAGCGCTGACAGACAGTAAGCTCAACGGTAGGTGAATACAGTGAATGCCCTCTCTCTTTATTAATGACGGCATCGCGCCCCTTATATAGGGCCTGGAAACCGACCTAACGACATTTACATAAATACCCCGTGACGGTGGGAGGATATTCCAGCATATTCTTACACCACAGTCTACTGACCCTAAGTCACCTGCGTAATTTCACATTGCAAGCCCTTCGTTTATCCTCTGTCTGGGGCTTCAGTTGGTCGGAGGCTTGGATCCTCCGCCCAATCGCGGATCCTCCGACACTTCGGTGTCGGAGGTTCCTCAGCCTGGCCGGGCCGGAGGTTGCTCGTCCCGGCCACCCCGGGAGTTCCTCCTTAGCCTGGTCGAGTCGGAGGTCCCTCGGCCTGGCCGCGTTCTCGCCATCCTCGGACCCGGGAAGGTCGGAGGTTCCCCCCTTTCCTCGCTTGTGGGCCTCCGCCGGTGTCTCAGTCCCTGCACACACTTAGCACGACCAGACGAGTCGTCAACATTAGTATTTTCCAGTGAAGGATATCCTTCGACGCTTCAGGCGTCGGAGGTTCCTTGGGTGAAGAATAACCTTCGACGCTACCAGGGGGAAGGATGCAGCTGTTCCCCAACAATGTCCAATGCATACAATCAATGGACCCTATCATGCCTGGAAATCCCTTTTTCTCACCCAATGCAAGTAAGCGTGCTATGTCCTTTTCATTAGGGCTCCTGAGGTATTCATCACCAAAAACTTCAATAACTGCCCGAACAAATCTGCGCAGGCTCTCAAGTGCAGTACTCTCGCCAATGCGAACATACTCGTCTGTCGCATCAGCAGGAACCCCATATGCAAGCATACGCATTGCTGCAGTGATTTTTTGGAAGGAACTCAGTCCAAGAACATTGGCCGCATTTCTTTTCTGGACAAAGTAATCATCATGCTCTTCCACAGCTTTCATTATGCGCTTGAAAAGGTCCCTAGACATCTTGTATCTGAAGAACAAAACAAAATGTTCATAACTAAAATAATATTTCAGCTTGTAAAACAAATTAATAAAAAGTTGTAAGACCAAGAACCTACGACGGAACATCTCATCGGTGTATGTTGGATTGTCCGCTAAGTAATCTTGAAACATCCTGTCCTGTCCGCCTTGTCTATCACGGTCAAGAACTCTATGACCTTTCACAGAGCCACCGTGTTTTCCTTTTTCATTTGAGAAGGCGGCTTGCACAAGTTGAGCAGTCGATAATATTAGCAATTCATCGTCATCGGATGATGACTCCTCTAGTACTCTTCTAGCACGGGATCTTTTCCTAGGCATGATTCCTAATCACAGATCAAAAAAAACCTAGCGCTACAAGGGAGAGATGCTAACCTGCGGCAGGGGGGGCTGGGGCGCCGTTGTCCTGTTTCACCACCACGGCGACGTGTTCCAGCGGCGGCGTGAGGAAGGCGTCGTGTTCGTGCGCGATGGAGGAGATCGCGCGATGGATGTATCGATCGGCCAGGCAAAGTACCGGTCAACAAACTAAACGAGGTGGGCCTCCTCTTTTTTTTATTTGGCACGGAGAAATAGAGAACTGTTGGAGATGAGCTTTTTTCAACTTGGTAAATCATTATAGCAACTTGCTAAAAATCGCAATTTGGCAAGTGAGAAGTAGAGAACTGTTGGAGATGCTCTTACGACTTATTAGAAAGAAAGGAAAACATGACCTGAGGTTTTTTTTTCACTCACCCGCACAGAAGATGCATAGCAAGAGAAACGGAATCCGGCTGCGCAACTGAAAACGAGGGCCCAACCATCCAGCAGCATCAGCAGGGCACCAAGTTTTATTCCACCAAATATACTCTAACCCACCCCTCAGATTCCCGCTCGCGCCAGCGATCCAAAGCTAGCCCGGTACGAGATATTTTCGCTGCATTTGGTGTGGCACAGTTTATTAGTTTTATTTTTTCTGTGTGGACTTACACATCAAATCAGCATTCAACAATCATTACGATTAATATAATTTGCGTGCAAAGAACCTGTTCAGCTGTCAACCTTTAGGTCCCATTCGTTTGGGGTGAAATAGATCCAGGAAGCAAATTTTTATACAAATTTGTGAACCAATCCAATTAGAAATAGTTCCGACCTTCATCGCTGAAGAAACGAACAAGACCTAGGCACATTAATTTTGCAACACGCACGTGCAGGGAAACTGTACGCCAATGGAGTAGCATACTGAGTTATTGAAGTCACATTGGTCATGTTTGCGCTCATGTGCTACGGTCTTGCTTTGTTCGTTTGGCTGATAAATCATGATAAAAAAATACTATTGGCTAATTTACTGTAAGAGAAAAATACTGCGAAATAGCTTATAATTCAATATCGTGTGTACACATCGTAGATGCATGCTTGTTCATGGCCATTCTGAACCCCTGGCATTCTGATTTCTATCATTGTGGCATGCGTCTCTATGTGGAAAACTTGCTCCCGAGTCTCTGACTATATTATGTCGATGCCAACAAAGACAGTGCTTGAAGCGCCATTTACAGAACCTAAAACGCAACGTCCTATTCGCTTAAATTTATGTGTCGAATATGCTAGTCATTCAACAGTATTTTTCTCTCACAACAAATTAGCGAATAATACTTTCAGCTATGACTTTTTCAAACAAGCAAACAAGCTAACAAATCAGTAATGTTTTTCTCTCACAATAAATTAGTAAACAATATTTTCAGTCGTAACTTTTTAGCCAGGCGAACAGAGGCCCCATACTTGACAAGTTGGATCTATCTTTTTTAGGGTGTCAAAACTTTGGACTCGGATTAGGATTAGTGCCGCGAGGTTAATCTGTTTGGTGGTTCTTCGACTACTTCAAGAAAAGATGCTCTAAGTATTGCTTAGTATAACACAAGATTGGTCATCAATTTGGGTGCATCGTCTGCCACCATTCATGGTTGCCAGTCAATTTCAATTACTATCAGTATCAGTTGACCAAACAGTAGAGGATAGATGGGCTTAGACTTTCGAAGGCATGCATGCATGTGAGGTGTTTAGATGGTACTCCACATTAATCACCATCTTCTTGCAGGAGAATGGTTGGTGGATTTTTTTATCCCATTTTTGGTGGAAAAAGTGGGGCTTCTATGCATCATACTAGCTTAGTTTGATCAAATAGAATGCAATGCTAGTTGCATTCTTCATTAAAGTGCCTAAAGTTTGATCAAATATAGAGATAAAAATATTAAAGTTTATGACCCCCAAATAAACATATCAAGATATATGTTTCACGATGAATTTAATGATAGTACGATAAATATTACCAAGTTTTTATATAAATTTAGTCAAAGTTGACATACTCTAACATGGTACTATTCTAAAATTACATCATTTTGGAACATAGGGAGTATCATAAGTATTAATATTTTTGTACATAAACATGATCAAACTCAAAATAGTTTGACTCGATACTATGTTACAATAGCATTATTTTCCGAATGGAGGGAGTAAGTGATCGTGCGGCAGTGGGAGAGTATGGAGAAAAAGCATGGTTCTACATTCACACCATGAAGTTCCAAGTGATAGGCGAACAGGGAACGAAGACAGTTCGCAAGTGAGGTTATGGGTGATTTGTTTTTGACCAAGTGACAAGCATAATTATTGTCACGTTAGGCAATCTACAATTATGGATTTCCTCTGACAAGGGGAAGCGACGATGATGGATCCACGTGATCCATTTGTGTCTTTCACCGTTCCAAGTGCCTGACGGGTAGATGGGTGCATATGTGGGTCTGAAATATCACTGCATATATTTGAGGCCATAGGCCAAGTAGGTACTCTCCATTCTAAATTATAAGACATTCTAAAAATTTTGGAGAGTCAAATAATTTTAAGTTTGATCAAATTTATATAATAAGATGATAATATTTATGATATTAATTAAATATCATTAGAGTCTTCATTAATTATATTTTCATAGTATATCTATTTGATATTACAAATCTTCATATTTTTTCTATAATCTTGATCAAACTACTAGGCAGTGGCAGCCCTCCTTCCCCTAGAGTTGCCCCGGCTAGTTGGGACTTGGGGACTGAACCTCCCTCAATTGAGTTAAGCGCTCCCCCAATTGAGTTAAGCGCTCCCCCCATTGAGTTAAGCGCCACACAAACTCTTACAATCGCGTTGTCAAAAAAAAATATCTTACAATCAGTCTCATAAGAGAAGGTCGAGTTTGCTATTTTTTACTTGCAAATCTTGTGATTTGCCAACTTCTAAAATAATATAGGAAATAAAAAAATAGCTCATCTCCAAGAGTTTGCTATTTTGGATTTGGCAAAATGAAAAAAGAAGGCCCACAAGATGGTTTTTTCCTCGGGTGAACGACATCGCCGCCACATCGTAGCTTCCCCACGCTTCCCCTCCTCCCCTTCACGCGAACGCCGCCGCCGCCGCATCGTAGCTTCATCGATCGATTCTTGGCATCAGACCTAGCGTGAACCCTAGAAGAATGATGACTACCCACAGCACCGGCCTTGCTCTAGACGGTGACTATCCTAGTTGGGCATAAAGATCGATAATGAGAAAAAGAGGAAACAACATACCATAACGCTGGACGACACGGCTTCGCGTCGAGCAGAAATGAAGAACGATAGGAACACGATCTTTTCTTTACACAGACGAGGAGGGCACACCCTTTTCTTCGCACGAAGGCTTTGTGCGCGCCAGAAATCATGATGGCAAGTTTGATATGCCAAGTTGCTATTTTTGCCAACTCGATTTGCCCAATTGTTGGAGATAATTTTTTCTTGTTTTGTCAAAATTATATGGATGACAAGTTGTTTTGCTAAACTCTTGGAGATGCCCTATATTAACTTATTACAAGCTCTCTCTTCATTCTAAATTGTAAGTCATTTTAACTTTTCTAGATGCATTTTGATTTTTCTACGTACCTAGATATATATTATGTCTAGATATATATTATGTCTAGATATATATATTAAAAGCAATATATCTAACAACTTATTAGAAGAGGTCGAAGTGAGTAGGAAAGTTCTTTATATACTAGTGTGCTACTGTATCCGTATTTTTGTCAATCAAAATACAGAAGTTGACACACTCACATATATACATAGACGTACACTCACCTCATTTGAAGTTAGCTCCCATACTTAAAAGCTTATTTCTTTTTTTTAATACTTACTCTATTTTAAATTATAAGTCGTTTTGGTTTTTTAGATACATTGATTTTACTATGCACCTACTCCCTCCATCTTGAAAATAGAGTGTATTGTGATCTCTAAAATTTATGTTAAAATACAATACATTTTACATAATGACTATGTTTCAATTTGGCAAGGTTTATTAAAAAGAAATTTATGATTTGAGGAAAAACTATATAATTAGAATAATCTATGGTACATGCGTCATTTGAGTGTTCCCTTAAGTTGTCTTAAAATTTTTAAAACGTTATATATTATATTTAGATATATATTGAAAATAATGTATCTCAAAAAGATAAAATAACTTATAATTTAGGATTGAGGGAGTAGAAAGGATTACATCAAGGTGATATACCATCAGTCTAGCCAATATCATTCGTGGCCTTTGCATAGCTATAGCATGATCCAGAGTCTTGACTCCTGTGCGATGGCCTTACTTGCAAGTTGCAACAGCCCTTTTGTTCCATGTCATTAACAAATAAATAACGGTATAGTGACAAATGTTAGCCAGCTCGATCTTTTTTATATATAACATGATACAAATGGAGAACTTCACATATATTCACCACTACGGTAGCCTATATCCATCATGCTAGCAGCCGCACTAATTAATTTAACGTACTACTAGCTTGTGCAGAATCCGGGCTTATGGGCACCGGAGATATCAGGATAAGTGGATAAGGTCCCCCGGACAAGACGTTTATCTTTTCTCCTTTCCCTAAACGGAGCACGCTGGTCGGACCCACACTCAAGGAAAAAGCCTAGACCCATCAGATGAGATATATTCAGATCTCCAGTTGATTACCTGAAGTTCATCGTTGTGAACCCGTCAAAGATTCTTTTTGCCATGTTTGGAGACGCAGCATGGATGCAGTTCGTGGCTCACATGATCTTTTCTTTTTTTGACAACATGGTTCACATGATCTTGGGCCTTGTTTAGTTTCTAAAAATTTTACAAAATTTTTTCAGATTTTTCATCACATCGAATCTTTAGACGTATGCTTAGAGTATTAAATATAGATAAAAATAAAAACTAATTGCACAGTTTGGTCGGAATTGATGAGACGAATCTTTTGAGCTTATTTGTTCTATAATTGGACAATATTTGTCAAATACAAACGAAATTGTTAGTATTCCTATTTTGCAAAACTTTTTGGAAGTAAACAAGGCCGTAGCAGCCATACAGCATGTGTATGAATGAACCTACCACACTGGTATTAGACACATCGGGGTTCCGTTTAGGCATCTCGAGCTCTCCATCTTAATTGGAGATATGCTATGTTGCTGTGCTCCTGCAAGAAATGCCAACCTGCGCCTGCATTTCGGTAGCGCCATCCGCCATGTCGGTAGCCCTTGTCTGTCCCAAACTCCCAAGAGCTGTTTCGTCGTATCCTGCAGATACTAAAGATTAGAATGCAGCGAGTGCTGCAGCAGCGTGTCATTTACTTGCTCTTCTGGTATAGGACTGCAATGCGAGTTGCGAGTCATTAGGAAAACGTCTAAATCGACGATGAGTTGCACATGCATATTCCTTCAGCAAAAGAACCAGAAGATTAGACGTCACACACTCACACAGCTAGTGTTTGGCCGACCTCGCGCGCGTGCTTATTTCGGCCAGCGGTAGCGCTTATCCAAACTGGATGAATCGGAGAAGTTCAGTGGCTAACCACAGCCCCAACTTCAACAAATCTGAAGCCTATCTCTGTTCTGTCATCAGTGTCCAAACCACGCAAATGACAGTGACATAATCTGTAACTTGAGGAGTTGAGAAACAGCACATACAGGTACAGCTGCATGTCCATTAAGAATCGTCCTAAATACATCAGGTCAGGACTTAGGAAAGAGCCCTATCTCTTTACCTCTTTTGTTCCATGATTCCATCCGATCCGGACGTGCTACCTCTTGATTCAGTCGCCACTTGAGAAATTCAGGGATGGCACGCAAGGTAGCACCGGGGATCTGTCATCCTGTTCCAGCAAGAGCAACGGTGAGAAAAGGTCGTTGAATGCGCTGTACTCTGCTACAAGTGTCGCCGTCGCGCGCGTGGCCGCGTGGGCGTGGGGGACTTCCTTTTGTTAAAAATCAAAGTCAAAAACAGTATGTGAATATAGACTTTGAATGGTGGCCAAATTTAATGAAGAAGAGGAATTTCAAGAGTTCAAACCCTGTAGATTTTCTGTATGTATTCTCCATACCCCTCTATAAATAGGGGGTCACTTTCACCTTTGTAAATCATCAGAAAGTGAAACAACAGAAACAATTCTCTCTTCTCCCCATCTCTCTGTGTTCTTGAGTGCATTGTGAGCAAACCAAAGAAGTCGATTTCTAACACGTTATCAGCACGAGTTCTACCGAGCTAAGGGTAAGAAGGTGAGAAATCGATCCATTTGGTACTCACTCTTGTGCTCCATTGTTCATGAACAGACACACGCACAATAGCACACACGAAGATCAAATCACCGCCATCTTGAAGATGAGCAGCACGAACCGCCGCCGTCCCGAAGACGTGCGTGCAAATCCGGCCCGTCCCCTGCAGGGACGCGAACATCGTGGCTGCCGGACCGAATGAGGGGCAGCACGGCACGCCAGGCCACTGAGCCATGGCCGCGACCCCCACAGAGAGATGCAGCGGGGCCGTGCGCCGCGCTGGGGCCGAGGCCGCGCCGGGGCCGAGGCCGCGTCCGCGCTGGCCGCGCCCGCGCCCGGGGTCGGGGCCGCGCGCCGGAGCCGCGCCCGCCCCCGCGCTAGCCGCGCCCGCGCCCGGGGCCGAGGCCGCGCGCCGGAGCCGCGCGCCGCGCTGGCCGCGCCCGCGCCCGGGGCCGAGACCGCGTCGGGGCCGCGCCTGCGCCCGCGCTGGCCGCGCCCGGGGCCATGCGCCACACGTCGCGCTGGGGCCACGCCGCGCCCAGGGCCGCGCCACGTCGGGGTGCGCCCGCGCCGGCAGGCCGCTGGCCGGCTGCCATGACCACCATGGCCATCTCCTCCCCTTACTGTCTTCCTGAAGAAGAGGATAAGGAAGAGAGAGAAAGAGAAGAAAGAAAATGGGTAGGGTTAGGGTTTACATTCCCTATTTATATGATCCCTGGACGAATCTAAGCCGTCCATCGTGATGGACGGTCACGATTGATTGGGTTGATATGGCCAGCCCATGAAGGGTGAATTTGGCCCAATTACCCATACAGCGCACACTTTTATTATTTGCGCAGAAAATAGTGGCCTGAAGCCCACTATAATAATATATATATAAATACACACGGCCCGAAGCCCGTGAATTATGCGCGGCCCGAAGACCGCCATATTTATCTATTTATTTATTTATTATTATCGCCATTTTTTAATTTCCGTAATTATTTATTGCATTTAATTCCGTATATTTACTTTATTGCAATACTTTATATTTAATTGTAAAATAATCCTGAAGATTACACCTGGGAAAATAATATAGTCCTGAAGACTATATTAAGTCGTAATCCTGAAGATTACACACCGGCATCTACTAATCCTGCACATTATTTGTGCAGGTATGTCGGACATCGCAAAGAGAGATTTCGAGATGCTCGCCGTGGATGGCAGCAACTACCTCACTTGGGCGACCGACATCGAGATCAGACTCGATGGCATGGGCCTCGATCATACCATTATCCAGCCTGAAGCTGGCAAGGATGAGCGCACAAAGCAGGACAAGGCAAAGGCGTTGCATTACCTGCGACACCATCTTCATCCTGACTTGAAGTGCGAATACATGACGGAGAAGGATCCGCTAGTCTTATGGCAGTCCCTGAAGGACCGCTTCAGCCAGCAGCTGACTATTGTGCTCCCCAGAGCACAACAAGACTGGATCAATCTACGCTTTCAAGACTTCAAGTCTGTGGCTGCGTACAACTCCGCCTTGCACAAGATTGTGACCAAACTGCGTCTATGTGGCCAGAAGATCACTGACGCTGATATGATTGAGAAGACCATGTCCACCTTCCACCCCGGCAACATTGTACTTCAACAGTAGTACAGAAACTCAAGGTACACCAAGTACTCTGAGTTGAGTGAAGTACTATCTGTTGCCGAACAACAGAATGAGGTTCTCATGAACAATCATTCTGCCCGGCCTACTGGTTCCATAGCTGTGCCTGAAGCACATGCAAATGTTGCTGAGAGTTCTCGCAACCGCAAGAGGGGCCGTGGAAAGGGAAGATGGAAGGGGAAGAAGGGTGCCATGTTCAAGGTCAAAGGAAAGGGAAAGCCCAAGGGTAGGTTCGACCCTAAGAAGGAAAGAGGTGACCACAGTGGGGAAGAGCAAGGCGATTGCTATAGATGTGGAGCAAAGGGGCATTGGTCCCGTAATTGCCGCACCCCCAAACACCTCGTTGACCTTTACCAGCAGAGCAAAAACAAGAATAAAGGTCAGCATGAGTCCCATTTCCTCACTGAGCCTGAAGCTCGGCCTGAGAAGCACGACGACGGGGTCGTCGGTGCAAGTGGAGACGTCCGAATGGACGAGAGTGAGGACAACCTTCTTGATGACTTTGATATATTTGGAGACCTGCAGTAATCTCCAAAGAGTCATGTTAGCGATGTCCACATGTACTAGTTTGGTCATGTATGCTCCTGAAGAGCATTTGTAATGTAGTAGATGCTCCAAACTGTTGTAATGTTTTCCAGGAATTATGTAATGTTGTCTTTATGATAATATATGTTTATGTTAAATTCCTGTTTTTACTTTATGGTATTTAATAGAATCTGTGGGGACCCGATGGCGGAAGCGGAACTCTGTCTTGTGGACAGTGGTACCACCAATACAATACTGAGGGATACTAGATATTTCCAAACATTAACAAAAAAAGGTGGAAATATTATGACCATTGTCGGAAGCAATGCTCATATTGTGGGCACCGGAAGTGCCACACTAGTTCTCCCTATGGGTACTCAAATCTTTGTGAAGGATGCACTATTGTATCCCGACTCAAAGCGCACACTTTTGAGCTTCAAAGATGTCCATGCGAATGGTTTCCATGTAGAAACCGAGATCGAGCAAGGTGCTGAATACCTGCTGATCACTAAATTCGACGGGTACCAAAAGCGAGTGGTGGAAAGGTTCCCTTCATCGCCAACGGGTTTGTACTACACGTACATAAAGCCCACAGACGAGTATGTTGCGATGAAGACCATATTCAGAAACACATAATCGTTTCGAATATGGCATGACCGCTTAGGTCATCCTGGGTTAGGAATGATGAGAAGAATCATCAACAATTCTGCTGGCCATGATGTCAGAGGCTTCCCAAATCCTGAAGATTTTATTTGCACCGCATGTGCAAAAGGGAAGCTGATCACTAGACCATCCCTCCTGAAGATTAGGGATGAGTCACCTGTGTTCCTGCAAAGAATACAAGGTAACATATGTGGACCTATCCAGCCCCTGTCGGGCCCATTTAGGTACTTTATGGTACTAATTGACGCATCTACCAGATAGAGCCATGTGGACCTGTTGTCCACTAGAAACCATGCTTTCTCCAAGCTCATTGCCCAGATAATTAGGCTAAAAGCAAGTTTCCCTGATAACCGCATCCAGTCCATTCGGATGGATAATGCTGGTGAGTTCAGGTCGAAAGCTTTTGATGATTATTGCTTAGCCCTGGGCATTAAGGTAGAGCATTCAGTACCACATGTCCACACACAAAATGGTCTAGCTGAGTCCTTGATCAAGAGGATCAAGTGGATTGCCAGGCCGTTGCTGCAGAATTGTAAGCTACCAACCAGTTGTTGGGACCATGCGGTGTTGCATGCTGCAGCACTGATCCAACTCAGACCAACTGCATACCATGATACATCCCCCTTGCAGTTAGTGCGTGGGAAAGAACCAAGTATTTCCCACCTGCGAATATTTGGCTGCGCAGTGTACGTGCCAATACCACCACCTCAGCGTACTGCAATGGGACCCCACCGGAAGTTGGGGATATATGTTGGTTATGTGACTCCGTCCATAATCAAATATTTAGAGCCTATGACTGGGGATCTTCATACGGCTCAGTACGCTGATTGTGTCTTCGATGAAGACCATTTCCCAGCATTAGGGGGAGATAGGCATCCAGAAGAATGCCGGGAAATTGAATGGAATGCACCGGGGATGCAATCCTTAGACCCACACACTAGCGAATCTGAACTGGAAGTTCAGAGAATTATTCATTTGCAAGGTCTTGCAAATGAGCTGTCAGATGCCTTCACGGATCACAAAAGGGTGACAAGGTCGCATATACCTGCAGTAAATGCGCCGGAGAGAGTTCAGGTACCCCTGAAGGCTACCAACTCTACAGTCTCCCCTAATCCTAGGAAGCGGGGGAGACCTCCGGGTGCTCAGGACAAAGTCCCGCGGAGACGTCCACAGAGGCGACGGTCTGAGACACTTGCACCACTCGAAGAATAAGTTGAGGAGGCTCGACCCGAAGTCGAGAATGCCCCAGAAGTGGCAACTCAACCTGAAGTTGAGGAGGTCCCTGAAGGACACCATCCTGAAGATGGAAATCCTAATGCGTCGCGCGCACATCATCGCATTGGAAGATCGGAACGCCCCAACTCAATCGTGACGGGAAATCACGATGAGTGGGAGGACGATCATGAAGAGATCGCCACTAACTATGTGGAATCAGGAGAGTCATATCATAGAAAGACCACTATTGTCGACATATATTTTGCCTCAAAAATTGCTGACTCAATGGATCCAGATCCAGAACCAAAGTCCATGATAGAGTGCCGGAAGCGCTCGGACTGGGATAAATGGAAAGCAGCAATTGAGGCTGAGTTGCGCTCGCTTTGCCAAAGAAAGGTTTTTGGGCCTGCAGTCCCAACGCCTCCAAAGGTCATCCCTGTAGGATGCAAATGGGTCTTCCTCCGGAAGAGGAATGAACATGGCGAGGTGGTAAGATACAAAGCGAGGCTAGTGGCACAAGGGTTCACGCAGAGACCCGGCATCGATTACGATGAAACTTACTCTCCAGTTATGAGTGGCATAACGTTCCGATACCTTATATCTATGGCAGCTAACCTAAATTTGAAAATGCAGTTGATGGATGTTGTGACCGCATACTTGTATGGGTCACTTGATTTGGAAATATACATGAGAGTCCCTGAAGGGCTCAAGATCCCTGGACCGAATCAAAACCGCAACATGTTCAGCGTCCGCCTGCAGCGGTCATTATATGGGTTGAAACAATCTGGAAGGATGTGGTTCAACCGATTGAGTAACTTTCTCCTGCAGAGAGGTTACATCAATAATGATGATTGTCCCTGTGTTTTCATAAAGAAATCCAATGATGGATTTTGTATCATCTCTGTTTATGTCGATGATTTGAACATCATCGGGACTACAAGGGACATTGAGGAAGCAATGGCTTACCTCAAGGCGGAGTTTGAGATGAAAGACTTGGGCAAGACCAAGTTTTGTTTGGGCGTGCAGCTCGAACACCTCCCTGAAGGAGTGTTTGTACACCAGTCCACTTATACTAAGAGGGTACTTGAAAAATTCAATATGAGCAAGTGCCACCCTCTTAAGACCCCCATGGTAGTCCGATCCCTAGAAGCGGATAAGGACCCATTTAGACCAAAGGGCGATGATGAGGAAGTATTGGGACCCGAAGTTCCATACTTAAGTGCCATTGGAGCACTGATGTACCTTGCAAACTGCACTAGACCTGACATTGCGTTTGCAGTAAATCTGTTGGCAAGGTACAGTGCTGCCCCAACCAGGAGACATTGGGTTGGTGTCAAAACCATCTTGAGGTACCTACAGGGTACACAAGACCTTGGTTTATGGTTCCCGAAGAACCATGCTCCAACCATGGTAGGATACGTGGATGCTGGCTATATGTCTGACCCACATAATGCCAGATCACAGACTGGTTTTGTCTTTCTTTGTGGTGGTGCAGCCATTTCATGGCGGTCTGTGAAGCAAACCCTAGTCGCCACATCGACCAACCACTCAGAGATAATTGCTCTGTATGAGGCCGCACGAGAGTGTGTTTGGTTGCGACGAATGATTAATCACATCCAGAAGTCATGTGGTTTGAACGTCGCTGACACCCCCACCATTATCTATGAGGATAATGCGGCTTGTGTTGCGCAGATGCACATGGGTTATGTCAAGAGCAATCTCACGAAGCATATTGCTCCAAAGTTCTTTTATCCCCATGAGCTCTAGAAGAGCGGGGAGATAAATATCCTGCAAGCTAGATCATGCGATAACCTCGCAGACCTTTTCACGAAATCTCTACCCGCCTCTAGCTTCTATAAGTGCATCCATGGAATTGGTATGAGGCGGCTTAGAGAGTTGCAGGGTTTAGGGGGAGACAAGCCCCAAAGACATAATCTATGACCGTGGTCCTGAAGATCATGAGTCGGTCCTGAAGACCGACCTGAACATCAACTGTTGTACTCTTTTTCCCTTGATGAGTTTTCCCCACTGGGTTTTCTCATGCAAGGTAATTAACGAGGCAACAGGTGCAGCATAAGCAATGCATGTGATGTACTCTTTTCTCCCACCTTTTTCTCCCACTGGGTTTTTGGGGGGAGTTTTTAACGAGGCATACACATAGCATAAATTTGGCCAAGGGGGAGTGTTGAAAATCAAAGTCAAAAACAGTATGTGAATATAGACTTTGAATGGTGGCCAAATTTAATGAAGGAGAGGAATTTCAAGGGTTCAAACCCTGTAGATTTTCTGTATGTATTCTCCGTACCCCTCTATAAATAGGGGGTCACTTTCACCTTTGTAAATCATCAGAAAGTGAAACAACAGAAACAATTCTCTCTTCTCCCCATCTCTCTGTGTTCTTGAGTGCATTGTGAGCAAACCAAAGAAGTCGATTTCTAACACCTTTGACGCCTCCGGCGGCGGTTGTCACACGCTGACTTATCATTATCAGAGTTCTCTGAACTGCAATACAAGATGTACATGGTACTCCATTTCAACATGTTTTCTCCACATGTCTGGAAGAGCTACCTACATCTAGACATTGTCTAGATGCTCATGTATTCATCTCAATTCATGTATATGGATTGGGTTAGCGTTGAATTTAAAATTTCACACCAACTCACTCGCACACAAATAAATTGAGATGGATATATGGACATCCAACTAAGCTCTTAGTTGTTAAACACAAGGAGAGAATTAACTTGCACCGGCTTAGGCCACTGCACAATGAATGAATGAAATTGGGTGGGGATTCTCTCCTCCGTTGACCTTTAAAAAAACAGCTGTCATGATGCTCAAGCCAGTCTGAAAGGAAACAAACATTTCTCTCTAAAGAAAAAGAAATAAACAGTCTCGCCCACACGCCAAGAAGGAAAATTTTCCCAATGCCAAATAGAGTTCTAAGCTCTGCCTAGAGTGGTTTGGATGGCTTTGTTTGATTAGATTCTTTTTTCTCGTGGTATTCTTTTATGTGCATTATTTGGTATAAACTACATAAAGAGAGGGCAATCAAATCATACTATGCAACATTCTTTATGTAAAGTATATTACTTTCGTACTATCTGGTACTCAACTCTCTTTATTTTTCTCAAAGATCATATTAGTGGTGCTCTCTTTTTCCTTATGAACAACACACACGCACAATTATTAATTAGGTTCTAACCAAAAAAAATGCAACAATAATTTAACTTGGGGGTTGGGAAAGGGCAGAAGGCCATTTGACTACTATTACTTGACATCATGAGCTGTGCATCTTAATTAACTGAACAAAAAAACAAAGCCAGTGCCATAATCAATTTCAAATAGGACACAAGAGCAAGTTTATTATAGCAACTACTACAATGATCACCTTCACAAGAAAAAGATTCCAAGAAAAATATCAAACAATTGTATGGACCCTAAATCATCGTCGTGTAATTAATTTTGGAACACCAAAATTTCCACCTTGTCGAACATCTGGTGCTAGTACTCGAGGACTCGTATGAATAGCCGTCGCTGTTCAAGAACAACCTAGATCCTGTGAAAATGACATAGTAATAATTGCCCAAAAGAAGAAGATGACCATTTTGATCTTCAATGTATTCTTATTTTTTAGAGGTCTTTTTGTGTTAAGTTGTCCTTTTGTACATGCTATTGTTTTCCTTAATATATATCGGATACGAGGCACTCAAAAGAGTGTCATTGTAAAAAATGATTTAATTGCAAAGATGGGCAAAAATTATATGGGGACCAAAACTAAATTTGATCATGACCAAAATTTTGTATGTATGTACACCTCTCCACAAAATACAGATTACATTCACTACAAAACTTTGCAAGCCGATGGAGCACTCAGCGCCTCGATTGGACACTCGTGTCGACAAAACACCTCTCTTTAATTTTGTGCACCTGTTCTCTTCCTGTACAACACATGACGCATAACAAAACTAGCCATGGCTGTCTCGAAGCAACAACGAAAACTTGACTTACATGCTATATGAAGCTGGTGTAACTCCTACGCAAAGTCGCTACAATTTTTACATCACGGACAGGACGAAGGGGCCGTTTGTTCTTGTTCACGCGGTCCCGACGGCGGCGGCCGGCGCGGGCGGGCTGTCGCCCTGCCACGCCCAGACGATCTCCGCGAGCCCCGGGCGGACGTCCACCGCGCAGAACTTGTTGAAGTCCAGCGCGTCCCCGGCGTCGTGCGCGAACTCGACGACGGCCACGTCCACGGCCACCTCGAGCACCTCGGCGGTGACCGCGAGCCGCCCGTTTGTGCCCTCGGCCTTGGCCTCCATCCTCACCTTCCCGCTCTCCTTCCCCCTGGTGATCTCGAACCCCAGGGTGCGCGCTACGGACTCCAGCTTCTCCACCACGGTGGCCGCCGCCGCGCGGGCCGTGAACACGGTCGCGGCCTTCTGCTCGTTCTCGAACAGCCCCGACAGGTCGAACCCGGAGGACATGGAGGAGATGAGCTGGAACGCGTTGCAGGACCGAGGCGAGGTGGCGGTGGCGCCAGAGTTGCTGCAGCTGCTGCTGTTGTCGTCGTCGTCGGTGTCGAAGAGGTCGCCGGCGGCGTCGTGGTCCTCGTCCAGCCGTTTCTTCGGGGGCGTTACCGGCGGTGAAAGGACTGGCGGCACGAAGCCCTTCCTGAACCACGGCGTGCACATGATCTCCGCGATGGAGGCGCGCTTCGCGGGGTCGACGACGAGCAGGCGCGCGATGAGGCGTCGCGCGTCGCCGGAGACCCAGGGCGGCACCTGGTACTCTGCCTTGAAGATCTTCTGGTACATCTTGACGTAGTTGTCGTGCTGGAACGGGAGGAACCCGCAGAGCAGGACGTAGAGGACGACGCCGCAGGACCAGAGGTCGGCGCGGGCGCCGTCGTAGCCGCGCTTCCGGAGCACCTCGGGGGCGACGTACGCCGGGGTGCCGCACTGCGTGTGGAGGAGGCCGTCGTGGCGCAGCTGCTCGGGGAGCGCGGCGAGCCCGAAGTCGGTGACCTTGAGCCGGCCTTCCTCGTCCAGCAGCAGGTTCTCGGGCTTGAGGTCCCGGTGCGCGACGCCGCGGCGGTGGCAGAAGCCGACGGCGGCGACGAGCTGCTGGAAGTAGCGGCGGGCGTGGTCCTCGGTGAGGCGGCCCCGGGCGACCTTGGCGAAGAGCTCCCCGCCGCGCGCGTACTCCATGACGACGAAGACGCGGGAGCGGCTGGCGAGCACCTCCCGGATGCCCACCACGTTGGGGTGCCGCACCATCCGCATGATGGAGATCTCACGCCGCAGCTGCTCCACCATCCCCTCCGTGCGCCGCAGCCGCGCCTTGTCGATCACCTTGATGGCCACGCTGCTGCTGCTGCTGCTGCCGCCGCTGCCCGTACCACCGGCGGCGCCGGAGGAGCTCAGGTCCCGCGCGTAGTAGACCTTGGCGAAGGTGCCCTGCCCCAGCAGGCGGCCCAGCTCGTACTTGCCCAGCACCAGCTTCCGTTCCTCCCCTTCCCGCCCTGATCTCGCCATGGTTTCTGCTGCTTACTGTTACTGCTGGCTCTGGCTGCTGCCTGCTTTGTTGCTGCCGCTACTGGGGGGAGCTCCGGGCGGCCAGGCGCTGCTGATTTAGTGGCGCCTGGCGCGTGGGAACATGGCGGGCGGCCGGGCTCGGCACATGGTTTTCCTCGCGGGGGCCCGGGGGGAACGTTGGTTCGTGTGGTTGGGGTGTGGGCTCGGCCGGTGCGGCACACGGGATCTGGCAAGTCGTTGGGCGCCGGGGTGGCTCCGATTAGTATTTGTATGTAGCGGTGTGATGTGGTGCGCGGCGCGGGCCAACGGGAGGCGGGCACGCCGACCGGACGGGTGGGGTCGGCTCAGTTGAGCCTTGCGGTGAGGAGGAGGGTGTGACTTGTGAGGTGGGAGGTGCGGAGTGGAGGCGGGAGCGAGGAAGGGGCCCATGAGGCGTCGTGGGTTGTTGTTGCCGGCGAGGTTGGAGCACGGAAGGGGGGCCAGATTCGGGTGGAAAAATCTGCCGGATGATTGGGCCATTTTGCTGTGCCCGTTCCGCGTTCAACCTTCAACGTCGTATCGTATGTTGTACCATGGCAGCCTTGGCAGGTGAAGGGTTCTGGTCTTCTGGAATGTCCTCTTTGCCGGCGATTTGTTTAGGGAGAGCAATTAGCCGGGAAAGACTGGTCTGTTGTAGTATGAATTACATTGGCCATGCATGTGCTTTGAATCAGGTAGCTAGGCCTTGTTTAGTTCCGAAAAATTTTGGGAAATCGACACTGTAGCACTTTCGTTTGTATTTGACAAATATTGTCCAATTATGGACTAACTAAGCTCAAAAGATTCGTCTCGTCAATTTCGACCAAACTGTGCAATTAGTTTTTATTTTCGTCTACATTTAATACTCTATGTATGCGTCTAAAGATTCGATGTGACGGGAAATGTGAAAAATTTTGCAAAATTTTCTGGGAACTAAACAAGGCCCTAGTAGTTCGCTACCCTGAGAGAATCAAAGTCATAGTGTCCATGCATTTGCTGGGTGAGTCGCTGCTGTCAGCTGCCTGGCTCCAACAGAAGGCAATGGCCAGGAAGATGCACAATAGGCAGATGTTTTTTTTGGCGAGTAGAAGATGATGATTTCACTAGAACACTAGAAGAGGTTATGTTTACACCCCTTTATGTTGTCCAAAAAATCAATCAGTTTGTAGGGGTTATGTGGATTGCCGATGCTGCACATTTATCAGTCGTGCCGATTTTAGGAACAATTCTATATTTCATTTAGCTGTCCGGTGCATCCGACGCCAGTGTCCGATCAGTGTTGGTGGCACAACGCTTGCTCTCCGTTTCACTAGGGTTGAGCACTGAATGTTGGCGCAGCTTGATCGGCGTGTCCGGTCACCTTTTGGAGTCGAGCAAACGTAGGTGACCAGACACCGGCGTCCATTCACAGTGACGTGGCTTCACGCGCGTGAGTAGAGAGAGCACTGGACGCGCTAAGTATTGGTTCATCGATCTTGACATCACATGCTCTTCACTGTTGCCTTGGTCTATCGGCACTAAGTCTTGCTCAAGCTTTACTGTCACACGCGGTCCCTCACTTCAAAGCCTCTAACTTGCCCTTCACACTCGCAACCGGTCCATTGAGTCAAGCCTCATCTTAATCTTCTCCATCTTGGTCACATGACTCCATATCATGTCTCATATGTAATGAGCTACTCCATCATCACATGTGTGAGCCTTGCAACATATCAAGTCATTTCACCTCCATAGCAGATATTGCACACACACATGTACATGTGGACTAATCACCTATGTATCTCACATAAACACTATTAGTCCACCTAAGATTGTCACTCAATTACCAAAATCAAACAAAGACCTTTCATCTATCGAGTATGACGTGATCTCACCAGTTTGGGAGAAGGACCATGGATCTATAACGACCATTCTAATCCCAAGCAATGGTACATCAAATTTCCCCTTATCTTCTCCCCTTCTGATCATTGATTCGCCTACCCGACCTCCACCACCACCCAACCCCAATCCCCACCTCAGACAATTACCAATGCATTTTCTCAATTCAATGGTGACACCCTCAACTATGGATCTCTATATCACAAACTTACTTCAGAATGTACACATGTATGTGTTGCTAAAAGCCTATAATAACATTGCAAGGGTCTTTGCCGGCATGTTTCATATGCATTGCAATAGGTGTTATTACAATGGTATACTTTACAACACATAAATAAGCATCGGTAAGATGCCAAAAAAAGTGTTGCTAGTTTACAATGGATATATTCAGGCTATGGTAACACTTAAATGGTAGCATTCATGATGAATCCTAATTATCTATATCCAATATACATATATTTTAAGTATTTATATTTAAGCTTTATATGAATAACAATAGCACAAACCCAAAACAATGTACTACCCTTGTCCGTGAAACAATGTAACTATGGGATACGTGCTGGATTGCAAGTCAAAGTAGTTTAAGTTTGACCAAATTTATAATAAATAATACTAACATTTTTAATCTAAATATTTTTTATGAAATTATATTCTATAACAAATCTAATGATATTTATTTTATCTCATGAATGTTTTCATTTTTATATAAAGTTAGTCAAAGTTTAGTCTGCTTGACTTCTTGAAAAGCGAGAATTGCATTATTTTGTGAATGGAGGTAGTATTCAATTTATGCGTAGAGATGAGTGATAATTATATTTTTTTTATATAATCTTATTATATATAACAGTCTGAAATACAAGGACTATATTCCTTTGACAAAAGCAACCTCATCAGGGACATCTAGAGGGAGAACAATCAGAACTTTCCCTATGATGTTCTAGAAAGCATTCATCCTACATCATTGTTGTTGGCGATAGACAACTCATACTTTTACTAGCAAATAAGACTTCAAATCATCATAGGGAAAGTTCTAATTGTTCTCCCTCTAGATGTCCCTGATGAGGGGAATCACCAATGTAGAATTAGGGTCTTATCTAACAGAATTCCACGAGTTTTGGTGTATTCATGTTTTGAAGAGATTAAATAGGAAAATGACCCAGAAAGACCCACATGTCATGACCAAAATGAATATAAACACCATGTATGAAAAAGAAGACTCCAGAAGGTCTAGGAAGACACCCACATGTCAGCAGGGCAAGGCGCCCACCCTGACAGTTGGGGGCGCCCGCCCTTTTGAAAGGTCCTTGTTTGGTTTTGGTAATTGAGTGACAACTTAGGTGGACTAATAGTGTTTATGTGAGATACACAGGAGATTAGTCCACAGGTGATTATGTGATGATGGAGGAGCTCATTGCATATGAGACATGACATGGAGTCATGTGACCAAGGTGGAGAAGATCAAGATGAGGCTTGGCTCGATGGACCGGTTGAAAGAGTGAATGGCAAGTCGGAGGCTTTGAAGTGAGGGACCGCGTGTGACGGTGAAGCTTGAGCAAGACTTGGCGCCGATGGACCGAGGCAACGGTGAAGAGCAAGTGAGGTCAAGATCGATGAACCAATACGGTCACGTGATGATATGAAGTGGATCATATCATTTGGTGATTGGTTGGTGCATGTGTTGCATCAACATTGGAGGAGATGGAATGGAATGCGCAAGGCAAAGGTATAACCTAGGGCATTTCTATTTCACCGGTCATAGGTGTGTAGAGAAGTTTATGACCGGATTTAGGATAGATGGCCGTACAATTAAGAGGGGCAAACTTGTTTGCATATCGGTCATCTAGTGCCACTTGAGCGATCTAACTTTGCATACGTGTTAGGATCGAGTAGCGTGGCAAGTTGAGAGGCTAACTCCCTTGAAAAAATGTTTGTGAAAATGCTAACACTCGTGCACAAGTGTGGAGACACTTTGGTGTTGGCACATGGAAGCAAGGGTAGAAGTTGAGAAACTTTTCGCGCAGGCTTTCAGGCCGGACGCGTCCGGTATGAGGTCGGACGCGTCCGAGTTGAGGCACCGGACGCGGAAATAGTTTTCGCATAGAGTCCGGTGTGCCTCGTCCGGTGAGCTCGTTTCTCGGTGAAACTCTCTGAGTTTGCGTCCGGTGCACACCGGACGCGTCCGGTGTGAACTAGGACGCGTCCGAGTTGGCGTCCGGTGCAAACTCCTCTTGCAGAGCTCTCTGGGTGTGAGTCCGGTGCACACCGGACCGTCCGGTGTGTGCGTCCGGTGTTGCGACCGGTGTTGGCTCAAGTTTTGCGACGCTCTTTGAGTTTGCGTCCGGTGCATACCGGACGCGTCCGGTATGAGGTCGGACGCGTCCGGTATTTCAAAAGTGAGAATCCGGTGCCCTGTCAGTGTCAGAGACAACGGCTAGTTTTCTAACGGTCAAGAGCACCGGACGCTTGTCTGGTCAATACCGGACGCGTCCGGTGTGAACTAGGACGCGTCCGGTGTGGTCGACTTTTGCGCAGTGAAGGGTAACGGCTAGTTTAGCCCTTGGGGCTATAAATAAAAGTTGTGGCCGGCCTTGGCAAGAGCTGAGCACCCTTGGGACTTAGTGTCCATGCTTGGGGAGTGCTAGTAAAGCCTCTAACTCACATATGCTTGATAGTGATCATCCGATTGTGTGAGTGAGCGATTCTAGTGCGTTGCATTGAGAGATTGCATCGAGTGGCACTAGGTGTTCGTGTTGCAAGCCGGTGGTGCTTGTTACTCTTGGAGGTTGCCACCTCCTAGACGGCTTGTTAGCTTGTGACTCCGTCGAAGCACGCAAGGAGATTGTGCGGTGCTCCGGAGAAGAGATTGTGAGGGGTACGGTGCTCACCCCGCGGGGATCGCGAAGAGCAACTCTAGTTGAGCGAGACGTGAAGAGCGACAAGTGGTCCGGCCGGGTCAAGTGCTAGAGCTTGTGGTAAGCACTCCACGTGGGAGAGTGTGACTTGCGGGTCACCACTAGCAAGAGGACCGGCGGCAACCTTGGAGCTTGTCTCAACGGGGACGTAGCTTGGTGGCAACCAAGTGAACCTCGGGAGAAAATCATCGTGTCAACTTTGTTCTTCCCGTTGGTTTGCAAGTCCCTAACACAAGCTTGTATTTACATTCATATATTTGTGCTTGTGTAGTTGCTCTTGTAACTAGTTAGCTTGTGTAGCTTGCTAGTTACCTTCTTGCTTGTGTAGCTAGAAGTACTTCCCTTGCGTGACTAATTTGGTTTGTGTAACCTTGTTAGTCACATTGCTTAGTTTGTGTAGCTAAGTATTTTGCGCTCTCTAATTTGGCATTAGTTGCCTTGTTATTGAGCTTTGCTAGTGAGCTTAGGAGCTTTGTGCTTTTGCTTACTAGTTGTGTAGGAGCTCCCCCGTCTTGCAAAGTACTAGTGGCATAGGTTTGTGTGACCTTGCTCCTAGAATTGGTTAGGTGAGCTCTTGCTAAGGTAGCACCTTGTTTGCTTGTTTAGGATCTTTTACAAGGTGCTAGAGAACTTAGATAGAGGGGTGTAGTCTTGGCTAGACCGATAGTTTTAATTCCGCACTTATTTCGGTTAGCCGACGCGATAAGTTTTAGAAAGGACTATTCACCCCCCCTCTAGTCCGCCATCTCGACCCTTCAAGTGGTATCGGAGCTAGGTCTCTCATTTGTGGTCTTCACCGACCCGAGAGGATGGCGGCTTATGGGCTAGATGTTGATTGTCCACACATTTTTGATGGCACACACTTTGCACGGTGGAGAAATTGGATGCAATGCAATTTTAAGTATATTTCTCCTCAAATGTGGTGGATCGTAGATGTGGGCTTTTCTTGTGCAATTGATAAAAAGGTTGCAACTCAAGCGCAAAAGAAATGCCTACATCTTGATTGCCAAGCTACTAACATCTTCTACTCATCTATGAAAGATAATATATTTGGTGAGATCATGGATATGAAGTCCGCTCATGAGATTTGGGTATTTCTCAATAAGAAATATGGGGCAATATCCAAAGAAGATGATGTGCCAAAGGTGGGCACAAATGAGGATGTTGAGCATGACCACAACATGGTGGTTGTGGAGGATTGCTCCACCTCATTGTCAAGTGAAGAAGATGATGATCATTCTACAAGATCACTTGACAAGGACGATGATGATGCCACAAGTGATGCAAATGATGATGCTACTCCATGCACACTTGATGATGAAGATGATGGCTATGAGAGTGATGCTTCCACAAGCTCATCTACTACATCACCACATTGCTTCATGTCACATGGTGACACTAAGGTATCTATTGGTGATGTGATTATTGATTGTGATGGTCCACATTTTGAGCTTGTATGTAAACTCTCAAAAGCTTTAAGAAATGAGTTGGCAAAAACAAGTAAATTGAAAAATGAAAACTCATTTCTAAAGACCGCATGTGAACAACAAAAGCATCTACTTTATGTTACTACTTGTTCACATGAGGAGCTAAAATTGGTTCATGAGGAACTTTGTGTTACTCATGATAACTTGGTAAAAGATCATGCTTTTCTCACTAAGAAGATTTCTAATGAAGAAATTAAAACTAGTGAGAGCTCATCATTTGGGTCAAATGATCAATCATATGATATTACTAACCCTTGTGATGTAGGCAAGAAGCATGTATCCACCTCTTGTGATGATTTATTATCTACGCCATGTTCTTCACAATTAGATATTTGTTCTACTTCCATGTCTTGTGAGACTAACCTTTTGAAGGAGAACGATAAGCTCAAAAATGAAGTGAAGAATTTGAGCAACAAGTTAGAGAGGTGCTACTACTCAAAAGTCACCTTTGAGCATATATTGAAGACTCAAAGAAACTATGGTGACAAATATGGCCTTGGCTTCAAGAAGAAGATGACAAAGGGCAAAAGAAAGCAAGAGAGAGAAAAGCTCTCTCATTTCATGTGCTATCGGTGCCATGAAATGGGTCATCTTGCTAATGGTTGTCCAAACAAAGAGAAGCTCAAGAAGATAAAAGAAGAAGAGAGGCTAAAGCATGTCAAGTGCTTCAAGTGCCGCACTTGGGGTCATCTCACCTCAATGTGCCCAACCAAGCAATTGGTGAAGCAACAAGAAGAGCCTCAACCTAAGCCACAAGTTGAGCAAGAAAAGAAGCCCCAAACTCAAGTCAAGTTCAACCATCACGGTGACTTGATGATGAAGAAGAAGAAAACAAGAAGGGGTGGAAGAGCAAGGCATCCAATGCAAATCCAAGATGCCAAGATGATGAGCAAGGATGATGGACACTTTGCCTCGAGGTGTCCTACCAAGCTTGAGAAGAAGGCTCAAGCAACTCTCAAGAGGCAAGGCAATGAGAAGCAACATATGAGAAAGAAAGAAAAGGCTCAATCCAAAAGAAGTTGCTACTTATGCCGGGAAAGGGGACACATGGCTCATTCATGTCCCCTAGGTAATAATTCTAAGCCTATTTCAATTGATGATAATTCTATGCTTAGAAAGGATGGTAATGGTACCTCTATGGTTGCTATTGCAAAACATCCCGCTACTCATACTAAGGCTATGCCTAAGTATGTTGCACCTAACTTGAGAGGACCCAAACTAGTTTGGGTACCATCAAAAAGTGGATGATTGTTTGTAGGTACCATCGGCATTGGAGGCTTGATTCAATTGATCTTATATTATTCATCATATGATTGAGTCAAGCATTGAAGCTTAGTGCTTATCCTATCCCAATGCCAAGTCAAATAAGTGAAGTCCAAGTACTATAACATACAAGTGCAAATATTCAAGTTGTGGTGATTTATTGGATTATTTGATGGCTTGCAAATACATGAGTTGAAGCTTGCAAATCAGATGATCATGAGCTAACAAAGGTCTATCTTTGTTGATCACATTCATTTTGGTGCATATGAGTTGATTGAATTGGATATATATGCAATGTCGCTTGCTATAAGATGTTTGAATGGATTAAATGCTTAGTAATCAAGTTTGGATTGATTTGGGTTGGATAAGTTCATAAGATAACATTTAATAAGTGGATTGAATGGATATATGTCTCGTGAAAGTATCCAATCAAGTTGATTTCAAGTTTGATTCAATTTGAACAAGCATAGCTCAATTGCTTGAAATCTGTCTAATTTTGAAAAACTGAGCTAGCAGTGATCAAGTCTGAGCTTGAGCGAACAAATCCATTTGGAATGGCTTGAAATTTGTTGTGCATGCTGTACACTTATGATAGAATATGCTGTAGAAATTTTATGAGAATTGGATAAGGGATACTTCGGTTTTGGAGTGGATCTTATCAGCTATAGTGCAGCAGTTTTCAGCATGTAGCAGTGGTGGAAGAATTTAAATCTGGTAGCAATCTAGAAGTCAAATGAAGCTCAAATGTTTGCAGCTGCTAGATGACTTAGTTAGTCACATCTCCACCAAATTTCGTAGAATTTGGATCTGTACATTGTGAGATATGGGTTATTCTTTGAAAGGTACAGAATCTGCCAGAAAAGTGACAATTATTGGATTGATCTAGAGTCACTTCAATTGAAAGGTCCTCAAGTTGGAAACATGTTTACAAGTGTTTGAGGCACCTAAGTTTGGTTTTGAATTGATCTATAAGCATGACAAGTAATGAGTATAGGGGCATTTGATTGTGGAATGTACTTGGTGTACACATTTAGTACTCAAATTGAAGATCAAGATCAAACTCAGTATGAAGATGAAGTTTAAGTTCTAGTGACCATTGGAGATTATTTAGAAAGAAAAAGAACTTAAACAAGTAGAAAGAAAAGGACTTAAAGAAGGGTTCACGGATATTCATCATATTAAGTCCATCACTTGAATCAATCAATCAAAGGCAATTCAAGTGAGTGTCAAGAATGGTTCTTTAGAGAGAGGTCACTTCTCCCTATGTGAGGGGCGTGCCGCCCGAGGAGTGGGTAAACCAAGTGTGGTGCTTGGAAGGCTAGCATGGAAGTGGTGATCTAAAGGACATTTGAGATGCTTAGTTGAAGCAATCAAAAGGATTGATCAAGAGAGCAAGCAACACCCAAAAGAGAGCTAGTCATGATGTTCAAGTGATATTATTAATAGTTCTCTCATGCAAGCAATGATCAAGAAAAGATGAAGCAAGCCAACCACAACAAAAGATAGTGCACTTGATCATAAAGTGGTTTTCATTTCATATGGGTGAAGAATTGATCTATCAATTGGCATTTATAATTGGTCTTCACCAAGCTTACAGTTGGACTTCACATTGCTATTGGAGAAATGAATTGGAATCTATGTGACTATCCTCTTCTCCAACATAGCAAAGGTATCATTGTAATGTGCATGATCATTTCATCCCTTACTAGTATGCGGTTAGTGCATATAGTACATGCTTAATAGGATCATGCATGACAAATGAAAAGTTTTCAATTCATAGCCTACCACTATTGCTTGAATGATTAGTTGATCTAGTGGTATGTATATGAGTTTGTTCATGAGCTAGTGAACCCAAGTACTTGATCTATTTTGGATTGTTAACAAGTGACAAGTACAACATTGGCAAGATAACCCTTAATGTGAGGTGTGAAAAAGCTTGTCATTGGTTCAAACCGTACTTGGAAACTTAGGCAAATTAACATAGTTCAAGTCAACAATTAGAAGCTCATGAAGATAAGAGTACAAGAACAAGACAACAATGCAAATGGATATCTAGACTCAAATGTTTCTTCAATTGGTATCCAACAAATGGTACTCATGATGATGATAGCAAATGTTCAAGATTGCAAACAAGTGGTTCCATACTAGAAGACCTTATTCGTAGAAGAATCCCATATGGTATCGGACAAAATATTTCAAATGATATCACATCTATACATATGGTATCTATCATACAAGAAGGTGGTTCCACAAGTGATCCTCAACTTTAAGTGATCATCAAGCAAAGAAAGTTCCCTTACCAACAAGATTGACAAGTGAATGACCCATGCTACGACATAGGGGGAGTGCCCCACCAAATGGTATCAAGGTCAAAGATCCTATGTGGTATCTCGAGAGAAATGTCATTCCAACACATATGGTGATGTCCATCAAAAATGCAAGATTCAAGCCTCAACCATCTATCCCAATGCAATCCTTTGTCACAATGAGATTCATACTGTTTCAATTGATATCAAGTGATTTGATTGGTATCACATACCTTTTATGGAAACTGATGACAAAGGGGGAGAAGTTGGAACAAAGATATAATCATGGGATAAGTTGGACAACAAAAGATATGTTTCAAAGGGTAGAAATCAAAGATGGAAATGGATAAAGAGGGAGCAACATTAAGATGGATCAAGAAGTAAGATGGATCAAGAAGGATCAAAATTCTTGAACATGAGAAGCACACAAGTAGGGGGAGCAAGCTCATGAACATTGTTTGTTTGCATTTGATTTGTGCATATTCATGTGCTTGTTTGCATTGCATAAGTGTTTAAATTCAATATGCATACTTGTGTGGTGTATGCTAGTTATAGAACTTGATTGATGATATGATAACTAGCATGCATAGGTTGATAGCTAGACTTGTGTTCTTCAAGTAAAGACTAGACCCTTGATTATAATGTTGATCTCATGGGGTTTCTAGTGTCTTTGTTGTCTAGCTGCTCATGGTGCTAAGGATGGTGTACATTGAATGCTTCAAATGCTATCGAACTTGGTATTGAGCTACAAAGGTTTACTCTATACCTTAGCACTTAGTAGGATTTTATGGTGCTTATCCAATTCTTGACATAGAGCTTAAACGTTGGATAAGTAGCATAAAATCCAAAACAAGTTAGCAATTTACACTTGTGTGAAATGCTAGCTTGAAAAAGCTTAATTTCCATATCTTTGTAGAGTTGTCATCAATTACCAAAAAAGGGGAGATTGAAAGGTCCTTGTTTGGTTTTGGTAATTGAGTGACAACTTAGGTGGACTAATAGTGTTTATGTGAGATACACAGGAGATTAGTCCACAGGTGATTATGTGATGATGGAGGAGCTCATTGCATATGAGACATGACATGGAGTCATGTGACCAAGGTGGAGAAGATCAAGATGAGGCTTGGCTCGATGGACCGGTTGAAAGAGTGAAGGGCAAGTCGGAGGCTTTGAAGCGAGGGACCGCGTGTGACGGTGAAGCTTGAGCAAGACTTGGCGCCGATGGACCGAGGCAACGGTGAAGAGCAAGTGAGGTCAAGATCGATGAACCAATACGGTCACGTGATGATATGAAGTGGATCATATCATTTGGTGATTGGTTGGTGCATGTGTTGCATCAACATTGGAGGAGATGGAATGGAATGCGCAAGGCATAGGTATAACCTAGGACATTTCTATTTCACCGGTCATAGGTGTGTAGAGAAGGTTATGACCGGATTTAGGATAGATGGCCGTACTATTAAGAGGGGCAAACTTGTTTGCATATCGGTCATCTAGTGCCACTTGAGCGATCTAACTTTGCATACGTGTTAGGATCGAGTAGCGTGGCAAGTTGAGAGGCTAACTCCCTTGAAAAAATGTTTGTGAAAATGCTAACACTCGTGCACAAGTGTGGAGACACTTTGGTGTTGGCACATGGAAGCAAGGGTAGAAGTTGAGAAACTTTTCGCGCAGGCTTTCAGGCCGGACGCGTCCGGTATGAGGTCGGACGCGTCCGAGTTGAGGCACCGGACGCGGAAATAGTTTTCGCGTAGAGTCCGGTGCGCCTCGTCCGGTGAGCTCGTTTCTCGGTGAAACTCTCTGAGTTTGCGTCCGGTGCACACCGGACGCGTCCGGTGTGAACTAGGACGCGTCCGAGTTGGCGTCCGGTGCAAACTCCTCTTGCAGAGCTCTCTAGGTGTGAGTCCGGTGCACACCGGACCGTCCGGTGTGTGCGTCCGGTGTTGCAACCGGTGTTGGCTCAAGTTTTGCGACGCTCTCTGAGTTTGCGTCCGGTATGAGGTCGGACGCGTCCGGTATTTCAAAAGTGAGAGTCCGGTGCCCTGTCAGTGTCAGAGACAACGGCTAGTTTTCTAACGGTCAAGAGCACCGGACGCTGGTCTGGTCAATACCGGACGCGTCCGGTGTGAACTAGGACGCGTCCGGTGTGGTCGACTTTTGCGCAGTGAAGGGTAACGGCTAGTTTAGCCCTTGGGGCTATAAATAAAAGTTGTGGCCGGCCTTGGCAAGAGCTGAGCACCCTTGGGACTTAGTTTCCATGCTTGGGGAGTGCTAGTAAAGCCTCTAACTCACATATGCTTGATAGTGATCATCCGATTGTGTGAGTGAGCGATTCTAGTGCGTTGCATTGAGAGATTGCATCGAGTGACACTAGGTGTTCGTGTTGCAAGCCGGTGGTGCTTGTTACTCTTGGAGGTTGCCACCTCCTAGACGGCTTGTTAGCTTGTGACTCCGTCGAAGCACGCAAGGAGATTGTGCGGTGCTCCGGAGAAGAGATTGTGAGGGGTACGGTGCTCACCCCGCGGGGATCGCGAAGAGCAACTCTAGTTGAGCGAGACGTGAAGAGCGACAAGTGGTCCGGCCGGGTCAAGTGCTAGAGCTTGTGGTAAGCACTCCACGTGGGAGAGTGTGACTTGCGGGTCACCACTAGCAAGAGGACCGGCGGCAACCTTGGAGCTTGTCTCAACGGGGACGTAGCTTGGTGGCAACCAAGTGAACCTCGGGAGAAAATCATCGTGTCAACTTTGTTCTTCCCGTTGGTTTGCAAGTCCCTAACACAAGCTTGTATTTACATTCATATATTTGTGCTTGTGTAGTTGCTCTTGTAACTAGTTAGCTTGTGTAGCTTGCTAGTTACCTTCTTGCTTGTGTAGCTAGAAGTACTTCCCTTGCGTGACTAATTTGGTTTGTGTAACCTTGTTAGTCACATTGCTTAGTTTGTGTAGCTAAGTATTTTGCGCTCTCTAATTTGGCATTAGTTGCCTTGTTATTGAGCTTTGCTAGTGAGCTTAGGAGCTTTGTGCTTTTGCTTACTAGTTGTGTAGGAGCTCCCCCGTCTTGCAAAGTACTAGTGGCATAGGTTTGTGTGACCTTGCTCCTAGAATTGGTTAGGTGAGCTCTTGCTAAGGTAGCACCTTGTTTGCTTGTTTAGGATCTTTTACAAGGTGCTAGAGAACTTAGATACAGGGGTGTAGTCTTGGCTAGACCGATAGTTTTAATTCCGCACTTATTTCGGTTAGCCGACGCGATAAGTTTTAGAAAGGACTATTCACCCCCCCTCTAGTCCGCCATCTCGACCCTTCACCTTTCCCCTGAGCAATCAGGGAGAGCTCGCGGATCGAGGATAAACTGACTTTGAGGCTTAGTAATCTTCATCCACTAAGATCAGTTTGATCTGAGGGCTACGATTCATCCCGCCAGCCTATATAAGCAAGGCCCTGGCCCCTAGATCAAAGCATCCTAGAAACCGTAATTCATTATCTCCAGTCAGGATCAGAGCCAAGCATTCAAGAGTAGTTTAGCCTTGTAGTCATCTAGAGAGATTAGGGCTAGTCTTATAGAATTAGAGAGAGATAGAGTGGAGGGAACAGTTGTGGAGGAAGCTCCGGAGCTATCGGTGTCTCCTTCCTTGGCTTGTACCTGCGGGATCAAGCTCCTTCGCGGGGTTTGCTTCTGAGATTTTTCAGGTGTTCAACTTATAATACTAGTAAGTCCTTTGTTATTATTATTCTTTGGTTTGCGACTCGTTTGAGTATTTCAATTCTTTGTTGCTCTTGGATTGGAATTGCATGTCGTGTGTAGACGCGGTGTCTAGACACAATTGCACGTAGATATCCTCCTAGTCGCCGGATAAGGATTGTTCGTGGGAAGTGACCCAATCGTCCCAACAAATTTATAGTTTCCTGTCATGTTTGTAAGGACTGGTAGGACTTGGGTGTTAGTTTAGGGTATTCTCTATGGTACTCTGGCCTAGCTCGTCCCCTCTAGAATAATATTAGCATAACTTACTACAGGTTAGAACAAATCCATAGATGTCATCTCTATAGCCCTTTATTTCCCTTGTTTGATACTCAGGGGTTAAGTTTAGTCTTGATTAGTCATCGCACGCTTTCTCCTTGTGGATAAACAAATACGATACTCGAGATATCTTTTCTGGGTGAAGTGCTACATCGGTATATTCATGCGCTTGCGAATTATTTCTCTTTGATTCTTCTGTAGTGCATAATAAATACCACCAACTGTCCAATTCCAAACTACAGTCTCCTAAAATCTTTCCAACTATATATCCACTTTGAATTCTGCATCGTCTTTGAAATACTCCCTGTCTCTGAAAGCTTCAATTCCTAGAGTTGTCTTAAGTCAAACTTTTAAAACTTTGACCGAATTTCTAGAAAAAAAACACTAAGACTTGTAGTACCAAATTAGTACCATTAGATTTATCATAGAATATATTTTTTATAAGATACTCATTTTATGTTATAGATATTGATGATCTTTTCTATAAAGTTGGTCAAACTTTAATTTTTTTACCGGTACATATTTTAGGAATTGAAGCTTTTAGGGACATACTCCCTCCGTACTGGTATTAGAAGTCGTTTAGGACATGATTGCGCATACCAAGGAGTGCTAAAGAGTGATTAATTATGGGGGAGTTTGCCATCTTTGCCCTTATTAAATAGGCCTGCGGGTGTCTCTTGTACAACAATTCTTTGTAGCCTGATTGATAAACGCTCCGCGGCCCGAGGCCAGAAGTCCAGCGTTCGAAGCCCTTGGCCATAGTTTTTTTGACCTCTACGTGGATTTTGCATGGGGAGCGACGGCGTGAGTGGTGTGCGGCTGCGAGAGGAACACAACTGGTGGCCTATTAATGTGGCCAGGGAAACGAACGTGCGGCGCGGGAGCCGAATTGCGAGGGGCAGCGGCGTCCAATGCTTCACACGCCAGAACGACTTCCTTTGATTCATTTTGTGCAAACGCCAGAACGGCCTCTAATACCAGTATGGAGGGAGTATAGAGTAGAAAAGCTCCAGTCATGTCTGAATAAACATAACTAGAAGCAGATCGTTAAGGCATCATTATTAGCAAGTTAGAAAATCCGGGGCTGCCCCAAAGGATCGCAAAGGACAAACGGACTGGCGGCCGGCATTGCCTGCATCCAACGCGTCGCGTCCCCCGTATGGGCGTCAGCGTCACGTCGCTCTTCCTTCCCCGGCCAGTGCATCTGCATGCAGGCAGGCAGCCCCATCACGAACCGGCAACACCACCAAAAGGTCCAGGGTCCAAAGGGGAGCAAAACTACAAAGAAACGGCGGATGTCGATGCAAATGATTGAGCGAGGACGCTGTACACAGCAGCGACCGCTCCTCCGCCAGGCCACGGCGCCGCAGCGTGCCAGCCAGTGCAAACCTTCGCGGCGCCCTCGCCCCGGCCCCAGCCGTGGCATCGCCGTTGGAATTCGGAAAAGGCGAGCATTATTGCCTTGCCCGAAGTTGACACGCACGCATGGGCATTATTCAGACGGGACGTAGATTTCCGCGACAGTGACGGTGGTGGTTGTTAACGCGAGCCTTGCTGGGCCGGTTTGGATGACATGGCTCCATCGAGCGTCTCCGTCCGGACACTTGGCGGCGCCCCTGATCTCCCACCGGGCGGTCGGAGACGTCGTCTGATCTCTGATGGGGTACCATCGAGATGCTTTGCTCCGTGATTCTCTCTGGCCCTTTGGATTTGGGTTTTGTGGCCCTGAGGCTCCGAGCTACGTACGCGAGAGAGAATATGGAGTGACAGAAGCTTGCATTATTGCAATTTTCTATGTCACCTGGCCAAGCCCACAGAATCTGAATTTGGCGTGTCAGTATCCAGGTCACTGTTAGATTAGATCATCATTCTTTTATGTAGCCCCGGGCTCGTATGGATGAAATATCTCCTTACCGATTCTTGAGCAGAATTTATATGGTCGTTTCTTTTGCATAGATAGACAGACCAGGGCAAAGTTCTGATCTAAACATGGGAATAGTAAATTGGAGTATCTCGTAGCGATTCTCTCTGCTCTCAGTTTTTCAGCTGTGAATCCATTCACACGGTTACAATAATCTCCCTTCTTCTGGGGAAATGAGGTCAGAATTAAAGAAGCTTTCATGGTGATATGATGCTTTTTCTCATGAACTATCATGGCTTGGTTGCCAAGTTAGTTGGAAGGCCGACAACGCGTCTACCGAGTTCAATGAAACGAGGACATCCATGCCAGCAAAGGTCGCTTCAAACCAAGTTTAGTTGGCAAAATTTTTGGGTTTTGGCGACTGTAGCATTTTCGTTTTTATTTGACACATTGTCCAATCATAGAGTAAATAGGCTCAAAAGATTTATCTCACAAATTACAGGTAAACTGTGCAGTTAGTTTTTATTTTCGTCTATATTTAATGCTCTATGCATGCGACCAAAGATTCGATGTGACGGGGAATCTTGAAAATTTTTGCGAACTAAACAAGGCCCAAACAACAAGGGAGAAAGCAAGAAGCAACAGTGACCGGTTACTGCAGCTAGGGCCTTGTTTAGTTGCAAAATATTTTACAAAATATGAATAGTACCAATTTCGTTTGTATTTAACAAATATTATCCAATCATGGACTAAATAAGCTCAAAAGATTTGTCTCGTCAATTTCGACCAAACTGTGTAATTAGTTTTTATTTTTATCTATATTTAATACCTCATGCATACGTCTAAAGATTCGATGTGACGGGAAATTTGAAAAATTTTGCAAAATTTTTTGGAAGTAAACAAGGCCTAGGTGCGGCCACCGCTCAACACAACACCTTTCTAGCTGGTGGGGTAGCACTAGCCCGGACGCCTGCCGTAACAAGTCACGGAACCCCAGCGAATCAAGCAAAAGGCCGCCAGCACAGCACGTCTAGGCAATCATGAATAATACGAGGTAATTATATGACTCTAAAACCGTGTGTGCGATGGACGTAGACTGTAGACAGAAGTGTCAAAATAAACAGCCGAGTCGCTGTAGATTTACCGTCATCTGAAGGCTGAAGCTGTCTTACGCGACGCGACAAATAGGAGAGGATGGCAAGTGGACTGACACGGCCGCCCCAGTCGCAGTCGGTCATGTGGCGCTGGGCCTACAAGGCCTTGAACGCCTTGACGGACAGCGAGCGTGCTGTCGAAACACCTGTCCACGGCCCATTGATATTGCTGCTTGGCGGTTTGTAGCAATGGCGAAATGGTCGCCATCTGACATTGCCACATAAGGCCAAGCATGATCAAAAGCCCATAACGTTACATAGCTCTCTAGTAGATTGATTGGCCATCCGGGAATATAAGATTAAGATATACTAGAGAGATGCTTCGAAGTGAAGCTGCAACAAAGTGCGTAGACTGAACCCTCGAATCATCTCATGCATAAGTGAAATGCAGTGTCATGGCACCTTCCCCTCTTGCCAGGGCTATATGCATACTGATGATTTTGGATATTTGCAGTAACGAACAGATGATAATATATGCATTGACGTTTTGGATTGCATGTAGTTATTGAATTTTGATATTTGAAAAATTGTACACGTACATCCACCATAAGAAGTATATTTTGCGAAGTTATATGAGGTCTTATTTAGTTGGTGAAAAATTTTGGGTTTGGCTACTGTATTTGATAATTATTGTCTAAGTATAGACTAATTAGGCTTAAAAGATTCGTCTCATAAATTATAGTTAAACTCACGTCCAAAGATTCAATGTGACGGTCTTGAAAAAATTTAGAAAATTTTAGAAACTAAACAAGGCCTGAATATAACAACAAGATTTATGGTTAACAGTTGTGTTTGGAAGACTAGGTTGATGTCTAAAACATTATTGAACTTTGTTTTGGAGGAAGTTAGTAGTACCATGCATGTTGGTAAGTGCTGAGAGTTTATTTTAGGGCCTGTTTGGTATAGCTCACAACAGCTTCATGAGCTGTTTTTTTTTGCCAAACATTTATTTCCAAAACAGCTTCATGGGTGAAGCTGTGTTTTTCCTCCTCTCACAAAGACATAAGTTGGATAAAGCTGGAAAAAAGTAGCTTATTGCAGTTTCTCCCTCATTTCTCTCTCTCAACTATGCATGAAGTAGTTGGTGAAGCTATTTTGCCAAACACTTTCTCCAAAACAGCTCAGCTTCATCTAGAAAGTCACTCATGAAACTATTTTCAAAAAAACAGCTTTACTAGTGAAGTTTGTGCCAAACAAGTTAGATTGACGGCTCCGCTACTGACTAATACTCACGCGGCCCCGGGCGAAGCAAACCTTACCAATAATACCAGCGGTACCACCTGCAGCAGGTTGTCACTGGCGGTGTCGCACCGCAATTGGCAGGTTAGTCACCAATCCGGGCTAGCCAAATATCCATGGTCCCGTGTACGAGTACAGCGACATGTTTGATTGTGATCTGATTTAAGATTGACTCGATCAGCTGTTACATCGCCGGGCGCATCTCGAAACGCCATTGCTGGCATTCGGCTGTACGTAGACCTCTCCCGGTTAGTCGCCTCAGTGTATACGTGGGGAAAAAGCTAAAAAAAGGTACAACTTTTCCGTAACAAGTTCAATTCGTTTGCGTGTTATCGGATAACGATAAGGTCAGTCTCAATAAGATTAAGATTTCATGAGATATGTCATACATATTTATTAGGATGTTATATCAGTAGATTTATATTTTTTGCATAAAACGAAGAGGTGAGACAATGAATTCGTTTTATCCCCATAACACGAGTTGGGCAACGTTTCCCACAACGTGAAATGGGAACGTCCATTGAGAAGGCTTTACGTTTCATCGGAACGGGAAGGCGGGCTCGAGCCAGGCAGCTCCGCCGCGCGTGAGCCGCTGGGCGGGCGAGGCCGCTCCGCCGCACGGGCTGCTCCATCGCGGGCAAGTGCCTCCGCCACGGTCGGGCGCCTCCTTTGAGCAGGGTGAGGCCGCTCCCCCGCAGTCGAGCACCTTTGCTCCGCCGCACAAGCTACCATGAAGGAGCCGCAACGAGATGAGGGGAAGGCGGCCGCGGGATGGAGCTCCATCGTGCCACGCCATGGAGGAGCTCTGCCGTGTCGCGTAGTTGTTTCATCGTGAGCTAGCGAGGTCCGCTAGCCACAGGCGAGCTCCACCGAGTGCCGCGAGTCCGTCTAGGCCGCGCGCCGTCGCGCGTGGGGTGAGCGGGCCGGGCGTGACCGCTGGGCGCCCTGCTCGACCTCCATGGCTCTATGCTCAGCGTCCATGTAGGGAAGAGGATGTTGTGGAAAAAACACAAAGATAGGGACAGGTGGTACCCATGATTAGGTAAATAATCTAGGAAACCGTGCAATAAAACTTTGCATTGGAAGAGAGCCCTGTTTTATATCTAAGTTTCACGTGTTGGAAACTGTGAGGTAAAACTTAGCATTGAGACTGACCTAATAAGGTCATCCTCAGTGGAGTTTCATGACCTAATTTCCAACACTGGAAATAGTGCAGAAGAGTTTTATCCCCACGAAACTTGCTCTACTTCTATAAAACTCTTATCATCTCTCTCTTCATTAATACGGTGTCATATCAGCATATTTAATGTCCATAAAACTCAATTGAGATTGGCCTAATGGGATTTTTTGTGTTCGGTTTAATGTCGTGACGGGGAGCGTTCCACACAAGTCGGACCGACCGGTCGGGACATGACTAGGAGTTTACAAAAAAACAATTTCCACTCTAACATCGACACCTGGTGCATGAAACATCGATAAGATGCTACGCACTAACAAGATGTTTGGGTCTGCTTTAGTGTAGGGAGCTATCTTAAGATAGTGTTTGGTTTTAGAGATAGGATGGATGAAGTTTAGTTCGAAGACAATTAGAGACAAAACCATCTTAATAGGGAATATACCCTCTAGATAGAGGTTCAACTCGTCCTAAAATTTTTTACGAAAGATGTTATCCGAGGTGGGACAAGAATTGTACGTGCATATAAAGAGCGTGAACTAGATGGCATTGGTGTTGAGGAAGAAGGCCGCACATGAGTACATGACGGTGCTCTAGACATGGGGGTGAGGCTGTGCGACCGTGGCCAAGCTCGCCGCGGAGAAGGGGAGGAAGAGGATGGACACGCACTAAGGATGTCGGTGGGGCAAAGGAGGAAGAGGAGTGGCGTGCGGGTGAGCTCCACAGCAGAGGAGAGAAGGAAGACAAGCGGTGAAGGCGTTGGCCGCGGAGCTACGGGGTGCGAGCATGGAGCTACTAGGCACAAAACGTGTTGGTGCTGACCACAAGCATAGAGGTGCTGGTCACGAGTGTGGCATGTTGGAATAAGTGTGGAGATGTGGGCGACGAAGACATGTTAGTGTGGTGGACTGGTGGTGTCTATGGTTGGGGACGAAGTGGTATGTAAGTTGAAGAGGAAGAAAAAACAAGAAAAAAATTGATAGATCTCCTCATAATTTATAGCCCTCATACGAGATTAGTGTCAATGGTAAATTGAATAATGAAAAAGGTTGTTTATCTTTCATTAGTACTCCTCTAATTATAAATCTTGTTGTTGGCATCTTTCTTTCCTCAGATGGATCTATAGGAGTATAGTAAGAAGCATAATGTGCTCAAACTTTGAGAAAATGAACCTGCACTTAGTAGTAAGTTAAGTAGATTTTTTCCCGACTATACATCGTGTCCCTAACATCTCTCTACTTAAGGATGGGGACGATGCTCCAAATGAGTACCCACAATTTTTTCTCTAGTGTAACTAAATAAACTAAATAAACAAAATAAGAAAAAAAAACTGTCTATGTAGTTTATTAAACTATATTAGAGAAGAACCACGAGTATTCATTTAGAGAGTCATACCCATCCTTACCTCTACTAAGCAACTAATCCTGCAAAGGAGGGAGCGCAGCTAGGAGCCTAGGACTCTACGACGCGCGGCCCGGCTGCCTGCGCTCGCGCCCTTCTCCTTCTGCACGATGCGGCATAGCTTCGCGCGACCAGAACAGAGAACGGATAGGTAAGGGTAATATCATCTTTTCTTGATGCTCCAAAGGGCTGGCTGACGGTCCAACTGACGGATTGGACGGAAGGGTCAAGAAACTAAAAGAAACTCGTTTTAGAACTAAATAGGCAAGTTAACAAAAGAGACCATGAAATTAAGCATAACTCTTTTTTAGGGCCTGAGACACTAGTTTTCTCAAACTTTTTTTTTGTGGGAGCACGTTTGCTGGCTGCTACTGGGGCCATTCGAAAACGAGAATCGACTTAGATCCGCTAATAATGGACCAAGAAATTGGCCCAGCAATCATTCAGGCCCGCGCCCAGCTGCCGGCGCCGCGACCACATCTCCCAATGGGCCCCATCAAACAACATTGCTCTCTCTCTCTCTCTCTCTGCACGTCCTCTCGTGCCCACACGTGCAGGAACCGTTCGATTCCGATCGACGGCCAATGGCGCTACCCAGATCCGCATGCGGCACCATATTAGCCCGTGGCGCGCCTGTCTCCTCGTGTGAGGGAGCTCGCCAGAAAAGAGTAGCTGACAGTCTGACACCCGCAAGCCGCAAAGCGCAGCCTCGCTACAGGAATGCTGAGAAATGTCTGACCTTGCCGGAAAGCGCAACCTGCGCGGCGGCCGCAACTGCCACCGGAAGCACGTCGAGGACGGGTAGGTCCATCAGCCTCATCGCCGGATTTTCAGGTAAATTCAGGTCAGGTTCAGGTCAACTCTTCTGTGTCCAAGAATTCAACATCGAAGAAAGGAAGGAGGTGGCCAGCAATGGAGGATGCGGTGGCGGCGGACGGGAAGAGCGTGCTGCAGGGGCGGTACGAGCTGGGGCGGGTGCTGGGGCACGGCAACTTCGGGCGGGTGCACGCGGCGCGGGACCTGCGCACGGGCCGCGGCGTCGCGGTCAAGGTGGTGGCCAAGGACAAGCTGGAGCGCGCGGGCATGGCGGAGCAGATCAAGCGCGAGATCGCCGCCATGAAGATGGTGTCCCACCCCAACATCGTGGAGCTGCACGAGGTGATGGCCACCCGCTCCAAGATCTACCTCGCCCTCGAGCTCGTCCGCGGCGGGGAGCTCTTCTCCCGCATCGCGCGCGCGGGGCGCGTCCGGGAGGACGTCGCGCGCCGTTACTTCCGCCAGCTCGTCTCCGCGGTCCACTTCTGCCATGGCCGCGGGGTGTACCACCGGGACCTCAAGCTCGAGAACCTGCTCCTCGACGAGGCAGGCAACCTCAAAGTGGCGGACTTCGGGCTCAGCGCGCTCGCCGGCCACGCACGCTCCGACGGGCTGCTCCACACCGCCTGCGGCACGCCATCGTACGTCGCCCCCGAGGTGCTCGGCGGGAAGGGCTACGACGGCGCCAAGGCGGACCTCTGGTCCTGCGGCGTCATCCTCTACGTGCTCCTCGTCGGCAGATTGCCGTTCCACGAGGACAACCTCATGGTCATGTACCGGAAGATGCAGCGCGGCGAGTTCCTCTGCCCGCCGTGGGTCTCAGCGGACGCCCGGAAGCTCATCGGCGACCTGCTCGACCCAAACCCGAGCACGCGCATCACCGTCGCTCGCCTCGTCGAGACGCCGTGGTACCAGAAGCCGTTGCCCGTCCTGCCGCCCCTCAACGTCAAGGAGCCCGCACCCGGGGCCGGGGCAACCCCGGACGCTCGCCGTGCCAGCGCCGACGACAAGGAAGAGCCCGAGGTGCTGAACGCGTTCCACCTCATCTCTCTCTCGGAGGGCTTCGACCTGTCCCCGCTCTTCGACCATGGCCGCGGCGTAGGGAGGTGCAGCGCGGGCGGCGTCCGTTTCGCGACGCGTGAGGCCGCCAGCAGCGTGGTCTCCCGTCTGGAGTCGTTGGTCACCACCGGCCGCGGAGCCAACATGCGCGTGACGAGGAGCGGCTCGCGGGGCGTGCGTCTGGCAGTGGCCGCGGAGATCTTCAGCGTGGCGCCGTCGGCGGTGCTCCTGGTGGACGTTAATAAGGACGGTGGCGACACGATGGAGTACCAGTCGTTCTGTAGCGAGGAGCTCCGGCCGGCGCTCAAGGACGTCGTCTGGGCCTCCGGCGAGGACACTCCGGGAGCCGCTTGATGTCGTCGCTGTCGTTCCTGCCACCATTATTGTCCTTGCCCATCCATCGCTGTTGCCTGTTGGTGTCCGTGTAGGGAGGCGTGCATTATTGTTTGGTGCCGAAGTGATGTTTGCTTGTCGTTTGCCACTCGTAGTTGATGGTTTCTCTGCCTGGTGTACCTGCTGCTGGCAGTCGGCGTTGGCGCGCGCGGGCAAACAGAATCGGCGGGAACCAGAACTCGTATCCTGAGCGCCCATACCAATACCATGTCAGCTCTGAAAGCGTGTGAGTGTGAACTGTGAAGTCCGAACTGAAGAACTGTGAAGTAGTGCGAATGTACCACGGTATCTGATGTGCTTTGGATTCACTTGTGTATAGTTTATTGGACCGACTTGTATTAAAATTCAGGGCATCTACGCCTCAACCAAGGTCTCCCACAGTCCATCTCTGTGAGAGATCGAAGCTCCGAGAAACACAGTGAGAGGAGCGCACAGAGGGAGAGAACTGAAAATAATGGCTTCAAGGCCGGTCTGAATGGGGGATCCAAAGGGATTTCCTTCTCATTAAATTATATGACACATCATCAAATCTGCTTAGATGGCAATATACTACGCTCGTCCCGATTATCCAGACAATGAAATCCCCTTGAGGTTGTCGAGTTACATTCCATCGCGCTCGGTGGGATCTCCAGCGACGTGCGTGATTCTCCCTCTCGGCGCCACCTCCTGCGCTTCCTCCTTCCTTTTCGCGCCAACTCCCTCAATCCCCAACCCTATAAACCCACCTCCTTCCATGGCTGCAGTTTGTCGCTGCTCCGGTTCCTTAGGTGGGCGGTGGGTCTCTATGGGCAATGTTGTCACAGGAATTCAGCTTGAATTATCTAGTAGTACTATCTAATCTTCTAGTGTTACCTGCATGCAAGGTGCAAGGAGTTACCTTTAGTAATTCTAGGTTATGCTGTTTATTAAATCTTAGTAGTGATCATCGTTACCTTGTTTATCAAATCTTAGTAGTGATCATCAGTACCTTGTTTATTAAATTGTTGTCGATCATCATTCATCAGTACCTGATATTGCGATACATGTATTGGGCTTGTGAATCTGTTTTTTTCCTTGATCTTGTATTCTCTTCTCTGTCACTGTATCATTGTATGGCTGAAGTTCAGAGGGGAGATCCAGGCTGATGGCCAAGAGGCAAGGGAAGTCTTCTGTATAATTCAGTGGCAGAGGATGATGTCGCAGTGAGATGTCATTTTCAATTGGTGCTCACATTATTGTCATTTTGCATTTTCAGATGTCTGAACTTGATACATATCGCGACGACACTCATGTAAAATGAATCCAGCGAACGATTTTCGACCAATCAAACTATCCTTTTTAGGAAAGTACTTAGTCTGATACCATTTTTGGACGGACCCTAGAGACACGCGACTCCCAAACTCCTTTCGGACAGACGTTGCATGCACTTTTTTTTTCTTTTCGTATGCAGCCACACGAGCGATGGTAGTTTTACTTTCATATTTTTTTTAAACCACACGCATAACTTAGAAAACTGAGGTACATAACATAACTTTTAAGATTAACTTAGTAGTTCTAAGTTATACAATATTACTTTTTTCTTTTGCGCAAAATTTATATTATTAAAACCGTTGCGAGAATAGCATTCTCTTTACGTTTCAACAGTTTTTTCAGAAATTAATCATTCAGGAACGTAGAAAAAAGGAATTTAAAAAGGGTGGAGGAGTAAAATAAAAATAACTTTTACACCTTATATTACACAACAACTTCCATATAGATAATGCGAAGCTACATAACAAGTTACATAATAGATTTGCATAACTTATACAACTATGATATTCAACGTCCATGTGTTTTTAATTGAAAGATATGCAAAATATATAATGTGTAAAATAATAAATTCAAATAACAAAGTTGACTAGAAGAAACACTTTAGTTAATAGTAAATACTAACATGGTTATCTAATATAATATGATAACACATGAAACTAAATGCAGTAAGTTCATAAAATAAGTTAAGATGGCATACACATAAAAACACAAGTTTTATATATATATATATAGACACACACACACACACACACACACACACAAAGTTAATAAATAAGTTAGTTAGCATTCTTTTGTGGACGGAGGTAGTAATTTAGAATAGAGGAAGTATATAAGTTACACAATACAACTTATGTACATAAGTTACCAAAATAATATATTAGTGTATATACAAAGTTTTGCTTTTATAAAAGTTATTCACATAAACATAAGTTACATAGTGCAACTTAGCAGAATAAGTTAGCAACATAACTTAGCATAATAAGTTAAGAGCATAATTATATGTTATAAGTTAATATACATAAATTGCTACTAAAAAATAAAATTCTTCGAAATATATGGAATTTGGGTCTAGTTTTGTTCGCCTTGTCACGTTGAATACACCGGTGCAGACGGGATTAAAAATAGACACACCGTTTACAAATTATAGTAACTTGAAATAAATGTTTTGTTTTTTAATGGTGATGTAAGAAATAAGGAAAAGAGGAACGGGGAGGAGAGTGGACGGTCAGCCTGTATCTGTTGGGTCGTTCGCTATATCTGAAATAGATAAACGTCCCTAGAAAATGAATTTGGGTACATATCGGCATGACCTATATTTTATTTGCTGAGGCGAGTGTATAGTTTCTCAAATATATGTGGAGGGAGAAATTAGAAAAAATAAAATAAGTTGGGAAAAATAAAGGAAGAAAGATTTTGAAAAATGTTCTGAAATTTTAAATTAGTTTGGTTTATCAAAATTGCAAAGTTTTGAATTTTTTGAGTTTCAAAATGTACTTTGATTTGGTTTTGAAATGGCTTTGACGTAAAAGAAAAATGAAGTAAAAAAGGAATCTCCCTCTCCCTTTCTAGCCCAAACAAGTCCAGCAAACCCATCTCTGCTGTTTGTCTGTCTTGGCCCGAACAGCCCAACCGTCCCAGGCTCGGCCACAAGCCCAGGCTTCGGCCCGCCTCCCTCCCTCCCGCTCGGCCTCCCTTCTCCCGCGCTCAAGCCCACCGTCGAGGCCCATTTAACGTTCAGTGGAGAAACCACCAGCCCGCAGCCATCCTTATATTCATCTGATTTTGAAATGAATATTTGTGACCTTAAATAAATTTAAATACAAATATTTTCAACTACAAAATTGTATAATTTTTTGAGGTCAACTTTGGTTTTTGATGTTTCTCCATCTGAAGTTGTTTGAAAATTTTAAATTTCAAATGTGAGAAATTCAAACATTATTTTCTTAAAGATGATTTCAAATAAAAAAATTGTCAACTAAAAATTTTTTATAACTTTTCAAGAACTGTAACTTTCGTTTTGGTTGTTTATACATCTAGGTTGTTTAAAAAAACTCGAATTTTATTATATGAGAAATTGAAACTAAATTTTCCTTGGATAGATGGTTTCAATTGGAAAAGTTATCAAATATAAAGGCCATTTTGAAAAAAACTGAATGATTTGGATTTCAAATGTGAGAACTTTAAACAAAATTTTTTGGATCTGAATAATTTGAAATGAGAAAGTTTTGAACTACAAAGTTATAGAAACAAACACCTTTTGATATAAAGTTTGTCCTCCCCCGACTTCATTTGAAAATCTTATGAATTTTAGTTTATTGTGCGACAATCATTTTTATAGATAAATCTATTTGTAAGGACGGTAGGCCTATAATAGCAGGATTTGTAGAGGCGGCTGAAAATACCACCTGTCCCTACAAATTTAGAGACGGTTGGTTTCGAGAATAATTTTTAGAGAGAACTTATCGAGCTGCCCCTATTGAAAAAAGGAGGCCCTTCCGCAACTGCTTTTTTTTTTTTTTTTGCAGCAGTGGGAAGTGGGAACTGCCTTGTGGGTGTGGCATGCACAGACATGGCACATAAAGTGATGACACCAATTAATTTATGGAGCAAGGGTCTATTTAGAAGAGCTACAACAACTCTAGATCTGCAAAAAAAATTCCTCCCGCTTTTCTTATCAAACACCTCTAACTCCAATTCCAGATAAAAAACATGGATTTGGCTCCTAAATCCACAGATTTCGTGGAGCACCGGTGCTCTTGAACTCTCAAATTCAGAGTAAAAAACTACTCAGGCTTTATTTAGTTCCAAAATATTTTAGATCAAATGCAAACTTTTTGGCTATTTTGTAGTTTGGAAGTAAACATGCCCAAAATATTTTGGCTCTAAACTTTTTGCAAAATTAAATAGGGACATTAAGGCCTTGTTTAGTTCTTTTTTTTTACAAAATGGACATTGTAGCACTTTCGTTCGTATTTGACAAATATTGTCCAATAATGGAATAATTAGGCTCAAAGGATTCATCACGTAAATTACATATAAACTGTGCGATTAGTTATTTTTTATCTATATTTAATGCTCTATAAATGTGCCGCAAGATTCGATGTGACAGGGAATCTGAAAAATTTTACAATTTTTTTTTGAGAAGTAAACACCAAAACCACAAAAATTGGTGTTAGAGTTTTTGTGGGCTGCTCAAGATTTTGGGTTTTTTTGCAAAATACTTCAAGAACTAAATAAGGCCTCACCTTGCCACTAGTAACATACCCATAACGATCATAGGTATCCAATTTTGAAAGCCTAGGATCAGGATGGCTTGCCAGCGTACGGCATTGTTTAGTTCGCGATTTTTTTAGACATTTGTATTTAATAATTAAATATAAATGTCTAAAAAATCGCGAACTATAAATTAACTAGGTTTAAAAGATTCGTCTCATATTGTATAATTAATTATTTTTTATCTATATTTAATTTTTTATGCATACGTCTAAATATTTAATATGACAAAAAAAATTAAAATCTTTTGAGAAAAAGAAGACCTAAGCAAGCCCCGCATGGACGCAACGAGCATGCATGCACATGCAGTTCTCTCAAGGCGCACAGGAGATTTGGGCATGGTATAGTTCTGGAATTTTTTTTGGTTTTTGGGACTATAGCAATTTCGTTTTTATTTGACAAATATTGTCCAATTATAGAGTAACTAGACTTAAAAGATTCATCTCGCGATTTACAGGTAAACTGTGCAATTAGTTTTTATTTTTGTCTATATTTAGTACTCCATACATATGCCGTAAGATTCGATGTGACGGGAAATCATGAAAAGTTTTTGGTTTTTGGGTGTAACACCTGATTTTAAGGACAAAACCAGATATGTACCATATGTGAATTTTAGAAGACAAACCTCACATATAGCTACAAATAAGAGATAATATCAAAGGACAACACATAAATTATATAGCGTACATAAATAATCGGAAACAACCTTAGGCAGCAAACCACGAAAGATAACTCCAAACTTTGGGTGTTAACTTCACTCTACAGGATCCAACTGACTGGTTGATCACAAGCCCAATACTTCTCCTGAGGTGTGGGGGAGATAGCAAGAGTGAGTCCAAGACGAACTCCGCAAGTATAACAACTAGATAGTATAGATCCCACGGTCTCATGATCAATATGACATAGATAATATAGAGCATTAAACAATAAACATTGAGTATCTTAACACAACAAGATTCATCACCTTTAATGTAAGAATCCCCAAGGCCGCTCATGACCGTGAGCACGGCTAGTATACCAGTTTTTAACACTCTGCAGAGGTTGTACATCTTTACCCATGAGTCATGATTTACCCTTTCGCCCGAGGTGATCAGCCTCTTAACCCTCTACCAAGGAAGGTCGGCAGGGATCACTATGAAGTCTTTCAAAGGTTTGTCTAACAAGTTAGGGCCGCTTGGTTTCGGTAGTCAGTCCGTATGATTCTACCCCGCAGGGAATCCACGGTCTGCTATCCCCCATTTGCGCCACAAGGGTAACCTCTAACAGGCTAGAAAAGTTACTCATACTTGACTAAAGCCAGAGCCATCATAGCCCTCATGGTTGCACTTTCATCCCGGTTATCACTTACGAATAAATCCTCAAGTTGCTAAAAAGTCATTATCATCATTTGTTGCTTTATATTAATCTATTCACAAGATCATGGTCATAGAATTAAAACCAAATGCTATACTTGCCTTGATCCAATTGCTCCTGCTAACCCTTCTTGTTCCGCTGGTCGTCAAGAGATCTTGATCACTGAAGCACTGCCCACCAACTAGACTCGGTCACCAAACATCATCACACAAGCAATCGGAGACAGACATACACGAAACAAACAAGATTACAATTAGAATAGTACACCAGCAGTAAATAAATGTAAATAAAAGTTTCCAAAATCATCTACACGCTGCTACGATCACGTCAACAAGAATTTCACGGAAAACAGAGTTACGACGCGAAATCTACACATTGAACGGGACTACAAAGGCTATCTGTGGACTTGTATTTATCTTGGAAACCTAACAGTGATGAATCTAGACAACAATGGTACCAACACGAAGCTTATGAAATTATGAAACTAATGTAACTTGAACGGATCGAATCGGAGCTAAAACGGAGAAAATATGAATTTTCTAAGATTTTCCTATAGAAAAGTAATTAATTAGTTAGGGTCACAAAATTAAAATGCTTCAAACTGATAAAACAGTTAGACTAACATTTAGATCTCGCAAATACGAACCTAACGCAAGTTGAATAGGTCAAATCGGAGTTAAAACAAATATTTTAAGGCCAAAACAAACTCAGTGGCATTTTTGTAAATATAGAAAATGTATTTTGAGATAAATCGGCAGACTTTACGTTTTCAAAAACAGGAAGCGTATTCCTTCATATGCGCTTTGGACCGTGGGTTAGAAATTAGAAAACCTGGGGTCTCTTTAGAAAATTTGCAAGGCCGAAGGGGTATGGGCATTTCCTGGCCGTTGGATTCAAGATCCACGGCCGAGAAGATGGAAGGGAAGAGAGGGGGCGGGGCTGGCGGCCGAAACAGTATTGGCTGCGGCGGCGCGCCATTGTTGGCGGCGCTGAGCTCGCCGGAGTTGGTCGCCTGGCCGCTACAGTGCACCAAAACAATATCCGATTGCTCCGGGAGAGAGAGGAGGGCGAGGGGAGTTCATTCCCGGCCTCGGCGTGGCCCGATAGCTCCCCTGCAAGGCGGCCGACGGAGGCGCCATTGACGGCCCCTTCGGGGCTCGTGGGGACGGCCCTAGGAAGCACCGAAATGCACGGAAGAAAGCCGAAGAGGGAGAGGGAGATGAGGTGCGCTCACCGGCGTGAAGAAAGAAGACGAAGATGGCTCAGCGAGACCGGACGGAGTGCGACGGTCACGGCTCTGGCGGCGATCTTGCTGCGCGTGCTCCCATAAGTGAAAGGGCAAAACGAGAGGGGGAAAGAGGAGAGGGAGTGCGGCTCGGGCGTGGACGCATAGCCGAGGCGCGGGCAAGAAGTGGTGGGGATCGTGGGGAGCGGGGGCTCGGCGGTTCTGCTGAACGGAAAGGAGAGAGGGAGGGGGCGGTTGGGGGGAAGGAGAAGAAGCTGATGGGTGGGTCCCGCTTGTCAGCCACTGGAGAGAAAGAGGAGGGGGAAGGGGTTGGCCGGCTGGGCCGACTGGGCCTGCAGGCCGAAAGTGAGGGTGGGGGGGGGGGGGAGAAGGGTTTTCCTTTTTATTTTTCAACTCATTTTCAAAAGTATTTTCAATTTGAATTTTGAACAAATTTTTCTTTTGCGAAATTCACACATCACAAAATAAAATGCCACAGCATGAATACACACACAAAAAATGTTTTCTAAACTTATATTAAATTTATTTTCCCAAAATTTATTTATTATTTTTTCCTATAATTTATGAGCACAAAATAGCAAATTAAATTATTTTTCATCTATTTCCAAAAGAGCAAAATTTAAGGTGTTACATTGGGTCAACTAAGGGCGTGTTTAGATTATGGATGAAAATTTTTTGGGTGTCACATCGGATGTGTCGGAAGAATGTCAGAAGGGTTTTTTAGAAACTAATAAAAAAACAAATTACATAGCTCGTCAGGAAACAGCAAGACAAATTTATTAAGCATAATTAATCTGTCATTAGCATATGTAGGTTATTGTAGCACTTAAGGCTAATCATGGAGTAACTAGACTTAAAAGATTCGTGTCGCGATTCTCAACTAAACTGTATAATTAGTTTATTTTTTTATTTACATTTAATGTTTCATGCATGTGTCTAAAGATTCGATGGGATAGATGAAAAATTTTTGGGCGCCCTTGTTTAGTTCGCAAAAAATTTTATTTTTGGCTACTGTAGTATTTCGTTTTTATTTGACAAACATTGTCCAATCACGGAGTAACAAGGCTCAAAAGATTCATCTCACAAATTACAGCTAAACTGTGCAATTAGTTTTTATTTTCATCTATATTTAATGCTCCATGCATGCGACCAAAGATTCGATGTGACGGAAAATTTTGAAAATTTTTACGAACTAAACAAGGTAAACAAGGCATGGACTGCGATTGCTGTAGCTGTAGCGGCAGGCTGCGCAGCATGCATCTCATCTCCTACAGCCTGCAGTACACCACATCCACACACTCTGTGTAATCCCATAAAGAGTACAGCTTTATGTTCTCGCGTTAGGAGAGTCAAATAATTCTAAATTTAATTGAATCTATAAAATTTCTAATTTAGTAATATCTGTAATACCCAATTTCAAGGACAAACCAGATATACACTATATGTGAGTTTTAGAAATCAAATCTAATATATACCTACAAATAAGAGGTAATATCAAAAGACAATGCATAATATATATAACGTACATAATAAATGAGAGATAACCTTAGGTAGCAAACAACGGATTAACTCACTCTACAGCATCCAACTGACTGGTTGATCATAAACCTAAAACATCTCCTGAAGTGTGGGGAAAATAGCAAGAGTGAGTCCATATCAAACTCCACAAGTATAGCAACTAGATTGTATAGCTCCCACAATCTCATGATAATGTGACATAAATAATGTAAAACATTAAACAATAAATAATGAGTATTTTAACACAACAAGAATCATCACCCTTAATGCAAGAATCCCTAAGACCGCTCTTGACCGTGAGCACGGCTAGTACACCAGTTTTAAACACTCTACAGAGGTTGTACATCTTTACCCATGAGTCATGATTTACCCTTTTGCCCGAGGCCCGTCGACCTCTTAACCCACTACTAAGGAAGGTCGGTAGGGATCACTATGAAGCCTTTCAAAAGTTCGTCTAACATGTTAGGGCCGCAAGGTTTTCCGGGCGAGCAGATATAGAGCCCTCCTTCCAAATGACACAATGACGCGCAACCTATACACATAAGGACAGAGACTCGCACTATACCCGTGTCGGCAAGCCCCTCTAGCGCCCGTACGGGTAACCTCTAACAAGCTAGAAGAGGTCTTCATACTGAGCTAAAGCCAGAGCCATTATAGCTCTCATGGTTGCACTGTTTTCCCGATTATCACTTACATATAATTCATCAAGTGGCTAAAAGTCATTTTTACCGTTTGTTACTTAACATTAATCAAGTCACAAGATCATAGTCACAGAAATAAAAATCCAAATGCTATACTTGCCTTAATCCAATTGTTCCTGCTGGTCTTGCTAGCTCTGCTGGTCTTACTTGTTGCCAAGGCTCTGATCTTGATCACTGTAGTAACGCTCACCGTCTATTCTCGACCACCAATCATTAACACACAAACAATCGAAGACAACATACACGAAGCAAGCAATACAGCTAAATTACAACAATACACCAAGCAATAAAATATTTTGAAAAAGTAATCTACGCATTACTACGAGCACACAGACGCAAAGAACACAATAAATGAAGCTACGATGCAAAAGAAACGACTACCGAAAGATTGTCTTTATAAGAGAGAAAACTTTAAGCTTCATTTATTTTATGAAAATAAAAGCATCTATAAAATATTTAGAGAAATATCCAAATGGGAGTCAAATTATATATTTAATTTAGAAAACCAAGTTAAACTAGTCATATGTTTATCAACATGTATGTATTATTTAATCCATTAAAAGTTTAACAACTTAAAAAACATGTGAGCCTCTAACTCGAATTTATAATGGGGTTTGAACTGCACACTATAATTAAGGAAAACATATTTTAGTTGACACTAATCAAGTTAAAAGTATCTATAAAAGATCCGATGTGAAAACACTAAGTTGATTTTAATAATAAAACTAGTTGCATTTATATTAAGAAATATAATATTTTATTTAATAAATACGTGACATGTGAAACATTATTACTAACGTGAAATTTTCGTCATTATGAATCTTACACAATTTGAATAGGTCAAAACGGAGTTAAAACGGAGAAAATATGATCTAATCAAACTAGTGTATTTTCTTTGTATTTCTAGATTTGTTTTTCTAAAGGGAAACGACAATAAAACAAATTCATATCATCGTGACATCATCTCGATGTCATCAAGCTAGCATTCGGATTGAGAACCGCCGGTATATGAGCAGAGCATAGGAGATGATGGAGATCTCACCTCGGTGTTTAACATGGATAAGGAGATCGAGCTCGAGCTGTCCATAGCTTCGGAACCTTGACGTGAAACTCATCAATTTGAAGGACCTTGTGTTGTATGCCCGACGACGGCCGAACGACTTGGTAGAAGAAGATGAACCGTGCCGAGTGCTAGAAGCTCTAGGTAGGTACACAATGCTTCAGCAACATGAGGTTTTGGCAACGTCGTGCCCGTCGAACTCCAGACGATGTAAAATTTCGTACAGCTGTGACAACTGACAAGTGCTAGAGTTTGGGTAGGGCGTCACAGTAGGGCTCGCGCCAAGCCGTGTTCTTAGCGGTATCAGTCTGTTCCTTAGACGGTCATGTACTGGTGGACAAAAGAATATTTGGAGATTTGCAAGGGAGTTTAATACGACACTGCGAGATGTTGATAAACAAGTGAAGATGAACATGTCTAACAGAATTACTATCAAGGGCGTCAAGCCCTCGGATAGCTGGCCCTCGGCTACGTAACTCGTAGCCTCGGTCCGTCGTCTTCTTCGGTAAGGGTAACCTGGCCGCAGGCTTAGTTGAAGAGTAGGAGGGAAGATTAGATTGATAATTCTTTCTTGATCTCCATACGGTAGCAAGTACAGAATATATATATGACCTTTTGGCCCAACCGACAGGGGCAACAAGCTCCACTAATTTAGGAACTAATAATATCTAAATTATCTATCTCCTAAGATATTCTCAAGTCCCAACCGAGGGGGACTCTAAAGTCCCAGCCGGGGAGACGCCCTGCGCGCTCCGCGCGTTCCTGGTCGCGGCGCACATCACGCGTCCTCTGGCGCCTGGCATAGGTGCGCCCGACCATAACATCTCTCCCCCCCGTCGAGGAGCAGCTCGTCCTCGAGCTGGAACGTAGGAAACTTGGCGGAACGGCTCCAGGTCTTCCCAAGTGGCGGACGCCACGGACTCCCCTTTCCAGTGGACGAGGATCTGGCGCTCGTCGCGAGCCAGGCGGGAGCGTACCACCCGCTCAGGTTCAGGCGCAACAGCTCCATGGTGCAAGAACGGTAGGGGCGGGGGAGCATCTGGCGGGGTCCCCTGGAACTTCTTGAGCAGGCCAACGTGAAAGACATCATGGATGCGGGCGCGGGGCGGCAAGTCGAGGCGGACGACGACGTCGTTGATGAGCTCGGTGACGCGGTAGGGACCGAAGAAACGCGGCTTGAGCTTGTCGGTGGTCGCCTGGGGAAGGGAAGACGCCGCCCGCTGCCTGAGCCGAAGGAGGGCCCAGTCGCCCACCTGGTACTAGACGTGACGATGAGCCTTGTCGTAGTGGAGCTTTTGAGTAGCCTGAGCTTGCTGCAGCCGGTAGCGGACATCAGCTAGGAACTCATCGCGTTCCTCCATGCTTCGAGCGACGGCGGCCACTCTGGTTTCGCCAGGCTCATATGAGCGGAGCGATGGCGGGTCCCTGCCGTAGACCACGCGGAACGGTGTGTCGCGCAGCGATGTCTGGTAGGCGGTGTTGAAGACGAACTCCGCCTAGGGCAGCCAACGCAGCCACTGCCGCGGTCTGTCCCCCGTGAGGCACCGCAGGTACATGATGATGACGCGGTTAGCCGCCTCGGACTGGACGTCAGACTGAGGATGGAACGCCGTCGTCATGTGGAGCTTTGTCCCCAGCAGGCGCATGAGCTCACGCCAGAAGTTGGGCATGAAGACGGGCTCCCGATCCGACACCATCGATTGAGGAACGCCATGTAGTCGAACGATGTCGCTGAAGAATGCCTGGGCGACGGTCTCGGTGGAGTACGGATGCGCCAGTGGAATGAAATGGCAATATTTGTTGAACCTGTCCACCACGGTAAGGATCACGGACTTGCCATGGACGCGGGGTAGCGCCACCACGAAGTCGAGCGCCACATCTGTCCAAACACCCAGAGGCACCGGTAGGGGCAGCAGGAGTCCCGCTGGATGTAAATGCTCGGACTTGTACCGCTGGCAAACCCCGCACGCGCGCACCAGGTCCTGCACCACCTGTTTCATATTAGGAAAATGGAAGTCACGGCGCAGGCGGTGCAGCGTACGCTGGACGCCCTCGTGCCCCTCCTCATGGACGGCTAGCACAATTTCCTAGAGCAGAGGAGACGTCGGCAGTATGTACAGGCGTCCAGCAAACTGGACCATGCCGTCCACTGTGGCCCACAGCAGTCTACGGGAGCCGGCGACGATGTCGTCTCATAGAGCCACAAGAGCAGGATCGGTGGCTTGTGCTTGACGGAGCCGGTCGAGGAAGTCGAAACGCGGGGCCGAGAGGGTGAGCAGCGCCCCGTCAGCCGTGTTGCGGCGGGACAATGCGTCCGCGACGGCGTTCGCTGCACCCGGCTTGTATTCCACCTAAAAATCAAATCCCAAAAGCTTCCCCACCCAATGATGTTGTGGGATGGTGGCCAAGCGCTGATCAAGCAAATACTTCAAGCTGTAGTGATCAGTTTTGACGGTGAAGCGACGACCCCATAAGTATGGCCTCCAGTGGCGTACCGCCTGAACCAAGCCAATAAGCTCGCGCTCATACGCAACAAGAGCGCGGTGACGAGGGGCTATTGGGCGGCTGAAAAACGCCATTGGGTGCCCCTCCTAGACGAGCACTGCCCCGAAGCCGTGGGACGACGCGTCGCACTCCACCACGAACCCCTTGGCGAAGTCGGGCATGGCGAGGATAGGCGCTGTGGTGACTGCGGTCTTGAGAGCCTCGAAAGCCGCTGCGGCCTCCTCGCCCCAAGAGAAGCCATCCTTTTTGAGGAGAGCAGTCAGAGGCGCCGCAATGTGGACGAACTTGCGATAGTAGCCGGCTAGCCCAAGAAAGCCGCGTACAGCGCGCGCCGAACGAGGAGCCGGCCAGTCACGAACAACTTAGACCTTGGCCGGGTCCATGGTGATGCCTGCCTCCGATATGACGTGGCCACGGTAGGAGACGGAGCTGACGCCGAAAGCGCACTTAGAGCGCTCGACGAAGAGACGATGGCATAGTAGTTCGGCGAGGATGACGCGAAGGTGCCGAAGATGCTCAGCTCAGGACTTGTTGTAGATTAGTATGTCATCAAAGAAAACAAGAACAAAGCGGCGAAGGTACGGCCGAAGCACATCATTCATCAGAGCCTGGAACGTGGTCGGGGTGTTACAGAGACCAAACGGCATGACCAAGAACTCGTAGAGGCCGTCATGAGTGCGAAACACCGTCTTGTGGATGTCGGCCGACCTCATGCGAACCTGGTGGTACCCCGAACGCAGGTCCAGCTTGGTGAAGAAGCGGGCATCGTGGAGGTCGTCGAGCAGCTCGTCGACGACGGGTATCAGATGGGCGTCCTTCACCGTGAGTGCGTTCAAGGCATGGTAGTCGACGTAGAACCTCCATGTCGCGTCTGGCTTCTTGACAAGGAGCACGGGGGAGGAGAATGCAGAGTCGCTGTGGCGGACGATGCCCTGCTCGATCATCGCCACGCACTGCCTCTCCAGTTCGTCTTTATGCGCCGCTGGGTACCGGTACAGGCGCACTGCCACCGGCGTGGCGTCGGGCTTGAGGATGATGTGGTGATCCCGGGCGCGCGCAGGTGGAAGCCCCCGTGGTTCAGCGAAGACGTCGTCGAAGGAGCTCAACAGCCCGTCGTGCAGCGAGTCGGCCGTCGTGGTGGTGTGGAGGCTCGGCGCAAACGGTGGAGCTATGTCGTGCCAGCAGACCGTGCGCCCGTCCTGCTGGAACGCCATGGTCTGCGCCACGAGATCCCAGATGATAGGACCCTACGTAGCCATCCAGTGAGTACCCAGAACCACGTCATATCCGGCCAAGGGCATCACGAAGAGGCCGACGAAGAACTCCTAGCCGTCGATGAGAACAGGGGCCTGGTAGATCACGCCGGGGCACGGAACGCGCTCGCCGTTCGCCACGGTCGCCGTCATATAGGGGCGCGCGCTCGATGGGCAGCCCGGTGCGCTGCGCAGCCTCCTCCCCGATGAAGCTATGAGTGGAGCCTGTGTCGACGAGGGCGATGAAGGAGGCGGCGGCCAGGAGCACCCTGAGTTGTATCGTCTGTCCTAGGGGCACCCCAGCCACGGCGTGCAAGGAGAAGACTAGGGTCTCAGTCTCTCGCGCCTCGTCATCCCCAGCTTCGTCGGTGCCCGCGAGGTCGACGCCGCCGAGGAAGAAGATCCGCTTACAAACGCGGTTATGGCCACGCGTGTAGCGCTCGTTGCAGTTGAAGCAGAGGCCGAGGCGGCGGCGTTCCTCCTGCTCCTGCGTGGAAAGGCGCTTGGCGGCCGGCCGATCGGCAATGGCTGCCCCAGGGGCGTCCGCCTTGGCAGCCGGAGGTGCGGTGAGGGCTAGGCGTGGTGGCGGCGCAGGTAGCAGACCGCGCGCCGGAGCCTTGGCTGGGGCGCCCACGTACTGCTCCCACAGCTCGAGCTGCCGGGCCAAACTCATGGCCGCCGCGAGGGACTGTGCGTTGTGGACTTGGACGTCCAAGCTGAGAGGTGGAAGAAGGCCGCCCGTGAACAGCTGGACGCGCTGGGCTTCGTCTAGGTGACCAGCGCGCGGGAGCAGCACCTAAAAGCGCGCCTGGTAGTCCGCCACCGACCCAGTGCGGCGACAGTCAGCGAGCTCGAAGAGTGGGGCGGACCGGATGGGCGGTCCAAACCGTAGGTTTAGGAGCTCCGTGAAACGGCGCCACGACGGCGTGCCCTCGTCCGTCTGCACCTACATACACCAGAGCTGCGCCTCGTCGTCGAGATTATAGGAAGCCATCCACGTTTTCTCCTCCTCCATGATTCTCTGTTGGTGAAAATATGATTCACACCGATTGATGAAGATGAGGGGGGGTCCTTCGTACCATCATACTTCAGAAAATCCATCTTCTGGAACTTTGGCGGCCGGTCATTGTGATGTTCGCCGGTCAGCGCCTTGGTCCCTGAAGACCCCGTACGTTCCGACGTGAGAGAGGCAATGGCCTTGGCGTTGGCTTCTACCGTGGCTTGCAGCGCCTTGACGGCTTCAGTGAGAGCCCGGAGCTGATTAGCATCACCCATGGCGGAGGGCGAAGAAGTTGTCGAGGCAGCGGAGGTGGGGTTCAGGGCTTCGGCGCGGGGGGTGGTGGGGGGCTGGATGCGGCTGGTGTTGAGGATGAAGAGGATCGTTTGGATCTGGATACCAGGTTGTCAAGGGCGTCAAGCCCTCAGATAACTGGCCCTCGGCTATATAACTCGTAGCCTCGGTCCGTCGTCTTCTCTGGCGAGGGTAACCTGGCCGTAGGCTTAGTTGAAGAGTAGGAGGGAAGATTAGATTGATGATTCTTTCTTGATCTCCATACGGTAGCAAGTACAGAATATATATATGGCCTTTTGGCCCAACCGACAGGGGCAACAAGCTCCACTAATTTAAGATCAACTTAGTGTTTTCACGTTAGTAATAATGTTTCACATGTCACGTATTTATTAAATAAAATATTATATTTCTTAATATAAATGCAACTAGTTTTATTATTAAAATCAACTTAGTGTTTTCACATCGGATCTTTTATAAATACTTTTAACTTGATTAGTGTCAGCTAAAATATGTTTTCCTTAATTATAGTGTGCAGTTCAAACCCCATGACAATTACCATGGCGTGAGATCTTCGTTGCTGCTTGCTCTTTTATGGTTGGTTGTAGATCAATCGTTCCAACAGTGCTTGACTTAGCAGATCAGTACAGCCAGCCTCGGACGCAAGGCAAGGAGCGGCCGGCGGTCGGCGGCGGTAGATGTGTATATGTCACGTTAGGGTTGCTGGTTTCCTGAATTGTCGTCACGTCAAAGCACATTGGCCCAAGAAACAAAGGAAATAAATAAAAAGAAAAGATAGATAAGTGTCAACGATAAAGAGAAAATGATAAACCTCGATCCATTAGTAAAGCTTTGGACTAGTCGACTAGGATGAGAATTAGGTATTTTCAGAATTATTTAATTTCGTGCATAGAAATAATTCTAGAAAAGTCTAGAATTACTATTTAAGCCATGAAAAATACTTCGAAAACTCTAAAAAAAATTGGGAAAAATTCTCAGAGATATTATGAAACATGAGGAACCCAAATAAAGTATTTGGAGCTCTTGATAAGATAATTTGGAACATCTAAAAATTAGATTGTGCTCACAGAAAAAGGCCAGAAAAATTCCCGAGAAGTTTGTAGAGATTGCTTGATGGATGAGAAACTGAAAGGAGTAACTTAGGTTTGAAAGAAAAGATTCTGATAGACTCTGAAAGAAATCTTGAGCTAAGCGACAAGGAATTTGATCGTAGAAAAAGATAAAGACTTACTGGTCAAGGAGGATCAATCTACCAAATGTATTTTAAATATTTTTTTACTATCAGCACACAAAGAGCAACAAGCAAACATCACCTAAAATCATATGCACCAGCATATATGCACAACCATGTTGCTAATCCCTATGATGAATTTTAATTTAATAAAAAATATTATTTTCTCTATATTTTCATGAGCACAAAAAATACATAATTAAATTATTTTAACTCTATTTTGAAAGGAGCAAATTTCAGGGTGTTACAATATCAAATAAATATTATTAGATTAGTTATTATAAATATATTTTTATAGTAATCTATTTAGAGACTTAAGTATTAAACTTGGTTAAACTTAGAAAATCATATAACTTTCGAGAGATTTAGAATTTTATTTTTTAGAACGGAGGGACTATGCACTACCACCCCAATTTAGAGCATCTTCAAAAGTCCCCTAATATCATCCCTTATCCCCATAAAACTATCATATTGGGTGAGATATGCTACTTTTTCTTCTCCAACAGTCCTCAATATCTCTCTTTTTTTTGTGGCCACCAATATTTCCCTCATTTCCTTTCAAAGAAATGTAGAGATACAACTCCCTCAATATCATGGGACCATCCCAACAACCACTTTTCAGTAAATTTTATGTTACACTTATGTGGGACCCACCATTGATATGGGTATCGAGGAAGATATATTAGGGTACAGCTGCAACATATTTCTCAATAAATCTAGAAAGTGACATTAGGCTACCCAATACTATCTATTGGGAGAGTTTTATTGGAGGACTGTTGAAGATGCTCTTAGGCCATGGCCACGAGCAGTTAACGTATAGAATTAGATAGATATTTCCTTTGTCTAGAAAAATGTAACTCCATAACAGCATGAATCAATTTATTTTTAGACCACATTTGGATCCTTGGAATTGAATTCATTCTAATAATTATAATTTAAACATAAATTAATTAAGTGAATATGGTTGTATATGTAATATATATTATTGTTAGCCATATAAGGAAGATACTTATATGTTGCATTTCTCCTATGGCCTATGGGGAAGCGAGTTGAAAACCGTGCTATAAGTTGGAGAGTAGAAACATAACATGGTGATCCATATAATCAATTTCTATCCCCCCTATGAATTTAAGAAATGCTTCTATGTGAATTTGAATAAGTTGTGGAATGTCATCTATTAAGTTGATTTCAATTTCTGTGAAATGAAAGAATCCAAATGGCTCCTTAGTGTGGTTAAGTTTATATAAAAATATCAATATTTATAATATCATATAATTATCATTAGTTTTATTATGGAATATATTTTTATAATACATATTTAACGTCATAGATATTGACACCTTTTTCGATAAACTTAATTAAATATTTGATAATTTGAATTATTCAGAATGGTGATTATTGTAATAAATTTCTCCATTGGAGTATAGCTATCAAATATGAGTAGCATGGTCCACATTGCATTACGGTGCATTGGTTAATCATGGGGAGCCCGGAAGTGATTCCCGCGTGATAGCAACTGCAGGTTAAACAAAAGGGCCTGTCTGTGCATGCCGCATGCGGTCGACACCGGTCTATGATGCTTACTTAGTCGTAAAGGAGAATAGGAGAGAGACGAAGGTGTGATGAACTTTGGCGCCTTCTTTCAGAGCAAGGTCGTAGCTCATCGTCCATTCATCGATGCTCATGCGTTGCCGCCCACGATGTGCCCCCGAATCTCGTGGGACCTCTGATCGATCCTGCGCGCCACCCCGCTCGCTTTACAAAAATATGAGGTTCTTTGCGGTGCCCATTTGCATGCTGGAGCATGGGAATCCCCGGCACTGCATCATTTTTTATGATCTAGCTTAGTATTTCAAGTTCGTCGGCCACGTTGTTGCTAGCTAGCTAACAACACTCCCAATTGTACCAAAGATCGCGTACACCCCTGCTTGGTAGTGCACATGATATATATATATATATATATATATATATATATATACTTGAATAGCCTAGTATGTATTAATTAGATTTATCCAGGCCAATCTAAGTCATCATGAGTATGTGTTGTGTTTTGGTGATTGTTATTGTGCACAAGCAAATCATATTGGTTCTTTACATTTTATTGAATGTATTACTCACCTCCATGTTATAGCAAATGTCTCATGTTTTTGGTATAGGAAGAAAATGTGAGAAAATTATGCATTGCTACTAAATAGGACTAAATCTGGCGCACTACTAGCTAATGTTGCAATGGGCCTATTTTGAGCACTAAGCTGACCTGCATAAGAAACTTAGTGGACAACCAAATATAAAAACTACATTGGTAGAAGCTATATACAGACATTCAAAATAAGAATGGATGCGGTATGAATGACAACTATCTTCATCCTATTAGGGGTCGTTCGGTTATCCTAAAATAGGACCAAAAACCATTCCAGCTAATAAATTGTTATACAAATTAGTCAATCATTCTAGTTAGAATTAGTTGAGGGAATGGTTCCTAGACAACTAAATGAGACCTAATCACAATTGGTGTCGCGTCCGCCACACCTCGTCCGCCCCTAATCCTTTCTCCTCTTCTGTATCCTAATCCCCACAGAAACCCTAAGTCGACTACCAGCACACTGAATCACTAATACATAGGTAGCATGCAACCATTGGTAGACTGTCAGCTTTGGTTTGAAAATACCAACTCCAGACCCTAGAACCATGCATCACAGCAAAAGGATCGCACCAGTGGCGGAGGCAGGTATATGGCGAGCCTTGGCGGACGTCATACCTAAAAAAATAAAAAAAAACTGAATATATGTAATATATTTTGAAATATATATACACTGATACATATACGTACTTGATCAGATGCTCGACTCTTCCTCTTCGTATTTTGATCAGATCAATGGACACAGTGTCATGGTGCTTCCTCGACTGTGGACGGCGGACGGTGGCACCGGTGCGAGAAGCCGAGAACTCAACGCAGTGGTCAGCGGACAGCAGCGGGAGTTGGACAGCGATTGCGGCTTTACTTTTGGATTTCTGTTATATTTGCTGATCACATAGTAATATACATATTTAGCTAATTTTCTAGTGCATCCTTATATAATTAATAGTTATATTATACATGTTCGGCCTTTACAAATCCGCTACACCTAGAAAATGTTCCTGCCTCCGCGGATCGCTGGTCTTTGATGACCAAAAATGAGGTTCGTCCATTGCATGGTTCGCCTCTCTCACTGTCAAGTCTCAACAAAGCTTTACATAGAGAATCATGTGGACTAGCTAGATGTTGCATTTGCGTGTACGTGTTGATCCAATCCTCGCGCGGGCAATGCAGAAGCAGAATAATCACCCACGCTTGCCGCGACACCGGAATATATCCCCTCCGCGCTGGTCCACGTCCCCTCCGTGCTGGACCAGGCCCTTGTGGGAGAGGGCGATGCCGGCTTCATCCTGTCCCCAGCCTCACCACCGGCTGAGGATGGTTCCTCACCGCACGGGACGCCCACTTCGCCAGCAAATCCAACGGCGGCAAGGGTGTGCACCACCCCACCCTTCCATCGTACCGCAGCCTGGGGGTTCTACCTCTGCTGCTCGCGTGGAGGAGGAACGCCCACCACACCTTGAGGAGACAGCTCCAGCACCTGATGCCATGGAGGCGACTTCTGCCTTGGTGGAGACAGCGCGTGCGCCTGCTGCCTTGGAGGCGGCACCTGCCCTGGCTGCTGCTACGAAGGACACCACCAACGCCGAAGCACCAGGGCTGCGGCGATGGCGGATACACATACCCTACACAAAGTTGAACAGCTCATGGCGAAAAGGAATCTTGAATCAGGTACTTCCTTTTCTACCTTTCCAGAGTCAAAAATTATTTCAAACCTTGGTAGGGTAGGCATCAACCAAGGCTCCTATGATGTAGTTGTCATTAAGAACCTAGAGGTTGATAGGTTGGTTCTCTGTGCTAATCAAAATAAGAGTAACCCAAAATCTAAGTACTCAAATAATTACAGTGATGATGAGACATGAGAGGGAAGATAGATTTGAAGCAGTTCTTAGCCACGCTTGTGGAAATTTAAATGAGAATATGCTGGATTTGGAGAATGATCAGATCATTGATCTCTCTCCTACCCGTCGTAAGAAAAAATATAACAACACCAAAAATACTAACAAAGGCAGACTTCCCCAAAAGCCAAAGAACCCCTTCAAAATTATTCTAAAATGAAAGGGGTTTTCTGGAATAGCAGAGGTCTTGCAGACTTGGCTAAACATAGATTCTTGACTGAATTAGTTAAAGAAGAGCAAATTAAATTTATCGCTCTTTCTGAAACTGGACGAGATTCATTCCTGGATCATGTCTAAAAAATCTTTGTGGGGGTCATGACTTTCTTTGGCATACCATGGCTCCTCATGGTAGATCAGGGGGCATTTTGCTAGGTGTGGACCTAAATACTTTTGATATTGGAGCCATTGATGAGGGAGATTTCTATGTAAAGTGCACCCTCAGATGCATAGTAAATGACTTCAAGTTTAATTTATATTCAGTCTATGGACCAGCTCAAGCACAGAACAAAAATGTTTTCCTAGTGGAACTTGCCAACACTTGCTCAAAAGAAACTCTACCATATATCATAGGGGGGACTTTAATATAATACGAGGATAAGAGTTCAGGGGATTTTGACCCCAAATAGCCTAATCTTTTTAATGTCGTCATCGAATCTCTGGATCTTAAGGAGATTGTGATGTCAGACCGCAAGTATACTTGGGCGGGGCCTGGGGATTATCCAACTTTTGAAAAGTTATAATACCCGATTTTAAGGATAAAACCAGATATGCACCATATATGAGTTTTATAAGTCAAATCTCACATATAGCTACAAATAAGGGGTAATATCAAAAGACAATGCATAAATATATAATGTACTTAGTATAAAAGAGATAACCTTAGATAACAAACAGCGGATAGACAACTCCAACCTTCGGGTATTAACTTCACTCTACATGATCCAACTGACTGGTTGATCACAAGCCTAAACTTCTCCTGAGGTTTGGGGGGAATAGCAAGAGTGAGTCCATGTCGAACTCCACAAGTATAGCAACTAGATTGTATAGCTCCCACAATCTCATGATCAATGTGTCATAAATAATGTAAAGCATTAAATAATAAATAATGAGCATATTTAACACACAAGAATCATCATCGTCGATGCAAGAATCCCCAAGGCCGTTCATGACCGTGAGCACGGCTAGTATACCAGTTTTTAACACTCTGCAGAGGTTGTACATCTTTACCCATGAGTCATGATTTATCCTTTCGCCTGAGGTGATCAGCCTCTTAACCCACTTCTAAGGAAGGTCGGCAGGGATCACTATGAAGCCTTTCAAAAGTTCGTCTAACATGTTAGGGCCGCAAGGTTTCCTTTGCGCGCAGATATAGAGCCCCCCTTCCGATGGCACAATGACTCGCAGCCTATACACATACAGACAAAGGCCACACTATACCCAAAACGGTTCAGCCCCTCCGCCCTTTCGGGTAACCTCTAACAAGCTAGAAAAGGTCTTCATATTGAGCTAAAGCCAGAGCCATTATAGCCCTCATGGTTGCACTGTTGTCCTGGTTATCACTTACAGATAAATCATCAAGTGGCTAAAAAGTCATTTTTATCATTTATTACTTAACATTAATCTAGTCACAGGATCATGGTCACAGAATCAAAATCCAAATTACTATACTTGCCTTAAACTTAGATCCTTCTTCAAGTCCAAACCTTCAAAGATCTTCTTCTGAGTCACACTTATATCTCACCGACTAGACAAGATCATAAGACACCACACAAGCATCCGTACACACATGCATAACAAACAAAGTTGACTAAATTAAAACAATACACCAATCAATAAAAAGGTTTAAAAACTAATCTACACATTACTATGAGCATAAAGATGTAAAAAGTATTCTAATCGAAATAAGAAACGACTATGAAAAGATTTAAATTGTAAAAAATAATCATGTGAGAGCATACATTCGAATTTAATATGCGTGTTTAAACAAAGCAAACTTATATAATGTAAAAGCATATATATACAAGCGTCATGAGTCATTTCAAATGAGATAAGAAGAAAGAGAATACAAGCTTTTTAAAAGTAGCAGAGATTTATTTGCAAAGAAAACTAAATCATAGCCTAATTAATTATATTTTAATAAAGCGCTTTGGAAAATATAGACCAAGGAACGACTATGCTGAAATTTTATATATTCAAAATTAAATGTTGAATTTCTACGCAGGGATGATATATATGTATGTCACATCATCAAAGTCATTAGCCGATTAAATAAGCTGTCATACCATTATCATTGCAAGATGCAGCTGACACGATCACTTATTTTCCCGGTTCTGCATGGCTGGACGTGAACAACAGTGGAAATTCCATGCACGCAGCCGTGCCTCCTGGTTCCCTAGCAGTCGGCACCTTCAGGCGATGGAGACTTGGAGGGTCATGGCGACTTGCAGATAGCAGCGGATGAACTTCAACAGGATGGACTTCTCAGCAGCCGAGTCTTTCCCATCATGCCGACGACAGTTTCACAAGACGACAAGTTGACGAGTATCGCAAGAAGATGTATACGTCGCGGCAACAGGATTTCTTCGCTGGAATAGCAAGAGCACGACGAGCTAACAGTTGCAGCAGATCTGCACCTCTTGGAACTTGGCGACACGTTGTAGAGAAAGAAAGAGAAAATATAATTTTATTTTACTATCTTAGGAATTCTCAAATTAGAGGCTTCCTATATGGTAGTTTTTTTTTTTGTGTGTTTTGCCTAAGGGGCTGATATATATATATATATATATATATATATATATATATATATATATATATATATATATATATATAGGGAGAGAAACTCCCCACCTCCACATCAACTAGCGATATGGTACTAATAGATTTGCAACCTTCATCTTTACTAATAGGCCTAATTAATTATTAAAGCCTATTAGTAAATAAAACATTTGGCCTTTGAATCATGATGACGTATTATTTTCGAAATTAATTATTTTCATGGATAAAATAATTCTAGAAAAGTCCAGAATTAGTAGTTAAGCCATGAAAAATACTTCGAAAGCTTCGAAAATTTGGAAAAAAATTCTCAGAGATATTATAGAACATGAGGAGTCAAAATAAAGTATTTGGAGCTTATGATGAGATAATTCGAAATATCTAAAAAATTAGATTATGCTCATGGAAAAAGGTCGGAAAAATTTCTAAGAAGTTTGTAGAGATTGCTTCATAGACGAGAAACTGAAAAGAGTGACGAGGTATGAAAGAAAAGATTTTGAGAGACTCTAAATGAAACCTTGAGCTGAGAAACTAGAAATTTGATTGTAGAAAAAGATAAAGACTTACTGGTCAAAGAAGATCGATCTACCAAACGTATTTTAAATACTTTTCTTACTATCAGCACACAAAGAGCAACAAGGAAACATTACATCAAATGGTATGTGTCACCATGTATGCACAACAATGTTGCTAAATCCTATGATGAATTTTAATTTAATAAAAAAATATTTTTTTGCTATATTTCAATGAGCACAAAAATACAAAATTAAATCATTTTAACTCTATTTCAAATAAAGTAAATTTTTTTAGGTGTTACAAAAGTTAGATAGAATCCTCGTAAGTACTGAATGGGAATCTCGACCCTAAATGGCCTAATCTTTTTAATACCGTCATCGAATCTCTGGATCTTAAATAGATTGTGATGTCAGGCCGCCAGTATACTTGGGTGGGGCCTGAGGATTGTCCAACTTTTGAAAAGTTAGATAGAGTCCTCGTAAGTACTGAATGGGAATCTCAATTCCCACTTACGACTGTCGACTCTAGAGTTCAGACCATACATGTAGGAGATGGCAGGACGGTAGTATTGACGGTTGGATGGTAGTATTTGGCTATTGTTGCGCATTGTTGTTGCCTTCAGCAGCCCACGCAGGCCACAAGATATCGAGGTGGCTCCGACGGTGCTGACGCTGTGGCACGAGCGCCGGCGAGCCGTGGTGCCGTGGCAGAGCTTCATATATGTGGCGTCGCGGAGTCATGTTTTTGGGCGTGGTTCCCTTTTTGTCCTCCCTTTTTTTCGAGGGCGAGTCACTCTGCATCGATATGCTCCAATGCTCCACGCTCCTTCTGAATCAATGTTGCATATATGGATGTATTTAAGATGCTTTATTTTTATACGTGCTCGATGTTTTAGTCAAAACATGGTATGAATGCACATGCTTATGTATAATCAAATGGATTTATACCATGTTTATTCGATCGTGGTATTGTATATAGCTAGAATATTGCTTTTTCAATTAACTACTAGTAGTATGTAGATAGATATGGAAGCTTGATTTCCATGGTTTAATAGGGCAATAGGGTCATTAGTTATAGTCCAATTTCTCTAATGATTAGCTTGCAACCTAATTACTTATAATTTGGTTTCTATGGTGAAGTATATTTATATATTAATTAACATTGTGGAAGCCCGCTGGGGCGATTTATTACTAGTATAAAATGAGTAGAGATGTTGCATGAAGTTTTCCCCTTTTAAGCCCACGATAACGTGAAGCAACATATATGCAATCTCACTATGCAAAGACTCTTTTGAGATTTGAGACCTACGTGTTAATCTTTAATAGACAAGCTGTTAAAATAAATAAATCATAGCTGCCATTAAAATAGAAGACAACCTTAATTATCATCGATAGTAATAGTTAAATTGTCATATAGTATTGTATATGCCATTGTAAAACTAAACCTAAAATAACCCTATAATAATTTTTTACCTAAATTAGCCACCTATTACAAAAAAGTAATACAAAATCATAACCTAAACTAACTTGCATCTAAAGCACTCGCATATACATAACATTATAAAAACAATAACCCAAAATACCACTGCATACATATGCTTTTGAAAATGCACTTCTATTTTTTTAACAACACCTATACAGTATATAACAACCTAAAGTAGCAAAGTTACTTCTAAATTTATCCATCTCAATCATATACTTAGAAACAGCAAGGACCCTCGTATAGTCGTATCACTGTGTGGAAGTGTGGATTCATAAACGTGCTGTATCGTTGGTACATCTAGCAGCAACCTAGTAGGCACAACAACTGTGGGCTGAACCGGTGTGAGAAAGTAAAAAGAACCGAATCTCATCCGCATGTGTAACTGTAACACAAGTAAGAATAATGTAATTAAGGATCAAAAAGAATAATGTAATTAGGGGCCATCTTAGAAGTTAGAATCTCGACTTGGTACCATAGAGAAAAAAATTACTAAATCCACTAAATCATGATTTTTAATTTAATTGCTTTTAGCTTTAGCCAACATGTATGATGGGACCATGAGAAAAAACCGTGTTGACTGCTCATTGGATTGTGAAATAAATATGCATAGTTTTACTCTAATAAAAATGACAAAGGTGACATACATGGACCACTTAGAAAACTATGTCAGTAGTAAAAAAAGTCTAAGTACCTACCAAATAAAAAAAATATCATAAAAAACAACGTACATAACACAACTCAACCTATTTTAACCTGTTGTAATGTATAGCCTCTATAGACTTTGAAACGAATATATGCTGTTTTGACAGTAACAAATAATTTGATAGAAAGCTTAAAACAAATATATGTTGTTTCCACCCTAACAAATAGTTTGATAGAAATCTAGTAAGTGAGGAAATGAATTCTATAACATGACTTCACACTTGAGAAGTGTGCAAAATCCCAACCGGTCCATTTTGTCATAGAATTTCCTTGCAACCATACCTGAAAAAAAAGTATTAGACCCTAGCTAGTACGCCTAGCAATAATCAGCACCTCAGGTCAGAGTATATTCTTAGGTGAAATAAAAATCAACAGAATCCCATCCCATCCTCAATTCCTCATGAAACCCTATTTTCTCACAAGTCCAACCCTAGCAACTGTAGGACTGTGCGGCACCACTAGCAAGAACAAGGCCATTAGGGGACCGTCTCCTCTATATAAGCCCTCCATACGGTACCACCAGAACGGAACGGGCGAAGAAGCCCAGCCAGTAGTATAGCTCTCCCAGTCCCAGATCTGGCCGGCTGCCTGCCGCCGCCTTCTTCCCCAATTCGGGAAAGACGACGATGAAGATATGTTTGTGTACCATGGTTTGGTTCTTCTCTCTAGCTATATCCCCCCTTGCACCCAGGCGCGCGCGCTTCTTGTTGCGTCTGTTCTGTGCTGTACTTTGCAGCAGTGGTCGACGACGGGGTGGGATGGGGGCGCTGGCTGGAGCTGGAGTAGACGGTGTGGCTGACAGAAGAGAGTGAGCACGCATCGGCCAGACTGCATCTATATACGGCTGCTCCTGGCGAGATATGGATGGATGGATGTCTAGGCGCAGCTGCTGTTGCGTGCTCACTTCTCTTTCTGTCAGCTCTCTCTCCTCCTAGGGACTTGTTCTGCCGTATGCATCCATCTCCCCTCGTCCCACATCCATCCATATCGCTGCGCTGTGCACCGATGATGCGTCGTCGTCATGCAGGTGCAGCCGTTTCTCTCCTCGCATCGGTCGCCGTGGTGGCACTGTTTGTTCTGCGGCGCCTGTTCGTGTCCCTACCTGAAACCTTATCTTGTCGTCCGCTCGGATTACGATGACCTCTGCTCTTTGGAATAAGGTACTCTAATCAATCTCATGGAAGCCGCTGAACGCATGTACGCCATGGATCCTTGCGCTGGCAACGTTTCTTTTCATTTATCGGCGAGGTTCTCTTGCCATCTTTGTGGCTTTCCATGATGCTATTTTAGCAAGGTCTGTCCTTGAGGCTTCGGCCTTGGCCTTGTTTATTTCCCAACAAATTTTACAAATTTTTTCAGATCTTTCATCACATCGAATCTTTAGACGTATGCATGCAATATTAAATATAGACGAAAAGAAAAACTAACTGCACAGTTTGGTCGAAATTGATGAGACGAATTTTTTGAACCTAGTTAGTCCATAATTAGATAACATTTGTCAAAATAAAACGAAAGTGCTACAGTGTCGATTTTCTATAACTTTTTGAAACTAAACAAGACCATGTTTAGTTCGAAAAAAATTCGGATTTCGCTATCGTAGCACTTTCGTTTGTATTTGACAAATATTATTTAATCATAAACTAACTAGAATCAAAAGATTCGTCTCGCGATTTACAGATAAACTGTGTAATTAGTTTTTGTTTTCATTTATATCTAATGCTTCATGTATGTGCCGCAAAATTTAATGTAACGAGAAATCTTAAAAAAAATTTAGATTTCGGGGTGAACTAAACAAGGCCTTCAACCTCGGGGGAGGGGACGCATGATGGTATGGTTAACTTAACACCTGTCTTTGCTCGCCTCCCCAGGAGTCTGCTTAACGGAAAGCACTGTTTGACTAGTCCTTGCTAGGCCTCCTCCCTCCCTCCCTGTCTCTCTCTCACTCACACTTATCTACTCGTTTCCTCCTCCTTTCCGTAAAGATTTCACACAAAAACTACTGGATCTTTTCCCCTTTTGTTGTGCTCATCTCATGTGCTTCTGTGACTGTTGAGAGATAGGTGGGCGAGGCAGCCATGAAGGTGGTGGTCGGAGGCAGATCTGCTTGGATGATCCAAGTGGAACGGCCCCCCGACAGCTGGCACGGCACCTACCTCCAGCGGCAGCACCGGCGGCTTCGTCTAGATCTGGAAACTGCTAATGTTTCTTCTCCATCCAGTCGGTGAGTTCGTGCTTCTTCCTCTCTCTCGTCTTAAAGCTTCTGTTAAAGCGTGTGCATGCTAGTAGTATTGTGCTTATATCGTTGCTTGCCTTGTTCTGGAGTTGTATCAATGGATGGTTAATTGATTTCGTCTCTGAGGGATTGGGGATTTTGCATCTCATGGTACTCCTATTTGCGAATGATATCAGCTAGCTAAGTGTTTTCTTGCTGTTAATTCGTTGTTTCATTCATGCAGGGTGTTCCCTTGAGCCTTTGCTTGCGTGGTCGTTCTTAATTTTCCTGAACTGGTGTCAAACACGAGATAATATAGGCTTAGTTACCCTTGGGTCCTACTTCTTGGCACCCATAACTTGCTTAATTTATGGCCGTTTAATCAGTCAATTATATGATCTTCCGTGTGGAAAATCTATAATAGCACAGTGCAACACATGGTCGTTTTATTGTATGCAGAATAGAATGCTCGTTGAACCCATTAATTGATTGATTTCCCACTGCCTATATACAACTACCGAACCATGTATATTTATGTTTTCTATCTATTATATCTAAAAAATGCTAGTTATGTCTTCAGTGCTTCTGTATCATTTGTTCCTTCGGTTCTGCATCATCTTCCTCTCCACTCTTTGAAGTGTGAACTACCACAAATTAAGCTGTTGTAACTCATTAGTTTATTACAAAAGTTTCTGCCCACTTTTAATATATTTGTTTATTTTACATTGATCGTGTAAACCTTTGAGGTTGTGTCTGATGTAATTAATAATTGCAAAACTGTTGTTATGTTGCTGTATGCTTGGCACATTGAGTTTATATTATTGCTCATTGTTTGTTATACAGAAGTTTCAGCAAAAAAAATGTTTTGCCTTGGTCATGATAAATTAAATGACAGTTATGAATTGCACATATTGATCATCTCTGTTTGGTTGAAATTTTAATTGTATGTGATATTGTGGTATGTTACTATGTATTTGGATAGCACATATTGAATCAAGATAAAAGTGGCCGCATATGATGGTTGCTGTTATTGCTTTACAAATTCTCTTAACAGTATCTAACAGATGAAATTTCTTATTGCAATATCTAACATCAGTTTCAATCAAAATTAATCAGTGTTCATATTTTTCCTCTTGCAAACTGTAGCAATACATGAGATTATTCTATAGTGAGTTAAGTACTGACTAGTTCTTTAGCAGAACAAAAAAGAGAAAGGTGCTTGGTGCAGTCTATGCTCCTGAAACTATCTGGAATCGTCTCATTATTAAAAAAAAATATGTTTAATCCGCATTCAGATCACTACATCTAAGGTAGCTCCATTTCTCAGTAGAAGTTCCTATAAGGCTTCTGAACACAAAAATGTTCAGGTAAAACATTGGACATTGTTCCTTTTGATATGATTAGGCCAAACTAAGATTAACTAAGGAGTCATTCTTTGTTGATCTGAGATGCTCAACTCTGGTTTGGTGCAACCAAATCATCCAACTCCAATTTAATTTTCCCTATTTATACCTCCTGATTATCAAGTCATGTGATTTTTTTACATAGATCCGCCGAGTCTCATCTGTCGGCCGGCCTTGGTGATGGATAATGTCATCACAAGGGACATACAAGTAGATGTCCCTTGGTGTATGCTCTTTTTTGAATATAGTGCTAGTTAATGGAAGTTGTTGGAAGCCTAGATTTGTGGTGGCGTACTAGAGACCAAAGATTTTATACTTTAGCATTACTCCAACATTACTTGACCTGGGGAGGGAGATAACAAGATACTTCCTTTTTGAAGGTCAATTATTGCCCAAGAGAGAAACCTTTAGATATTTGGGATTGATGAGTGCATAAATTGAGATGTTAATCATAGAATTAAAGTGGGGTGGATGAAATGATGGCAATCATTTGGCATTTTCTATGACATATGACAAGAAGGTTCCATATTGACTAAAAAGGTAAGGTCCATAAAATGAAAGACCTATGATGTTTATGATGTAGAATGTTGGCATACTAGAAGGTGTTCAATAGTTAAGTGTTATAGGAACACATATGTGTATTGCTATAGTGACCGAATAGTCCAATAGGGGGGTGGGTGGGCTCCGTTGACTTGGGCTTTAAATAAATTAAAGCTTAACAACAGTAAATATGTGATTTAACCCTTGCATAACAAGACATAGAATTAAACAAGACATACTGAGAAGAGTCTTAGCTCCATCAAGCTAAGCCATATTCCAACTTTGATCACACTTTCGACTTGAAAACCTAACTAGTGAATCACACTAAGGCAAAACCAAGTCTACTTGTCAATCAACATCTTGAAGGCACACAAAGATTGCAAGAAAGTAAATGAATAATAATTAAAGAGATGGACAAGTAATAATTGGATTTTGCCTTGGTATCAAGCTGTTGCCCTAACCCTCTAATCCACGTTGGAGCACCTACTAAAGGTTAAGTTCACTTGAGTCATATCATAAATGCTATCCACTAAAAGAATCCATTCTCCACTCCGGTTTGGCGGGCCTCAAACCAAGTGCAAAGAGAGGATCCTTTGACCAACTCCACCAATGGAAGGTCACCTAGTCCTCCACTAGACCATTTAGGTGCTAGCAAACACCAAGAGTAACACATTTTCAACCTTCACTTGAAAACACTCCAAGTCAAGACCCAAAGGATGCACACAAAGATCACTCTCACTAAGCCAATCTTTGATCGTGACTTGCAAATGCCCTTGAAACCCTCACAATAGCTTCCTAATATGATCTAGATGATCTTTCATGTCCACTAAGGCACACCATCGGAACATACGGTGAACATCATCAAGCATTTTCACACGGTGTCCAAGTCATGCATAGTGCCAACGGACAATTCGATGGCTGCCACAAAGGTATCACTGAATCATACTATGCACATCAATGACTTGGACAACTTATGATGAATAATGTCATAGTGTTATCCATTGGGCTCCACACATGTGCCGTTGGATTTTATGATGAAAATTAGGAACTTGCTCACACTAGTTCAAGTTCCAATAGTGCCACATAGCACCAAATGATACACTAGCACTACTACAACACAGGGATATCGTAACACCATCTTTGTGTTACTATAGGCTAAAAAGCATTATTATCTCTCGTAGTAACACATTATTTTTGTGTTTCCAGCTGGCCATGCTACTATAGACTTTACGATGAACATTAACAACTTGCTCACACCAGTTCAAGTCCCAATTGTGCCACGTAGCACCAAATGATACACTGACACTACTACAATACAAGGATATAGTGACACCTTTTTTGTTATTGTAAGCTAAAAAAGTGTTATTGCCGCTATTAGTAACACATTTTTTTTTCTAATGGGCCATGTTACTATAGATTGATCTATTGCAACACAAGATATGTGTTCTTTTATATAAAAAAAGTGTTCGTACACTGTAACACATTTACTTATCTACTAGAACATTTGTCTAGTGTTGCAGTGATTTCTATTGTAACACTTTATTTTAGCTCTAATAACTCTTTCATATTGTGTTAGAACACATGATCTTTAACACATTATTTACTTATCTATTGGAACATTTGTCTAGTGTTACATTGGTTCTATATTGTAGCACTTCCACATTGTGGTAGAGTACATAGATTTTGAATAGAGGAACAGATGGTTTGTAACACATGTTTTACCTATTGTAACATATTCAGAATTTTAAATAAATATTTATTTTACCCTTGCATGTGAAATACACATTTTACAATCACACAAATATGACACATTGGTAAAATCACACAACCCACAAATTCTAATAATCATAGCAAGATTCACAGATCATAGGAAGGTTTCAAACATAGTACTTACTCAGATCAAGTGATAGTAAGGTTTCAAACATAGAAATATGGCTCGAGAGAGCAAAAAAACATAGTATTGAAGAGTACAAGTCCAAGATATTAGAAATGAAAATGCCATATCTACTATTCTTCAATTTCATTGCTTCATCATCCATTGTTGCAAACATTGATATAGAAATTCAGCCATTAATCATTTCACCCTGCAAAAGAGAAAGTAAGATGTAACATTACATGTTATTCTATCTATACCTTTCACTACTGGAAACCAAAATATCCCTATCGGGTACCGTAGAATACATAGGGAAATAGCATTTGTCCTGTCGATTGCCTTAAAAATACAAGAAAGTAAGAAAACCGACATGAATAATCTCTTATCCTTGTTGGTTACTGTAGAGAACACAGGGAAATTAGTGAATGCTCTTTTTTTACTAGACAAACCAACGAAAAAAATCATGACTATATATGCAAGAAACCAGCACCCAACCTGGGCCTTGGATTGTCGTGGCCTTCTGAGCCAGCTCAAATAGTGGCGTGTTATGTGCCCACACGCATAAAAGCAACACAGAGAGAAACCCTAGGGCAGTTGTGTCCGTGCCCTTCCACTGCTCAAGGTACATGTCTCTTCCTCTTCTCTTTTTAATGTTTTTTTATCCCTTCATCGCCGTGGATGTGTGTAGTGTTGGGTTCTGGCAGGTGTCTTTGTTTATGTCATGACGACCAAATCCTCTCCCTTGTGTAGGATTAGATGGAATTTATTTTTCTGTTAGTGAAAAGGTCGACAATTACATAAAATAATCTGGTATTGCATTAACTATTTCTTAGGGGTACTTGTAGATCAGATTTAGTGTGAAATTGTAAAAATTTTATTTGTAAGCTAGTGGCAGCTTCCTGTAACTGTTTGAGAAGGCATAATAATGTGGCAAATCTGGCACAAGTCTTGGATTTATTATCGGGGTATTAATATGGAAAGACATAATGTGATTTAATTATTGTTTTTTACTTAAATTAAGATTGTAAAATGCCTTCAAGTTCAATGCTACTTCTACCCATTTGTAAGGTTCTTTATATGCACATATCAATTCTTTGTAAGGCATGTCCTTGACTGCCTATGGAGCGCATCGCTCGACACACGTACATGTTCTTGTTGTAGCATTTGTGTTTGGGGCCGATCTTTTGATGCTGTTGTGCCTGTTGCAGGTGTGACTTGAAGGTGGTGAATGATGTAAACACCTTCATCGAGAAAAAATATAGGATCATTAGAAAACAGATCAGCAGGTTTTCTTTTAATTGTTCCTGAAAGCATGTTGAACCAAGTTGAGGTACTACACTCGGCTAATTGGCTACTGAAAACTTAATGTTATTTGATGCAGCTAGCTAGAAACTGAGCTGCAGATTTCTAAAGAAAACTATTGTAGGAAAATAAGTTTACAAGTTTGTGAATATGATTTAAAAGCACACAGATTAGCCTGCATATTAGTGGATTAGGTTTATAAGATTGAGTTTTTGTGAAAAATCATTATTTATTTGACCCTATGTAGAAGAAAAAAAACTGCAGTTGTCTTAATAAGAGAAAAAAGTAAAGTCTGTACTTTTCAAATGTATATCCATACAGTTGTTAGCATGAGTACGATATATGCATATGTGAAGTAAGTGTTTCGGTTTTCATAAAAAAAGTGTTTGGGTTATGGATTTTGGAATCAGAAGAATATTTGCCAATATCCTCGTGTGCTCCTATGCAAGGATTTTTCTTTTGATTGTTTCTGAAAGCATGTCAAAGCCAAGTTTGTTATGGAGTCTCCAATGTGCATTTGATAGACACTAATCCTTCATTATGTCGTTGCTAGTCAGGTTTGTTCTTCTGTACATGTTTGGAAAATCGTGATTAGTCTGCTGGAGCTTTCCTATGTAGCCATACCTTTCGGGTGTATGAATACTTTATGTTCAACATGAAGCAAAAAATTTAAGAGATGAACATAGGAATAGCAGTATTGGAAGATTTATAAACTTATAGCTCCCAGTAATGTTCAAAAGTTTATACTTTTTGCAGAAGTTCATCTCTCACATCTGTAAACTACGAAATAAAATTTTTCTGGCCTTTCTAATTCATCTTCATCATTTATTTTACCGAACTACATAAAGCTCCTTAATGATTGATTATTTGAATTTGATCAGTTCCTTATGCGTAATCAAGATTCATCTAAAACCTGGATAATACATTTCTGGATATGCATTTTAGCCTTCAATATTTTCTTTATGTGTAATCCAGGTTTCATCTAACCAGGTCTGTTTTCTCATGAAATTCAATTATGCATTGCACCTGACATTTCTAATTTATTTGTAGTGAACATCTGAAATAACACAAGGCTGACGAAAAGTTAGGCTTCTCAAATTCTCTTTGGTAAGTTGAATTTGATTGAGTTGTGGCTGTTGTTTAAATTCAGACTAGCTTGAGAACAGACATGTGGCCTTTAGGGTATGTTTACTGAATTCATAAGGAGCAGAGCACTTTTGATATTTATATAACATATCTGCATGACTAGGAGGAACATAAGACATTGTGCATCCTATATATATATACTCCAATTCCTGAACTTGGCTTGTTGTAGTGTCTTTTTAAATGTATCTTTCCTTAGTTGTTTTTTGCTTGAATTTTCAGGTATTTTTGCTTGAATTTTCAGGTAGCCAAAGGAATGCGTGAAGCAATTCAACTATTAGTTGAACAAGAAAATAGTTTGTTTTTCTTCTCCATGGCCATGTTTGTGACACTAGTATTATTCATGCTAAAATCTAGATATCATATTTGTACTAGGTTCGTTCCTTTGCGTTGTCACGGATAAAAAAGATAAGATCATATAGTAATTAAATGTTTCACATGTACTTGGCTTAACAAAAATACGATATATTGCACGTATCTTGTATTCACTGAGCTCTGACGTCCAGCATGATGGTGTTCAACGCACGGGCTACAATGATTTAATATTAAACCATTAGCGAACATGTTGCTATTGAGTTAAATAATGTGTAAGGATAGAAGCATTAATTTTAGCATATTGTCAACGATGGTGTTGAGAAACACAGAAATCTCGAGTACGTGTATATCAAGTATGTAACAAAGAGAAGCAAAATTGTACAGGCCCAAAATTTTCTTGATTCCAACAATGTCACAGAGGACAGCAGCAGCACCAAGCAACACGCCAACACATCTAAACGCAGCAGCACATGTTTAGTTGGTGAAAATTTTTAGGTTTGACTACTGTAGCATTTTATTAGTATTTAACATTATTATCTAATCATAGACTAACTAGTCTCTAAAGATTCGTCTCGTCCATTACAGATAAACTGTGCAATTAGTTATTATTTATTTATATTTGATGCTCTATGTATGCGTCTAAAGATTTGATGTGACGAGATTTTTTTTTTTAAATAAGAAAATTTTGAAACTAAACAGGGCCTATATTCTCTCACCAGCTCGAAAGGTCCCATTAGGCCATTACCATTTAGATGAGAGCTCCTAGCAGGCCGTGTGTCGGGAAAGGAGCCCGGTCTACTAGTGGCTAATGGGCCGAGTGTGGCTTATTAGACTTCCTGTGGGATTAGCTCATTGCGTGTGTCTTAGACTCTTAGCTAGATAGCTGATTGTCTCGGCATGTGGAAGATGCATGTAACATAATTCTGAACCGTTTCTAGTCTGAATAACAAACCCTCCTGTAGACATTAGCAGTGTTTCATCCTCTCCTACCTCAAATTCTTGCTATCCTGTCCCCAAATCCCTTCTTCTTCTAGTAGTAAGATCATTACAACTAGATTTGTTTTTTATCACCAAAATCTAGCGTCGAGAGGAAACCACCAAGTTCCAGCAAGAAATGGCGACATCGATGGAGGATCTGAAGGCGACCATGGAGAACATGGCGAAGCAACTTGCCAGCATTCTAAATGTAGTAGTTTGGACTAGGTTGATGAGGCTTGGTTAGAGTTCAAACTCTAGGTTATCCATCTGGAGTGTGGGCCCAACACAGATGTTCCCAGTGCTTGAGCAGAGAACTCTTGTAAAGTCTTGTCAGCCTTTGTCTTCACCACTTGTGTTGATCTTCTAGGTTGAGTTGATTTCTAATTGGATGTTGATTGATCACAACTGAACCTGGATTACCCCGCATAAGATATAAACAAAGATAGATCAAGGGTAAACCTGAAAAGATAGAAGTACTTGTGTTATGACCGGTATTACGTACAAGCGGCGGATAAGTGGCTAGGGGCCACAGGCCGATCGGCCTAGGGGGGATAGGACCCCAATTTCCATTGTCAATTGCTATTATTTAGAAATATTATTATTTGAGGGAGTATTTTATAAATTATTAGAGGAGAGGAGGATATATATATTTGTAAAGACTCTATTCTGGATTTAAGCAGAAACAATATTGTTTCCAGCTTCCTTTAGGGAGCTGGGAGATCGGGAAGTCCCCCAAAACCCTAGCCGCCACCTCTCTATGAACAGTACGCGCGCTACAGTAGCCGTGGGTACTGTTTACGCCTCCAGCCGCCGCTGCGTCTGCCCTCACCACGGCGCCCCAGCGCCGCTCGCGAGTTTCAGCCCCGGTCTCTCACCCATATCGCCTGCGAGAGATCAAGGGAAGAAGGAGGAACCCTAACAACCTGGTATCGGACTTGGCCATGTCGATCCCGCTGCCCTCCCCCACCGTGCCGCCTCTGTCCGGGACCGAGGCCCCCGCCACCACCGCGCCGCTGACTGCGATCCCAACGTCCCCCTTGCTTCCGCAGCCCTCGCTGACGCCGGCCGCTGGCGCATCGCCGTCCTCCGGTGGCGTCATGACGAACGAGCAGCTGACAGCAGCGGTCATCGACCTCGGCCGGATGGTCGCTAGGATCCATGCGTTCCTGCTAGGACCGCACTCCTCTACGCCTACGACAACCCAGCAGCTGCTGCCGCCAACAACGACCCAGCAGCTGCTGCCGCCGCCAACGACGACCCAGCAGCAGCTGCCGCCGCCACCGACCCAGCAGCTGCTGCCTCCACCAGCCAATGCGCCGTCCGAGGGCGTTCCGATCCAGGACATACGGTTTCCCCCCTCGCCATCGCCACTCCCAGCGTGGCTGACGGGAGCCTCGCCGCCGGTCTACACCAACACTCCGGCGCACCCGACGGTCCCCCTGCTGCCTAACATCACCGCGGGGTTCGGCCATGGGGGCGTTCCCGCGTCGGGCACCCTCTATGGGGGCACCGACGGGACCCTCGTTCCCGGCCCCAGCCTCGGGGCGGTGCCGACACTCGGCGCGGCTCCACCAGGGGCCGCCCCCACGGCGTTCACCACGTTCCCGATGGCGCTCGCCCCTGCTGGTTTCGGCGCTGCTGCGCCCGTGGTTTTGGGAGCGGCTGAATTCCAACCGAAGGGCTACAAGCTTGACTTCACCACGTACGACGGTTCGGTTGACCCGCTGAATTGGCTGACCCACTGCGAGCAATTTTTCTGGGGCCAGCGCACCCCGGAGTCCCAACGCACGTGGATGGCTTCGTACCACCTCATCGGCGCTGCTCAGACGTGGTACTATGCTCTGTTGTTGGATGAAGGAATGCCGTCTTGGGAGCGCTTCAAAGAGCTGTGCCGCCTTCGCTTCGGGCCGCCCATCTATGGCTCGCGGTTGGCTGAATTGGGGCGTCTACCGTTCCACTCTACGGTCCAGGAGTTCGCGGACCGCTTCCAGACGATCCTTGCGCATTCCCGGGATATCTCCACGCGTCAAAAGGCGGAACTCTTCGTGGGCGGCCTCCCGGAACATATTCGGGTGGACGTGGCGATGCGCGCCCCGCCCGATCTTCAGTCGGCCATGTTCCTGGCCCGCGCATTCGAGAGCCGCGCAACAGCCACAGCAGCGCTGTTCCAGACGCAGCAGCAGCGTGGCGCGCGCCAACCGCCGCGGCCGGCCCCTCCCCTGCGCCACCAGGGGGCGGCTGTGGTTCCTTCTGGCGCACAGGGCGTTCCAGCACCGGCTGCAGCAGCCGCTGTTCCAGCTGTCCCGGGCGCAGCAGCACCGCCGCGACACTTTCGACGTCTCTCGCCAGCCGAAATGCAGGAACGTCGCCGCCAAGGACTATGCTACAACTGTGATGAACAGTACGTCCGTGGCCATGTCTGCCCACGACTGTTCTACCTGGAGTCGGCAGACTACGTCGAGGAAGATGAGGCCCCCGCCGCAGACGACGATGCAGCCCCTGCGGAGCTAGACGATGATGCGGCTGCTAACGCTCATGCTCTCGTTGTCTCCGTGCATGCTCTTGCAGGGATCCGGACGTACCATACCCTGCTCCTGCCGGTGACGATTAAGGGTGAATGCTTCCTCGCCCTGCTGGACACGGGGTCCACCCACACGTTCCTCCAGGGGGCCGCCATGCGTCGCCTGGGCCTCGCTCCACAGAGGGGCGAGCAGCTCCGCGTTACAGTCGCCGGCGGCGAGCGCCTCCCTTGCGAGGGGATCGCTCGTGACCGCGGCTACTGTAGCGCACGTACTGTTCACAGAGAAGTGGCGGCTAGGGTTTTGGGGGACTTCCCGATCTCCCAGCTCCCTAAAGGAAGCTGGAAACAATATTGTTTCTGCTTAAATCCAGTATATATCCTCCTCTCCTCTAATAATTTATAAAATACTCTCTCAAATAATAATATTCCTAAATAATAGCAATTGACAATGGAAATTGGGGTCCTATCCCCCCTAGGCCGATCGGCCTGTGGCCCCTAGCCACTTATCCGCCGCTTGTACGTAATACCGGTCATAACATCTCTCCCTCCCTCAGCAAACAGCTCGTCCTCGAGCTGCACATCAGGGTAGAGAGTCTTGAAGTCCTCCATGGGCTCCCAAGTCGCCTCATCCGCAGCCAGCCCGTGCCACTGCACCAGGAGCTTCCACTCACCCCGACGTAGCTGAGCACGGAGGACCTTCTCCGGGGCGGGCAGCAGGCGACCATCCTGCACAGGAGGCAGCATAGCCGGCCCAGAAGTAGGGACGTCGGTAGGAAAAGTGTAGGGCTTGAGCAGCCCTACGTGAAAGACGTCGTGGAGGCGCGCGTCGGCCGGCAGCTGCAGCCGGTAAGCCACCCGCCCAATCCGCTCCAAGATCTGGAACGGGCCGGCGTAGCGCCGGCAAAGCTTGCCTGTGGCCGGCGTAGCGAGGGCATGGGTGGGGCGGTGTAGCAGGCGGAGTAGCACCCATGCCCCCACATCGAACTCCACCTCGCGATGGTGCTGGTCGTAGAAGCGCTTGGCGTATTGCTGTGCCTGAAGAAGACGCTCCCGGACCTCTGCAAAAAAGGCGTCGCGGTCGCGCAGCAGGACGTCCAATGCCTCCGTCTTGGCCACCCCCTCCTGATGTGGGAGAAGCGGGGGTGGTGGGCGACCGTAGACCACCTCAAACGGCGATGTCTTCAGGGCGGAGTGGAACGACGTGTTGTAGCAGTACTCGGCCCACGAGAGCCAGTCGACCCATGTGCGGGGGCGGTCACCAGTCGCGCACCAGAGGTACATGGCGAGCACCTTGTTGACGACCTCTGACTGGCCATCAGTCTAGGGGTGGAAGGCCGTACTGAGGCGCTGCTTCACACCTGCACATTTAAAAAGGTCGCGCCACAAATGACTGGTGAAGACTGGGTCGCGGTCGCTGACGATGGAGCTGGGGAAGCCGTGCAGACGCACGATCCCATCGAAGAAGGCACGCGCAACCGAGGCGGCCGTGTACGGGTGACTGAGGGCGATGAAGTGAGCATATTTGGAGAAGCGATCCACCACCGTCAGGATCATCGACTTGCCGTGGACTTTCGGCAAGCCCTCAACGAAATCCATGGAGATGTCAGCCCACACCTGGGCCGGCACATCTAGGGGCTGCAAGAGGCCTGCCGGCTGTGTGGTTGGCGTCTTATTCCGCTGACAGGTGTCGCAGGAGCGGACGAAGTCATGAACCAGGCGTCGATCGCCAGGTATGTAGAAGTCAGCCCGGAGGCACACAAGGGTTTTCTGGATCCCCTCGTGCCCCGCTGAGTGCGCCAAGCTGACCACTTGGTGGCGGAGATCGTCGACGTCGGGAATGTAGAGGCGCTTGCCGTGGACGAGGAAGGTACCCCCAGCTACAGAAGGACGAGCTCGAGCGGCAGTGCGCCGCCATGCTGGAGTAGGGCATCATTCGCCCCAGTACCTCGCCATTCTCGGCGCCCGTGCTCCTCGTCAAGAAGGCGGATGGGACGTGGCGCTTCTGCATCGACTACCGCGCGCTCAACGGCCGCACGTCCAAGGACAAGTTCCCAATCCCGGTGGTGGACGAGCTCCTTGATGAGCTCCACGGCGCCAAGTTCTTCACCAAGCTCGACCTCCGCTCCAGGTACCACCAGGTGCGCATGCACCCGGCGGACATCGAGAAGACGGCGTTCCGCACCCACCACGGCCACTTTGAGTTCCTGGTGATGCCGTTTGGGCTTTCCAACGCCCCAACGACATTCTAGGCATTGATGAATGACGTGCTCCGCCCTTTTCTCCGCAGGTTTGTGCTGGTGTTTTTTGACGATATTTTGATCTACAGCACGTCGTGCTCCGAGCACCTGTAGCACGTGGGCCTCGTCTTCACCGCCCTTCGCGCCCACGGCCTCTTCTTGAAGCGGTCGAAGTGCTCCTTCGGGGCCCTCTCCGTCGCCTACCTCGGCCACATCATCTCCGCCGCCGGGGTTGCCATGGACAGCGACAAGGTGGCTGCTGTCACCTCGTGGCCGACGCCACGATCTCCTCGCGGGGTGTGAGGCTTCCTGGGGCTTGCCCGCTACTACAGGAAGTTCATCCGCGACTTCGGCTCCATCGCGGCCCCTCTCACGCGCCTCCTACGGAAGGAGGCGTTCGTCTGGACGACGGAGGCGGACGAGGCCTTTGCCGCCCTTAAGCGGGCGCTCTCGTCAGCGCCGGTCCTACAGATGCCTGACTTCGAGCGCCCGTTTGTGGTGGACTGCGACGCCTCCGGTACAGGGTTCGGCGCCGTCCTACACCAGGTTGCCGGACCCCTGGCTTTCTTCAGTCGACCTTTTGCCGCCCGCCATGTCAAGCTGGCGGCCTACGAGCGGGAGCTCATCGGACTGGTGCAGGCAGTCCGTCATTGGCGCCCGTACTTGTGGGGGCGCCGTTTCCTCGTCCGCACTGACCACTACAGCTTGAAGTTCCTCCTGGACCAGCGGCTGTCCACCGTGCCTCAGCACCAGTGGCTCAGCAAGCTGTTCGGGTTCGCCTTCGCCGTCGAGTACCGCCCCGGCCGGCTCAACTCGGCAGCAGATGCGCTGTCCCGCCGCGACGAGGACGCGGTGGCGCGTGCACCCTCTCTGGGCCGTCCTTTGACTTCTTCGACGTCATCCGCCATGCCACCACGACCGATGCGACGGCCCGCGACCGTCTGCAGCAACTCGCGGATGGCACCTTGGACGCTCCGTGGGCTGCGCGCGACGGCTTCCTCATCCACGGCAAGTGCCTCTACGTTCCCGACGTCGACGATCTCCGCCACCAAGTGGTCAGCTTGGCGCACTCAGCGAGGCACGAGGGGATCTAGAAAACCCTTGTGCGCCTCCGAGCTGACTTCTACATACCTGGCGATCGACGCCTGGTTCATGACTTCGTCCGCTCCTGCGACACCTGTCAGCGGAATAAGACGCCGACCACGCAGCCGGCAGGCCTCTTGCAGCCCCTGGATGTGTCGGCCCAGGTGTGGGCTGACAACTCCATAGATTTCGTTGAGGGCTTACCGAAAGTCCACGGCAAGTCGGTGATCCTGACGGTGGTGGATCGCTTCTCCAAATATGCTCACTTCATCGCCCTCAGTCACCCGTACACGGCCGCCTCGGTTGCGCGTGCCTTCTTCGACGGGATCGTGCGTCTGCACGGCTTCCCCAGCTCCATCGTCAGTGACCGCGACCCAGTCTTCACCAGTCATTTGTGGCGCGACCTTTTTAAATGTGCAGGTGTGAAGCAGCGCCTCAGTACGGCCTTCCACCCTCAGACTGATGGCCAGTCAGAGGTCGTCAACAAGGTGCTCGCCATGTACCTCAGGTGCGCGACTGGTGACTGCCCCCGCACATGAGTCGATGAAAGGTCCTTGTTTGGTTTTGGTAATTGAGGGACAACTTAGGTGGACTAATAGTGTTTATGTGAGATACACAGGAGATTAGTCCACAGGTGATGATGTGATGATGGAGGAGCTCATTGCATATGAGACATGACATGGAGTCATGTGACCAAGGTGGAGAAGATCAAGATGAGGCTTGGCTTGATGGACCGGTTGCAAGAGTGAAGGGCAAGTCGGAGGCTTTGAAGCGAGGGACCGTGTGTGATGGTGAAGCTTGAGCAAGACTTGGCGCCGATGGACCGAGGCAACGGTGAAGAGCAAGTGAGGTCAAGATCGATGAACCAATACGGTCACGTGATGATATGAAGTGGATCATATCATTTGGTGATTGGTTGGTGCATGTGTTGCATCAACATTGGAGGAGATGGAATGGAAAGCGCAAGGCAAAGGTATAACCTAGGGCATTTCCATTTCACCGGTCATAGGTGTGTAGAGAAGTTTATGACCGGATTTAGGATAGATGGCCGTACTATCAAGAGGGGCAAACTTGTTTGCATATCGGTCATCTAGTGCCACTTGAGCGATCTAACTTTGCATACCTGTTAGGATCGAGTGGCGTGGCAAGTTGAGAGGCTAACTCCTGTGGGAAAATGTTTGTGAAAATGCTAACACACATGCACATGGTGGTGTACACTTGGTGGTGTTGGCACATTTGCAAAGAAGGTGGAGTTCCTAGGGTTGAGAGAGGTGTGGGTTTCTCTCTCCCTTCCGCCGAGCTTGCGAGGCGGGATTCGGCGCTTTTGAGAAAATTAAGTGTATATTTTCTATTGCGCCGGTGGGAAGTTTGGAGAAGTCGCGGGAGTGTTTCTCACCGGACGCTCTGCGCAGAGGCACCGGACGCTGGCCTTTAGCGTCCGGTGTGCTGTCGGGTGTAGCAGAGTGCACCGGACGCACCGGAGAGAGTCCGGTGCTCAGCGTCCGATGTGCGGGTGGTTTGGCAACCCTCTCTGCGTATGAGTCCGGTGAGCACCGGACGCTCAGGGTGCGTCCGGTGGCTTGCGTCCGGTGACCGTGTGAGTTTGCGGAGCTCTTTGCGCACGAGTCCGGTGTGGACTAGTTGAGCGTCCGGTGGTACTGTGCAGGCGCGCGTGCGTAGTAGCCGTTGGCGGCAACGGTTGAGTTCAAACGGCTAGTGACACGTGGCTGACACCTGAGCACCGGACGCTGCGGGTTGAGCGTCCGGTGGCTCCCTGTGAGCGTCCGGTGCCCACGTGTTTTGCCCAGTGAAGGGGCAACGGCTAGTTTAGCCCTTGGGGCTATAAATAGAAGTGTTGGCCGGCCTTGGCTGGTGCTGAGCACCCTTGGGACTTAGTGTCCATGCTTGGGGAGTGCTAGTGAAGCCTCTAACTCACATATGCTTGATAGTGATCATCCGATTGTGTGAGTGAGCGATTCTAGTGCGTTGCATTGAGAGATTGCATCGAGTGGCACTAGATGTTCGTGTTGCAAGCTGGTGGTGCTTGTTACTCCTGGAGGTTGCCACCTCCTAGACGGCTTGGTGGCTTGTGACTCCATCGAAGCACGCAAGGAGATTGTGCGGTGCTCCGGAGAAGAGATTGTGAGGGGTACGGTGCTCACCCCGCGGGGATCGCGAAGAGCAACTCTAGTGGATCGCTTGTGGCTTGGAGGATCCCCATCTTGAGAGTGGATGTGCGGCACCCGCTGAGGGTTTGGCTTTGGAATGCCAATTAGCTCGTGATCCATCAAGTGGGTGTATCGCCACAACGAGGACGTAGCTTGGTGGCAACCAAGTGAACCTCGGTAAAAATCACCGTGTCAACATTGTCTACTCTTCTCGGTGGTTTGCATTCGCTATACACGAGCTTGTATTTACATTCTTTATATACTTGTGCTTGTGTAGTTGCTTTTGTAATTAGTTTAGCTTGTGTAGCTTGCTAGTTACCTTCTTGCTTGTGTAGCTAGAAGTAGTCCCCTTGCGTGGCTAATTCGGTTTGTGTAACCTTGTTAGTCACATTGCTTAGTTTGTGTAGCTAAGTAAGTTGCGCTCTCTAATTTGGCATTAGTTGCCTTATTATTGAGCTTGCTAGTGAGCTTAGGCTTTGTGCGCTTTGCCTCACTAGTTTGAGTAGGAGCTTCCCGGTTTGCAAAGTACTAGTTGCATAGGTTTGTGTGACCTTGCTTCTAGAATTGGTTAGGTGAGCTCTTGCTAAGGTAGCATCTTGTTTTCTTGTTTAGGATCTTTTACAAGGTGCTAGAGAACTTAGATAGAGGGGTGTAGTCTTGGCTAGGCCGATAGATTTATTTCCGCATTTGTTTCGGTTAGCCGGTGCGATATTTTTTAGAAAGGACTATTCACCCCCCCTCTAGTCCGCCATCTCGACCCTTCAAGTGGTATCGGAGCTAGGTCTCTCATTTGTGGCCTTCACCGACCCGAGAGGATGGCGTCTAGTGGGATAGATGATTGTGAGACACACATTTTTTATGGTACAAACTTTGCACTTTGGAAAAATCACATGCTTGATCATTTTCATGCAAAGGGACCTAAGTTTTTGTGGGTTGTCACTAATGGTCTCACACACAACTTGGACCATAAGAATCTCACCAAAGCTCAAAAGGTTCTCTTCGAACTTGATTGTGAAGCTTATTGTTATCTAATGAGATCTTTGAGTTTTGAGTTGTTTGATAGGATAAACTCCAAAGGAACCGCTTATGAAATGTGGGAGTCCATCAAACACACCTTCGGTGATTCCTCCACATGGGATGATGGAAAATTCAAAAAGGAGGAACCAAAGGTGGAGGCACATGAGGATGTTGAGCATGACCACAATTTGGCAATTGTGGAGGATTGCCCCACCTCATGGTCAAGTGATGATGATGTATCTACCACAAGTTCACTTGACAAGATTGAGAATGATGCCACAAGTGATGTAAATGATGATACTACTTCATGCACACTTGATGGTGAAGATTATGGTTCATGCTCGAGCCATGATTGTGATGCTACTACAAGCCCATCCACTACACCACATAGCCTCATGTCACAAGGTGACACCAAGGTATACAATGCTAATGTGGTTGATCATGTTGTCCCATATGATGAGCTTGTTAGTAGACTTGCTAGCATGACCATGTCTTTAGAAAATGAAAAAGCTAAAACTTTGAAATTTGAAAATGAAAACTCATTTCTAAAGACCACATGTGAACAACAAAAGCATCTACTCTATGTTATTACTTGTTCACATGAGGAGCTAAAATTGGCTCATGAGGAACTTAGTGTTGCTCATGATAATTTAGTACTAGATCATGCTTTTCTCACTAAAAGGATTTCTAATGAAGAAACTAAAACTAGTGAGAGCTCATCATTTGGGTCAAATGATCAATCATATGATATTACTAACCCTTGTGATGTAGGCAAGAAGCATGTATCCACCTCTTGTGATGACTTATTATCTATGCCATGTTCTTCACATTTAGATGCTTGTTCTACTTCTATGTATTGTGAGACTAACCTTTTGAAGGAGAACAATAAGCTCAATGAACAAATGAAGAATTTGAGCAACAAGCTAGAGAGGTGCTACTATTCAAAAGTCACCTTTGAGCACATATTGAAGACTCAAAGAAACTATGGTGACAAGTGTGGCCTTGGCTTCAAGAAGAAGATGACAAAGGGCAAAAGAAAGCAAGAGAGAGAAAAGCTATCTCATTTCATGTGCTATCGGTGCCATGAAATAGGACATCTTGCAAATGGTTGCCCAAACATTGAGAAGCTCAAGAAGATAAAGGAAAAAGAGAGGCTAAAGCATGTTAAGTGCTTCAAGTGTCGCACTTGGGGTCATCTCACCTCAATGTGCCCAACCAAGCAATTGGTGAAGCATCAAGCGAAGCCTCAACAAAAGCCACAAGTTGAGCAAGAAAAGAAGCCCCAAGCTCAAGTCAAGATCTACCATGAAGATGGTGGTGACATGGGGATGATGAAGAAGAAGACAAGAAGGGGAGGTAGACAATCAAGATCATCAAAAGACCTCTCCCACATCAAATGCTTTGAGTGCAAGAATGATGGACACTTTGCCTCGAAGTGTCCTACCAAGCTTGAGAAAAAGGCTCAAGCAACTTTCAAGAGGCAAGGCAATGAGAAGCAACACATGAGCAAGGAAGAAAAGGCTCAATCAAAGAGAAGTTGCTACTTGTGCCGGGAAAGGGGACACATGGCTTATTCATGTCCCCTAGGTATTAATTCTAAGCCCATTTCAATTGATGATATTAATATGCTTAGAAAGGATGGTGATGGTACCTCTATGGTTGCTATTGCAAAACATCCCGCTACTCATACTAAGGCATTGCCTAAGTATGTTGCTCCTAACTTGAGAGGACCCAAACTAGTTTGGGTACCATCAAAAAGTGGATGATTATTGGGAGGTACCATCGGCATTGGAGGCTTGATTCAATTGATCTTATATTATTCATCATATGATTGAGTCAAGCATTGAAGCTTAGTGCTTATCCTATCCCAATGCCAAGTCAAATAAGTGAAGTCCAAGTACTATAACATACAAGTGCAAATATTCAAGTTGTGGTGATTTATTGGATTATTTGATGGCTTGCAAATACATGAGTTGAAGCTTGCAAATTAGATGATCATAAGCTAACCAAGGTATATCTTTGTTGATCACATTTATTTGGGTGCATATGAGTTGATTGAATTGGATAAATATGCAGTGTTGCTTGCTATAAGATGATTGAATGGAATAAATGGTTAGTAATCAAGTTTGGATTGATTTGAGTTGGATAAGTTCATAAGATGATACTTAGTAAGTGGATTGAATGGATATATGTCTTGTGGATGCATTCAATCAAGTTGATTTCAAGTTTGATTCAATTTGAAAAAGTATAGCTCAATTGCTTGAAATCCGTCCAATATTGAAAATCTGAGCTAGCTGAGATCAAGTCTGAGTTTGAGTGATCAAATCTATTTGGAATGGCTTGAAATTTGGTATGCATGCTTTACATTTATGATAGAATATGCTGTATTAATTTCATGAAGATTGGATAAGGGACACTCTAGTTTTGGAGTGGATCTTATCAGCTATTGTGCAGCAGTTTTCAGCATGTAGCAGTGGTGGAAGAATTGAAATCTGGTAGCAATCTAGAAATCAAATGAAGCTGAAATTTTTACAGCTGCTGGATGACTTAGTGAAGAACATCTCCACCAAATTTAGTGCTATTTGGATCTGTACATTGTGAGATATGGATAATTCTTTAAAGGGTACAGAATCTGCCAGAAAAGTGACAATTTTTGGATTGATCTAGAGTCACTTCAATTGAAAGGTCCTCAAGTTGGAAACATGTTTACAAGTGTTTGAGGCACCTAAGTTTAGTTTTGAATTGATCTAGAAGCATGAAAATTAATGAGTACAAGGGCATTTGATTGTGGAATGTACTTGGTGTACACATTTAGTACTCAAATTAAAGATCAAGATCAAACTCAAGATGAAGATGAAGTTTAAGTTCTAGTGACTATTGGAGATTATTTAGAAAGAAAAAGAACTTAAACAAGTAGAAAGAAAAGGACTTAAAGAAGGGTTCACAGATATTCATCATATTAAGTCCATCACTTGAATCAATCAATCAAAGGCAATTCAAGTGAGTGTCAAGAATGGTTCTTTAGAGAGAGGTCACTTCTCCCTATGTGAGGGGCGTGCCGCCCGAGGAGTGGGTAAACCAAGTGTGGTGCTTGGAAGGCTAACATGGAAGTGGTGATCTAAAGGACATTTGAGATGCTTAGTTGAAGAAATCAAAAGGATTGATCAAGAAAGCAAGCAACAACCCAAAAGAGAGCTAGTCATGCTATTTCAAGTGATATTCTTATTAGTTCTCTCATGCAAGCAATAGTCAAAAGAAAAATCAAGCCAACCACAACAAGATAGTGCACTTGATCAATAAGTGGTTCTCCATTCATATGGGTGAAGATTTGATCTATCAATTGGCATCTATGATTTGTCTTCACCAAGCTTATAGTTGGACTTCACATTGCTATTTGGAGCTAAATTGGAATCTTATTGACTATCCTCTACTCCAAGATAGCAAAGGTATCATTGTAATGTGCATGATCATTTCATCCCTTACTAGTATGCGGTTAGTGCATATAGTACATGCTTAATAGGATCATGCATGACAAATGAAAAGTTTTAAATTCATAACCTACCACTATTGCTTGAATGATTAGTTGATCTAGTGGTATGTATATGAGTTTATTCATGAGCTATTGAACCCAAGTACTTGATCTATTTTGGATTGTTAACAAGTGACAAGTACAACATTGGCAAGATAACCCTTAATGTGAGGTGTGAAAAAGCTTGTCATTGGTTCAAACCGGACTTGGAAGCTTAGGTAAGTCAACATAGTTCAAGTCAACAATTAGAAGCTCATGATGATTAGAGTACAAGAACAAGACAACAATGCAAATGGATATCTAAACTCAAATGTTTCCTCAATTGGTATCCAACAAATGGTACTCATGATGATGATAGCAAATGTTCAAGATAGCAAACAAGTGGTTCCATACTAGAAGACCTTAATTGGTAGAAGAATCACATATGGTATCAGACAAGATATTTCAAATGATTTCACATTTATACATATGGTATCTATCATACAAGAAGGTGGTTCCACAAGTGATCCTCAACTTTAAGTGATCATCAAGCAAAGAAAGTTCCCTCACCAACAAGATCTACAAGTGAATGACCCATGCTATGACATAGGGGGAGGTGCCCCACCAAATGGTATCAAGGTCAAAGATCCTATGTGGTATCTCAAGAGCAATTCAAGTAATGTCATTCCAACACATATGGTGATGTCCATCAAAAATGCAAGATTCAAGCCTCAACCATCTATCCCAATGCAATCCTTTGTCACAATGAGATTCACACTTTTTCAATTGGTATCAAGTGATTTAATGGTATCACATACCTTTTATGGAAATTGATGACAAAGGGGGAGAAGTTGGAACAAAGATATGATCATGGGATAAGTTGGACAACAAAAGATATGTTTCAAAGGGGAAATATCAAAGATGGACATGGACAAGGGAGCAACATTAAGGAAAAGAGTTGGATCAAAAGTCTTGGACAAGGGAACCACACAAGTAGGGGGAGCAAGCTCATGAACCTTGTTTGTTTGCATTTGATTTGTGCATATTCATGTGCTTGCTTGCATTGCATAAGTTTTTAAATTCAATATGCAAGCTTGTGTGGTGTATGCTAGTTATAGAACTTGATTGATGATATGATAACTAGTATGCATAGGATGGTAGCTAGACTTGTGTTCTTCAAGTAAAGACTAGACCCTTGCTTATAATGTTGATCTCACGGGGTTTCTAGTGTTTTTGTTGTCTAGCTACACATGGTGCTAAGGATGGTGTACATCAAATGCTTCAAATGATATCGAATTTGGTATCAAGCTACAAAGGTTTATTCTATACACCTTAGCACTTAGTAGGGTTTTATGGTGCTTATCCAAATTTTGACATAGAGCTTAAATGTTGGATAAGTAGCATAAAATCCGAATCAAGTTAGCAATTTATACTTGTGTAAATTGCTAGCTTGAAAAAGCTTAATTTTCATATCTTTGTAGAGTTGTCATCAATTACCAAAAAGGGAGAGATTGAAAGGTCCTTGTTTGGTTTTGGTAATTGAGTGACAACTTAGGTGGACTAATAGTGTTTATGTGAGATACACAGGAGAGTCCACAGGTGATGATGTGATGATGGAGGAGCTCATTGCATATGAGACATGACATGGAGTCATGTGACCAAGGTGGAGAAGATCAAGATGAGGCTTGGCTTGATGGACCGGTTGCAAGAGTGAAGGGCAAGTCAGAGGCTTTGAAGCGAGGGACCGCGTGTGACGGTGAAGCTTGAGCATGACTTGGCGCCGATGGACCGAGGCAACGGTGAAGAGCAAGTGAGGTCAAGATCGATGAACCAATACGGTCACGTGATGATATGAAGTGGATCATATCATTTGGTGATTGGTTGGTGCATGTGTTGCATCAACATTGGAGGAGATGGAATGGAAAGCGCAAGGCAAAGGTATAACCTAGGGCATTTCCATTTCACCGGTCATAGGTGTGTAGAGAAGTTTATGACCGGATTTAGGATAGATGGCCATACTATCAAGAGGGGCAAACTTGTTTGCATATCGGTCATCTAGTGCCACTTGAGCGATATAACTTTGCATACGTGTTAGGATCGAGTGGCGTGGCAAGTTGAGAGGCTAACTCCTATGGGAAAATGTTTGTGAAAATGCTAACACACATGCACATGGTGGTGTACACTTGGTGGTGTTGGCACATTTGCAAAGGAGGTGGAGTTCCTAGGGTTGAGAGAGGTGTATATTTTCTATTGCGCCGGTGGGAAGTTTGGAGAAGTTGCGGGAGTGTTTCTCTCTAAGAAACACTCACCGGACGCTCTGCGCAGAGGCACCGGACGCTGGCCTTTAGCGTCCGGTGTGCTGTCGGGTGTAGCAGAGTGCACCGGACGCACCGGAGAGAGTCCGGTGCTCAGCGTCCGGTGTGCGGGTGGTTTGGCAACCCTCTCTGCGTATGAGTCCGGTGAGCACCGGACGCTCAGGGTGCGTCCGGTGGCTTGCGTCCGGTGACCGTGCGAGTTTGCGGAGCTCTTTGCGCACGAGTCCGGTGTGGACTAGTTGAGCGTCCGGTGGTACTGTGCAGGCGCGCGTGCGTAGTAGCCGTTGGCGGCAACGGTCGAGTTCAAACGGCTAGTGACACGTGGCTGACACCTGAGCACCGGACGCTGCGGGTTGAGCGTCCGGTGGCTCCCTGTGAGCGTCCGGTGCCCACGTGTTTTGCCCAGTGAAGGGGCAACGGCTAGTTTAGCCATTGGGGCTATAAATAGAAGTGTTGGCCGGCCTTGGCTGGTGCTGAGCACCCTTGGGACTTAGTGTCCATGCTTGGGGAGTGCTAGTGAAGCCTCTAACTCACATATGCTTGATAGTGATCATCCGATTGTGTGAGTGAGCGATTCTAGTGCGTTGCATTGAGAGATTGCATCGAGTGGCACTAGGTGTTCGTGTTGCAAGCCAGTGGTGCTTGTTACTCTTGGAGGTTGCCACCTCCTAGACGGCTTGGTGGCTTGTGACTCCGTCGAAGCACGCAAGGAGATTGTGCGGTGCTCCGGAGAAGAGATTGTGAGGGGTACGGTGCTCACCCCGCGGGGATCGCGAAGAGCAACTCTAGTGGATCGCTTGTGGCTTGGAGGATCCCCATCTTGAGAGTGGATGTGCGGCACCCGCTGAGGGTTTGGCTTTGGAATGCCAATTAGCTCGTGATCCATCAAGTGGGTGTATCGCCACAACGAGGACGTAGCTTGGTGGCAACCAAGTGAACCTCGGTAAAAATCACCGTGTCAACATTGTCTACTCTTCTCGGTGGTTTGCATTCGCTATACACGAGCTTGTATTTACATTCTTTATATACTTGTGCTTGTGTAGTTGCTTTTGTAATTAGTTTAGCTTGTGTAGCTTGCTAGTTACCTTCTTGCTTGTGTAGCTAGAAGTAGTCCCCTTGCGTGGCTAATTCGGTTTGTGTAACCTTGTTAGTCATATTGCTTAGTTTGTGTAGCTAAGTAAGTTGCGCTCTCTAATTTGGCATTAGTTGCCTTGTTATTGAGCTTGCTAGTGAGCTTAGGCTTTGTGCGCTTTGCCTCACTAGTTTGAGTAGGAGCTTCCCGGTTTGCAAAGTACTAGTTGCATAGGTTTGTGTGACCTTGCTTCTAGAATTGGTTAGGTGAGCTCTTGCTAAGGTAGCATCTTGTTTTCTTGTTTAGGATCTTTTACAAGGTGCTAGAGAACTTAGATAGAGGGGTGTAGTCTTGGCTAGGCCGATAGATTTATTTCCGCATTTGTTTCGGTTAGCCGGTGCGATATTTTTTAGAAAGGACTATCCACCCCCTCTCTAGTCCGCCATCTCGACCCTTCAGTCGACTGGATCTCGTGGGCTGAGTACTGCTACAACACGTCGTTCCACTCCGCCCTGAAGACATCGCCGTTTGAGGTGGTCTACGGTCGCCCACCACCCCCGCTTCTCCCACATCAGGAGGGGGTGGCCAAGACGGAGGCAGTGGACGTCTTGCTGCGCGACCGCGACGCCTTTTTGGCAGAGGTCCGGGAGCATCTTCTTCAGGCACAGCAATACGCCAAGCGCTTCTACGACCAGCACCATCGCGAGGTGGAGTTCGATGTGGGGGCATGGGTGCTACTCCGCCTGCTACACCGCCCCACCCATGCCCTCGCTACGCCGGCCACGGGCAAGCTTCGCCCGCGCTACGCCGGCCCGTTCCAGATCTTGGAGCGGATTGGGCGGGTGGCTTACCGGCTGCAGCTGCCGGCCGACGCGCGCCTCCACGACGTCTTTCACGTAGGGCTGCTCAAGCCCTACACTTTTCCTACCGGCGTCCCTCCTTCTGGGCCGGCTATGCTGCCTCCTGTGCAGGATGGTCGCCTGCTGCCCGCCCCGAAGAAGGTCCTCCGTGCTCAGCTACGTCGGGGTGAGTGGAAGCTCCTGGTGCAGTGGCACGGGCTAGCTGCGGATGAGGCGACTTGGGAGCCCATGGAGGACTTCAAGACTCTCTACCCTGATGTGCAGCTCGAGGACGAGCTGTTTGCTGAGGGAGGGAGAGATGTTATGACCGGTATTACGTACAAGCGGCGGATAAGTGGCTAGGGGCCACAGGCCGATCGGCCTAGGGGGGATAGGACCCCAGTTTCCATTGTCAATTGCTATTATTTAGGAATATTATTATTTGAGGGAGTATTTTATAAATTATTAGAGGAGAGGAGGATATATATATTTGTAAAGACTCTATTCTAGATTTAAGCAGAAACAATATTGTTTCCAGCTTCCTTTAGAGAGCTGGGAGATTGGGAAGTCCCCCAAAATCCTAGCCGCCACCTCTCTGCGAACAGTACGCGCGCTACAGTAGCCGCGGGTACTGTTCACACCTCCGGCCGCCGCTGCGCCTGCCCTCACCACGGCGTCCCAGCGCCGCTCGCGAGTTCCAGCCCCGGTCTCTCACCCATATCGCCTGCGAGAGATCAAGGGAAGAAGGAGGAACCCTAACAACTTGGTTAAGATTTTTATGTATAAGTATATATTTGATTTATTCTTTTGATAACCATATAAATATTTCCTGTAAAAGCTCCCCAGCAACGGCGCCAGAATTGCTTGTTGACATCTCTTACACCGCACAAGCTAGGTTGTCATCCCTATGAAATAAAATCTATCTGCAAGCTACTCCCGTTGGAGCATTTCACCTAGGAAAGTTTCATGTATCGTTATTTATAATTCTACCACTAGGGCTAAAGAGAAAACTGATATGACTATAAGAATTACAAATACATACTCTAGATATGAATCAATTAACCAATGATAATAATGATAATGAGATAATGATAGGGAATCCATAATTAGAGAGAACGCATAGGATCAAGTAGGATACAGAATAAAGCGACACAGTTAGAGATGTAATTCCTAGGGTTATGTCCTATCTAGCAAGTCTCAGGGTTTTCTAATCTACTCCTTATCATCTATAGCATAATCAATCTTCCATCTAAACATAAGGAATATTACTTCAGGAAATTCAAGAACAGAGCAATCCTTCCTCAATTAACTAGGTTCTACTTGTCCTAGATTTAGGGAGTGGACTACAAAGGACTCGACAAAGCTATAAAAATTACCTTCACGATCTACCACATGGCCCAGAAAATAGGATGCATTCACAAGTAAATATAATCTAGACACCATGCCCCACCTAATTCAATACAGAGTTGAACTAAGCGCTCTACGAACTTATACATAAACTTCTTATCAATCAAGACTATGTCAACGATAGAACTAGAATAAACTAAGAACAAAATAAATAAGAACATAATGATATTGAAGTAGCACAAAGTCATAATTACAAGATATAATGATAGAATCACCAAATCTCCTGACGTCGTTCCGGAATCCTGAGCCGTACTCAACTCTACTTGTATCTAGCTAGATCTAACCCTAAACTTGAAGTAGAGCTCTAATCTTCTAATTGGAAACCCTAGCTTCTCTCTTTGGCCTTCTAAATAAGAGATCAATTGAGGATGAGATGATTGATGCCTTAGGAGGGTTTGCCCCTTCTTATATACCCTGGTGGGATGAACCGCAGCCGTCGGATTAAACCGACTTGAAACAGTGGTCGAGATGCGTCATAGAGGTCGGTTGGAAGCCGTCGCATGAAGCTGAGCTCACTTCCATGTGGGCCTAGGTTGGCTGGCCTATCATGTGGGTCCGGTCGTGTAACACCCGATTTTAAGGACAAAACCAGATATGTACCATATGTGAGTCTTAGAAGACAAATCTCACATATAGCTACAAATAAGGGGTAATATCAAAGGACAACACATAAATTATATAGCGTACATAAATAATCAGAAACAACCTTAGGCAGCAAACCACGAAAGATAACTCCAAACTTCGGGTGTTAACTTCACTCTACAGGATCCAACTGACTGGTTGATCACAAGCCCAATACTTCTCCTGAGGTGTGGGGGAGATAGCAAGAGTGAGTCCAAGACGAACTCCGCAAGTATAACAACTATATTGTATAGATCCCACAATCTCATGATCAGTGTGACATAAATAATATAGAGCATTAAACAATAAACAATGAGTATCTTAACACAACAAGATTCATCACCCTTAATGTAAGAATCCCCAAGGCCACTCGTGACCGTGAGCACGGCTAGTATACCAGTTTGTTAAACACTCTGCAGAGGTCGTACATCTTTACCCATGAGTCATGATTTACCCTTTCGTCCGAGGTGATCAGCCTCGTAACCCACTACCAAGGTAGGTCGGCAGGGATCACTATGAAGTCTTTCAAAGGTTCGTCTAACAAGTTAGGGCCGCTTGGTTTCGGTAGTCAGTCCGTGTGATTCTACCCCGCAGGGAATCCACGGTTTGCTATCCCCCATTTGCGCCACACGGGTAACTTCTAACAAGCTAGAAAAGTTACTCATACTTGACTAAAGCCAGAGCCATCATAGCTCTCATGGTTGCACTTTTATCCCTGTTATCACTTACGAATAAATCCTCAAGTTGCTAAAAAGTTATTATTATCATTTGTTGCTTTATATTAATCTAGTCACCAGATCATGGTCATAGAATTAAAACTCAAATGCTATACTTGCCTTGATCCAATTGCTCTTGCTGATCCTTTTGGTTCTGCTGGTCTTACTTGCCAAGGCTCTTATCATGATCACCGAAGTACTGCTCACCATCTATTCCCGATCACCAATCATCAACACATAAACAATCGGAACCAAGCATACACGAAGCAAACAAAGCTATAATTAGAACAATACACCAAACATATCAAACAACAAGGGAAAAGATTTTAAATATGTCCTACATGCTGTTACGAACACACAGACTCGATGATCACACTAATCGAATCTACGGTTCAAAAGAAACGACTACCGAGACTTTTATATTATATTGAAGAAAAAGCCTACATATACTTGATTTATTATTTTAATTAAGCAAAACTATGAAAAAAAATTATTTAGATCAGAATAGTCAAAACATAATTTAATTTAAAAACTCGACCAAAGCTACTCATATTTTATTTATAAACAATGTCATATAATTTAATGAAGTTATACTTTATTTTTGCAAACGATAACAAATATACGTGAAAGCAACTAAAGCAACGTGTTTAAATTAAGAAACTTAGAATTTGGAAACACATTTTTATAAGCAACTAGTCGCAATAATATTTTATTTATAAATTATTGAGATATAAAATCTATATGGCTTTTTATCATAAATCTGATTGCATAAACATTAATCCATTTAGCATTTAATTTAATTAGTAAAATCATAAACACGTGACAGGATAAACATTATTATTAGTGCATAGATTACGTCATTATGAATCCAACGTAACTTGAACGTATTTTAAAACAGAGTTAAAACAGAGAAAATACGACTTAAACAAGCTAGTGCATTTCCATTGTATTTTTAGATTTATTTTTCTAAAGAAAAACGGCCGCAAACATATCTATGACATCACGTGAGGCAAGCTAGCAATTGGCATGTGCTTAGTGTGGTAGCGTTTCTGCTCTTGTGCGTCTCAGACTGATCGCTAGCAGGTGCAAGAAGCAGTCGGTAGCGCTCGTCTCTGCTACGAGTTGGGCACAGCGCCGCTAGAGTCTGAGGACGGTGGCTGCCATAGATGATGACAAAGAGCTCGCCGGCAAAGCCTAGAACAGAGCCTAAGTACCTCCGTTGAACAAAAAGAGAGCATTGAGATACAAAGGTCACGATGGAAGTCTCACCTAGGATATTTACCAAAGATGGGGAGGGCCTGGCCACGGCGTGGGGCTCCTCGATGCGGACGTTGGCTTCCAGCAAGGTGCTGTAGACGGCGGCACGGTTGCGGCGGTCGCGGGTCATCAACTCCGGCGAACTGATTGAGGTAGCAGCTAAGAGATTTGGATGGCGCCGCCATGATGGTCAGTTAGGGCTTAGGTGCCGTACGTTTTGTGGGGAACAGGAAGATGCGATAAAGAAACTGCTAGAGGGCGACAGCTTGTCTCATATAGCATCGTGATGGCATATAGCAGGCCGTGACAAGGGGCCGCAGCGGCAGCCTACTTGGGCTTGGAGAGCAAAGCGGAACGGTGCGGCATGGCTCGTTTGGTTACGATGTGTGATTTTCTTTTGGCTTCGTGGATTGTCATCACGTCAAAGACATAGGCCCAAGGAGCAAAAGAAATAAATAAAAAAAAAAGAAAACATAGATAAGTGCCAATGAGAGAGAATTGTAGCTACCCTTGATCAATTAGTTTGGATCCGACTAAGACGTACTAGGATAACAATTGATTATTTTGGGAACGATTTAATTTCTTGACTAAAAATAATTCTAGAATTAGTATTTAAGCCACAAGAACACTTTGTGTGTCAAAAAAATTAAGATAAAGCTTTTAGAGATAGTTTAGAACATGAGGAATAAAAATAAAGTATTTGGAGGTCACAAAAAGATATCTTGAAGCATCCAAAAATTTGACTACGCTCTTGAAAAGGTGGGAAGATTTTTTGACAAAATTATGAAAAAAATCCTAATAAGTTTATATAGATTACTTGATGGAGGAGAAACTGAAACGAGTGATTTGGGTTAGAAAGAAAAGATTTTTGGGAAAATCTCTAACTGAAAGCCTAAGCTCAGAAACAAGGAATTCTATTGTAGAAAAAAGATGAAGGCGTGGTCAAGGAAGTTTGACCTACTAAACGCATTTTAAAAACTTTGCTCAATCTTAACACACAAAGGAGCAACAAGCAACATTGCATCAAATCTTATGCACCAGCATGTATGCACAACAACGTTGTTAAACCCTATGATAAATTTTATTTTTTTAAAAAAAATATTTTTCTATATTTTCATGAGCACAAAAAAATACAAAATAAATTATTTTAGCTCTATTTTCAAAGAAGGAATATTTAGGGTGCCACCTGTCAGCCATTAAGCTTCTGTTTTGTTCTCGTGTCCTCTAGAACCTTCCCATCAATTCTTGCGGAATTCTAACTTGATTTGGTTTGGTTCCTTGGCTCCTACTCTTCCCTAGCTTATTCTATTTTTATCCCTGAAAATTCATAATTCACCAAAGCTATGGAAATTGTCATGTTAATCCTAAAAACTCTTGCTTGGTGAGGGTTCAGGAGTATTCCAGAGAATTCTTGGATGTATCCATCAGGGACTCTCTTGTCGAGACTCCAAATATAGCAAATGATATGTTTGTTTCGATCATCTTGACGAGCTCTTCGCAATGGCGTGCTCTATTTCATCATTTGAGATATTTTATGTGGTGGAATATCAATAATTCTGCAAAAGAGGTGAGAGCAATACAACTCGTGGAACTTGTCAGAATAAACCCTATAACCATGCACTAATAACTCTTTTGCCATTATGTTGTGCATTAATTGAAGGTATAATGTTGACATTAAGGACCGTCAACATGGATGTATCAATGATTGGGAACATTTCTATGCTAAGGTGTTCGAGCGATTTGACAAGGACCAATACCTGAGGCAACTTCAACAGCTTGAGGCCTTGAAGCAAATTGGGTTAGTTGAGGACTACCTAAAGCAATTTGAGTAGTTGGCTCATGGAATCTTGTTGTACAACAACATGTATGTGATGTTTACTTTGTTACTTGGTTTGTGGTAGGATTGAAGCCTGAACTCAGAGCCGCAATTAGTCTTCATTGTCCTCAAGATGTGGCGACTGCTAGTACTCTTGCCCTACTGCAAGAAGAGGAGTTGAATTTGACTTGCAATAAGACCTTTGGGCAGGATTTCACCAAAGGCAATGGCAAGTTTGCTACTATGATGGGGAAGAGATGAAACAGATATCTGACACTGATGATAACCTGTTGGAACTAAAATAGTTTCATAGGAAGAATAGGCTCTGCTTCAAATGTGGGAACAAGTGGAATCATAATCATCAATGTCCTGAACAAATCTCTCTACATGTACTGGAAGAATTATTGGATGCATTGGGAACAACTTAGAGGACATGGAGTGTGATAGTGTCTCTCCAGAAGTTGAGGAAACTATGATGGCCCTAAATCCCACCTGCTAGTACAATCAGCTAAGTGGAGAACATTTAAACTTTTAGCAAATATTAGAAATCAAAAGGTATTGATCCTAGTCGATTTTGGCAGTGTAGGTACATTCATTAGTGACACCTTGGTGCAACATCTCAGGCTGAAGACTGAATATTGTGCACCATTACAACACAAAGCTGCTGATGGTAGAATTCTCAATTGTTCCCCGAAAATTCCTACTCTACAGTGGTTCATTCAGGGAACTACCTTTACTTCTAAACCACACGTATTGTAGTTAAAGTTATTTGATTTGATTCTTGGGGAAGATTGGCTAGAAGAAGTGATCCCAATTTGGGTAGATTACAAGCACAAAGTGATGAAATTAACCTACTAGGGTAAGAGGGTCACTTTGCAAGGTGTACAAGATCAACAAGCAAACTATACTTCTGTTTTTACAACAAAACTGAAAGGACTCCCCAGGAATGACATGCTATCTCACTGCATATCCATACAACCGTGTGAACCAGACAGGGATACTACTGCTGGTGTCTGCATGCTTCGACCTACTAAGGAATTGGCACATCCACAGTCTATCTCTAAGCATCTAAATGAGTATGATTATCTGTTTGCTACTCCAACTTCCTTACCTCTCCCAAGAGATGCAAATCACTCTATTCCTTTAATAACAGGAGCTCAGCCTGTTAAAATAAGACTATATAAATATAATCCAATACAGAAAGATGAAATCAACAAGCAACTAAAGGAGATGTTAAAGAATGGAGTAATCACACCTAGCAGTAGTCCCTTTGCCTCTTCTGTTCTATTGGTAAAAAAGAAAGATGGAACCTAGAGATTATGCATTGACTACAGACAACTGAATGCTATCATTGTGAAAAATAAACACCCAATGTCATGGTGGAAGACTTATTGGATGAACTGGCTGGAGCTGCATGGTTTACAAAACTAGATTTTAGATTTGGTATCATCAAGTGTGTATGGCAGAGGGAGAAGAATTCAAGACTGCATTTGCAACTCATCAAGGACTTTATGAGTTTTTAGTAATGTTATTTGGGATGACTAATGCCTCTTCCACCTTTTAGTGCTTAATGAACACAATTTTCAAACATTTGCTCAGACATGGGGTGTTAGTATTTATGGATAACATCCTGATATATAGTGCCACTTTGGGAGAACATATGAGGCTATTGAAGGAAGTGTTTCAAATCCTCAGTGATCATCACTTTTGCATCAAGAGATCAAAATGCTCATTTGCACAGAAGCAAGTAGAGTATTGAGACATGTGGTTTCAGTCCAAGGAAGTGGCTACAAAACCTAGTAAAGTGGATGCAGTTAATAGATGGCCTATACCCACCAATCTCAAACAGCTAAGGGGATTCCTTGGTTTGATAGGGTATTATAGAAAGTTTATTGCTCAGTATGGGATGATCAGTCAACCTTGACAACATTTCTAAAGAAGGGTACTCAGTTCAGTTGGACCTATAAAGAAGATCAAGCCTTCAACTTGCTCAAACAAAAGTTAACACTAGCCCTAGTGCTTGCAGTCCTAGATTTCACCAGCGAATTTGTGTTAGAAATAGATGCTTGTGACTATAGAATTGGAGCTATACTTATGCAAAATAAACATCCTGTGGCATACTTGAGTAAGGCACTATCTCCCAGAAATCAAACACTATCATTCTATGAAAAAGAATGTCTAGCCATATTGATGGCAATAGAGAAATGGAGACCATATCTACATCATAGATAGATCACAATTAAGACAGACCATCAAAGTCTCTTGCATTTGACTCAATAAAGAGTCCACTCCAAGCTACAACAAAAGGCCTTGGTCAAATTAATGGATCTAAATTTCAAAATATAGTATAAGAAGGGAATTCATAATGTAGCAGCAGATGCCTTGTCAAGATGTGTAACACCCAAAATTTGATTTTCAAATAATAGGATTTAATTTGATTTATTTAAGTATTTTTGTGAGCATTTAATTTCATGAATAAATAATTTTTGTAGAAAATAAAATTTATTATAAGTTTAGTAAACTTGATTGTGCATTCATGCTGGAGAATAATTGTTTTTGTGTTGTTGTTCTGTTTTTGTTTTAATTGTTCTTGCTCAAAAGCTCTTTTGAAAAAAAAATTGAAAAAGAAAAATAAAAATAAGAAGGGGAGACAGCTCCCTGGAACCAGGCCAAAGCCCAGCAGTTTCCCCCCTCTCCTTTGAGCGCGGCCTAACGGCCCAGGGCAGGGCGTGGCCCAGTTGCTTTTCTCTCCCCCCCCCCGCGCGCTGACCTTTCCCCCTCCCCCTTCCACTGACGGCCGGGCCCCACCCCTTCTTTCACTGCCAGCCAGGCCCCACGCGTCAGCTCTCTCTCACCTTCCCTTCCTTCTTCCCCAGCGTGGCCGAACAGGACCCTTGCTCCAACCGACTCCAAAATCGACGGGATCCCTTGCCAAATCCGCGCGAAAGGAGATCTCCTCCAGGCCAATAAAGCCCCGTGCCCTCCCTCTTGACCCTTTCTTCCGTTTTACACGACTTGAAGCCGCCCCAGCAGCTCTCTTGACACGGTTTGGATCTCTCCGACGAACGAATCACACCCGCCGCCGTGACTTTCATCCTTCGCTGCGCCAAGCCCGACTACGATCGCGTGCCGAGCTTCACGTCTTCTCTAAGAAGGTGCCGAGACCCTCCCCATGCGCTCTACCGCGCCAAACCACTCTCACATCGGCACCGAACTTTTGCAGGAGCACTTCGTCCGCCTAGCCACGCCGCGAGCCGTCTCTGCGACTTCTTGGTTCGAATCAAGCCCCTAGACGGGTTCGGGGTAAGCTCCTCCACGTGCTGGTGGACTTATTTTGGTGTTTGGCGCTCGGGAACGTGAAAACCGCGACTCCGGCGAGCCCCAACAATGGCGCCGCCGCCGGGGGTCCTGTTCTGGCAAGGCAGCCGGCCGTTTTCTCCCCTGAAGCAATCCTGAGCCGTCCGATCAGAGATCGATGGCCCAGAACAGAAGATACCCCTTCGGGGGGGTATTTTGTTAAAGAGCCCTCGAAGTTCTTTAGAATGGAACCCGCGGTCCTTTGCGTCATCAGGAAAGGCGTTTCGCTATTCTGAAAGCGTATTTTCGTTCGGGTTAAAATCAAATACGTTTTCTGTTATTTACAGTTTTGCCATTGGAATTGATTTGCTTATAAAATGCTCATATTAACTCCGTTTTTGTCCATTCAAATTTCGTTAGATTCATATTTACAAGCTCTACATGTTGGAAGTATTTATTCTCTGTTTTGAAACTTTTTAATTCTGCAGTAGCATTTAATTAATTATTCTCTATAAGAAATCCTGGAAAATTCATATCTCCCACGTTTTAAATCCGATTTTCGTGAACTTTACGTTTGTGTGATCGTAGCGCTGCGTAGGCCATTTTGATAAACTGTTATATTTGTTTTACCACTGTTTGGTGTATTGTTCTAATTATAGCTTGTTTGCTTCGTGTATGATTGTCTACATTGGATTGCGTGTTGTTGATTGATGTTTGGGAATAGACGGTGAGCCGTACGTTGTTGATCAAGACCAAGCTTTTGAAGACCAGCAGGCTCAGGAGAGCTTTGATCAAGGCAAGTATAACTTGGGATTATCCTTGTTACCTATACACTTTTAATACAATATATCATATGCATGTGTCCACCTTGACAACCCTAGTGAAATCATAGATGATTGTTATCCTGAATTCCTTGATACCTATTTGGATATGCATTTGGGTAGTTCTTGCTAGTGCTTGATTATTAATCTATGATCTTGTAACATGAATCTTTGAATATGCAATAAACGATAAAATAAGCTTTCTAGTAACTTGAACTCAAAGGGTGGAAAGAACTCTGGCTTTTGCTAGATTGATCTTGACCCTCCATAAGGACTTATCCCTTGGCAAAAGCTGGGACAACTCGTACAACCATGAGGGCTATATGGCTCTGGTTTTAGCTCAGTATGAGGACCTTTTTCTAGCTTGTTAGCGGTTACCTTAAATGGCGTAAGAATGGCTAGACACGTTGGGTATAGTGTGGCCTCTGTCCGTGTGTATAGGCTGCGTGTTATGTGCCATGGAAGGGGGGCTCTATATCTGCCTGCCGAGTGAATCTAATGGCCCTAACTTGTTAGACGAAACCTTTGAAAGGCTTCATAGTGAACCCTGTCGGCTTTCCTTGGAAGTGAGCTAAGAGGTCGACGGGCCTCGGGCGAAAGGGTAAATCACGACTCATGGGTAAAGATGTACAACCTCTGCAGAGTGTTAAATCTGGTATACTAGCCGTGCCCACGGATACGGACGGCCCGGAAAACTGACGGAATAGATGGACACTGATAAACATGATTAATGATGATAAAGGATGGTTTATTATGTTGTTTATATGTGTTATTCATAATTCCTGTATACAATTGATCATGTGGTTATGGGATTATTTATGCTACCTTGACTGTTGCTATCCAATGAATAAACATGCTATCCACTATTAAAAGCTAAATGCAATCAAACCAGTGTCAGCTGTTTGAGCCTCATGAACCCCTGGTTATACTTGTTGAGTACGATATGTGCTCACTCTTGCAATTTCCCAACACCCCAGGTTATGCAATGAGGACTATCGTCATGAGTATTAGGCTTGGAGTCAACCAGTCAACAGTGTCCCTGTGTGGAGCTTCCGTCGAGAGCGTTGTTTAATATTATTATCATTTTTGTGTAAGACTGTGATTTATTATGTTCCGCTATGTAATAAACACTGCAATGGTACATTTGAGATTTGTCTACTTATGTGTGCGGCTATTCCTGGGGCACATATGAGTCTTTTATGCATCCTATTTTGTTCTTAAAATATGGGTGTGACAAGACCCCCTGAGCAACTTTTAGATTTAGTGTTGCCTCTCTCTAAGTGTGTAGCATCTTGGGTGCAAAACTTGCAGGAAGGCTATCAAGATGACATTGATGCAAATAAGTTGTTGACTAAGCTAAGTGTGTCTGGAAGCAATGACAAGGGCTATACTTTGGTGGATGACACAATTAGATATAAAGGACATGTTTGGGTTGGTAATAATCAGCTAGCCCAACAACACATACTCATAGCCTTTCATGACAGTGGATTGGGAGGACATTTTGGAATCATAGCTACGTACCATCGGGTTAGGCAACTGTTTGCATGGCCAGGGCTTAAACAAATAGTGCAACTCTTTGTTCAGTAATGTACCACTTGTCAATAGGCAAAGCATGAACACATTAAACCTCCAAGACTGCTAGAACCTCCTCCTATTCTTTCAAATGCTTAAGAGATAGTATGTCTAGACTTCATTGAAGGCTTACCACAGTCTAATAGGTTCAATACAATATTGGTGGTGATTGAAAAATTCACTAAGTATGCTCATTTCATACCAGTGAAACATCCCGTTACAACATTGCAAATTGCTAAGCTATTTTTAGATCATGTGTACAAGCTCCATGGGTTCCCAAAAGCTATGGTCTCAGATAGAGACAGAGTCTTTACAAGTGCAGTCTAGGAAAGAGTTATTCAAGTTAACTAACAAAAAGTTGCTTATGAGCTCTAGCTACCATCCTCAAACTATTGGGCAAACAAAATGTTTGAATCGGTGTCTAGAAGGCTTTCTTAGATGTATTGTCCACTCATGCCCAAGACAATGGAGAAATGGTTATCAGTTGCCAAGTTCTCGTACAATATAGCCACATATTCATCTTTGGGTAGATCTCCGTTTGAGGTACTATATGGTTACACTCCAAGATAGCTAGGCATTAAAAACTTACATATATGTTCTGTGCCTAGCCTAGAGTAATGGCTCAAGGAGAGGGAGCTATTGAATAGGCTTTTCAGCAATGACTATTGAGGGCTCAATAGAGGATGAAAGTTCAGACTGACAAGAATAGAACAGAAAGATCTTTTGAAGTGGGTAAAATGGTGTATCTGAAACTATAGCCTCATGTCCAGTCTTCGGTGGCTTATAGAAGCAATCATAAACTTTCCTTTCAATTCTATGGTCCTTTTAAGATCACCCAGAAAGTGGGACCAGTGGCCCACAAATTGGCCTTACCTGATACTAGCAGGATCCATCCTGTAGTACATGTGTCAAAATTGAAGAAACACATAGCTCCATCATCTCCAGTCTCAATGGACCTATCTACAGTGTGTATAGATGAAAGCCCTAGTTTGGTTTTGGATAATTGATGAAACCCTAGTACTAACCTCTATGCTAAGTGTCTGTAGACTTAATGAGGTTGGTACATGCCAAGTGATGGAGCAAGTGATGATCATGGTGATGATGGTGATGACCACAAGGTGATCAAGTGCTCAACTTGGAAAAGAAGAAAGAGAAAAACAAAACCCTATGGAGATCAAGGCAAAGGTATTGCTTAGGGTTTTGGTTTTGGTGATCAAGACACCATAGAGGGTGTGATCACATTTAGGATAGATAGCCGTACTATAAAGAGGGGAATTCTTTGGCTAAGCGGTTATCAAGTGCCACTAGGTGTCATTGTTCATGTGCATGCATTTAGAACCTAGTGAGCTAACTTAACTCCTTCGAAGAAAATGATTGTGAAAATGCTAACACACGTGCACTTGTTGGTTTACACATTGTGGTGTTGGCACACTTTGAGAAGGAGGTGGAGTTTCATGGGTAGAGAGAGGATGGGTTCCTCTCTCCCTCCCGCCGAGCTTGCGAGGCGGGATTCGGCGCTTTTCGAGAAAATGAAGTGCATATTTTCTATTGCGTCGGTGGGAAATTTGGAGAAGTCGCGGGAGTGTTTCTCGCTGAGAAAACACTCACCGGACGCTGGCTTCTGGAGCACCGGACGCTGCGTCTGAGCGTCCGGTGCAGACAGTGCCTGGCCCAGCTAGGGTAAGGCACCGGACGCTGGCTTGAGCGTCCGGTGGTTAGCGTCCGGTGTGCGGGCGTTTTGCGACCCTCTCTGTGCATGGGTCCGGTGAGCACCGGACGCTGAGGGTGCGTCCGGTGGCTTGCGTCCGGTGACCCTGCGAGTTTGCGGAGCTCTCTGCGCATGAGTCCGGTGCGCATCGGACGCGTCCGGTGCCAACCTGCTCAGCGTCCGGTGCTCTGCAGGTTACCGTTAGACTCTGACACGCGGCTGACGTTGGAGCACCGGACGCTGGTGTTGAGCGTCCGATGCCCCTTTAAGAGCGTCCGGTGACCCCGTATTTCGCCCAGTGAAAGAGCCAACGGCTCTATTTGTTTGAGGGGCTATAAATACGTGTTTGGCCGGCTTGGGGCTCACCCTCTTGGTATTCTAGCATACTTGACATCCTTGTGAGCCTAAGCAAACTCCTCCCACTCATCTCCTTCATAGATTAAACATCTTTGTGAGATTGGGAGTGATTCCAAGTGCATTTGCTTGAGTGATTGCATCTAGTGGCACTTGGGGATCGTTCTAGCTGCGGTTTTCTTGTTACTCTTGGTGGTTGCCGCCACCTAGACGGCTTGGAGCAGCAGAGGAGGATTGGTACGAGTTGGTGATTGTTCGTGGCCATCTCCCGGTGATTGTGAGAGGTTTGTGCCTACCTCGGCGGAGTGCCAAAGGCAACATTAGTGGATTGCTCGTGTCATTGAGTTACCTCACTTGTGGGTAGGTTCTTGTGGTGTCTTAGTGAGGACGAGGTTCGTGCAACACCTCTTAGCCACCGAACCACCAAGTGTTGGTCGACACAACGGGGACGTAGCGTGCCGGCAAGCACGTGAACCTCGGGAGAAAAATTGTGTGTCTCCATTGTGATTGTTCATTGGATTTCTCCCGGTGATTGGACTTCATATTATTGATTGGTTCATCCCCTCTACGCGGCGGTATAAAGATCAAACTATCTCTTTTTACATTCCCGCAAACTAGAGTAGCTTACTTACTTGTATAGAAACTTTTAGGTAGCTTTCTAGTGTAAGTAGTGACATAGCTCTTGTGTGCCTAGTGATTATATCAACTAGAATTGTTGGATAGGTGGCTTGCAAACACCCCATTAGAGCTAGAGCAAAAAGCTTCGCTTTGTTATTAACTAACCTCTTACTCTAGTGAGTTTGTAGATTTTTTAAATAGGCTATTCACCCCCCCTCTAGCCATATTAGGACCTTTCAATAGATCCTTTTGAAGCTTTGCAACCAAATGCATTCTTAAACAACAGACACACCAGCAAGGGGTCTTCAAAAGTTAAGCAAGTATTGGTGTAGTGGAGCTCTCTACTAGCTGAGATGGTAACCTAGGAAGAAGTCTATGATCTTCATCATCGATATCCCATAGCACCAACTTGGGGTCAAGCTAGATTTCAAGGAGAGGGAATTGTCAGGAAAGGAGCCTGGTCTACTAGTGGCTAATGAGCTGAGTGTATGGCTTAGTAGACTTCCTTGTGGGCTTAGCCTTGCGTGTGTCTTAGCTATATAGCTTATTGCCTCGACGTGTGGAAGAGGCATGTAATAGAATTCTAAATTGTTCCTAGTCTGAATAATAAACCTCCTGTGGACATTAGCCGTGTTCCATCCTCTCCTACCTCAAATTCTTGCTATCCTATCCCCAAATCCCTTCTTATAGTAGTAAGATCATTACAACATGTTGGCGAGCTCCATCTGCCCAGTCTGCAATGGCAAGCTACGCACAGGCCATGACAGCGAGCTTTGTGCATGTCATGATGGCCCCATAGCATCCTTGTAGTGTACGTCTAGCTGCCACGATGAGCTCATTCTCTCCCTCCCCACACACCATTTCAGTCATCCTCTCTACCCTCTCTACTTGGACATCAGATCTCATAGGCAAGAAACACATCTCGCGTTGGAGCAGTTGCACATGCCCGCCATGGAAGTTAACAGTGGAGCAGCAACACAGATTTGTTGTGGGGACTGCTTGGACGCTGCCACTGGGGCCAATTCCAATTTGGTGACCGTACACTTAGAATGATCTTAGCAAATGATTGGTTGTTCGACCACCATGAGCCCACTCCTGACCTAGCTAAAAATACAAAATATTTATTTAAAATGGTATAACTTTTAATGTTTGGTGACCGACAACTCGTCATGGGGTTACTCGGGATGATTTGTTCGAGGGGCTAAAGAACCACAAATCTCGAGGTAACGCAAGTGACGAACCACAAATCTCAAGGTAACGCAAGAGACAAATGATTTATAATGGTTTAGGCCCTCATGATCGAGTAAAAGCCTTTATGTCAAGTCAGTGTTAGCCTTTGTATTGGATTGATGATTATGGTTGTGTATACAAGGGGTGCCTCTAGCCTCTTTTTATATAGAGAGAGAAGGCCGTGAAGTAATTCTATTCCTAGTCGGGTACAATTGAGGAGTTCTAGATCTATTATAGAATCTAACTTTCCTATTACTTCGACTAAGTCGGTCTTCTTAGCTTGAAGTTCATGCTGCCTTAGTTGGTGTCCTTTATGCATGAACCCTATAGATCCCATATCAACATGTATCATTTATAATTCCATTTGCACCAGTGTTATACGTGACAAGATGAACAATACTAGACCCCCACTTACATATGTTTTGAATAATTTTTTTCTAGTAAAAATTTATATGTATTAACTTATGTATAACTTATAACTGATGCATACAAAGTTGTATTGTATAAATCTTTTACTAGTCATATTCGTTTGATGCAATTACACTTAGAAATCATTGTTAAGATCACCGTTATGACCACACATAAGGAACATTGCTGAGAGTGAGGACTCAGCAAGACTTTTCCTTCGCAACCATGTTCTACTAGTTCTACATGCGGGGAGTGGACTCCAAAAGGACTCAACAGGGCTGACACCCTCACGATCTTCCATGTAGCCTGGCATATAGAGTGTATTCGCAGATAAATACCATCTAAGCACCATGCTTACATGATACCTATCACCCACCCCAAGTACATTACGATGAGCGCTATACGAACATATGCATAAACATGATAACAATCCAACTACACTAAGCATATAATCAAAGTAGACAATGAAGAATGATATAATTGAGAACATATATATTGAATAGAGCAAAGTCAAATCTATAGTATCTAGTAAATATATAAATAGAAAGATACAAAAAGAGAGATTACAAGGATTTACCAAGCAATGCTCTTGACAAGATCCAAAATCTAAGCGAAGCTTGCCTCCTTCTACTTCTAACCTATGTAGCTATGCTCTAGAACTAGTGGAGCTCTAAGGAGACTAGGGTTTCTAGCTCTAATGAATGACTTAGATGACTTAGTGCTCTCATCCTAGAGGGTAGGGTCTCCTTATATAGGCCAGTGGGATGAACCAGGCCCTCAGATCAAACCAACCTTGAACAATGGTGTAGATTGGACCTCAATGGTGGTAGAGGACCAATGTACAAAGGTAGAGGCTGAAGGTGGGACCCCAGGTCGACTGATCTACAAGTGGGGTTGGTCGATCTAGCTCGATGCTAGATGGGTCCCTCCCTTTGATAGCCTGCCTTCTCATGTCTTCTAGATCCTTCTCAACTTGGTTTCACTAGAGAATATGCCTCTTAGCCTGATGTCCTTCGTTTCTTCTCCTCTTTTCATGATAAACCCTTGTAGAAACAATGATTCACCACAACTGTGGAATTCTATCAGTATAACCCCTATTCTATGCAGATGTTTCATTATATGCTCTTTTCATGTTTGGTTGACGGTCTATAATTGTAGTTAAAGACCATCAACAATGAGGTTGGTCAGGGCATGGTGGATGGAGGAGTCAGAGATGAGTTGTGATGGTGATGCGACCGTGTCTCACATCACGAGAAAGAAAAGAATGAAGCGAAACAATATCCTAGACTGTATAGGCATGCATGGTGGGTAATTCCAACTATATGAAACATGAGTTTTCATAGCACCCCTTGAGCTCATAAATTTGGTGGATTTGTGAGCTAGTTCCATATTTTGGTGGATCTAGGAGCTAGATCCATTTTTTCGGTGTATCTGGGAGCCAGATCCATGTTTTGGTGGACCTGGGAGCTAGATCTATATTATGATAAGGGCATGGTAGAGATTCACCAAAATTAGATCCACATCCACCTTTTTTTGCCAAACACTTCTAGCTCCATCAACTCCACCGTGGATCTGATCCACCAAAAGGGTCGATCTAGCCCAAATTCACAAAATTGGTGGCGCACCCCACTTCAAGGGGTGCTCCATCAAATTCAAGTTTGGTGGAGTTGGGGAAAAATTACCCACTATGCTAGTGATTAGTGGGAAAATGATTTCTTCTTTCTTTCACCTCCTTCTTTGTCGCGCCTCCTCTCCATCATGCATCTTCTTCTCCCTGTGACTAGCTACGCCCTGCCTCTACTTCTTGCACCAGTGAGCACTCCTTCCTCTTCTCTAGCGGCCCATGACCTTCCCACCTTCTTCTTCTTCCCCAGTGGCCAGCAACCTCACGCCCCAACCCCTAATTGATAGTGTGGCCCTCCTAGTCAGGCTCACGACCCCCGTGTCTAGCATCCAGGCACTCGAGGTGGCATGAATCTGGCTCTCACGGCTAGAGCGGCGGCAACGTGTGCCTACCTGTGGCCAGGGACAGTAGTAGCGGCGGCGCTGGGCTGGCCCGCACGCTCGCCTAGAGAATAGGGGAAGAAGACCCCACCTGTTCTCTCAACTGAAGCTAGTGGCCTTGCTAGTTGGTACCGCACATGCACTGATCCGGACCATGGCCGTTGGCCACTGTTGTGTCCGAGTCGGCTGGGCCTCGCCCTCTCTGACCCTCTCATGCATGTGAGCTCTCGACAAAAAGACAACCTGTGGCTTCACATTTTTATTTTTTTATCTTGTCTCCTAATGAATGGACCTTCAGTGAGGTAGAATCGAAAGTGGAGCTATACCAAACAATTTATTGAATTATAGATCCACAATGAAGCTGCTCCATGATGGATTTAGGTGAATCTAAGATCCAAATTCACTTTTTGGGATGGTAGAGATCTGTCAAATCTGGATCTGAGTTTCACCAAGGAGCACCTCTACTAGTGAACCTGAGATCTAGTAGGGAACTATTTGGGTAACACACGGGCTGTAGATCCGTGCAAGGGCATTTTGTATGATATGGCCAAATTTGCCCTTGGGTAGGTCTCACTTGTCAACATCTAAAAAATTTGTAGTTTCTTCCTCCTTCGACTGGCTCAGCGAGGCGTGGGGGTGGACAGTGGCCAAGGCGCTGCAATGGGCAGGAGAGGAGCCTGCGAGCCTCAGTGGGGAGGGGCATGCGGTGGACGCCCCCTGTAGGAGACGACGTCTTTGCCGCTAGAGCCGCTGTGGAGACTCGTCGGAGGAGGGAGCAGGTGCGACCTCACCGGGCGTAGCAGGCGTGACCTCTTTAGGGATGGGCGGGGTGTCATGGGGATGTGGTCGGGTGCGGGCTCACGGCCTCGCCGAAGGCAGCGGGCATGACCTCACCGGCAGTAGCAAGCACGAGCTCTCCGAGGATAGGCAGGGCCTCGTGGGCGCGTGTAGTGGCGGAACCAAGGGGGAGGGTTGGCAGGGGCCATCGTCCCCCCCCTAAGATGTGCAACAAAAAAAATTACTAGTATAAATTTATATTTTTTTCTATTTATATTAAAAGAGAAATATAACAATTTGGTCATATATACTTATTAATATCCTCTAGATAATAAAATTGTACTCCCTTCGTTCTAAATTATAAGTCATTCCAAGAATTTTGAAGAGTCAAAACATCCTAAATTTGATCAAATTTATATGATAAGATAATAATATTTATGATACCAACTAAGTATCATTAGGTTCTTCATTAATTATATTTCCGTAGTATATCTATTTGATGACATAAATCTTTACAATTCTTTCTATAATTTTGGTCAAATTTGAGATATTTTGACTCTCTAAGATTTTTTAGAATGATTTATAATTTGGGATGAAAGAAGTGCAAAACATAACTAAATAATACTATGAAGCACCTTAGAAAAATTGAAACGTAGATATTAAGGTTTACGAAATCATCTTAAACATCTTGTTGTTTATCGTCTGCCACTGAAAGAATAACACATTCACTACTAATTTTTGACCCTATCGCATCTATTTGCTTTGCATCAAACACGAACTTGATGCAATATGTGGGTGCTATTGCATCAATTTAGCAAATCTGATGCAATATGTGGTCTTCATTGCATCAAAAAGGCATTCGATGCGATAGTAATTCATGTCGATGCAATAGGTAAGATCTATCGCACCGATTTCCAAGAAGAGATGCATTAGGTACCAATTATTGCATCACATAAATTTGGCTGCATTACAATTGATTTTTGATGCAATATGTAGGTGGTATTGCACCGGTTTCTAAGATGGGTGCAATTAGGAAGTACTATTGCAACGAATTGATAGTGCTAATCTTTGATGCAATATATAAATTTTATTGTATCGATTCAAGATTGTTTTGATGTGGTACATTGTCATTGGCCCACAAGTTCGTTAGCTATCTAAGCTAGTTATTAGTATATTTATAGTATTATTTAGTCACATATTCACGTATATGTCGATGTAGATTCCTAGTTAGGGGATGTTTGGTTCAAGGTGCTAAAGTTTAGCAGATACTATAACACATTTGTAACTATAGCAATTAGTGTCCAATCATGGACTAATTAGGCCTAAAAATTAATGTCATAAATTATTCTCTAGCTGTAGTTTTAGTTTCGTAAATAGTCTATATTTAATACTCCATGTATATGTCTAAATATTCGATGAGATAGGTGTTAAAAATGGCCCAAAACAAACTGGGCCTTAGATTGGCCTGGACGTGCTTGGTTAGAATCAGACTCTGGGTTAGCCAAAGCCAGATGCGTCAGGTCAAACAACGAGTCTGTATCCAACTAGCTTAGTTGTACGTAGAGAAAAGGAACACCACATCCGCCGCCAGGGCACTGTTCCTACATTGCGCTCGCGCCGCCGCCCAGGATCCAACTTTGATGATCTAGTGTGCTTTGGGACACGTCCTGGCTAAGCATCAATCCATCGCCCATAACGCTTCGTCCCCAGATTGCATTCCAGTATGCTAATTCCAGGGATGCAGAACGCATGCGATCGAAGTTCTATTTGACTGCAGTACGTACGTGCATCTTCTTGTTCTATTTGATTGTTATTAGGTGATTGATTATACAAACTAATATAGATATATTTTTAGGTCTTTGAATTGTGCAATTTTACCTAAGAAATATTTGTCCAGGGTTTAGAAAAGAGAACTGTTATCCACCACTGAATACCTGTATATTTTTCTTTCTTAGTTTCTCATCTACTCAATTTATATTCAGTATTATATTTCAATTTGATTGAAAAATAAAATCTAAAATTAGAAATATAGATGGAAGAAGCCAATACACTACTTCTATTTAGTTCTATGTGTACAATAGTATTTTCTTAGCAATTTCAGCTCAATTACAAAATAAACTAGAAATTTTAAGTTGTCATTTTTGTGTGTGATTTTTAGGCATTCGAAATAGTATGTCACATCAGGGTAGTAGTTGGATGCGGTTGGATAAGACAACTGCAGAGTGGCAACAAAGATTAACTGATTATCTTGATAGCACCTTTGGAGGCGGCCGTAAAGGCGGGACAGCACCATGTCCATGTTCAGCATGTCGTTCTGTGTCATATAGAAAACGGTCGGAGGTTCTAAAGCATTTGCTTCGTAAAGGTTTTGATGAAAGCTTCATCCGTGAGCAAGAAAGTATATGTGAAGGTTCAGCTATTGACGTCGATGATGATGGGGATACAAGTGACAGGGCTGGTTCCCAACAGTTGTTAAAATCATTGATCAGAGGTGCTATACATGGAGAAATCAATGAGGAGCAACCAAATGAGAAGGCAAACAAATTCTTTCAGTTGTTACAAGAGGCCAAGAAGGAGTTATTTCCAGGCTGCAAGGAAGCTACCAAGGTGTCTTTCATTGTCAAAATGTTTCAACTTAAGTGCATATTTGGTTGTAGCAATGCTTGCTTGGAGTTTGTACTTCATTTGTTCTTGCTTATTCTTCCTGATGGGCACTGTCTCCCAGATAGTATGGATAAAATACGCAAGGTTGTCAGAGATCTTGGTCTAAACTATAAAAAGATAGATGCCTGTTATAAAAAATATAGATTACTGTGTATGACCATGTACCATGTTTTGTATTTTTTAAATATAGAAGCATGTTTAGAATTCACAGTAGTGTTTTAATTTGCACAATATCAACAATTATGCAAGCTAATATATTTCAATCCACGTAATTTTGTAGGCCTACACAAAAGAAAATGGGAGAGATATGGACACTATATTTTGACTTCATTGGGGGACCGAGGGACCAGGGTCGTGTCACACTTAGTATTGATAGGGCGAAAATTAAATTTGTCAACTTGTTATCTTTCAAAACAAAGATGGATTATTCTTCAAGGGACTTCTTGTACTATAAGGAGCGATGTGGCACTAATTTAGCATCACTACAGCTTATAGATTACGAAGAGGATGCATTAAGAATGTTAGAAAAGTCTCAGGAAGAGAGGGAAATTAGAATATTAGTTACAAAATCTCAAGAAGACCAAATGCAATGTGAAATAACACCCATTAAGCGACGTAGACATGAGGAAGTTAGTGAAGAAGGAATTCATGATGAGGATCTTGATATGTACAAGGTGTGGCTTAAGAAGCTGCCGCAAGATGAAGACAACCCAGGTACTATGTACTAAAAAAATACATCTGAACATATTTAGGTACTATTGTAAATACATACAATCTATATATATAATATCTATGTGCATCTCGCAGAATTTAAGGATGACTACAGGGGAAATACAATTGCAACATATAGCGAATGGTTGAGGCAGGAAGGGCTTCTTCAAGATATTTGTAATCTGATTTTCTTTCATGTTGCTAATACTGAGCATATATATCATTTATTTTTTCCCAACTCTATTGTAACTGTGTGCTTGCACTCTTTTTATGTGCAGATGCATATCTAGATGTTGAAATTAATGGACAAGACGAAAGCAGTGATAGCAGCATAATACCAAAGCATTTTCCATCTCATGCTAGGAGGCCAAAGGCCTCTGTAATGGTTTATAGTGTTCATACAATATTATCATATGAAAGTGCTGATTTTTAATGTTTACAAATGTTTAGAAGGGATTGTCGACAAGAGAAAGCTTGGACGTGGAACCATTAAAGGTTTTACAGCAACTGCTAAGAGATTTAAACTTGGGACTACCAAACTTAGTATAGATTTTTCGTCCACGCGCGAAGGTCCTGTAGGAGTTAACCATCGCACATTTATTGATGAAATAGTTTTCTTTACAAGAAAAAGGACTCCACTAATTGGAGTTAAAAAGTGGGGAGATGTCAAGCAGAATGTTAAAGATAGAATAGCACGTGATATAATGGTATGTAGCAGTTTTGTTGCCTCATATGATAACATAATTTTATGTACCTTCAAAATTGTTCACAATTTCTTGGTCATCCCATTGTATAGCTTAGGTGGCATATTGAGGACAATGATGATCAGAAGGCTAGGATATGGAAGATTGCAAAGGAGCGGTACAAAGGATGGCGATCTCAATTGAGTTCTACGTACAAGGCATACAACAATTATCATCAAAGAATGAGACATAAGCCAGAAGAATTAGAAATTGTTGAGTGGCACTACTTGGTGTTGTATTTTCAAAGTGAAAAATTCCAGGTTCCACCTCTAACATATGTGTTTATTGTTTGCTTCTTTGTTCTGTGCAACTAACAAACTGTGTGATTGTATCAGCAAATTAGCAACAGAAACTCTGGCAACTCCAAGCATCGAAAGACACTACATCTTACGGGATCAAAACCATTTTCACAAGTCAGTTATGAGCAGGTAATGATAAGGAACCTAATCTTCTTCTTTCATTATTTGCTAAAACAATCAGATTGTTCATTTTTCTCACCTTAGAGGGACCTAGAGACTGGTGAAGAGCCAGATGATTTGGTATTTTGGAGGAGTACACGCTCAAAGGAAGGCCGTTGGTCTTCTGATGTTGCTAAGGAAGTATATGTAAGTACTACTTTGTTCATTAATAACTATATATGTTCTCAAACTTATGAACAACTAAAGTTAAAAACACTAGCTAATTATGTTCTTATTAAATTTAGGAAAAAACGTCTGCAAAAATCTTTGAGAGAATTGAGGCAGAAGCTTCTGTGCTTTTGAAAAAAGAAGAAAGCAACATTCTTCGAGAAACCTACAAGGAAACCACTGGATGCAAGAGAAAAAAGGTCCTGGACATGGATACATGGAGAAGTATCCGACCCGAAGCCAACTGATGAATGAAAGAATTGAAGAGCAAGCTCGTGCAGCTACATTAGCAGCTGCAGCCCAACAAAAAAATAATGAGACACAAGCTGAGGTGGAGAAGTTAAAAGAACAACTTACCATTCAAGCTGCTGAGAGGGAGAGCGACAAGGAAAAAATTCAACAACTGAAACAACAACTGGAGAATACAACTAACAAGATGAGAGAAGAACTAAGACAAGAGTTTTTTGCACTACTGGAACAACACAAACAAGCACCGGCCCAGGTAATACAACATCTTAATTGTTAGCAACGTCATGGATCTAAATAATGTTTGAGTGCTAATGTTTCACCTTATAACTCGAATACAAAGATTGCTGCACCAACCACAGCCACCGAACCTGCACAATTCACTACTAATGCTGCTGGCACAGATAATAGTATTAGTGAACATGAAGATCTATACTTAGCACAGGTAATATTTTTTTTGACAAATGACGTTTGCAATGTAAGAGATACCTATATTTAATCTAGAGGTAATGTGTGCATTTTTTTCCAATATGCAGACAGGGATGGAAACTACAATGACCACAAATAATAATGCTTTTGATGAACCTACTGTTGTTCCCACTCCCAGCCAAGGAGGAGAACATGTGCAACAGGTAGTATATTTGCAAAATATAGTTACATAGATTCTTATAATTGCTTAGAGGTGATTGTTCATTCTTATCTCCTGGATTTTGCAGACATTAACAGAAAGTGTATTGAGCACACAAAACACAGATCAATCTGGTCGCTTCACTCGCAGCACTGCTAATAGATCTCTTTTCTCAAAAGACAAAGACAATAGTGTGCAAGGGAAATTTATTTCATCACAGACATTAAGAAATACTGCAGCTCAAAAGCGAGATATGAGAAAGAAAGGCGGAAAGGTATGAGCTGGAAATATAATACTTATCTCTTTTAGAAATATAATCAAGTAACCTGCAGTGGAACATCTGAATCCTATTTTTCATCTTGCGATGTATGAGCAGATTTTTGAGTGAGCTGGTACATAATTAAAGTTGTAGGGAAAGTAGCTCGTTTAATAAGTAGTTATGGAATTCCTTGTTTAGATTAGTCTACCATTGGTGGTTTCTTGATGTGTTATCTGGTGAAAGAGAACTCATTCCAGTACTAATAGTTTGTCCTCAGTTCTAATGGCTGCTAGTCTTGATCCCTTTTGCTTATGGTAACTTCGAAAACTCACTAAATAAAGCAATGAATCCCACCACTGATTACTCTAGAAGATAAAAAAAGTTGCTATTTTTTAAAAAAATATTAAATAATGCACACATCTCATATGGACAGCGACATAATACTGAAAAAATGCTTGTTAGTTGCTAGATTCTGATTTATACTCTTAAATGAAATTATTTATGCTGAGACCATTATGCCTTTGTGCTCACACATTGGTATTTTGAGGACACTTTTGATCAGATATAGCATCAAGTTGCAGTTTTCAATCTAAAATGTGCCCTTTAAACACTTGTCTAAATTCATATTTCAGCTATCGAAGATGGCAGAATTGTGCATAGCATATTATGTGTCTATCCTTATCTCTGTTACCTAGGTTAATGTGTGTATTACAGACCATAGGTACAGTTTTCCATTAGTAAATTTTATCAGCGACCAAGCTATAACTCCTTGTACGTATGTGCATCACATGAATAAAAATTTTGTTCAAATTTAGCTAGCCTTGAATTCAATTGATGTGATTTAACCCATCACTAGTATATGGTCAGTGTGTTTGCAGTGGTAGCTCATCTGAGGCAAGTATTTCTGACAAAAACAGAGCCGACCCTCCATAGCCTCTTGCTTTTGTGATGATGATATGTTTCATTTGTTCATCTAAGGAGACTATTGCAACTTAGATGCTTGCTGGATTTATTAGAAATCTAAATGAACACCTAATCTTTTCCTTAGCACTTTGAGATCTTTACATCTTTATAGTTTTGTTTTGTTTTAAAATTCTTAGTTCAGTTGCACAAGAAGTACATATGCTTTAGTGATTTATAGTTCTATACTCTAAATTGCTATATTACTTCTATGCATTCTTAAGCAATGGTTTAACAAATTCATACAACTGTGTTCTTATGTGTAGTGTTGTTTCACTTTTATATAGCTTCTATTGATCTGCATAAAATGTCCTTCCACCATTAATATTTTTAATTACTAACAATACATATGACATGTGCACTCTTTTTTAATGAGCAGGAAGACAAACATTGAATCTTGAGAAGATTGCGCACTCTTTGGAGGGATGAACTTAATCAAGGAACCTGCAATGACAACGAACCTTTTGTTATATTTGTATTAAGAGTCCTTACTTTAATTGTTTAGTTCTTGAACTATCAAGGCTCTTTTAATTTCTTGTTGTAATGTTACTATGTGTGGATGATCAAAGTTATTAATATCATTGCCCTTTTGTGCCATTTGATTTTGTAATTTTGTGAATTATTGTGCCACAAATCTTCATCATTTAGCAAATAAAAATGGATGTGATTTAAAATGGCAGTGAACCTAATGTTGATGCAATAGTATGTGTTGCATCGAACTTAATGTCGATGCGGTAGTTTATGTTGCATCAAACGTAATGTTGATGCAATAGGTTGAATTGCACCGAACCTAAATGTTGATGCAATAGGTTGAATTGCACCGAACCGAATGTTGATGCAATATAGTCTATTGCACTGAATTTTTACCGTTGCAATAGAAATTCTTATTGCATCAAATTTGTAGATGTATTACATCTACATGATTTCAATGCAATAACCTTTTTGCATCTCTCTATCTTGATGCAAGAGACATCCATGGTCAATGCAATAGTGACCTTGCATCAAAAGAATTTTGATGCGATAACCCTTTTGCATCTCTTTATTTTGATGCAAGAGACAATGGATGGCTGATGCAATAGCTAGCTCTTGCATCGGTCACAACAAACCGATGCGACAAGGCTATTGCATCTAGAGTTATTGCATCGGCTCGCATCAAATGCAAAATTGATGTGATACCAAGCTATCGCATCAATTTTGGCCCTATTACATAAAAAATTTACTGGTGCAACAAGGTCAAAAATTAGTAGTGATTTGATCCTAAAATACACATAGAAATGCGAGCACATATATCAAGTCGATAAATTAAGCTAGACGGTCATCAATTGTGCTTAGTTTTGACAAATTGGATATTTTGGTTGTTCTCCTATGTATAATTCCTGGCTCCGCCACTAGGCGTGTGGTCGGGGGCGGGCTCGCAGCCTCGCTGGTGGCAGGCACGGTGAAGTTTGCGACCATGGCGCTGGCGGTGGCAGAGTTGTGATGCTAGAGAGAGAAGCATCAGGTCGTCGACAGGAAAGAGAAGGGAAAAATTAAAACGAACTAGTATTCCGTGTAACGAGTGGAGTGGTGGGTGATTTTCTTCAACTCAACCATTTGAGTTTGGTGGTGCACCTCTTGAGGAGATCCACCAAAATAGTGAATCTGCCCCAGATCCACTGTCTTGGTGAATTTGAATTTGGTGGAGCTAAAGTGTTTGTGTAACTTTTCATAGAATAGAGCTATCTTTGGTGTTTTTGAGTGTAAATTTAGAGTTAGTAGAATTGAGAGTGTTTAGGAAAAAAACTAGCTATTTTTTTTGATACCTCCTAGGAGCTATGCTAGATACTTTTTAATGAAACATATCCTTGTTCGGGAAAAAATCCGCCACCTTTCATATTTCGGCCTTGTTTGGTTTTTAAAAATTTTTAATATTTCTCGTCATATTGAATCTTTGAACGCATGTGTGGAGCATTAAATATAGATAAAAAATAATTAATTATATAATTTATCTGTAGTTTGTGAGACGGATCTTTTGAACCAATTAATTTATAATTAAATATTAATTATCGATTACAAATAAAAATGCTACAATAGCTAAACTCAAAAATTTTGGCGAACTAATCAAGGCCTTTATTTTCCGACTAACTTGACAAAACACAGGTCCTGTTTAGATTGGAGATGAAAATTTTTTGGGTGTCACATTGGATGTATCGGAAGGATGTCGGGAGGGGTTTTTAGAAACTAATAAAAAAACAAATTACATAGCTCGTCTGAAAACTGTAAGACAAATTTATTAAGCATAATTAATCTCTCATTAGCACATGTGGGTTATTAAGCATAATTAATCTATCATTAGGGCACTCACAATGCAAGACTCTATCACAGAGTCCAAGACAATTAATTATATATTATTTATAGTATTTTACTTATGTGGCAGTATATATTGAAGAAAGAGGTAGAAAAAATAAGACTCCAAGTCTTATTTAGACTCTAAGTCCACATTATTCGAGGTAATAAATTACTTTAGACTCTATAATAGAGTCTGCATTGTGAGTGCCCTTAGGCCAGTCTCAGTAGGGGTTTCACCAGGATGTCATGCACATTTATTAGAGCGTCATGTCAGCAAAATTGCACTTTTTGCATGAAACGAAGAGGAGAGAGAAGGAAGTAGTTTCACCATGGTAAAACTCCGCGGGCGTTGTTTCCCACGTGGTGAAACGGGATGAAATCTCCACTGAGGGCTAAATCGTTTCACCATCTTGCATGTGATCCAATCATTTGCAGTAATTAAATGCTTTGCCCAGCCTAGAAAATATCAAGGTGAAACTCATGCATTGTAGAGGTTGTTTCATTATTCGTTTCATTGATGTTGTGTCAGCGGATTTATTTTGGAAACAGTGCATTGAAACGGACCACTGAGACTAGTCTTAGCACATGTGGGTTACTATAGCACTTAAGGCTAATCATGGACTAACTAGACTTGAAAGATTCGGCCCTGTTTAGATGCAGCCAAACAACCAAAATTTTTAGAGAAATGAGCACTTTTTGGAAAAATGAATCTAAATAGGGGCTTGTAAAACTTGGCTGTAAAGATTTGGATTTTTTTTTACGGTCAACAGGGGGGAGTCGCTCCCCACCTGAGTTTTGTATTTCACACAGCCCAAAACGGCTTTAATTTAGTTTACATAGCTCTTTTTACATGGTCCACCTAGACAGGTGTACACTACGATCATTAGCAGAGAAGGTTAGAACATACATCGTTGAGGCTATATGAAGAGAGTTATCCTTCACCCTGTCTAGATTTGGAATTTGGGACCTTGGAGCTCTAAAACTGTATAAACTTGCTTAGAGACTCGTGTCTTCTGTGTTGCAGACCAAAAAATTTGGGAAGCATCTAAACAATTATTTAAATGTAAAGTTTACAACCAAAAGTTTTGGGATGTAAAGATTTGGATCTAAACAGGTCCTTCGTCTTGCGATTTTCAACCAAACTGTATAATTAGTTTAATTTTTTTATCTACATTTAATGTTCTATGTATGTGTGTAAAGATTTGATAAGTTGGATGAAATTTTTTAAGTGGGAAACTAAAGAGGCCCTTAAGATCTATGTCACGAATAAAGCAGGTTACGAATCTTTCTCGAGAATGGTAAGGATAGGACGTTCGAAATTGCGTTAAAGAGAAATGTGACTCCATGTATCCCGAATCCCGATAACCTCGGCAACAGCCGATCAGCTTTATTTACTGCTTTTATTACGCCGTCACCGCCCCCTTATTTCTACCGCCACGCCGGTTCTTCTCACCGCATGTTCGAGCACATCCTCTTGTGCCACCCAATCCAACCCCTCGTCCCTCGTCCATAGATCTATAGCCGCTACGCGCAAGCGGGCTGACGATGCGGCGCCGCTGATGCGATCAAGCTTCCGTAGCCCGACGCTAGCTAGAAGACGGAAGCGCCGAAGTACCGGTACGCACGAAAGAACCCGCGGCCAGATCGTTCAGGCCCAAGTTTATTTATCTATGATATATGAAGGCGTGATTTTGAGGGGAATTGGTGGTTCAAGCGTGGTTGTCTCAGGGAGTTATACTGTGGCTGGCGCTGGTGGTTGCTTAATGTAGGATGTGTCCAATCGGAGACGGCGTTTGCTTCAAGAGCAGCGGAAGAGCAGGAGGCTCCCCGATGGCGACGTCCGTACGCCCGCCGACGCAGCCCCAAATCCTCCGCCGTCCGAGCTCCACCTCCCAGATCCGCTCAGCCCCAGCGCCCTCCGCCACGCAGCCAAGCCCAGACAGCCCTCGCAACCCAACAGCAACGCCGACCGGAGCAGATCCAGCTCACTCTCCGCTCGCCACGCCACCGCCGCCGCCACCGATCCACACCCGCCGCCCGGAGACAGACGACGACCGGGTTGTTCCTGCCACGCCGGAGTCCACGTCAGCAAGACCCAAGAAGCTCTCGATCGCTGAGGTGGTCAAATTGGGAGCTTCAGCTTTGGGCGAACTTCACCAACCTCAGCCTCGGCGCCTCAAATCAGTCGTCAATGTGCCCAGAGGGAGCACTTACTCCGGCCATGCTGCTGCAGAGGCCTCGTCACATCGGCGTGCAGCTGGCCTGGGCTCTCCGTCACGTCGTAGCTCGGCGCCCAGGAAGGACATTTACTACGGGCGCGCCTCCGCCATGGCCTCGCTCTATCGCCGCAGGGATGGTACTGAGTATCCGTCGCAGCGTGCAGCTGGCCTGGGCTCTCCGCCGCGTCGTAGCTGGGCGCCCAGGAAGGACATTTACTATGGGCGCGCCTCCGCCATGGCTTCGCCCTATCGCCGCAGGGATGGTACTGGGTACCCGTCGCATCACCGCTCAGCCGGCCACCAGTGGAACGCGCAACGGGAGAGTCGCCGCTCAGAAGGATTCAATTTATCTCAGAAAGGCTGGAATGAGGTACGGAAGAAATTTTGGTGGCGAAATTCAAGCCGCTCGCCAACCACCCGCCGCTCAGGGCCAGTTCACCGTGTTCTGCATTCAAGTGAAGCAAGGCCCCAACTCTCGTCTGGCCTCAGACGCTTCCGTTGCAAAACGGACGGGAGATGCTTTGTGTCTCGCGTCTGACCACAGAGCTGCCCATTGCCGAGACCCAGTCCGCTGTTTCCGCTGCCAGCGCTCTAGGCACAGAGAGCGCGACTGCCAGAAGGTGACTGCGAGCAAGCCAGCCAAGCCGCTACAACCCACTCCGTCCCGGAGGGACGACATTCATCCGCCGCCGCCCCCTCCACCTCCGCCTTCGACTTCCACTGCCATGGCGATGCTGGGAGACCCGGCCACCCGCCCGGATGAGGATGAATGCCTCATCCCAACCTCCTACGCCATTGACGCGAGTCTGCGCGAATGGGAGGACACGGCGGCTGTGTCGTGGGCCATGACGGCGCCGCCCGGTACGGGGCCTAGGCAGATTGAGGCGGTGCTGCGCGACGAGTTCAGGCTCCGCCACGGCGAAGTCACCGTCACCAGTCACCACCCGGAGACCTTCCTCATCAAGTTCCAGCACCGCCACCACTGCGCCCAGGCCCTCAAGCAGGGATTCGCGAAGCGCCACGGCATCGACATCCACTTCATCAAGTGGCGCAGCCTCAAGAATGCCCTGGCTGTCACTCTGCTGTTCAGGGTCAAGCTCTGCCTCGACGGCATTCCGAACCATGCTTGGGATGCAGAGATCGTGGAGCGCATCATTGGCAGGCGCTGCGCCTTGGAGACCATCGAGACGAACCTGCTGCATCCGGCTGAGACGAAGACGGTGGACCTATGGGCTTGGACTGCAAATCCGAGCCTCATCCCCAAGAAGGTGTGGCTGACCTTCACCAGCCGTGCAAAGGATGCTGTCCTAGCATCCATAATGGTGTTGGAGACACCACCGGAGCACTAGCAGCACGGGAGCAAGCATGGGGTCATCATCCACCTGGAAGAAATCCACGACTACACTGTCTCCACCGTCGACAACAACGGCAACTTCTCTCCTGGTAAGCGTCGACTCCCTGAGTGGCATTTGGGTGTGATTGATGGTCACCAGGTCCCACCGCGAGCCTTCGACGAATTCCCACATCACCCGCCACCACCGCGTTCCAGCAACAACGAACGCGATGGCAGCAGCAGGGCAGCACGACGCCACGATAACCGTGGCCCCAAGGGCAAGTACAACAACGACCACCCGGGCTATGACTTCGGCGGCAGTCATAGGCGTCGTCATGACGACGACAACGACGACTACGATGACCGCGGCCATGGGGGCCGTGACGGTCGCGAACGCGGCCGTGACTACCGGGGCCGCTACAACGATGACGCCCCGGTGTACCGCGAGCGCTCCCGCTCACCCCGCAGGCGTGTGTGGGGACAGGGCGGGGGGCGCAGGGCGCGCTAACATGATGAGTTCAAGACGCCGCAAGACCTCCCAGAAGTACTGCCCCAGCTCAATCAACTGCATAACTTGCAGAGCTGCAGGCTTCATGACCTGTTCAAGGTTCACGCTGCAGCGCTGCAGGATGCTGCCCAACACATTATCGGTTGGCCGGGAGAGGAAAAGGCAGTCCGAGGCTTCATGGCAGCCATACAAACACTGTTCAACGACTACATCGCCAAGGCCTGCACGCTAGCTGCTAGCCTGGGCCTCGCGGGGGCACCCCCACTGGCTAACCAGAGCAATGGCGGCTCTGGGATTGGTGCCACTGGGAATGAAGCCTTGTCCGCCGCACTCAAGCATGCTGCACCGAACACCACTATTCCATTGTCTGATGTCTTCGCACGCCTCCTGCGGGACATTCCGACAAAGAGTACAACGACGCCAATCCTGCATGCGGCTGTGGCGCCGGAGTGCTCCATCACTGAAGTGGACCAGGCAATACAACTGCTACAACTTCAACCGCCTGGGGTAGATGCAACTGCCCAAGCCTCAGCAGAGCCTACCTCGCCAATCGTCAACATGCAGGCCGCGTGCTACCAGGCTATCTTCACAGGTCTGAATGTTTAAAACACTAACATTGCTCAAACTGATGAACTCCCTCACAGTAACAGCCTTCCTATGGGGGGACAAACTCCATCAGGTGTTGCTGCTTTCTTCGCCAACGTGACGCCGCCGATCATCCAGAGCAATCCCATCCCGCCGAAGGCCACGCCAGCAATACAGCAACGTCGCAGGCGTCAGCGCCGAGTCTTCGACATGTCATCGGTACGTCGCAGTGCACGCCTCGCCAAAAATCGACCTATGACACAGATGCAGCGTGCACAACAGAACTTATGCAGGAAGCTGGGACTCTTGGAGGATGATCTCCAACCTGTTGAAACTGCCTTGCAGGAATTTGTCGCCATGTTCAATGGGCCGCTGCCGGATCATGTGATTGCGGCGCTCTCTGAGATGTTCAACTTGGAGGAAGACTCAGCAATGGAGATTGACGAGGCCCTCATCAATCTGGCAGGAGAAGGAGTCGCTGACCTCCAAGAGGCAACGCTACCTGCTGCAACCTGAAGCAAGCAGTCTGATGGCTCTTGAGTTTTAACTCTGTTATCATTATGCATCCAGATTTCAAACATTCATGGTTGCGACTTTTTTATTCCAGCTCCTATGTTGTACTGCCTAAGGCAAGATTGCTGCACCATCTGAAGACCTGTTGCACTGTTTTATTCCGGCTACCACGGCCTCGTAATTTTATTCAACTCCAAACCGTCCTCCTGTTATGTGCGCTGTGCAAAGCGATTTTCAGCAGACTTCATGTTGTGCCGGTGACTGCTGCATTTTACAACTCCTACACATTGCTGTGTACTACTGCTTCTCCTCGCCTTCAGGCTGCTTTTTCCTACACTTTTTTTGGCTTGGGCCGCCTGCAGAGTTTGCTGGGTTCACAAATGATAGGGCCAAACATAGATATATTATGCTGGAACGTCCGTGGTTTGAATCGCCAAGATAGGAAGGATGTTGTGCATCAGACTTTGGCAACCACAAGGTGCCACATTGCTTGCCTCCAAGAATCAAAGCTGTCCTCTCTGGATCAGCACACTGCAGCCTACCTGGGCGGTTTCCGTTTGCGTAGCTTTGTGTCTAAGCCTGCGACTGGCCTACTTGGAACGCGTGGAGGAATCGTTGTTCTTTGGAGGTGAAGATTACATCACTCTAAGCAACTGTGTCACGGGAGAATTCCACCTCTCAGCTGACATTGAAGTTAGGGAGTGCTTAACAAAGTTTAGACTATCTGTTATCTACGGGCCAACTAGATACCGAGCACGTCAAAGGTTCCTAGAGGAACTAAAAGGAATCAAGCCAGAGAACAATACACGGTGGCTACTCCTTGGTGATTTCAATTTAATTTGCAAGGCGACTGACAAGAACAATAGAAGGCTAAATCTTAGTCTAATGCGACAATTCCGCGAGGCCCTGAATGAGTGTGAACTTCAGGAGATACACCTCCAAAATCGAAAATTCACATGGAGCAATGAAAGGCGCCAACCAACGTTGATGAAACTAGATAGATTTCTCTGCAATGCCGAGTGGGACTCAACATTTCCCTCGCACGTCCTACATGCCCTATCTACCTCTCTATCTGATCATGCTCCACTCCTGCTCTCCAACCAAAGTGGCCCGCGACGGCCAAGGACATTTCGCTTCGAAAATTTCTGGGTTAGACTCCCAGCTTTCAAAGATGTAGTAATGAAGGCATGGGAGGAACACACAGATCATCATGAGCCTTTCCACGTCCTTTACAACAAGTTGCGCGTCACAGCACAACACTTGAAAAAATGGAGCAACGAAATTTGCTCAGATGCTAAAATGAAACTGCATATGGCACTAGAAGTCATCTTACGTTTAGATGTTGCACAAGAAAACAGAAGCTTATCTTTGGCAGAATTCAACCTCAGAGCAAAGCTAAAAAAACGGGTTCTAGGCTTGGCAGTCATTGAAAGAGCCAGAACTAGGCAAGCATCGTGTGTGACCAATATCAAATTGGGCGACGCTAACACAAAATATTTTCATCGAAGAGTAAACGCGAGGAGAAGGAAGAACCACATCCAGAGGTTACAGAAAGACCAAGGATGGGCGGTCTCACATGAGGAAAAATCCGCAGTGGTTCAGGAGCATTTCCAAAAAATTATGAACCGGCCGCCGCAAAGGCAAATTGATCTAAACTGGGAGCGTCTACAAATTTCACCACATAACCTTGACATGCTTGCTGATGAATTTACAGAAACTGAGATCAGGTGTGCCATCAACCAGATGCCTTCCGACAAGGCGCCCGGTCCTGATGGCTTCACGGGCCTGTTTTTCAAAGAATGTTGGGACATTATCAAAGTGGATGTCATGAACGCAGCCAATGCTTTCCATCAGCTGCGCACCTCCAATTTAGCCATTCTCAACACAGCGAATGTCGTGCTCATTCCAAAAAAGGATGGGGCTGAGGCGATCACAGACTTTAGGCCCATAAGCTTAATTCACTCCTTTGCAAAGATCATCGCAAAGGTCATGGCAATGCGTCTAGCGCCTCACATGAACAGATTGATCTCCAAGAGTCAGAGCGCCTTCATTAAAAAAAGAAGCATCCACGACAACTTCATGTCAGTTCGATGTGCTGTGCGTCGATTCCATAGAGCGAAGACCCCTGCCCTGTTTTTGAAGCTTGACATTTCAAAAGCTTTTGACTCAGTCCGCTGGGAGTACCTACTCACTCTAATGAGCAAGCTCGGCTTCCCACCAAAATGGAGGGAGTGGGTGGCTGCCCTATTATCAACGTCATCTTCCCGAATCCTTCTAAATGGTGTCCCCAATGCGCCTATTAAACACGGTAGGGGAGTTCGCCAGGGGGACCCTCTGTCACCATTGCTTTTTGTCATTGCGATCGACCCTCTGCAGAGGCTCCTTGACCTTGCAACAGAAGAAGGACTTTTGAAAAATTTCAAGGGGAAACGTTCTGTAATGCGGACATCCATGTATGCAGATGACACGGCAATCTTCGTCAAGCCAAATAAAAAGGATGTCACTGCAATCGCCGATATTCTCACCAAGTTTGGTGAAGTAACAGGTCTCAAAACAAATTTTGGGAAGTCGTCTGTCATCCCCATAAGATGTCAGGGTGTTGATCTTGATGAGGTGCTATGTGCTTTCCCTGCTAGACGAGCGCACTTCCCAACTAAATACCTAGGTCTACCCTTATCAAACACCAGACTACGGAGGATCGATTTTCAGCCTCTTGTTGATAAAGCTGTGAGTAAGCTCACTGTGTGGAATGGCAAAAATATTAATTATGCAGGAAGGTCCACCTTGGTCAAAGCGGTACTCACCTCACAATCGGAGTATTGCCTCACATCACTAAGAGCTCCTAAATCCACTCTGAAGGAAATTGACAACGTCAGAAAGAGATTCCTTTGGGCTGGGTCCGAGAAACTAACTGGAGCGAAATGCAAAGTGAATTGGCCACGTTCCACAAGGCCAAGTGAATCTGGGGGTCTAGGCATTCTTCATCTTGGAAAATTTGCAAGAGCGCTACGTCTTCGATGGCTTTGGAAAGATTGGGAGGGGGAAGGAACGATCCTGAACAACCCAGACTCGCCATGCGACACTACCCATAGGCTACTTTTCGCCGCAGCAACTTCAATCACAATTGGTGATGGCATGAGAGCTTCCTTCTGGAGCAGCGCATGGCTTCAAGGCCAGAGGCCACAAGATATAACACCAAATATTTTTCAGATCTCAAAAAACAAAAACAAATCATTCTACGAGGGCACACAAAATAAAGCGTGGATTAGGGACATAGATTTGCGGCATAGAAACTTCAGCCCCCAGCACTTCATGGAATATGTCCAACTTTGGAACGCCCTCAGCAACGTCGAGCTGCATCAAGACCGGGAGGACAACATTATTTGGAAATTTAACCCGAATGGAAAATTCACAACGGGATCGGCCTACCGTGCGCAATTCATTGGAGCAACGGTGACAAATTTCAATTGCCTCATCTGGAAAGTTTGGGCACCACCAAAGTGCAAATTTTTTGCGTGGCTAGCCATCCAAAATAGGTTATGGACGGCGGATAGGCTTCAAGCGCGCAGATGGCCGAACAATGGAGTGTGCGCCTTATGCAGGCATAGTCCAGAATCTGGCGTCCACTTATTCCAAGACTGCCGCTACACTAGGCGTATCTGGGGCATTGCAACATGGCTAGGTAATGAACAGCTGCGCCCTTCCGCCTGGGTGCCAGCAGACTCTGTACAAAGTTGGTGGGACAACATGGATCACACACCTTCGATGGCGAGGCGAGGCCTTCGTTCGATCATCATGATCGTTTGTTGGGAGATTTGGAAAGAAAGAAATGCACGAATCTTTGAGCACAAAGAATCTGCGACAGCGCAACTCCTCCAGAAAATCAAGGATGAGGCAAGAGTGTGGGTAATGGCGGGTGCAAAGCATGTTTCTAACTTATTTTTGCGCGCTTGATGTCATTTGTTCCTATCGCGAGGTTTTGGAGTTGTAGCTGTTTTTTTAAGATCTTATGATCTTTTTGTACATGGCTGTACAGTGCCTGTCTAGGCTCTTCCTTTTTAATACAATAGGCAGCTCTCCTGCCGGTTTCGTTTCAAAAAAAAATAATGTAGGATGTGTGCTGGGCACTAGTTAGTGCGCGCATGCTAAGTGTTCGATTTTATGCCCAGAAAGAGCATGCCCGCTCTCTTTTCCGTTGTGTCTACCTTCCTCTGGCTGTTGAAGCCATGATTTTGAAGGCTCTCTTTTCCGTTGTCTACCTTCCTCTAGCGGTTGAAGCCATGATTTTGAAGGGAATCTGTGGGTAAAAATAGTTTTGGTGGGTCAGTGCGCTGGGCTTCAGGAGCTTGGAGAATGTAGGAGGCATTCTTCCTCCTAGTCAATGTCTGCATGCAGAGCGCACCAGAGTTTGATGATGTTGGTGCGAGGACTTCGCCCCATCTGTTTTCTGTTCTTTGGCTGTTCATGTTCTGTTCACTAGTTGTGCTGGTAGAAGGGCGTCATATTAGAGTTGCTTCTTACTGTATCTTTACTTTCATCTTTCATGCAGTTGACCATTTCTTTTTGTTCAGTGTTAGCCTGCTCTGGTATTTCTCTCATTTGATTTCATGAAGATAACCTTCCTCACTCTTGCATTTCCTTGGAATAGAGGTCTCGGCCAGGTGTCGATTTGAGAGAGCAACTGTGCAATACTATAACAACAACAATGCTGGATCTGGTTGCCATGGCAGCTGATGATTTTGCCCTGGCTGAGGATCTGCAGGTTGAAGAGGTTCTCCGGTTCTCAGTTCAGTCGGAGGATGTCTGTGCAGTTTGCAAACAGGTTATCCGATCATTGGAAGCCTCATGGAAACCTGAAAATTGTGACCATGTCATCTGCATTGCCTGCTTCTGCCAATATGCACCTGAGACGGAGGCCACTGGACTGCCCAGGTGCGCTGTATCGTCTTGTGATTCTTTGCGCAATACAGAGACACATCAGGGCATCAGTGTGCCTCAGAACACTTTGATCTCAATTGAAGACATGGACCAGAAAGGGAAGAAACCACTAGATAGTACACTTCAAGAGCTTGGTCAATGTTCTCGAGGTGCTAACACAAAGATCAGCAGTGAGTTCTACTGTGCCATCTGCATGGAAACAGTGCACATCGGAGAGTTCTTTCCCATTGATGGATGCACACACACATTCTGCACCAGTTGTGTGAGCCAGTACATTGCTGCAAAGGTTGAGGAGAATGTGTTGTCTATTGGCTGCCCTGACCCAGGGTGCAAGGATGGTGTGTTGCACCCAGACGTGTGCCGCGATGTGATCCCAACACAGCTGTTCCAGAGATGGGGTGCTGCGCTCTGTGACTCATCATTGGGGTCACTCAAATTCTACTGCCCCTTTAAGGAATGCTCTGCTCTGTTGGTTCATGATCCTGGCCATGATGAGGGGGTGATAACAAACGTGGAGTGCCCACACTGCTGCCGGATGTTTTGTGCCCAGTGCAAGGTTCCATGGCATGATGGTGTCGCTTGCGCAGAGTTCCAACGACTGGGGAAGGATGAGCAGGGCAGGGAGGACCTACTGCTGAGGAAGGTCGCACAAAAGAGCAAGTGGCAGAGGTGCCCCAAGTGCAAGATATATGTGGAGAGGATCGAGGGCTGTGTTCATATCATCTGCAGGTACTGCTCAAAAATCAAACATTCATTACACTGAATACAAATGATGATCTTCGTATTTGTTCCATTTTACAGGTGTGGGCACTGCTTTTGCTACCTTTGTGCATCCCCAATGTCTAGGGAGAACCATTGTTGCAAAACCTGCAAGCGAACCTGGTGAATGACCTCCAAGCTCTGATGGAAAGAAACTATTAGTATGTGTGAACTGCCAAGCTCTACCTGTAGGAAAGAAATTCTTAACTAGTAGTATGTTTTTTAGATGGTAAGTTGCTGTTACGACAGTTTCAGTTAGCACTACCTTGTTGCACTAGTAGCAAATTGGTTAGCACTGCAGTTTATTAGGCTAGTCTCGGTGTGAGTTTCATGGCGTTGTTACCAAGACTGTCATTTCAGCTTTTGTGTTTGTAGCTATGACAGCGGGTTTCATCTAGATGAAATTCTCTTTATAGATCTTTATAATTAACTTTCCAAGTCATCAAATGTGTTGATGTGTCACAATATTAAATGCAAATGAAACCAAAATGAAATCCCACTAAGACTGACATTAGTAATCATCATTAAAAGTGACTTGGGAAATGGCTTCACAAGAATGGGACTTAAAGCATCTCCACCAGATTTCTCATATTGCATATAAAGTCTCTTTAAGAGAGTGCCTGAAAATCAGTTTAGGATATTGGAGAGTATTGCTGCAGCATATAACTCATAGCTGCAGCATATAACTCATAACTTGTCCTATATTTCGTTAGAACTTGCCTTATATTTCCTTAAAACTTTCCTATATTTCCTTAAGAATAGGGGAGAGTTGGGTGTCTCCTTTATTTAGGAAAGAGTTGGGTGTCTCTTTTATTTAGGAGAGATGATGTTTCTTTTAGGAGATCTCTTAAAATTTATAGGTATAGGAGATTGGATAGGATATCTGATGGTATAGGAGATTGGATAGGGTATCTGATGGAGACACTCTTAATCTAAGGATTTGGTTTTACTTATCAACTGATGTTTAGGGAGTGTTTGGCACACAGGATTCTGGTTTTGAAACCAAGAATTGGTGCCAAATAACTATTCCACATAATTCGGTTAATTCAGTGAAATCGGTTCGGTTAAATCATATATCAAGAATTTTGGGTTTGGTGAAATGTTAACCAAATTTGTTGAAAAAAATTGACAACCAACCAAAACTGGTTTTGATTGAATCGGTTTGGTTAATTGGTTGACTACATATTATATATATTTTTACAGGTGATAGTGCAAAAATATAATACTCCAGTATTAGGAAGCACCTAACAAGAAATGAACATGTAACAAAACGAAAGGAAAAACATCAAAGAATGGTTCTAACAAACAAAGTCCCATAGAAATACATTCAAATGGACACAATTTTAGTGTTTAATCTATACCTATCTATAGAGGGAAAAATTTAGTTTTCTGTCCTCCAATGTGTGTGCGTTCCGGAAAGCTGTGGCTTCCGCAGGTCCAAGAGGAAAAATAGAATAGAAATAGAATAGATGTTTTTCTAGGGTTCCTAATGTAAAATCTCTTGCATATATCAGAGTATGTTAAAAATAAGAAAAGTATAGGTACTTACGTGCAAAGTGTTTGTCCTCGCATTAAAAAACCTTGTTCAATTTGTAAAAATTTTTGGATTTCGACACTATAACACTTTCGTTTTTATTTGATAAATATTATCCAATCATAGAGTAACTAGGTTTAAAAGATTCGTCTCGTGATTTATAGATGAACTGTGTAATTAGTTTTTGTTTACATGTATATTTAATGCACTATGTATGTGTCGCAAAATTTGATATAATGAGGAATTTTGAAAAAAATTTAGAACTTAACGAGGCGAAAAGTATAGGTACTTATGCAAAGCGTTCAGACGAAAAGACTCGCGGGCCTATGCGGCTGCACGTTAGTGAAAAGTCGCGGACTCCTGGCCACCATCGTGCGTTCTCCTGGAAGGATGCTGCAAGGTGGGCTTGGACCTCAATCTCCAATGTATTTTTTGTTTTTTGCATGGGTGCCTAGTAGGGATGAAAACGGATCGAATACGGACGGATATCACTAATATCATATTTGTTTTCATATTTCTGGTTGGATTCGGATTCGAATACGGATAATGTCAACCATGTCGGATAAGATAGGATTAGATATCGATATCATAAATATATAATTTAAGTATTTGGATACGGATACGGTATCAGATATTGAATATTCGGACTCAAATACAGACAAATTTAAACCCCTCTAAACGAATTCGGTCTCAAATATGGTCGGAAAATATCCGTACCATTTTCATCCCTAGTGCCTAGGCACCCGATGGACTTAATTAGGCTCCACCCTATTCTATCTATTTCTAATATATAATTATGAAAATTGCAGTCTCCTAACTTTTTGTCCACCAAACTATCTATGTTCTGGAATCAGCCTGTGGCTTCAACGCTAGTGGAAGAGGAAAAAAAGAATAGAAGCTTTTCTATGGTTCTCAATGCAAAATCTCCTGTACACATCAGAGTATGTTGAAAATAAGAAAAGTACAGGGTCCTAGGTGCAAAATATTTGTCCTATTAGGCCTTGTTTAGTTCGCCCAAAAACCAAAAAGTTTTCAAGATTCCCCGTCACATCGAATCTTATGGCACATGCATGAAGCATTAAATATAAACTAAAATAAAAACTAATTACACAGTTTGCCTGTAAATTACGAGACGAATCTTTTGACCCTAGTTAGTTCATGATTGGATAATATTTCCCACAAACAAACGAAAGTGCTACTGTGGCTGAAAACTTTTCATTTCGCGAACTAAACAAGGCCTTAGTTTACTTTTCTTTTATTGCCCGTGGCTTCAACGCTCGTGGAAGAAGAAAAACAGAATAGAAACTTTTCTAGGGTTCTCAATGCAAAATTTCCTATACACATCAGAGCACGTTGAAAATAAGGAAAGTACAGGGGCCTAGGTACGAAACAAATTTTGTTTAGCTCCATATATGTAGATCCATGCAGTAAACAAAAAATATCACAAATTTTAGTACAATTTTTTGCTGGAGATGTTTGCATATGCTTTGTAGTGTAAAATTGAAATTGTATTTATCTTGCTCCAATTATTATAAAAATTTTATGGTAGCCTATTTAATGTGATGCTTGATTTGTGGTAGAAGTTTTGGTAGCATATCCTGCATATCTCACTGATTTACTAATTTACCTAGATTTATGCTTGAGGATGCTTTCACGACCTTTGCACGATGTGTTGTTATTATAAACCCATGTGTTCATAATATACATACATTTAACTGATGTCATATTTCATAGAAATTCTAATCTAAATCTAAATAAAAAATAAAGCTAGAAACAAACTTCTCATGTTTTAATATAATACTAAGGTATATTAAGAGATGATATTAGAGTAAGATAAGATTTGACTAATTTTTATTTTTATTATTAAATAAATATGTCTCCAAGCTATATATTATTGTAAATATTACCATAGATGTCATGGTTATCAATAAAATAAATTATGGACTTTAAATTTTATAAAAATGATAAATATAAATAGATATGTAACATTGTGTCGTCACTTTCTATGGCTATTTGATATTTTTCTCCTGTTGTAACGCACGGGTATATTTGCTAATATATAATAAAAAAGAATTTTGCTTAAAAGGTTAATTTAGTTAATGCCGGTTGAAAACCAAATAAAGTTAACCAAATAGTGCCAAAATCTTCACCAAATAGATCACAAAAATTTCAGTTAACTGACTTTTTCAGTTAGATGTCTCGTTCGGTTCGATTATTTGGTTTTGGCGAATTTTTGCCTGCCCAACGATTCTCATTTTTGCACTGCGTCATTGAATCAACGGAAGACCCGTTTCAGTGTTTCACACATGAATCACCTCCGTTTCTTTGTCTCACATGCTAGCCGTTGTATTTTTAATTATATAATCCTTTTTAGCGCAACAAGCTAAAGTGGATTGTATTCGTTGCTGTAAGCCCACAAAAGATTCATAATTTTTTGAAATATATTTTCATTTTATAATTTTAATAAGAAAAAACAAATATCTTTTCACGAATGGGAACCTAGCGTACGAACCAAATAATCTCACAGGATGATTTTTTCTGAGAAAATCTAGGTTTAAGATGTTTTTAAAAGAATATGAATTTCTGTTTGTTTGAGTTTATCAATCGAATCAGCTGTTCGGTAATGTTTTTCTCTCGTAACAAACTAACCAACAGTACTTTCTGTTATGGCTTATCAGCCAACCGAATAGAGGACGCACAACCTAGTTGACGTTGATGAGAATTGACATGGCAGACCTCCGCGATGCGGCACACATGGACTGGCTCTGGGTCCATGTTTCACGTACCATCCTCCTTCGCACCCAATCACACTTGTGCACATACGACGACTAATTCAATAATTTGCCGGGAGGTCCTCAGCTACAGCTGGCCTGGAGATGTGCAGTCTAATGCGAAGCCGCGAAGGGTTAGCTAAAGACGGTTAGATCGGGCGTGTTTACAAGGGAAAAGCCACACCCCAGATGGAACCAGTCCACAGCCGGTGAGGTCTTTGAGTCCCGTTGCGTTGTCCAATTTCTATTGGCCACAATGCAGGTATGTATGTGCGCTTCAGTGCATATGCTTTTGTGTACCATATAGGCTCTCTGTCTCTGCTCATCATCTCTCGCAATTCATACCCTAAAGCAAGTCAAATAAAGCAACGGACGCGCATTCACCCTTCCTTTTCCGTTCGATTGAGCTGTCAAGTCTGCTAGACATTTAACAATATTTTTTTTCTTTCGTAACAAATCAGTAAATAATACTTTTAACCATAACTTTTCAAACAACACAACATAAATCCCTGGCTGCCACGCGTGAGCCGTGTCCCAAAACGGGTCCGAGGGAGAGAGGACTTCGCATTAGCGTGCACGCGACGCGTCTCCGTCTCCATGCCGTCGCTAAACCCAAAAGGAATTAGCACGTCCCAAAACCCCCCCACGAACCTGCGCTCGCTGATCCCGAATCCCCATCCATCATCATCAGCTTTGGGCCTTCGGCCCGCCCGCCGCGTCGGCAGCCGTCCACCTCCTCGCTTCCCGCAACGCTCTCCGATCGCGCCCGGTCGATCGCCGCCGCGCGGGACTGCGCAAGCGGCGGGCGGACCCGCGGACGCGTGCGCTGCGCCGCCGACGCGCGCCTTAGACACTTGACGGAGCCCGCCGCTGGGAGCAAGCACGCGGAGGGAGGGGCGCCCCTATTTTGCTGGTACGAACGCGAGAATCCCCTTCTGCGTGCCGTTATGTGTAAAATTAATCTGTGGTCTCGATCGGGGGGTTTTTGGGTTCATCACTCCGGGTCGGTGTGGTAGGTGCCGGTACCTGTGCCCTGCGTGCGTGCGTCCAAATTGGTGTGCACACCAAGTATCTGACGGTGTGCCTGAGAGGAGCTATAGCCCGCTCGCCTTTGCCCTTGTAGCTTCAGATATTAGTGGTTTTATACTTCTAACTCGTGATTTTGATGGGATCGTGTTTTTTTTTTGGTCTCCATGGCTGTTGTGGTTCTATACTTATCGTTCGTTTGATCTGGAGGACCATGCATGCTCACGCCTTCAATTCCCTTGGAACACAGGCCTCGGCTGAGTGTTGATTCAGTTCAATCGAGAGAGCAGCACAGCTACAGCAATGTTGGACCACCTGATTTCCATACTAATGGATGCAGTTGGAGTGTTGCCAGCTAAGGATCTGCAGGTGCCGGCCGAAGAGGCTTTTGGGTTCTCAACTCACTCAGCGACGGTCTGTGTGGTTTGCAAACTGGCCATCCCATCGTTGGAAGCCTCATGGAAACCTGACAGCTGTGGCCATGCCATCTGCATTCCCTGCTTCTGGCAATATGTACCTGAGATGGAGGCCACTGATGGGCTGTCTAGGTGTGCAGTGCCTTCTTGTCAATCTTTGTGCAAGCCCGAGACCACTCAGGGGATGATCAATGTGGGTCATGGCACCTTGATCTCAGTTGCAGCCATAAACAGTGGCAAAGGGAAAGAACCGTTGGATGGAGTGCTTGAGGAGCTAGGCCAATGCTCTCGTGGTGTGGATCCAGTGCCCAGCAGTGACTTCTACTGTGCCATATGCATGGAGACCGTGCATGTCGGAGAGCTCTTCCCCGTACCCGGGTGCACACACCTCTTCTGTGTCAGCTGCATGAGCCAGTACATCGCTGCTAAGGTTGAGAATAATGTGTTCTCCATTGGATGCCCTGAACCGGGTTGCAATGATGGTGTGCTGGACCCAGAGGTGTGCCGTGACATGATCTCGTTGCAGCTGTTCCAGAGGTGGGGCGATGCACTCTGTGACTCAGCACTGGGGGCATTCGGGTTCCACTGCCCCTTCAAGGACTGCTCGGCATTGCTGGTCAATGAACGTAGCCCTGACGAGGCGGTAATAAGGCAAACCGAGTGCCCACACTGCTCACGGATGTTTTGTGCACAGTGCAAGGTGGCATGGCACTCCGGCGTAACATGTGAAGATTTCCAGCAGCTCAGGAATGATGAACAGGGCCGAGATGACCCACTGCTTAAGAAGGTCGTCGTGCATGAGAACAAGTGCCAGACGTCCCAGCAGCTCAGGAAGGATGAACAGGGCCAAGATGACTCGCTGCTTATGAAGGCCGTGCATGAGAATAAGTGGCAGAGGTCCCTCCGGTGTTTGGTAGCTACATGTAAATCTTTGTGGAAGGCAAATCGGATGATCGATGTGGGTCATAGCACCTTGGTCTCAACTGAAGACATGGACAGACAGAAACAGAAAGACATGGATAATATGCTTCAGGAGCTAGGCCAATGCTGCCCTGGTGGGTATGCGATTGCCAGCAGTGAATTCTACTGCACCATATGCATGGAGTCAGTGGACGTCAGGGAGCTCTTCCCCGTTTCTGGGTGCACACACCTCTTCTGCATCAACTGCGTGAGCCAGTACATCACTGCAAAGGTCGAGGATAGTGTGTTGTCCATTGGCTGCCCTGAACCGGGATGTAAGGATGGTGCATTGGACCCAGAAGTGTGCCGCGACGTGATCCCGCTGCAGCTGTTCCAGAGGTGGGGAGCTGCTCTCTGTGACTCGGCGCTAGGTGCATTCAAGTTCTACTGCCCCTTTAACGACTGCTCGGCATTGCTGGTTGACGAACGCCGCCACGGTGAGGCAGCGATAACACAAGCTGAGTGCCCACACTGCTGCCGGATGTTCTGTGCACAGTGCAAGGTGGCATGGCATGACGGTGTCACCTGCGCAGAGTTCCAGCGGCTTGGCAAGGATGAGCGGAGCAGGAATGACCTGCTGCTGAGGAAGGTCGCGGAGCGAAGCAACTGGCAGAGGTGCCCCAAGTGCAAAATGTACGTCGAGAGGACCGAGGGCTGCGTGTACATCGTCTGCAGGTACTGTATTTTACTCTTTGCAGGAAGAAAAATACATGTGCAACGAGCACATATGAGCGAGATTCTTTTTTGTTGTTCTAATTTACAGGTGTGGACATCGCTTCTGCTATCTCTGCGCATCCCCAATGTCACAAGGCATCCATCGTTGCAGTAGGTGCAAGAGGACCTGGTGAATGACCTGAAGCTGCAAAACTCTACGTGTTGACATGAGGGAAGTTCTCAACTACATACTAAATTCCAGGCTACTGTGACTTGGTTAACGTTGGCTTGTGCAATTATTATTTGGCAAATCAGTATCAATGGAGCTCTGTTGGTTAACATAAAATATTTACGATGGAACATATATAATGCAGGTAGCAGTGTATTATAACGTAAAAAAAAATGAAATGTCAGAAACTTGCATAGTGTAGATACTTATGAGAGCTGATGACTTTCTTATGAAGAAACAACTACTACCTCAGTGAGAACTAGATGTGTTCCTCTTATATTGAATTGCTGAGCATGTGAATGATCTTCATATATGAACTTACAATTCCAATAGATAACTTTATGATCGATGGATCCCTCTAACTTTGATTTACATGCACGTATGGTTCTGTTCTGTCATGCCTAAAATGTAGTTCTACTGAGTTGATTATAAGTATTCTTCTTGAAAGAGGAGAAACGGGTGAATATGTACTGGGAAGTTTCTTAGCTTCTGCTGCACTAGCTCCTAAACTTCGGGAAAGCAGGGCATTTCAAGAAAAGTAACAAGTGCACATGTACTTTGACCTCCATGTAAACATCCTTTATATATATTGCTGGATTGCCCTGGTTCTATGGCTAAGTCATGAAGAGACGTCTGTGCCTCGCAACTTCGTCTTAGTACTCTAGCCTTATCCAATAGTGACATCTGAACAAACAAACTGTTTACTTTCTTACGCGAAAAGTATCAGGTGCTCAGTAAGTAGAAAACAGCTAGGTCTGTCCGTTTTATGAAATCACCAATACCTAAATGAAATTCCTGTGGACATCTAGGTGCACTTCCTTATACGGATCTCTCAAGTTCTTTTTTTCTTTTGCATGCATCTGGTTTGATCTGTCAGCCGTCAACCGATCTTTAAAATGTAAATAGCTGGTCATGCATAGAGCTAGAAACTGGTATCCTCCAATTAGTTGGCTTAAAAGCAATGCGAGCCATCGATTTCAGAACTAATGTCACTCGTAAATGTTTCTTGAGTGTTTTTACGGAGTTGAGCTGCTGTTTTCTTTTGATCGGCACTTACCTCCGTTCTACAATGCTTTTAGTAGCATACCTTTCGGCCTGATCATACTAATATTCAATTCAGTGAAAGGTGCAGGGCTTAAGCTTTGCCTAAACAAATGGGAATATTCAGTTGCCTAAAACTGTGCGTAGACGCGTTCATGGGTCGTTGGACACCACCAGGAACCAGGCTGGTACGAAACCAAGTGGATCCATCACGATGGCCACATGGCGGGTTGGGAGGTGAGCATAGGGTCGCCAGTTGAATTAAACCCCAATGATGATCAGAAAACTAGGCTAGGCATTTGTAAAATTTTCATTTGTATTTGGTAATTATTGTTTAACCATAGACTAATTAGGTTCAAAAGATTCGTCTTGCAAATTACAAACAAAAATATGCAATTAGTTATTTTTTAATCTATATTTAATGCTATATGCATGTGTCCGCAAGATTTGATGTGATGGAGAATTTTAAAAAAATTTTGGATTTCGGATGTAACTAAACAAGACATAAGTTTCCAAGTTTGTTCGGCAGGAATGAGATACTCCCTCCATAAAATATACAATTCTAAGTTTTGAGGAAAAAAACCTAATTAATCATTTGTTTGTGTAGAATTAGATACTAATTATGGTTTCAATGTGCATAGAAAAAACTATATATCAACAAAACAAAAACGCAGAATGGAGGGAGTACTTATCAAAACCTATACACGATGCCATCTTGATGTGTATTATGTTTTTACAAAGTGTTTCTATCTCTATCTCTATGTTACTCTGGTGCTGGATGATACTCCTGTTAAACTCTCTTTTGGAACGTTCTGAGAGCTGGAGAAATCTGGTAGGAAGTTTAGAACTTGGTGCTATGAGCCAGAGCTTTGGTAAGGCCTTGTTTAGTTCTCAAAAAATTTCAAGATTCTCCGTCACATCGAATCTTACGGCATATAAATAAAAAAATAACTAATTGCACAGTTTACCTATAATTTGCGAGATGAATCTTTTGAACGTCTATAACTGAATAATAATTGCCAAATAAAGCCGAAAGTGCAACGGTAGCGAAACTCAAAATTTTTCGCGAACTAAACAAGGCCTAAGTTTAGTTCGGTAGTTCGGATTGCAGGATTCTGAAACCTATGATCTTCTCTGCTTTTATGTCTGTTATCCTCACAAACTTTGTATTTCCGTTAAATCTTTTTAATGGAAATGGAAACATCTCGGTTGAAAAAAAAATGTTTATATCTGTAACCGAAAAGAGTTTTGCACCTACTCCCTCCGTCCTAGAATAGAGTGCATTCTAGCGCTTGAGAGGTATCCTCAAATATAGTGCATTCAAGGAACAAGACGATAATATTTAATTAAATGAAAATACATGATCTGTTGCATCCTTTTTCATTTATTCCCTCTTCTTCTTAAATAATGAAAGTAATTTAGTGGTTACCATGTTTTCTATAACGAAACATAGGTTCCATCATTTAATCATGCAAAATAGGATTAGATTTCAATAAATTAGAAAGTTAAGTGAGGGCTACATGAGTCTATTATCCTTTCTCTTATTTTATCTTAGAATAGCCACAATCCATTGTATTCTAGGACAGAGGGAGTAAGTTCCAATCATATCAACTAACCTAGCAAGTGAGACTAGGAAAGCTAAGCATATAACCTAAGGAATCCAAGTAAGTGTGGAAAATAATACAATGACGATTTTTTCCAAAGTATTGATAAGCTCAAGCTCCCCCTAGTCCTCATTAGAGCTCCTCGCAAGGGTCAAGCTCCTAGTTGGGTAACTTCATAGGTAGCTCATGAGCCTTCTCTAGGCACATGTGGATCTCTGTGTGGCCTTCTCCCACACTACTCTACACCGTCTTAACTATTGAGCTTCCGACAAAAACACTGTGGGCCTCGTTCCTGTGGTACACCATCGGCGGACACACAACAAACGTGATTGGTGACTGTAGTGCGATCTCACAAGATCATAAGCCCCTTAGATGGGCGCAAGCACCAAGTAGCAAGAGTTATGAAACCTCACTAGACACTAAGCATAAGCCTAAAGCAAGCAATATTTGGTAGTCTTAGCTAGCCTAAGCACATCGCAAAAGCACTAACGCTAACCACTTAATCTTTTCTTAAGCACTTCTTATGGCTAGAGCACTTGGATGAGAGCTGTAACCCTCATGCAACTTCAACACACACTCTAACATATCTCATTTGGTGGGACAAAGAGGTATATAGCTCCAAACTCCAAAACTAGATTTTAGCTTCAGATTGCACACTTGCAGCAAGAATCAGAGAGCTCTAGTGACCCACCGCAGAGCTCCAATGCTTACCACATTAGTGATCTCATGGGGTGTTCTAGTTTTATGAATGTCTAGTTACTAATGGTGCTAAGGGTGGTATACAATGTCAACTCACATTTGGTACCATGCTTCAAAGGTCCATTCTTTACACCTTAGCATCATTTGGTAGAAATTGACTCCTGTCGACGAAAGCTAGTCGGCAGTCTACCTTGGGGTATACCCACGGTAGTAGTTTATCGGTAGACGGTGCGCAAACTACGAACTCGATGGTGACGCAAGACACGGACAAGCTTTTTATCCAGGTTCGGCCGCCGAGTTGGCGTAATACCTACGTCCTGCGTCTGGTTGTATTGGATTGTGTTGAGAGAATATGATCTGATGTAGGGGGGTCCCTTGCCCCTCCTTATATAGTCTGGAGGGCAGGGTTACAGATCTAGAAACTAATCCTAGTCGGTTACAATTGCCATGGATAATTCGATATCAATTCCTATTCTAACCGACTAGAATCCTGCTTGATCTCCACGTCTTGTTTCCTTGCGCGAAACTCGGGCTGCCAGATCAAGCCTTGAACTCGTCTCGTAGTGGGCCAAGCTTCCTGGCTGAAGTCTAGACGTAAGGGTATAGGGGTCTATCCCCCCACAGCTAGTCCCCGAGCACCATGTATTGTGATGTAACACGCCGTCTTGAGCTTCTTCGATCAGTGAGGCTTGACGTCTTCAATAAGCAGGAAAGTCGCCCAAACAGTTGCAACGGTATTTTGACCAACTCAAAAGACAGTTGATCAACATTGACATCGAAGAAGCAGGTTGTTCGAAGAATGCATGGTGCTCTTAATTAAAAAAGATTTCTTTCCTGGTGAAGTGTGCCCACTTTACTTTTCTGAAAAGTATAGACCTCAAAATAGCAAGCATATTCACCGCAAGGTGAAGTGTGCCCACTTAGTCCCCGAGCCTGGTAGTAGGTGACGTAGGCACGTGGTGCCAGGGTCAAAATAAAAGTCCTCAAAGAAATTCTGTAACTGAGATGCATCGCCAGATGCATCGTACCGATGTAGTCCCCGAGCTTGCTAGAAGTCGAAGTATGAGCCTTGTAGCAAGGTCTAAAAAATTGAAATTTACCAGTCCGTCTGCAATTGAATAGACTAAACGACCAGTCCCCGGGTGTATAATAGCATGACGACCAGTCCCCAAGCACCAGGTGCGCTCCTTAGAATTCTGCGTTGCTATACTGTACGACCAGTCCCCGAGCATCGAGTGCTCGGTGGTCGGTGCAGTCCTTGAAGTTCCGAGCTGATAGACTGGGCGACCAGTCCCCGAGCGTCGAGTGCTCGGTGGTCGGTGCAGTCCTTGAAGTTCCGAGCTGATAGACTGGGCGACCAGTCCCCGAGCGTCGAGTGCTCGGTGGTCGGTGCAGTCCCCAAGTTTTTAAATTGGTGAGCTGGTCGACCAGTCCCCGAGCGTATAGTGCTCGGTGGTCGGCACAGTCCCCGAGCACGGCGTAGGGACCGGTGGACAAGTCCCCGAGCGTGGTTGGGAACGTAAACGTGCTCGGTGGTCGGCACAGTCTTCAAGCACAGCATAGAGAGTAGTCGACAAGTCCCCGAGCGTGGTTGGGAACGTAAACGTGCTCGGTGGTCGGAGCAGTCCCCGGGCACGGCGTAGGGAATAGTCGACGAGTCCCCGAGCGTAGCTTGTCGACTGGGCCAAACCCCTGAAAAATAAATATAAAGAATAGGTAGTACATGATGTATAAATAAACTTTAGATAAAAATCAGTACTGAGATAAGTTTTAGATTTTTTGTTATAAAATTAGCACGAGTAGTTAATTCGTCCTGGAGCTTGTACCAGCTCTGGTCTAGCCAACAATCAGCATGAGGTGCGGAACCTAGACACGCGTGGAATTGCCAGCCTCGCCAGAGAGCTACTGCCGACCACCCGGAACGCAGAGGGCGGATCTCATGCACGTGTAGGGAGGAGTCGGAGACAGTACCGGCTCTGGAAAGCTCGTGTAGGAGAAAAAACTAGTCGGCTAACCAAAAAGTTGTTTTGAAGGATAAAAAATATTATGCCAAAAATAAATAAGATATTAGAAGTGTACTTATCTTTGGACGAAAGTCTGGTCGGTGACGACAAAATTGTCTGGCCCTCGAGCTTTTGGACTTGTTGTCGTGACGGTGGTCGCGGTTGTCGTAGCGCCGTTCTTCGCGGCGATTATTATTGCGACTCGTGGTCAGAGCAAGTAGGCCAAACAACTTGGTTGATAGCCGGAGCAGGTCGGTGTCGTCGATCTGCCTCCCTTTGTAGCAGAGAAGCGGCGACGCGTTGTCGGCGTGGTCGGAGACGTTGCCGGTGTGGTCGAAGCCGTAGCCAGCGTGGTTGGAGCTCCAGCCGACGTCGGTGAAGAAGTGATCGACACAGATCGGATCTACGCCTCCTTCGCGGTCGTGGTGGTGAAGCTGTTGAAGCTGACGGTGAACGTGAAGCCGCCCGCCATGGCCACGAAGTTTGGGATGATGGCCATCTTGTTCGTCTAGGAGAGCTGTACGCACACCCCCTACCTGGCGCGCCACTGTCGACGAAAGCTAGTCGGCAGTCTACCTTGGGGTATACCCACGGTAGTAGTTTATCGGTAGACGGTGCGCAAACTACGAACTCGATGGTGACGCAAGACACGGACAAGCTTTTTATCCAGGTTCGGCCGCCGAGTTGGCGTAATACCTACGTCCTGCGTCTGGTTGTATTGGATTGTGTTGAGAGAATATGATCTGATGTAGGGGGGTCCCTTGCCCCTCCTTATATAGTCTGGAGGGCAGGGTTACAGATCTAGAAACTAATCCTAGTCGGTTACAATTGCCATGGATAATTCGATATCAATTCCTATTCTAACCGACTAGAATCCTGCTTGATCTCCACGTCTTGTTTCCTTGCGCGAAACTCGGGCTGCCAGATCAAGCCTTGAACTCGTCTCGTAGTGGGCCAAGCTTCCTGGCTGAAGTCTAGCCGTAAGGGTATAGGGGTCTATCCCCCCACAACTCCTATCTTTCCTATTTAAGTATATGTGCAAGCATTCAAATCCAAACTCTTAGAGATGAATCCAAGAAAATTTTCTTAAAAAATCTTTGTAAATGGGTTGTCATCAATTACCAAAAAGAGGAAGATTGAAAGCCCTAGTTGGGTTTTGGAAATTGATGAAACCTAAGTACTAACCTCTATGCTAAGTGTGTATAAATTAGATGAGGTTGGTACATTCCAAGTGGTGGAGCTAGATGAAGTGATCAAGGTGATGGTGATGACCAAAATATGATCAAGCGCTCCACTTAGAAAAAAAGAAAGAGAAAAACAAAACTAGGTTGATCAAGGCAAAGGTATAATATAGGGTTTTGGTTTTGGTGATCAAGACACCATAGAGGGTGTGATTACACTTAGGATAGATAGCCATACTATGAAGAGGGGAAATTCACAGTTAAAATGGTTATCAAGTGACAATAGGTGAATTCACATGAGCATATGCATTAGGGACCTAGTGTGCTAACTTAACCTTTGAAAATATTTGTAAAAATATGCTAAGACACATGCACATGGTTATATACTTGGTATTTAGCAACATAGAAGCAAGGGTGAAGAAGTCACATACTTAGAAAATGAGAAAGAGATGTCGATTATCAACCGAAAGTTGCACCGAGAATTGGGCCTATGTGTCTGTTGGCTTACCCTAGCTAGCCGAGAGGGTAGAGGAACTAAGGAGCGACCAGTCGCTGTGACCTACAAGTTTAGTCACTCATTGGAAGTAGCAGACGTTGCTGACTGGACTTTGTTAGAACATTGTTCTAAGTCCGGTCAGCGTGATGTGGCCTCACACGCGCATGGCAGAAAGGTGATGTACTGATAGGACATAGGGAGACATCCGATCACCTCTGACCGGATGCATCTAGTCCTAAAAAACACAATTTGGAACCTCTCTGTGTAAATTTGACCCTCGAACAGACTGTGCATTATGGCGCTTCAGGTCAATTCCATTGGCGCATCCAGTCGGCACTTAACCACGCAGGCGATTGATTAGTGTCTATTGACAATCGGGTGGCTAAGGTTCAAATGCAGACACATGGTGGCCATCGATGTAGCAAGGCGTGAGCGACCGGACACTGGGGTTGTGTACGATCATCCCGACCGGTGTGTCCAATCAGTGCGTAGAGAGCCCCTTCATGACCCTAACGTCTCTATTCGTTTGGGGGCTCTATAAACACATGGTGGTCGTCTCTTAGATGTCTTGCTTGGCACTTTGACATACTTGACGTCCTTATGAGCCTAAACAAACACTCCCACTCATCTTCATCATTGATTCATCATCATGGTGAGATTAAAAGTGATTCTAAGTGCATTTGCTTGAGCGATTGTATCTAGTGACACTTGAGGATCATTTGAGCTACAAAATTCTTGTTACTCTTGGTGGTTGCCACCATAGACAGCTTGAGTAGTGGAGGAGTTGTGGAAAGAGTGATTGTTTTTTGTCACCTCCAAGTGATTGTGAGGGGTTCCCGTGCCTTTCCCGACAGAGCACCAAAGGCAACTCTAGTGGATTACACGTGTCATTGAGCTACCTCACTTGTGGGTAGGTTCTTGTGGTGTTCAATTATATAGATGAGGTTCGTGCAACACCTCTTAGCTACCGAACCACCAAGTGTTGGTCCACACAATAAGGACTAGCGTGCTGGCAAGCACATGAACCTTGGAAGAAAAAACTTGTATCTCTTACAATTTTTTGTATTCTTCTGGCCATTGGATCGTTTACTTATTGATTGGTTCACTTGCTCAACATGGTGGTATATCGATCACTCCTCTCCTTTACTTACCACAAACTAGGGTAGCTTGCTTTCTTGTGTAGACACTTTAGGTAGCTCACTAGTGTAAGTAGTGACTTAGCAAGTGTGTGCCTAGTGATCATAATAACTAGAATTGCTATGATAGGTGGCTTGCAACCCCTTGGTAGAGCTTGCCTTGCATTGTATGCTTATGGTGTCTGTAAGGGCCATCCTATGGTGATCTTCGAATGCTTTGGTTCCTATCAAAACTCTATTAGTTTTGTGAAGGTCGTCTTCCTTTTCTAGGAGTCAGACGGCCCATAGTGTTGGCGACGTACTCCGTCATGGTACGGGTTTTCAAGTTGTCTGTGTCCACTCGGGTCTAAGGGTGCTAACCATCTTGAGTGTGGGTGTAGGTGTTCTCCTCACTTGGTCTACCATAGCTGTCAAGCTTGGTATTCAATTCATACTACCTTGTTTTCAAACATCTTGCTCACATAAAGTGATTAGCCAGTTTCAAGACATACAAAGTGAAATGAAACTTGGATGAAGCACTCACTCTCGAAGCAAAATTTCATTATATAGTTTCATAGGCATTTAATTTTATGACTCATAGAGAATTGGTATCTTGCCAAGAAACTCATTTCTTTCTCTTCTTAAATACATTTCCATGCCATCAAAAATGTCTGTGTAGAAACATATTTAATGTAATGAAACTCGTATGAAACTTCTACTCAGACTAGCCTTATAAATCAAAGTAAGCTGTGTGACTTTCCTTTTTAGGAAACATTTATTTCCTCAACTTTCCATTTTTAAAAAGCTACCAAGTTATAATTTTTATGCATAACATTTTGAGAGAACAAAACTTATCAAAACTTTCTCAATATAGTTTTTAGCATCATTTTGTATAGACAACTTATGATGAAAACTTGACTTCATGACCTTTGCAACAACTTTTGTTCATATGAATATTAGTGGGCATCTTCATTATAGCAATTTCTCAACACAACTTTTCTAGCAACTTTTATATATTAATTTTATACGAATGGTATAATTTATTCTTGATAAACGTTTTAGCCTAAAAATTTGTTCAAATTACATGAAGACATGAAGAAGCAAAGGAAAAGAAGAAAAAAAAGAGATGAAAGTAACAATTTCTCGATACAACTTTTCCTAGCGCAATTTCTTCTGTATACAAACTTTAAACCTGAAAAATCATTCAAATTACATAGAAGAAACATGGGTAGGTTCATTTGAAAAAAATGAAAAAGCTAGGGAAAAAAATCAGATAACTGCATCACGCCTGCTGGGACCACGCGCCTGTTGGGACCACGAACGAAGAATTTGGATTTGCAGTTCCACACGCGCCGCCGTGAGCCCGTGACGGCGATGCCGCGAGTGGCTGACTTACCGGTCCCACTTCTTGTTCTCGTGATCTCTCTTATCTAAAAGACCGCGGGTGGCTGACCACAACCGCTCGCCGGCAATGGAGGCCTCCGCCGCCGGCGCCGCGGACCCGTTCTTCCCGATCTACATCTCCTCGGACGAGGAAGACGGGCACCCCTACTTCACCGAGTCGTACAGCCCCGAGGAGGTCCAGATTCAGGAGGCCATTTTCCTCTCCCTTGATACCTCTCGCGCCCAGACGGCCAGCGCCGGCTCCGCATCCTCCTCCTCTCACCCCGCCGGTGCCTCCTCCACCCCTGAGGCCGATACCACCGACGCCCCTAAGGAAACTCCTCTGGATCGCAAAGGAAAGCGCAAGCTTCAACCAGAAGGTACTTGTCACTCTCGAATCGAACATTGAATTCTCGTTACCTAGATGCTTACAATTCACTTGGATCTCGCCTAATTTTTCTGATCCGACGCAATGTGGGAGGAAGACGACCGGAGCGACTCCAAAACGAAGCGGTCCAAGCGCAACCGCTTCAACTGCGCCATCTGCTTCGAGAGGGTTCAGGCTGCGGAGAAGTTTGTTGTGAGTCACTGCGCTCACGCGTTCTGCAACAGCTGCGTCGGAAGGTATGTCGCCGGCAAGGTCACCGAGAACGTAGCCGTGATCGGGTGCCCTGACCCCGCGTGTGAGATGGGGATTATTGAGATGGATCTGTGCCGGGATATCATCCCGCCCGAACTATTTGACCGGTGGAATGTCGTGCTGTGCGAGGAGCTACTGGGTGATGATAAGTTTTACTGTCCGTTCAAGGATTGCTCGGCACTGTTACTCAATGACGGCTCGGTGAAGATCAGGGAAACAGAGTGCCCCCACTGTCACAGGCTGTTCTGTGCTCGCTGCCGTGTGCCATGGCATACTGGGATCAAGTGCAAGGAATTTAAGAAGCTTGGGGATGACGAGAAGGGGGAGAATGATTTGATGCTTAAGAAGCTTGCTGACAAGGAGAAATGGAAGAGGTGCCCCAAGTGCAGGATGTATGTTTCGCGAAAATCTGGTTGCTTACTAATAAGTTGCAGGTAATTTTCTATCTAATCATGTCTTTCCTCCAATTCGTATTCTTCTCTAAGACTGCAGTCATGTATAGAAATAGGACAAAAATGCTGAGTATGGGGTGGAGTGGGCTGTGGTGGTAGGGGGGCTGTACAAAGTTGGCAAAGGTTGTTCGTATGTTTATGGACAGGAGATGAAAAAGCCTAATTGATGTTCATGATAAGGGAGGAGTGAAAGGAACAATAATTCTTATGGAATACAATCTCCCCTTCACTCTAGAAGTCTAGACATGTCAAATTTGTCTTTTCCGTTACTTTTACCATATACATATAAAATTTTGTTGGTGATGACATAAGTATTAGCTGATGATCAGTACTTGAGAAGGACATCATATTGTATTGCCACTGATTGCTTCAGCATTTAGTGGCATCAATGGTAAAGCTACCAGCTGATTTGATTGCTGACCCTTTCCACAAACAGCATATCTCGCCTTTACTTTCGGTACCTATTCTCAATTGGAACTGTTGAAGATCCTTTCACGATTTTATGTATATGCTTTATATTAACCATCACTTTCAGTCTCAATGAATGACATGGGAGAATGATTAAAACTGTCTTTTTTTTCTTTATGTAAATAGGTAAACAGTCATGTACTTGTATGCTGAAAATGAGGGAAGAAATGATGTTATAATAGGAAATATATAATTATAGTTTGTACATTTTGCAGCAAGAATAGCCAAGGTATATTTATTAGTATGTACCAAAGGGAATATTTAACAGGTTCCCATTTTTTGTGTTTAAAGCAAAAATCTCCATGTCCATCTCCTTTTGGGCTGTGAACAAATTCCTTAAGTGAAACTAGGTTTATTTCTCATGGAAACTAGTTTCTAAGAGCTAGTAGTTTGCCATGCAGTGAGGACCTGGGTTGGGTAAATGTAATATTCTATCAAGTTCTAGCATGGATTTTTGTTGTTCTGCATGATTTTATTTATCTTTTTGGTTACTTCTGAATTCTGATTCGTGCTTGTGCTTTTAGTTGTGTCTAGTAGATTTTGTGACTGTCAAAGTTGTCCCAGCAATTTTAATAATCAATTTTACTGGTTCTATAAGCGCAAAAGTATATATTAAATTTTGGTTGTTCATATTCATCTGATCTCTTTCAGTCAAAAAAATATTCATCTGATCTCCATCACCTGACTAACAGAATTTTTTTGTTCTGTTTTTGAAGGTGCAAACAGTACTTCTGTTACCATTGTGCTGCACCAATGGATAGGAAAACTCACTATTGTGAGAATTGCAAGCACTAGAGAAGTAGATAAAGGGATAATAAGTAGATAAAGGTCTTACTTAACGATGCAGGCTTTGTGCGCAGTTGTAGGTGATATCTAAGTAGAATTTCATCCCCTTGTAGTGGAAGTAAGTTCCACCTTCCTGCCTTCATGATCTTTTTCAGCTGAAGTTCCTTAAAGCATCCTGCATCATCAACTCCCTCTGTTTCCAAAAGTTTTAAGATAACTTAAGTGAATATTCAAATGACGCATGTACCTATGGATTAGACTCAGTTAAGGAGTTTCTCCTTAACAAACTTAGCCAAATCTGAGCATCGGGCACCATATAGACTACCTTATATTTCAGTACAAATTTTGGAAGTTATAATGCACTATATTCCAGAACAAAGAGAGTATTTTGATTAATTTGCTGGTGCTTTTAGGTATATGATATATGGCTTTTCTAATTCTATAGTTAGATTCAATTCTGTATAAAACAGAAAAGCAAGAAAAACATTTTAACTGTGATTACGTGATGTGAATCATATCTTTGTTAGATTGATTTCAGTCAACTAGATATTATGACAGCTTTTGTCAATTTTGAACATGTTAGCAGTCCTGAGGTGATATGGACTTCGTAACTTAACAGAGCTCTTCTCGCTTGTCTGTCCTGATTTTCCTTTTGTTCTTAGGCCATTTGGGTTTATGATTATCACGCAATAGCATGATTTAATGCATAAAGCTGATCATTATTGAACTTGGATTGTTAAGTGTGTACACTTAGCATCATTTACGTTCATTCCTCTTGCTGGTACTACACAAATTTAGCTTGGATTCTATGTCACTGTGTTTCATTTGACTTGAAATGTGCCCAGTGGGCAGTGGCTATCGTCCATGGTAATTGAGATCTCATGATATAGTCCATGGTTAAACAGCAGGGAGGTGAAAAAAAAAGACCAAGATGTGCATGCCTGTTTTCTCTCCAGTTTGTACTTTGTAGTAACGAAATGTCCATGTGACTCATGGAACCTGCTTGTGGTTTCCCATCTGTTCATTCATTCACTGTCGTTTTGCATTATGTTAAATCCTTGAAGTGCGCTTCCTACAGACCATTAGAAAGAAATAAGCCAGTGTGCAAACTTCGGTTCCAGTTCTAGTTAATCGGCAAAGAGCGAACTTTGAACAAAACGGTACATCGGATTGCTCTCCTGTTGAGACTGAAATCACTCGTACATTTTTGCTTCTATGTACGATGAATCAAACGTTGAAATACAGCACAGCAACCACCGTGCACTCTCTTATTAGGAGCTCGGCAGTTTTGTTCATTTGAGCAAATCAATCAGCCAAGTTAAATGTGTTATTGTTGCTTTACTTGGAAGCACTGTAGATTCCTTTTATTCATGAATTGCTGTGAGGTTCTTGCTTTGCAGAATAGCCCTAAAACCTCTAGCATAGTCTGCTATCGGTTAATTGGTTGCTCCAGTGTTCACCTCATCCACTGTACGTGTGTACCCTCCTGAATGGCTCAATCCCACCAGTGCTTTACTTGAAAGCATTGAGCCATTGAAGAAGAACGGACTTAAGACTTGTTTAGTTTATCCTAAAATTCAAAAAAATTTCAAAATTTCTTGTCATATCAGATGATCATTGGCACATGCATGGAACATTAAATATAAATAAAAAATAACTAATTGTGTAATTTGTTTGTAATTTGTGAGACGAATCTTTTGAACCTAGTTAGTCTATGGTTGGACAATAATTATTAAATACAAACAAAAGTGCTATAGTATCAAAATCCAGGGATGAAAATAGTACGGATATTTTTCGACCATATTTAAGACCGAATTCGTTTATAGGAGTTTAGATCTGTCCATATCCGAGTTTGAATATTCAACGTCCGATACCGTATGTATTCGAATATTCGAATACTTAAATCGTATATTTATGATGTTGACACATCCAATCGTATCTTCTCCGACACGGTTGATATTATTCATATTTTAATCCGAATCTGACTAGAAATATGAAAACAAATATGAATATATGATATCGGTGATATCCGTCCATATCCGATCCATTTTCATCTCTATCAAAATCCAAAATCTTTTTGATCTAAACCAGGCCTTAGTAAGTACTCGCTTTGTCCCAAAATAATTATCATTTGCGCTTTCCAAGAAATAACTTTAATTAAATATATATTAAAATATTAATATTTATCTTACATAATTAGTATCATTAGAAAGATCTTTGAATTCAATTTTTTAATAAATTTATTTGGAAACACAAATATTGTACGTATTTTTTATAAATCGAGTTAAATTTATGACATAAAAATCTAAAATAACAGTTATAGTTTAATAAATTTATTTGGAAACACAAATATTGTACATAATTTTCTAAGAAATTTTTGCACTTGATCGGCACCGGCTAATAGTACCCATCCGATTGTTGGAATCTGGTGAACCGTGCTGTTTCTGGATTGCTTCCTATAAAACCATCCGATTCTTGGGTCCATTGTCTCTATGCACCAAATCAGCAACTCATTCAATTATGCATTTTTTTTTCATCTGCCACAGATCGCAGCAAGCTTCGCTTACCTACATGAGTTCATGCATCATCCATTTAATCTCTACAGTTTTATTGGTTGCATTGACTTCTTCGTCTTCTGCTCTGAAGCTGGCCGCCGCCTGCATACTGCTCTTGTGCGTAGCATCAGACCTGACGCGGGCAGCCATGGCATCGTCGTCGTCGCCTGGCCTCACCAAGACCAGGGGAGCGCTGCCCGTGCGTTGGTGCGGGCCGCCTTGTTTGTTTGGAATGACTGACAGATTCGGCTGATAAAGTAAGTGAACAAAGCAGCCAGGGGCAGCGCGGCGGCAATGTGGGCGACATCTGCTCGCAGGCGTGCCAGGCCGCCTGATCGTGTGCGCAGTTACGTGCATGCTCGTCAAGGAGCCCATCACCTGCTTCGCCAACTGCACCGTGTCCAGCTCGCTTCTGCAAGCCCGCGAGCCTGTATAATGTGCCTATATGCGTTTTGTTGTTCCACGTCTCCAATATGCAACAATGGCTACTTATATACTCCCTCCATTCTAAATTATCGCTTTTGTTACACATCTAAATGAATATAGTAAAAATTATCTAGAAAAATCACAATGACTTGCAATTTGGAATAGGTGAAGACCGTTTATATATGCTGCCAGGCGCAGCTATGTGGTTATTCACATCGTCCATCATCTTCGTTTTTCTAAACGTGGAATCTACTATCTGTCAATATCTGGCTCAACCCCCTCCCCCATAGAGCAGCAAAGAGGAGGGCACCATGGAGTTGGATAGAATCAGGAGCAAGAAAAGAACTCAGAAGAACCTGGAGGATACAAAAGAGCATTCTCAACTCACAGTTTTTTTTTGAGCAACTCGACTCACATAGCTGGCCAACCACGCCTGCTAAAGCTATTCTGGGCCTTTAACCATTACTGCACAAATCTCATACCGCTGGTTTGAAATTAAACCCCATTCACCATTGGTTTTCATCATTATTTTTGAAGTGGTTCAAAATTGGCGGTGATATAACACTCTATCGTTGTTGGTCTGGCATATGATACGTCAATGATAAGCTATTTATCACCGCCGATCTAACATTTAATCGGACGATGATGAACACTTTATCAACGCCGGCTCGGTGCATGATCTGATGGTGATAAGCAATTCATCACCACCAATGTGGCATTTGATTTGGCAGTGACAATCACTACCAGTTTGTCGTCACCCAACGGTGATGAAGAGCTCATCAACATTGATGCAGCATTTGATTCGATGGTGATGTCATCTCCACTAGATCAAACGTTGCACCGATGGTGATGAGCTCTTCATCACTACTGATTTACCCTAGCACCAACATTTGATCTAGGATCGACAATGATAATACATTTTTATAATATTAAATTAAATGTAATGTAATAACAAATAGCATCAATAATGTAATCATATACGAAGCCAAAACCTGCACATTGCATCAAAATATATACACTAAGTTCAAGTTATGAGTCCATACATCAAATCCATCCACAAGTTCATACATATGGTATATAAGTTTGAGAAGAACAATCCAAGATAACATAGATATATATACATGACATATGATTACCAGTTCTTCAAGTCTAATCTGAGCTGCCCCTTGATTAGATAACATTCTCTCGATTCGGATTCATAGTTTGGTCTTAAAACATCAATATCTCAGTGTGAGTCAACTTTGAAGTACAGCTCTACTTCCTGCAACACAAAGTGAAAGAAGCAAAAAAAATGAACATAGTTAAGACATGTATTGCAATATACTCAAATTAGCTAGTGAAAGGATCAAAATGCCTAGAGCGATGAATAGGCGAAATCTGAAATTCATAAACTTTTGCAGCGGATTAAATTACGGGTATCGGAACTTCTAGCCCCAAGCATAATTTATAGACTTGTCCACCGGTGAGTACTGAATTTTTGGATCTCAGAGAGTAGTGAACTAACTAACTTATGAATTGAAATGCTCAAATACTAAATCAAGTTCTATACATATGTAGAGTAGTACTAAGTGAGTTCACACCTTATGCTTGCTCCACCACGTACACACAATATGTATCGGGACACCACAACAAATAATGCAATCACAAGTCACACGCACATGAAGACACAACATTTATCCTAAGGTTCGATCACACCACAAAGTTGTGTCTACTCCCCTGTTGTGAGGCGATCACAAAGGTTCTTAGAGTCTCTTTCAGTTGCCCTCTTTCCCAAGTGACTACAAAGATGACACCGGGATTTCCACTAGAACAAATGGGTAATACAAACTTCCCGGTACTCCTAAAAAACACAAATTGAGGGTGTCACATGGCAACACCTAGGCGACTAGGGTTCCAAGAACCCAAGGATAATAGAACAAAAACCAAATCACTGATGGGTGCTACAAGTGTTCGTGGGACCGATCTTACTCCCAAAGTTGAATCCAATGAAGCGCTCGCTCCGATCTCACTCATGAAGATAGGGATCTAAGCAAGAGTCAGAGGGAGTGTGGCAGAGCAAGAGAGAGCAAGAACGCTTTGTCTCAAAGTTGTTGGAGAGTTGAATGTGCAGGAGAGAGAAGGGAAAGGGTGCTAGTGAACCAAATCACTTTGCTAGCCCTCCTAACCGTTGGCAGGGGGCAATCCACACCAAAAATTACAGGGTGGAGTGCAGGGAGGCCAGTGTGCATGGTCAATCAACAGTCAAACCCTAGAAGATGGTTTACTGGGGAAGACCGGAATTTCCGGTGAGGGACACGAAAATTTTGGTTGGGCACCGAGAAGCAACAGAAAGACCTCAGCTAGAAAAAGGAGGGGCCGAGACTGATAAAAGCAGGAGTGGCATTTTCGGTGGCGTGAAAAATGTAAATTTTGACTTAGCTCAAAAGTGGAAGCCTGCAGAGGCAGAGTTTAAGCAATGTAGAGTTTTGTGAAGTGTCTAGATTTTAGATCTTTTGAGCACATAGGACCTCCGGTAAGTGATAAAGTTTTGATTCCTCTTTATAGTATGGCGTCCTGTACTCAAGTGATAGATGACATTGAGATCTACATCTTGCCCTAGTATATATATAACAAAGGATGGTTAAAAGCATGAGTACAAAGATACACACAACAAGAACCATATAGCAATCAACAATCATGATGAGGTGGCTTCACAACATTTTTTAAAAATCCTAAAAGGTTATCTAGATAATAACATTAGAAATAAAACTGTAAAGCATACCCTTTTTTGCAAGAAGTAATTAAACCGTACCGTTTGTGATTACATAACACAAGTTTCAAACATCAGCTTATCTACTAGTTAAAAGTTATATAGGGCACGTAAGACGTGGGTTCATTTGAGCTTGCTATATAGTCCATCAGGACCATATGATTGTAGGAGCTATATACCTTGAGTTGCTGAAGTATAGAAGGAAGCCACCGCACTTGAGATTTGAGAATAGAGCTACAACCACCGGTACAAGACAGGCCTTTAGTCCCGGTCGAAAACCACTTATATTTCCGGGTGGCGAGCCGGGACTAAGGGATCGGGACTAAAAGTCCCACCTTTAGTCCCGGCTCCCAGACCCGGAACTAAATGGGGACCTTTAGTCCCGGTTGGTAACACCAACCGGGACTACAGGGTGCACCAGGCAGTGACGTGGCGTCACCCCTGGCCACCCCTTTTAGTCCCGGTTGCTATTACCAACCGGGACTAAAGGTTTTTTTTGTTTTTGTTTTTTTTCTTTTTCCTTTTCATTTCTTTATTGATTTTGGTTTTCAATTGTATATGTTCTCCAATTTAATCGTATACGCCGCAATTATCCGTATACGTTGCACCTATACGAGAGCGTCATTATTATTGCACACAAATAAAGTATGAAACTACATATATATTATCCGTATATAATATATATCTATATATATTATATAGCTATACACATACGTGCATACACATTACATTTACAATAATAATATTATGTACAAGTAATAATCAAGTGTGCTGCCACCGGTTAATGATTACATAATGTTTGTCCGCCCACTCAAAGCTCATACAAGTGTTCGTCCTTGTTTGGAATGGGCTTGAAGCCCTGCGGGTATAAGTGGAACTCGCCGTCTTCCGGAATGACATGATCGTTGATAAATCCGGCGATTGTCTCTTGGACTCCAAGGAGTAATGTGTACTCGAACACTTTATCTTTCATATTCCACTCCTTCCATTTGCATTAGTTAGAAAAGATATTAATATACATAAAATCTATTTAGTTTCAACAAATAAATAAGATATGAATTTACTGTATACACATGCATGTTACTTACTTTTAGAACACTTTGAGCAGGTTTAAATAGGGTGCACCGCATAAATTCACAAACATAGTATCCACATAGATTCGTTCCAAACGGCTGCGTGGGCACCCAAGAGAGTAGAACAGGAGGAGGAAGTGACACATTCAGATCCGTACGATATTTTTGTTGTAGCCAAGCCCAAGCCCTGCCCAATAAGACGCTCGTTGATTAGGTATAGCTAGCATAATAAAGTAAAGGAGCACGCATCGATATTTAAAGTATGATATATACTTACCTCTGGATCATGTCTATTATGTCTTGATAGAGTGCCAGGTCTTTTTTCATTGAGTCCCACACATGTATTCTTTGTTCCGTGATCTTAATCTCAATGAGTATCCAATGATCTCTGCATTTGTTTAGAGTCAACTTATATATGTATATCTTAATGCCGGATTAACTAAGACATGATATAACACAACACTTACCCCATATTGTAAGGGAAGAGTATCTTCTCCGTATGCCTTTGGTTATAAAAGAACCTCCGGAGGTTCTTCTCCATTTCCTTAGGCTTCAGATTCAATGGATCTTTAGTTTTAGTGTCCTTGTACACGATATATGGATCGATGAAACCAATTCGATTGTCTTTTTTCAATCTTTGTTCTCTCATCATGTGTCTGCACATCGTGAGCGTAGTTATTACGAATACATATATATGCTATAATGGGATTAATGATTGAAAGAAAGAATCACTTACAGACAGTAGCAGCTCATGAGAGATTTGTTGAGAGCATTCATATGGAGAAGTTGGTGTACTTCACTAAAATCTATCCATATGACGTCATCTCCACGGAAGTAGTGTCGGTCGCGGACTCGGATGGCAATCAATTCTTCTTCTATATGTTTTGAGCTGACTCTCAAGTAGTACTCGTGGTAGAATTCCTCTTAAGGCAACCGGAAGCAGTTGTGTCATAATCACGTGGCAGTCGTGCGATTTTAAGTTGACAAATTTTTTCTCTGGCACATTTATTATACGCTTTATGTTGGAGGAGAACCGAGATGGGACCTTGATGCTGCTTAGGCACTCAAACATGATTTCCTTCTCCTCATTGCTAAGAGTGTAGCTAGCAGGTCTTAAATACTGGCGTCCATCATCTGTCTGCTGTGGATGCAGGTTGTCTCGTTCTTTCATGCGCTTTAAGTCCTCTCGAGCCTCAAGGGTATCCTTAGGCTTTCCAAACACACCCATAAACCCTAGGAGATTGACACAAAGATTCTTGGTCAGGTGCATCACGTCGATGGAGTGGCGGACCTCAAGGTGTTTCCAATATGGTAGCTCCCAAAATATTGACCTTTTCTTCCACATTGGGGCACGCCCCGAAGTGTCTTTCGGAACAGGTTCGCTGCCTTCTCCCTTTCCAAACACTACTTCAAATCTTTGACCATCTCGAATACCTCTGCCCCATCTCGGTTGCCTGGCTTGGACCGGTGTTCTGCCGTACCTTTAAAATGTTTGCCTTTCTTTCTCAACTGGTGGTTCTTAGCAAGAAATCGACGATGGCCAAGGTACACGACCTTTCGGCATTTTTTCAAATAGATAGCTTGAAGGTCACCAAAGCAATGGGTGCAAGCATTATATCCCTTGTTTGTCTGTCCTGAAAGATTGCTTAGAGCTGGCCAATCATTGATTGTCACGAACAACAATGCTCGTAGGTCGAATGCTTCCTGTTTGTACTCATCCCACATACGCACACCTGGTTTGCTCCATAGAAGCTGGAGTTCCTCAACCAATGGCCTCAGGTAAACATCGATGTCGTTGCCAGGTTGCTTGGGACCTTGGATGAGCACCGGCATCATAATGAACTTACGCTTCATGCATAACCACGGAGGAAGGTTATAGATACATAGAGTAACGGGCCAAGTGCTATGTCTAGAGCTCTGGTCCCCAAAAGGATTAAATCCATCCGTACTCAATGCAAACCTTAGGTTTCTTGCGTCCTCTGCAGATTCCGGGAATTCTCTATCAATTCCTCTCCACTGAGAACTGTTGACGGTCCTTAAGTATCAAATTTAATTATCAAATAAATAAAGAAAAGGATCCAAATGAAATCAAGATCTAGACTTAGGGTTTTATCTGACAGAATTCCACGAGTTTTGGTGTTTGTCTATTTCTGCAGGGGGTTATCTGGAAATATGGAAGAAAGGCCCACATGTCAGGATTACGTAAAGATATTAACGTGCTGCGCAATTATCTTACATCTAGAAGACTCCAGAAGCCACGAGACCGAAGCGGAGGCGAAACGGGGCCTGACCCTGGGCGGCCGCCCAGTTGGTCAGGGCGCCCGCCCTGCCCCTGAGTCCAATCAGGACTCTGCTTTGCGGGAGATCTCCACCGACCTAAAGGATGAATCTAAACCATACAATCTATGTCGGTTTGATCCAAGGGCCCATATTCACTTGGAGGGACTATAAAACCAGACCCCCTGGCTCCTGGAGGAGAGAGCCTCTCAACCCTAATTCATTGTTCCATCAAGGGAGAAGAAGCCTCTGATCAAGATTAGAGCCACCACATCAATTAGACATCTAGATTAGCATAGCTACATAGGATTAGAACTAGAAGGAGTCAATCTTCGATTGGTTTCCGGATCTGTCAGAAGGATTCTTGGTAATTCTCTAATTGTGCTTCTAATTGCTTTCTAATTATCTTTGTTCTTCAATATTATGAATATGACTTTGTTCTACTTCAATATATTGCTTATGACTTTGCTCTACTTGCTTATATTCAAGATTATATTGTTCTTAGTTTATCATAGTTATGTACTTGGCTTAGTTAGATTAGATCTATATACATGCTTAGGATCGTATAGCGTTTATCCATCGGATCCATGGGTAAATGATAGATATTGTGTAGGCGTGGTGCTTATACCGTATTTATCTGCGATTGTACCCAATATGCCAGATCGTGGGGTGGTTCGTGATAGTGACAGCTTCATTGATTCTTATATAGTCCCCCTCTCGTGTATTGGGCTGGCAGAGCAACATTATTACAGGGGAGTGATTGCTATGTTTCTCATATTCCTTGCTAATATCACTATGCATGGGCGTAGTCTTGTCTCGCAATGATTGCTAAGTATGCTTGCACTAACTATGATAATGCTAGACTATATAGTTAAGAATAACTTAGGGAATATTCTTGTAGTTCGTTCTAATACCATGCTAATGACTTTCTAGAGTATCTAATTGAGGTGCTTATCATATTTATTATGTGGCTAGATCAGATTAGTTATCCTTGTCACTATTATTATTTCATATATCCTTTATGTGACACTTATCCCTGTATGATGAGTTAGATATAATGTTCTCAATTATACATGCAATGATAGATGCTCAATCTCATATTCTATTCTGTAATCAATATTGATGATTTCTAATCCCTTCCCAGTGGTAAAAATATAAATAACGATACCTGGAATACTTCCCGGTTAAAATGCTGCATCGGTATTAATCTGTGCGCTTGCAGATCCCATTCATTATTTATTTAGAAGAGCAATTGCATATTTCAATACCGCGTCTCATATATCATGCTGGGGATGACAACTTGGCTTAAGTGGTGTGAGGGATAGGTTTGGCATTTTTAGCACCGTTACTAGATTAGAGAACTTAGTCTATTTTTGGTAATGATGTTAAGAATACCCAACAAGAACCATCTGCAGGGTGTCTCAACATGTTGTCCACCTTACGGTCTTCTTTGTGCCATCGCAACAACTTTGCATGCTCCTTATTTCTGAACAAACGTTTTAGGCGTGGAATTATTGGAGCATATCACATAACCTTGGCAGGGATTCTCTTTCTCGGACGTTCTTCATCCTCAACATCGCCAGGGTCATCTCGCAAGATCTTGTACCGTGACGCATGGCAAACAGGGCATTCATCTAATTTCTCGTGCTCGCCACGGTACAGGATGCAGTCATTAGGGCATGCATGTATCTTCTCGATTTGTAATCCCAAAGGGCAGACGATCTTTTTTGCTTCGTATGTAGTGGTGGGTAACTCATTAGGCTTCGGAAGCATCTTTTTTTAATCTTCAGTAATTTTCCAAATGCCTTGTCAGAAATACCATTTTCTGCCTTCCACTATAACAACTCCAGTGTCGTTCCTAGCTTTTTCTCTCCCTCTTCGGCCGACAGGTAGAGTAGCTTCTTGTGATCCTCTAGCATTTGGTCAAATTTAGCCTTCTCCTTTGCACTTTCGCAATCTCTCTGTACGTCGCGAATGACATCACCAAGAGCATCGTCATCATCAACGATACTGTTTCCTGCATCCCCGTCTTCATCACCTTCGTCCTCTACTGCGAAGTCGCAGTATTGAGCAAAAACATCGTCAGGGTACGCTTGCTCTTCTTCACGTTCTTCCATCATAACCCCAGACTCTCCGTGTTTGGTCCAACAAATATAGTTTGGCATGAAACCATTCGTGAACAAGTGCAAGTGAATTTCTCTTGAGTTTGAAAATTCCTTCAAATTCTTACAAACGGCACATGGGCAGCACATAAAACCATCCCGCTTATTTTGCTCCGCCACTCTGCGGAATTCTCGCACGCCCTCAATGAACTCGTTGGAGCGGCGATCAGCATTGTACATCCAATGGCGTGCCATTATCTGCATTATCATGGAATTGTAATTTTTCTATTAAAAGCTATAATTTTATGAGTAAAGAAAATTAATTTCAATAATTTTTAAAGTGAAAAACAATTTATTTAACAATTACAACAAAAATTATATTATTAATATTTTAAAATAAGAACATGAACATATTAAAGTAGAAAATATCCTATAATATCTATAATAGAACTTAACATGATTCGTGTATACATAGTAGTAATGATTTGTGTATACTAGTTTTTAGCGAGCACACACTTAGCATCGTTCAAAAAAATTCAAACATGAGAAGACGATGATTGCTCAGATGGCAACATGAAATAATCAAAATAGACATATGTCCAATATAAAATTACATATGGCGGTGAAAAACATAGAAGGATGAAGCTAGCAACCTTTCAAACAAATCGACGACGGCGTAGAAGCGTTGAAATGGATCAATCGTGGGAGATGAGAGCACTAACCAGCAAGAACAATGGAAGAACAAGCGAGAACAAAGCACCTCAAGCTCGGGCAGGGAGAGGAAGAAGGGAGGAGGGAGATTCAATTTATAGCGGGGAGGGTTTAGTCCCGGTTGGTGTTACCAACCGGGAGTAAATACCTACCTTTAGCCCCGGTTAGTGCCAACGACCGGGACAAAATCTTTAGTCCCGGTTAGTGTCACAAACCGGGACTAAAGGTAAGTATTTACTCCCGGTTGGTAACACCAACCGGGACTAAAGGTCCCTCTCCGACACCGCCTAACACCAGAGCCGTTGGGGAGGGACCGTTAGTCCCGGTTGGCTTTACCAACCGGGACTAAAGATTTCTTTTGTCCCGGGCGCCAAAAATGCCGGGACTAAAGCTCATTTGGCACATCGGCGAAATGTCTTGTTCTCGTGAACTAAGGCCATGTTATTGTAGGACCTGGGCCACCCATGCCATGCATGACCTTTTGACTCGGCGACGTTTTGATAGCGAGATTACCATAACTCTATTAGCTTTGATCATGCTCGGTGACGTACGACGGCCTGTGTCATTCCCTGGTACGTACGCTACAGCTTTGATATCGTCGGAGTTTGGTGAAACTAACCATGCATCATCGCATTTGCATTGCTTCCAGGACTGAACATTAATTCATTGCCGCCTTGCACGAAATCAGAATCCCATTTAATTAAACTGAGCTTGGATCTTTTTAAGAGCCCAGCAAGCTTCAGTTACCTACGTGACTGATAATGAACTTATTATTGCACTCTATATAAATGCGCTGCCTCACTACTCCATTTCGCATCTCTAGCATTAGCATCTCGATCTTTACGTACCGCTGATCGATCTGAGCATCTGACGATCTCGATCACTAGATCAGTTAATCTGTCACAAACTTGAAATAATGGCTACTCTGAAGATTGCCACCGTGTGCATGCTGCTCCTGTGCGTCGGCTCGGACCTGGTGGCGCGCCCGGCCGTTTGCCTTGCATCATCCCCCGATGACCAGGAGGCCGCGGCCGGCGCGCTGCTGCAGGAGCTCCTGGAGCGCGAGCTCACCCAGAAGCTGAGCCTTCTTGCTGAACAGCACGGTGACGGCGTTGGCGAGATCTGCACGCCCGCGTGCCAGAACTGTCTGATAATCTGCGGGATCACGTGTGTGCTCAACGCCAGCCCGGCCACCTGCTTCGCCAACTGCACCGTCGCCAACGGCTGCTTCAGCAAGGCGCTGCCGGTCGCATAAGCCAGCATATGCATTGCTTTACGGTCAGCCATGTGTGCTTATATCTTGTCAGATGTTAGATTGGTTACTGATACCATATGTGATTGTGTCTTATTTGTATGTGCCCTGTACGACGTGTTGCTACAAGTTTAATTACAATAAGAACCTGCTCAGGTTGGGCCGTGCTACGTCCGGGTGGTTATCAAATGAATGTAAATGTGCTTGTAAATGTGTTAATTTTAGTGTCCTCGTTTGTGTGACTATATAGTTTGTATGCAAGTAACAGTAACTGTTTTATGCGGCTCCTCTTAACGATGTACTTCTACGAATATATTATGGCATAGATATTGGTTGTATATAGATTTTTGGCACTCGGAGAAGCCTGTGACACTCGGGAAATTTCAATTCTCCCGTATATAGATGCTATCTTGCTCCATAACTTGGAGTTGGACCATCCTAGCTTATCCATACACACTTAGATAAAGGATTAGTCCAATACGTTTTATCAATTATCCAAAATCAAACTAGGGCTTAATTTAGTTTCCACTTAAAATACATGCCCAAGTTCTTGTTGATATCTCTCTTAAAATTTTATTACAAAAAGAGGCATGAGGCTGTCATAAAAAAAGAGAGAAGAGAGAAAAATAAAGAAAGAAAAGATAGAATAAAAATATAAGAAAAAAGAAAAGAAAGATGAGAATAAAGATAGCTCGTGATATCATACAAATATTTTCAAGTTCCACCAAAAGAGAAAGATCTGTTTCAAGGAGCATATTATTTTAGTTTATTCATTCCATATAGTGTAATACCCCGAGAATTAATGCCATAAATAAGAATTTTAATATGGATCAAGTGTTTTTTTTTTGCGAAGGGTTGACCGGATTTAAGAAGAGACAAAAAAAATTTATCTTTTTGCATGATCTGTTGCTTGGATGGATTAATGGAGACCATCATTGTGTACAGCTCGTCGAATACTTGGATTAATCGGGCTGTCGATGGTGAAGTTATGTTATTTGTTAGTTTTATAAAAGAGTTTTAAAAATACAAAAGACACGTACATGTTATGAAGACGATCGAGGTGTGGGTTTTCTTTTTCCTTGTGACCAATTCCCCTTTCGTGACTTTCCATATGCCGTGTTTCTCCTCTATGGCCGAACCTCTCCTTTGCCACCAGCCCTAGCTCTCTAATTCACGCAAGAGAAAAGGAAAGAGGAAGAACAACAGAGCAAGAGACAGGATCTAGGGCTTGCTGGTGTCGTCTGTTGTCGTCCGCCACCGCAGTCGTCTAGGGGCGTCATTCTTTCACAGGTCTTTGGTTAGGCATCATCTTGTCTTCCTGTTTTTGCCATCAATTTCTTTTTCCATGGCTGTCCATGATGGTTACCCTACGTGCTATGTAGATCGGAATGCCCATCTAGTCATAGCAGCATAGATTGTTGTGAAGTGGAGAAAAGAAAGGAAGGAAGCAGTGGATCACGTGGATATTGTCATCATGCTTGCTGTATTTTTCCTAGGTGAGATGCCCTCTTTGGATCTAGTTTTGTGGATGGAATCGTTGAATTAGAAGAGATAGTTAGAGTAATTCTCGAAATTGTCAAATTAATTTTTATTCATGTTCTGAAATTCTGTCAAACTGAACAGTTTCTGTTCATCACTGTTTTAGAGTATCTTAATGGCCTTAATAAATTTTGTCACTGTGGACAAAGTCGTAGAGGACTTCAATACACTTCTTTCGACAGTCAGATCACCCTCATAATGTCTGTATTTGTTGAGATATGAATTTTCTAAGAAGGCTGTTTTGCAGTGACGAGAATCTAGATAGTTTTAGATCTATCCAATTTATGGCCCTGGTAATGGAGGAATTTGAACTTGTGATCTTAACAAAAGTTGTAGAATTTTTCTTAAGATTTCCATATTGTTACAACATATTTTTTTGGATGAGTGTACCTCCCGTTATCAATTTTATAATATTGTTCTATTTTTACCATCGGAAAGTTTAGTTAAATTAAGAGGATGATTATGCTATCTTGGAGACCTCTTATGAGTATACCTTCAGTTATCAATTTTATAATATTGTTATTCTATTTTTACCATCGGAAAGTTTAGTTAAATTAAGAGGATGATTATGCTATCTTGGAGACCTGTTATACATAATCTTATAATACAGAAGTTGTAGATAATGGAGTCCTCTACCGCCGGGTAGATTTTCAGAATTTTTGAATGTATAGTTAAATGTCTATGGAAAAGGGACAGTGCTGCTGTCATGATTGGTAGTGATACGGTAGATGCTTAAACAGTGGATTTAGGATGCTTTAATGTGTAATTGTTGTTTGTATTGTTAGTATGATGATCATCGGTAAAGTCAAGTAAATGTGGCGCCATGGTCCATATGCTTTAGCTTTGTTGTTTGAATTGCCTCCACTAAATTTCAGTTTCTCACACTAGCCATATAATCTAATCTGAAGTTTTTTGCTCAACTTTGAAGTATATGATTTCATATCTTGTCTATAGACACTAAATAAGAAGCATACTCAGAAATCTTTGAGATGTGCTCTTGGATTAGAAGTATTGTGCTTGTCTTAGGTTTCTTGGTGGGCTTCTCTAAAATCACATGGGCCCTTTTCTTAGCATTTTCTATGACAAGAGTGGCCCCCCGATCCTCATCCCTAACCCACATTTTTCAAATAAGTGTTTGGCTGATTCCATTTTCTAATTTTCTCGGCGAACAACTTACAAACAAGCAAGGTATAACCATCAACCCAGTCCATAGCATCACCCTAACATTAATTTTCCACAATTCTTTCATCACCCAAATCAAGATTGCCCCATAACATTATTAATGCTGCAAAAAATGGAAGAGAAATGTAAACCTCATCATCTCTTTCCCTCTTGTTGGTCAATAGAGCATGTGTCGTCACTTGCAGCTGCGACAAAGAACCAGTGGTGGCCTTGGCAGCTTGCTGGCCAGCCATGTCGATTTGGTGGGCGACGACCATGGGGGGCTAGTAGTTGGCCATGGCTGCCTCCCATGCCACCATGGTGGGCTAGAGGCCAGCCATGGTAGCCTATGCGTTGGCCATGGCGGGCTCGACGATTACCGTGACTCCCTACACGCTGGCCGGCCAAGGCTAGTCGTGGCTACCTGAGAGGGCATGCTACCAGCCATGACTCTAGGCACGCTAACCAAAGAGGGCATGCTGCTGGCAGCAACACCGAGAGGAGGAGCTACGGTGGCCGTGCTCCAAAGGTGAAAAGACAGCCCAACCCTATGGTGGTCTTCCCCATGGATGCAGACAAAAGAAGAGGCTACAGGTGGTCGAGGAGGACCAGATCTACTGGATCCGGCCATGGGGAGCTCACCGAAGAGGAGGGATGGAGGGAGGGGATGGGCAGCACGACCACCATGGCCATGACGGTAGGAGCATGAAGGGGTGTGGCACGACAGGAGGAGCAAAGCGGCGTGGTTGGGTGTTAGAAGAAAGGAAAAAGAATCAAAGTGGTACATCAGAAGGAGTATGTAACCGGTAGCAAAGATGGATAATTTCCACCCAAATCCACAAGGAGGTATGAAACGTCCTTTCGTGAAGCACCTAGATCCACCATTTTGGTGAATCTAAATTGGGTGGATCTAGACTGTTTGGGAAATATTTTGGTGGATCCAAGCTAATGAATCCAAATTAGGCGAATATAAATCCATGCCAAATAGGCCCTAAACATGCATGATGCTTGATGAGTACAATGCATGAAATAAATGACATGATATGTTATGCATTGATGTTATTTGATTAACCTTTGATCACATGTTTTAAGTGTTTGGGTGTTGTGCACTAGGGCTATCTATTTGGGTTGATGGTCACTCTGGTGTGAGTACTGGACAGTCCACAAACACACATACTTAGTGAAAACAAGACAATTGGGTCTAAGGGACCCTCCACAACAAGGCACAAACACTCTGCAACACTTGGACAAAAACTTGCTACTCTCTGGTTGCTATTTTATAAATCACCAGACTCTCCGTGAGAACCCATGGACACTTTGGTACTAGAAGTATGTAGCCTTAGGAAAATTGTGTTCTCTCGACACATGACAGGACCATTTCATCATGGCCTCGGACCATCCATCAAAGCAAGTTTGTGGGGTACTTAGTTTTCTAAGTGTTCAGGTTTTCGTGGAATGTTCCTCCAAAAATGACACAATCTCTGCCATGAACTGGCTGCTCTCTTATTTCTCCAAAAATCATGGCTATAAATTAGCGAACACTCCATGGAATTTCACGGACACTCCACTAAGACAAGTCTATAGCCTAAGGATCTCTATCTCGAGAATATAACTCCATGGACCCTCTGCCAAAAGGGACCGACTCTCTGCATAATTATAAAAGTGTTCTATTTAATTGTATAACTACCGGGCTGTAGTAGTGATGGACCCTCTACCAAGGTGATGGACCCTCCGTCAGCGAACTAATAGTGCATACTTCTACCAACTCAAAATCTAAACCTTGATCTACAAAGCTTCCATGTGAAATCCATCTTTAGGGTAGCTTCCTAGCATACTCTAGAGCATATCTAACTAGGTGGTTGAAGCTACACTGTGTGCAAATGAGATCTAGGCCTCAAATCAACATTTCCTAGGTTTTGTGCTCATGTGAAGTGAAGTTAGGGTTTGGATTGATTTGATTCTTACCAAGGGCTACAAATGAAGATTTTAGGCTTCCCAAAGGTGATGGAGAAGCTGAATCCTCCCTTAGTGACTTGAGTTCTTGCTTCTTTGCTTGAGTCCTCTGTTGGGCATTCTTAACGTCATTACCAAAAGTAGACTTAGTGTTCTAATTCTGATAACGGTGCCAAAAATGCCGAACCTATCCCTCATGCCACTTAAGCCAAGTTGTCATCCCCAGCATGACATGAGAGACGTGGTATTGAAATTGCTCTTCTGAATGAATAATAAATGAGATCTACAAGCGCACAGATTAATACCGATGTAGCATTTTAACCAGGAAGTATTCCAGGTATTGTTATTAATATTTTTACCACTGGGAAGGGATTGCTAATCATCAATGTTGATTATGGAATGAAATATAGAATTGAGTATCTATCATTGCATGTATAATAGAGAGCATTTATCTATCTCTTTCATACAGGGATAAATGTCACATAAAATATAGATAAAGTATGAATGGTGACAAAGATAATTAATCTGATCAGCATAACTAGCCACATATAATAATGATAAGCACCTCAACAGATATTCTAGCAAGTCATTAGCATGGAATTAGGATGAACTACAAGAATATTTCCTAAGTTATTCTTAACTATAAAGTCTAGCATATCATAGTTAGTGCAATTATACTTGGCAATCATTGCGAGACAGGACTACGTCCATGCATAGTGATATTATCAAGGAAAATGAGAAACATAGCAATCACTCCCCTATAATAATGTTGTTCTGCCTACCCTATCACGAGAGGGGGACTATATAAGAATCAATGGAGGTGTCACCACCACGAACTACCCCGCGATCCGACATATAAGGTACAATCGCAGATAAATATGGTATAGGCACCACGCCTACACAATACTTATCATTTACCCACTGTACACATGGATAAACGCTATACGATCCTAAACATGTATATAAATCCAATCTAACTAAGCCAAGCATATAACTATGACAAACTAAGAACGATATAATTGCGAATATAAACAAGTAGAGCAAAGTCATAATCAATATATTGAAGTAGAATAAAGTCATATTCATAATATTGAAGAACAATGATGAACAAATGAAGAACAGTAGAGGAATTACCAAGAATCCTCTTGACAGATTCGGAAACCAATCGAAGATTGACTCCTTCTAGTTCTAAACCTATGTAGCTATGCTAAACTAGAGGTCTAGTTGATGTGGTGGCTCTAGGGCTTGATCAGAGACTTCTTCTCTTGAGATGAATGAATGAATTAGGGCTTCTTAGGTCCTCTCCTCCAGGGGCCAGGGGGCCTGCTTATATAGTCCCTCCAAATGAATATGGACCGTCGGATCAAACCGACCTTAATCGCAGGATTTTCCTTAATCCCTTAGGTCAGTGGAGCATGATCCGTGAAGCAGAGCCTGATTGGCTCTCAGGCCAGGGCGGGTGAAAGGTCCAAATGGCTAGAGGGGGGTGAATAGCCTATTTAAAATTTCTACAAACTTCAACTAGACAAGTTGATTAGTAAAACAAAAGGCGAAGCTATTCTAGCACTAGCACAACTAAGCTATGCAAGCCACCTACACAAGTCTAGCAAGAAAGCTAAACACAAGTTACAACAAGAAAGCACAACTACAAACTTGCTACACTCATAAACAAGAAGACTAAACTAAACAAGCTAAACAACTAACAAGATATACAAGTAAGTAAAGGAGTGGAGAGTGATTGTTATACCAACATTGTAGAGTAGATATATATCCAACCAATCACTCACAATCACAAGAGAGTCCTCGGCAAGAGATGGGACAAGATTTTTTACCGAGGTTCACTTGCTTCCCGGCAAGCTAGTCCTCGTTGTGGCGATACAGCCACTTGATGGATCACGAGCTAATTGGCAATCCAAAGCCAAACCCTCAGCGGGTGCCGCACATCCACTCACAAGATGGGGATCCTCCAAGCCACGAGCAATCCACTAGAGTAGCCAATTGCGATCTCCCATGGGGAAGGCTCAAGAACCCCTCACAAATCACTTGGTGAGGCTCGAAACAATCTCCAATCACGAGCTCAACACCACCGCTGCTCCAAGCCGTCTAGGGCGTCGGGAAACACCCAAGAGTAACAAGAAATCCGCAGCAAACTCAAGAATCAAGTGCCACTAAATGCGAATCTCAAAGCAATGCACTTGAATCTCACTCAATCTCACTAGGATTAGCAATCAAGCAAGGAGATGAGTGGAGGGAGTGTTCTCTAGCTCAGTGTATGTCTCAAGTAATCAAATGTGCAAGAGATAGCCTCCCAAAGTCGGCCACCAACTATTTATAAGCCTCTCTGAAGGGTCGAGATGGTGGACTAGAGGGGGGTGAATAGTCCTTTCTATAACTTATCGCGCCGGCTAACCGAAACAAATGCGGAATTAAAACTATCGGTCTAGCCAAGACTACACCCCTCTATCTAAGTTCTCTAGCACCTTGAAAAGATCCTAAACAAGCAAGCAAGGTGCTACCTTAGCAAGAGCTCACCTAATCAATTCTAGGAGCAAGGTCACACAAACCTATGCAACTAGTACTTTACAAACCGGGGGAGCTCCTACACAAACTAGTGAGGCAAAGCACACAAAGCCTAAGCTCACTAGCAAGCTCAATAACAAGGCAACTAATGCCAAATTAGAGAGCGCAACTTACTTAGCTACACAAACTAAGCAATGTGACTAACAAGGTTACACAAACCAAATTAGTCACGCAAGGGAACTACTTCTAGCTACACAAGCAAGAAGGTAACTAGCAAGCTACACAAGCTAATTAATTACAAGAGCAATTACACAAGCACAATTATATGAATGTAAGAACAAGCTTGTGTTAGGGACTTGCAAACCAACGGGAAGAACAAATGTTGACACGATGATTTTCTCCCGAGGTTCACTTGGTTGCCACCAAGCTACGTCCCCGTTGAGACAAGCTCCAAGGTTGCCGCCGGTCCTCTTGCTAGTGGTGACCCGCAAGTCACACTCTCCCACGTGGAGTGCTTACCACAAGCTCTAGCACTTGACCCGACCGGACCACTTGTCGCTCTTCACGTCTCGCTCAACTAGAGTTGCTCTTCGCGATCCCCGCGGGGTGAGCACCGTACCCCTCACAATCTCTTCTCCGGAGCACCGCACAATCTCCTTGCGTGCTTCGACGGAGTCACAAGCCACCAAGCCGTCTAGGAGGTGGCAACCTCCAAGAGTAACAGCACCACCGGCTTGCAACACGAACACCTAGTGCCACTCGATGCAATCTCTCAATGCAACGCACTAGAATCGCTCACTCAAACAATCGGATGAACACTATCAAGCATATGTGAGTTAGAGGCTACACTAGCACTCCCCAAGCATGGACACTAAGTTCCAAGGGTGCTCAGCACCAGCCAAGGCCGGCCACCACTTCTATTTATAGCCCCAAGGGCTAAACTAGCCGTTGCCCCTTCACTGGGCAAAAGTCGTGAGCACCGGACTCACTGTAGGTAGCACCGGACGCTGGAACAGTGCGTCCTGTGCTCCAGAAACAGCCACGTGTCACTAGCCGTTTGAACTCGACCGTTGCCGCCAACGGCTAGCACACGCACACGTGTCTAGAACAGTAGCACCGGACGCTCTGCTGCTTCACACCGGACGCGTCCTGAGCGCACCGGACGCATACGCAGAGAGCAACGCAAACTTGCAGCAGCACCGGACTCTCAGCGTCCTGTGACACCGGACTCGTCCTGTGCGCACCGGACTCTCAGCGTCCTGTGCCACCGGACTCGTCCTGTGCCTGCAGTTCAACTTGTTAGGTTGCTAACTTTTAGCTACGAACTCCGAATTCGATGATCTTGGACATTTTGGAAAGCTTACTTAGAGTGCTATCCAATCTATATGAATAATCAATCCAAATCAAAATGGATCAAAGCAGTATTCCAATCTAAAGGCCATCCTAATGTCCAGAGAACACCGAAAGACTACTCTCTCTTCTCCAAGTTGATCCAAATCAACTCCAACACCTTCTCCTCTGTAAATGTGCCAACACCACCAAGAGTACACCACCATGTGCAAGTGTGTTAGCATTTTCACAAATATTTTCCCAAATGAGTTAGCCTCTCAACTTGCCATGGCACTCGATCCTAACACGTATGCAAAGTTAGATCGCTCAAGTGGCACTAGATGACCGATATGCAAACAAGTTTGCCCCTCTTGATAGTACGGCCATCTATCCTAAATCCGGTCATAAACTTCTCTACACACCTATGACCGGTGAAATGGAAATGCCCTAAGTTATACCTTTGCCTTGCGCTTTCCATTCCATCTCCTCCAATGTTGATGCAACACATGCACCAACCAATCACCAAATGATATGATCCACTTCATATCATCACGTGACCGTATTGGTTCATCGATCTTGACCTCACTTGCTCTTCACCGTTGCCTCGGTCCATCGGCGCCAAGTCTTGCTCAAGCTTCACCGTCACACGCGGTCCCTCGCTTCAAAGCCTCCGACTTGCCCTTCACTCTTGCAACCGGTCCATCGAGCCAAGCCTCATCTTGATCTTCTCCACCTTGGTCATATGACTCCATGTCATGTCTCATTTGCAATGAGCCCCTCCATCATCACCTGTGGACTAATTTCCTGTGTATCTCACATAAACACTATTAGTCCACCTATGTTGTCACTCAATTACCAAAACCAAACAAGGACCTTTCAGCCTCAAAGAAACTAGCCGTTGGTTGCTTTCACTGGGCTAAAAACGGGGGCACCGGATGCTACCAAGTGAGCACCGGACGCTCGACGCCCTGCGTCCGGTGCACTGGGGTTGGCCACGTGTCCTTCTTGAATCTCGCGTGTCAGTCTCTAACGGCTACCTGCAAAGCACCGGACGCTCTGCAGGTCCACACCGGACGCGTCCGGTGCACACCGGACTAAAACTCAGGGAGGTATGCAAAACCTTGGGGTCACCGGACGCTGAGCACCAGACTCTCTCCGGTGCGTCCGGTGCTCACCGGACTGAAACTCAGAGAGGGTCGCCAAAACGCCCGCACACTGGACACTGAGCACTTGACTCACTCCGGTGCGTCCGGTGCACACTGCTACACCCGACAGCACACCGGACGCTAAAGGCCAGCGTCCGGTGCCTCCGCGCAGTGCGTCCGGTGAGTGTTTCCTAGAGAAAAACAGTCCCGTGACTTCTCTAAATTTCCGATCGGCGCAATAGAAAATATACACTTATTTTTCTCAAAAGCATCGAATCTCGCCGAGCAAGCTCGGCGGGAGGGAGAGAGGACCCCAAACCCCTCTCAACCCTAGGAACTCCAGCTCCTTTGAAAATGTGCTAACACCAACAAGTGTCCACCACCAAAGTTCATGTGTGTTAGCTTTTCACAAACATTTTCACCCAAAGGAGTTAAGTTAGCACTTTACTAGATCCTAATGCATATGCTCAAGATGTAGACCTAGTAGCACTTGATTCGAGAGATGACCGTGATTTCCCCTCTTGATAGTCGGCTATCTATCTTAAACCCGGTCAAACACTTCTCTACTCAACTTAGACCGCCAAAAGCAAAACCCTATGTTTATACCTTTGCCTTGATAACTTTGCTCCTCGTCTATCACCATGATCTTCACTTCATGCTTTATCCTTTGTGATCATGTGGCCACTTTTCCATGCCACCATGCACCTTCATCACATGTGTTGCTATGCCTAACTCAAATCACTTAAACACAAGGTATTAGCAACTTGGTGTCACTAATTACCAAAACCAAACTTGGGCTTTCAGCGGGCGCCCAAGGGAGGAGGGCGGGCGCCCTGCCCCCAGGCCCGCTCGGCCTCCCGCTCGTTCCCGTGGCTTCTGGACTCTTCTAGATGTTGGATAATTGCGGTGCATGTTAATATCTCTATATAAACCCGATGTGTGGGCCTTTCTTCCATATTTCCTGATAACCTCCTGCAGAAATAGACAAACACCAAAACTCATGGAATTCTGTCAGATAAAACCCTAAGTCTGGGTGTTGGTTACATTTGGATCCTTTTCTCTATTTATTTGCTGATTATATTTGGTATTTAAGGACCGTCAACATCCTCCTTGGTCCAAATGGTGAGGGTGAGAGGGCTTCTTCCTCTTCTAACCCCCACTCCTTGTGGTGCTTAGCTCCTAGGTGACCTCCATTGCCTTCTCCAACTACTGGTGACTCAAAATCCCCCTTTTTCTCCTCCTTTCATCCTTTTTTGAGTGGGAGATGGTGTAGAGAGAAAGACTGATCAACTAGAGAGTGTGTGTGAAAAGGGAATGGGTGAGTGAAGGGTCGAGATGGCGGACTAGAGGGGGGGTGAATAGTCCTTTCTAAAAGTTATTACGCCGGCTAACCGAAAACAAATGCGGAATTAAAACTATCGGTCTAGCCAAGACTACACCCCTCTATCTAAGTTCTCTAGCACCTTGAAAAGAATCTAAGCAAGCAAGCAAGGTGCTACCTTAGCAAGAGCTCACCTAACCAAATCTAGAAGCAAGGTCACACAAACCTATGCAACTAGTACTTTGCAAACCGAGGGAGCTCCTACACAAACTAGTGAGGCAAAGCGCACAAAGTCTAAGCTCACTAGCAAGCTCAATAACAAGGCAACTAATGCCAAATTAGAGAGCACAACTTACTTAGCTACACAAACTAAGCAATGTTACTAACAAGGTTACACAAACCAAATTAGTCACGCAAGGGGAACTACTTCTAGCCACACAAGCAAGAAGGTAACTAGCAAGCTACACAAGCTAACTAATTACAAGAGCAACTACACAAGCACAAATATATGAATGTAAATACAAGCTTGTGTTAGGGACTTGCAAACCAACGGGAAGAACAAAGTTGACACGATGATTTTCTCCCGAGGTTCACTTGGTTGCCACCAAGCTACGTCCCCGTTGAGACAAGCTCCAAGGTTGCCGCCGGTCCTCTTGATAGTGGTGACCCGCAAGTCACACTCTCCCACGTGGAGTGCTTACCACAAGCTCTAGCACTTGACCCGGCCGGACCACTTGTCGCTCTTCACGTCTCGCTCAACTAGAGTTGCTCTTCGCGATCCCCGCGGGGTGAGCACCGTACCCCTCACAATCTCTTCTCCGGAGCACCGCACAATCTCCTTGCGTGCTTCGACGGAGTCACAAGCCACCAAGCCGTCTAGGAGGTGGCAACCTCCAAGAGTAACAAGCACCACCGGCTTGCAACACGAACACCTAGTGCCACTCGATGCAATCTCTCAATGCAACGCACTAGAATCACTCACTCGCTATTGATTCGCACTCTTGCAAGCACAAGTGAGTTAGAGGCTTTCCTAGCACTCCCCAAGCATGGACACTAAGTCCCAAGGGTGCTCAGCACCGGCCAAGGCCGGCCACCACTTCTATTTATAGCCCCAAGGGCTAAACTAGCCGTTGCCCCTTCACTGGGCAAAACACGTGGGCACCGGACGCTCACAGGGAGCCACCGGACGCTGGAACAGTGCGTCCTGTGCTCCAAAAACAGCCACGTGTCACTAGCCGTTTGAACTTGACCGTTGCCGCCAACGGCTAGCACACGCACGCGCGTCGGAACAGTAGCACCGGACGCTCTGCTGCTTCACACCGGACGCTCCCTGTGCGCACCGGACTCACACGCAGAGAGCAACGCAAACTTGCAGCAGCACCGGACTCTCAGCGTCCTGTGACACCGGACTGTCCTGTGCGCACCGGACTCTCAGCGTCCTGTGCCACCGGACTGTCCTGTGCGCACCGGACTCTCAGCGTCCTGTGCCTGCAGTTCAACTTGTTAGGTTGCTAACTTTTAGCTCCGGACTCCGAATTCGATGATCTTGGATATTTTGGAAAGCTTACTTAGAGTACTATCCAATAAATATGAATACTCAATCCAAATCAAAATGGATCAAAGCAGTATTCCAATCTAAAAGCCATCCTAATGTCAGGAGAACACCGAAAGACTTCTCTCTCTTCTCCAAGTTGAACAAAATCAACTTCAACACCTTCTCCTTTGCAAATGTGCCAACACCACCAAGTGTACACCACCATGTGCAAGTGTGTTAGCATTTTCACAAATATTTTCCCAAAGGAGTTAGCCTCTCAACTTGCCACGCCACTCGATCCTAACACGTATGCAAAGTTAGATCGCTCAAGTGGCACTAGATGACCGATATGCAAACAAGTTTGCCCCTCTTGATAGTACGGCCATCTATCCTAAATCCGGTCATAAACTTCTCTACACACCTATGACCGGTGAAATGGAAAAGCCCTAGGTTATACCTTTGCCTTGCGCTTTCCATTCCATCTCCTCCATTGTTGATGCAACACATGCACCAACCAATCACCAAATGATATGATCCACTTCATATCATCACGCGACCGTATTGGTTCATTGATCTTGACCTCACTTGCTCTTCACCGTTGCCTCGGTCCATCGGCGCCAAGTCTTGCTCAAGCTTCACCGTCACACGCGGTCCCTCGCTTCAAAGCCTCCGACTTGCCCTTCACTCTTGCAACCGGTCCATCAAGCCAAGGCTCATCTTGATCTTCTCCACCTTGGTCACATGACTTCATGTCATGTCTCATATGCAATGAGCTCCTCCATCATCACATCATCACTTGTGGACTAATCTCCTGTGTATCTCACATAAACACTATTAGTCCACCTAAGTTGTCACTCAATTACCAAAACCAAACAAGGACCTTTCAGTGAGCTGGTGTGGCTTCTGGTTTGGGGCCCTATGAGCTGGATAGTTGGAGCCAAGAAGACTCCTAAAGTGACACCTCAGGTTCACTGCATGGGGTGGGTTGTCGGACCATCCGCTGGTTCTGGTGATCTCTCTCTGTCACTGTCGAATTTACACTAGCATAAACTGAATTCTGTCTGTTGAATTTACACTAGCATAAACTGAATTCTGTCATGCAGATGCAGGGACGGAACCCTCTGCTATGGTTGGTGGACCCTCTACCAAACCAGTAGTGAGCAATCTGAAAGCATATTTTTAGCACAAGTTGATTTCTTAATTGAGATTTGAATGCGCATGATGATCATGATAATTATGATTAGCAACATGTCATGATCCGTTCTTGATAATAAATATTGTGAACATGATCAGTATCACTGTTGTAGCTACGGCTATCAAAAAGTGGCGGTGATGAAATGTGCATCAACACGCATGGATAGAACTATGAGAGGTGTTCATCTAGTGCTAACCACTGTAGGTTCAAGTAGTGGTCAACATTCTCAGAACGATCATTAGTGCCGATTCAAACAAAAGGACAACATTGATCAAGTACTCATCAACGCTTGATGAAACAAATAAACGGTGGTGATGTATTACATATCACCACCGAGTTCGCATACTGATTGGTGGTGACCAAATGCCATCACTGCTGGAACCAACCTATGCGACTACGACTAGACGATCATAGTTGCATCATACGCCAAACCAACAGTGCCGCTAGTTATAAATCGGTGGTGATGAGGTGGGCCATCACTAACAATATATCACCACCGAGTGTCAAATCCAGTGATGATGGGGGTTTCAAAGTGATGGTGAAGATGTTTGTGTAGTAGTGTCAGGATAGAAATATTATATATATAGAATAGTACACATATGATTCATTCATACACAGAATCCATTGTTTTGCAATACACCAAACATCATTTGTTTTGCAGCTCTATGTGGTGCTGTCCAGTTCTTATCATCGTCATCGTTTCTCAAAGTTGAGCTTCATGGTGGCAAAGGCGAACAAGGTGGCAAAGAATACGCTAAAAGCCACAACAATGGCAGCGGCCCGGCCTAGCCAACTGTGCTTGAAGTCAAAGTAGTCCTCTAGGAATACATTCACAGTCCTGCCATCTTCCATGGGTGTGGTGATGTCACCATATTGCGAAACAACAAGCCCATATAATGTCCACGCGACAGGGCATATCCAACAGTACCATCTCCACCAAATTGGTGTTTTCTTCATGTAAAAACAAGTCCAGAACACAAATGAGACACATGTTTCTAATAAGTGGAAAAGTTAACATAAAGTTATATGGCACTTACAGGGCGAGGAATAAAGAACCCCGAGAAGAGGTTCCAGATGTTGTAGAATGCCGTAGAGACAATGGAGGCTATCTGGTAATTTGGCGTGAGGCCAACTCCCATCATGCCGTAAAATGTGAAGTAGAGCAGTGTGAAGTACATGAAGAAGAGGTACCAGAAGAATTTGGCAGCAGTCCACTCAAATCCAATCATTGCATACACTATTACCCCATATATGGAAGCTTGAACTAAAGCATATGGGAGCTCGATTACAACCTAAAAAAATAAACCAATTAGTATATATCTCGGCCTCCCAAGAATAATGCCAAAACAAGTAACATGAATGGGGTTATGAATTGATCTTCAAGAGGGCAACATCTTAGTTCACCTGGCCAAATGCGTAAGGGAATGCTGAGTACATGCCGGCTGCTCTTTCACGGTAAAACACTGTTCGCTCAACGGCCACAACTGGCTGAACAGAGATAGAATTTGTGCAACCAAGGAATATCACCGAAAGATACATGGATCCCAAGGCGTTGAACAAGTCCTGTGACTTGTCTCTGATTGAGTTGCAAAATATGAATGGGATTACGGCAGTAATATAATGCTTATTTAGTATGTACAACAACAAAGTAAATCATGACTTGGACTTACATTTTGCTACCAAGGTTCCAGAACATGGTGCCAAAAATAAGGGCCGTAATAGTAGTGAAAATAAACCTGGCAGTGTTGTAAGGAGGGTTCCTCCAGTATGACATGTTTTGTTTCCAAATACAAGCCATACATTGAGTGAAAGAAGACTGAGAGTACTTAGTGGGAAAATATAGGTCTCTGGAACCTGGTGCCGGTTGGCTTAGTTCCTTTATCAAATCCTTGTTCCTCCTTCAAACAGCAATGCAAATGTTACATATGCTATTGGAAAAATAATTTGGAGAAGTTGTACCATAGAAATAATCAGAAATAACTACCACGTATTATCACTACAAGTTTGCAAGTGACACAAACATCACTGCCGGTTTTGTAGATTCACTGCTGGCTGCCTTTAAGACCAGGCAACGATAAGATCACAACAGGACTTTAGCACCATAGCAGTGATTTGGGCAACAGATCCAAAATATCAAGAACAGAGTTAAATAACAAGACACAGGGCTTGGCTACCAGCAGTAATAATTGATGATTGCCTAAATATGCAATAGTGAATAATACTGTTATTTGGTATGTATGTAGCTCCTGGTTGTCAATATTCTTTTATTGCTTTGTTTATTATGTGCATTTTGTTAACTCTAAGTAACAAGACAAATAGTTTTCATCTATGTATTGTAGTTTTTTAGTTACACAAAAATGTTAAGTGGCTCTTGCATGTTAGTTACTTACTGGTAGAGCTCGGATTTCTTGTATATGTCACTAAAATCAACACCTAAGACATGTTCTTGAGAGACTGTTGTTACTTCTAGCATCCATGTTGCTGGATTGTAGCCATCTTTAATTTTGCTGACACCTTCAATCGCCTGATTGATAAGCCACAGAGATCTTATTATATATATGTAACAAAAATAATGAAGAATATAAGAATATTTTGATTATCTAATACTAGCATTTTACCTCGAAATACTTGATCAGCTCCAAGGAGTTGTGACCTAATGGACCAGCATAGATCACTTCTCCACCCCGCTTCATTAGAAAAAGCTGCAAACAATTATCATACATTTCAAAACTTACAAATTAGTTCGAGGAATGGAAAGGCCATGATAATAAACAAATCAAATTTGACTACTTTTGGCAAAGTAATCTAGAAAGCTCATGGCTAAAATATCACTCACCTCATCAAATTGTTCAAATATGTCAATGCTAGGCTGATGGATCGTGCAAACCACAGTTCTACCAGTATTAACAGTGTTCCTAACTGTCCTCATCACAATTGCTGCTGCCCGTGCATCGAGCCCTGAGGTTGGCTCATCCATGAAGATGATGGATGGATTTGCAACAAGTTCCACAGCAATTGTCAGTCTCTTACGCTGCTCGGTTGACAAACCATTTACTCCAGGAAGTCCAACCAAAGCATCTCTCAGTGGTTTCAGCTCTACAAGTTCCATGACCTCCTCAATGAACATCTGTATGCATGTGAAAATTTAAATTGCAATCAATAGAATACTTAATATAGGTGAAATTGATGACTAACACATACCACTTACCTTTCTTGTGTTGGAATCTACATCCTTAGGAAGACGGAGCCAAGCAGAGAAAAGCAATGACTCATCAACTGTCACTTGAGGTGAGTGGATATCATTCTGTTCACAGTATCCAGATACACGAGCGAATGTCTCTTGATTCTTCAAATATCCTGAAATGCTTATATTTCCTTCGACATAGCCGCCAGTCTTTCTCCCTGCTAATACATCCATCAACGTAGTCTTTCCGGCTCCACTGACACCCATCAGTGCGGTCAACACCCCTGGCCTAAAAGATCCACTAATGCCTTTAAGGAGTATCAAGCGGTCTTCAACTACACCTTGTGCTTTCATTTCCTGAATTTGATATTGTACCAAATGTTACAAGCTAGTGACCAATCATATCCAATTTCATAATAATAATCAGATCGAGCAATTTCTATCTTTGTACCTGTGGCATATCGACGGAGTATCGAATGTCATCAAAGCTGAGAGAAAGTGGGGGAAATGGGAGAACCATCCCCCTTTGACTAGGGCCAGAATTATCTTCCAACATTTCTAAATTAGTTTCAGTGTTGTTTCCTATTAGCTGAAGAGTAGTTCTAGATGCCAAGGGATTGGCATCCATAATGTCATTATTTACATTGGAACACTTTAGCTTCAGCTCCTCTTCCGATATTGATGGCTTGGGGTTTCCATTTGCTGGGAGAACAAGAAGAAAAAACACATCCTTAGGCTTAAGTTAGTTTTGCCAAATCCAAGGAGAATAGAATGAGAAAACAAGCTTAGAACGAAGCAAGATCCTTACGCTTAAGATATGTAAGGGCAAAAGTGAAGACAACATTGAGCAAAATTGTGAATCCCAGCAATGCACCAAAGCCTATCCAATACCACTTGGCTTCCGGGAACACCCCATGGGACTTAAGAACCTGCACACCCAAAGTCTCATTGGAAATAGTTCTATTCAATACTTTGTCCCAGCTATGGCCCAACATCTCATTTACTGTGATGGCATTCTGCACATACATCAGTGGGGAGATCCAGTAGCCCCATATCCACCATTTCTTCACTTTATCTATAGTGAAATAAACAAGGGAGCATAGGTTAATGAATGAAGGGGTTTTACATTTCTTCTTGTAATAAGATGAGTTGTTACCTCTTATTATAATGAAACCGTTTAAGATTATGGCAGCCATCATAACAAGCATTGCAAAGACATTTGCAACGATCATGTTCCTTGCTGCCCCTCCAATAAATCGAAAGAGTGACGCTGCCAATTGGTTAATTGCCAACATTATGAGATACTGTTTGAAGAACCTGATGGAAACTTATGATGTTAGAACATTCACATAGCATACAGATTTTTTTTTTTAAAAAAAAAGTTGCTAAATTACGTGACACATATTTCCAATATAGCTCACCTTCCTACATTTGGGTCATACCCAATGACATAGTATGTTAAGAAAACATATCCAGAAACCTCCATAAAGCTGATTGGGATCTTAAGGATCCATGAGGGTATTGTGTACGCCCATGCTGGATAGAAAAGAAGGTCTCTCTGTTTGAAGAAAACAGGTAGCCTGAAGACAGTGAGCGCAAGCTCAGAGAAGCCGTTGTACATGATCATAAGGATACCAAAGAACATAGCGCCCATGTAAATGCCCCCACTTGCCACGGAATCATGCTTCATGTTTGTACGGAAGAATACAGTCATTGCGATGATTGACATTAGTGTCAACTGAAGAGCCAGAACAACAATGCAAGTAAGTCACCACCGAGTCAACCAGTTGTTTTATTTTTCTCTTGGCTTATTAGATTATACAATAGTAAAAAAATACATTTCATGAAACTACTAATCGCTATATATATATAGTTACCTGGAATGTTCTGAACACGTAAATGAAAGAATTCCTCTTCATGAGAAGGATCTCCCTGTCTATGTTCGCCTTCAGCAACTCCATGCCACTCACACCGTACCTGGTGGTGGTCAGTGCAGCTGGATGGCTCTTGTTCTTGTTGAATGGCATGGCGAGATCCTTGGCTAAAGCTCTCCCAGTGTGGAATAACTTGTGAGCAGTTGCGAATTCCTTGGCTGGAACAAACCTATAGGGCTTGTCTGACCATGCCCAGTACTGTTTCTGATCTTTCTTTGAAGTCACCTACACAAGAATCCAACCAATCGAGACATGTAATTAATTAAATATAAGGTTGTTGCAAATGTATGTGTAATTAATAAAAATTATGTTTCTATGTACTTCTTGCAAGAAGTCAGCTACACCCTTCCTCTGAGGGCATCTGAACCCCATAGACTCAAAGAATTCGATCACATCCTCTCGGGGACCTTGGTACACAACTTGGCCATCTGACAGCAGGATGATATCATCGAATAAGTTGAACGTCTCAGGGCCCGGCTGCAGAAGGGAGATAACGGCTGTGCCACCAAGGACATGGATTGATTGCCTGAGCGAGTTCACAATCTGGAACGTAGTGGAGGTATCAAGCCCAGTGGAGATTTCATCCATGAAAAGTGCCCTGGCTGGCCCGACCAGCATCTCACCTACAAGGTATAAGTATATATTTAAATGATGATTAAAATTATTCACAACACAGCTCAGCATGCAGTAGTGAAGCCAAATAAATGTTATATATATTTGTACCAGTTGTAACACGCTTTCGCTGTCCTCCGGATATGCCCCTGAGCATCTCATCTCCAACCATTGTGTCTGCACACAACTCTAGTCCTAGTATCTACATAGAAGTGAATTGTGTCAGGCAAAAGTTAGCTGAACACAAATCTTGAGCTATTCGCATGGCTCATGCATCTCTCAACAAGGGTGGTTTAGCTAGGTCAGGCCCAGGGGCGGATCCAAAGGGGGGCTGGGTGGGCTCCAGCCCCCCTATAAGTATGATTTGTTTATTAAATTAGAGTTAATTAGCTTTAAAATTTTATTAATCTCTAGCTTTAATCCTATATGTTTACTATTTAGCCCTTTCTTGGCCTCCATCCTGAATCCGCCACTGATCAGGCCTTCCGATATGTATTCTTGGTATAAGCCTAGACTTGCTGGTATCATGGATCGTAACTTGTAACTTTCTCTTGCTCTTAATGAAATACGTATTTATGGATTGTAAGTTATAACTATATCTCGCTATATATAAAAAAGAGCCAGAAAATGCATGTACCTTGAGAATATAGTCAGTGACCACATTGGCCTCGTGGCCTCCCACTGCAGACGCCTGATAAATTAATGTTAATCAATCACATACATAGGATTATTGGATGGAGAGTGAATAGAAATTAAATCAAATCCTAGGACCTGTTTGGATCTCACAAGGCCTTGTTTAGTTCAAAAAAAATTAGAAAATCGACACTGTAGCACTTTCGTTTTTATTTGATAAATATTGTCTCATTATAGAGTAACTAGGCTTAAAAGATTCGTCTCGCGATTTATAGACAAACTGTATAATTATTTTTTATTTTTCATCTATATTTAATGATTTAATGCTCCATGCATATGCCGCAAGATTCGATGTGACGGAGAATCTGGAAAAAATTTTGGTTTTTAGTGTGAACTAAACTAGGCCTAAATAGAAACCAACATATATATCTAGAAAGTGCTTTATTATTAGATTATTTTTCAATTCCTGGAAAAAAAGACGTTTATAGACTTTTTTAACTGGTCCGCGTGATCTTGCCTTCATGAATGCATCGATATCAGCATCAGGCTTAATATTAGCCGCCTTCTCTCGCCTCGACAGCTCCATAAGCATATCTGGATTATTAACAAATTTCAATTTCTGATGATATATATATCATCAGAAGGCTCAAATTAAAACCTGCATAGATAGAATGCATGTCTTACCAAAGCGGGAGCCAACACCCTGGCAGCGTGCGGAGAAGGCGAGCGTCTCCCTCACTGTCATCTCTGCGATATGGAGGTCATGTTGGCTGATGTACGCGGCCGTCCTCTGAGGCACAAATTCCTCCATGCCATGCCCGTTGTAGGACACTCTGCCAGAAACCTTGAGGTCTTTGTCAAGCCTTCCGGCCAGCGCCAACAGCAAGGTGGTCTTGCCCGATCCAGGTGGGCCTAACAGCAAAGTCATCCTGTATATATATACCATGCTCATGCATTTTTGCAAATTAACACACGACAGATCGAGCTAGTATAATAACGAAAAACAATTAAGTAAAGAATCCATGCCATGCCAAGAATAGAACACAGAAATATCTCGCGCTAGCTATTGATTAATTAATGAATTTAATTTTTTGTGTAAGTACGTACGTAGTAAATAAATCGTGATTGAAAAAGAGAAATAAACCGATGAATCTGCTGTATGTATATATCTACCTGCGAGGCCTGATGATGCCACTCACGTCGTGGAGGATGGGCAACGCCCGCTTTCTGCTGCGCAGTATGCGCAGCGCAGTGGCTGCTTCCTCCAGCGTGTTGGTGATGGAGTTGAGGACGGTCGGTATGCCGCTGCTGCCGACGCGCACCTCCGCCTCCACGTTCAGGTGCTCGAAACGCACTTCGATCGTCGGCATGTCGATCCCAACCCTACAACGATCGAACAACAACTCGATCATCAATCCATCTAGGACGGAACATTAAATTAAAGGAATATAATGAACGTCGTAACGACCTGTCCAGGCGCTCTCTGAGCTTCACAAGGAAGCGCTCGTGGTCCTCGTCGGCGACGCGCACGAGCCGCTCCAGCAGCGCACGCCGCTCGCCGGGGCCGAGGCTGAGCACGTCCACGTCGACGAGCCCCTGCTGCTGCCCCGTCGTCGTCCCCGCCGCGCCAGCTGGTGGGAGCGGGAAAATGATGGCACGGCGTACGCGGTCGCGTGTGGGAAGTTTCTCTAGCGTGGCCCAGCGCAGTGCCTCCTCGTCGTCCATGTCGTCGTCTCTTCTCGACGAGCGCGAGAAGATGTCGTTTCCGCCGCTCCGCCACACGGAGCCGCCACTGTCCCGCCGCATGCTAGCCACTTTCCGGATCTCCCCTGACGGGTCCATCGCCGGCGCCCACGGCCAGATGTATGTAGTCTGATGATCGATGTGGTGGTATAGATATAGGCAGGCCTGTTAAGTTAGCGAGAGCAAAGCCTAGCTGCCTAGTATATATAGAGAAGAAGTACTCTAACCATTGTAAGTTATTTTAAGAATTTTGAAGAGTCATAATAATATCTTAAGTTTGACTAAAATTATAAAAAAAAAATAAAATTTTGTGACATCAAATAGATATACTATGAAAATATAATTAATGAGTAACCTAATGATATGCTTAGTTAATATTATAAATATTATTATCCTACTATATAAATTTGATCAAATATAAGATGTTTTACCTCTCTAAAATTCTTAAAATGATTTATACTTAGAGACAGAGAGAGTACTGTAGAGAGAGGGAGAGAGAGGGGGGGCGTGGACCACCATGCATGCATCGTCCCGTTAATTAGCAAGGAAATCAACATTAACACGTGCCTCGATGGACTGAAATGCATGTTCCTTGAGTACGTTGCTTTGATTTCACTAGAATCTGTACCCTTCTACATACTAGTCAAACAAATCGGATTCGTTGATTTTTTTAGATTTTTGAATTAATTATTGATTAATCTATGAAAACAAAACGAGATATTGTCAAATCCTCGTAATCACGGGGGTACAAAATCCGTCTACTCACGACGGGGATACGGCTCTTGCTTGCCGCACCTTTTTTTAGCACCTTTTCTTCCCTTTTGTGTTATGTGACTATATGCATAAGTATTTATATATATCCTACTACTATAAAATAACTGATAAAGCATATATCTTGATTGCGAATTCAAACAATCTATTTTTAAATTTCACATTGTAATACATAAAAAAATATCAACAGCTAACACGTTAATTGAATCGTGAACGTATAGATGGTTTAAAACATATTACACGCTAGCACGTAAAATGAAGCTGTCATAGATAATATTATACGATTTGTTTAATCGAGAGGGCCATCTAACTGTTGAACACGAAAATGGCCGTGTAAAATGTCATATACCCACACAAAGTTTTTTTTTATGCTGGGCAGGTGGAATTGCTTAGCTAGTGCGGTAGGGAATAGGGATGACATAAATACTAAAAATAATAGGTAGTTTATCATAATTAAATTATGTCATATCTAAATTTACAAAAATAAAAAGATTTACCAAATCTAAGTAGATCATGTATTCAACAGTCAGATCAAAAAAAGATCTTTATATCAAAAAAAATCTTATTTATCCTATTTTAATACATTAAAAACTCAATATACATACATATTCACAAATTACCTCCTACTCATAGATGAGTCTAACCATCAGATCTAACTAAATGGATAGCTCAAAGTTAACAACAACACTCTATAAAATTTTACTATGATCATCTGAATCCTTCATCCTTTTCAAAGCGATTTATTCTAAATTTACTCTTCGTCTAATCATGCTTGGACCCAAATTCACACTTCCAATGCGCTACCTAAGAAGTTGAAGGGTCCAGATTATCACTTTGAGAGTCTATGGACCCAAATAACATACATGAAGAGTTGAGACCCATTTCACTCAGCTATCTATCTACATCTACATCTTATTGTCCGCCTATTTGGTTTCACATATATGCGTGTTATGACCGAGAGAAGCAATTGAATCGTGCCAAATGCCTTGTGTTGGTTGTGCGTTTGACGGATGCCCACCACGAGATAAGCAGGAAAATGACCTGCGCGACCCAAAATCGTGAACGCTGCTCCCGCACCATGTTAGTGTTATTGTGGTCACGTGATGGGATACCATGGAACTAACACAGACAGTATGTGTTGTGTCCACCTGATGGTTCTTTTCCCTCCTAGATTGGTTGATTTATGTTGTCAATTGACAAAGATTGAGAAACTTATCAACTGTTTTCTCAAACACCCTAAAACTTAGCCAGGCTTAAGTAATCACTCCAACCAAACAAGTGATTATTGGCTTGTGCCAACCTGGCTAGGTCTAGCCTGGCTCCAAAAGCTAGCCAGATTAGGAATCGAATGGGAACCAAACACATCCTTAATGTACACACATCAAATTGTTGGCATACATGGGTGGTAGTCCAGTCAACTAGAGTGTATGTGATAGCTTTTGTTATTTTGGCTATGCAGAGGCTTATACCATCTTCATCTGTGGTTCTTGGATTTCTAATAAATTCTTCCATTATCAAAAAAACATCAACTCTTTTTTTGCACCTTCTAATTCTTTTTGTTAAATAGTCCACAACTCTGGAGGAACTTGATGGTCATTCATCCCTTCTAGGTTTTAAGCCATCCATGAGTGACCACCATAGTTATTTTTAACTACAGCGATTTAAGAGCTCCAAGAGTTCCCAAGAATTTCTTTCCAAAACCATAGAGTTTTTCAACTCGCCAAAAAGTATTGGGAGTAATAAATAATACTATCTCCAACGGTTTGCAATAATTCACTCCTAAAATATAGAAGATAATGTTACATTAGGAATCCTGTACTATTCTTTCCGTTCTAGGTTTTAAGCCATCCATAAGTGATCACCACAATTATTTTTAACTACAGCGATTTAATAGCATCTCCAAGAGTTCCCAAGAAATTTTTTCCAAAACCATAGAGTTTCTCAACTCGCCAAAAAGTATTGGGAGTAATAAATAATACTATCTCCAACAGTTTGCAATAATTCACTCCTAAAATATTCACTCGTAAAATATAGAAGATATTGTTACATTAGGAATCACTATTCTTTCATGTACATTTTGCATTAGGAACCATTTTCTACTTTTTATTTTTTCTCACATCCTTCCACCTTAGATTGACAGGTCAATACATGCGTGGAAGATGCACGGATATATCCACATGTTAAGTGATTTTTTCTAAGTTCCAAAAGATTAGGAGGTGGGATTAGAAACTCTTAGAGATGAGTTCTCTATTCTTACCGAAAAATTCCTAGATTGAGATGCTTTATTAGGAACTCTCGGAGATGCTCTAATACCACTGCATGAAAACCTCACAACTTGTCTTGCACATAACAATGATAACAATAGTATTTTAAGTTAAGATGAACTGAAATTTGAAACGGGTGTACTAGTACATTTGCTTGTGTCCAGACTTAGGCAGCTGTCCATCCAACTAAATGCAAACGTACGACTTCACTCTTAATTGTAGCCAATTTTTGGCCCGTTTTAAATGTGCTATAGTTCATTTTCGACTGATTCCCCTGAAATGCGGACAGCTTTTCTGGTCTTGGCAGCATCACAATGGACTATTTTCTCTTACATATGCAGAGAAGTACGAAAGGTTCTAATTACGCCACATTCTAAAAGCAGGAAGCAACATAGGAAATCATCCTGAATTCCCGAAGAGCCTCTATCATTCACGTCGTATGTGTAGCAAATACATGGTCCAGAGATTCCATGGAAATATTAGTACGAAAGGTGGCGAAGAGATCCTGAGACGACGTTGCTCTACACTGGGTGCTCATGGTACCAGCGTGTTGTCAAGCGGCCGTATAGTATAAGCCACGCCATATGAAAAACGCGCGCGGGCTGCTCCTCTGCCGGCTGTTTGTACGTGTTGAGGGATTTGTTTCATGTTCTTGTCACTTCACAATATGTCTATCTGGACCTGCCATCGAAGAACATGTGACATTGAATTGGTTGTCTTATGAAAAAGATGAGACGAAGATAGCAATTGCATTATTTTATTATTTTATTTCTTTGTTTATTTGAAACGAATGATGTCATTTTTGCATGATCTACAACAGAAAGTGATACTTTTCATTAGCTAATTGGCTCTATGGATATAAGATTATGAAGGGTGCCCTTGACCAGATCCAAAGCTAATTAAATACTCCCTCCATATTTATAAAAAAAGTCGTTTTGGACAAGTTTTGGGTTAAACATTGGACATATAAGAATAAATTTTAAGTCGTTATGTTTTAAAATATGAAAACTATATAGATTTGTCTAAATACTTTTATAAAAATATATATATACTACTTTTTGATAAATATACACATACTACTTTTTGATAAATATTTTTATAAAAACAAAGAGCCAAAGTTAGGCTTTGGAGATCGTGTCGTTGTCCTAAACAACTTTCTTTATGGGTATGTGGAGGGAGTATTCCACAATGAGAATTCTAAACTGTATATGGTATGGAAGCTTATTGACCTTTTAACTATTTCATTATCACTAGTAAAAAAAAGCTCTACGCTCGCGATGGAGTTTTTTTTACAGACGGTTTCAATTAAAAAACGTCTATAAAAAGAAATCAACGGCCCTGACTCAAGAACCGCCGGTGGAAACATTTTCACTGGCGGTTCTCTTAAAAAACGGTCAGTGCAAATGGTGCACTTCCACTAGTGGTTCTCTTAAGAAAACTGCCAGTGAAAATGTCTAGTGACTGTTTCTTAAGAAAACCGTCTGTAGAAATAATTGAAATTGATTTTTTTGAGTTTTCCAAATGGCCTCGTATGGAAAACCACCAAAATGAAAGTTGTATATTCAAAAAGTTATGAAACTTTGTAGGTGATAACTTTTTCGTTTGAAATCATCTTGTCATCGAATACTACATTCGAATTTGTCAAATTTAAAATTCAAATTTTGTAAACGAGCTCAAATGGAGAAACTATCAATATAAAAGTTGTAGATCTTAAATAGTTATGAAACTTTATAGTTGAAAACTTATTCATTTGAATTCGTTTAGGGCCTCAAACAATCAATATATGATCAGTTTAGGATAATATGTGGGGAACCAAACTCTATTATAGACACAAGTGAGTGATGGATGGTGTGGTAGAAGAGGCTATGTGCGAGGGTGAGGTCCTGGGTTTGAATCCTCTCAGCCGAGTAGCAAGCAATTTTATGTGAAGAAATACGTGACTTGCGACTTTCCTAGGATTAATTTTTTTCCTGATTTTATATTTTCTTTATAAATATTTCCACTGATGGTTCGCTTAAGAGAACCGTTCCGATTTTATATTTTCTTTATAAATATTTTCACTGACGGTTGGCTTTAGAGAACCGCCTGTGGAAATGTATTGCCACTAGCGGTTGTCTTAGCAAACCACATGTGGAAAAAGATTTATTTCCACAGACGGTTCTTAGTTAACCATCGAAACATTTATTTCTACTGACCCTTAGCGCTGGAGGTTCTAAGAAATACATGTAGAAATAGCTTATGAACCGCCTGTACATAGCTTCATTATACTATTGTTTTATTCACAAGTTATTAGTCCGAAGAAAAATTTTCATGAGGCATACCGATTAGCAGCTAGCACATCCTTGCTGTTTATTTTTCTTTCTTTTGTGAGAATGAGCACCATCCCATTAGTCAGCAGCGCTAGCTGCATAGTGTCCAACCCATTTTCATAGTCTGACCCCAGCCTGACACCTCTCACCCCTCTTCTTAATTGATTAGTATCATGCTGCCGACCATATTCATTGTTTCTCTTTCTTTTACATTCTCTGAAATACCATACAGTGAATCAGTGCAACATGTGTTATGTAACATAGTGTGGTTTCGAGTTTTAGGATAATTGAATTTGCTCGGCACTATTTTAACAGTTTTAACAAGCGAACAATGTTTTCTCTCACAGCATTTTAGCATAAGCCAAATTTCAGCGGAAAGAACAAGGCTTGTCAAACATGTATTCTCAAAAGGAGAAAGAAAGAAATGCAATGTCGTTGCAATGTTATAATAGTAAATTTTGTTGTAAAAGAATCTGTTGATGTGCCATCAACAATTGTATGATTGTTTATGTGCTGTTTATTTATGCTTCTGCCTGAACACTTGATCGTAAATATGTGCAACAGTTTATGCTGCCATTTTATTAGCTAAGTTTCTCCTGGAACTATTTCAGCAATAAGCCCATATGTGCATTCCAGTTTATAATAGATTTGCAATTGTCCTGGTGGAAAGTTGTAACACCCAAAATTTTGATTTCAATTAATAGAAATTAATTTGATTCATTTAAGTATTTTTGTGAGCATTTGAATCTAGCAAATAAATAATTTTGTGAAAATTAAAATACATCATAAGTTTAGAAACGTGATTTTGCATTCATGCTGGAGCATAGTTATTATTGTACTGTTTGCTCTGGTTCTATTTTTGTTTTTGCTTCAAAAACTCTTTTGGAAAATGTCTTGGAAAATGAAAACAGAAAAGAAAAAGAAAAGGGGGAAGAACCCCGCAGCCCAGCTAACCCCAGCCAGCCCAGTTCCCCGTGGCTCTCTTCCCCTCCCCCGGCCCGTTAGCGCGGCCCACCATGCGGCCAGGCAGGCCCGCGCGCGCCTCCCTCTTTCTCTCTGGCTGGTGAGCAGGTCCCACCCCCTTCTTTCACCGCCAGCCGAGCCCCACGCGTCAGTCTCTTCTCTCACCTTTCCTTCTTCCTCACGACCGAGACCGACTCGAGTCCATCGAGCCGGCCGAATCAATCCCAAAAACCGCGGGATTTTCCTTGCCTTTTGCGTCAACCGAGCGCTATAAAGCTTCTCCCCCACCCCGCGGCTCCCTCTTTGCATCTAATTAGCGAGACCGAGCCCTAGCCATCCCAATCCTCGAGCTTTTGGATCTCACCGTGGCCGCGCCCTATCTACACCGCGGCAAGCACTCCCTCGTTCTTCTCCGCGCGAACCGAGCGTCTTGGTGAGTCCGCGGTGAGCTTCTCGACCCTCTGGCGTTTTCCTTTTGAAGAATGGTGCACCGAGTCGTGTTTTTGACGAACTCCGGTGAACTCCCTTATGGCGCCGCCGCGGGGAAAGCCCTGTTCCGGCCAGCTCGCCGTCGGCGTCCGCCTGGTTTCCCCCTTCGCGATCTCAACCATCCGATCGAAATCCGACGCACCAGAACAGAAGATACCCCTTCAGGGGTTATTTTGCTAAAGAATCTGAGGAATCAACCCGCCGTCCTTTACGCATTTTCTGGTTTACGTTTTCATTTTCTAAAAACGTATTTTCGTCGGTTTGAATCAAATTACGCTTTCCAGTATTTACATAATTGCCATTGATTTTGTTTTGCTCATAAAATATTCATTTTTACTCCGTTTTTGTCCATTCAAATTTCGTTAGATTCGTATTCACGAGCTCTACATGTTAGAAGTTTTAGTTTACTGTTTTGAAACTTTTTATTTTTGCAGTAGCATTTAATTAATTATTTCTATAGGAAATCTTAGAAAATTCATAACTTCTACGTTTTAATTCCGATTTTCGTGAACTTTACGTTTGTGTGATCGTAGCGCTGCGTAGAATATTTTGATAAACTTTTATCTTTGTTTTACCACTATTTGGTGTATTGTTCTAATTATAGCTTGTTTGCTTTGTGTATGATTGTCTACTTTGGATTGCGTGTTGTTGATTGATGTTGGGAATAGACGGTGAGCCGTACGTTGGTGATCAAGACCAAGCCTTTGAAGACCAGCAGGCTTAGGAGAGCTTTGATCAAGGCAAGTATAACTTGGGATCATCCTTGTTACCTATTCACTTATAAATACACATATATATCATACGCATGCTTTCACCTTGTCGACCTTAGCAAAATCATAGATGATTGTTACCTGGATTCCTTGCTACCTACTTGATATGCATTTGGTGTAGTTGTGCTAGTGCTTGATATAATCCATAATCTTGTAAGATGATTAATAGTTGTGCAATGAACATAAAAGAATGACAAATAACTGTATGAGATCTTGTCTGTACGTGATCACCCGGGACAACAGTGCAACCATGAGGGCTATAATGGCTCTGGCTTTAGCTCAGTATGAAGACCTTTTCTAGCTTGTTAGAGGTTACCCAAAAAGGTAGAGGGGCTGAACCGTTTTGGGTATAGTGCGAGCCCATGTCCTTATGTGTATAGGCTGCGCGTCATTGTGCTATCACTACAAACTTCTAATCCTTGCGCAATGATGAGAAAACGTTGCAATAAGCCCAGTTTTGTTGTAAAAGGTAGTTCATACCACGTAATCACATTCGTTGGCAATGGATGCAAAAAGTCACGTTGCAATAGGAACTTGCAACCGTTGCTAGTTTGGCGTTGCATGAGTTAGCTTTTCTTGCAACGTTGTCAAGCATTGCAACAGGACATTATCGCAACATTCATTGGCGTGGCAATATAAGCACTTGCCACGTTCATCTTCGTAGCGAGAGGTGGTAAATGCAACGAGCAATAGCATGGCAATAGATTTTTGTTGCCATGCTAGATTTTTGTTGCCTAAGGTGTTGTTGCCATGACCGTTGTGTCGTGGCAAGTAAATCATTTGCCACGCAAATTTAATCGTTGTGAGAGAGTGTACATTATTACCACGCTTGTCTTGGCGTGGCAATAGTATCATTTGCCATGCAAATTTATTCGTTGCAAGATACTGTTCTTTATTGCCACGACCACGTTGTCATTGCAACAGTATTATTTGCCACACAATTTTAATCGTTGCGATATTCAATTCATTATTGCCACGACATCGAGGCCATTGCAATAGTAGAATTTGCCAAGTAAATTTATTTGTTGTGGAAGATTAATTGTTATTGCAACAATAGTCATGTTGTGGCAATAGTATTATCTGCAACGTAAATAATTATGTTGCCATACACATATTGGCACACATCATGGCTCGTAGGTATAGCTTTTATTGTAACGCTGTTAGCATTTGATTTTGGTTTAGTAAATTATCATCGCAAATCAATAAACCATATCAAAAGCAATTGCACTCGTGTACATTAATTAATTAATCATTCAACGTGTTGCCAAACCCATGAAATAGTGGCTAAAACCATAAATTAGTGTACAATTAACTTATTATTTGATAACTTTTTACAAACTTCCTAATCAATGCAGAACATGAGAAATTTGTGGCAGCCCAACATATCATCTCCTTGGCTACGTCCTCGCTTGATTATGAGCCTCCCACTGAAACCTTGTCCACCTACTGTCAAAAGAATATGATTGGGATTTTAGGACAATATTAAGATTACCAATTTTTACACAAATGTAAAGAGATGATATAAAATGATTCTAATCCTTAGTATATAAAGGCAATTTTTAAAGGACGCAATTATTACAGTAGCAGCTGCCTTCTCTGAATTTTTAAGGCAGCAGCAGTTTAGTTGATTAGAAAAATCATAACTTGAGTTGTAGACAACCAAAAATTATATTCTTTAACAATACAGAAAGCCCATGAAATTCTCTATATCTTTATAATTATTTGTTAAATAAGATTCTGCAGTTATCTTGGTCAAAAAACACAAACACCCACTGCTGTCCAGACCCAAAACCTGACCGGCTACTTTCAAAATTCATAACTCTGAATTCTCTGGGTCTAAAATCATGACCATTCATGATGACAAACATCTCTAAACCCTCTACAAATTTTGTATTATCAGGTATCACAGAAAAGGTAGATTACTACTTGGAACAGTTCACCCAATCAAACCTGCACAAGCTGTAGTTTTCAGCACACATGTTCAATGTATTTTCTACATTTCCTAGTTCAACAGGAAAGCCACATTTCATTATATCATGCAAGAATTTAGATTCCAATTATCTGGTCGTTACCTTCCTCCTTTTGAGATTATTTCTTGTTCTATTCATCAGCTGCTGTGAAGTGATATATGTCTTCGATGCAGTCACATTTGTAATGTTTTCATTAAAAAGAGCTTTGCTGGGAGGTGCAGTACTTCTAGTGGAGCGAGTAGGTGCTGGTGCACCGTTTTGTACAGTGACATCACTTCCAGGCTGAGTCTACAAACATCAAATTATTTGATCTATTTTAGCTACAGCTCAAGGTACATAGCTCAAGATACATGGAACAAAGTGAAATAATGTGATTACCTCCTGTAACCCATCTTCATTTTCATTTTCATATCCAGCGGTCTCTTCCTCCTCTTGTATGGTTGGTGCAACTTGTATACTAGCATTGTTTTGTGGGGTACTCTACACATAAATATTAGGGGTGAATGATTAGGCATCAGAATCATATATAAGATTATCAAGAGTACAAATGATAAAAGAATATTCTAATACCATAATCATAGCTCCTTCTTTGTGCTGTGCTAGCATATTAAGAAATTCTTGCTTCATTTCTTCTCTTAAGTTTGTCTTAGCTTTTTCCAGCTCCTCATGCATCCTTCTCCTATTTTCTTCTTTCTCCCTTTCCCTTTCTACAGCTTCTTGTGCAATATGTTCTTTGAGCTTGTCAACCTCTGCTTCTAAAACAATGCTCTTCTCCCTAGCTGCAGCTTGAGCACGTGCATGTACTTCAAGGTTCTCTTTCATAAGTTCTCTGCGAGTTCGATATGTAGCCAAATATCCATGGCCATGTAATTTGGATGATTTGATTTGTGTTGTTTCTTTGTAACATGACTGAAAAATCATGTTCTCCTCAACAGTTGTAAGTGCTGGTCTATCAGGTTCTAATCCGATCTCTCCAATTTTCATTGTTGCATTTTCCTAAGTTAAATAACAGAACTTGTAAAGAGTTGCTTGACACCAACAGCTATAAAGAGGTTGATGTAACATTTACTTACATATACTGAAGCCGATATAGGATTTGACCATGTGCCATGTTTTGTGTGAGTGGTCCTCCAAAGAAGAAGATCACTTGGCTCTTCACCGGTTTCTTGGTCTCTCTAGGATGCCAAAAAGTTCAGCACAAAAGTATTGCATCATACAAGGAGGACTAGATTAGTGTATATAATGATTACCAGCTCAAAGCTACATTGTGAGAAGTTCTTTGAACCCATCACATGCTTGGTTCTTTGTTGCTGACGGTTGGAGGAGTTCTGGCTGCTAAGTTTCTGCAGAATGAGAATAAATAGTATGTAACAATGTAACTTTGGTCCATCAATTTTGTTTGACAAAGTAGATTTTAGTAGAACTAACCTTGAATTTATCAGATCCAAAATACAACTGCAAGTAGTGCCACTCAAAAAGGTGTATTTCTTCAGGTTTATTTCGTATCCTCTCACCATAACTATTGTAAGCCCTGTATGTAGCACTCAGATCAGATCTCCATCCTCTATAGCGCTCCTTGGCAATTTTCCATATTTTATCTTTTCTTTTGTCCACATCATCAATGTTGATGAAGTTCCACCTAAGCTGTTCACAATTAAAAAACAATGAAATATTTTATCAGAACTAGTATAATGCCCATGCTAACGTTATGGTGGCGTGTAGAAAAATAAATCATTAAAAACTAACAACTTTCATTCCAGTGCAACAATACTAATCATCTAGTGCAACAGTACTAATCCTAGTTGGAGAGCCTGAAATAAACTTATTTAATGAAACATACTACATGACAAAGAAAAATCATCCACTTCGCTTCACACATCCAATTTGTCAAATAAGTGATCAACACTCTCCTAAAGTCATATAAACAACTCTCCTTTGAGAGGTTAACTGAACATTCCTTTTTATATACAAAGGGAAGGGTTTACAGAATATGCTTTCAGCTGACATCTAAACTAAAAGGCATAATGGTTGGGCACGAAGCAACATGAGGAAATAAACAATCAAGAAAAGAAATCTAAGAGCATCTGAGGAATAAATTCATTAGGTTAGTACGATGACATTAGCATAAATGAATATGTCAACATCACAATTTCTACATTTCCACACTCACTTTTTTGGATAGAATAGAGGCACACACATTTACACAATTCAGTCATGATATACTATCTTCTGCAATCATATTGACCCTAAACATTTTGTATAACAATGGCTAACTAAGTTGATTTAGTCATAATGACCTTGCTGATTCAATAGACGAACCCCACTAAAGCTATTATCAATTTTCACTCAGACAGTAAAAGAGTAACGGCAATGTTCCTTAATAAAAAATAGTACACATCATACCAGTATCTCTTTTGTAATTTCTAGTTTGACTTCTTCCTTTATATCCTTCCAACTATTTACTCCGATTAGTGGGGCCCATTTCCTTGTAAATATAACAACCTCATCGACAAATGCACGGGTATTTGGTCCAATGGGTCCTCCATGGCTTTCTGAAAATTCGATTGGGAGTGTATGAATGCGTTCTTTAACTCTCTTGTTTCCTACTGTTAATCCTTTAACAGTGCCATGACCTCTTTTCTTGCGTTCATTGGAGCCATGTCCTTGCAAAATAGACAATAACAACGTTGAGCTAAAGTAGTTCTCAATTAAGATATGTGAAGCCAATATTAAAAGTACATGCATTAACACAAACCATTGCCCTCGTCTCTTGTCTTCCTTGCATGGCTTGGCCTATTTGAGGGTGGTGTTGCGTTGCTTCTGTTGCTTTCGTCATCTTCGTCTATGATTGCATCAGTGTCACGTTGCTCAACAAATGTCACTGCACACAAGGTTAAAGTTTTAGTTTTTTAAAAAATAGTACTAAACAACATTGGTTCAAGAAGGAAAATAAATTACTAATTTCTGGAATGTCCCCGTTTATCCTTAAAAATTCCTTATACGTGTTGACTGTTTGTTCCCTAGTGTCATCCTTCAAATCTGTTAGTCACCAAAAAAATGTAAGATGAGGTGTAGTCTGCATAAAGGTGCTAAGATTCTGCTCAATATGAAAACATATGCAAAAACATAGATGATATACTTTCAGATTGTTCCGGTTGTAGCTTCTTTCACCAGTCCTTGTATGCATCAAAAGGATCATCCATAAACGGATGCTCATCTTCTCCCAGCTGCTGCCTTGGTCGCTTGAGAGGTGTTATGCTGACTTGTTGTGCTATCTCTTGTTCCTTTGAGAGTACTAATCTAATTTCCTTCTCACTCTCATCGTCTTGTTCCTTCGCCACTTATGGTTCATGGGCAGAAATCAGCGATGTCCTAGGTTGTGGGGGTATAAACCCCTATACCCTTACGGCTAGACTTCGGCCAGGAGGCTTGGCCCATTACGAGATGAGTTCAAGGCTTGATCCGACAACCTGGAGTTTCGCGCAAGGAAACAAGATGTGGAGATCAAGCAGGATTCTAGTCGGTTAGAATAGGAATTGATATCAAATTATCCATGGCAATTGTAACCGACTAGGATTAGTTTCCAGATCTGTAACCCTGCCCTCCAGACTATATAAGGAGAGGCAAGGGACCCCCCTAGGACATCATATTCTCTCAACACAAATCAATACAACCAGACGCAGGACGTAGGTATTACGCCAACTCGGCGGCCGAACCTGGATAAAAAGCTTGTCCGAGTCTTGCGTCACCATCGAGTTCGTAGTTTGCGCACCGTCTACCGATAAACTACTACCGTGGGTATACCCCAAGGTAGACTGCCGACCAGCTTTCGTCGACAGTGGCGCGCCAGGTAGGGGGTGTGCGTGCAACTTTTCCGGCGAACAAGATGGTCACGATCCCAGCTTCCGCGACCGTGCCTGAAGGCCTCGCGTTCACCGTTGGCCAGATCACGTGGACGACGTGCAGCGGCGGCCTCACGACCACGGTTTCGAAAGAGACCCAGATCCAATCTGAGATCACGCCGTCTCCGACCACACGCGAGGCGGCACCGAGCGCCCGACCACCGTTCCCGCTCTACAAGGGAAAGAAGATCGACAGCTCGGACCTTCTCCAAGCGCTTGATCGCGCTGACTCCAAGCTACTCGAAGTTTCCCAACTAGTAGACAGAGTTCTGCGTCGGCCCGACCAAGCTGCTCCAGCGGATTTTTTCAAATCCCGCCGGCCAACTCGTGTCGCCACACACGAACGGCTGGGAACGTCTCTGACGATAACCTCAACACCCTCGGGACGATCCGTCGAGCTCAAGAAGGAAGATTATCCTTGCGGCCTGAACAACTCGGCCTCTGTTTACTCACAGCGCACCCAATCCGTTTTCAGCAAGGCGGGTTGGTCGCCGACAAGGAACGATCGTCACTACGTCAACATGGTGGCAGTCCGAGAACTACGGGACGGCCAGGTTTCCAGCACCAACTCAAGCACCGGTTCCGTCCCCACCGAGGTTATAAACACCGAGGACGAGGACTACGACCTGGATTTTCCTTCACACCCTCCGGGTTTCAACCGATTCCCGATATTTCCCCCCCGGCGAGGAGATATTGTGTTCAATGTCAGCGCCGACGAACCGGTCGTTGACGGAGAAACAGATGACCAGAGGCAACTCCGCGAACAGCGCAACGCCGATCGCGCCCGACGACGCGCAGACGAGCAACAACAAATGCTACCCAATGATCTCAACGATGCCTTTGACATGGTCGGCGACCAGCCAGTCTACAAAACGCCAAGCGCCAACGTGGCTGTCGCCATGGCTAATCTAGATCGGCTTCCTGATACCCCCGAGTGCCAGGGAGTCCGGACCAGCATCCGAGCACACCTAATCGCTGCAATGGGACAGACAGCCACTCTGCTCAAGAGAGTCCAGGACGTCTCTTATACGGAAGCCGCCTCCGACCAGACTAATCGTAGCCGGGCCTCACCGTCTCCCAGCAGGCGTCACCGCAGCCGCTCTCCCGACAACCGTCGAAAGGACTCACGGCGCGACGATGGTGGTCGGGACGCCGACGGTCGCCGCAAGCAGAACCGCGTACGCGGTCAAGAAGTAAACCAGCACAGGGATCTCCACCACAGCATCCCTCCCAAAGATGCCCGGGACCGCATCAACAGGCGCGCCACAGAGAGAGCCGTCCACGAAAACCTGCGCCGCATCGAGTACGATGCAACGCACGGTCCCCCGGGCCTAAGACAGTTCTCCTCACACCTCCGCCAGGTCGTGTGGGCCCGCAATTTCAAGCTCAAAAAACTTAAAAAATACGACGGCAAGGAAAATCCAAAAAACTGGATCACCCTCTATGAAATCGCCGTCCGATCAGCGGCAGGGGATGAGCACGTCATGGCTAACTACTTCCCCGTAGTCCTCGACCAGGCTGGTCAACAGTGGCTTCTTGGCTTGCCCGAGGACTCCTTCGACTCTTGGGAAGAGCTACGCCAGGCTTTCATCGACAACTTCATCGCCACATGCGAGCAGCCTGGAAACAAGTATGACCTTGAAAGGATAAGGGACAGGAAGAACGAACCTCTGCGCGATTACATCCGACGATTCTCGGATATGCGCCTCAAAATCCCGAAGATTTCCCACGACGAGGCCATCTCAGCCTTCATCAAGGGCCTGCGTTTCCACGAAGCGCTGAGGAACAAGCTGTTGCGTAAACGTCCAACAACGGTAGCAGAGCTCCTCGCCACGGCCAAAAATTACGCCGATGCCGACGACGCAGAAAAACTAATCCGAGACGATGCAAGAGGTCCCGACCAGCCTCCCCGGCGAGATGATGGTCGTGGTCGCTACGACAGCAGAAACCACCGCCGCTCCGACAACCGCGATCACCGAGAGGGTTGGGATCGGCGGCGCGACAACCGCGACGATTTCAGAGGAAAGCGCCCTCGCGACTACGACCACGAAGTAAACACGGTCAAGCGTCCCAACGGACGACGGGACTACCAAGAAGACTACAACAAAACGTTGAAGGGACCATGCCAACTGCACCCAAAGTCTAATCATACCATGGAAGAGTGCCGCGTCCTCAAAAGCATCTATACACGGCGGGCCACCCAAGACGACTCCGCCAAGAAAAACAACAAGCGAGACGGGCACGACCACGAAGATGAGGACGAGGACCAAGATAGGGACCCCCGACACCAGTACGTCAGCCCCACCGACGTGGTCCACTCCATTTTCGGGGGCAAGGTCTCCATTGAATCTAAGCGAGAAAGAAAGCTGTTAAAGAGAGCCTGCCTCAACATTGACAGCACGGACGGGCTGATCGCAGACCCAAAATTCCCCCCGTGGTCCCACAGGGAGATCTCGTTCAGCAGGAAGGACCAGTGGGCCGCTATCCCAGAGCCAGGCCGTTTCCCCCTGATTCAGGACCCTTGCATCAACAGCATCAGATTCGAGCGCGTGCTCGTGGACGGGGGAAGCTCCACTGACATCCTCTTTCGCAACAGCCTGCCCGCCCTCAAGATATCTCCTGCACAACTAAAACCTTACGACGCCCAATTCTGGGGGGTTTTGCCGGGTCAAAGTTCAGTGCCTCTCGGACAGATAACATTGCCTGTCCAATTCGGCACACCCGACCACTTCCGGACGGAGTTCATCAACTTCGTGGTCGCCGATTTCGACGGGACCTATCACGCCATATTGGGCCGACCATCGCTGACAAAGTTCATGGCAGTCCCGCACTACTCATACCTGGTCCTTAAGATGCCTACGGAGAAGGGTGTCCTAACCGTCAGAGGCAATGTTTACAGTGCGTATACCTGCGAAGAGGAGAGCTTCAAGATCACCGAAGCAATCGACCTCTCAATCCGCATGGCAGAAACAGCAACTCAAGCCGCGCAGCTGCTTCCCGATCAGCTCCGGTTACCTGAGCAGGAGACAGCCAGAAAGAACTCAAAATCCAAGGAGCACAAAGAAGTACAACTGGTCGATGGCAGCCCCGAGAAGACGGCCCTCATCGGGGCCAACCTGGATCCAAAATAGGAAGACGCGCTCGTCAGGTTTCTAAGGGACAACGTAAGCGTTTTCGCATGGAAACCCGCAGACATGCCCGGCGTCCCACGAAACCTGATCGAGCACTCCTTAAATGTCTCGAAGACCGCAAGACCAATCAAGCAAAAGCTGCGACGGTTCGCTCGTGACAAAAAGGAGGCTATTAGGACAGAAATCACACGGCTTCTAGCAGCCGGATTCATAAAAGAAGTGTATCACCCCGATTGGCTCGCCAATCCGGTTCTTGTACGCAAAAAGAATAATGAATGGAGAATGTGCGTTGATTACACTGATCTCAATAAACACTGTCCTAAAGATCCTTTTGGTCTCCCTCGCATCGACGAGGTGGTCGACTCAACGGCCGGATGCGAACTCCTCTCCTTTCTAGACTGCTACTCTGGTTATCACCAGATTTCGCTAAAGGAAGAAGATCAGATCAAAACGTCTTTTATTACACCTTTCGGCGCATACTGCTACACGACCATGTCTTTCGGACTCAAAAACGCCGGAGCCACTTATCAAAGGGCCATCCAGCAATGCCTCCACGACGAGATTCGTGATGACCTTGTCGAGGCCTATGTGGACGACGTGGTCGTAAAGACAAGGGACGCGAGCACCCTAATCGACAACTTAGACCGAACTTTCAAGGCACTCAATAGGTACAACTGGAAGCTCAACCCCAAGAAATGCATTTTCGGCGTTCCTTCCGGTCTACTGCTCGGCAACGTTGTCAGTCGCGACGGCATACGACCAAACCCTTCAAAAGTAAAGGCCGTACTCGACATGCGACCACCGAAGAACGTAAAGGATATCCAAAAGCTAACCGGATGTATGGCCGCCCTCAGTCGCTTCATCTCAAGGCTAGGAGAAAAAGGCCTCCCTTTCTTCAAACTACTAAAAGCGTCGGAAAAATTTTCTTGGACAGAAGAAGCCGACACCGCATTCAACCAGCTTAAGACCTTCCTCACTTCACCACCTGTCCTTACAGCGCCTCAGCCCAATGAAGACCTACTCCTTTACATTGCTGCAACCGACAGGGTTGTTTCCACGGCAATAGTGGTCGAGCGAGGTGAGCCAGGTCACGCCTACAAGGTCCAGAGACCAGTTTACTTCATAAGTGAAGTCTTAAACGAGTCCAAGGCCAGGTATCCACAAATACAGAAACTCATATACGCCATTCTAATAACGTTAAGAAAGCTGAAGCACTACTTCGACGGCCATCGAGTCCTGGTGACAACCAGTTTCCCTCTCGGGGACATCCTGCACAATAAAGACGCCAATGGCAGAATCGTGAAATGGGCAATGGAATTATGTCCATTTTCCCTGGAGTTCCAGAGTCGCACCACTGTCAAGTCTCAGGCCCTGGTCGATTTCATTGCTGAATGGACGGACCTCAACGAGCCTTCCGTTCCCGATGTCTCAGATCACTGGTCAATGTTCTTTGACGGGTCCTTGAACATCAACGGTGCCGGCGCTGGGATATTGTTCGTATCACCCAACAAGGACAAACTGCGTTACGTCCTTCGGATCCTTTTTCTGGCGTCAAACAACATCGCCGAATACGAAGCATGCTTGCATGGCATAAGACTAGCCGTTGAGCTGGGAGTCAAGCGCCTCTATGTTTATGGCGACTCCGCTTTGGTCATCAACCAGCTCAACAAGGAGTGGGACGCAACCCACGAGAAGATGGATCTCTACTGCAAAGAAATTCGCAAATGGGAAACCAACTTCTACGGCATAGAGTACATCCACGTGGTCCGGGATAAGAACCAAGCAGCAGATGCGTTGTCGAAGTTAGGCTCATCTCGGGCCCAGATCCCGCGGGGTATTTTTGTCCAGGACATCCACGAGCCGAGCGTAGGCTCCTCCCTGGTCGACAAGCAACCCACCGAAGCAATGCTCATAGACGACGCCACTCCGACAACCGGTGGGCGTGACTGGCGTACCCCGTTCATCAAATACATATCGGACGGGACAGGCCTTCAGGACAAAACAGAGAACGAGCGCCTCATTCGACGATCAAAGAACTACATCCTGGTCGACGGCAAACTCATGCGGAAAAACGCAAGCTCCGAAGTACTGCTCAAGTGCATACCCCAAGATGATGGTATCAAGCTCTTGGAAGACATACATGCTGGATCCTGCGGCAATCACGCCGCATCCAGAACGCTGGTCGGAAAGGCTTTCCGAGCAGGTTTTTATTGGCCAACCGCGGTCGGCGACGCAGAAAAACTGGTTCGACATTGCGAAGGATGTCAGTTTTTCGCTAAGAGGACCCACGTACCTGCCCACGAAATTCAAACCATCCCGTCGTCTTGGCCCTTTGCTTGCTAGGGGCTTGACATGATCGGGCCATTTAAACCAGCCCCGGGCAATTTCAAGTTTGTCTTCGTGTTAATCGACAAGTTCTCCAAGTGGATTGAATACATGCCTCTGGTCAAGGCAACCTCCGAGAAGGCTGTGGAGTTCCTCAATCAAATCATACACAGATTCGGCATCCCGAACAGCATAATCACCGACCTGGGCACTCAGTTTACTGGCACCACTTTTTGGGACTTCTGCGATGACAGAGGCATAGTCATAAAATACGTGTCAGTGGCGCATCCACGTGCCAACGGTCAAGTTGAACGTGCTAACGGAATGATCGTTGACGCCCTAAAGAAAAGGTTGTACACCGAAAACGACAGAGCACCCGGTCGATGGATGAAAGAATTGCCGGCAGTGGTCTGGGGCCTCCGAACTCAGACCAGTCGAAACACAGGGGTGTCTCCCTACTTCATGGTGTACGGTTCAGAGGAGGTCCTGCCGTCCGACATACACTTCGGATCTCCTAGAATCGAACACTTCGACCAGGCGACCGCCGACAACGCCAGAGAACTCGAAATCAATTGCATGGAGGAAAAGCGTTTAGACTCTTGTCTCCGAACAGCAAAATATCTCGCGGCAGTCAGGCGGTACTACAACAGGAACGTCAAGGACAGTTCCTTCGTGGTCGGCGATCTGGTACTTCGATGGAAAACAAGCGAGGAGGGAATGCACAAGCTATCCACTCCCTGGGAAGGACCCTTCGTGGTGACCGAGGTCACACGACCTACGTCCTACAGATTGGCATACCCAGACGGAACACGAGTGCCTAACTCTTGGCACATAGACAAACTACGACGTTTCTATCCATAAAGTTTTAATAACTTTCCTTTGTAAGTATCTTATAATTGTCAATAATGAAATTCTCTATTTTTTGCCTATACCTTGTCGCACACAGCACTCGGCAAAACTTCTGCAATGGATGCTCTTAACGACTACCAAGACGAATACGGTGACACGTCACTCCGATAATCTTACAGCGCTCAAAACAACAGTCATGACAAAAAGCAAACTTTATTACAAACTTTACATACAAAGTTTACAATAAATACCCTGACGGGCAGACACTAGTCTATTTCTACAGACTACTCTATTGGCCTAGCTGCTCGGGCTGATCACCCGCCTGGCCCTGCTGCCCGGACGAAGGGGTCGGGGCCACCGGCGCCTGGCTGGTCGAGACCGCAGGCGTCGACCGCCCATCTCCCGCAACGGACGCGCCCGACAACTCCCTGGCCGACCTATCTGAACTCGGCTGGTCTGGGGGAGTGGCCGTTCCGCACAGATTCATGTCGCCGATCACTGTCGACGACAAGTCCAGCAGACTACCCCGAAGCTCGTCCGCCTCCTGTGGGCCGACCTCCTTCGGGTACCCCTTCTCCAGCCTGCTCAAGTCGACCAGGGGGTAGTGGGCGCGCACCATGCTGAGGACGTGCGCGCCGGCAAACTCCCCCGCGTCCTTCACGAACTGCTGGAGCCAGTCCCACGCCCGTTGCGCCTTCTCGACCGGGGTCAACTGCGGCGCGCGGGGCTGGCTCTCCGGGAGCTCGGGACTGATCAGGTCTAGGACCGGGGACACTCCTTTCCAGATCCTGCAACAGTTGACCTTCCAGGAGTCCCGGTCCTTGATCAGATCATCCAGGTGCTTCTTGGCGTTCACCTTGAGCACTGCAAACGAAACAAAGCGTTACTTTCGGCATACCAAACAAACAAAGGGGCGGCAAGCAGCAGCTAACAAGGCGGCACCCATTACCAGATAATTCCCGGTCCTTTCGACCCAATTCCTCTCCTGCTCGCCGTCCGGACTCCAGCGCACCGGCGACCTGTTGGCTGAGTTGCTCCTTCTCTTGTCGGAGGCGCGCCACCTCCTCCTCCAAGTCTGCGTGAATCATAAACTGATCAGTAAAGCAAACTACACAAGTACGCAAAGCTGCTCGGAGCGTGTGACTAACCTTCTCGCTGCCGGTACTGGTCGGCCAAGCGACGAGTGAGGTCGAGACGACGCTCCTCTTGGGCGCACATCTCGGCCACCTTCTCCCCGACTTCCGACCGCAGCCGGTCTACCTCCGCGGCCAGGGCCTTGTTCTCGGCCATGACGCCTTCTATCTGGTCAAAGCACCGTTTCCGGTACTTTGCCGTTTTCATTGCGCCCTACAAAGCGAACATATAACGACCATGCAAGACAAGGCATAGAATGTACAGCAGTACAAAAAGTCACTTACCTTGACTTCGTCAACGAGGCGCTTGGCCGCGCGCTCCACCCTGGCGGCCTCCTCGGTCTCGGCGAGCTCTTCATGCCCGATAAAGTGATCCCCGCGTTGGCGCCACACATACACGTGTTGGCGGCCATCACGGGGACGACCCTCAATCTCCTCCACCTCGTCCTCGGAGGCCGCCTGAGCTTCCTCCTCCCGCGCTGCGTTGCTCCCGGTAGCGGTCCCAGGCATTACTGGTCCCCGGACCAAACCTGGGGAGCCTGCAGTCGAAGCGGCCCCTGCTCGGGGCGGTGTGGAGACTTCACCCTCCCCGGCGGGAGGAGGGGTCGGGGCCCTTCCCTCCCTTTCCGTGGTGCTGGCTGGGGGAGGCGTCCCCATAGCCTCCTCAACCCTGGTCGGGCTGCTCAACGTAGCCGGTGCCGCGGCCGGGGACTCCTCGGCGCTTTCAGGCACGGCTGCAGCCGTAGGCTGCTCTGCGGTCTGCGGGGCCGCGTCTTCAGCAGCGCAGACCGGCTCACTCGTCCCCTGGCCAGCGGCATGGCCAGGGTCGACATCCGACGCCGTGCTAAAGGAACAAAACTACAATAAAAAAAAACATCGGTAAAATACGTAAGTTGAACACTTACAGGTTTGAGCGGCGGTGGGTCGCGGTAAACCTCCTTCTCGTTCGACCAGTCGGCACCTGCGCTCCCGACTCCCCAGCGCGAGGCGCAGGTGGATCGACGGCCACACGGTCGGCAGTGGTCGCCCCGCCGTCCGGACGGCTAGGAGGCTTCCGGACCAACGACGGAACGGCCTCCTCCTCCTCCTCGTCGTCGTCGATCCGAACGAGCCGACGCCGCTTCGGCGCTCGGCTGTTCTCCGCCGGCAGTGTCGGCATCGGCGACGGATCCACAGGCATTGGCCTTTTCCCCGACATCCTTTCCTCGGTCGTTGGGACGGGGCGGGCTTGTTCCTCCTCACTGCTGGTGTAATGAGCACACCGAGCAGCGTCCTCCTCTAGCGGGTCTTCTCCCGCAGGATTCTCCATCCCCGGTGCCAGTGATACATACACTGTGCACCGGTCGACATCGCCGATCTGCAAAAAGCAACAAAGATGAGCCAGCCACATACGATATACGAATACTAAAACAAAATAATCTACAACATACCTTTGGTGCTGGTCGGCCTAACTTGAAAGCTTGCACCCGATCACTGCCACGGACGAAGCCTCCGTCCGCGAAGTTGAACAGCTCGTTCAACAGCCGTTGTACCTCCGCCTTCTCCAAGATCTCCGGTCGCATCCTGGTCGGGTCCACGCTTCCGGCATACTCGTACGCCGAGTGCACCCTCTTCTGGCAGGGCATCACCCGACGACAAATAAAGTTGCCGACCACGCCAAGCCCATCCAGGCGCGACCAGTCAATCAGCTTCATCAGATCCGCCACTTGACCATCGAACTCCGGGCGGTCGGTCCAGCTCACCCTCTTCTCGGGAATGTACCCCACGTCGCAGAACGTGGACCTGCCCGGTTCCTCCCTGACGTAGAACCACTTCCTATACCATTCGGTCAAGGACGTGTTCCATGGACAGTGCAGGTAGTGATTCTTCATTCCATCACGAAGGTTGAGGTATACTCCACCTGCAACCTTGGAGCCTCCAACCGCTCCCTTCTTCCTCAAGCAGAAAAGGTAACGAAAAAGATCGAAGTGCGGCTCTATGCCAACATAGGCCTCGCACAGATGAATAAACGTGGAGATAAGGAGAATGGAGTTCGGGTGCAGATTGCAAATCCCGATCTCATAATACAAAAGAAGACCTTGGAGAAAAGGATGAACCGGAACCCCAAATCCCCTCTTAGCGAAATCTTCGAACACGACGATCTCACCGGCACGAGGGTCGGGGAAGCTTTCTCCTTCCGGCGCTCTCCAGCCGCCAAGCTCTGAGCTGTGCAGGAGTCCCATGTCGACGAGGTCACCGAGGGATTTGGTGGTGCTGCGGGACTTCTTCCACTCCTTGGCCATCAGTTCGGCCCTCTTCTTGGAGTCGCTCTTCGCCATTGGAGGTGAGAAGTGGACTTGGGTTACGAAGATGCAGGTGACTGAAAGAGGCGAGAATGGAAGGCTTGAGGGCAATGGCAGGGTAAGGAGTACAGGCGGAACTGTCAGGCTCTTATAACCCGCAACTCCACCTCTCCCATTTCCTGTATTCTCGGGAAGTGGGCGGGCCATGCGGCGGATGCGGCGTTTCGGTTTACAATGATTATAGACAATTAATGCGGCGGAGTTTTCGTACCAATAGATGGTTTCCTTTTTCTCAAACCACGGAAAGGGCGGCTGCACAGTTGCCAGGCGCAACTTTTCATGCGTCCATCTGACAACCCATCGGGAGGCCTTGTCATGTCAACTTTAACTGAAAAGATCGTTTCAATAAAAAGAAGACAAATATGCCAGAGAGTCAACAATCCGGGGACTGCACCGACCACCGAGCACTTGACGCTCGGGGACTGGTCGCCCAGTCTATTAGCTCGGAACTTCAAGGACTGCACCGACCACCGAGCACTTGACGCTCGGGGACTGGTCGCCCAGTCTATTAGCTCGGAACTTCAAGGACTGCACCGACCACCGAGCACTTGACGCTCGGGGACTGGTCGCCCAGTCTATTAGCTCGGAACTTCAAAGACTGCACCGACCACCGAGCACTCGATGCTCGGGGACTGGTCGTACAGTATAGCAACGCAGAATTCTAAGGAGCGCACTTGGTGCTTGGGGACTGGTCGTCATACTATTATACACCCGGGGACTGGTCGATTAGTCTATTTAATCTCAGACGGGTTGGTAAATTCAATTTTTTAGACCTTGCTACAAGGCTCATACTCCGCCTTCCAGCAAGCTCGGGGACTACATCGGTACGATGCATCTGGCGATGCATCTCAGTTATAGAATTTCTTTGAGGACTTTTATTTTGACCCTGGCACCACGTGCCTACGTCACCTACTACCAGGCTCGGGGACTAAGTGGGCACACTTCACCTTGCGGTGAATATGCATGCTTTTTTGATGTTTATACCTTTCAAAAAAGTAAAGTGGGCACACTTCACCAGGAAAGAAATCTTTTTTAATCTAGAGCACCATGCATTCTTCGAACAACTCGCTTCTTCGATGTCAATGTCGATCAACTGCCTTTTGAGTTGGTCAAAGGACCGTTGCAACTGTTTGGGCGACTTTCCCACTTATTGAAGACGTCAAGTCTCACTGATCGAAGAAGCTCAAGACGGCGTGTTACATCACAATACATGGTGCTCGGGGACTAGCTGTGGGGGTATAAACCCCTATACCCTTACGGCTAGACTTCGGCCAGGAGGCTTGGCCCATTACGAGATGAGTTCAAGGCTTGATCCGACAACCTGGAGTTTCGCGCAAGGAAACAAGATGTGGAGATCAAGCAGGATTCTAGTCGGTTAGAATAGGAATTGATATCAAATTATCCATGGCAATTGTAACCGACTAGGATTAGTTTCCAGATCTGTAACCCTGCCCTCCAGACTATATAAGGAGAGGCAAGGGACCCCCCTAGGACATCATATTCTCTCAACACAAATCAATACAACCAGACGCAGGACGTAGGTATTACGCCAACTCGGCGGCCGAACCTGGATAAAAAGCTTGTCCGAGTCTTGCGTCACCATCGAGTTCGTAGTTTGCGCACCGTCTACCGATAAACTACTACCGTGGGTATACCCCAAGGTAGACTGCCGACCAGCTTTCGTCGACATAGGTAGCAATGCTTTGATCCATGTTTTAACCACAAATAATCAGTATTCTTGTGACAATAAGGACAAGCAAACTTACCTTTTGTGCTCCAACCAGATAACATTGCATATGCAGGGAAATCATTAATGGTCCACAACAGAATTGCATGTAGTGTAAAATTCTTTTTCTCCTTCTCATCCCATGTTAAAACTCCATTAACCCATAGATCATTTAGCTCATCAATCAGAGGTTGCAAATATACATCAATGTTCACTCCAGGAGACTTAGGCCCAGGTATCCACATCGACATCATCCAATAAGGTTGCTTCAAACATAGCCAAGGAGGCAGATTATAAGGAATAAGTATCACGGGCCAACAAGTGTAATTAACATTCAACATCCCAAATGGATTGAAGCCATCAGATGCAAGTCCTAGTCTAACATTACGTGGATCAGAATCAAACCACTTATACATATCATTCACGTGCTTCCACGCCAATGAGTCTGCTGGATGCCGCATTTTCCCATCACTAACCAATTCTTCCTTGTGCCACCGCATCATTGATGATGTTTCCTTTGACATATACAATCTTTGCAATCGAGGAGTAAGTGGAAAATACCTTAGAACTTTGCAAGGAGTGTGCTTCTTTGCTCCACCACTTTTGCTAGGCTCGCCAAACTCATCAGAATTTGTGTCATCTTTCTTCCACCTACTCTCACCACATGTTGGACACATGTCCATATCAGCAAATGGCCCACGAAATAACACACAGTCATTCACACAAGCATCAATCTTAATGTATGTTAGGCCAAGATCACGAATAATCTTCTGTGCTTTCTTGATAGTGTCTGGGATACAATGTCCTGGGGGGAGCGTATCTCTCCATAGGCTAAGTGTTTGCTCTGTGTTCTCCTTACTCCATCCACCCATGCACTTAAGCTGAAAGAGCTTGACCAAGAATGATACCTTGGTAAGCTCTGAGCCTGGCCACAACTCTTGTTGTGCATCTTTCAACAAGTCAAAGAATTTCTTTGCACTCTCACAAGGCTCTTCATTGGTATTACCACTGGTCGCACCCCTAATTAATGCAGACAACATATTGTTGGCAGAGGATGCATCATCTAGTGGGCCTACATTCAGATCCCTATCATCACTCAAAAATATACCAGTGTTGCTTTTCTCTTTAGCAAAGTTCCGATCAAAACCTTTAGTTAGCAAGTCCATTTGAACCTCAGTTTTTCTTTTGTACACGACTCCACAACACCTTGAACATGGACATGGTGCAGTCTCTGATGCATAAGTGCCTTCAAAAATAGTATTAATAATTTTGTCTAGACCTGCTTGCCACTCAACTGATGATCGAGGCAACAACATCCAACTCCTATCATCATCATGTGCCATTAATTATAGCTTCAAAATATTACAAGGATTTCCTGTAGCACGTCAAATTAAAGGGATCATGACATTATTAGAAACTTTATATATCAAAGATAAAGAAAATAAAAATCTATCAATTTTCTGAGCAAAGCTTAAAAAGGGTCCTTTAACTATAATTTAATAAACTTTAATGCATCCAAATGGAATTTTTATCAAACTTTATATACTAGTATATGTAGAGCAATATTAAGAAGCTCAACACTGACCAATGTGACAACAGGTGCCCAGCGTGTTTTGTGTTTTTTCCATCCATGCTCAGAACAGTAGTTAATGAGAACAAATTATTATCTCGTTAAAGTAAATGTGATGAACTGAAACTTAGATTGGAGTATTACACATTAAGTCATAATAAATAATCAACACTGCTAGACCAAGCCAAAAACAAAACAACTAGACCTTAGCATAAATAGAGTACCAATGGGTAATATGGAATGTTTTTGCACTGAACCAGACAAATAAAAAAATTTATAGATGAGCCAATTGCATCTGAATAACAATCTTGCAATAATTTGTCTGTATTATCAACAATAGTGAGTAATTTGATCCAATCAAGTACCAAACTTAACAATAATATGTAGAGAAAAAAATTGAATAATAATGCAAGCATACGTGATTCTCTTTTTCACGTCGATGATCGCTGGCTGGCCGCTGATCGTCACTCTTGTGTATGATGAAGGGGGCGAGGTGAAACTGGTTCAACGCTTTGTCCCCTCTTGCACGCCGAGGAAGGACTGGTCGTGCTTTGTCCTCTTATCTCGTCGATGATCAGGAAGGAACTAGGGCACCAATATGTCGTAGTTGCTGCAGGGAGTTCAAAGGCTGTGATGACTACGACCGTAAAAAAGGGGCGCAGTGACGACAAAGGCTTTAGGGAGGTCGTGACCACGCTAGCTGGTGGTGCTAGCTGTAGGGGATCAGGGGGTCCTCCACCACGTTCTTTGCAAGGAGATAGTGCGTGGGGGGAGAAGAGAGGCCTCCGGAGAGGAGTCGCGAACAGAGGTACAGGCTATGACCTCTGCGTTGATCAAAAAAATTAGATTAGATCCTTCTCTAATATAACTCGTCAAGGCTCGTTTATATATGATACTTTCACAATTTCTACCCAAATACAATCCTAGTCTAGTGGTGCGAGTCTGCTCTCAAGACCGAGAGGTCCAGAGTTCAAAGCTCAAGTTGTTACCTTTTTTTAATTTTATTGTGCAAGACCCAAACTTTTATTTTTTTCGTTGCTATATTATAGGGAAATTTCCTAAGTTATTGTGCAGCTCATCAATTTATATAAAGAAGAGGTAAATTTATATATTTTAAATTATTTTTGACATATTATAATTATATGCATTGAAATATTTGTGTATAATAGTTTTTAAAGTTAGGTATATTAATAATCACTCTCATGTCAACTCATCAATGCATATAATTATTTTATATATTTCAAATTATTTTTGACAAATAATTATATGAATTGAAATATTTGTGTATAATATTTTTTAAAGTTAGGTATATTAATAATCACTCTCATGTCAAGATATACATAGACCTATCATGTGGTCAGATGTCAAGTTATATATACCCGTGATGTAAGGGTACTCCACTACTCCTATATAAAAATTAGCATGTTCGTTGTGTGTATACACTAAATACACACTAAGAGTATTTTCTAAATTAAAACACGTTGCATGTTATTTACGGATGTTGGAAATGAAGAACGCTATAGCGTGTGTAGCTGTCACGTATTGGATAACGTATATGCTAATCAAATGGGTCTATGTACATTAGATGTCAATTACACTAATTAAATTATCTAATACAAAGTTGCAAATAAAAAAGCTTACCATATCAAAGAGATCACACATGTATCTATTGGATCAAAAAGATTTTTTATATTTAAAACTTTTCTTATTTATCTATTTTTACCAAATTAATCAGTAAATAGAACTATATTTCACATATTACCTTAGAAGTAACGAATGATCTTAGCCATCGGATCTCACTAAATGAACGGCTCATGGTTATTTGGATGCGCCATAGTGAAGCTGATATTATAACCTTTTTGCAACGAACGAAACTGCTACATACAATGAAACCATAATCGTTGCAATCTTAGTGATTGCAACAAACTTTTTTTCGTTGCTATATGTACAAATTTTTTGCAACGCAAGCGGCTATTATGTACAACAGAATATATTCGTGGCGATATAGATGGGCTATTGCAACAATCAAATAAAGAGTTGCAATATCACCTTAGTATTGCAATGAAAATAAACTTACCAACAACGCAAATCAAATCATGGCAACATTAATCACCTATTGCAACCGATCAAAATTTGTTGCATATACACTTACTTTTTGCAACGAACTCCACACTTATGGCCATGAAACAACCTTCATGGCAAAAAACCAATCTATCACAACCAAAAGTGAAAATCTTTGCGATAACAACCTTTGATGCAATGAAACCTTGCCGTTGCAATAAAAAAGCGTAGTATAAGGGTCAAAAGTTAGTAGTGTATTTGGAAGGAGGGTATCTATATCTGCGCGCAAAGGAAACCTTGTGGCTCTAACATGTTAGACAAACTTTTGAAAGGCTTCATAGTGATCCTTGGCGACCTCCCTAGGAAGGGGGCATGACTCATGGGTAAAGATGTACAACTTCTGCAGAGTGTTAAAACTAGTATACTAGCCGAGCTCACGGTCAGGAGCGGCCTTGGGGACATCTACATTAAGATGATGAGCTTATTATGTTATTATGTTCATTTGATTATCGTTTATGCTATGAGTTAATTATGCTTACATTTGATCATGTGATTAATGGATTATTAACGCTACCTTGACATTGCTATCTAATTATAAACATGCTATCCACTATTAAAAGCTAAACGCAGTCAAACCAGTGTCAGCTATTTGAGCCTCATGAACCCCTGGTTATACTTGTTGAGTACGATATGTACTCACTCTTGCAATTTCCCAACACCCCAGGTTATGCTAATGATGATGATTGGAATGAGAACTATCGCTATGAGTATTAGGTTTGAAGTCAACCAGTCAATGTTTGTCCCTGTGTGGAGCTTCCGTCGAGAGCGTTGTTTACTTCATGCTATCATTTTTGTATGAGACTATGTGATTTATTATGTTCTGCTATGTAATAAACACTGCAATGGTACGTTTGAGATTTGTCTACTTATGTGTGCGACTGTTTCTGGGGCACATATGAGTCTTTTATGCATCCTATTTTGTTCTTAAAATATGGGTGTGATAAAAGTTCTTTTACAAAGGACTTAGTTTTTCTATCTAGGTCTACGAAATGTAAGATTAGACTCGATGTTGTGAATACTGGCACTATTTGGATTTTTTTTACAGCCCCGAAAACGTGGGGTCAACTTTGAACTACTTTCTTATTTACTCAGCAAATGCCTTATTTGCTACTTCCGTGGACACATGTTGGTACTTATGAGTGCAAATAAGAAAATAAGAATTCCGCAAACATAAATAATGTACCGAAAGTATTCTAAGTATCGTTATTTATATTTACCACAAGGAGAGACAGTGTAATTGAAGAGATTGGTAACTTATACTTAGCATGTGTCAAGTAACTAATCACTTACTCTAAACCAGGGTAAACCAAAAGATAGATGTATATGATAAGCTTAACATTCAGAGAGAGACTCCAAAAGATTGCAATAGCTAGTCTAAGTTACATACAAGTGAGATAAATTCCTAAATCATTCTTAATTATGTCATAACATGTTATCATCTTTATATACTTAGCAATAACAATAGATTTAACTCCATATTTATGCAGGGACATCACTAAAGAGGATCATAGCACAATATACTTTCTCCCTCATGATATGGATTACAAAGGACCAACAAGGCTATCACCCCCATGATCTACCACACGTTCCAGAAATGCAGGGTGCATCCACAAGCAAAACAATGTATAAGCATCATGCTTACATACTATTTGGCTACTCAACTCATTCGAACACTGAGAAGATGAAGATGAAGGATCGAGATGGCAGACTAGAGGGGGTGAGTAGTCCTTTCTAAAAACTTAACGCGCCGGCTAACCGAAACTTATGCGAAATTAAAACTATCCAAGACTACACCTCTCTATCTAAGTTCTCCAGCACCTTACAAAAGATCTTAAACAAGCAAATAAGGTGCCGCCTTAGCAAGAGCTCATGTAATCAATTCTAGGAGCAAGGTCACACAAACCTATGTTACTAGTACTTTACACACCCAGGAGCTCCTACACAACTAGTAAGCAAAAGCACAAAGCTCCTAAGCTCACTATCACTGCTCAATAACAAGGAAACCAATGCCAAATTAGAGAGTGCAAATTAATTATCTACACAAACTAAGTAATGTGACTAATAAGGTTACATCAACCAAATTAGTCAGGCAATGGGAGCTACTTCTAACTATACAAGCAAGAAGGTAACTAGCAAGCTACACAAGTGAAAGGTCCAAATGGCTAGAGGGGGGTGAATAGCCTATTTAAAATTCTCTACAAACTCAACTAGACAAGTTGATTAGTAAAACAAAAGGCGAAGCTATTCTAGCACTAGCTCAACTAAGCTATACAAGCCACCTAAACAAGTCTAGCAAGAAGGTTAAACACTAAGTCACAACAACAAAGCACAACTAAAGTTAACTATACTCCTATGTAAGAACACTAAGCTACACAAGCTATACAACAAGTAAGATGTGCAAGAAAGTAATGGAGAGGAGTGTGATTGTTATACCAACGTTGTAGAGTAGAGATATATCCAATCAATACTCACAATCACAATCACAAGGAGAGTCCTTGGCAAGAGATGACACAAGATTTTTACTGAGGTTCACTTGCTTCCCGGCAAGCTAGTCTTTGTTGTGGCGATACACCCACTTGATGGATCACGAGCTAATTGGCAATCCAAAACCAAACCCTCAGCGGGTGCCGCACATCCACTCACAAGATGGGGATCCTCCAAGCCACGAGCAATCCACTAGAGTAGCCAATTGCGATCTCCCACAGGGAAGGCTCAAGAACCCCTCACAAATCACTTGGTGAGGCTCGAAACAATCTCCAATTACGAGCTCAACACCACTGCTGCTCCAAGCCATCTAGGGCATCAGGAAGCACCCAAGAGTAACAAGAAATCCGTAGCAAACTCAAGGATCAAGTGCCACTAGATGCAACTCTCAATGCAATGCACTTGAATCTTACTCAATCTCACTAGGATTAGCAATCAAGCAAGGAGATGAGTGGAAGGAGTTTTCTCTAGCTCAATGTAAGCCTCAAGTAATCAAATGTGCAAGAGATAACCTCCCAAAGCCGGCCACCTCCCAAAAACAGCTCTGTCACTGGGCAAAAATCGGGGGCACCAGACGCTCAGCAGGGAGCCACAAGATGCTCGACCCCCTACGTCCAGTGCTCTAGAGTTAGCCATGTGTCCACCTTTGAATATCGCGTGACAAACTCTAACGGTCACCTGCGGGCCACCGGACGTGACCAAGTGAGCACCGGACGCGTCCGGTACTCACCGAACCCGTGCGTAGAGAGGATCGCAAAGACGCTTGATCACCGGACTCAGAGCACCGGACGTGGCTCACCGGACTCATGCGCAGAGAGGGTTGCAAACTGCTCACACACCGGACTCACACCACCGGACGCACTCTGAGCGTCCGGTGCTCTCAGCCAGAAACGCCTCAAGAAGCCAGGCAGCACCGGACGCGCCAACAGGAAATACCCTACGTCTGGTGCAGTGCATCCGGTGCTCAACCCTAACAGAGCAAAGCACTGACTGCACACCGGATGCCTGTCCCTGGCGTCTGGTGCCTCCGCGCACTGTGTCCGATGAGTGTTTCTCAGTGAGAAACACTCTCGTGACTTCCCCAAAATTCCCACCGGCGCAATAGAAAATATACACTTAATTTTCTCAAAAGCGCTGAATCCCACCTCGCAAGCTCGGCGGGAGGGAGAGAGGAACCTAAACCCTCTCAACCCTAGGAACTCCACCTCCTTTGCAAATGTGCTAACACCACCAAGTGTCCACCACTAATGTGCATGTGTGTTAGCATTTCACAAACATTTTCCCAAATGAGTTAGGTTAGCATTTTACTAGATTCTAATGCATATGCTCAAGATATAGACTTAGTAGCACTTGATTCGAGAGATGACCGTGATTTCCCCTCTTGATAGTCGGCTATCAATCCTAAATACGGTCAATCACTTCTCTACTTAACTAAGACCGGCAAAAGCAAAACCCTATGTTCATACTTTGCCTTGTTCACTTTACTCTTTGTTTATCACCATGATCTCCACTTCATGCTTCATTTCTTTGTGATCATGTGGCCACCTTTCCATGCCACCTTGCACCTTCATCATATGTGTTGCTATGCCTATCTCAATTCACTTAAACACAAAGCATTAGAAACTTGGTGTCATTAATTACCAAAACCAAACTTGGGCTTTCAACAAGCTAATTAGTTACAAGAGGAACTACACCAAGAACTATATATATATAGAAAGTAAATACAAGCTTGTGTATGTCAAATGGAAACCACCAAGAAGAGTAGACAATGTTGACAATGATTTTTTGCCAAGGTTCACTTGGTTGCCACCAAGCTAAGTCCTTGTTGAGACAAGCTCCAAGGTTGTCGTTGGTCCTCTTGCTAGTGGTGACCCGTAAGTCACACTCTCCCACATGGATTGCTTACCATCTTGACAGTACGACCATCTATCCTAAACCCGGTCATAATCTTCTCTGCACACCAATGACTGGTGAAATAGAAATGTCTTAGGTTATATCTTTGCTTTGCGCATTCCATTCCAACTCCTCCGATGTTGATGCAACATGCACCAACCAATCACCAAATGACATGATTCACTTCATATCATCACGTGACCATATTTTCATTGATCTTGACCTCACTTGCTCTTCACCACTGCCTTGGTTCATCAGCGCGAAGTCTTGCTCAAGTTTCACCGTCACATGTGGTCCCTCTCTTCAAAGCTCTGACTTGCCCTTCACACTTGCAATCGATCCGTCGAGCCAAGCCTCATCTTAATCGTCTCTACCTTGGTCACATGACTCCATGTCATGTGTCACATGCAATGAGCTCCTCCATCATCACATATTTACCTATAGATTAATCTCCTATGTATCTCACATAAACACCATTAGTCCACCTAAGTTGTCACTTAATTACCAAAACCGACATGGCTAACCCTTGGTCGGTTTACCTGGGTGTAGGGTCAGTCGACCGGCCCTACGTCTCCTCTCGTTGCATTGATCTTTGTCGGTTTGTCTTTGATGGTGGATTAGAGGTTCTTAGAATCTATTTCGTTATGGATAAGATTATATTACTGAAGTAGCATGGCCCACATGATCTGTTTTTTCTAGATAAATCAACATGCATACAAATATTCAAAAGACTTGTGAAATTTCTTAGTTGAAATTTCTTTGACGTAAAGATCACAAAAATCAGAGCTAAAACGAGGGAGTTATGAATTTTCTAAGATTTTATATAGAAAAATGAATAATTAAATAGGGTCACGAAATTAAAAAGTTTCAAACTGAGTAAACAATTTTACTAACATGTAGAGCTCATGATTATGAACCTAACACAATTTGAATGGATCAAAACGGAATTAAAACGGATATTTTATAGCCAAAACAAGTTCAGTGGCAATCTTGTAATTTCAGAAAACGTATTCTATATCGGCTCGAGCTGTTTTACGTTTTACAAATTGAAAAGCGTATTCCGACAAAGCGTAAAGGACGGCGGGTTTATTCCTAAAAACAGAAGGGACTCTTTAGCAAAATATCGGTCGAAGAGTTATCTTCTATTTTCGGCCGTTGATTCAAGATCCTACGGTGGAGATTGACCCTGGGCGCTGGGCGGTGGCCGGCGGCGATCTCCCACGGTGGAGCGCCATGGCCGACGTCACGAGCTCGCCGGAGTTCATAGAAAAACACGCTACGGACCACTATTCGCTAAACCGATAGCATAGGGAGACAGTGGGGGTCAACGCGAGCTTACCAAGGGGATTTTGGAGGCCCGAGGAAGGCTTGGAGGTGGTCGGCCACGTGATCTAGCGGACGATTGGGCCCTGCACATGTTCGGCATCGGTTAGAGAAGAACAGGGGACAAAAGAGAGCAAAAGGAGTAGCGTGACAGCTTCATAACCAAGTTGCGGTGCTCGGCAAGTCCTCGATTTCACTAGAACGGCTACGAGTTACGATTTCCATGACGACGTTTGTGTAGAGCTCATCTGTGAGATTTAAATCGGCTTCAAAGGCGGCTAGGGCTTCTCCAGCATCGCTTGGACGGCTAAAAAGGGTGCGGGGGAGGGCACCTGGGACCTATAGGAGCAAAGGAACTTTCCCACGGCAAATCCCGTATAAATCGGGAAGGAAAACATGGCCTGAGCTCGAGTCCGGCTCGACCACGCGAGGAAGAAAGGGGAAAGGGGGAGGGTGTCGCTGACGTGTGGGTCCGGAGGGTCAGTGACAGGGAAAAGCGGGACCCGGCTGTCAGCGAAAAGAAAGAGAGAGAGGGGGAAGCCGGGTGGTGTGGTGCGGCCTGTGCCCTGGAGTTGGGCCGGGCGCTGGCTTCCAGCTGGGCCAGAGGGGAGAGGAAGGGGTTGGGCCTTCGGCCTAGAAAGCAGAGGAGAAAGTTGTTTTCCTTTTTCTTTTGTTTGTCTTTTTTTTCTTTTATTTTAAACCATTTTCAAATCAATTTGAAACAATTTTGAACTTTGCTCAAAGTCACACAGTACAAAAATATAAATGTTCCAGCATGAGTGCACATACATGTTACTAAATTCTATGATAAGTTTTATTTTAATGACAAATACTATTTTCCTATGTTTTATGAGCACAACAATACAAAATTAAATTAATTTAGCTTTATTTCCAAAGGACAAATTTTAGGGTGTTACAATTTTATCCCCTTAAAATGAATCTCATCCTCGAGATTCGGAAGAGGCTCGGATTCCAAAAGAGAGATAGGAACAAGATCTTTAAATATTCTTTCATCTTCACAACTTGCATACCACAGGAAAACACTTATGTCTCATAGTCATAACTCATGAACAAATTTTTCGTAGAATATCTTTTACTCATCATTGATCAGTCCATCTTGACTACTAACTTTTTGACTTATACAACTCAAAGATATGATAACTTTGCATGGATATGACTCCTCAGGTAGGAGTGGACCACCTTGATACTCAATTCTTTTCCCTGATGGTGCGGTTAAGAAAATTTTTCACTGGGTAGCATAGATCACTCCTTTGTGTGCACATAACCATCCATTGCCAAGAACCAAAGGAATGTTGAGTGACTCTAGCACAATGAGGTTTACTGTGAAGTTTTCCTTGCTTATGACCAGATTGATATTCGAGCAAACTTGATCTGCCTGTATTTCTCCCATTGGGGTTTGAACTAACAAAGGCTTCCTCGTCGGACACTTCACCCGTTCAATTGTCTTTACCAAGTCGGCGGAAATGAAAGAATGTGAAGCACTTCGGTCAAACAAAGCAAAAACTAGCACTGAGTCCACTTGAATATATCCACCCACAACTTTGGTAGCTCCTTGAATGTTATTCCTATCCACATTGCTTAGTCTTCCATTAATATAGTTTTGCTGCACTTTACTTCCGTGAGCAGGCTTCTCACGAGCTTTCCTTTTACGCTTCCGTCGTTGTGGATTTTGATTTGATTCACTGTCAACTTGCTCTTCAATATTATTATTTTGATAACACTCAGCTTTGTCATACTCATAACATCTTTCTTCAAAGGCAAGATGATCATAATCTTCCCACATATCCATGGGAGGTGTCATATTATGCTCTGGATCCATGGGACACTACACTCCCTGTCATCAAGTGACCAACGTCAGTAACACGGCAAGGATAGATGATCATAACCATAAGATATCTCAGAAGACAATTATCACTTCATGATAGTTTAAAATGCATCATCCAGTGATATCAAGGTACTACTCTCCTTAAAATGAGATTGATTGGGGGACACTAGGGGACTAATTCTCCTATCCTTTTTGGACGCTACACATCATAGTCTTTTAAATTGATTGTACCAAGTATCTTAATCCAAGGTTGGTTTCACCACTAAGTTCCATCTATTGGTACCTTTATCACAATCAAGTTGTTTCACTCTCACATTGTACATATAGCTTTGTATGCTTTGGTGTCATCTGATCCCCATACACAACTCTTAGTCCATGAGCATCAGCAATGACATATACCTCCATTGATCTTCTCTAAATGAGATGATATCTTGAAACAAAACCAAATTTACCGAACACTTGTGATCCTTACATATGATCCAACATTAGCCAATCCTTCTCATTGTAACTTCTTTAATTAGGCTACCCCCTTGAAATGGTCAACTAGGGGACACAAGAAAGGTAACTTGCATATTTTTCCAGACAAGTTAACTAACATTAAGAACTTCTGACATCCCAAAGATCTTATGTGCAAGAGAACAAATAGGTATCCTGAAATTTTCTCGTGATATGAAAACACCAGCGTAGTAAAATAGGTATAACTCTTATTATGTTAATCCAATAGAGTTGTAGATTATATCGTTAGAAAACTTATGAAATTCCCAGCAACTTTCATGTAGAAAACCTCCTTAGGTTCTGTCTTTAAGCTTAGGTAAAATAGGCAAACTTAAAATCCATCCTGACAATGTCTCAGCAAAGGTGCAGTAACATCTCGAGCTACTTAACTCATCTGGAGATGATCCTTACATTTTTTAAAAGCTTAGAAAATCCTCTACAACTTTCGTGTACAACATTTTCCCAGATTATGATACTAAGTTGTCTGAAAATAGGAAATACCAGATCTGTCAAGATTTTGAAACAGAGCAGAAACATCCAAGTGTAAATATCATATCTCAGGTTCTACTTATCCAAATAAGTTCCAGCTTATACCGTTGGAAAGCTTAGCAAATTTTCTATAACTTTTCTATAGAACACATTTCCAAATTCTATAGTTATATTTGTCTCAACAGTAAATAACCGAAACTGGTCCAGATTTCTTGACAGCACATCTATAACATCTTGTGATTTTTGTAGCTTCCAAACCATAATAGCTATGAGGGTGATTCTTACGGTCAAAGAAAGATCTTGAAGTCTAGTTGTTCCCAGAAAAAAAAAATTGATAAACTTTGCATGATCAGAACTTGAGATATAGCAGCATTATGGCAGACTGCTCCAGAAATCAGCAAGGGATAGAAACAAGAGATAGCCAAACCCAACTACTTATTTCATTAATCCTTATGCCTTAGGCCTATAAACTAATGAAATTGTGAAGAAATCCCACAAGATCATTGCAATCATTACAAAGATCAAAATCAAGCATAAACATAATAACAAACCAATTAAGCATTAAAGGTTCACACTTCACTCAACTTGCGATACTATCGTTCTCTTCATAGTAAGGGTAGAGATCCTAAAACTCCTCTTCAAAACACACAAGAAGATGATAAGGGAAGGTTCTAAAAGCATACCAAGTCAAGGAGTGAAGGTGAGAACAAGGATTTTTAAAATAAGCAACAAGGTAGAGACAAATAGCAAGAATAGAGATATTGTATAGAGCAAAATACCAAAGTTTATAGAGCAAGAGTGTTATAACAATTTTAAAACCTTAAGACGATCAATTTCAAACTAGGCTTGCGTCCTACAGTCAGCATTGCTTTGATACCACTTTGTAATACCCGATTTTAAGGATAAAACTAGATATGCACCATATGTGAGTGTAAGAAGTCAATTCTCACATATAGCCATAAATAAGGGGTAATATCAAAAGACAATGCATAAATAAATAAGGTACTTAGAATAAAAGAGATAACCTTTAATAGCAAACAGCGGATAGACAACTCCAAACTTTGGGTATTAACTCCTCTCTACAGGATCCAACTGACTGGTTGATCACAAGCCTAAACTTCTCTTGAGGTTTGGGAGAAATAGCAAGAGTGAGTCCATGTCGAACTCCACAAGTATAGCAGCTAGATTGTATAGCTCCCACAATCTTATGATCAATGTGACATAAATAATGTAAAGCATTAAACAATAAATAATGCACATCTTAACACAACAAGAATCATCACCCTTAATGCAAGAATCCCCAAGGCTGCTCCTGACCGTGAGCCTCGGCTAGTATACTAGTTTTTAACACTCTGCAGAGGTTGTACATCTTTACCCATGAGTCATGATTTATCCTTTCGCCCGAGGTAGCTAATCTCTTAACCCCCTTCCAAGGGAGGTCGGGAGGGATCCTATGAAGTCTTTCAAAGGTTCGTCTAACATGTTAGGGCCGCTTGGTTTCATTAGTCAGTCCATGTGATCCACCCACAGGAATCCACGGTCTGCTATTCCCCAATTGCGCCACACGGGTAACCGCTAACGAGCTAAAAAAATTACTCATACTTAACTAAAGCCAGAGCCATTTATAGCCCTCATGGTTGCACTATTGTCCCGGTTATCACTTACAGATAAATCATCAAGTTGCTAAAAAGTCATTTTTATCGTTTATTACTTAACATTAATCTAGTCATAGGATCATGGTCATAGAAATAAAACCCAAATGCTATACTTGCCTTAATCCAAATGCGCTTGCTGATCTTGCTAGTTGTCCAAGGCTCTGATCTTGATCACTGAAGCACTCTTGATCACCACGAGTTGCTCACCGACTAAACTCGATCACACACAAACAATCGGGGACAACATACACGAAGCAAACAAGGCTATAATTAGAACAGTACACTAATCATATAAAAACAGTATGAAAAGTTTATAAAATGATTCTACGCATCGCTACAATTTCAAAGACGTAAAGATCACAAAAATCGGAGCTAAAACGAGGGAGTTATAAATTTTCTAAGATTTTATATAGAAAAATAATTAATTAAATAGGGTCACGAAATTAAAAGTTTCAAACTGAGTAAACTATTTTACTAACATGTAGAACTCATGATTATGAACCTAACGCAATTTGAATGGATCAAAACAGAATTAAAACAGATATTTTATAGCCAAAACAAGCTCAGTGGCAATCTTGTAATTTCAGAAAACGTATTCTAGACCTAAGCCGAGCTATTTTACGTTTTACAAATTGAAAAGCGTATTCCAACAAAGCGTAAAGGACGCCGGTTTATTCCTAAAAACAGAAGGGGCTCTTTGGCAAAATATCGGCCGAAGAGTTATCTTCTATTTTCGGCTGTTGATTCAAGATCCTACGGTAGAGATTGACCCTAGGCGCTCGGCGGTGGCCAGCGGCGATCTCCCACGGTGGAGCGCCATGGCCGACGTCACGAGCTCGCCGGAGTTCATAGAAAAACGCGCTACGGACCACTATTCGCTAAACCGATAGCATAGGGAGACAGAGGGGGTCAACGCGAACTTACCAAGGCGATTTTGGAGGCCCGGGGAAGGCTTGGAAATGGTCGGCCACGTGATCTAGCGGACGACGGGGCCCTGCACATGTTCGCGTCGGTTAGAGAAGAACAGGGGACAAAAGAGAGCGAAAGGAGTAGCGTGACAGCTTCATAACCAAGTTGCGGTGCTCGGCAAGTCCTCGATTTCACTAGAATGGCTGCAAGTTACGATTTCCACGACGGCGTTTGTGTAGAGCTCGTCGGCGAGATTTAAATCGGCTTCGAAGGCGGCTAGGGCTTCTCCAGCATCGCTTGGACGGGGAAAAAGGGTGCGGGGGAGGGCGCCTAGGACTTATAGGAGCAAAGGAACTTTCCCACGGCAAATCCCGTAGAAATCGGGAAGGAAAACATGGCCTGAGCTCGAGTCCGGCTCGACCACGCGAGGAAGAAAGGGGAAAGGGGGAGGGTGTCGCTGACGTGCGGGCCCGGAGGGTCAGTGACAGGGAAAAGCGGGACCCGGCTGTCAGCGAAAAGAAAGAGAGAGAGGGGGTAGCCCGGCGCTGTGGTGCAGCCTGTGCCATGGAGTTGGGTCGGGCGCTGGCTTCCAGCTGGGCCAAATGGGAGAGGAAGGGGTTGGGCGTTCGGGCCAGAAAACAGAGAGGAAATTTGTTTTCCTTTTTCTTTTGATTGTCATTTTTTTCTTTTATTTTTAAACCATTTTCAAATCAGTTTGAAACAATTTTGAACTTTGCTCAAAGTCACACAGTATAAAAATGTAAATGCTCCAGCATGAGTACACATACATGTTACTAAATTCTATGATAAGTTTTATTTTAATGATAAATAGTATTTTTCTATGTTTCATGAGCACAACAATACAAAATTAAATTAATTTAGCTTTATTTCTAAAGGACAAATTTAGTGTGTTACATATGAAAGCTTTTTCAAAACTTCTAGGCTCCAAAACTCAATCTTTAAGACAGAAATTAGAGAAAAGTTTCCACCGAGCCCGATGAAGTGGGGAGAACCAGATGCATTTTCTTTTGTACATGCCCGTAGATATAAAATTTACTTGATTTTGAGTTTGTATGTCAAAGTTATTACTTTTTGAGGAAGGCCCTTTGAACCAAAGTTTTTTTGTTCCACAAGATTCAAACAGATGATACGGGGATAGCAGTTGGCAACAGGTGTATGGGATGTAGAGGAAGGACCGACACAAACTGGACTCAAACACAATCTATAGCGGTGGAGGGATTGACAAAAAGATACCAATGGTGTTCATGCCAAAGTTTAAAATAGCGGGCTATTAAAAATAGCGGCAACTTTTTTTCAACAGCTATGCAGCTATAGTGGTGCTATAGCGGCGCTATGACAGATAGCGTTTTTATAAAAAATAATAAAAAAACACGATACAAAAAAACATGGTAAATATGAATTTTGATGAATAGAAATATGTTTTCATAAGTATAGGTAACATTACTAAGTACTAATGTGAAATTATAGCATGGTTTATGAAAACTTTATTGTTCAGAATACCAAATTAGTTGTAACTGATAAATAACAATCTAGTACAAGATGGAGTTTTGAGAGTCAGACTGAGAAAAATTATCATAACGGCGCTATAGCACGTAACAGCGGTAAAATTTATCATAGCAAATGCAACTTAGCGGCGCTATAGCGTGTAATAGCGGTAAAAGTTTTGATATCGCAAAAAATACAAATAGCTTAGCGGCAGTCCTGTCCAGTAGCTATAGCGCCGCTATAGCCCGCTATTTTTTTCTATGGTTCATGCTCACCCCCCTGTGCCCGCGTCGGAAAAGAAGAACAAGGCGGCTAGGATTCTAGCGAGGAGGTCGCTGGCGTCTGAGACGACGAGCTTGCCAATGTTAAGGTTTCCAGGTTAGTAAATCGTCTCCCCAATGACTGTAGAAGGAGGTTCGGAGGGAGGCAGACGTGACATGACGGCGGTGGTGGGTTGAGGATGGTGTAGCAGGCCGGCAGGGGCGCCGCCCACCGAGACGGTAGGGGACAACCGGCCGGATGGGCGAGGTTCGCTATGAGGGTGTCACGACGGTGGTCGGTGGTGAGGTCTTGTGATTAGGGTGGCTGGGTTCGAGGGACGGGGTGGGTTGTGAACGGCGCGGCGAGGCAGCTCGCTGCCAGCCACCGATGGGGATGTTAGCATGTTTAAGCCGTGTATCTGCATTCTGTAAATAGGATAGCACTGCATGTTTCGCTTTCAGTTGCATGCGCGAGCGCCAAGCTGTGGTTGCCGCGCAAGTAGGAGGAAGTGGCCAGCGAGATTAAGGCCTTGTTTACTTCCAAAAGATTTTGCAAAATATGAGTAGTACTATTTTCGTGTATTTGACAAATATTATCCGATTATAGACTAACTAGGTTTAAAAGATTCGTCTCGCAAATTACAAGTAAACTGTGAAATTAGTTATTTATTTTATATATATTTAGTGCTATATGCATGTACCATAAGATTCGATGTGACAAAAAATATAAAAAAATTTGTAAAATATTGTGGAAACTAAACAAGGCCTTAACTCGCGCACAACCTGGGCACCGAGTGGTGCACGAACGCCGCGGACATGGGGATGGACGCGTCGTGCGCGCGAACACCGCCGAGCTGCGGTTCAGTGTGTAGCACAAAAACTCTGTGTCCATCGTTCTTCAAGTGTTTCGCGTGTGTTCTGTTTTCTTCGGCGAGTCGTACGTACCTCAGTTCCTGGTGTCGTACATCGTCGTCCAGGGCCTAACAAGGGAGGTAGAGGCATGCAGTGGGGCGGGGTGAGGGTGAGAGGTCGAGGACGATGGTGGCGAACTTGCTAGTATTTAGTGTGGGCGGGGTCATCGGACAGCGGCGGGTTGCGGGCGGCATATGGCCGGCGGCGAGCAAACCACAGCCGGGGCTGGCTGTCATAAGTTGCATCAGATATCCCAAGAGTGGCAAGAAGACATACAGAGTAAAGGCCAAGTGTGGCTAAGTGCATGTGGTTTCTATCTATAGCTTAAGTGTTTGGCTCCGGCCAGTCTTGCTGGGTTTGGCCCATTAGGCGTAGGGGCTCGGCCCGTTTAGCAAGTAGCACAATGGGTACGGCTCTTATAAGCCGATGTAATGAACCTAGACGAATTATCGAAGAACAGAAATAATAACCGTCTCTGCTCCCTTCGGGTTGTCTTCCTCAAGCTCTTGCTTCTGAACCCCTCCATTCCTGCTTACTCCCCAGATCCTTGCTGAAACTCACTCTCAGCTAGTCTATCTGATGAGCTCGATTCAGGTGCCTCCAGGGGTCATCAAACATGTTGGCAAGACTAGAAGGGCTTTTCTATGGAGTGGTGACAAAAACGGGAAATCGTCCCCGGGCTCATGTCTTGTAGCTTGGACTGCAGTGTGCAACCCCAAAGAGTTTGGCGGACTTGGTGTCAAGGACATTGTAGTGCAGAATGTTTGCCTACTCCTAAAACTCATCCACAGACTATACTGCCCTGGCTCTTCGGCATGGTCGCAGTGGATCCATGGACGCGTCTCCCTAGCTACACTGCAAGGCGATGTTAATGGTGAGCATTGGCAAGTGCTGCGCCAGCTTCTCCCTCTCTACCAAGCTATAACTAATGTCAAGCTGGGCAATGGAAAATCATGCTCCTTCTGGAACGATGTCTGGATCGGTGATGAAGCCTTAGTGGACGCGTTCCCGTCACTGTACAGCCACTGCACTTTCAAGAATGGTTCTGTTCATGAAATCCTATCCAACGGACTTGAGCATTATCTTGTGCCCAGGCTCTCTCATGCTGCTCAGTTTGACATGGTGGGCATTCGGCTCCTACTCTCACAAACCTCCCTGTCTAATGATGAAGACAGGCGCACATCATGCTTTGCCAAGGCCGATTCCTCACTTCACAGTGGAGCTATCTACAAGATGATCAAGGCGCGAGGCCAACCTACTGACCCCTCAGCAGTTTTTGTGTGGAAAAGCTATGCACCGCCTAGGATTCAACTCTTCATGTGGCTTTTGGCACAGAACCGGATTCAGTGTCGCTTCAACCTTCATCGCAAACACATTGTTGACACTCCATGCTGTGAGATCTGTCAGCAAGAAGAGGAAACAACACAGCACATCTTCTCCGCATGCCCCCTGGCGTCTCAGTTATGGCAGAGTCTGCAGATGACACCCCCTCCTCAAAACCTTGCAAATATACAGAATTGGGTGCCTCCTCCTTCAATCCCCAATGACGGTTCCTCAACCTTCATAGCCTTGTGCTGTTGGCAGCTATGGAAGGCCCGAAATAAGAAAGTATTCAGAAACCAAAGCACATCTCTGTCCCAGCTACTCCAAAGCTGTATCTCCTTGGCCGCAAAATAGAGCATCTGCCTTCCTGTCAAGAAGAAACACCTAGTCCAAGTCTGAAAACTTGCATTCCAGGTGGCTCGACAAGGTCAGGGATAGGACTAATGCTCCTGCTGTTGTATTTTTATTTCTTTGCTTGTATCATGCAATCCTTCGTAAAACTCCAAGCCGGGGGAACGCCTCCCCCCGTTAAAGTAAAAAAAAAAACACTGGCGGGGGAGGAGGCGGGGCCGCGGGGGTACACGTAGGAAGAAAGCATGCGCGCGGAGCCTGGGTCACGCTGGAGCACGCAACTGGTCATGGCTTAACGCGGTCAAAAGAAAACAAGTTTACTCTTCAATATTTCTTTTGTCGAGCATGTACTAAAATATTTGTTTATTCCTCAGTTCCTCTCATAACCTTCTGCTCCTGTCTCCTGATGCCCGTTTTCAATTTCCAGGCTTTCCCTTTGTCATCTAAAGCGATGAGAATGACACCGCAACGACTTAGCTTTAATCACGTCGTTTAATAGCGCATACACTAGTCTCCCTTTCCACCTTCTTGTCACGCGTCCGGAAACTTTCCTCTGGTTTTACACATCAGTTAGAGAACAATCTTTGCAACTTTACAAGATCTGTACTCCACCACTCCTTTAGTTTACCACACGTAATGCGTGATGTGTGAACACATCCTCTGAAATTAAACCTCTCTTGCCCTACCTATACACTCTCATCATCTTTTCCACACACTCAACTCAAGCAAACGCATTTTTCAAACCAGAAACCAACAACCGCGCATGTACACCTCAAACGACCGATCGATATCTACACATGTATGCAGCAGCAGCACACAAATCAACTCTCCTACTCCCTACTCATTTCGTTAGAGTCACCAGCATGCAGGTAACTGCAGATTCCTGCTATGAGATGCTGATCACAGTGGCGGTGGCAGCTCTCGGTGGCTCAGGCGACGCACTGCACAAGCCCACACAGCATGCTCACCTCCTGGTCGCTCGCCGGCGGCGGCTTCTTGCCATTGTCACCGTCGTAGCCCTCAGACGGCGCCGCGGGAGATTCTTTAATAATATCGCAGCACTCCTCGAAGCGGTAGCAGGTCACTAGGTGGTCGTTGGCCATGCCGACGGCCTGCATGAAGGCGTAGACCACCGTCGGCCCGACGCCGAGGAACCCCCGCCGCATCAGGTCCTGGCTGATGGCGTCGGCCTTGGCTGTCCGCAGCGGCACCTCCCGCGTGTTCCGGTATCCGCCAACCATTGGCCTGTTGTTGCTCATGAAGCTCCAGCAGTAGCTGTCGAACGATCCGAACTCGTCGATGACCTGTCAGCAGCAGCATATGTAATTAATTGCAGAAAAAAAACAGAGGTCGATAAGAACAAATATTATTTATTGCTAATATATAATGTTTCGGCTCATCAAAATCTAGGTGCGGGGCAGATGGATAGGATAGAATGGCATGCATGATCATATCACCTTACCTTGAGCAACTCGCGTGCGTTTTCAATGATTATGCGCAGCCTGTGTTGCGACAGCAGGGAGCTAGCAGGGCTGCATGGCGCCAAGAACTTCTTCTCGTTCAGCTTCGCCACCAACTGAGGGTCAAAGTTCATGAACACTTCCCTGTGGAGTGTAATTGCTTGTGAGTTTGATTTAGGACCTCTCTGAGATGTTTTGGTGAGCAGTTAAAATCTTAAGTGCTGTGTATGATGAGTTATTTGATTACCTGAAGGTGTCCCTCTTGCTGAGAATTGCAGGCCATGCCATCTCAGCCAGTGCACCAGACAGAGTCAGCATTTCGAACAGTTTCCTGCAGTTTAGGACTAAAAATTGTAACTTTTCAATCCATTGCTGATCATACATTTCAGAAAAAAAAAATTAGCTGATCTGATCGGGTTTAGAGCATACTTGTCGTCATGTACTGGAACTCCCCACTCTTTGTCATGGAAGGCAGCGTAGCAGGGATCTGTTGCAAGGTCAAATCAATGAATTCCTTACAGTCACTGAAAGAGACTGGCCATTCTAGGAGAAGGCTGAATACCTTTATTAAAGGTTTTCAGATTAGATGGCTTTACATTGGAATATTTGATAGGAAATTAAGCATTTCGTCATTCCAGCAAAGATCAATACTAAGCATTTTATTCTTCAGCACTGTGAATATATAGCATTTGAACCTATTGTTCACAGTGCTGAAACCTGACGACTAGGAGCTGAATGTATCTGTTTTTGTTCATGGAAGTAAGGGGTCCCAGCCGAACAGGCAACTATGTGTGTGAACAAAGGTAGCACTGGTAGAAGCCTAGCAGGTAGGAGTAGGACTGACTGATGAGTAGGAACAAATAAGCAAAACCTCCAAAGAACTAGTAGCATTGAAAAGATTGCAAACGTAGCACTACATAAATTATCTATAGTAATCATGGTTTCCAGCTGCTAACCGTACTGAAGAAAAGATGCAAAGTAAAGTTATGCATAAACTAAGAGATCAACAATGATTAAGCATATATCCTTGTAAAGAAAAGCTCGCGATATGGTCACTGCAATTCTTTTCGATCAGCAGAATTTCCTTTGAGGTAACACTCAATTGGAATGGAGTTTGGAAAATTCAGGTCTAGTTAATCATGTGTTAATTCAGAGGCCATCATACTTTTTTTATTGTCCATTGGATACCTAAAGTTGATTATATTCTATCCAGTAGCCAATTTAGCAGATTGATTACTCTGATTTAATTGCAAAAGGCACTATTGACACTTAATTATATTCAGTTCATACTTCAGAGTTTAAACAGTTGTAAATTTAAAAGGGTTGGATGAACTACGTTTTCATAAATATAGTATAGTACTTCCATCATGTAGTTAGTGCGTAATGGAATCCCTTTGGAACATAAAAATTGACAAGTTGCTCGATAACCGACAGCCCACCAAACATATCAGTGCATCTTTTTATTGTATTGTTTATGCCACCAAACGTCTACTGTGATGTCATATATGATCTAATACTCATCAATTGTCCAAGATGGCGGAGGCGTCTTATCATGCATTGCATGGTCACAAAACATCTTGTATTCAAGGGTCAAGACATATATAGTATCATCCACTGAACGTATTTTACTTATTTACCCTAGGACCAGTCAATACAACTCTCTACCGTCGAAAAAAGTGAAAAGCCTATTCGAAAAAAGTGAAAAGCCTATGCTAGCCTCCGCCTGCGCTGGCTGTACATTTTGAAGAGAGAAGAGCAAGGTCTAGCATCTCTAAATTCTTAAGATGGAATAAATTTTTTTTGTTGAGATTAACCACAAATAATGAGAATCAAATGTGATTTTTCCTATTTATGAGAAAAGACAAGGACAGGACCAAACATCAACGTTTTAGCAAGTGTCAGTTTCCATATGAATAGTTTTATAGGAACAAACAACTCGGTCTTCAATCCTAAAAGTACCGTGACAATTATATATAATAGTTTAACAAACATCGCAAATGAAAGCACTCATAAATCACAATCCAACTTTGAAAAATAATGAAAAATATCTAAGGGCTATGGCGGAGTGGGTTTAGCTTCGGATTGTAGATAGAAATATAATCTTTTGAGAAACTGACATAATTTCATGAAAACGACGTATAAGTATAATTAGAGTTATTTAAACTCTAAGATATCATATAGTCTTCCGGCCAAATATCCTAGTGTAGCAAAAACAAAGCATAGATATCGGTTAGATCACCAAGCATATATTTTAAGAACAGATATAAATAGCAAGCACCTAAATTGGAGCTAGGATTTGTTGTATACCCAATCAATACTCCAACCAAATAGATTAGGGAAACTCAACCAACACCTCGTGTGCGGCACTGCCCACACAAGTTGTAACTGACTGAACACTTCGCATCGAGATTTTGTTCCAAGGTCGGCAAAAGCTTTTGTCGAAATATGTACATATGGAACAATTGGAGCACAAAGAGCACACATGGTTATGGAAATACATACCACTTGAATAAACTAGTCGCATTTCTCCAAAAAAACATGTATTGTCTCCTTTAATTTTTCTAGATTATGTAACATTGTACGTATTTTTTTTCTTGCTATAATTTATTACTGTATTATTTGTTCGTCTAGATATAATAATCTAAGAATATATATATATATATATAGTAGATGTTTATCATGACAAAGGTGAAAAGCAGTGGTCTAAAGTTTGTAGTATGTTGTAGGTCCTGTATACAATACATACAAATAACATACAATAAGCTAGTAAATGTATAGGCACTTATTTTGTCTTGACCTTACCGAAAATAGCCATAAAGCGCATGCATGATTTGTTTTGACCACCTACCAGTGTTAGGGGTAACCCAGGGGCACCTCGGCGGTCCCGCTGACGCCGCCGCCGCGGTGGGTTCTCCGTTCAACAAGCCGAACACCGGCGGCACCACCACCTGAACAGTGGCCGCCGCTGCTGCACCGCCTGCAGGCACGACGACGCTGCTGCCACTGCCAGCAACCTTCCTGGACGTCGTCGCCGTCGCCGCCGGCCGCGCGGAGGGAGGGCCGGCAGAGCCCGCCGCCCTCCGCCGCGGAGCCCCCACGGGCGGCCCCGCGGGGCGGCGGCCGATCCGGCCCGTGGACGCCCGGCTGCAGAAGGACTCCGTGGACGCCTCCGACGCGCACGAGACGCTGAGCGAAGACGACGGGTGCACGTACCTGCTGCTGCTGCTGCTACTCCCCCGCCCACCGACGACGGCGCCTGCGGCGCGGCGCAGCAGCATGGACGCCGCGGCGCCCCTTGTCGGGGACGGGGACGACAACGACGGCAGCAGCAGCCTCCTCCTGGCCTTGGCGGCCTGCTTGTCGGCATCGTCCTCGCGCTCGGGAGGAGGAGGAGGCTCCTTGTTGTTGTTGTCCCTGGCCCCCGGCGGCTTCGGAGACTGAGACAGCCTCCGCCGCGCGGCGCCGGGCGCACGGGGAGCCACCGCCGCCGCCGACATGGCGCCGTGGAGCGAGCGAGCTAGCGGCTAGCGAGCGAGGCGTGCCTGGGCTCTCGATCTCGCGTAAAGTGAGCCTGTGTGAGTGTGAGACGACGTCGTGGGCGAAAGCGAGAGACGATCGGAAGGGCGGGGAGCAGGTGATGAGCCGGTTAAGTAGTAGCGGTAGCGGCCGCAGCTAAGCTAGCGTGTTGTAGCATTGTACTGGTACGTCGTACGCGTACAGCAGGGCCGCGCTGCATGCGGTGGGTGGGAGGTGCAGGTGCGCCCGCGGGAGGATCGGAAAAGGAGGGGGGTGATGCGATGCGGACGCGCGCGGTAGGTGCCACGTCGAAACCGTCGTCGTCATGGGTCGGGGGAGAGCTAGCTATATATATACGAACCTTTGATGATGCCCGCAGTTAATCATGCCGTGCGCCGGCCACCGCGATTATGTCGTCAGATCATGCATCAGCAGATCGACGTGCATAGAGAGATCATACAATACAACTCGGCGCCGCGCGCGCGCGGCCGGCGGCGGCGGGCGGCGCCACGCACGAAAGTGACGAGACCACGCCATGCATTGTCGGAGCACGCGTACGTCGGCCAGGTGCAACTACCGATCGAGCGGCCCCGTCTGGTGAGAGTAGTGTTAGACGAGACGACGCCAGTGGCCGGATGCTCGTACGAGCGGATCTGAGATGAAAACTCGGCGTGCTGGCCGGAACCCCCGGACGGACGTCTGTACCGGCTAGACGTGTATATGGTGCAAGCAGGGATATTATTTCTGATGGATGAGAGCCTGGCTGGTACTGGAGTGGAGATCGATCCAGCTCGTGCACCCTGAAACGGTGTTGGCGAAAGACCCGGTGACCGAATTAGATGTTCATGTCATATACTGATATATATGAGCTCCATCGGAGCCTCAGATGACATTCCTTTTGTCATATATATAGACTTCTTTTCAATCTGACGATGTCATGAAAAAAATGAATTCCTCTCACAGCTGCTCTAGCTTCTAGCAACAATGCAAGGTTGCCAAATAAATAATGAAGAGAGTTTTCTATCGGATTAGCTAGGTGTGCTTATTGACTGCTTATTCTTCACACACTGTTGTATATATATTTTTTATATGGCAGTGGCCCACATAATATGGAGCATCATTCTAAGAGAGTAACACCTTCAGTTTGTTGTATTCTCTCTTATATATATATAGTAAATACTACATTCCATTCATTAATTTTCTATCACAAAACTATCATCAGCCGTGGTACGTGTAATCATACCCGAAGTTAGGTAGGGTGTGTGAGTGTGCGCTCATGTATGTGAGTATCTGCATCTTAACTGGATCTCGAAAAAAATAGGATTTAGAAATTATTTTGGACAAAGTTTCGATCAAATATTGGGAATATAAATCATCCATAACTTTTAAATTGTTGAGATTACATATGAAAATTATAGTAATACATTTTGTCTTGAAAAATACTTTCATAAAAGTACATATATTATTTTAAAAATATTTTTATTTTATAAAATAAGATGTTAAAGTTGTGTTTTGGAGACTATATCGCTGTGCTAAACAATTTCTAAATTGAGGGAGTATTAGTGGTCAATCATGGTGGATCCCCCTTCACCAGCTAACTTTCTATGCAACATGGAGCCATGGAGGCCTCTTTTGAATTCCCGGCCCGCGTGAAACTCATGAGGACCAGCCATGAAACGTATACCATCATCGAATCCAACACGGTACCGTACCGTAAAAGTAGTTGTGAACACATTGCTATAGGTGCGACATATATTAAGGACATGAGAAATGTTGACTAGACTTAGTAAACATATAAGCTGTATTTGGGACTGCTCCAACATTCACAAATTCTATCGTGAAACAGTTTCACAAAAAAAAAATAGAGTTCTGGAATACTTTTTTAAGTGTTCTTACAATTTTACTTTTTTTCTTAAACAGAGTACGTTGAGTTGAAACTGTTTGACTAAAGAAACGTAGAGCTAAACAACGTACTCCATCAGCTTGCTAGCCTTCAGCAACCGCGCTAGCTCTGACTGATGATAAGCTATTCATTGAGCACATATGAGGTACGATTGTTCCTAGCAACAGTACAAGTCAAAGCAACTACTTCTCGTCTTCTAGGAGCAGAATCAATTAGGCTAACTTTTCCCATCAGTTAGTTCATCCGTCTTAAGATCGATGGTGGCTTAGTTTAACTCTGTACATGTGTTTAATAATAGGGAATCTACACACTATCATAATACCCGGCCTAGCTAGTTACCTAGTAACTTAACCGTACAGATGCCATGGATTTTGTATGAAATTTTCAGGCGAACGGTTGGTGGTGGAGGTACTTATATATTCATATATTGGAGGCCTAAGGTGGCTGTGGCCTTATTATATGCACAAGCTGGGGTATTTTTTTTGAAACAAGTATACTCAATTTGGAATGGATATATACACCTGCTAGTAGAAAGGTACCGACATGTTCCTTCTGTCACTCCGCAAGCAACATACGTGTATATAGTAAGCAGCCGTATACAGTAAGCAGCTTGTTCTTTCTCTGGTTGCACATTCTGTGTTTTATAAGACGGGAGCAGGTGAAATGTAATAAGCCTTTCAACGACTGATATATTGACAAACAAACAAATGGCATATTTTCTTTTTCCTTTTTCTTCTGTCCATACTCCGGCCACTAGCATCGCACTGTACTTCTGTTAGACGAGCGAAGTTTTGTTTGACCTCATATATTTCCATATGGCAATTGGCATTATCAAGCGTTGTAGAAACATCCCTACAGAACGTATAAATAATGTGATGGCAACGGTTCTCTAATCTGCTCATGGTGGACCGAAATTGCATCTCCAACATACAGATTCCTAGCTTGTACCTGAAGATGATATCAATGTTATTTGGCCCATACGCATATACCGCTTTTTCAACTTTTGATGAAACCCACAAAAAATCTTGTACGTAGGAAGAACGTTGAAGGCTTTCAAGCTGGTGTGGGATACGCGCGCGCAGATAAGAATATGAATACTGACGATGTACAAGTAAAAAATCTCGACAAAGTTAAGGCAGCCTGATACACCTAGTATGTTTCAAGCGCCCCACAGCTTAAATGCAAGCAATTAGTATATTAAAAGATGCCACACATTCAGCTAAATCAGTTCACTTTGCGGCTGAAATGCCATTGCTAGAGCCATCTCCACAAGTGCGAACATGATAGACCAGCTCATTGTGCAGAGAGCGTTGACTCTTCATATATAGCATTCGAAAATGGCACCTGCAAGAACCAGAAACCAACTTGGAGTTAACAAAGTCATCAGCAAGGGAACAAGAAGGATCTTGTAGCTTGTTCACGAGTAAACAAATAAGCTTGTCAGCTAGCGATCATTTGCTTTGATTCGAGGTGTTGAGACATTGGCATCAGATGGTGAAATTAAGTACAGCAAAACAAACAAAGAGCAGACATGATAGAGGCACCTGTCTTACTAATCAGTGGTCTAGTAGTTTATACGGAGTAGCTTGGTATGAACTTTTTGAAGATTAGCATATATCTCAATGTCAATCAAATCCTACAGCATTACTAACTAATACTCGTTTTTTCGTGTGAAGATAAAATAGTACCCAAAAAATTCTAACTTGTTGAAAATTGTAACAGGTGTCCATTGTCCAGTGTTGGTAATATTCCAAGTTTATATAGTGCAATTAATTCCAATTCCCTCTGCAAGCCTTTAAGAATCTATCCGAACAAGTTTTGTGAAAAGTTACATTTTTGAAGGGATATCAAAAGGAAACAAGTTTTGGATGTTTGGCCGCATCTAAACAGACCCTATATATAGAGATCTGACAACCATTCTGTAGTGCACTAAAGCTAGCAATCTCATACTTGGGACTCTACATGTCACATTTATCTGGTATCAACTTGGTAGCATTAAATTGGAAGACTCGCAGCTTCCACATAAAGTAGATTTTCTTATGATAATCCAAAGCCGGATTTCCGGATCTTTCAAAAAAAAACAAATGGACATGACTAACTGGAAGACCTACCATGGCAATCAAAGCAACCAAATAAACTCAGGCCTTGTTTAGTTCCGAAAAGTAAAAAGTTTTCGGTACTGTAGCACTTTCGTTTGTTTATGACAAATATTATCCAATCATGGACTAACTAGGATCAAAAGATTCGTCTCGTGATTTACAGCTAAACTGTGTAATTAGTTTTTGTTTTCGTCTATATTTAATATTTCATGCATGTGTCACAAGATTTGATGTGACGGGAAATCTTGAAAACTTTTTGGTTTTCAGTCATATAGAGATCATATCCATCGGCGCCGCGGCCGGGCGGCGCCATGCACGAAAGTGACGAGACCACGCCATGCATTTTGTCGGAGCACGTCTCTGCCTGCAGGGTGCAACCGATCGAGCCGCCCGTACGTCTGGTGAGACCGTGAGAGTACCGAGTTGGCTAGGTTTCTCTCTCTGCTTAGGCCTCTCGCTTGAGCCATTTTCGCGCTTGTTTGTGTACTTCGGTTTGTTTTCCTCTTAATAAAATACGGGCACACATCCTGTCGCGAAAAAAAAAATGAAAACTCGACCTGGCCCGGACCCCGGACGTCTGTACCGGGCAGACGGTGCACGCAAGCAGCAGGGATTTCTGATCGATATGAGATGCACACGCATGGCGCGGCAGCTGTATATTTGTATATGTACTTGTTTCCTGACCCCCGGCTGGTACTGCAGATCGATCGATCGAGCTGGTGCACCCTGAAACGACCGGTGACCCGAATTAGCAGCTGATTCATTTCATAGATATACCGATAAGCTCTGAGCCTCCTCTGATGATGATATTCCTTTCTTGTGTCACAGACTTCATTTCGATCTGATTGATGACCGCATGGAAAATGAATTCCTGTCACGGCTCTAGCTATACATACACTAGCAACAATATAATGCAAGGTGCCAAATAAATAATGAAGAGACTTTAAAAAAAACAATAATAATGAAGAGACTTTCTATATATCGATGTTAGGGTGCCTATTCATTGTTGTATACACACATTTTATATGACAGCGTGGACCACATTATTGAGCATCATTCTAAAAGAGTAACCTTCCGTGTATTCTCTATCACGTACTATATATATTAAACTCTGTATCACAACAATATCTTGGCGGGGCCGTCGTACTCGTACGTGTAATCATAATTCTGAAGTTGTTTACATACCTCTTTTGGTTTTCTGGTGGATCGGGTCCCGTTTCAACCAGCTAGCTTTTCATGCAACATGAAGGTTTCTTTTTAGTTCCCGCGTAAAACTCACGCGGAGCAGCTAAGCTAGCCATGGAAACGTAACACTCCTGCATTATACCTAATATACTCTCTCCGTCCATTAGTCTCCTTCGTTTAAGCCTTGTGCACAGAGACCAAGAAGCATGAAAGACTCACGTCTTTTCAGTAAATTATTGTGGTCCAATTAATCTAATTAATGTGCATGCCTGCATGCAACCAATGAACAGTCAAGATGGCCCAAGTCCTGCATGGAGACGTGTGCAGACATCCAAGGAATGGCCATAATTACAGTCGATCACCTCAAGATGATGGAGATAATTGGAAGAAAAATTTTTGCTTAAATGATTGAGATAAATAGACGGAGGGAGTAATTCATATCTAAAAGTGGCTGGGCAGCCACCTCTACAAATACTTTATTTCTATAGAGGTAGTGAGGTAGAGATAGCTGGCCCCATCGTCTATACAAATCATCAGAGACAGATCCAGCAGTGGGGCGAGCGGGGCTCTAGCCCCCCTCCCTTCCTACCCACCCACCCAGTGCCGAACCCATGGAGACCAAATTTTTGTCATGGATGCACCTTGAGGAGTGGGCTAAAGTTGTCTAGCCCCCCCCCCCCCACACACACACACACACCTTAACATTATCTTAGATCCGTTTCTGTGCAAATCATTACAATAGTAGTGATCTATGTCTGAGACAGTCAAGTGAGTATGTAACGACACACATTAAGAACATGAGAAATATTGAGTGGAACTTGTAAACAGCATGTAATGTGGCATATACTATTGAAGGGTCGAGATGGCGGACTAGAGAGGGGTGAATAGTCCTTTCTAAAACTTATCGCGCCGGCTAACCGAAACAAATGCGGAATTAAAACTATCGGTCTAGCCAAGACTACACCCCTCTATCTAAGTTCTCTAGCACCTTGCAAAAGATCCTAAACAAGAAAACAAGGTGCTACCTTAGCAAGAGCTCACCTAACTAATTCTAGAAGTAAGGTCACACAAACCTATGCAACTAGTACTTTGCAAACCGGGAGAGCTCCTACACAAACTAGTGAGGCAAAGCGCACAAAGCCTAAGCTCACTAGCAAGCTCAATAAGAAGGCAACTAATGCCAAATTAGAGAGCGCAACTTACTTAGCTACACAAACTAAGCAATGTGACTAATAAGGTTACACAAACCGAATTAGCCACGCAAGGGAACTACTTCTAGCTACACAAGCAAGAAGGTAACTAGCAAGCTACACAAGCTAAACTAATTACAAAAGCAGCTACACAAGCACAAGTATATAAAGAATGTAAATACAAGCTCGTGTATAGCGAATGCAAACCACCGAGAAGAGTAGACAATGTTGACACGGTGATTTTTACCGAGGTTCACTTGGTTGCCACCAAGCTACGTCCTCGTTGTGGCGATACACCCACTTGATGGATCACGAGCTAATTGGCATTCCAAAGCCAAACCCTCAGCGGGTGCCGCACATCCACTCTCAAGATGGGGATCCTCCAAGCCACAAGCAATCCACTAGAGTTGCTCTTCGCGATCCCCGCGGGGTGAGCACCGTACCCCTCACAATCTCTTCTCCGGAGCACCGCACAATCTCCTTGCGTGCTTCGACGGAGTCACAAGCCAGCCGTCTAGGAGGTGGCAACCTCCAAGAGTAACAAGCACCACCGGCTTGCAACACGAACACCTAGTGCCACTCGATGCAACCTCTCAATGTAACGCACAAGAATCACTCACTCACTATTGATTCGCACTCTTGCAAGCACAAGTGAGTTAGAGGCTTTCCTAGCACTCCCCAAGCATGGACACTAAGTCCCAAGGGTGCTCAGCACCAGCCAAGGCCGGCCACCACTTCTATTTATAGCCCCAAGGGCTAAACTAGCCGTTGCCCCTTCACTGGGCAAAACACGTGGGCACCGGACGCTCACAGGGAGCTACCGGACGCTCAACCCCCAGCATCCGGTGCTCAGGCGTCAGCCACGTGTCACTAGCCGTTTGAACTCGACCGTTGCTGCCAACGGCTACCACGCACTTGCGCCTGACACAGCACCACCGGACGCTCAACTAGTCCACACCGGCCGCGTCCGGTGCACACCGGACCCGTGCGCAGAGAGCTCCGCAAACTCGTAGGGTCACCGGACGCAAGCCACCGGACGCACCCTGAGCGTCTGGTGCTCACCGGTCAGACACTCCTCGTGCGCACTCGCTGACGTCACACACCACCAGACGCTCGAACAGTAACCTCCCAGCGTACGGTGCCAGCGTCCAGTGCGCTCTGCACACCTGAGCCACAGACACCACACCGGACGCTTTGGACCAGCGTCCGGTGCGAGAAACACTCCCGCAACTTCTCCAAATTTCCCACCGGCGCAATAGAAAATATACACTTAATTTTCTCAAAAGCGCCGAATCTCACCTCGCAAGCTCGGCGGGAGGGAGAGAGGAACCCACACCCCTCTCAACCCTAGGAACTCCACCTCCTTTGCAAATGTGCCAACACCAACAAGTGTACACCACCATGTGCAAGTGTGTTAGCATTTCACAAACATTTTCCCAAAGGAGTTAGCCTCTCAACTTGCCACGCCACTTGATCCTAACACGTATGCAAAGTTAGATCGCTCAAGTGGCACTAGATGACAGATATGCAAACAAGTTTGCCCCTCTTGATAGTACGGCCATCTATCCTAAATCCGGTCATAAACTTCTCTACACACCTATGACCGGTGAAATGGAAATGCCCTAGGTTATACCTTTGCCTTGCGCTTTCCATTCCATCTCCTCCAATGTTGATGCAACACATGCACCAACCAATCACCAAATGATATGATCCACTTCATATCATCACGTGACCGTATTGGTTCATCGATCTTGACCTCACTTGCTCTTCACCATTGCCTCGGTCCATCGGCGCCAAGTCTTGCTCAAGCTTCACCGTCACACGCGGTCCCTCACTTCAAAGCCTCTGACTTGCCCTTCACTCTTGCAATCGGTCCATCAAGCCAAGCCTCATCTTGATCTTCTCCACCTTGGTCACATGACTCCTTGTCATGTCTCTCATATGCAATGAGCTCCTCTATCATCACATCATCACCTGTGGACTAATCTCCTGTGTATCTCACATAAACACTATTAGTCTACCTAAGTTGTCACTCAATTACCAAAACCAAACAAGGACCTTTCAACTATCCATGTATATATATCAGGTTCAACAACTGCACCCTAAGCAAGACTATTGATTGGCATGTGAGCGTCAATATATGTATTGACGTGTAACTTTTCTTCTTTGTTGAATCCTCCTTCGCTGCCTTTGCCCCTACCGCCCGCGACACCCATTGACATCTCCTAATAATCCATATTGGAGGAGTCAACATGATGTCCTGTCGCTGCCAACCTCACCCACCACCTAACTGTCCACCCCCACTATTTGGCCCATGCCCTCCCTTAATCCCAGTTGGAGTTGGAAGAGGTAGACTAACGCCCCCATCGCCAACTCCTCTACTCGGCGTTGCCTCCGACGCTCATCAAAATACTATACCATCACCAGGCCTACAACCGCAGTTTGCCCCCTTCTTCTAAGGCCAAAGATGCTTCATTCCCTAATGATGGGGCGTCGTTGCCAGATTTCAAGGGGTTGTTGTCTACTTCCTCCGCCTCCAACCTCGTGAGTCCATGACAGTGCGTTCCCTGAGCATCAACATATCAGCCATAGTGGACGTGATTGTGGATGCTCCTAGGCTTCAGAAATCAGAACAAATTGCACTAAAAAGTGCATAGAAATTGAACAAAGATACATATAGATAGATAGATTGATGGATGGATGGATAGAGCTTGACCATTAATTCACCAAAAATTCAAACCACGTTTGCAAGTTCTTCGCTGGACATCAATGCACCAAAAAAATCTTGACAGCAGACAATCTATGAAATGGTCAAACAATCCTACTTTGTATATTATACATATGCATGATCAATCCAGAAACACCCAAACGCCTCTATAAGACTTTCCCTTCACCAAAGAGGTCTAGACCATCGATCTGCCCTGGTTTGATTTCTTGGCATCTCCCGAAACCTGGATCTGTCAGGAACATCTACTGTGTGGACTGTGGAGGAAAGCAAAAAAATCATACAATCCAGAAGAGGAAGCAAAGGGATTTTTAAAGCATTATAGTTTATTTTTATGGAAAATTTGAAAGGAGCACAATGGAAGAACTTCAAAGTTGCAAAAAAAATCAAAGAACCTTTTAAAATGCATCTTTCCAGCCTTTATAGCTCGAACCGTCGACTTATTCAACCTTCCCCAACGTGCATCGATCATCTGGTGACTGAAGAATGTAACTCTGTCAATCCTTGATGAATGAATGAAGTCCTTGAATCGCAAAAAAAAGACTTATTCAACCTTGAGTCAAAATGTGTGGGGGGCACCTGACAACTAAAGGCCACTTGGAGCACCATATATACCAGTATTCTCACTTTCATCAGTTTTCTAAATTATACTCCCTTTCATCAGTTTTCTAAATTATACTCCCTCTATTCGTGAAAGCTTCAACTCATATAATCCATGCTAGTCAAAATTTTTAAGTTTGACCAACTTTATAGAAAAAAACATCAATATCTATAACATAAAATGAATATCTTATAAAAATATATTTTATGATAAATCTAATGGTATTAATTTGATACTATAAATGTTAGTTTTTTTCTAGAAATTTGGTTAAAGTTTAAAAAGTTTGACTTAAGATAACTCTAGAAGTTGAAGCTTTCGGAACAGATGATGTACAAGATTTTGGGATGTGCAACCCTCAGGATTCCTGTACACTATTTTCCGTGAAAATTCTGCATTCCAAATAGAGGGCGCGCGAGTGTGGTATGGTTTGACAAAACTGCATGCAGTAGACGTTGCTTCAAGCAGGGGTTCCTAGGAACAGTACAAGTCAAAGAAACTAACTACTTCTCGTCTTCTCGGAGCAGAATCAAATTAGGCTAACTTTTTCCCATCAGTTAGTTCATCCGTCTTAAGCTGGTGGCTTAGTTTAACCCCTGTGCATGTGTTTAATAATGGGGAATCTACACACTATCATGTCATACCCTTAGCCGTACAGATACCATGGATTTTGTATGAAATCTTCAGGCGAACGGTTGGTGATGCAGCTACTTGTATATCCGCATTGGGGGCCCTAGCTAGGTGGTGGGCTGGCGGCCTTATTGTCCTAAATTTATAATAGAATGTATATACATGTTGGGGCATTTTTTTTGAAGGGCAAATTTAGATTGGATATATAATGTACTACAAGTAGAGAGGCATTTTTTTAAGCAGTTATACCCAATTTGGCAATTTATATTGGATACCTAAATGTACTATACAAGTGTAAAGGGGTACCGACATGTTCCGTCTCACTCACTTCGCAAGAGTTTTAAAAAAACAAAATAAATACCGTAGCTCTTTCATTTGTATTTGATAAATATTCTTCAACTATAGACTAAGTAAGTTCAAAAGATTCGTCTCGTAAATTATAGGTAAATTATGCAATTAGTTATTTTTTTATTTATATTTAATGTTCTATGTATGTACCGTAAGATTCGATGTGACGAGAAATTTAAAAAAATTCAAAATTTTTTTGAAAACTAAACAAGGCCATACGGATATAAAGTAAGCAGCCTGTTCTTTCTCTGGTTGGGACGTTGTTGGGCATTCTGCTTTTTTATATTAAGAAATGTTTGGTCGGCTAAAATTTAACAGATATTATAGCATATTTATAATTATAGATTATAGCAATTAGTGTCCAATCATAAACTAATTAGGCTTAAAAAATTATCTCATAAATTATTCTCTTTCTCTGACTATATTTTAGTTTTATAAATAGTCTATATTTAGACTCAGCCACTTTTTTACTCGTATACTTGTTAGACGAGCAAAATTTTGTTTGACCTCATATATTTGCACAAGCGTGATAGAAACAACCCTGCAGAACGTATAAAGGTAATAGCAAGGGTTCCTCTAATCTGCTCATGGATTCCAAAGTGCATCGCTACCATAGAGCCTTTTTTTAGCTTTAGATGATGCAACCGACGCAGAGTCCTGTCCTGTCCGTAGGAACTAGAACGTAGAAGGCTTTCAAGCAGGTGTGCGATACGCGCAGATAAGAATCAAACCCGACCATGTACAAGTAAAAAATCTCAACAAAGGCAGTCTTGTACACCGGTACAGTATGTTTCAAGCGCTCCACAGGTTAAGTATATGCCATCAGTATTTTGGAAGATGCCACACATTCAGTTAAATCAGTTCATTTTGCGGCTGAAATGACATTGCTAGAGCCTTCTCCACAAGTGCAAACATGATAGACAAACGCATCCTGCAGAAGAACGTTGACACTTCATAGCATTCGAAAATGGCACCTGCAAGAACCAGAAGCCAACTTGGAATTAACAAAGTTATCAGCAAGGGAACAAGGAGCTTGTAGCTTGTTCACGAGTAAACAAATAAGCTTGCCACCTAGCAATCATTTGCTTTGATTCCAGGTGTTGGGACATTGGCATCAGATGGCGAAAATAAGTACAGCAAAACAAACAAAGAGCAGACATGGAAGAGGCAGCTGTCTTACTAATCAGTGGTCTAGTAGTTTATAGCTTGGTATGAACTTTTTGAAGATAAGCATAATAAGCATATATCTTTGTCAATCAAATCCTGCATTGCTAACTAATACTCATTTTTTAGTATGCAGATAAAATAGTACCCAAAAAAATCTAACTTGTTGCAAGTTGTAAGAGGTGTTCATTGTCCAATGTTGCTAATCTTCCAAGTGTATATCAAAAGGAAACTATAGATATCTGACAACCATTCTGCAGTGCACTAAAGCTAGCGATCTCATACTTGGGACTCTACATGTCACATTTATCTGGTATGAAATGAACTTGGTAGCACTAAATTGGAAGACTTGCGGCTTCCACATATGGATTTCTAAACAAGTGGACATGACTAACTGAACGACCTACCATGGCAACCAAAGCAACAAAATAAACACAACTGCAAGACACACATCCATAAAGTTCTTCAAAAGGGCAGTTCAGCTATGAAATTTTGTATTGACTAGAAAGGTAATAAAAGGATTGATGCCCACTACCCAGATATAGTAAAACTTACCCCAGCAGTCCTCTTCCATGCCACTTTCTTGGTGTAATTGTTAAATTCATTGCTGACCCCTGGCGAATGATGACTAAAGATACATGACTATCCTCATTGGAAAGAGCTTCAGAGACGAGCCTTTCCTGCAATTGATCACCAGCTTCCACATTCCCAAACTTTACTATCTCATCTCCAAGTTGCAAACCATCCACAGAAGCAGGAGAACCATCTGTGATTTCATCAATCATGGCAAAAGGAAGTTTGGACACATGGTCCTCTTCCATAGGTTCACTTTGAGATGATCCAATGTGTGAAGGACTTGTTGTATCTGCATGAAATCAAATATCACAGAGATCAGAACTTTAATCACTTTCAGTTCAACAAGTCCCTGGGCCATCTTTGGTTAACTGGATGCCTTGGGTATAACATATATTTTTGCATAAACAGAGATTTATCATAATAACAACATGGCTATTGCATACTAAAATTTAAGATCATTATTATCACTTGATTTTTTTTCTAAATATTGTTTAACTTGATTATTCTATATTTCTGCCCTTACTCCTTCAAAACCAACAAGTTGGGTAGGCTAGAGTTGAAACCCAACATGAGCCCCTAGTCATGGTTCAGGTACGTCGATAGCTGCTTTCTAAGCACTCCTATCTAAACAAAGATCTCTAGGTATATTCTAACCCTTTAAATCTCTTTTTATTGCCTCCCCCCATGTCAGCTTCGGTCTTTCTCTACCTCTCCTCACATTGATATCTCGACTTAGGACTCCACAATGCACTGGTGCCTCAGAAGATCTCCTTTGGACATGGCCAAACCACCTCAACCTATGTTGAACAAGCTTTTCTTCAATTGGTGCTACCCCTAGACGGCCGCGTATATTATCGTTCCAAACTCGATCCATCCTTGTGTGACCACAAATCCAACGTAACATACGCTTTTCCGAGACACTACGTTGTTGGACATGTCGTCTTTTTGTAGGCCAACATTCTGTTCCATACAACATAGCGGGTCTAATCGCTGTTCTATAAAACTTGCCTTTAAGCTTTTGTGGTACCCTCTTGTCACAGAGAATGCCAGATGCTTGGCACCACTTCATCCACCCTGCTTTGATCCTATGGCAAACGTCTGCATCAATATCTCCATCCTTCTATAGCATTGATCCTAGATAACAAAAAGTATCTTTCTTAAGCACCACTTGACCTTCCAAACTCACCTCTCCCTCCTCGTGTGTAGCATTGCCAAAGTCGCATCTCATGTATTATGTTTATTATGTTTAGTTCGACTTACTCTAAAACCTTTGGACTTGGTTTGCTGCCACAACTCCAGTTTCCTATTTACTCTTGGCTTTCATCAACTAGCACTACATCATCTGCAAAAAGCATACACCAAGGGATGTTCCCTTGAATGTCCCTAGTCACTTCATCCAATACCAAGGCAAAGAGATACGGGCTCCAGGCTGACCCTTGATGAAGTACTATTTCAATTGGGAAGTAATCTGTGTTACCATCATTTGTTCGGACACTAGTCACGGCATTATTGTACATGTCCTTGATGAGGGTAACATGGTTGGGACTTTATGTTTGTCCAAAGCCCACCACATAACATTCCTTGGCATTTGCAGAACTATAAAAATGAATATCATATCATAAAAGATCATATCTATTCAAATTATTTTACATTTCAAATCTCATCTAGATTCTTGGTATTTTAGAAAATTCAATTGGACAAAGATTCAACAGGTTGCAGCATGCTACCGTTTGACAAGATACTGTTTGTATACTTACCAGACCTCCTCGAGGTTGATTGCTCATTCCTTGATAGCTTTGCTGAGTGTAAAATCTCCAGATTTTTATCAATTTTGTTCGTAACATCCTTGTGATCATTTCGCAATTCTGCAACAAGCATCAAACAATGTAAAATGGAAAGCATAACATTATACAACCACAACAAAGCCTTTTAGTCTATAGATAAAACCCAGCATGAGCCACCAACAAGAAGGGGAACAAAGGAAATGTATTTGAAGCAGACACATAAGACAACCAATCCACATTTTTAAATACATTTTAACAGCAAAGATAATTTTCTTTTACTCTACACTGTAAGCTCATGAGTCCAGCACAATCGAGTCTCTATCCTCTATCCCAATAGGCTTATACGGTCATACCTCGCCCACCTTTGGATGAAAACCCTAGCATTTTGTAGAAATTTATTAAATTTTTCAGCTGTGGACAACAGCAAAAGCATCGCATTTGTACTCTACCAGACTGCATCATCAGGCCACAGGCTTACTAGTGCCCTGTTAAGCAGAACAGGACTCTTGCAGCAACTCAATAGCCTACTGGACCAACTCATTCAATCAATTACACTAAGATCCCCTTTTCCTGGCTCCCCAAAAGCACCAAATTCTACTCCACCCATGGCAAATAGATTGAAGATGCATGCAAGTTGATAAACTAAACAGCTGGTTGAATAATTCTTATCACGAGTGAACATATAGCTCGCTAAACTGTAAGATATTGCGTCGCAACGAAAATCGAGCACAGCAATGGATACCAGCGAGCCTCCGGCGCTGGGCGAGCACGTTCGGGATGTCGATGTCGGACCTGGGGAAACCCTAAACCAACCGAGCCAAAACAAACAACGATTAGCGCTTAAACTGCGAAACTGAGAAGAAACTTCGGGTTTAGGCTAGGGTTTTGCGGATCTTAGGGGTACCTCGGCGTCGACGAGACCGCCGGTAATGCCCGGCCCGCCGGGCTCGGTGAGGCGGGCGATGATGGCGTCCATCTCCGCCTCCAGGCCACCCCGCTGATCCATCAGCTTCATCGTCTCCGCCTTCACGTCCGGCGCCACCATGATCCCTCCCTCCCCCTCTCTCGTCTGCAGCCGCGCAAGGAAACGGGACTGGTTCGCGAATCGTACTCAACGAGTCAGCGGTCTCTCAAGTCTCAACTCGTGTGGTGTGCAAGCAAGTCATGGACGGTTCGGTGGAATGACTGCGCACCGTTCGATCTGAAGCTAGTGGCTCAGATCGGATGGGTCCCTAAAACGGGCCTGGGCCGTGCGTGACGGCGGAGACGGCGCGTTTATTCCACGCAACACCGTCTTCTCTTCCAGAACCCTCTCATCTCCGCGTGCGGCGGCGCGATTCCTTGCTTTTTTTTTTTTCCTTCGACTTCGAGAGGCTGTGATTGTTCTTGAGTCGGATCCGGGTAACGGATTCGAGTTTGCGCCGGGCTTCTTCGGCTCCAGGTACTTCCAATCGGTAATAACCCTAATTCCTCGCTCCTGTTCATTGCTAGTAGCAAGCAGCCAAAGCACCTGTGTCGTTAGACTAGCAGAGTGGTGGCAAATAATGCTTGTTCTTGTTAAGGTGTTTATATGATTTGGTTTGCTTTTCACGTTGTTAGTTTGCGTACGGGAGAGAATAGTCGCTTCGATTTTGTCTTCAGGATTCTGCCGGGGGATTAGCCTGAAGGCTACGGGTTGCCACTGAACCCATAGAAGCAAAAATGCAGCATTCAAATGCTATATGTGGGGAATTGCAGAAAAAAAATGTCTAGGGCTCTAGACTACATTGTGTTTAGGAAAGACACCCGTGCCAACCAAACAGTCTTTGAATCACGAGCACAAATTACCAAGCTGTAGGAATTCCTTAGCACCTATGGATATTTCTCATTTTTTTCGTGCAGACCATTCATAGGAGCTCTTCACAAATATGTGAAGAACGAGCTCTGCGAGCCATAGAAGCAAAAATTGCACAATTGCACAATTGCACATCAAGGCCTAGTCTCTCTCCAATTCAAAGGTGGTTCACAATTGCACAAGCAGGACAAGTGGTAGAACAGCGTACTGACCAAGCAAAGCATTGCAAGATACATGCCAAAGTATCTTGTTCTTAATATAGCATGCATCTGTTAAGTGTTAACAGTGGATTATTGATAATCTAAATATTATTGCTGGCTAGAGCGAAGACCTTCCTGAGCGGAGTGTAATTGGATACAATACAAATGTCTTAATATTATTTTATTGCTGTGTCTTTTTTGCCTGGTTACTTGTATTGTCATTGTTTTCCTTTGTTGTAACTTTTTAGTTGTAGTAAGTACTTTTGGCCATAAGTCCATATCTTGTCTAGTTCTAACATCAACAACTTGAGTCGTCTGGATACTATTGACACATAGCCAAATTTCTGTTTGGTGACCATTTTTGCATGCCTCTGAAAAGTCTTCTATCGCTAAATGGGTCCATGTTACTGTACTAGGTTAGTTGTGATGTATAAATACATTATCCACTGAGAGTAGTCATATAAAAATTTCTCTAGAAATTTCAATTCTGTAAAACACGTATGGCATAAGTTTCTATTCATCAAAATCTCATGTTGTTGGTGTGATCCAACCTTGGAGGAACTAGGCAGTTGTTAAGAAGAGAAACACCATGTTAGCTGTGGAAAGCTAGCTGCTCTGGTCTAGTGTTTCCCTTGGGGAGGAGGACTCTTCTCCCTCCTTTGTACTATTCTTCTTTTTTCTCTCTTAATGAAATGATACACAGCCCTCTTGTGTGTTCGAGAAAAATAAGAAGAGAAAATAGGCACCCAAGTTCAAGCCGAGAGAGGACTTGAACCTAGATGGTTGGGTGCATGACCACACCTCCCATCCAAATAGTTGAACAAGGCTCACTTCCTAAATCTCATGTTTGTTGAAAATCCAACCGTTGCCCATCCTGTCTGATTCATTGCTGTTTCAATTCATTCCAGATATGGGGAACACTGCATCTGTGCAAACTGAGGCTTCAGATTCAGCGCAGCAACCTGCCACAACAGCTTCTGCACCTGAGACGAAGCCGAAAAAGAAGATCTGTTGCGCTTGCCCAGATACAAAAAAGCTGAGAGACGACTGCATCGTGCAGAATGGTGAGGATGCCTGTGGAAAGTTCATCGAAGCTCACCTGCAATGCCTGAGAGCCGAAGGGTTCAGTGTCTGACACGTTACTCCATCATGGCAACTCCACACCTGTTTCTGTGGTAGTCCGATTTTGATCATGAACAGCATATGATGAATAAGAACTTCTGGTAGAGTGATAGGAAGAACTCAGTTTTATTTCTAGACTGTAAAGGGAAAAAATTCCCCCTGAACATTGCCAGTTTGCAAGAGGGTTTGTGCCTTTTTCCAAGGCATTTTGTGCCACACATATCTGCAATTCTTGATGATACTGGTTGGAGATTGAGCACTACACCGTATGGAACCTAGAGCTTTCAATGACTTGTTCTAGTGATGTATGAATGAAGAAGATATTACCCTACACCTTTGTAGTTTTGTTGCCAATGGATGTTACCTCCATAGCTCCACGTACCAGCACCACTCTGTACCACGCACATGTTTGTGCCGGTGCTCATATCGTGTGGATGCCAACATGCGTAGGTTCTGCACACAAATGCCTTCTTTTCTTGTTTCAAGGTTGCGTGGAATGTAAGCACTGACTTTGAAAGCGAATCTGAAGCCCGCAGCTCTCTTTTTCTATCTTATTATCATCTTATTTTCCAATTCCAAAAAGAATTTTGTGCTGGTGGGGTGGACTGCTTTGTTTCTTTATGACGGTAATCATCATCAAGCGATCAATGATGATCATTTCTAGCATCATCTATATGATGGTACATTTTGTCCAAAAAGAAAAGTATGATGGTACATATCATCAATATACTGATCCCTTCATTGTTACTGAAAATTATGTCATTATGTATTCCCTACATTGTCATCCAATTTTATACTGACATAAGGGATAAAAAAGAATAGAATCTATGGCATTGAAGGAAAACTCATAATTTTCAATGCTAATAAAGGAATCAAATTTGGATGGCAACGAAGGATTTTCCTTTTCCTTTTCCCAAAGCAGCTTCTTGGTAAAAAAAACATTTCAATCTTGCTAACGATTTTTTTTAAAAGATAGCTTACATGCTGAGTTGAATAAATGAACTATTATGTTGTGACTACAGCATAAACGATGTTAATTGTGTTGACCACACATTGAAACAGGATAAATGAATGTGAGTTTTCCTCCGGGAGTCACACTAAATTTCATATATTTCTAGATTTTTTATTTAGTGAGTAATATTTTTGTTAGAAGCTATATTTTTTTATTGAGTGAAAATATTTTTTTTATTGAGCGATCCTTTTTCAATCTAACCTATAGCTTTTTCTCATGAAACTATAGATTTTTATTTTATTGAGGAACATTCTTGCCATAGCCTAGAATACTTTTTAATGAAGCCTTCAACTTTTCTAATTTGAGCAGAATATCAAAAGTTTCAACTGTTTAACACATGCGTGACTGCATATAAGAGAAGTCCATAAACCTATGTCCAATACTTTTGAAGTTATACTATTTTATTCTTGTAGATGTGGATATGGATTTTTTTTTAATAAGCCAATTATATGTACAATAGTTATTGGAAGAAGAAAATGAGGAACTTTTAAATATTGTGTATATGGTCAAGACATGTAATGTGATATGCAATATAAAGAACATTGTATTGTCAAGCCGAGGAGTTAGTAGGGTCACTTAACTATAGATGGTATATAAACGAGCTACACATAGACTGTTCGCTTGCCAGAAAAGTCATGCTCGAAATATTATCGCTGATTTTATTATGAGAGAAAATTATTGTTGAATGGTTGTCAGATTCGGTAGATAAACTCAAACGAACAGGGTCAATATTATCCGATCTTCAAGTTTGGATGCCTAGCGCCTCAACGGTTCTACAAGTCCTTTATGTATGTCAAAATTGTTATAAGAGCATCTCCAACAGTTATGTAATTGGACTTTGCATTCTTGAAATTTGCCAAAAACCTTAAAAATTACTCTCCAACAGTTTTGCATTTCACTTATGCATTTTGGCAAACTTGGCATTTGATGGACCAAACTTGGCATTTTTGCATAGGCACAGTGGCTTGGCAATTTTTATATCTCGAGAATCTTGGACTCCTTGTCGTGTCCGTACCCCCCACGTCGCGGTAGTTTCCCGCAAGACGAGTCCTCCCCACGCGCGACTCTTTTCTTTCCCCCGCGCGCCGCCTCCTTTCTTGCGCACGCCACCTTCTTTCTTCGTGCAGGGACGAAGAGATCCATCGCCGCCTCCTTTTCTTGCAGCGACGCGAGGCTAGGAGATCCATCGCCGCATCTTCACCGTGCCGCTCCTGTACCACAATGCCGTCATCTTGTTGGGGTTCCCCGCCGTGAGGAAGACGTCGAAGTCCACGCGCTGCTGCAACGTCGAGTTGATCACGGAGATCGATCGCGGCAAAGGAACGCGCGACAGGCGAAGGAATTGTGCGCGAAAAAGAAAGCGCCCGCGCGACGCGCGAGAAAATTTCCCGGAAGATGAAAGATTCCAGAAAAAAATAGTTGGGTCCACTATTTTGGGAAATGTCAAGTCAAAAATACCAAACATTTGGAGATGAACTTATTTTTCCTTTGACAAAACGTTTAGGGACTTGGCAAACTCGAACAAATGGCAAATTCCAATTGCATAACTGTTGGAGATGCTCTAACACTAGTAGAATTATATTATGTGATGTTTAACATTAAGGGTAGTTTTGAAACACAGTAATTTCATATGAATTGTGTAGAAATTTCACAGGAATTGATTTACTTTCACAAGGAAAACACAGGAAACCAAAAAAAATGCATTCTAGTTATTTCCGATTTTTAGAATCTATTTCCGTAAATTGCCTGTACAGATATAATCACTATATTTAGTTGTTTTTAATTAAAAAATGGTGAAATAATTATGTATATAGGACTATATTATTTGCTAATTATAAAAATCGTTATGAATATTCCAACTCGAGTCGGAGTGGTGGAGCACCCGGTTAGGGATGAAAACGGTACGGATATTTTCCGACCGTATTCGAGACCGAATTCGTTTAGAGGGATTCAGATCAGTCCGTATCCGAGTCCGAATGTTCAACATACGATACCGTATCCGTATCCGAGTACTTAAATCGTATATTTATGATGTCGACATCCAATCGTATCTTATCCGACATAGTTGACATTATCCGTATTCGAATCCGAATTCGACCAGAAATACGAAAACAAATATGATATCGATGATATCCGTCCGTATCCGATCCGTTTTCATCCCTACACCCGGTCACGGCGCCGCCACCCCCGCTATAAATCCGCCCAACCCGAGTAGAAACCCAACAAAAGAAGAAAGAAAGAATTTCTTGGGCGTTCTTCGGTTTCGTTCTCACGCAGTTCTGTTCGAGTTCGGCGCCGCGCCGTCAAGTCCCCTGACCGGCCTTGCGCGAGGGAGGAAGAGGCGAGGAGAAGATGCAGATCTTCGTGAAGACCCTGACGGGGAAGACCATCACCCTCGAGGTGGAGAGCAGCGACACCATCGACAACGTCAAGGCCAAAATCCAGGTGCGTGCTCCCCATCCTTGTTCTTGTTGCTACCGGCGAGTTGTTTTGACCTATCTATATGCGACGAGTCGATGGTCCGATCGATCCAAGTTTACCCTAGCTGTTGTGATGTTCATCCGATGTTACTTGGATTGATCCGGTCAGATTAATGTGGAAGTTTAGTTTTGGGAATATATTATTGATGAGGTAGTTTGGATTGCTAGGCTGAGCAGATATAGCATATCCGGAAGGTTGTGTTTTTGACTGCTTAAGTAAACGTATTCAGTACTATGTGTAATTTTGTTGTTTTAAATACAATTGCGCCTACAACTGAAGCACACTAGAGTTCCAACAATTATGCTAGTTTCCGAGTTGCAACAATTATGCTAGTCTCCTTTAAAAGTAGGTTCATTCAATAGAAATTGATGCAGCTTGATATAATATAAAAAAAAATCTGTTCCTTGTACTCACAGCAATACTTATTAAATCCATTATGATGCAAAGAAGAATATATTCTCTTGTTTTTATTGCTATATATTTATGGACTTTTTAAGTTAATCTTCTAAAAGATGCTTCCACTAATTTCATGCATATATGTGCATGATGCTAGATATAGTGGACATCTTGAGATGCAGCCTATTATAGGGTTCAATGTTAAAAAAACAATTAAGGGCAAGTGTATGTGTCTTGTTAGGCATCCTTTATTTTATTCCCCTAGAAATTCTCACTCTGCCGTTTTGCTCTCCTCAAGTTATGTATATGTGTCTTGTTAGGCATCCTTTATTTTATTCCCCTGGAAATTCTCTCTGCGGTTTTGCTCTCTTCAAGTTATCTCTGTTTTTTTTCGGTAGTCTATGTATAGTGCATTCTTATAATTTCCTATTTGAAAAGTTTATATGCAACCTTGCACTATGACAAATTGGTCATTGGTTTGTAAACTTTTCCTACCACGACCTTAATCATGCTTTGGAGATGTCACCGTTATGTTCTGTGAGTTAGTGGTCACTACATCTTCAATTTGATACTAAAGAGTTGACATGTTATTTTGTTCACTGTCACAGGACAAGGAAGGGATTCCCCCAGATCAACAGCGACTGATATTCGCTGGCAAGCAGCTGGAGGATGGCCGCACACTGGCTGACTACAACATCCAAAAGGAGTCAACTCTTCATTTGGTCCTCAGGCTTCGGGGTGGAACCATGATCAAGGTCAAAACTCTCACTGGGAAAGAGATCGAGATCGACATAGAACCCACTGACACGATTGATAGGATCAAGGAGCGTGTTGAAGAGAAAGAAGGCATTCCTCCCGTGCAGCAAAGGTACCCTGCAGATTTTAGTTATATCTGCAACTGCTAATATTTGTTCTTCAAAATGCTTATTCTACTTGAAACCAATTATGCTTTCCTGACGTCTGATGCTGATGAAGTGATTTCTGTCGCCTTTGCAGGCTCATCTATGCTGGTAAGCAGCTTGCCGATGACAAGACCGCAAAGGACTACAACATCGAGGGTGGTTCTGTCCTCCATCTTGTCCTTGCTCTGAGGGGTGGTTACTAGTCTAAACCTGATGAGCCAGACAGATAAACTGTTATGTTGGCTGCGAATTGTGCAGACCTGGTGATGTGGAACTTGCAAAGAGATAATAACATATATCAGCTTTGCGCCTGTGCCCAGTGGAAGGGGATGTCTTCCATGTTATTATCTGATATCTGATTCAACGGAATTGTTCCAGATTTACCTGTCTTGGCTTTTACACATTTTTATTGTTATTATTTGAATCTTGTTGCTGTGTTCATCGTTTTCATACCTTGGGTGTGGTTGCATCCGCTAGTACTAAAAATACGGGGAAAAAAAGGTTAACACGAATCTTGTTCTTTTTATTTATACTGTAGTTTCCTGCTTTTTATTTTTGATCAAACTGCAGTTTCCCCCACTTATTATGTGTAGATAAAAGCAGGCCCAGATTATACAACCAAAGAGAATGTGATTAGTTGTTTCGCTCTCCCCGCATATTGTCTGAACATTTTAGTGGCCTTAAATTCCAGACTCACTTGTCTCATCTTTTGCAGTGTTAACTTATCAGCACGGCTTATTAGCCATTGTCTTTGTTATTTGGTAGGATTGATTCGTGATGGCAGTACTGCGTGATGTGATCCATGTCTTACGAAGTGATCTGATACAAGGTGTTGATTTTTCCTTTTACCTTTGCCACAGAAACATTTTCAAGAACGCAGGCCCTGGATTTGCTCCCAGTTGAAATTACACTACAGTAAAAGCTACAGCATGGATGGATCACATAGAGAACAGCAGATTGATCTGCCACTACAGTAAAAGCTACAGCATGGATGATCACATAGAGAACAGCAGATTGACCTGCTTACAAAAAGAGGATGAGCAGCAGCTGATTACCTTCCTTCTGTACAACAACCTAAACCAGAGCTCTAAACTAGGAGGGGGAAAAACCCTCTAAGAAACAGAGTACCGCCTGTTCCTAAGAGGGGGAAGAGGGGAGGGCTTCACTTCTGCAGGCTTTGCTGACAACGGTGGGCTCTGCGAGCTACCAGACGTCTCTGAGCCTTTGCCGCCATGCTCGCCCTGCCCCTTGCTGCTCCACAGCTTGTCAAAGATCCTCCTGGATCGCGACTGCAGCAGGATGCCCCCAATCTGGTCCTTAAAGCTGTTCCTTCCGCCCCTGTGCTCGCTGATCCGGTGGTGCTGGCTCTCCCTCGCGCTCAGGCTTGTCACCTGCTTATTTAGTGAGTTTGGATGTTTCGGTATCCGCCTTTCACAGGGGTCACATTGATCCTCCATAGGCCGTGTGCAAGCTTGTTCTCCATTGTCAATCAGGGCGAGTTCTTTGCTTGAGCCAGCCCTCAGCTGCTGGAAGAAAAGGACCTGAACCACCAACCGGAGAGGCAGGCGGTCATTTTGTGTGGCGTGCATGGATGCATCTGTGCTGAGCTTCTTGACATCCACCAGGCTGCAAATCTTCTTCTTCTCAGATTTATTTATGTCTGGGTGTTCCTGATTAGAATGAACAAATTTATGATTCATAGTATAAACAATCAAACAATGTTCAATAGCAACCATTGAACATCGACCTAGACGCATGAAGGGTTCGCCTTTTATCTTTGAACATACCTTGAGATATGCATCGACTGCGTAGTACAGGTTATCATGAACAGGCCTAGCCACTTCTGGCACGGCTGTCGCTAGTTCAACAAACATAGACAATGAAAGGTCTTGATCTGAAGCTACTTCAGACAGGTAGCCATCAACAAGCTCTCCTACCGACAAAGTGGATTCTTGCTCAAAGTTGAGCTCAATCATCTTTTCATCAGACTTCTCAATGAAACCACCATTATGAGACAGCGCAGTTCTTGCAACAAATCTCTGGACAAGATTATGCACCAACCGAACATCATATGTACCATCATTAGGTGAAGTAGAAGGTAATAAGAGATCCTTAACAGTAGCCTTGTGCAACTGGAAGCTGATCCTTCTGATAAGCTCTTCCTTCACGTGCTCCCCACCTCCAACTAGTATAGCCACTTTCAACAGTTTCAAGAGAAATCTGCAAGAACAACCTGAACTCTTATCAGATGGCAACAACCATATTATTGTCTCGACCAGACATTGATTCCTTCTCATGTAATCCTCGGCAACCAATGCATCGTAGGAGTCCGGCAGCCATCTAACTGCATAGGCTTTAAGTGCCTCTCCTATCAATTCAGGTGACATTCTCCCCTTGGATTTAACAGCAACCATGACTCTCTTGTACAGGTCAACATCCAATTCACACAAGTCCTCAACCCACCAATCTTTGGGAGCTATTGATGGTTTTCCTGCCGACTCGACTATTTCAGCACAAGTTCCTCCTTTCTTGCTATTATGACTGTATGACCAGGTTACATTGGCAGGATCCACAGATGTCTTCGAAGCGATGGCATCGATACATCTACCCACGACCTTCAGCTCTTCAGACCATGGTAATAGGGCCTTTGTACTCTGGAGAACAATGATGGAATCCTTCCAGCTACGAAGTATGCTAGAATTTATGAAGACCTCAATTTTAAATATCAAGTTCCCCTTTTCCATATCTTCAGTCATTTCAAGATACTCCGCTGCACATCTTGCTGCTACAACATTGTGTGGACTGAGGGTGACCACCATCCCATAGCAGAACTTGGCACATATTTCAAATGATTTTGCTCCCCCAGGAAGGTCATCTATGCGAACCTCATCAGTCACCTCCTCAGCGGCCTTAAGAACTAATCTTTGAAGCTTGCTGCTCTTGGAAAGGAGGGGAAACTGTATATGACAACCAATAATAGAAGGCAATCACCACTCATGTATTGTTACGTATATGAATAATATATCCAACACAAAAGTAAAAGCATCCAAAGTAAAACATAAGCGAATTGCAGATAAGATGCGTTAAGTAATTGGTGGTTGGATTATTTAGTCGCACAGTGACAAAAAAATTCTTTCAGTTAAATTTTCAGCTGAACTATTGTCACAGAATTTTTTTATATATATAAATGTCAGTAAAAAGGAACATCTGAAGTAGTATCTGGTAGATAAAGGAAAGAGACAGCCCAACAACAGTCTTGAGCGAAACATAAATGTGAGAACGTTCTGTTACTAGAGTATGACATAACCCCTCAAATTTGTATTTTAAGCCAGAAGGCCTCAGGAAATGACTAAATATGTATCTTAAATAGTGCTCACTTAGAAAACCTGTGTCATTATTATAAAAAATAGATACAATTCTAAATCAGTGCAATAGTAGAAAATACTGGGCACCGACCTTGTGTAAGTAAAATTTTACTTGGCCAACATGCACCACAACATCTGTTGCAAGGTCAGAGACCACATATCTGCATGCATCAGCAAAAAATTGTAAGCAAAAGGCATATTGCAGAATAATACACAAATATATTTCTCATAATAATCACGGAAAGATAAGTAGTTTAGTCGATCACTTTCAGATTACTCATATCACTACATCAGTCATGCACAGTCTAAGATCGATGCCAAAACTTTATGAACCTAAGAGTTACCGGAGATTAAGAATCCACAGTCAACTTGTGTGTCCCACCAATGCATGGCTTTTGATGCACCATCAGCAGTCAGGCATATCGACAACAATGTATGTGTAAAGCTTATCTTAGACTCTAAAGACCTGTCAAAGACCTGCACTACCGGCCAATAATGGAGGCAAACATGCAGTAGCTGTAATCACTTGACTGTACAGGGCGCTTTCCAGTTATTCCAGTTCAGCTAACAAAAGCAGCCAAAGGCGTCACTATTGTTGGCCAAAGGCGTCATTAGAGTTGGTAAACAGCACACGCACGCAATGGGTTGGACACTAAGATCCAAAATCTCTGATGTTCGCTTGAGCTTAACACCAACCCTTTCCCCCACTTATGGAGAATCTGGATGGCCCAAACTGAGATCTTGCAGTTCCTTCGTGTGGTTAACCAACCTCAAAAGCATATCACCACAAGATCCACCACGAAAGTGCCACTTACTACTGCCACTTTGCACTCATGAGTGGTGCAAAAATACTACTGGTTTGTTTCCAAAGATAAGTTGGTGACGAAGCAACTTGCGGTGGATTCTTTAACTGAAGGTAAAGTGAAGGCTGATCAATGATTAGGAAGATGGTGAGATGACCATCGTTTTCTACTTTCCTTAACAATAAACTAGGCCAGCTAACTTTACCAAGTTGCCCAGATAAAACAGCAAGACGTAGTGGTATCTACCTTATAATAACACAAGAGTAAAGCATAATGCTTCTACCCCCTCAGATCTGACCTACACTAGCCACAAAAGAGCAGATAAAGCAAGTACAAATTCAGATAAAAAAGCCTACAACAAAGCCATACACTTTCTAGCCAGGAAATAAAATAGAACAATCCGATTCAAACGCAAGCACAGCACTAACGGACACCAAGGAACCTGTTATAAACAAGAACAGTGATGAAAATAAACTAGGTTTCTGCTCAATGACCCAATGATGAATCGCATCTCGACGAGAGCTATTTTTTAATCAGAGGATTGCCCATCACGGTAAAACAAATCGCTGAACAGCTAGCAAGTAGTGTGACGACAAGGGGATGGACACAAACAACTAATCCCAAGAGAAACAAAGAATGCCAGCGAGAAATTTTGAAAAAAAAATACATAGATCTATTAGCTCAGAAAATCGCAGCATACATACAACAGATAAATAGAATGCAGAGAGTACTCCCAACCCCCAATCCCCAAAAAAACAAAACACGCGCGGAAACTGGTAAGAAAATAGCAATACAGCATTGTTTTATAGCCCGTTCAAGCGGCCGGTTCAGATGAATGAAAAAGGTCAAAGCTTTTGGACGAAACCGCAAGTACGAACGAATTTGATGGTATTGGCAATCAAAAAAAGTGCGCCTATCTAGGAGGAGTATGTAACCAAAAGAAAAAAAAAGGAAATCCAAGTACAATGTCACGTCGAAATCAAGGAAGGAGGCACGAAAGGACAAAAGAGTTGGTTATTCTGAAACCAAAGCAGCAGGACGACAGTCCAAACAAGAACATGGTGATGCAAGAAGGTTTGGACTTTCGAACCACCCCCCATGTTAGCACCCGCCACCTTCACCACCACCATCTCACAAACACAAAACAGAGGTGTTCTTCTAGTTCCTCGAAAGGAATCCCTCCAAATGAGTACTAGTAGATGGGAAATCAAAGAGATGAGTGTTTGGCGCCACCCCTAATCGAGTGAACAGTACTGTTGCATCATTCGACTTCGACCGCAGGGCCAGGGGACGAGTCCGAGCAGGTTGTTGTTGTTGTTGTTAATCAGCAGGACTCGAGCGTCCTTTTTTTAAGTCAAAGAAAAACACAGATTTTTAACAAGATCGAGAGGATGCGGCGATCCTAGGGAGCAGCGTTGGGTAGACAGACGCCATAGAACATACATACTGGAACTGGAAGGCAGCAAGCAAAGATCACCGTACCGAGCCTGACTGCCTGCCTGAGCAGGAAGAGAGAGAGAGAGAGAGAGAGAGAGAGAGAGAGAGAGAGAGAAGGAGGCGTGTGTGTGCTCACCGGACGTCGGCGCCGTCGGACTGGAAGGCATCGGGCTTGGAGCCCAGCTTCATGAACTTCATCCTCCCTGCTCCCCTCTGTCTCCTCGGCCGGCCGGGCGCGGCTGGGCTCCTGCGCGCGCGCCTTTTCTCCTTCCTTTTCCTCAACAAAGCCGTGCTCCCATGCACCGACCGCCGCACCGCGGCACGAGAAAGCAAAGCAAAGCAAGCAAGCAGCCGGGACCGGGAGCTTTGCTTGCAAGTGCCGCGCGGCTACCGCTGCTGCTGCTGCTGCTGCTCCAACGAACCAAGACGGGGGAAGGTTGGTGAGTGGGATTGAGCGCGGCAATTAAGGGAGGGAGAGAGCGGGGCTTTGGAGGAGCGAGGACGGAGGAATCGGGACGGCGAGCGACGAGCAGGGGAGGAGGAAGAGGAGGCGGGCAGGCCAATGCCAATGATGCCGTGGCGTGTGAGTGATGGGATATTATTAAACTCCCCCCTCTGGCTCTCTCGATCGCTCTGCTCTCTGCAGTGCACTCCACCCAAAAAACACTCTCTCTCTACACCTCTTTCCCTCTGCTCCGCCTGCCAAAGCCGCCCTTCTCGTCGCTTGTTGCAATGTCAATACGGCATCTCCCTCCTCTCTCTCCCTCTCTCTGGTCTCTGCCCAGCCCAGAGCCCCAGGCTGTGCTGTGGCGTACGAGTAGCCTTTTTCGACCTCCCAATACCCCTCTCCCTCCCCCTGCGGCCTCTGCCTCTCTCTGTGCTGTGCTGCCGCGCCTCTTTTCCTTCACTTCAACGCTCTGCTCTGCGAACAGCAGAGCAGAACCACATTTCGCCGTGGCATGGCAGTGCGTACTCCACTGTTTTTAGCATGGCTAATTGCGCGCTTAATCGGTTCGCTTTTAGCATTTGCCTGCACAGCTTTATTAATAGTAGAAGAACGTTTCAGGGTGCGCGGTGGCCGGTGGGTGGTGCCATCCGTGACTGTGTGTTCTGTCTCTGTGGGTGCATCGCAGACTCGCAGTGGGTTGGAAGCCTTCGCACTTCACACAGCACACGTCCCTTTCTGTGTGTGCACCGCGCTACGCAGCAGCAGCCAGCAGGAGAGCAGGGCCACGTTTTTATTTTATTTTATTTTTATTTTTCCTGAAGAGAGAATTTGAGGCCGAGGCAGTGACGTCGTACTCGTACCGCAATATCCTTCCTCCTCTCCTCCTAACCCCCTCACGTAGACTCCCTTCTAGAAGGTTTCGTTCTCCGAGTTCTCAACACTGATGATCATTCGGAGAAGATCCGAAATCTTTCTCCTTTTGAAGGGACCCTTTGGAATGCAAGATTCATTTTTTGGTTTCTATATTTTTTTTCCAGTGAGAATAAATTGATTGGGGTAAAATTCCTGCCACAATTATTTCTGTGAAACCCTCGCGGTTCGTAACATCAGACATTTCTTTGATAGCCACGCGGTGCCTAGCTAAGGCCATGTTTGGTTCACGCGATAAATTTTATCACCTATCATATCGAATATTTGGATATATACATACAGTATTAAATATAGACTATTTACGAAACTAAAAATATATCTAAAGAATAATTTACAAGATAATTTTTTAAACCTAATTAGTTTATAGTTAGACATTAATTAACAAATAAAATAAAAATACTACTGTATCTGTTAAACTTTAACATTCACAGTCAAACACCTTTTAACATATAGATACACAAGAAACCAGCAAGTTTCTCATGAAAGTCTGCTAGTGAAGTTGGTTGGTGAACCCATCCGGGGTGAGCGTCGACTTGAGGGCTTGTTTAGATAAAAAAAACTTTTTGAATTTTGACACTGTAGTATTTTTATTTTTATTTAACAAATATTATCTAATCATGAAGTAATTAGGCTTAAAAGATTTGTCTCGTAATTTATAGGTAAACTGTACATTTAGTTAATTTTTTTATTTGTATTTAATGTTTTATGCATGTGCCGTAAGATTCGATGTGATGGTGTATTTAAACAAGGCCTGAGTTTGTCAGCCGAATATACCGGTCATTCAGTAGTGTTTTTCTCTTACAATAAATCAATAACAGTACACCTCACAACTCCTCACACAAATCAGCTAGTGGAGTGGGCACTGGCCACTGGGCAAGTGGGCAGCCATGTCAAACTGACAACCAGATACAAAGGCCTGCTTTAGTTTCGATTTTTTTTAATTTTTATAGTACTTTTATTTTTATTTGATAATTATTATTCAATCATAAACTAGCTAAATTTAAAAGATTATCTCGTAATTTACAGGTAAACTGTATAATTAATTTTAATTTTTATCTATATTTACTATTTTATACATGTGGCGCAAGATTTGATGTGACGAGAAATCTTTGAATTTTTTTTTGATTTTAGGGTGAACTAAAGTACTAAACAAGGCCGAGCTATACGGACTACTGTAAAAGACGACGTCACTTCCGCCAAGAACTGCTCCAATCTCAAGTCCTGGTCAATTGTATCGTACGTGCTAGATGTACTCTCTCCGTCTTAAAAAGACTGTTGTTGTTGATTTTCAGATATATTGTTTGACCATCTGTTTTATTAAAACTTTTTGTATAAATATCATCTATTTTGATATGACTTATTTGATCATTAGAGATACTTTAATAACGATTTATTTATTTTAGAATTTGCATAAAAATTTTAAATAAGACGAGTGGTCAAACATGATTAGTCAAAGTCAACAACAATAGTCTTTTTAGTACGGAGAGAGTACGTAGATGCAATTGAAAACAGAGCTCTTCGAGTCGACTCAAGTACAGACGCTCGCCTGTGAGACCGACTCGGCGACTCATCATTTCTTTATTATTACGTCTGTCCTAGAATAATATAATATAAGATGTTTAATTTTTTTTTACTCAAGTTTGAGTACGGATCTTATTAAAAAAATTATACAAATACAGTAAAATTTAAGTTATTTTAAAGAACTTTTATTAATAAATCATACCAAAGAAGTAATATTTTGCATAATTTTATAGTAATACAAATAGTCAAACTTGGTATTAAAAAAATCAAACGTCTTATAATTTAAGATGGAGGCCTCCATTCTAAATTATAAGTTGTTGTGACTTTTTGGTGTATTCATTTTGCTATACATTTAGACATATATTATATCTAGATACATAGCAAAATAAATATAAAAAATTAAAACGGCTTATAATTTTGAACAGATAGAGTATTATTATTATTATTATAGGTTTTTGCCCACTCAAAATACAGATCATGTGCATGCATGGAGTCAAAATAAATCCATTCTCAGCCTTTTGCCTCCTCATTAAACTTACTTACATACATAGACGATAAAGTTTTGTGGCAATGTAAAAGGGCTCATGGATCTCTTTCTTTCAAGCTTATCTTTAAAGACCAAAACCAGCAGCTAATAATGCCAGAATTTGCTAAAGGCGAGACAGTCACTACTGGAGCTGGCCGAAGATGAGATGGCCCATGGCGGATGTGCACCGTCCGTGCTCCTCAAGAGGTGCGGGCGGATAGCGGTGTAGAGCATGTCACATATTCTAGCATCTAAACGAGATGACCATCTTGTCTTAAAGCATTTGGGGCTAACCAGTAGGATGCCATCTCTATCCACGTCAGCCATGAAGACGTACGGAGAAATCTACAGCGGTGACTCCGGCAACATACAGAAGCTTTTTTTTTTTTTGAAGGAAAACATACAGAAGCTTCATGAGTTGTTTTCGCACGGACGGCAACATGGGTTCACACAAGCAGCGCCATCGCCGCTCAGCATCCCGGGCATATATAGGCCTTCTAGTCGACACCGCAATTAAGGTTGATCAGTGTTCAATATAATAATATAGATTTTAGTACACTAGGATGTGTTTGAGCGTCTATGTACAACTTTTTGGCCACCTGGGATGCCGGTAATAGGTGCATTATATTAACAATAGTAAATACAAACCACAACGAGATGGACATCCTCCTCTTACCTCCGAACGTCCACTTTGCAATTTAATGTAAAAACGTGCAATCCTTTTGCGCAATAGCCAGATGCCAGATTTTGCAAGGTAACCGACCTTTAGTAGCGTACAACCATTGTAATGATGAGTACATATTCTAGAGTTCACCCCATCAACTACATACGGAAAGCTTTTCTTCCATCCACGGGCCTATGGATGCCCTAGAGAAAGCTTGCGGGTTAATCCAACGAATGAACAAAGCCGGCCGGCCAGATGCATCTCACCTTTCACTGAGAAGCTAGCTAATTTAAGCTCGAGGCGATCGATGGCGGAGGGCACGTCACGCTCCGATCATTGATGATTCCAGGATGGGCTCTGATGACAAGGATACGGAGCGCGAGGGAGAGGATCACCTGAAAACAATAGGTTAACCAAAAAGATTAGGCGCAAAAGGGCAGCATGATCCTTGATTAATTCTATTCTATTTGCATCGGCGACCGACCGATCTCTTCTATTCTACAGTAGTTAATTAGGCCCATGCATTGCCATGGAAGTCGCCCAGCCGACCACCACCTTTCTGTGCATGCGCGACGACCCTGCTGCATGCCTTTCTCGCTCGCCGTCGACGGCCGCCGCGCGCGGGCCTGGCGCTCTATTCGTTTGGCTCATAATTCATAGTTGAAACTGTTGATGCAAAACTGATCTGCAAACACAAAGGGCTAATACCCGATTCAAACGTTAAGGCGTGCCAGCCGATTTGACCTTGCTATCGGCAAAGGTGATAACTCGAATACTTTAGTCCTGACAACAGCGATGCGCCCGGATGTCACGGCTAAGAGGTACTCACGCGGAACTCGAGAATACGCCGAGCTTAAGTCGACGAATTCCTAAGAACTCGTAATAAAAAGAAAAAAGTATGACGAAGTCGTCGAAAAGTAGATGCTAGAATATGAGTAAAAACGTGTATTTGATTGATTTCTTCTCTTTTTATTACAAGGTCTTAGGGTTTATATTTATACCCTGCTCAAAGAGCTACAACCAGACACGATTAGAATTCGAATTCCAAATTACACGGAATCCGTATACAAAACGATGTAAATAATTAAGGAAATAATAAAACTATCCTTCGTGACAAACCGAAACTCCTCCACATGACAACTGGCAGCTTCCGGACTCCTCCTTCGCATCATCGGCAATCCCCTTGCCATAGTCATCGGCAGACCCTTTTATCCAGCCATCGGCATCGGCAACCATCCTCATCAGCAACCCGCATCGTACTGCCACCCTATCCTACCATCCTAGACACGTGCCTAAAAATGGTGTCAAAGAAACTGATTTTTATAAGAAAAAAAACACTGCTCAATGGTTAACAATTCTTGTGACGAAAAGAGGGTGTCTCGCTCGCTCACCCGACGCCCCCAGACCGACGCGATCGAGCCGGTGGCGACCACACCGTCCACACGCACAGCAAGAAGTCTGCAATGCAATGCAACTGCATGCATGCATGTCGACGGCATGGCATGGTCCGCAACAAATGCGAGAGGACGACGATCCGTGTGGGCACGGGGGCGAGCCGTACTACGTGCAGATGGCTCTGTTTTTTGTTTCGTTTCCTTCCTTGACGGATCGGCATGATGATGATGGATCGCTCGAGCGAGATTTCGCGCGTGGCCACAATCATCAATGCAATATGGTTGGTGATCGTCGACGGAAGCTTGTTCGCTTAAGTTTATCTATAAATTTACTAATCATTAAGTAGTGTTTTTTAATTATAACAAATCAGTTCAGCCATGGCGTATGACCAAGCGAACAGGCACGCACGCGTGAACGACGGGCGTCGTCAGGTCGATTCGAATTCGAGGTGTGGCCACCGGACGGGCGGAGGAGGTCGGAGGATTTGTTAATTTTAGAGGCGAGCCGGGCGAGAATCTTGGTCAAACGACGACGGACGGGCCGGGGCTGGTGAAGAACTTTGTGGCTAAATAAACTAATCTGCACCGGTACCGGCTTTGCCAAAAGGTACCATTTTTAGATGCCGATACTCTACCGCATGCAGCAGATCGATCGAGGTATCTATGCATGCATATGCATGGGACTGGTTGATGGGACTGTAACACATGGGATCATACATGCACGTTGGTGCAGTAGTCACCAAAAAAAAACAACAACAACGCTGTAGTGGAGTCAACTCATGGTCCGTGTGCTCTCTAGAGTTTGTAGAGCATCCTTGGCAACAAAGTCAACTTGCATCTCATATGAACTTAATAATACAAAGGGATATATATTCCCTCCATCCTAAATTTTAAGTCATTCCAAGAATTTTCGAAAGTTAAAGCATCTCAAATTTGACCAAAATTATAGAAAAAATTTATTACAAAATTTTATGGCATCAAATAGATATACTATGACAATATAATTAATGAAAACCTAATGATACTTAGTTGATATTATAAATATTATTATCCTACGATATAAATTTGGTTAAACTTTAGATGCTTTGACTTTCTAAGATTTTTTAAATGACTTACAATTTAGGATGGAGGGAGTAAGAAATAGAGATATTACTTTCTTCATTCCTTGTAATAAATAAAGAAGTATAACCATACTTCTCCGAATGATTCAGTCATTTCTGACTTTCCAAAGGCTCCAAAAATTGCAGCAGAGGTAACAATGTTTAAAATGCCATTTCTCTTCTTACTAAGACAAAACTTTCCTTATAGTATCTAAGGAATCTCCCAAATGCACATAAATAATCTTTGATAGAAACACCCCATAATTGTTTAGCTGCTGCACTAATGAAAAGCTGACTCTTTTTCATTATAGAACAAACAAACTTGGATCATCTATCTTTCTCCTCTTACCAAGATTATTCCAGATGATTTTGTTCTTGCAAAGGAGCCAAAGAAGATATTGAACTCTTGGAGGGGTTTTAATATCCCCAAATAGCAGAAATGAGAAATGGCTTTATACCTCTAAAACTAATAACTTTGTAAAAAGATTGGGCAGAGTAGTATCTCCCATCCATTAGTAGAAAACTACCACACTAATGAGTCTTCCTCCTCACTATAACTAATTATGGAAGCCAATTGGCAAAACTAATCCCACAATTCCAAAAGATTTTCATCACCCATTCTACTAAAAGGTACACTTGAGGGATAAACCATCCCAAAGACTAGCAACAGATCTGTTTGTTTTCATTCACAATTCTATACAGCTTCCAAAATTCACTATTAGCGAACAGACTTTTGATTCTAACTTTTAGTCCCGCTCTAAATTAAGCCCAGGACTAATAGAGATTTGTGGTGTGCAGTTGAGTTGGTAAGTAAGATACACGGCAAGATTTAAATTATTTTTTAGTTCCCAAGATGGGTTTTAATTCCGGTTGCATGGCCTGGGACTAAAAGCCTCGACCTTTAGTCTCGGATTCCCAATCCCGATTGAGAAAACCGGAACTAAAGGACTTTCTCAACTGGGATTAAAACCCATATGTCTATTAGTGATTGTATAGCCAAACTAGAGTTTCCTATCTAATTATCTTCCCAGAACCTCACTTTCTCACGATACCTATACGTTGTGTTGGTAGATGTCTTAAAATATTCCATGGATGGAGTATATATTTTGAATCCGAAGGAGTATGCGTGTTTATTCTTAACGCACACACAATATATCATCGCCGACATTCAAAATGCCAGAATTATACTACCACTGCTGAAGTGTGTGTGATTTGGCAACCAGGTAGTATTGATAACCAGGTGGGAACTGCACTAGTGGCGTGGAATCAACATGTACTACAAGTGGTCCAACCTCTACTCATCTATTGGATCGTTTCCCTTTCAAGTTTCAATGTATGCAAAATGCATGATTCTGGCGTGGAGAGGACCCGGCCGGCCCGGACGGCGGTGATAGGTCGGCCATAGTGACCTATCAGGGAGTTAATGAAGATGCTCTCGCCTCCATCATTAACTGCTAATGATTAGCTTATGAGAAAGGTAACGCCTCACTGTTGCCGCAACCAAAAATATAGGTAACATGCACCTCTCCCTCCGAATGAAGCAAGCAATTGCATGCTGTCGCTCGCCAGCAAGTAAATATACCGTGTGTTTGGTTGGGAGCGGGGCGAGCCGGGTCGGAGCGAACTCCATTCCTGTGGCTGTTTGGTTGGAGGATGGGAGGGTTGGGTTGGCTTCAGGGTCCGTCAAAATCTGGCGGACGGAGCCGCTCCAGCCGGGTTGGCTCCCACCAAACACTAAATTCCTTCAACCAAACACTGAACGGAGACGCTCTGTCCCCAATTCTTCAACTAAACACTAAAATAGGTTGGCTCCGTCCCTAAAATCAGAAGTGCAACCAAACACTGGACGGGTTGGCTCCGTTTCCAAAAACTGGGTTGGATCCAAACCAACCCACCCAACCCCAAACCAAACACACGGTATGTGAGGCCGATCGAGGGGGGGCTGCATGCATGCTGAGTAGTAGTACCGTGTCCTTACACACACTGAAAGCGCAACCCGGCCTCTGATTCCCTTTGTAGGGCTAGCTAGCTGCAAGGACCACATCGACACTACACTCAGCCATATGACATGTTAATCAGTACTTATTAGCTAGCAAATCTAGATCAATCAAGGTACGAGTTGCATGACACTGCAATGATGATGCATTTTGGCCCAGCAAGCTAGCTAGTGTTCGTACGATCATCGAAAGCAAATATATATATTCGCCGCTCAAGTGCATAATTCTAATAATTCCGTGTTCAGAAGATATATATACAGATCTATCTATATATAATTAAGTTGAGTAATAAAATAAATAAAAGAAGTACTACGGGGTATCGTAGTTGCAACTGATGCAAAGCGAGTATCGTATCGTAGGTAATAATAGGCCAGTTAAAGAGACAGAGGCTCGACAAAGCACGTTGCGAGATGCAGTTCACCGGCAGATGGCCGGGCTTCTCGTGTGCACGGCTGAGCATGTTCGCCGCGAATCACGTCGATCGCCCGAGAGAAATGCATTGGAAGACCAAATTAAATGCATGCAGCGCAATGCATGGTTGCCCGTTGATCGATTAATTAAACTAAGGAGCGGCGCCGGGCGCGCACCGACCACGATCCAAAAATTAAAACCACTCGATCCTGTTCATAGTACGTGTAAATGACCTTTTAAGCTAGCTTCACCCAACAACACACCCTATCGAGCAGGAAAACTTGGTGACATGCAATGCAATCCCCGAGACACACACGACACACGCCCTTCTATTAATGCCTTGGTTAGTTCACCCTAAAAACCAAAAAGTTTTTAAGATTTCCCATCACATCGAATTTTTTGGTACATGCATGAAATATTAAATATAGACGAAAACAAAAACTAATTATACCGTTTAGCTGTAAATCACGAGACGAATCTTTTGATCCTAATTAGTCCATAATTAAATAATATTTGTCACAAACAAATGGAAGTGCTACAGTACCGAAAACTTTTTACTTTTCGGAACTAAACAAGGCCTAACTGTGACTGAACTAATCTGTATATACAAAAGCGGGGTAGGTCAACACAAGACACAAAGTGTGTGTAGTATGGTACTCGTTCTATACCTATAAAAAAAGTTATTTTGGACAAAGTTTAAGTTAAACATTAAAAATATAAATCATAAATAACTTTTAAGTTTTTTATTTAAAAGCATAAAAAAATAGATTTATTTTTTAAGAAATATTTTTTATAAAAATATACTTATACTACTTTCTGATAAATATTTTTATAAAATAAGGAGTCTAAGTTAGACTTTAAAGACCGTATCGTTGTCTTAAACAATTTTTTTATAGACATAGAGAGTACACAAGGTACATGCATGCTGACTAGGCCTCACGCTGTGTGCAGTGTGAGTCAACGGGAGCATGGTAGCCAAGTTGTCAACCCTTGTCCAACGGTGACCGCGAGGGGAGGCAGGGGATGGCATGGCGTCCAAAATAATGGCCATCCTCCCGCGTGGACGTGAGGACTCCCAGCCCAGGTCGGCCGTGCATGGCGGCATGCATGGTGGGGCCATTATTTGCTGCCACGCCAATATGCCATGCATGTCGATGCTTGCGCGAGATATATATGCTGCTGCGTAGTACTACGTACGATCGAGATGCTGCGTGCGATGTGGCAGCCTAGCTGCAGGTTTAATTATTAGGCGGGCGCGGGTTGGGCCATGTTTAGTTTCAAAATATTATGCAAAATGTAAATAGTACCAATTTCGTTTGTATTTGACAAATATTGTTTAATTATGGACTAACTAGGTTTAAAAAATTCGTCTCGTCAATTCCGCAAACTGTGTAATTAGTTTTTATTTTCGTCTATATTTAATACTTCATGCATACGTCTAAAAATTCGATGTGACGGAGAATCTGAAAAGTTTTGTAAAATTTTTTGGAAACTAAACAAGGGCCTTAGTACACGGGAAGCGGTGGCAACTTGAAGGATGATTTTCGACTCCGATTCCGACGATCCGATCGACGGGGGCAGATAAAAGAAGCACGCAGGCACGCAGCAGCCGGCGGCGTGACGGCGTGCAGGCAAGCACGCGCGCGTCAGCCATACGTCCTCCTCGGATTCTCTCGGCGGCTTCGGCTGCCTGCCTGCCTCGGAGCGCTCAACAAGGTTTCTGCTCGGCGCGGCCTCGAGGGCCGCAGCAGCCCGCAGGAGTAGTAGTAGTAGTAGTTTGCTTGGCGTAGACGGCACAGCCAGAGCTTGCGGCCATAAATGTAAAAATGGCCGCGCGCGTACGTACGTCGGGTCGGGTGGGCACTGGGCGCGCGGTGCACGCACGCAACGCCGTGGCGAGCGCCATCCGATCCGGCCACGCCCACACAGCGCAGAGGCAGTCAGAACGTAGAGAGGAACGGAACGGAACGGAAGACACAAAATGCTATGCTGCCGTCGATCGACCTCAATAATCGCTCAGCTCAACAAGCGGTAACTCTGCCAAAAATTCAGAGAGTATTCATGTGGGTTTCAGACAAGATTCATCTGAGAATTTTTTTTTTTTTTTTTTAGGAAACAGGAGGGATCGAGATTCATTCATCTGAGAAACATTATCCAGCGTTCTGATCGATTACAAGAGGTAAAGTACTACCGGAGAATGCAGCATTACCTCTAATATTACTACCTCTCATGCATGTTTACTTAACAGAGGCAGCAAGGCCCACCTTCTTTTTTCCCGGCCGTTCCAACCGAATCTTCAAGTGGCACATCAGGCCAGCTGCACTGTAGTATGGGGTGACCGAGGAAGAAGCTAGCTACTACTCCTCCTAGCTAGCAGAAAAGGTGCTGTGTCTCAGACATGGCGACCCAACCCTAGCTAGAGACCGGCGTCGTCCTGCTCAACTTGCATGTAGACGGAGAGCGACCTCACCGGGGCACTTGTGCCCAGCAGTAAAAGCCCATCGATCGATGTCCTCCTATATGCTACCCTAAAGCGTGGCAAGCTCGGCTCGTGTTGAACACCGCAGGCATGCAGCAAAGCCGCTATAGCTAGTGATAGATCGTAGTAGGAGCTGGCTGGAGTTTACAGTCCGGACAAGCAGAAGCCGACGCTGCTCAGTGGTCACGCACCCGCCCGGCCGGCCGCTTGCACTGGCCGACGAGGATGGACATTGACGGGACCCTGCAGTCCTGCTTGATCACGCCGGCAAGGCAAGGCAAGCCGGCCGGCCGGGGACCTCGATCACCAGGCCTACTACTGCCACCGATCTCTAGAATCTAGGCTCCGATATGGACGACGTGCCAGCAGAATGTTGCCCCGTGACACGGCCGGCCACACCCACTGTAACTGTACTACATCGGCAGGGGGATCATCCATATCGTCGTTTCTGCTTTTAACCAAGGGCCGTTTTGTTTTCGGATAGACTTATATTTTCTGCATTTCGAAAGGGGATCCAAAAACTCCAAATTGGAAAAATACCATGCACACAGTGAAAGCAAAGCGCGATCGGTCGATGAATGGAAAGTGAATGAACAAACAAGGCACTTCACCTACCGTCATCCTCCCCAGTCCCAGACCGTAACCACACGTGTGGCGGGCGTCGCTGGGGCTGTCCGTGTCGGCGACCGGTCACGACGACGGGCTAGCTAGCGCTGGCCCCGGCCCCGGGGAGATGGCAGATGGGGGTGGCCGTGGTCCGTGGGGCGCCGCGCGCGCGGTAGCGGTACATGCAGTGGGTGGGAGGTGTCCGTCGCCGGCGGTCGGCGCTGTGCTCACACGTGCGGGTGCGGTGTAGACCGGCGACAGTGTCGAGACTTGTCAGCACGGGCTCATGCATGCATGCTGTCATGCCGTGCGTGCGTCTACAGCCGATCGACGTGCATTTCACGGATCGGCGTGTCTGAACGCGCGCGCTTGGAGCTCTGCACAGTCTGCACAGTGCCTTGCCGCATGTCACGGGGTGGATCGGATGGGAGCACGGGAGCAGAGCATTCTGGGACGGGGCCGGCAGGCGACCAAACCGAAGCCCGTGTCCCGTGCCGTGTCCGTCCGACCCTGGTCAGGATCAGGATCACCCTGCGTGCTTGCGTCCGCATGATTTCGTCTTGCCTCGGGAAATGGCCTCGCCGCAGCGAATCATATCATTGCCGTTGCGTTGCTACTACTACTCCGGTCGCCGGGGCGGTCAAGCTAGCTAGGGGCGCGAACTCGACGCCAGAGCCAGACCGATCGATGGTCCTCGCGCGCGCGCGGCGGCTCATGATCGTCGTCGTCGTCGTCGTCTTCACGTACGGGATCCTCGGGTTCCTACAAGACGAGGGAGCCTTCTGCCGTTGCCGTCATGCCTGCCGTGGCATCATGCGCAATCATGCCCCGCATCGCAGGCACCTGGATTGGATCGCCGCCTTGGAATCTCGCCAAAAAATTTCAGTCATCATTGATTACATTCGTTCCTTCACCACTGGGTTTGTGTCCTTAACCCTGTTAGTATTTAGTCGGCTAGGAGTATCAGCTATAGTGCCGTAGGCTCGGGACGTTTTGCTCTTTCGTCATTCTGTGTCGTTGCAGTACTGGTACATAGAGCAATGCCAGTGCTAGTACGCTACTGTGAGAAACTGAGAACCGTGAACCAGCACCAGCACAGGCACAGGCACAGCAAAAGCAGTCCCACGTGCGAACTGGTTCGTTGGTACAGACACGTGGGCCCGGCAGGCAAGGTGCCACTGGGACTGCAAGGAGGGCCCTGCGTGTCAACCTCAGCCGAGCCGTGCACGAATCTGCACACGATCTTTCTCGTACCCAGCAATCATGAACCTGTTGTTGTTGGTGGTGGTGCACCGGGCCAGACCCAGAGCCGAACGCGCGCCCCACGGCCGAGGCTACTGTGCTACCGGCGCCAGGCTCGGACGGTGCAATTTCTTTCCCCGGCGAGCTAGATCGCGGCCGCCGACGCCGTATCGGATGGCCGTGATGTGGCGCCGTGTGCCCGTGTCGTACGAGCGAGCGAGTCCCTGGTGAGACCTGACGATGATGCCGCCGCGTGCTCGCCCCATGATTACGCGCCGCTCGCCGCTGAAAACCTGCTGTGAGGATCCACAGCCCGGGCGGCCGCCGGCCGGGCACAGACACGGCCGCAGCCGCAGCCGCAGCCGCAGGCATGCGTTCGTGATTGCGCGAATCATGGCCGTCCGCCCCACGCGCGCGGTTACCGACGGCCGGCGTGGCACGCTCTCTGCTCGTCTCTCTCTCACCCTGCCCTTTCTCTTCGCCAGATGGGAATGGGATCATTGAGGAGGCTGGCCAGAGAGGTGATTGGATAAGCGTGGTCACCAGGCGTGTGCGTGTCCGGTGTCCCAAGGCCCAAAGGCTCTGTCTGCTTCTGGTACCTGCTCCAGCTCCTGCTCCCAAGACTGGCAATTGGGACACAACGGACGGAGAGTGCGGTTTTCATCATCGTCGGTCAAGATGGACCTTTCCGACCAGCTTTCTAATCCTACTACCAGTTAGTCCTATAATACCAAGACAGCTTCAGAATGAACTGTAGTTTTGCTTTGGGTATCTGGCTAACACCCCTCCTTCAGACCAGCAATGCCCAGACTTCAGAATGATTGATACTGAGTACCATTCGCCTGCTCTGACCTTTAGGTGCTAGGACAATAATTTCCTTGCCACTGGCAAACAAATACAAGATCCGCATTTCTGCTGATTACTCAAGTCACTCAAGAACTGATCTATGCGAGATGAGCCAAGAGCCTCGGTGCAAGATGCATATCTCTAGATTTTTCTTCTTCTCAAAGTCCGACTCATATGGTGGCTTGACACTTAACCTCTAGATAGGTATTCAGCAGTGTTTTTCTCTTATAATAAATCAGTAAATAGTACTTTCAGTCTTGGTTTATCAACCGAATAGGCTCTCAAGCTTAACCGTTGTGCGTAGAATACTTAGAATCCAGAAATCAACCTTCCTGTTATCGTACTAGTTGTTACACTATGGACAATAGAAAGAAAAAGGTACACTTTGGACAGCAACCAAAATGCACCCACATACGTATGACTCTACTGGTAGCATTGTACTCCTAGCAAAGTACTGTACATCAGGATTCTTTACATTAGCGCTAGCGCTTTGGAATTAGAAGTAGCTGACGCGTGCAACCGCACCCTACCTGAAAGAAAGCCAGTGTGGTACTGGTACCACAGTACTAGGAAGGCCCGAAGCGTACAAGCGCACATTGGACTAATGGACCTACAAACATATTTGCATTTCTGCTACGTGAGCTATCAGCTATGCAAAAGACATGAGTTTTTTTTTTGAAAAATTAGATATGAGAAATTTATAAGCTCAGTTTGATGCGCTCTGTAATTCTTTAAGCATCCCTCTCAACCTCAGGACTTCGCGAGCATTCTGAGAAAGCTCCCTCTTCAGCATGGTGGATGCTTCTTGGTATTTGGCATCCATGGTCTTCATCTCATCCATTGCTTCTTTGAGCCGACCACGATGGGCGTCAAGTTGTGGGCGCAGACATCGAATCTCCATGCGAAGCTTTGTCTTCTCTTTGTTATTAGCTGCAGCATCCTGTAAATACGAGCATGCTATGAAATTTGCACTTACACAAGACTGGTCAGTTACTGAAACTACAACACGCAGAAAACTGTTGTTGAAGTTTGGCGATACCACACAGTTTTTTTTTAAAAAAAGAACTATGTCATCCTATTAATAGATAGGAATCCACAGTTGCGTGTCTTTCTTGTTGAAATATAAAATGAATTGGCTACTATCCCCATCGGACCTTAGGCTTCTGGGTTGAACTGCTCGTGCATGCAACTCGATACAATATTTAGCAGTTCTGGGCCAAACACAATTAAATACGGAGTATGTTAACTATAGCCAACTCCTATTTCCATGTTTGAATTGGCCACCTTCCTCGTCAGCTTAGGCTGTTGGGTGGAATTGATTGTGCATGCGATTCACTATTTCTATGCATTCACTCCCTTTGGGTTAAATGCGATGCAAACTTTTGAGAAGTATTCCTGGGAAATGTGATTTAACTTCTTTTAGAAATTATACAAATGAAAAACTACATTTTAAAAAGATATCGGTAAAACAATTCAAATGTTGATCCAAAATTAATATCTTCGTGTTCAGAACTTTATGTTCGGCTAATGAAGATAATATTTGAAGATATGTAGAAAAACACTTGCACGCTATTATAAAAATGTGACAAGAGCAATAAAACATGGAGACACTCTTTTTACAGGATCTCATTGAATCTTGCACATGCTATGAATTTATTGTTATGCATTGCAAGGATAAACACACAAAGCAACCTAAATGAAATCAAAACTCCTTATAACCTTAATTGATATTCCCTTTGTTCCAAAATGTAGGACATTTTAGTTTTTAACTAAGTCAAACTTCCCTAAGTTTGGAATGGAGGAAGAAGCAGACAACAATGAGTTAAGCAGTGCTTACATTTTTCATATTGACTTCCATGACAGATATCCTAGAATTCAACTCATCTATTGTATCTTTGGCATGTATTAACTACATAGAGAAAAAGCAACAGAAAAAACAAGTTAGTATCACTGAGGTAACCTGTGGTTAGTAACAAATAAAGCTAACTTGCCTTTCTGTCACAATTCTCTTTCAAAACCTCTGCTTCAGCAACCAACAATCTCAGCTGCTGTGTCTCAGAGAGTAAACAGTTGCGCTCTTCAGTAATCATCAATAGTTGTTTGTGAAGCTCCTATTCAAACTGGAGTCAATAGAATTCTACAAAGAAACCTAGCAAAATTTGCACTCCTTGGAAAAATAACTGTAGCATTTAGTATAGAAAAGCCCAATAAGTGACGTTCGAGTCAATTGTCATTAATTTGGGAATACTGAAAACAACAGCACCTCAGTGTTTATTATTGAATCTCTCTTAGTACAATGACATGCAGGAGATGGGAAAACAAATTGGTTTTGTATAATAGATTTGGTGGAATTGTTGGTTGTATATTGCTGAGTCTCTTATGCAGATTATATAGTACACTGCTTGGGGGGGGGGGGGGGGGGGTAGCCTATCTTAGAGAAGGCAAGTCAGGGTTAGAAACAATCTTAATGTACCATATATAGAGATATCCCAATATATTCCATGTCTCATAATGCTTGAAAACTTGGAAGCCCCCAAAAAAGTAGAGCAAAATAAACAGATAATATAAAACTTACATTTTCACACGCAGCACCAGATATTGTTCTTCCTTTCTCCACAATTTGGCTGGATTCTTTACAAGCCCCACTGATGCATGAGACATTTCTATTGTAAACAAAAAGTGAAGCAATGCAAACACACTCTTTCATCTAAAGAAACAAACTCTTTTCTACTAGACCAATTATGTTAAATATGCACTTCTTGTCCAGAACCAATTATTGATTGACTTGCAAACATATTAAGGTTTCTTATAAACCCACTGATTGTTTGTGACTTCTAAAATTACCTCGAAACATTTAAAATAATGCCCAGTAACTCAGAACACGTCAATAAAAAATGTACAGTTTTGATGAAAAGCATAACCAAGTCCTTATATATTTTGATTTGGAAGTACCTCCCATTTTTTTTTCTCGAACAACGCAGGAGAACTGTTTGTCACTTCATTAAGAAGAGAATAGAAACAACAGAGGAGAGGCAGAACCTTTAGTCCAGCCCAACACAGCAACACCACAACACTCATCAGAAACTACAGCTAAAACTCTTTTAACATAATGACTAGCACCCTAAAAGACACAAGCATTCCTATGACTCCACAACTCCCAAGTCCCAAGCAACCAGAATGATGAGTGAATTCAGTCGTTTCTTATCTCTTTTGGAACAGCCTTGATTGTTAAGCACCTCCCATTAACAGGGCTTCTTTCTAAAACTCAGAAACCTTGATTCATGTTTTAAAAAATGATGAAATGAAGACATTAGAAACATCCTAGGTACAAGCTCATACATAAAATGTTACTAATCCTCACTGAAAGCGCAGAGACAAACAGATGCCTTGATGGAAAAGGCTCAATGAAAAGACTGACCTGCATTTCATTCCTTTCTCATTCATGTCACTCTCCACGGAAAGCGCCAGTTTATCCTCTAGAGTTTTGCACTGTTCTCTACAACACCCTAGCTCTTGCCTCACCTAGTAGTGTATTACAATATATCACTTAATACATAAGTTCTTTGGATTATCAGTGGCAAAATAGTATAGAATACATATATTAAACACAAAGCCCCTCCGTAGACCATATTGGCAATGCTATTATTAGTTAAAAATAACATGGAAGGCCTGTATGGAAAGCTTCCGGGCAATGCCAAGATAGGCAAATCAACATGGTATATGCATACATTAGGGGAACTAAAACATGCAACCCTATCAAAAGTACCTTTATCAAATCTTCTGAAAGTTTGTGGTTCTCATCAAGGCAGATGTTCAATCTATGATTAGCTTCTAGGTATTCTTTCTCCTTTGCTGTCCAAATTGATCTTTCAGATTCCATGTCCAAAAGGGCATCAGTAAATTGCTGCATTCATTTTAGAAAATGAAATTATTTCACATAACATATAAATGGATAAAAGTACAGTCTTACCATTCCCAAAACTTCCTTTTCCCTTGATACAGAATTGAGAGAAGTCTCCAAACTTTTAAGGGTAGATTCGGATGCATCTAACTTTTTGGTCTGCATTACAAAAAGATTGAAAAAAATGGGTAGAAAAAAATGGATGCACAAGAACCAATAAGATCAAATATATTTGCAAAGACATGTTATTTATACCAAGAGTGCAATCTCATTGCTAAAGGAGTTTCTTTCTGATTCCGTTGAGTTCAATTTATTCGCAAGATCTTCTAGTTCAGATGTCATAAGCTCTACTTTAGACAATGCTTCGTCCTTTTCAGCAATTGAAGTGACTAGAGCTTCTTGTAAAGAAGAAATTTCCACATCCATATCAAAAGCATGCATCTCAAGATTTTGGTAGTCCTCCTGAATATTAAAATAAAAAAAAGTGAAATGAGATTCTTGGTCATAAAGGTCTATCTCTTTATGGATTCTGTGCTCCCCCTCTCTTTAAGGCAGAGAAAGGGAGAGGGGGTACCAAACCCTTGGGGAATTATCCACACAAAATGTGAGTGCCTGGGTTCGACCCCAGGTCGGCGTCCAATCAACTAGAGGCTCTACGAGCCAAACTATTGCTAGGTTGTCCAACAGAGATGATCTCAAAGGAAAAATTACAAGTCTTAAACATCTATAGTGATATATGAAAATGGACCTGTAACTGATAGCTGCTAAGGGTAGTCAAGGGTATTAGTGTAATCTCCCATGTTACAAATAAAGGGAGACTGAACTGGATTGATACGATTGAGGCCCAAAAGAGGGGCAATATATAGAGTACATAGGAGACATAGGAAGGAAACCCTAGACACAGGGAGCTTACACTAATACCCTTGACTATCCTTAACAATAGCGATGCCAGACAAAGACACCAATATGTACACCAAACTGCTGCAAACAGCCCAGTAGTTCCTAGAAAAATGTGGGATTTGCAAAGAATAACACATACCTGCATGTGCTCAAAAGCTCCAGAAAGTTCCTGTGGCATGGAATTCAGCTCATGCCTTTTGTCAACACTAGCTGAATCGCGTTTCCGTAAATCACGTTCAAGCAAAGTTCTCTGGCTTTGCAATTTCTTAATTTCTTTGTGTGCCTCTGCTTTCTCACTCTGTTAAAAGAACATGTATCAATTATACATCAGAAACAGCTGGCTTTTAAGTGGCAATAAAATTTATATAATAACAATGGCATGTTGCCTGTTGGTAACCTGAAGTTTTATTTTCTCCTGAATGGAATTCTTAAGTTTGTTCTCGGTCTCTCTTAACTTTGTTTTAGTTCTATCAAGTTCCTTTCGGATAGATTCCTTTTCTTTCATCAAAGAAGATGATGACAAGATTGATACTTCCTTCTGGAGATTTAGGTGCTCTAAGAGAATGGCATCCTTCTCCATTTCATGTTGAAGAGTACAGTCCTGAGTATAAGTACAATATTTTAGTGCACGGGTAATGAAGTTTTATATCAGGTGACAGAAACTAAGAATTAAATCACTGAAAAGAACTTAGCCAGTGACGAACATCTATGGCCTTCTCACAGCTTTCCAGATTGGCCTTCAGCTTATAAATCTCATTTCGTTGATCTTGAGACTGTTCCTCCAATAGTTTCTGCGCTCAAACCAGAGTAACATTGGAAACAAACGAACTTCTTAGAACTTAAGCACTTTAGGAAAAAAAGAATTTGAAAATACCTTCTCCAATTCAAGTTTGCAAACTTTGTCCATCAAACAGGTTGACAGTTTCTCATAGTCCCTGATCACAGAACCAGACCGTGCACTATCTTCATGAGCAGAGTGCTTTACTTCCTATGGAAACCCAAATTACACATCAATTATATATGTGCATTAAGATGGGAAATTGGAAACTACGTTCAGACAGTTAAATAAATGCAGTAGCAGTACTACACTAAGCATATGCAAATCTTGTAATCTATAGTTTTACATGATCAATAATTAGCATGACAGAGTGTTCCATTGATGAGACATTTTCACCAGACTGCACGTACTATTTTTCCAAGCTTATAAATATAACATAGCAATGCACTTGGTTCACAACCCTCAAGGATCATGGTAGCAATTCACACTATATTTCTTCGCAGTAGTAGGATACTAGTGTCCAGGTGAAAACTAGGGGAAACCAGATTGAGCATTTCCACAGTTAAAGCATGTCTAGTGAATCTCTGAGCTAATATTTATAATGGATTAAAATAAAATGATTGCTGACAATCAATTCTGAATATCGAATAAAACAGCCAACTTAACTAAACGGCATGATTATTCAAAGTCCAATCTGGAGATGCATGCAAAATGAGAAAGCATACACGAATTCCTTGTGCCATAATGCAGAGATTCTGACAGAGTTCATCAATAAAAGAAAGAGCACTGTCAACTGAGTTTCTCCACTGATCCAACTCCACATTTATTCCTTGAGTCTCCATCAATAAATTACTGAGGAATTCATAGGCTAGTTCCTGGAAGTTGCCAAAAAAAAGTTTTATGTGTACCCTATAACATGAAATGGTTGCAGCAAGACGGAAACAAACTAAATGCTAGCTATGATTTCTTTCTTTTTTAAAAAAAGAAAAGAGGGAATACAATGTAACTGGAGAAGGGTAACAGGGTACCTGTTTGGATTTGACAGTAGCAGATAGTGTGGACAGGTTCTCATTAGCGACTTTTGTTTGCTCTTCTGCAGCCAGAGCAATCTGCAGAAGCGGCAAATAAGAAAACAACATATGGAATGTAACAACAGCTTCAAGGTGAAGAACAAATTTGCAATCTTGGAAAAATAATGAAGGTAGAATTTTCTAAAGGATTTTTTTAGCATGACATCTTGAGTTCAATGTTGTATTGAGCACAACCCAGAGAGCATATATATAGCGCAAGGGACACACACAAGAGCAACACCTCATTAGGAGTTGAATGTGGAATGCGAACAAATACAACATTAATAAAAATGACATGTTAAATCAATGTGTTGTATGGGGCATAGCTTGTTGATAATATATAATGCTAATGCAAGGTAGATCAATAAAATGAAGCAAGCAATTAAGGTCAGAATGTCAGATATCGAGTTCCCATATGTATCCTAGGGCAAAACATTATAAGTTTATAACTCGCCCTCCATATCCTGTATGTGACCTAGATTCATGACCCGTGCTCATACGAGTTAGAACAACTCGTGTCCAACGATGACACAAAGTCCGATTCAAATAAGTATTATGTGCAATGCACGGGAACATTTGCTAGTTTTAGATAACAAGAAAGGTGATGGCAACGTACTTGAGACATTCTTAGCTAAGGGTGGGCCTAGCACAGTGTAGAGTTTCTCCACTTGTGTCTTTGGAGGTCCTAGGTTCAAACCAACCTCCTTCCAGAATTAAGCAAGCCGCAAGTGCAAGGCTGTATAGAAAATCCCTTCAAGCCACCATGTGTGGGAGCTTTCAGCACTAGGCATGCCCTTTTATATCTCTAGTTCTCTACTATATTGGAATGGAAAATGCAAAGGTAAATGCAACTCAGAAAAGTATACGGAGTTTAGATAAGATTGATCATAGATTATAGTGTCATGTATCCATGTTTAATCTGCTGGATCCGGATGATGACGACTAAGATACCAAACTAACAATCTTAGGGCCGTTGGGAGATGGCGACTAAGATGCCAAACTAATAATCTTAGGGGTTAGTTGGATCCTGGGCATAAGGAAAACCAGATTCGATAACTACAGCCTAATTACCTAAAACCCTGTTTTGTACTTCTGTTGGATTAGGAAAAAAAGAGAGAATGTTAACTTTGCATTTTAGAACTCACAAATTATGAGTTGTATGATAATCTAAGCTACGTAAATTGTACTTAGTCACTCGACTAACAAATTGTGAATCAAAACAGCCATTTGATTCCTTTGCTTCAGATATTCAACCTTTTGCACAGGATGGGTGAAGACGAGGACAACTCATGGTAATTGTGTAAGAAGCGTTGAAGAGATAGCAGAAGTAAATAAATCACGGCCTTCTAAAAGGTTAACTCTTGATTTTAATCTTCTCCAGCAAAATGAAACATCATAATACCATGGAATAGACAAAATTGGTTCTTATAAAATATAAATGGCTTCTAAATGATAATGGAACTAGTTTGCAGTACACATCAGTCACCAAGTTGGAGACTTTCTGTTTAACATAACTCACCTCTTCATACTCCTCATTAAATGAAACCTTCTGTTGAGTTGCCAGCTCAAGAACAGCATCCAAATTAGTCTGGATAGAACTCTTCTCTGCCTCCAACAGCTTGATCTGCTTGGGATATATTCAATTAGATAACAGTTTGTTTTTCCATTCCAGAATAGGATGATACTAGGGGGAAAATTAGTACCTGATCTTGAAGTTGTTTGATGACAAGAATGGCTTCAGATTCTCGAGCAGATAAGCTACTAACTACACAAGGAACAGTGTTTTTGTGATGTAGAGCATCATTCCCATCACAGGGGTCCTGGGGTATTAATAGTTCACCAGCTCTCCCCAAGAATTGCTCTTGATCTGATTTTTTCTGGCAAAAGCACATACTCAGCAGTCAGATCTGTAGCTAAAAAGTTGCAAAATATTCTTGAGAGAGAGAGAAGAAAAAACTTGGATTATCTTGTATTTATAGAAGGCCAACAACTTAACATTAAGAAGTAACCATAGTTCTCAAGGCGTCACCTAGGCGTCCAGGCGCCCCCCCATCGCCTTGCAGAATGGGTGCCTAGGCGGGCAAGGCGGGTGCCTAGGCGAGCAAGGCGGGCGCCTAGGCGTCCAGGCGCCCCCCATCGCCGTGCCTCGCCTTTACGCCGTAAGAACAATGGAAGTAAGAAAATCTCACCACTGCATTTGGCTTTCTTCGGTTGGTAACATGCAGCAAAGCATGCGAGTCAGGAAGAGAGACATCTTCACTGTCTTTGGACATGTCACCAGATGAGTAAGCATTAGCACAAGGCTCATCATTACTTTCTTTCATTAACTCTTCAAAAAGTGGTGGCATTCCCATATCCCGTCTATTTCTAATTGTGCTGCTTGTAGAGCCTTCCTGGACAGTTCCTAAATCCTGGGTATTATAGATAGAAATACTCAGAACACACATCTTATGTGTAAATTTCAATACTCTCACAATTTGACAGAAGATATGAATACGAAAGTAAACAGAATATGAATATTTTGGCATGTATGCAGCAAACCATATAAACACCCTGCAAAATGACACCACTACACACCCACCCTAAGAGAAAGGATGAAAAGCAAAAGCGCTCACAGGAGGCAAAACTTCTAGACAAATATTTTGGGTGAAACTTTTCTGACTAACATTTAAATTATGATAAGGAATCAATGCACCAAAAATGTTCCGCAGCCATCCAAAAACAAATGATGCGCTGGTATACTTTTAGAATGCCAAGTTGAACGTATTGAAAAGCATTCTTACAAATTTAAAATGATACCTCAACACCAAATTGCTTTGCATTTGGTCCAGAACACCATGTTACCCTTCTTTTGTTCTATTCAAGGAAGAAAAGAAGAAAAAAGCTATTAGTAGACTAAAAGAGTACAAACATTGTTAGCCCTCTGTTTAAAAGCACACATCTTATGGCCATTTCTGTAAAGTTCAAAGTCTAAACAGTACTTCAAGATATCAGCAGAAAAGAAAGTACCTATGGAGAAAAACTAGAAGAAAGAACCAATGAGCAACCACATAGTTCATATGCCTTGTACGACTGTTACATACTAACCTTACTAAAAGCAGCACTCCTGTCATCTCTGTCTGAATTTAAAACCAGTGAACTAAGATTTTCAATTTTCTTTGCCTGTTGAATCAAGCATCTGTCACGCTGCTCTTTAGCTTTCTTTTCCTCCTCCAACTCTAAAGCTATTCTTTCCTTTTCCAATTCACTCTAAAAAATAATTACCAGATTACATGATGTACATAGTCATGAATGTCTGGATAGAAATAGAAACACTTGACAAAGCAACCTGCAGTAGTGTGTTCCGCAGATTCAGAATTTCTTCCTCCCAATGATCACTTTGAGATTTCTAAGGACAGAAGGAATGTAAGTTTCAATTCTAAAGCAGTACGGATTATTGCTAATAAGAAACATTTTTTTAATACATACTCTAAGTTTTGCTCGAAGCTCTTCTATTTCTTTCCTTTGGCGTTTTAATAATGCAGCATCTGTCAAAATCTGTAAACATATATAGTGTAAAGATTTATGCAATTATAGCAAGATGAATAGAAACAGTAATCTAGTGGGCAACAGAAACATGTTAATACCTCATTAACGCATGCATAATTTGTTACACGTAATGCTCTACTCGCAAATTGCAAACTGCTTTTTGTCTCATCAGCGTGGACCTACAAAAATATAAAATAAATAGTTTATCAAAAAACAAATAACAAAGTATTAGTTCTAAGACTATAATTTTTGCTCTTTGTTGTGCCTAATGGCACATTGAGTGACTGATTTTTTGCTTCTGTATGGTACATGACTTTACAAAGCAATGAAACAATTGATTTAAAAGACAGAAATTCAAAATAACTACTTTGGGTTATTACCTGGACATGAAAAGTGTACAAAAGAAAAGATAGTGACACCTTTTAATTTAATTTCCACAACAAACATCATCAATAAGCAAAGCATACTACAAATATATGATAAAGAAGCTTCAGTACTTTATAATTCAGTATATAACTTTGCAGAAATGGGACAAGTGATACAATTCTACTTCAGCATCCAATAGTCCAAACACAGCAGATAAACAAATATGGAATACCTGTGCAAGTGTTATATTGCAGATGATAGCTGTGTTAGAATTTCCACCCAGAGCAGGCTGTAATATCCTTGTCAGTTTACTATCTCGGTATGGCACATGTCCCCTGCAAATGAAATTCATTACTAAAGTAGTAATGAAAAATATCAGAACAGGTAGGGTCGCCAGTCAAAAAGTTAATAACTTACCCTTGACCCTCAATGCCTTCACTAAGTTTTTTTATGACCGTACCAAGAGTCATGAGACTTTTGTTAATATGAGAACCCTCCTTAAGCCTCACACCCTCTGCACCAGTCTTTGCAGCGCGTTCTGAGCCAGCTAAGTCAACAAGGTTCTGAAATGTACATTATTAACATAAGTAGAAGAAAAATGAAAATCTGAATCTTATATATCAATAGTTGGATAAGTACTCGGCTCACTCACAAATAAGCGACATTTTGGACAATGGTCCCTAAAAGGCAAATTTGAAGTTGAAATTTCAGGGTTTACAGAAATGTTCGTTTCAGTTGATGTTGTACCAAATCCAGGATAGATGTGGTTCATTTTCCAGAATAGTCTGGGTTTTTGGAACATTTTACAAGACATCCATCTCCCTGTTCACTGATACAAGGCAGAAACTAGAGAGACAAACTTTTAGGTTTGTGCTCAGCTCACTCACAAATATTTTATGCTTTTCTTAAGTTAACTGTGAACAAGCATAAGACATCAAATAAATATGAACATAGGAACTAATGAGCATTATTCAACACATATCTACAAATACTGTAACTCAATCTCAAATATCCATAACAGTATGGACAACCAAAATTTTAAGGATAAACTGCATGTATTCCAATTTCCAATAAAAAAACAAATTATTATCTGCGGGAGAGAGCAGCAATTAAGAGGGGAGAATTGCACATACCAAAACAGATACTCGTACAGCATCACAAGAGTCTTCAGCTTCATTGTCGTCACTTTTTTCTCTGCTCTCGATTACCTGAACATTTAGCAGCAAAATAATCAGAAATGTGATCCAGTGGAAAATGGTACAGAATATAAGCTTACCATGCGAAATATAGTGTGAGAACGACTGCTGTAAAGATTCATGTTTGTCTCCCCGATATGCCGGTGGGCTGCAGTTGTGCTAGCAGTTTATTAAGAATAAACTATACAGTAACTGAGCCAGCAAACATTCAAGAAGGCTTACATTCTCCAAAAGACATGAAATCCATGACCTGTTCCGCGCATGTAACAATTTCTTCTTTTAAACCAGCAACAAAGATCCCTTTCTTCAATCAAAAGTACCAGCATGTAACAATAAGAATACTATTTAAAGATGGTTAGTTATCAATATCACATGAAAAGATGGGTTGTTTACCTCAATGCTCTCATGAATCTGTAATTTTCGATGTTCTGGCACAAGAAGGTCATTAATATCTTCATTGTAAATTTCCATATAGGACATCCTCACGAGAAATTCTCTGTCCATATGCTGCACAATAGCTAAAACAAGTGAGTCAAATAGAATACACAGCATGTTAGTAAAAACCCTAGCCAAGGTTCAATATAATAATGCAGAACGTAAGATGAATAAAGAATAGGTGGCCAGGAGCCCAGGACTATGCTACACAACCTTTGTAAAACACATTAAGCGAATCCTAATACCAAAAAGGAACAGTACATTCAAAATATTTTCCATAGTAGATCATACAATAAACAGATTAAGAAGGAACTAAATGAACACTGTATCAGCATGCAGCAGTTAACATATCTCTTGCTTGAATCCCATAGTGTATGCCAAAGTAAGCATAATAAAGAATGATATTGAACATTGAGATTCATGTAATTAACCTCTTGAATACGCTGGAATAAGTCATGAACTGCAAGCGGTATTATTCCAGGCTCATTAGCCGATCCTCTCATTGTGAAAGTCTTCCCACTGTTAGTTTGACCATATGCAAAAACAGTGCCTGTCAAATATGAACGAGATTAATTCATTCCAATGCATATACACTCAGCGAAATCAAATTGCCTGAATGATTGAGAAAACTCATTTGTGCGAAGAACTAAGAAACCAACTAATTAAACCAGATACAATCACACACAAAAAAGGAAAGAAATAAAGGGATTAATAAGAACATACAGTCAGAGCATAAAAAAAGAGCCTTGGACTTGCTGAACAAAGAATGCTAGAGTGAGTGAAAACCAGAGCCTTTCCCATGGCTCCTAGATATAATGACTAGTGACAGCTACAATCCTACTAGACTAGAACCAACCTCAGTTCTTCCATTAGAAAAAATCTAGGTTCATGAAAATGTAGTCATAATACTATTATAAATTAAAATCCAACATGACAATGTAATTCAAACTTGAAATAATGGTCTGCTCTTGACGAAATCGTGGAGAATATGTGGATTGCGTCCTACCTAGTGCAAGTAGGTTATGGAACACAGGTGCAAACTGGTAGAGGCATCATATCAATGGCAAATTGGCAAGATTGGTCTTTGTTCTACTTATAACTTATAAGGGTTCGAAACAAGTGGTCTCCTCCCGCTATTGCTGCCTCAGTTTGATTGGTGATAACTTGTCGGCTCCGTGTTAAATAAAGGCAAGGGAAGGGTCCTCATCAAACTGATCATTGAACACTTAATCCCAGGGGTGTTGCTGGTTTGGGGCATGCTGACAACCACTGATTACAGTGCTGGAAGTACCATATCCTACAAAATAAGCACGTACTTCATCTGAGCTACGTCCTCTCATCAACCATCATCAGCACATAACAGTGCATCAACGTGCTCATTACAGTGCCGAAGCACTTAATTCCAGGGGCGTGTTGCCTCTCCACTGATTATCCGCACACATAGTCCGCGATAAAATGCCCATTAAGAATATAGCAAGCGGGTGCTGACACAAGTAAACCAAATAGCCTGACACAGACACACAGTATACCTTTGAAATGCAAACGGACCCAACTTGTTTGCCCAAGGAAATGGTACCAACAACCAGAGTGAAAGAAGAACCGTGATTACCATTGAACCCTCGCACCACGGAGTCGACGATTTGCTTGGTGCGGGTCTCGTAGACCTCGGCAGTGCGGCACTCCTCGCCGAATATCCTGTCTGCGAGAACGAGGGGCGAGCGCAACAAGTCAGGGGACCCCGCAATCCCAAGCGACCCGAAGGCGAAGCTATAATGGGGAGCGAAAGGGCGGATGCCGGAGGCTTCTTACCGAACTCGAAGCGGGTGGAGGACTGCGCGGAGTGAGCGATGGCGTTGCCCGAGATCCTCCATGGGCTGCTCCGCACGTCCTCCGGGGGGAGCGGCCGCGAGCGCACCGCTACGTGGATCCGCTCCATAGACGGTCGCCGCAGGTCCTGGAGCTCCGGGGAGGAGGGGGGCAGAGGTGGGGTTTGGCCGGTGTCCGGTACTCCGGTGAGGTGGGGTTTCGATTTTTGGTTTTCCCGCTGATGGGCGTGTTTGCTTTGCGTCCCGAAGCCGTCCGATTTCGGGCCGCCGAACGAATGGCTGGCTCACACCCGCACCCGCACGCGCTTGGGGCCTTGTTTAGTTTTAAAAATTTTGTAAATTTTTTTAGATTGTCTGTCACATCGAGGGCTTATTTGGTTTCCCTTACTAAACTACTTTAGCTAGCTAAAATTATTTTAGCTTTTCTTGGATGACTAATGAGATTAAACTATTTTAGCACCTTTTAGTCAATGTATTTGGTACTTTAGCTACTAAAGTGACTAAAATTTAGCTAGCTAAAATTTAGCAAGGGAAACCAAAGAGGGTCCGAATCTTTAGATATATGCATGGAGTATTAAATATAGATAAAAATAAAAACTAATTGCACAGTTTGGTTGAAATTGATGAGACGAATCTTTTGAGCCTAGTTAATCCATAATTGAACAATATTTGTCAAATACAAACAAAAGTGCTACTATTCGCAAAAAATTTTGGAAGTAAACAAGGGATGTGTCGCACTCGCGAGTGCCAAATGCCCAAAATGCCACCCGCGTTCTAGGTTCTAGGTTTTATTACATTATTTTTCAAAAAAAATAGTGAGGTATGAGTGACATAAAACAAAACAACAATTTTATTTTACGGTTTATAGGCTTATATATTCAAATATTACATGATTTTATTATATGAAATGCTTCAAGTAGAGTTTCACTCGGCCCCTTGTTTAGTTCACACTAAAAATCAAAAACTTTTCAAAATTTTCTGTCACATCGAATCTTGCGGCAAATGCATGAAGTAGTAAATGTAGATAAAAACAAAAACTAATTACATAGTTTGTCTGTAAATCACGAAACGAATCTTTTAAGCCTAGTTACTCTATGATTGGTAATGTTTGTCAAATAAAAACGAAAGTGCTACAGTGTTAAAATAAAAAAAAATTCACTTCTAAACAATGCCTCGGTTTCTAACATACGGGGAATGAAAAAAAAACACTCTAGAGTTCCACTCAATTTTCAATGCATTGGAAAATGTTGTGCGATGTGTCGGTCTGTTTACTTAGTTGAAAATTCATGGCGTATCATTCGATGATTTGTTATAAAAGAAAAACACTACTGAATAGCTGGTAGATTCACCAAATAAATAAGCTCAAGCGAATAGGTCGCTTTGTACTATTAGCCGATTTGTTGTGAGAGAAAAACACCGCTGAATGACTGATAGATTCGGCTGATAAGCTCAAACGAACGAGACGCCATGATAAAAGCTAATTTTCTCTCCCTCCTCGTAATTGTTGTGTCACACCATCATTTTTTAAATGTGCCACCTCGTTAAGACCTTATTTGACACATCTTCTCCAACATCGTCAAGAGTTATTTGGCACATTTTTTTGCCAAATGGGATTCTTCACTAGCGCTCCATTCCACTCTCCCTTCAATTCCCCAACCTTGTTTAGCTCCAAATTTTTTTAAAAAATAAATACTATAGCACTTTCGTTTATATTTGATAAATATGTCCAATCATAGACTAACTAGGTTCACAATATTTATCTCACAAATTATAGATAAATTGTGTAATAATTTATTTATATTTAATACTTCATGCATGAGATTTGATGTGGCGGAGAATAAAAAAAATTAGAAAATTTTTTAGGCCCTGGCCTCTAGAGCCGAAAGAGACCCATAGATGAAAAAAAACAGTTACCTCCCTGATGTTGTGGTGTTGTGTGGGATGAAAACGGATCGGATACGGACGGATATCACCGATATCATATTTGTTTTCATATTTCTGGTCGGATTCGGATTCGAATACGGATAATGTCAATCATGTCGGATAAGATATAACTGGATGTCGACATCATAAATATATGATTTAAGTATTCGGATACGGATACGGTATCGGATGTTAAACATTCGAACTCGAATACGGACAGATCTGAACCTCTCTAAACGAATTCGGTCTCGAATACGGTCGAAAAATATCTGTACCGTTTTCATCTGTAGGTGTGGGGGCGAAGGAAGCCCATGGTGGGCGGATAAAAGGAATAGAGAAGAAAAAAAGAATAAATAGGAGAAGATAAAAAATAAAGATATTATGGATATTTTAGTTTTTATTATCTATCATGAGTTAGTATTCAATTAAATGTTTTACTGAAACAATTTCAGCTCCATCGGTAAAGCAGTTGGGGGAGAGAAAAAAAACTTCAAAGCATACTGTAGCAAACAGAACGCATCTTCAAGGGTTTTGCGTAATTGAGTTGGCATATTGTTGTTGTTGTTGTTGTTTGCAAACTCCCAAAATAAAATGCAAAGTCTAAAAATAGGTCATCTCCAAGAATTTTGCATAATTGAGTGGGCAATTAGCCAAAGTGGACCCGACCACGATTTTTTTCTTCACGCGCGCTCGCGATCGTCTTCCCGCGCGAATTGCCAGCCACCATTAGGAGAGATCGGCTTTTTTTCAAGCCGTGCGCGGCTTGGCATATATGCCAAGTTTGCTCTCTCATTTGCCAAGTTACCCAAAATGCAAACTCCAAATGCAAAACTATTGGATACCTCTTTTTGTGATTTTTGGTAAATTACAACAATGCAAAGTCCAAATACAAAATCCTTGGAGACGCTCAACTCCCACTAAAATTTTCCTGCATAGTCTCAAGGCGTTTCTAACCCAAAACCATGAGATATAAGGAGGTGTTTGGTTGGGGTTATTAAAGTTTAATAGGTACTGAAGCATTTTTATTTTATTTGATAATTAGTATTTAATTATGAACTAATTAGGTTTGAAAAAATTCGTCTCACAAATTACTCTTCAGCCATATTTTTAGTTTTATAAATAATTTATATTTAGTACTTCATGCACGTGTCTAAATATTCGATATAATGGGCGGTAAACTTTACCGCTGGGAACCAAACATACCAAATTCTATACTTGTCAAATCATAAAAATTCTATTTCACCCTGCATATAAACATTTGTTCGCGTAGACATAATTTCTTATATTTAATAAACTATTTCATCCTCTCTTTTCTTAATTCTAATGGCACTAGGTTAATGCCCGTACGTTGTTACGGGTTTTAAAATCCACATACTCTTATGTTTCTTCATTGTTATTTTATTTTTTCTATTTATATTCTTCCTTTTTCATTTGTTTTTCAGTTTTTGTTTTTCAATTTTATTTTATTTTATGTCCTTTCCTTATTCTTTTCTTGTTTTAATTTTACCTTTTATTTTCTTTTTCTTTTGGTTTTATTTTTATTGTTCTTCCTTGCTTCTATTTGTTTTTCTTTTTTCTTTTCAGGTTTTTTATGTTTCTTCATTCTTATTTTATATTTTACTTTCTTTTAATCTTCTTTCATCCTTATTTAAATTATTTATTTATTTTATTTGCTCTATGCACTTTTTATTATTTGTTAATCATGTTTGTTTTTATATTTTTCTTTTTAGTGATTTTATTTTTTATTTTTATTTTTTATATATATGTGATATTTATGTAGTATATATGTAGTGTTCTATGTTGTGTTATGTCATGTTTACGTAGTATACATGTGATGATTTATGATGTTTTTTATAGTGTTCACTTAGTATACATGTAATCTATAATATATTTAATGATATTCTATGATATATTTAGTGATGTTAATATTATATAAATATATTTACGATATTTGAAAAGTAACCTTTTGACATTATTTGAAATTTTTCTCCATTTTGTGTTTTTTTCTTATACTTTTACTCTAGATTTTATTATTATTTTTATCTATGCCATGTATTTATGTATTTTTATGTATATTGTAATATCAGTTTCATAAAACTAAAATCAAAATACTATTCTTCTAAATCGATAACATTTTTTTACAAAGACAGAACATTGTCTGTTGAACCTAGAATATTGTCTCTACTTAATAAAAGAAAATATTTTATCTTTATAAGATAAATATTCATTAAACAATTTTATCTAAATATATTCATGTGTGATCTTGTTTTGAAGTATTTGTTATAAGAAATTTAATGGTGCAATCTGAATTTAATTTATATCTTCAGTTTAAGAGTTATGATTTTTTTTAATTCGCTAAAATAATTTTGTATATATAGGTGAGTGGGGCCTGGGTTGATGGGATAGCCTATGGTGGCACAGTAAAAGGGATGGGAGTTGTGGCTTCACCATGGGATGTGGTAGACGGGTTCTTTTCATAATTTTTAGTTGTAGAGATATAATTAGTATATGGTAGCTTGTTCGCTTAAATTTATCGGCTGAATTTGTCAGTCATTCAATGGTATATTTCTTTTATAACAAATTAGTAAATAATATTTTTCTACCATAATTTATCAGATAAACGAACAAGACGGTCCCTTACAACTGACATAACCGTACAAGTAAGTAAATTAAACAAGCATATCAGGTTGTCAGGATGTCCGGCAGCTTCACCGCTTTCCTCCCCCTCACCGGCGCCCTCGTGTCCGGGAAGCACCCGTCGGCCGGCAGGTCATCCACCTCGCCGACCTCCGACACGGTGATCGGGAACGGGAGCAGGTGCCCCGGCAGGTCCTCCACTCTGTCCTGCGTGTACGCATCCCACAGCCTCTCCGCCGCTCGCCGCACGGCGCGTACGCACTCCAAGCTCTCTGGCTCCAGGAACAAGTCTCCGTCGTCAGCGTCCTCACTGGCATGGCGGCCCATGATGAAATGCTCGTGCCACAGCGACATCCTGAACCCGTGCACCTGCCCTCGCGCCCGCCGGCACGGCCCGTTCAGGTGCGCCGGTTGGTAGCTCCCCTGCGCGATCTCGCTGTCCCGGTTGCCGGCCAGCGACCGCTCGTTCAGGTTCGCCGAGCCGACCATGACATACTCGTCGTCGACTGCGTGCGTCACCAACGAGACAGTGAGATGAGGCTGCGAGGTCCGAGGTGACATGACAACGCAGGAGACGTTGCAGAGAGCGCGTACCGATCATGAGCTTGGCGTGCACGTAGATGGGGCCGCGGCGGTTCACCTGCGCGCGCCAGTAGTCCGTGTCCTCCTCCGGCGTCTCCGGCGGGGAGTACTCGCCGGGGAGCGGCGCCTCCCGGTTGCCGAGGCAGAAGAAGTTGAGGTAGTCGCAGGGGTGCGCCTGGCCGCGCAACCCGGCGTCGTCGATGGCCTTGGCGACGACACCGTACATCATTTCCACGGTGCGCCTGTTCCAGAGCAGGATGGCCTGCACGGCCTCACCCGCCGGCACGCCCTCGGGCCACATCGGCGTCACGACGTACACTGCGAACCGCTCGCCGCGCCGGATCTTGGCGGCGACCTTGAGCGCGATCTCGACGGGCACCAGGTTCAGGCACCCGGCGTCCCTGTCCTCCGCCCACGACGCGCACCCGCCGAGGAAGTACTGGTTCTCGATGTAGATGAACCGCCGCGCGCGCCGGACGGCCTCCACGTAGCCGATCTGTATGCTGCGGTCCACCGTGACGTCCTTGCCGCTCGCCAGCCCCATGGCGGCGGCCTCGGCCGGGTCGGAGGGGAACCCCACGACCGACGCGTCGTCGATGGACCGGAACACCTGCACGTTCCACGGGTCGTTGCTGACGGGGTCGGGGAACGTCGCCGGGCTCAGGTCGAGCAGGCAGCCGCGCATGTCCTCCGGCGCCTGCTTCCTCCACCGCTGCTCGAAGTTGGCGAGCACGTCCCACGCCGCGGGACCTTCCAGTCTGCAGTGCACGTCGTGCCACGGCTCCCGCGGGCCGCCGCGCCGCAGGGAGGAGTGCTTGTAGTTGTTCTGCATGAAGTCGTGGAGGTACGTCGTGTCGAGGTCCCTGAACAGCGTGTGGTTCTCGTCGTCGTACCTGCTCGAACACACCTCGCATGGTTAGCTCAGCTTTGGGCCCTGCTGTACGTAGCAGCTGCAGCTGCAGCTAGAGCAACTGCAACAGTGTGTTTCTGTCGGTACGTACCTGCCGTCGCAGAGGTCTATGCCGCCGATGAAGCTGACGACGTGGCGTTCGTCGGTGCCCGGCGTGGCTGCGTCGAGCGTGACGGTCTTCTGGTGGTGCGTGAACTCGGCGCTGGTCTCGACGTGCTGCACCATGGTCAGCGACGCGTCGGCGTTGCGCGGGCAGAGGAAGCACCTCACGTTGGTGCCCTCGAAGAACCTACGGGTCTCCTCGTCGTGCGTCTTCATCAGGCCGGCGTTGCCGAGGAACGACACGGACGTGTTGTCCTGCCACGGCATCACCAGCACGGCCACCCCTTCGTCGGCCTTCCGCTTCAGCAGCTCGCCCAGCGTGACGCCCTCGGCGCCTTCGGGGACCGCCGCGCGACGGCCCGCGTCGCGCACCAGCGTGATCTCCGTGTTCACCGACCACCCGGCGACGTACACGAACCGCCGCGCGTCGCGGATGGCGGCGAACAGGTCCTCCCACAGCCGCGCCGGCCGGTACGCCAGCCCGCCGTCGAGGCGGACCCCCGGGTCGAACGCGTCGGACAGGTGCGCGTTCTGGTACAGCGTGACGCTGCAGTTGGTCCGCTCCGGGAAAAACGCCGGCTTGACGCCCGCGAATTCGGGGAGGCGGACGCCGGCGCCCCAGGACGGGTCACGCTCCACGTCAAAGAAGTGCAGGCGGACGCGGAGGCTCGGCGTGTGCGTCTCGTGGGCGTGCTCGCCGCCGCGGAGGTCGAGCCAGCACTCCAGCGGCTGTCCGGAGGCGACGCGCGCGGCGGGCACGGACCCGGCGCCGAGGACGCCCGCGCCGATGAGGTGCTGGTTCTTGACCGTGAAGGTGACCGCCGCGGCGGGGTAGGCGCAGTGCAGGCGGAACGACTGGTTCCAGGCCGGGCGGGTGGGGTGGAACTCCACCTCCCGGGTGCGCGCCACCCGCGCCGCGCCGACGTCGACGTCGACGTAGAGCCGGCTGTGCTGGAGGCAGTGCACGCCTAGGGACTCCTGCATCTTCTCCGTGGCCTGTCCGTCAAACAGAGCACGTGCCGCCATTAGTCACTGTGCACAAGATCTTCACAACACAAGGTTTCCAGTTTGCTCTGTTTTGTCTCAAAAGTCTGTTGTTTCTTTTCGATATGTCATTGGATTATGTACTACTATAAAAAGATTCATTCAATTTTTTTTTGTTCTTTCGTTTTTTTAACCACATCTGCAAAGTAAGCAATACTCCGCATGTATATTCACTATTCAGACCAGTCATTGCAGTGTCTGTCATGAGGATTTGTTAATTAATTCAAGCGACGGTGCAAAATGCGTTTCACGTTTCGTCAGTCTAACGGATAATCCAACAGTCAGTGGCAGTAGGTGACCACGAACTGCTGCGAAAAGGGAGAGCATCCTTGATGGCCAATCCATTAGCTCGCAAGCAAGCCATGGCCGCAAAGCAAAGCACAGCTCACTGCGGAGAGAAGCCACGCTGCAGCTATTCATCGCGGAACAGAAACAAACGAACGGAGAGGGCACGGGGCGCTTTGCTAATTTACCTCCATGATCCGGCCGTGGATGGCGTTGTGGAGGTGCTCGGCCTCGAACACTGTCGCTTCCAGGACGCCGTGGAGGTAGACGACCTCATCGGCGGCGATGGCGGCGGTGGCGTCTCCCTCTAGCTGAGAGCCCATGATGCCTGGCGTGCTCGGCCCCGTTGCCGCCTTCTCTTCACGCGCGTGGCTGAGCTTTTATAGCCGACTTGGCAAAGCATCAAAGGGAAGATAGACGCCACGTATATTGGCGCCCGATGTAGTCCCTTTCTACCATCAGTACCATTTGTTTATGCTTTTCCAGCAAAGCCAACGCCAAATTTCCCACAAGATCGATAGATTCCATGGAGTTTTGCTAGTCATCAGCGAAACACAAGGCCATGCAGCATGCTAGAAAAGGCACTCCAGCGTGCGAGAAAGGGGACGTCTTCCCTAAATTCGTAAGCAACGGGTGCCCGCACAAAAGCACAAGCTTAAATGTTGAAACCACCCATGAAACTAAGAGAAATGATTAAGCATTTAGTTTGGTTTGAATTGGGAATTTGAATCTGAACTCAACTAACCTAAACCATGGAGCTCCTGTAATTGTGTTTCTTTGTATCCTGTTTTTAATAAAATTTGTAGGAGCTCGTAGCTCCTCCAGTTTCTTAAAAAAAAACTAAACTAAACCATGGAACGGTTCTCAGTAATCTCACTTGAATGGTGATGGTCTGACAGAGGCTTCAAGGTACCACTACGGGAGAAAGCTAGTTTGCTGAGTGCCAGAATCTTTGCCGAGTGCAGGATTTCAGGCACTCGGCAAACATGTCTTTGCCGAGTGTTGCGCTATCTTGACATTTGGTAAAGCAGACACTCGGCAAAGAACCTCTTTGCCGAGTGTTCAGCACTCGTGAAAAAAAAACACTCGTAAAAATGGATCTTTGCCGAGTGTCGGACACTCGGCAAATAATAGAACTCGTAAAAATAATACTTCGGCAAAGAAATTGCTAACGCCGGCACATGCGTCTCCTCCGTTATCGTTTGCCGAGTGTCCACCGTCAGCACATGGCAAAGAATTAGTGGTTTGCCGAGTGTCGTGAGGAAACACTCGGCAAAGAGTATTTTTGCCGAGTGTTAGATAGACAGCACTCGACAAACAATTTATTTGCCGAGTGTTTATTTTGACACTTGGTAAACTATTTTTTTATTTATTTTATTTTTTATCTTAGTTTTTTGAAGCTTGAATACATCATTTTAAACTACATGTTCAAATTTGGATCTTTTTAGATATATTTTGCTATATTTTGTTAGTTTTTTTATTTACTCGAATTTCTCTCGAAAATTCTGATTTGAACTGCAGGTGCATGAAATAACAAAATGTAGCGGTTCCAAAAATTGTATTCATGTTGAAGAGCATATTTTGAGGTCGGATCCAGGAACTCACCCAAAATGTTGGTCGTATTGTCGACGAAACCTGATGAGCCGCTCGCGATTTAAGTGTTTTTAAATTATATAAAATCTGAAAAAAGTTCAAAAATCACGAAACTTGACGAGGTGTCTTGCTATTGCATATAGAGGCTATGATAAAAAATTAGAAAGTTTCGAGCAAGTGGCGATATCGGATAGATAAAACCCAGACATCTCACGTGTGATCTCGTCGGGTTTCGTCCCTATTAGGCGCCGTTTAGAGATCACATTGTGACCATTAGGCGCCGTTTACTCCTCGCTTGGCGCTGCTGTTAGGTGTGGATCTAGCGACTTCGGGGGAGGAAGAGGTCGACGAAGAGCGATGGACATGCCTGCTGCTAGAGCTACTCACGGAGATCACATGACACGTGGCCGCCATCACGGCGATGCCATGGCATTGGTTGTCGCGGCAAGATGTGGTGTTGCGCTTGTGCGTAAAAGTGACATTTTTTTGGTGGGCCTTAGGCTATTGAGGGGAGATGTAACTCCTCATTTATTTGAGGTGGAGATATTGGTGGCCCAAAAAAAAAAGAGAAAGAGCTAAGGAATTTTATAGGAATGATAGGTGGGATTGGGAGCTATTGAAGATGCACTTATTCACTTATATGGAGTGATTCTTTTTTTTGGGATGATAGGTGGGATTGGGAGCTATTGAAGATGCTCTTATTCACTTATATAGGGATGATAGGTGGGATTAGGAGCTGGTGGAAATTGATTCTAGAGTTAGTGGAAATTGGATGGGAGTAGAGCCTTTTAGCTGTTAGCTCACAGTGTAAATAGAGAAGTGATTCTTATCATATTATCATCCGAATCTAGTTGTGTTTCACCAGTTTTTTAGTGTCTATTAGAGATATTTTCATGGAGAATTTAGAATTAGAAGCGCTATAAACGGCGCCTAATGGTCGTAATTGATTTTAGATGGTGAAGTAACATCAATACATCACTAGAAGATTCAACTGGAGCAATTATGATGAACACAGTAGTGATCCAAGCAGAAACATAGGGCACATCGTCTTGTGCTGGACGCATTATGCAGACAACAGCCACTCCTGGTCCTAGGTGTAGGTGGCTAGGTTCGATTGCAACCACTACTGCGTAGTGCCTTGAAAGCAGGATGAGCCAAGCACAACTGATCCCGGCCTGTGAACACAATTACCCTAGGCCCTGTTTAGTTGCGAAAATTTTTACAAAATAGCTATTTTAGTACTTTTGTTTGAATTTGTCAATTATTTCTATAGATTAACTAGGCTCAAAAGATTCATCTCGTAAATTACAGATGAATTGTATAATTGATTATTTTTTATTTATATTTAATGCTTCATACATGTGCCCCAAGTTCGATGTGACGGAAAATCTTAACCATTTTGCAAAATGGTTCATGAATTAAACAGGGCTTTAGCTTTCGCTTATAAGATTTAAGTTTGTGTGTATTCAGAAAATATGCAATTATTTGTTCGTTTTTTGTTTAATTTCATTTCAAGGTCCAACAAAAGCATGTCACCTCATGGAAGTCATGCTTGAAGGCATAAATATTTTTTTTGCTCAAGATCACACACGGAGTGATGACACAAAGCAAGGCGTGCATTTTTATCGTGCGTGTCGAATTCATGTTTCCTACTAATACTGCACCACACCTCACTTAGAGGATATCCAAATCAACCCACCCAAATGAAATAGTTGGCTACGTGCCATTTTGCCTATACACAACAGTGGAACCCACAATCCTGCAGTAATCTTGATGCAATGTGGTCTCTACTCCACTCCATCTTGGTAGAGATATAGTCGCTGAAGTCATTAAATCCTTCATAGAAGCCCATAATTTTCGTTCATGCCTTGTTTTTCTTTTCTGATGTCGTTGCATATTCAATTGTTTCACATTGCAGCTCTGAAGATATAGCCCACAACTTAAATTTGAACACACTTCATTTTTTTAGGCAAACAGGAGGGGGTGAAGTCAAGACTGGTGGAGGATGATAGTTGGTTTCCTCTCTATGTGGCAAAACTCGTCAAGGACGTTTTCTTGGCTTGTTGGTGGTGGCGTGCAGTGTGTTATCCGACTATAAAAGTAAGCTGCTTCGCTTCTTGCTCTACTTGTGACTTTTGTTTGTTTCCTACTCCCTTCGTTCTAAATTAGAAGATGTTTGGTTTTCTTTGAGCATCTCTTCACTAAATTTCTCATATTGTATCTCCTATAAGTTGCTTTTAGAGAGTACATTAAAATTAATTTAGGATATAGAAGAGTACTGCTACAATAAATTACCTAGACTTGTCTCCTGTATTTTTTTAGGATATGAGAGATGGGGTTGTCTCCTTTTACTTAGGAAGACGATGCTTCTTTGAAGAGGCCTCTTAAAAGTTATAGGTATAGCTATAGGAGATAAGCTAGGAGATCTGTTGTAGCTTCTTTGTCTCCTAAAATACTATTTTTTAGGTATTGATAGGATATCACCTAAAACATTGTTCTTTAGAATATATCTAGACTTGATGTATATTTAAATGCATATAAAAAGTTATATATCCAAAGAAGCTAAAATGTCTCATAATTTAGAATTGAAAGAGTACTTATCTTTTTTTGGTGAAAGAGTACTTATATCAACCGTCTTTTTTTGGTGAAGGAGTACTTATCAACGGCTATCGTTCAGGATTCAAGCCCTGTTCATCTTTATGCCTTCAAAAATTAGGTAACTCTATATTTTTCATTTCTTTGTCTAATATAAAACTCCCACAGAATATTTTCCCACCCTTACATAATTGGCCTTAACATTTTTTGGAAGGCATGAAGTGAGTTTAACTTAAGAACGAATTTCATTTTTCACTTTTCCTATCTATCAGTTGCCTGATATATTCCTTAGTTTGTTCAGGCCACAAAGCAGGACAGCAATCTTTAGTTGGTCAGGCGACGTTGCAGGCTAGCAACCATTGATCATGTTTTGCTTCCTGCTTGCCACTGGAACACGTAGGAGGAGAGATGGCGGTGGAGGTGACCATTGACAACAGTAATTTTCTTATGATAAATCATACGAATAATATCTTCAACTAGAGCTTTTCTACCAAACAAATAGGCTCAACGTCGAAGGAACCACCAGCAGCTATGCAACAGGTTTAAGGCGGTGATCCAGCCATTAAAATCAAATCCAATGGCTGTAAAGCATTGCCTGACAGATGACTACTTTTCTGGCACCTGTAAATTAGCATCTCTCATTTTTCTTCCATGCCCATATAGAACAAAAAGAACTTCATACGGTGATACCTTAAGGACAGAAGAGCTTGGGGTCGGCTTTTATTGATTCTCTGACGTCACAGATCATGGAAGGAGCAGAGTCTCATCTCCAAAGACAACATAAGTAGCAAGACAACCTCTGCACTCAGATAACACACCAAATGAATGAACATGCTTACAATTACAAGTCTGAGACTGCACTCAACAGATTTTCCCCTTATGTACCGAACACATCTATAACGGCAAAAAATGAAGCGCCAAACTTCCAAAGCACAAATTTACGATAAAACTCACGGCAAATTGACAACAAACTTCGCATCATATGCTGACCTTTTCCACTAAGGTTTAACAGTAAATACATTGTTTCCTCAAAAATAAAAAAAATACATTCTTTTTTGACAAAATAGAAAAAGCTTTCGAATGCTCCGATATATCTGAAAACCTTTTTATATGTGTACGAAAGAAAAAAAGAAGAAGAAGAAGGTATCAAGTAAGTTTACCTTAAGTGTGTAGTGTGGATGTATACTTTTTCCATGTCCTTTTGTGATATCTTTTGCTTAAATCTGGATGGACTATTATTATTGGGCCTTATAGTGGTACCTTTATTATCTACTAGAGTTAATAGCTCAAAAAATTCTGAGCAATTGAGTTTTTTCATAAAGGTAATTAGATAAATAAAACATTTCTCCGTGTCATCATTTTTCATAAAGGGTTACATTAAAGGATTTATGGGAAGGTTGACACCAATTAAATATGTGACCACAAATATTTGCATTTTTTATAGACCTCACCTATACATAATACCACTTGAACGCTTGTAGCTGAGGAAAGCCACTTAAAGTTGACTTAAAGTTGATGATGGATACCACGCGTAGAATAATCTAGATATCATTTGTGAAAAACACATAGGTGTAGATACCAATTGACACGTGTGGATACCAGTTGAAAGGATATTTGCATCGTTGTCTTCTTCTTGAATTCTTGTTTCCATGAGCTTCCTTCTCATTTGCTTGAACTAGTTGATTTGTTTGATCCTCTTCAAGCTTCTTCACACACTATGAGTGGCTATCTTGAATTCATCAACTTGATCAAATACTTGGGTTTACTAACTCATGAATAATTCATATACTACCACTAGATCATAGAATAATAGAAGCAATAGTGATAGAACATGGACTTAAACCTTTTCATTTATCAAGCATGTCCTTAACTCAAATCAAGTAACCTTTTCATTTGGTCATCGGAGTAATCCAAACGACTATAAAATGGTCTATGATACATGCCAGTAATTAGCTGTTGACGTGCCCAAAGCTTCAATGCACCTTCTTTGGTGGTCAGCGTAGAAATCTGGCGACCCTCTCTACAGAAACACTTAGCCATGCCTGCTCTGGCCTCCTTAGGGCAACCATCGGATAATTTAGATGGTCCATGAGACAACCTTTTGTAGAGTGTTTTGCCACCTCTAGATTCCTTCGGTGTCTAGCGCTGGACCTATCTAGTGGTGCTCACCCTCATGGGAGCACCAAAGTTATCCAATTAATGACTCTACACTAGAAACTCTTAGCACAATAGCACATAGCCTAATCTCTGGTGCCAACCCTCATAGGTGCACTAGACTTATCTGATGGGCATAGAAAATGCCCATCAAGACCTCTCTCAAAACCCTTTTTTCAAATGGCTAACCTTGAAATGGTGTCGTGTAAGACTACCAACACCTATAGCACTAAGTTAGCATTTTCAAAATATTTTGCAAAAGTTTTCTCTTGCTTCTTTTTTACACCGCTCGATTAAACACACTCACGAGTTAGATCTCACCTAGTGGCACTAAATAATCAATTAGCAAACAAAAAAATGCTTCTCTTGATAGTATGACTATCTATCCTAACCCGACCAAGTACTTCTTTACTTAACCTTAGGCTGGTGAAACAAAATGTCCTACAAATATATCGTTGTCCTGCACATTCTAGTCCATCTCTATTCGGTGATGGTCGCGAGCATACCACCTCCATCTTTGTCATCTTTCATATGATGAACAATGCTTGTCAACAAGTGTGGCCTACCGCGCGCACCTTAACCATTGTCCATAGCATGAAGTTCCTCCACCTTCACTCCATCAAGCCATTTGATATCTTCACTTGGCTTGATCTCCATGAATGATATGGTCCTTTCCATAGCTTCACATGACCTTCAAGTCCTACCTTAGCCTTGTTTGCTTTTCATAATTACCTTGGTCCACCGGCACAAATCCCTTTGCTTGCACTTCACTGTCTCGATGGTCCGTCATGTCCTGACCCTCTGGCCTGCCCTTTCACACTTGCATACGATCCTTCTCAGTGAAGCTCTGCCTTGATCTTCACTATCTTGCCATATGAGACTATGTCATGTCCCATACTCAATATGCCTCTTTTTTATCACCACTTGATCAAGTCATCTTCACTAGTTTAGCACTTGCATCACTTCAAACATGTCATATCCCCTCTTGCAAAGATCTATTCATCTCACATGAAACCTCATTAGTCCACCTAAGATTGTCACTTAATTACCAAAATCAAAGTGGGACTTTCACCGCTACTCATGGAAACACCAAAAAATCACCCTAGCTTAAGGAGGCATAAATCGACGTTAAGGTTAGCATCTTATTAGAGTTTCGCTAGTTAACCAGGTTAGGGAGATGCATCCGACAAATCAACAAGGGTCTAGGGCAATCTTGCTTTTCCGTAAGGAGTGGCTACCTCAATGCGACAGTCTTACTGGTTGGTTAAGAGACGACACCAAGAGAAGACCAAAGACAGGCATTTGTGTTCGATAGTAGAGGGTATCGAGAGGCAATAGTGCATCATAATGAAAATGGAAACTATTCTTAATCGCATCGCTCTTTGAGCGAGAGCCAGGTGTGAACTGAAGGGCATTCCGCATTCGAAGGGTTCCTCTACCTAATGGCAATTGCGGGTAAATAACCAATTAGTATGTGGGTAGATACATAATAAATAGGACAAATACAAGGATTCAGGTGAGGAGTCGTGTTTTGGTCGCTCCGTGTGAAAATAAAAAAAATATGTTTTGTTCGCTCAGAGTGAAACGGTAGTAACAAGACGATAAAAACACTGTCCCATACACAAATTTTAAGAGATAATGACCACCAAGAATCCCTAATCAAAACTCGCAATAGCTATATCTATTGCATCGAAAGTCCTGGCCACGAAGAAAGTTGGAATTCCATTTGTGCAAATATGCACGGGCATAATTGGAAACAAACGACGACATCTTCTGATATGACGTAAGCAAAATGCACTTTCCGAGTGCAAAGCTACGTAAGCAAATAAGTTTTTTTTTTAATATAAGACAAGCAAGTACCTGCATTATTGATTTTTTCCCCCCGCTGTCGTCCGGCAACGGACGTATCTTCTCGAGGAAGACAAGGTTCCTGTGAGAATGAAAAATGAGGGGCCAAACAAATTTGGCGAAACCATGGACACCAAAGAGGAAGACAAACAGTCACAACCAATCACGGCGCCAAAACATGCAGCGCAGCTTCATCATCGTGGCCTCATGGGTCCTTCCTGGATATGGCGGAGGAAAAACAGGTGGTGGCCGTTGCAATCGCAGCCAGGTCCAGGCCGCTCCAACTCCAGCTCCAGCAGCTTGCCCTTGCCCCTCTCCCCTCTCCGACTCCAACCCAACCCCCCCATCCAATGGCCCTCCGGCTCCGCCCCCGTTGTTGTCTCACCTCACGCGCTCCCTGACCTGCCCCGCCCCGCCCCGCCCCCAGCACGACGCGATGCTCCGCACCGCGTCGGATAGATGGACGATATTGCTGGGGAGCCGGGAAGGAAAGGGGACGACTCTTCCCGTGCCGTGCTGACGCCACCACCACGCGGCCCCGGTCTCCTCTCGCCCTCCTCTCCTCCGTCTGGATCTGGTCCTATCCCCTCCCCACCCTCCGCCGCCGCCGCCGCTGTCCTCGCCCTCCCGGCCTCAGCCACGAGCCAGGGCGCCGGGCTCCTGGCCTCGTCTCGCCTCGCCGGCGAGATGGACGGCGGCGGGGAGACGCTGCTGGTGCGGAGGAGCAAGGGCAAGAAGAAGAGACCGCAGCCGGCCGCGGAGAGGGGCTCCGGCGGCAGCGGGGACAGGTTCCGCACGCTCTGGCGGGACTACCACGACCTGCTGCAGGTGAGTGGCGCCAGTCTCGTCGATTCTCGCTGCGGCCACCAATCTCTTCGCCCTTTCCAATTTTCATGCCGCTCTACTGTTTCGACCTGTTCTTGATGGGTTCACCGCCGTCTTGATTGCTGGATTCCTCGTGCTATCCCTGTTCCGGCTGCTAGTGCTCCTATTAGGTTTGTGATTGTACTGCCATTGTCGGGGGTGCTCGGCTGTTTGATTCTTTGCTGCGTAGGACGGGGTTTCAAGAATTCCATCCAATACCATGGTCAAATCTAACAATATACTGAATCAAGTATATCTGTGATTACACTTGAAGCTGATACAACATTTGATGCAGGAGACTGAGGGAAAGAAGAAGATGCTGGCGAGCACGAAGCGGAGAAGCCTCGCCTTGCTTGCTGAAGTCAAGTATGACAGTTCTTGGGCTCTTGCTTTATCGCTCCATGTTACTATGCTATATCATCTTGTTATTCTTCATGCTGGCATTATTACTGCTTGTCAGCTTCACTAACTGTGTAGTTCTTGTTGCAAGGTTCTTGCGAAGGAAGTACCAATCCTTTCTCAAGGGTGGCTCACAGCAGAAACATTACAAGTTGAAGAAGCAAGCTCGGTACATGCCATCTCCATTGGGAAGCAACAAGGCCACCGCGTTAGGTGATCATGGTGCAAGGACCAAAGTGCCTTCTACCAGCAAAAACTCAAACCTTCACTTAAATCAAGATTCTGTTCCGGTAAGTGGTGGAGTTCATGAATTAACATAAACCGTAAGAAAAGTGTTTCTTTTTTAAAAGGGCTTTCTTGTCTGCAGAATGATGTGGTGAATGATCACCAGGGGCAACAGGGCCATCCAGAAGTCGAAAAGTTTGATGAGGTCGGGGTGGATGAAGATATGATGACACCTGATGTCAAATTATCAGTTTGTAGGGATACAGGAAACTCGCCTGCAAGTGAAGGTAAGAGGACGGTTCCATGGCAAGATCGGTTAGCGTTGAAGGCCTAGGTCCTCAGCTGATGTGGCTAAGAAATAAGCTGCTTCTCTGATAGCTGGCTTTGCAACTGTATCCCTCAAATGATCAATAGTGCTTTGTACAGAAACGATGGGATATGATATATGCATGTTACATTGCCTGATTGAAAAAACTCAGATGGTTATACCATGCGCCTAAGCAAGTTCGACAAGAGGATTTTGATTTTATGAATGGTTCTGTCCAGGTTTTGGATTGACTACTTTGAATGTGTTTGTGCAATGAATGTATTTTCAGTCATCCAGACAAACAGACGCTTTAGCAATGATCATGAATTCTATGAATTGCAAGTTTGTAGTGTTAAATCTCTGGTTTCACAATTTAGGTTTTAAATAGGCTCTTTATCACGAGGACAAATGTAATAAATGCTTCGTGGTTTTGTATAGCAAGTTTTAGGTTTGGGTGTTGCATTTTTAAAATTGGTGTACCATGGTCAATAGGCAGCATGTAGATTCGTCTCAAAGAATATTTGTTTTTTATGGGTAAATATATGTACCCTTTTACTGTGAATTGTAAATTTGGAGGGTTATATAGTATCTCATCTTGTTTCTAAATAGTCTCTTTAACATGCTAGGGGTGGGGCTGTTGCATTTTAAAAACTGGAGTACCAGATATTATTTAACCAGATGCACAATATTAGTTCTATATTAGTGTGTTTGGTTTGTGGAGTCTTCCCATGCTTCATGAGGTGATGCATCATGAGTTCAACCCATAAAGGGGTGCATTTGATATAGGGTGCCTTGTTTAGTTCCAAAATATTTTGCAAAATCGACACTGTAGCTTTTTCGTTTGTATTTGACAAATATTATTCAATCATAGACTAACTAGGCTCAAAAAATTCGTCTCGTCAATTTCGACCAAACTGTGCAATTAGTTTTTATTTTTGTCTATATTTAATACTTCATGCATGTGTCTAAAGATTCGATGTGACGGAGAATCTGAAAAAAATTTTGCAAAATTTTTTGGGAACTAAACAAGGCCTTAGCTGTCTTGGAACCACTTGAGCTTGCAATTTGGCCTCCTTTCCGTAGAGCTTCTACCTTCTGTTGGTGTCCCCTGCTGCTGCAGTGATTCTCAAACTGAGATACAAAGTTACATTTCGCCTGACAGATACCGCAGCCCCATTCTGAGAGATACTGCTTGCCTTATTTAGACTCTAAGTCCACATTGTTCGAGGTAATAAATAACTTTAGACTCTATGATAGAGTCTGCATTGTGAGTGCCCTAAGAGAGCCTTATTTAGTTCGCAAAAATTTTCGTTTTTGGTCTGTAGCATTTTCGTTTTTATTTGACAAACATTGTCCAATCACAGAGTAACTCGGTTCAAAAGATTCATCTCACAAATTACAGGTAAACTGTGCAATTAGTTTTTATTTTTATTTATATTTAATGCTCCATGCATGCGACCAAAAATTCGATATGACAGAAAATCTTAAAAATTTTTGCGAACTAAACAAGGCCTTATGGGACAAGCAGCTAGGAACTGAAGCGTGCACTAGAGCTAGCGGGTGTTTTTCAGTTTGGAAGCGGGTGTTTTTCAGTTTCAAAATTGGCGGTCATTGTTTTTCGGCAACAAAAGCGAATTCGTGAAACTGTTTTGTTTGCAGCGGAGCCGGCGGCCGTTTGCGCGCACAACTTTTTTTTCCATGACGCCTGACAATTTCCATGGAAGCGGGTGTTTTTCAGTTAAAAAATTGGAGTACTATGCATTTTGAATTAGCGAACGGATGACAATTACTGTCGGTCACCAAAATGAATTGTTAACAGTGGCATAGCATATAAACTTCATAACATGTTTTACTGTACAATTTCATCATTGCTATTTTGGCAGACGAGCCATAGCATTTCGTTTATTCGCATTGAGCCTTTTCCGGTGCTTATTCCCAGAAAGATGGTGAGCAAGCATCTTTTCGCTGTTGCAATGATCATGAATTCTGAGTTGCAAGTTTGGAGTGTTAAATTTCTGGTTTCACAGTTTAGCAATGTATTTTCAGTTTAAGTTAAATTTCTGAAGGGGTGCATTTGATATAGGGTTGCATTTTTAAAATTGGTGTACCATAGTCAATCGGCATGTAGATTCATCTCAATGAATATTTGTTTTTTATGGGTAACCCTTTACTGTGAATTGCAAGTTTGGAGGGTTAAAAAATATCTTTTTTCTAAATAATATTTTTAACTATGATGGGGCTTGCGGTGTTGCATTTTAAAGACCGGAGTATACCAGGTATAAAATATTTATACTCCATCCCCACATCCAAAAACATTGATTAAATAAAAGAGCATCGGTGGCACCACAGACTAGACATTCATGATCAAACTGATGCAAGCATTGCAATAAAGTAGCAGCAACATAAATTATGTTAAATAAATTATCATGTCAAATAATAGGTTGTAAGACTTGGTAAATGAAAATCCAATTGAATATCTTCAAGATGAATGGATGGTGCTGTCATTTCTCGCTCCACAGCCTCTCCAATCATTAGTTGTTGAGCTTTGACAGATGACCCTTCCCAGTACGATGGTGAGCGAGCATCTTTTCGCTGTTGCATTGCAGATTGCAAATCTCGCAAAAACTCAACGACATCCGTTGCTCCACCTTCTCTGTGTGCTTCTTCCCCTTCCGATGCTCGGCTAGTGTATTCTTGCTGTTGCAGTGCAAATAGCAAAGCTTGCAAAAGTATGTCGCCCTATGTATCTCCGTCTCCTCAGAGCTTGCACACTTAGCTGTCTTGGAACCACTTGAGCTTGCAATTTGGCCTCCTTTCCGTAGAGCTTCTACCTTCTGTTGGTGTCCCCTGCTGCTGCAGTGATTCTCAAACTGAGATACAGAGTTACATTTCGCCTGACAGATACCGCAGCCCCATTCTGAGAGATACTGCTTGCCTTCTACCTGTAGAACCAGAAAATTAAGCTGGTGTCTCTTGCCTCTTAGGTGGTTCGCCAAGTCTGACTGATGACTGCACTTGGCTTGGCAGAGGCTGCAATTCCATGTTGAAGCAGGGTTTTTCTCTTCATCCTGTTTCACAAGGTTTGGTTGTGAATTCAGCGACCCACAATTCACTGCCATGTTCTTGCATTCCTCCAGCAGGGATTGGACCTTTGCTTTGTGTCTTTTGCCTCTCAGGTGGTCCTCCAGGTTTGATTTGCAGGTGCAGTTGGATTGGCAGAACCAGCAGACCCAAGTTAGACGCGGCTTTTCGTCATATTGCCGCACATTTTCGGATTTCGCAGCAGGTGCCTTTGCTTTCTGACTGTAGGCATTGTTTCTTGATACCAAGGCAGCTACTTTAGACTGGTGTTTCTGCCCTGCAAAATGCTGTTGTAAGTGGCTCTCGGTGGGTGCTTCCACCCGGCAGATGTCACAGCTCCATTTCACTGAAGAAGGCGCCGTCTTCTTGTGCAACGTAGTCTGTTCATTTTACATTCAGTTTGGTTAGATGCTGAGAGCATTGATTGTATCGACTGAATCGAATCAATGGTGAAATCAGGACAAACAGATTTGCTAGTACCAAATCATTTCTCTAAGCAGTTTGATGACGCAATAGATGTGAAAGTGTGAAAAACTAGACAGATAACTTGATTGTATAATCTTCATATACACAAATTTTATAAACAAAACAGATATAGTATTAATACCGGATGAGGAACAACATGGCGAGCTGCACACCCTATTGGATTCTTCTTGTTTGAGTGCTTCATTTTTCATGACTTACTACTAGGTTCTTTCTCTAGGCAGCTTGATTACAGCATTAGATGTGAAAGTGTGGAAAATTAGACGGTAAACTTTCTAGGAAAATCATCATATACTTTACAAATCTAGTAGAAAAGAGTAAACAGATACTCCACATGTCACAAACGCATAAGCAGAACAGAGTCCTCATACGAGATCAGATAGAAAGGAAAACATCATGTTAAGCTGCTCACCTCATTGGGTTCTTGTAGTTTGCGCTCATCAAGTGCTGCATTTTGCTGACCTGCCGCGTTACCGGCACCACAAGAAGTTCTCAGGGATTCACGGACGCGATCTTCCGTGGGAGGCTTGTGGGACTCGAGTTGCACACCCCCGCGCACTCCATCTTTCTTCTTCTTCTTCTTCTTCTTCTTCAGATCGTTGTCCACATCGGCGGCGACAATACCATGGTCTGCAGGACCAACCGCGTCCCTGCTGCGCGGCATCTCCTCGAGCTCGAGGAAGGAGAAGGGCGCCCCGGGGTTAGCACGGTCGACGTCGGCGGCGCGCAGGGCCATGGCGCGCTCAATCTTGGCGAGCTCGGCCAGGATAATCTCCTGGCGAAGTCGGTCCTTCTGGAGCTGCGACAGCAGCGCGTCCCTGATCACCAGCATCGACGACGACGAGTCTTCTGCAGGAGCGTGATGCCTCGGAGGCTCGGGGAAGCGGCGGTCTCGGCCGCCTTCGTCGGCGGTCGCTGCGCCTCGGCCTGCGAACAACTCCATCGATGTGTCGATGGGATCGTCGTGAGAGCAATGGAGGTGGAGCACAGCAGAGCGAGGCTCGCTGAACCAGAGCAAGGAGGAGAGGGGACTCAGATTCGGTGCCTTTCCTCTGGCACGGCACGTCGTATCTTTCGGACTTCTTTGCAAAAAGTCTATATCACCTGGTGTCTACTTTATCTTCGAACTATGAAACAGTCTAATTTATCGTTTGAACTATCCAAAACCGTTCAAATCACCCCCACGGTTTTTGATGGCGGTTTTGCTACAGTAGCATGGTGTTGACTCTTTCTTTTTTCCTATTTGTTTCATATAATCTTTGAAAAAATCATAGTAAATCACAGAAAAATCATAATCTAATTTTGTTAGACTCCACATGAGTAGATCTACGCAATAAATATATAATATGATATACTTTAATATAAATCATTTATGTAGCTTTAAATTAGTTAGAAAAATCAAATTTTATCTGTAATTAATTGGAATAATTCAGAAAAATCATAATCTAATTTTGTTAGACTCCGCATGAGTAGATCTACGCAATGAATATATAATATGGTATACTTTAAATAAATCATTTCTATAGCTTTAAATTAGTTAGAAAAATCAAATTTTATCTGTAATTAATTGGAATAATTCATAGCTGCAGCTTATGTGGTCCAATTGTGGTGAAATTTTTATGGTGGACTAATTATTCTATGCTTAAACTATAGTAAATATTTCATACTCATAGGATCATGTATAACTAAGTTTATTCAGGTTTATGCTTGTTAAATATAAATAAATCTATAACTAAGTTATACATGATCCAATGAGTATGAAATATTTACTATAGTTCAAGCATAGAATAATTAGTCCACCAAAAAAGTTTCATCACAATTGGACCACAGAAGCTGCAGCTATGAATTATTCCAGTTAATTACAGATAAAATTTGATTTTTCTAACTAATTTAAAGCTACAGAAAAAATTTATACTAAAGTATACCATATTAGATATTCATTGTGTAGATCTACTCATGTGGAGTCCAACAAAATTAAATTTTCTATTTTATGATTTTTCTGTGATTTACTATGATTTTTCAAAGATTATATGAAAACAAATAGAAAAAAAAGAAAAAGTCAAAACCATGGTTACTGTAGCAAAACCGCCATAAAAAACCACTCGAGGGATGATTTGAACGGTTTTTCATAGTTCAGGGGGTAAATTAGACTGTTTCATAGTTCGGGGAGTAAAGTAGACACGACCCCATAGTTCAGGGGGTGATGTAGACTTTTTTCGGCCTTCTATCTACCGTTCAAAGAGAATCTAATGGCTCTTATGGATCGTGAGCACATCTTTTAGCTTTTCCCCTGGAAATGGGCGGGAGCGGGAGCGGCGGCGGCTCATCAACGCGCGTGTTGCGTCGGTCTCCCGCGTGCTGCGCTGGCCAGCGACAGCCGCGCCGGTCGCCACACCGGTCTCGCACACGTCGCGCCGCTCGCCGGCGGCTGGGTTGGTCTCCACACCGCTGCACCGCACACCGACAGCTAGGCTGGTCTCCCCAACGGCAACGCTGTGCCGCCCACTGCCTGGAGGGTCGAGCCGTCCTGCAGTCGTCGATCTGAAGAGCCAAGCTGCGTCAAGGACGAGGAGCACTGAGCAGACCAACATCCTACGTAGGCACGCCTTCCTGCAGGGACATCATCGAGAAAGACCATCTTTGTGAGTTGCTTCACTGCCTTGCATCAGATTCAGAATAAAGCCCCTTCTTAAGTTACTCTGCATCTATCTGCTAATTATTGTTTATAGTAAATGTTTAGCTTGACAAAAATTGCAAATCTGCAATCATGTGGTAGTAATTGTTTGCTATAAATTTGTTTTTTATGACAGAATTTGACAAGGACAATTGGGTTAGATATTGAAACATGATGACAGAACTTGAGAAGGGAATACCTCAAGTTGGTTTGAGGTTAAGAAATCCAGATGAGGCTTGGCAGTTTTGGGTGGCATATGGGGGTCATACAGGCTTTGATGTGAGAAAAAGGTATAGGAATCTAAGCAAATTTGATGGCAAGGTGACTTCATGCAGATTTGTTTGTGCCAACGAAGATCATCGAAGGAAAGTGGAAAGAGAGCATATGACGAAGTGTTTCAGAGCTGAAACAAGAACCAATTGCAAAGCACGAATGACAATTACATTGGACCGAGGGGAAGGAAATTATGAAGTCACTGATGTTGTCCTTGAACATAATCACCTCTTTCACTTGCCTGAAACTCGACACTTGATGGCATCCCAAAGGAAAATTTCAGAACTACAGGCTTTCGAAATCGAGACCGCCGATGATTCTGGAATTAGGCCAAAAAACAAAAATGATGTTGTACAACACCAAGTTGAATTGAAAAATGATGACAGCAACAGAGATGAAATTGTGGAGTCTCAAGATTACAATGTTCTTGGCAGTTTTACTCACCTCATAACAGCTCCAACTTATGCCGAAGAAAACCTTCAGTTCTAGCGTGTATAGGTTTGTTAGATAGCATTTTGGACAGGGCTAATTATAGTCTTTTGTGGCCTAACTGTATATCTGAAATGGCCTATAGAATTTCAGTAGAAGCACATGTGCTGGTTTAGTAATAGCACAACTTGCCAGGATACACAACCTGAAGGTGCTTTTAATCATTTTGAACTTGTGCACTTGTGCTTTGGAAGTGGAGCACACAAATATCCAGTGTGCTTGATCTGTCTAGTAATTGTGTGCTTGTGAAAATGGCTTTGTTTGTGTGCAAGTCTAATATATTTTGTCATTTGTGAAAATTTAGAGCTAAACAAGGACCTCCAGGAAGTGAAAATGGCTTTGTTACAAGAAGTGGTTCCTATCCAAAAGCTAATTACATTAACCATGGTGGCGGCATGCCTGCCCAGTCCATCTCCATGGCAGCAAGGACCTCTGGGTCGTAGTGTTGCAGAGTTAATTCATGGAGTCTGGGCCTGAGCCCCGAGCTTGTTTTTCCTGGTCAGCGTGAGCTCCACCTTCTCTTGGTCGGCATGAGTTTCGGCCCCTCCGGGGAGGCGCGGAAGGGCTGCAGTGTTGCGAGACGGATGAGCTTGCGGCGGCATCCCGAGCTGTGGCGGTGCGAGGCACTCCGTCTCCGTGGGAAGCGGGAGGAGCAGCAGCAACGCTTGACGTAGGAGGACAGCAGCAACGTGAGGCGGAGTAGCAGCCTAAGCCGATGGATTCTATTTGAACGGTGGATAGGAAGCCGAAAGGTACCGGAGGAAAGGCACCCAATCTGAGTCCGAGGAGAGGAGGCACGATGCACGACGGACGACGCAGAGGCCGTGCACTTTAAGAAGGCCCGGACGAAATCAGGAACAGTTTGGTATTTCACCCGTCTTTGAAGTAATCGGCGTCTTTGTACCGCTCTGCACTAGTGGTATCCGCCGTCGAAACCCGCTTCAGGCGTCATTGTGACCGTCATCGGCTCCGGTGAATGAGCGGCTCTTTACCTTCAGCGCTGCCTCGTGCGTTGCGCTTGCCATTCGTTCGCCGCCCGCGGCCACCAATCCTACACCGGGCATCCCCGCCTCCCCCGCGCCAACGGCAATGACACCCACGCGCGCCGACTACTAGCCCAATCGTAGCTAGAGTTGGCACTACCGTCGGCTGCCATTGGTGCCACAGCAGCACTCGATCCAGGGCCCCGGGCCCGGGCTGAGGTTCTGAAATCTCTGGTTTGGAGGTTGAAATCTGTTTAGATTTATTTTTTTTGGCTCAAACAGAATTTTTTTTTGTAGGAGCCTGAGAACTAAACGGGGCAAAAAAATTTGGTGCTAAAATTTTAGGCTGCAACTGTGCACGCACTCCTATAGAAGTCCACAAATGACAACTTGGGCTGCATGCAGTTGTAGTTGTCATTGGTGAGTTTTCATGGGAGTGCGCGTATAGTTGCAACCTAAAATTTTGCCCCGTTTAGCTCTTTGGACCAAAAAAATTTCAAATCTAAACAGGCCCGGTTGAGTTTCGAAATTTGAGTCTAAATTTTGAATTACTCCTAGTTTCAAATCTTCGTATGAACAGTGTAGCTCCATTTCCCGAGTGCCTATTGTGATTCAGGTTCTGTTTTGTATTGTTTCTTAGGCCTTGTTTAGTTCTGAAAAAATTCGGATTTCGCTACTGTAGTATTTTCGTTTTTATTTGACAAATATTGTCCAATCATGAGCTAACTAGGATCAAAAGATTCGTCTCGCGATTTACAGACAAACTGTGTAATTAGTTTTTGTTTTCGTTTATATTTAATGCTTCATGCATGTACCGCAAGATTTAATGTGATGGGGAATCTTGAAAACTTTTTGGATTTCGGGATAAACTAAACAAGGCCTTACTTTCTTTGCAAACAGCTTCATCTAAGGCCTTGTTTAGTTCCTTCCCAAAACCCAAAAATTTTCAAGATTTTTCGTCACATCGAATCTTTGAACACATGCATATAGCATTACATATAAATGAAAATAAAAACTAATTACAGAGTTTGTTTGTAATTTGCGAGACGAATCTTTGAGTCTAATTAGTCTATAATTGAATAATATTTGCCGCATGCTACAGTACCTCTTTAAAAAAAAGAACTAAACAAGGCCTAAACAACCAGAAAAGCTAGCACCTTTTTTTAGAGAGAGAGAAACAGCACCTTCTTTGCTAACACCTCCATCTAAGAAGCCAGAGAAGCAAACACCTTCTTTATTAAAAAGGTGTCTTTTCTTCTACAGTTCCCTCCAAGAGTTATTTATAAGTGGTGTTTGACAGAGTTATGTATATTTTTTTAAGCTTATCTGCCGAATTTATCAACCATTCAATAATATTTTTCTCTAAAAAAATCAGCAAACATGACATGATAGAAAAAAAAAGATAAGTTCAGTAACATAGATGATGTTATAGATGATGTTGGAGGCTGTACGGGCTAGCCACTTGAGAGCTCGCTGGCGCATTCCTTTTATGCATTTTCTTTCGTATTCAATGAATAAAATATGTTCTCAACTAGCTATTTCTATTCGTGTTGGACACAGGCACACACCCTTAACGATGACCCTTAGAGTATTTCTAATCATTCGACTTTTCCATCTTTAATTTTTTGGCAAAATAAGAAAAAACTCTCTCTGATAGTTTGTCATATTTTCTTCCCATCTTTTCTAACCTCGTAAAAATTTATCCCAAGCGTGCGTATATGCGCGCGTCTTAGGAGCGTGCATTTGGAGTTTCGTGACCCATCTAGTAAGCAAGAAGAAAGACAGGGTTCCAAGTGAAAAATATGTAAGAGAAAAAGATCTTGTGGAAAGGCTTAAATACGTACAGAAACAAATTCAGGGTTCTTGATACAAAATATAAGACCGAGTTGTAGAAAAAATGTCGAGAAAAAAAATTAATATAACAATATAGAAAACTTTGGGAGATGACTTCTTTTTTCTCTTCATACTAAGAGCAACTCCAACGGCTTTGCTATTCTCGTTATGGAGGTCTTTTAGAACTTTTATAGTAGAACAATAGGCTCCAACAGATATGCTATTTGGTTTTGTAAAATAGAAAGTTTGCTATCCCTTGATTTTCGCTGGCCATATATAGCCAACCACTGGCACTAGCTATCTGATAACAAGGCTATTGTGAACCTCTTCTTTTTTTAAGAAGTTATCTATTTTACAAAATAGCTAAACATTAAAATTTGACTACTGAGTTTAGTCAAGCTCTTGGAGATGCTCTAATGTAGGAGTTAACGAACACCATATTTTGCGGAAAAATATATAAAAATCTTTTGGAGATGCTCGGACTGCTAACTCTCAAAATCTTTTGGAGTTAACGAACACCATTTAACAATATTTTTCTAAAAAAATCTATAAGGACATCCCTTCTAGGTGTCGAAGTCACCAGCTAACTAGGCTTGGGAGGAGGTTCGGACCGACGTGAAAGCAAACTGCTAGTGTTTTGTTCGCCGCTAGCGCGGAGCTAGCTAAAAGCATGCATACGATTTTTTATTGTGGCTACCAATCTGATGCATGCGGCAGAGAAAAAAAAAGATATCATTAATAATTCTGACGAGTGGACCTATATTTATCATCTCCACGTCAGCTGTTAATTTTGACAGCAACGTTGCGGGCACCCTAATTATGATGGAGAGCAGAGTCATCCGGCACAATCTATCTCTACTAGCTTGGCCTTGATGACCAACCGATCATGCATCCTTAATGACCAACATCGATTCTCCTGTGCAAGCATAGTGAAAGCACGAAACATAACCTAGCTAGTGACAACCAAGGTTTTTAATTTCGGTATGGCAAAAATTCCGGCCACCACTAAAATTACCAAATTTCGCGAAATTCGGCCAAAAATTTGCTAAATTTTTTAGGGACTAGCACATAAAGTATGTTTTCTTTTAAAAAATTAGATCTAAACAAGTATCAGTATGATTTATGACTACACATCTATTCAATAAAAAAATATACAATATAAACAATAGAAAATATGAGTCTAAAGTTATACAGCACATGTATTAGTATATAAGAGCAACTCCAGTGGGCCTCCTAAACAGGCCCCTATTCTAAATTTTGAGAGTCTGAGTGAAAAAAAAAACACCTCCTATTTGGACTCTCATTTTAGGAGGGCTCAAATTCTAGTTTCAGGCCCCCAACAATAGGACCTTCCTATCCTCTCCCTCTCCCTCGACGCCCTGAGGCCCCGACGCCACCGCGCCCTGACGCGGCCGCCATTTCCGCCTGATCTCCCAGCCGCCGCTTCCGCCTCCGCCTCCGCCGCCCTATCGCGTCCCACCGGCCTCCATCTCCATGCAGCCGCGCTCTCCGGCGGAGGCGGAGGCCGCCGCCGCCAGTGCCACCACGGTGCCCGACGTGGGCGGGGTCGAGCCGGCCGTCACGATGGACCAGGTGCCACGCTGGAGCGACCCCGACCAGCGCATCTTCTTCGTCTCCATGTCCGACGAGGCGTCCGCGGAGGGCGCCGAATTCGAGGCGACCTCCGCGTCCGGCTTCATCACCTTCTCCGACCCGCTCACGGTCGACGACGACGACGGCGCCGGTGCGGATGGCCGCGCCGGGGCCGCCTCGCGCTTTCCCGTCGACCATGAGATCAACTCCAGGATCTACCTCTGGCGTGGCCAGCCCTGGAACCTTGAGGTCGACGCCGTCGTCAATTCCACTAATGAGGTCTCGATTCCTGTCCCCCGCTCCTCCTCGCATCGGCGAGCCAGCCAGCCGCCGGATCTCCTCTACCCAGCGGACCTTGACGACGGGGAGCACCACTCCTCGACGCGGACCTAGACGGGAGCTTGGGCTCCTGCGTGTGTGCGTGCACAGGCGCCGGCTCCGCCTCCTCCCGCTCCCGCGCTGCGTGGCTACTGATGGTGACGGCGGCGAGCAGGCGGGGCGTCGTTGCTGGCGGCGTGCGTGCGAGTCGGAGCTTGAGCTGGCGTGCGTGCGGCATGTGAGCAGATAGGTTGTTGGACTGAAGTTGAAGTAAATTTTGTGCCCCTATTGTATGTAGCCCAGCATGCAAATGAAAAAAATAGGAGCTCGTATGTTGGCCTGGAGTTGCTCTAATGAAATTTCGGATTTTTTTTCGATCACCACCGAAATTACCAAAATTCGTGAAATTTCGCCGAAATTTTGAACCCAGGTGACAATGAAACTAGAATGTTTCTATACACACACAATCACTGAAATTAACGAAGAAAGGAAAAATGATTTTCTACACAAAAAATTATTTCAACATGAGAATAAAAATAGAAAAAGATGATAGGAGGAATGTTAGGAGAGAAAAAAAATAGATGATTACATATGTCAACGTCTATGCTATATACTATGCATTTTGAATTAGCCAACGGATGACAATTACAGTCGGTCACCAAAATGAATTGTTAACAGTGGCATAGCATATTAACTTCATAAGTACGGTCCATGTTTTACTGTACGACTTTACCATTGCTACTTTGGCAGACGAGCCATAGCATTTCGTTGTGCTTATTCCCAGAAAAGATGGTGAGCAAGCATCTGTCAGGTGTACTAAGAAGCAGCGCTTGACCGGCGTAACGGCGAATCATTCTACTGTGGGGTGATGTAGGTAGCCTTACAGTTAGTGGAAGTTTGCCGTCATAACGGCGTGTGTGGTGGGCATATATAAGCGCTGTGTAATGGTCTGTTGTGCCATCGAACATCAGAACCCGAAAACCTTGTAACTGACTCCTCTGTTCTATCGATTCCTCCCTGCTGTTCTTGCTATCCTATCCCAGATTCTATTTCCTGTTGATTCTTCCTCAAACTCGTTGCGAACCCTAGCAGGATCGTAACAAGTGGTATCAAAGCCGCCGCGGTTCCCTTCTTGATCGCGCTCGTAAATCCAGACGGCACGAATCGGAGTTCCACTTCGGTGTTGAACTCATGATTCTAGAAGTCCGATTTGGTGAGCGGGTCGTTGGTAATCACGGGCTGTTCGTGCATCCCGCGCGAAGATTGATTCCATCCTGGCGCCAAGGAAGAATCCCACCAAATTCCAGCAAGAGATGGCCAAGTCCGTGGAGGAGCTCGCGTCCCAGTTCGAGAAGATGATGCAGCAGTTCAACGGATTCCAATCGATGATGCAGAGTTCTCTGGATTCGCTCAATGCTATGGGGGCATGGCAAGTGACTGCTGATGAGGCGTTCGGTGAATTGCGTCGGCAGGCGGATGGCGCTTCTTCGGCGTTGCAGGCGGTCACCAAGCAGGTGGATCTCGCTGCGACGCGGATGAATTCATTGGAAGCGCGGATCGAGAAGGCTACTGCAGGCCCGACGTTCGTTCATCCACACCCAGGTTCGAGGTCGGTCGACCTCAACCTTGCTCCCGGAACATCCCCGTGCTCACCTGCGAGGGACGGGGAGCGGCCCAAGGGGCATGGCGATGACTGTGGTGGGATCCTTGGACCCCGGCCGCAGTACTTCAACAAGGGTACGTTTGTTACTCCTCGCCCTTCCCCTGTGATTCCTGTTGAGGATGAAATGCCTGTTCATTGTCGTTCACCTCCCTTTCCCAAAATGGAGTTTCCAAAATTTGATGGTGAATCTCCCCGTCTATGGCGGGACCAATGCGAGGTATTCTTCGAGGTCTACGCGGTTCACCCATCTCTGAAGACTCGCTTCGCCACTCTGAATTTCAAGGGTATGGCGGCGTCCTGGTTGCAAACAGTGCAGAGGCAAGGGCGGATCACTGATTGGGATAAGCTCTGTGATCTGGTGATGGGCAAGTTTGACAGGAACCAGTATTAGTTGTTATTGAAGCGCTTTGAGAAACTGAGGCAAGTGGATTCAGTTCAGTCCTACCAGATGGAGTTTGAGAAGCTGGCTCAGGGGTTACTCTTGTACAATAATGCTTATGATGATACATATTTTGTCAATCATTTTGTGGATGGTCTTAAGGATGAGATTCGATCAGTCATTTCTTTGCATCGACCCAAGGATGTCGACACTGCAAGTGCTCTGGCCCTGCTGCAGGAAGAAGAGTTGGCCAAATGCAAGAAATTTGGTTCCTCCACAAAGTTTTATACTCGACCCAATGTTGATAGGCCCAAGTCAATTGAAGCTGACAGGGTGAAAGGGGATAGCCAGTTCAAAGAAAATGAAGATAAGTTGGCTGCTCTGAAGGAAAGCAGAAGAAAGAATGGGTTGTGTTTTAAGTGCGGAGCTAAGTGGAGTCATAATCATAAATGTGTTGCACGTGTTCCTTTACATGTGTTGGAAGAAATCCTAGATGCTCTGGAATCTGATTCAGAGCTTTCTGCTGAACTGGAAGATGATATCATTGCTACAGTCTCTCAGTCAAACTCATTGGAACAAGTTAGGAGAAGAACCATGAGAATCTGTGGCTGCATTGGCAAAGTGTCAGTACTAATTCTTGTTGATTCGGATAGTGTTGGCTCTTTCATCAGTGACAGACTTGCTGCTCAGCTTCAGCTGGCAACTGTGCCTTGTACCCCTGTGCACCTTATGGTAGCTGATGGGAGTCCTATGATTTGTGATCAGAAGATACCTGATTTACAGTGGTCTGCTCAGGGACATACTTTCTTCTCTTCTATGGGCATCATTCCTTTAAAGTGTTTTGACATGATCATTGGAGCTGATTGGTTAGAAGACCATAGTCCAATGTGGGTACATTGGGGTAGAAAGATTATGAGGTTCACTTCTGCTAGGAAGAGAGTCACATTGTTGGGCTAAAATCAGGAAGTGGTTCACTGCCCTCCTGTGTCTCAGCATGTTCTGAAAGGATTACTGAATAGACAAGCCGTCACTCATTGTATTCAGTTGAGGTTGGATTTTCCTCAGGCTTCCTCATTTACCCAAGCCATTGAAGTTGCCTCTATTGATGCAGCAGGATCCCTCCTCAAATTGAAGTGCTACTGGATCAGCATGATGATGTATTTCAGGCACCCACGACTTTACCTCCACCAAGACCATTTGATCATAGAATACCTCTTCTCCGTGGTGCTCAACCAGTTAATGTTAGACCCTATAGGTATTCTCCTACTCAAAAAGATGAGATTGAGAAACAGTTGGCAGAGATGTTGAGTAATGGTATTATTAAGCCTAGTAACAGTCCTTATGCATCTCATGTTTTGTTAGTTAGAAAGAAAGATAGAACATGGAAATTTTGTGTGGATTACAGACATCTCAATGCTCAGACTGTGAAGGATAAACACCCCATGCCTGTAGTGGATGAGTTGCTAGATGAGTTAGCTGGTGCCATCTGGTTCTCCAAACTTGATTTCAGAGCAGGGTATCATCAACTCTGTATTCACCAAGCTGATACTCACAAAACTGCTTTCAAAACTCATAGTGGGTTGTATGAGTTCCTTGTTATGGCTTTTGGACTCACTAATGCACCAGCTTCTTTCCAAGGAGTAATGAATCTGATATTTGTACATCTGTTGAGGAAGGGTGTTATCATATTCATGGATGACATCTTGGTTTACTCAGCCACTTTGGAAGAGCATGTTACTCTATTGCAACAGGTCTTTGAAGTGATTAGGGAACACAAATTCTTTTTGAAGCGTTCCAAATGTTCCTTTGCTCAAAGTGAGGTGGAGTATCTGGGTCATTGCATTTCAGCCAAAGGAGTAGCTACTGAACCATCCAAGGTTTCAGCTGTTCAGAATTGGCCTAGACCCAAGAATCTGAAGGATGTGAGAGGATTTTTAGGCCTCACTGGATATTATAGGAAGTTCATTAAGCATTATGGGCTCATCAGCAGACCCCTGTCTGGTTTTCTGAAGAAATCAAAACCATTTGTTTGGACTTCAGTAGTTGAAGAAGCATTTTTGCAGTTGAAAGCAGCTTTAACTCAGGCTCCAGTTTTGGCTATTCCTGATTTTAGGAAACAATTTGATCTTGAAACTGATGCTTGTGATACAGGGTTTGGTGCTGTACTGATGCAAGATGGTCACCCAGTGGCTTATTTGAGCAAACCTGTAAGTCCTAAGAATCAAGCCATGTCAACTTATGAGGAGTGTATGGCAATAATCTTGGCAGTGGAAAAGTGGAGAGCCTACCTTCAACATAAAGAGTTTATCATCAGGACTGATCATCAGAGTTTACTTAACTTGGTTGATCAGAGAGTCTCAACCAGGCTTCAGCAAAAAGCTTTGTTCAAGCTTATGGATCTTCAGTTCAAGATTCAGTACAAAAAAGGGGCATCCAATCAGGCTGCTGATTCTTTGTCCAGATGTGTTCATGCTGTCTTTGTGTATGCTGTGGCTATTTCCAATCCTGACTGGTTACAACGTGTTAAGGAAGGATACAAGGATGATCCAATGGCTTTGAAGTTGTTACAGGAACTCTCTATCGGTACAACTGCATCTGGGAATTTCTTTCTCAAGGATGGTGTTATCAGATATAAAGGGAGAGTGTGGCTCGGCAACAACACTTTGGCCCAACAGCATGTCCTTCAAGGTGTTCATGACACTGCTGTCGGTGGACATTCTGGGTTTCCGGCAACATATTACAGGATCAGGCAATTATTCACATGGCCAAGAATGAAACAATCCATTGCTGACTTTATTAAATCTTGTTTTGTGTGTCAACAAGCTAAGGTTGACCACACAAAATCAGCAGGGTTGCTCCAACCTCTGCCAGTACCTCAGCAAGCATGGAAAGTCATATCAATGGATTTTGTTGAAGGCCTTCCTAAGTCCTCGAGATTTGACACTATCTTGGTGGTCATTGACAAGTTCACTAAGTATGGTCACTTCATTCCTTTAGCACAACCATTCACTGCAATGCAGGTTGCTCAGGCCTTTATGGAAAATGTCTACAAATTACATGGCCTACCAGAAGGCATTATTTCAGACAGGGATCGGGTGTTCACTAGTGCATTCTGGAGAGATCTGTTCAAACTTACTGACACAGCTTTTGATGAGTTCCTCGTACCATCCACAAATCGATGGACAAACAGAACGACTCAATCAATGCCTGGAAGGGTTTCTGCGGTGCAGTGTTCATTCCTTTCCTAAGCAGTGGGCCAAATGGTTACCTTTGGCAGAATTTTGGTATAACGCTTCATATCATTCAGCTTTGGGAAGATCACCATTTGAGGTACTATATGGACATTCCCCACGTCATTTTGGGATTTCTAATGAGGTGCAGATGCATGCTCCTGATTTAGAACAGTGGTTGCTGGAAAGAAATTTGCTCCAGGACATAATTCAGCATAATCTGTCCAGAGCTCAAGCCAGAATGAAGCATTATGCTGATCTGCATCATTCAGAAAAAGGAGTTTGCAGTTGGTGATATGGTATATCTGAAACTCCAACCATATATTCAGTCCTCGGTGGCTCCTCGCAGTAATCACTAAAGTTGAAAACGGGCGGGATAAATCCCGTTTCGTCCGCAACCGTATACCGTATTTTTCTGTTCGTTTTCGTTTTTTATGGGATAAACGGAAACGGGACCGAAAAAAGGACGGATTAAAACGGGAGCGGGATCGAAAACGGTAGAGCGTTTGTCCGTCCGTATTTGCGGAATCCCGTTTTTTACCGGGATATCCCGTTTTTCATAAAAACGGGAAAGTAGCACAACATAGTCCCTAAGCCCAATATGACCAAAAATGTATCTTGTCTTATGCAATGTATGAATAAATTGTATTTGTGTGAATTGTAATCTATGGACTATGGATATGTTCTTATACGATATATGGATAATTCATATTTGTGTGAATTGTGATCTATGGACTATGGATATGTGGTATTGTATTAATGTGGTCACTAGTCACTGGTTAGTGCATATTTGATATTTGGTATTGCATTTTGGTCTCTGTATTTGCGCTACCATATGCGGCTTTACATGTTCTGGTTTAATTTTCGCTTACCGCTCGTTTCCGTCTATTTTTCGATCGTATTTACCCGTTTTCGTATTACCGTTTATCCCGCTACCGTTTTCGCTCCCGGTTGTCCGGCTTCCGCTTCCGTTTTCGTCTAAAAATATGAAAATGAAAACGATAGAGCGATTTTCCGTTCGTTTGCGTCCGTTTTCAACCTTAGTAATCACAAACTCAGTTTTGGTTTCTATGGCCCATTCAAGATTCTGGCATGAGTGGGTGCGGTAGCTTATAAACTACAACTTCTTGATGATTATAAGATACATTCAGTTGTTCACGTCTCTCAGCTCAAGCGACATATTCCACCGTCGGGCAGGATTGAGGACGACATCAATGAGATTCCAGACAATCCTGTGGCTTCTGTTCAACCACAGGGGTTCCTTGACTTCCGGACGGTCTCAAAGGGATGTTCTAATTTGTCCCAAATCTTGGTGCAATGGGATGAGCTTCCTGGTTCTTTGACCACCTGGGAAGAGGTGAATGATCTTCGTCGACGGTTTCCACGCTGTGCAGCTTGGGGACAAGCTGCTTTTCGAGAAGGGGGCAATGTCAGGTGTACTAAGAGCACTCACAATGCAAGACTCTATCACAGAATCCAAGACAATTAAATACATATTATTTATGGTATTTTGCTGATGTGGCAGCATATTTATTGAAGAAAAATGTAGAAAAAATAAGACTCCAAGTCTTATTTAGACTCCAAGTCCACATTGTTCGAGGTAATAAATAACTTTAGACTCTATGATAGAGTCTGCATTGTGAATGCCCTAAGAAGCAGCGCTTGACCGGCGTAACGGCGAATCATTCTACTGTGGGGTGATGTAGTTAGCCTTACAGTTAGTGGAAGTTTGCCGTCATAACGGCGTGTGGTGGGCGTATATAAGCACCGTGTAATGGTCTGTTGCGCCATCGAACATCAGAACCCGAAAACCTTGTAACTGACTCCTCTGTTCTGACTCCTCTGCTCTATCGATTCCTCCCGGCTGTTCTTGCTATCCTATCCCAGATTCTATTTCCTGTTGATTCTTCCTCAAACTCGTTGCGAACCCTAGCAGGATCGTAACAGCATCTTTTCGCTGTTGCAATGATCATGAATTCTATGAGTTGCAAGTTTGGAGTGTTAAATTTCTTGTTTCACAGTTTAGCAATGTATTTTCAGTTTATGTTAAATTTCTGAAGGGGTGCATTTGATATAGGGTTGCATTTTTAAAATTGGTGTACCATAGTCAATCGGCATGTAGATTCATCTCAATGAATATTTGTTTTTTATAGGTAACCCTTTACTGTGAATTGCAAGTTTGGAGGGTTAAAAAATATCTTTTCTCTAAATAATCTTTTTAACAATGATGGGGCTTGCGGTGTTGCATTTTAAAGACCGGAGTATACCAGGTATAAATATTTGTACTCCATCCCCACATCCAAAAACATTGATTAAATAAAAGAGCATCGGTGGCACCACAGACTAGACATTCATGATCAAACTGATGCAAGCATCGCAATAAAGTAGCAGCAACATAAATTATGTTAAATAAATTTTCATGTCAAATAATAGGTTGTAAGACTTGGTAAATGAAAATCCAATTGAATATCTTCAAGATGAATGGATGGTCCTGGCATTTCTCGCTCCACAGCCTCTCCAATCATTAGTTATTGAGCTTTGACAGATGACCCTTCCCAGTACGATGGTGAGCGAGCATCTTTTCGCTGTTGCATTGCAGATTGCAAATCTCGCAAAAACTCAACGACATCCGTTGCTCCACCTTCTCTGTGTGCTTCTTCCCCTTCCGATGCTCAGCTAGTGTATTCTTGCTGTTGCAGTGCAAATCGCAAAGCTTGCAGAAGTATGTCACCCTATGTATATCCGTCTCCTCAGAGCTTGCACCCTTAGCTGTCTTGGAACCAGTTGAGCTCGAAATTTGGCCTCCTCTCCGTGGAGCTTCTACCTTCTGTTGGTGTCCCCTGCTGCTACAGTGATTCTCAAACTGAGATACAGAGTTACATTTGGCCTGACAGATACCGCAGCCCCATTCTGAGAGATACTGCTTGCCTTCTACCTGTAGAACCAGAAAATTAAGCTGGTGTCTCTTGCCTCTCAGGTGGTTCGCCAACTCTGACTGACGACTGCACTTGGCTTGGCAGAGGCTGCAATTCCATGTTGAAGCAGGGTTGCTCTCTTCATCTAGTGTCACAATGTTTGGTTGTGAATTCAGCGACCCGTAATTCAGTGCCATGTTCTTGCATTCTTCCAGCAAGGATTGGATCTTTGCTTTGTGTCTTTTGCCTCTCAGGTGGTCGTCCAGGTTTGATTTGCAGGTGCAGTTGGATTGGCAGAACCTGCAGATCCAAGATAGACGTGGTTTTTGGTCATATTGCCGCACATTTTCGGATTTCGCAGCAGGTGCCTTTGCTTTCTGACTGTTGGGGTCGTTTCTTGATACCAAGGCTGCTACTTTAGACCGGTGCTTCTGCCCTGCAAAATGCTGTTGTAAGTGGCTCTCGGTGGGTGCTTCCACCCGGCAGATGTCGCAGCTCCATTTCACTAAAGAAGGCGTCGTCTTCTTAGGCAACGTAGTCTGTTAATTTTACATTCAGTTTGGTCAGATCTTCAGAGCATCGCTTGTACCGATACCGACTGAATCAAATCAATGGTTAAATCAGGGCAAGCATTATTTGCTAGTACTAAATCATTTCTTTAAGCAGTTTGATTACACAATAGGTGCAAAAGCGTGAAAAACTAGGCAGTGAATTTGCTTGTATAATCTTCATATACACAGATTTATAAACAAAACGGATATAGTATTAATACCAGATGAGGAACAACATGGCAAGATGCTCAACCCATTGGATTCTTGATGTTTGAGTGGTGCTTTGTCATTTTCCTGAACTACTACTAGGTTCTTCCTCTATGCAGTTTGATTACAGTATTAGAATCGAAAGTGCAGAAAATTTGACAGTAAACTTGCTAGGGAAATCATCATACAAGTAAACAGATACTCCACATGGCACAAACGCATAAGCAGAACACAGAGTCCTAACTCCTAATACGAGATCAGATGGAAAGGAAAACATCATGTTAAGCTGCTCACCTCATTGGGTCCTTGTAGTTTGGTCTCATCAAGTGCTCCATTTTGCTGACCTGCAGCGTTACCGGCACCACAAGAACTTTTCAGGCATTCACGGACGAGATCTTCCGTGGCAGGCTTCTGGGACTCGAGTTGTACACCCGCGGCGACAATACCATAGTCTGCACGACCAACCACCTCGCTGCTGTGCGGCGTCTCCTCCTCGAGGAAGGGGAAAGGCGCCACCGGGTTAGCACGCTCGGCGTCGGCGGAGCGCAGGGCCATGGCGCGCTCAATCTTGGCGAGCTCGGCCAGGATGATCTCCTGGCGAAGTCTGTCCTTCTGGAGCTGCGACAGCAGCGCGTCCCTGATCACCAGCATCGCCGACGAGTCTTCTGCACGAGCGTGACGCGTCGGTGGCTCGGGGAAGCGGCGGTCTCCGCCGCCGTCGTCGCCGCACGCGGCGGCGGCTGGGCCTCGGCCGGCGAACGACTCCATCGTCAGTCGATGGTGTCGTCGGGAGAGCAATGGAACACAGCAGGTCGAGGAGCGAGACGCAATACAGAGGCCGGCCACTTAAAAAGGGCGGGGGACTACGCGTATCGTATGGCGTATCCGCCGTCGAAAACCGCTTCAGGCGTCATTGTGACCGTCGCTCGGGGTGCAGTGAATGAGCGGCTGTTTCCCTTCGCATCCGCCGGTTCAGCGCTGCCTCGTGCATTGCGCTGGCGCGCGGCTGCTCGCCTTCACCTTCGCCAGGTCTCCCCGTTCGTTCGCCGCGCGCGTTCCCACGCACACGCGAAGCCTGGAAAACAGCTGCAGTGCATGCCACCAATCCTACACCGGGCATCCTCGTCTTCCCCGCGCCAAACGGCAATGACATCCACGCGCGCCGACTACTAGCCCAATCGGAGTCAGAGCTGGCACTACCGTCGGCTGCATGCCATTGGTGCCACAGCAGCAAAACCCTCTACCCAGGGGCCCGGCTGAGGTTCTGAAATCTCCGGTTTGGAAGTTGAAATATCAGTTAGAGCAAGTTTAATAATATATAGCCCACTTGGTCGTGTAACGTTCCTTGCAGTCTTCTGCCAGTTCATCCATATAATATTTAGTTATTTACTATTAATACATGACCAATTTATATCTCTCACAAAGTTTTTTGACTGTGCCAAAGCTGGCTTTAAGCTTCTCCTCTCTCTCCTCCCTTCTCTCCTCCACCTTAGCATTTAGTCTGCTTACAGTCCACTATAATACTTGCTCTTAGAGTTCCAAATCGTTGAGTTAATTCTAGTCGAAATTTTGAATTACTCCTAGTTTCAAATCTTCGTATGAACAGTGTAGCTCCATCTCTCGAATGCCTATTGTGATATGTTTTGTATTGTTTCTTTGCAAACAGCTTCATCTAAGCAACCAGAGAACTACCACCTTTTTTTTAGAGAGAGAGAGAGAGAGAAAAGCTGCACCTTCTTTGCTAACACCTTCATCTAAAGAAGCCATAGAAGCAATCACCTTTTTTATTAGAAAGGTGTTTTTTTTCTTCTACAATCCCCCTCCAAGAGTTACTGTATTTTATAAGCGGTGTTTGACAGAGCTACATCTGTTTACTTGAGTTTATCGGTCAAATTTACTAACCATTCAGTAGTATTTTTCTTTCAAAAAAAATCAACGAATATGATATGATAGAAAAAAGAAGATGAGTTCAGTAACATAGATGATGTTGGAGGCTGTGTGAGCTAGCCACTTGAGAGCTCGCTAGCACATTCCTTTTATGCATTCTCTTTCATATTAAATAAATAAAATATATTTTCTAATAGTTTGTCATTCGTCTTTTTCATCCTTATTTTTTTTGACAAAATAAGAAAAAACTCTCTGTAATAGTTTGGCATCTTCCCTTCACATCTTTTCTAACCTCACAAAAAATTATCCCAAACGTGGTATATGCGTGCGGCCTAGGAGCGCACATCTGGAGTTTCTCGGCCCATCTAGTAAGTGGAAAGAAAGATAGGGTTCCAAGTGAGAAAAATGTCTGGTGGAAGGGTTTAAACATGTACAAAAACAAATTCAAAGTTTCTGATACAAAACATAAGGCTGAGTCGTAGAAAAAAAGTGACGAGAAAAAGTTTTTAGGATAGAAATAAAGGAAACTCTTGGAGATGACTTTTTTTCTCCTCATACTAATTTAGGAGTTGGCAAACACCATATTTTGGGGGACAAAATATGAGGATCTTAGAGATGCTCTTATAGTGTTGAAGTCACCAACTAACTAGGCTTGGGAGGAGGCTTGGACTGACCTAAGGGCACTTCTAATGCAGAAATCATCATAGTTTCTATGGACATTAATTGTACTGTCACCTAAGTATTTTATTGATGTAGCAAGGTAGTTATTGAAGAGAGAGAACAAAAATCATAGAAACCAGGTCCAAGTTAGAAACCATGTCTACGCGAGAACCAAGACATGAAGAGATATGATTGGTAGAGAATGAAGAGAGAATATATATGATTGAATAAAACATTGTTCTCTACAAAGTATTTATTGGGACCATGGTTTCTATATGTAGTGTCTATGAAAGTTAATTGTTATAGAAACTACATGTAATTTCTAGCATTGGTAAACTGCTAGCGTTTTGTTCGCTGCTAGTGTGGGTTCATGCATACTCCCTTCATATCCATAAAAAATGTCGTTTAGGATAACGACATGGTCTACAAAACTTAACTTTGACTCTTTTTTATAATATTTTTATCAAAAAATGATATATGTATATTTTTATGAAAGTATTTTTTAAGATAAATCTATTCATATAGTTATTTTCAAACTCCACGACTTAAAAGTTATTTATGATTTAAATTCTCGATGTTTGACTCAAACCTTATCAAAACGATTTTCAGGATGGAGTACAGTTTTTTACTGCGACTACCAATCTGATGCATGCGTCAGATAAAAAAGATATCATTAATTAATTATGACACGGATCATTGATTAATTATGACGCGTGGGCCTATATATTATCAGCTTCATGTCAGCTGTTAATGTTGACAGCAACGTTGCGGGCACCCTAATGGGTGATGGAGAGCAGAGCCATGTGGCACAATCTATCTCTACCAGCTTGGCCTTGATGATCAACCGATCGGGCATCGATTCTCCTGTGCAAGCATAGTGAAAGCACGAAACATAATACACTGACAATCCTATCACAAAAACTAGAATGTTTCTAACCATATTAGGGTGCTACCTAAACAAAATGATATATATCACTGAAAGAAAAAAATGATTTTCTACAAAAAAAAAATATTTCTACACGAGAATAAAAATAGAAAGAGATGATAGGGGATGTTAGGAGAGAGAGAAAAAATAGATGAGTACAATGTCAACGTCTAGTGCTAGTATATAGTACTATGTATTTTGAATTAGCCAACGGATGACAATTACAGTCGGTCAACAAAATGAATTGTTAACAGTGGCATAGCATATAAACTTCATAAGTACGGTCCGTGTTTTACTGTACAATTTCACCATTGCTATTTTGGTAGACAAGAGCCACAACTGCATTTCGTTTATTCGCATTGAGCCTTTTCCGGTGCTTATTCCCAGAAAGATGGTGAGCAAGCATCTTTTGGCTGTTGCACTGCAAATTGCAGACCGCGCAAAAATCCAGCAACTTCTGTTTCTCCAAGTGTTCGTCCTCCTCACAATGGCCTGCAAGCATACTCTCGCTGCTGCACTGCAAATTGCAAATCCCGCACGACCACAATGCTGTCTGTTCCTCCACCTTCTCTGAACTTGAACTATAGCTATCAGAACCATTTGAAGCTAATCTGTTCTCCGTCGTCAGATTGCTTGATTTCCCATTCACACCTTCTCCTTGTAGAGCATCCATCTTCTTTTGGTGTTTCTTGCCTCTGCAGTGATGAGCAAATTGAGATGCAGAGTAACATTTTGCCTGACAGATAACACAATCCCATTCAAAGGGTGGTTGCTGGTTCTTGGCAATTTCTGGTGGAAAATCTCCTGTTTCCTTGGCTTCTTCATGTAGGTCCTGGACATTCAGTTGGTGTATCTTGCTTCCAATTTGGTGCTCCAAGTCTAATTGGCAATCAGAATCAGCTTGAAATATGCTACAATTTGACCCCGAAGTCTGCTCTGCATTTTGCGGTGCAATGTTCGGAAGCACTGTCTCTTCTCGTGATTCAGAATTCTTTGACATGTTACGGATTTCGTCCAGTAGAGCTTGAAGCTTAGCTAAAAGGTGCCCTCCTAACTCCAATTCATGAGCAGCATTTGCTAGGCAAATGGCAGAACTCGACATTGAAGGTGGCTTCTCTAAGTGCTGTGGTACATTGCTCTTGTGGCACTCTGGTTCCTGCAGCTCATTATTCTTAGCCATGCCATCACCCTCCATGAGTTGCGCTTCAATGTTTTGTTGATGTGTTCTTCCATTCAGATGCTCCTTCAGGTCTGATTCGCTTGTACCATTGACCTGGCATGTACTGCAGCTCCATTTTATTGAGGATGTTTTCTGCCCTGTCCTGGAAGAGGATTCTTCTGTTAATTGTGCCTTCCGATAACTTGCTTCTTTTGATCGGTGCTTCCGTCCTGCACAATGTACTTGTAAGCTGTGCTCACTAGTTACTTGCACATGGCAGATTTCACAACCCAATTTCTGGTGTCGTTTCTTAACTGGTATTGTTATTCCTGTCAGTTCCCATTTCACTGAAGGAGAAGTCATCTTGGGCTGTACGGTCTGTTTTGTTTGACATGCAGCGTGCAGTTTGATTAGATCATTGATAGCTGAAATGGTGAAAACATCTGGTAAACTTGCTACTAAATTCTATGAACTTTAATGAGAACATCAATAAATGGTTGCAAAGAAACCTAAACTTGCAGAAGAATTTCCATACATAAATCCTACCAAATTGTTGATGTATCACAACTTAACATTGTTCTGAAGATAAAATAGCAAATATTGCCGAAAATAACTAACAGATGAGGATAAAAAAACAATAAGGATAAAGGACCCACCTCACTGGATTCTTGTGATTTCTGCTCTTCAAGTTTTGAATTCTCCTGACCTGCCTTACCATTACAACAACAAGGTCTCAAGCATTCGACGATATGCTCTTCCATGGCAGGCTTCTCAGACTTCAATGCTACATTTCTGTCCCTTCCCTCCATTTGCTTTGGATCATGGATCTCATCGACATCGGCATAACATTCTTGACTGACTGACCATCGCCAAGGTGGCATGGACTGCTCCCTGAAGGTGAAGGGAACTGGCTTAGTCCATTCCACATCATCAGCGGCAATACCATGACGTGAACCGTTGCGCAGAACCATGGCATGCTCTATCTTAGCCAACTCTGCCTGTATGATCTCCTGGCGAAGACGATCCTTCTGAAGCTGTGACAGCAGTGCCTCTCTAATCACCAGCATTGGGTCCACTGTACAAGGCACAAGCATTGTGGAATCCTTGAGTACACAATATAATATCACCAAATGAACATCATCAATGTTGCCACGGCATTAAAAAAACACGACCGATTCAGCAAATGACCAACTTGTCCATCTAATTGAACTAGCAAAGCGCTCTGAGCCTCTGACTATATGCTGAGGTTAGGCCAAAGCCAAAGAATGTTAGTCAAAGACGAACAAGTTTGTTTCTAAAAGAATGAAAAAACTAACAAGGCAACAAGCTACGTTGATGGCTTGAAGCTTAACTAAACTAGCTATTTAGGAGTATTGTCTTATCAAGTGCAGTAGCATAGTAACTGAATCTGAAAACCATCCTATACTGGTGATTATGCCAAGAGCCGCAGATTACTAGCATAGTAACTGAATCGTGGAACTTTCCTATTCTGGTGATTATGACAAGAGCCCAAGAACCCTGCTTCCTTAATGGAAATCGGGGCTTGGCTTTCCAAAAGGAACAGGCAGCAAGGTATAGGATACTAGGTTGAGATTCTTGGAATCTTGGCATGGACCAAAAGAATCGCTTGCATCCCCACGAAAGGAAACTTAAAAAGATTCCCCCCTCTGTCTTTTGCTGTCCCCTCCCAATCTCAAAGAACACGAGGGCGGAGGTCGACTACAGCGGCGGTCAGAGGTGGACGGCGCTACTTACCGTGAGGCGGCGGAAGGTGCATGAAGCGGTGGCCGTCGTCTACGTCGTCGTCGCCGCGGCCTCGGCGAGCGAATTCCATCGACAGGAAGCGGCGCGTGGAAACGGCACGTCGGTACGGTTTTACTTTTCCGGCGAGGACGGCGGGGCGGGGGAGCGCTGAGGGGAAGGAAAGCTTTGGAGGAAAGCAAATGGTGGGCTGCCCGTGGGCACAAGGAAATGATTAGTTGACGGTGGTGGGCGATTTTCTTTTAATTTATCATAATCCACGAATCAGTTCCAGTTTTAATCCATTCCACATTCCAGGACTTTTAACTAATACTAAGATATTCCAGGATCAAGAGATGGCTTGGCAATCTCAATATAATAGTCACTCCCACCAGTCCCAAAAAAATTATGCTTTATAATAAAAGAAACTTGATATTTTAGCTCTTTGAACGCTGATGTCTTGTTTAGTTCCACCCAAAATCTAATTTTTTTTAATATTCCCTATGACATTGAATCTTATGGCACATGCATGGAACATTTAATATGGATAAAAAATAACTAATTACATAATTTATCTGTATTTGTGAGACGAATCTTTTGAGCCTATTTAGGCCTTGTTTAGTTTCCAAAAGTTTGGGTTTTCGGACACTGTAGCATTTTTTTGTTTTTATTTGGCAATTATTATCCAATCATAGACTAACTAGGCTCAAAAGATTCATCTCGCGATTTACAGATAAATTGTGCAATTGGTTTTTGTTTTTGTCTATATTTAATACTTCATGCATGTGCCGCAAGATTTGATGTGACGAGGAATCTAAAGTTTTTGGGAAAACTTTTTGGGAATTGAACAAGGCCTTAATCTATGACTGGATAACAATTGTCAAATACAAACGAAAGTGCTACAATATCTAAATCTAAATAAAAAATTGGATCTAAACATGTCCTAAGTTGGGTCTATATTAGCTTGACTTTTGTAGTCTATTGTTGGGCTATCCCTCTCTACATGAAGGATGACCTTGAGCTTAGCAAAACAGTCTAGATGTACTCCCTCCGTCTCAAAATAATTATCATTCTCGCTTCTCGAAAAATAACTTTAACTAAATATATATTAAAAATATTATTACTTACAGTATATAATTGATATCATCGAAAAGATCTTGGAATATAGTTTTTAACAAATTTATTTGGAGATACAAATATTGCATGTACTTCCTATAAATCTAGTCAAACCTACGACACAAAAACCCAAAACAATAGTTATTTTTGGGACAAAGGAAGTAGCTCACATGCCTAGTTCTTGTGAATTGTTGATTTTGGTTGGAATCAACGGCGGAAATCGGTCCATGGAAGGAATAAAAAACATAAACCCTGGCCTCCATTGTTTTAGCTGCTACCGCCAAGAGAAGAGAGAGAGAGAGGAACACAAGAACACTACAATGTGAAAGAAGAGAGGAAGAAAAAGGATAAACAAATATGTCCAGATGTGGTAGCTCTGAATCGGTCATCTTCAAGCTAGTGATTTGAAACTCACGCTGTTGGATTAGTACCAAACTTGGTGAGATCGTCCTTCACTTAGTGTACTTTGATCTGTTCAGCTAGTTTTAGGATTGATCGAGTAAAGCGCCAGATTTGAAAGGGGTTTTATTCGGGTTTATATAGTTTCACGATAGCAATTTTGGTAGATGATTATTTTGGATGGTGAAACGATATTCGATTGAGCTAAAACTTGGTTAGTGGTTAGGAGACTTGTGGATATGGATGCCTACCAAAGTACGTGCACAATGGAGCAAGTTAATGAGAGACATAATCTATGAGTTCTTTGTTTGGTTGCCTCATTCCTCTTTGTTAGAAGGTTGTGGTTATTGTTGATGTCAAGTCTATATCTTGATGAATGTGTTGATATTAGTGTAATCCTCTAGATGTTCTAGAGTTGGTCGCGTGATTTTTACTCCTCACGTTAAGGATATTTTTCACGTAAATCATTGTCTATTGTGTATATGATTGTTTTAGTTTTGTTGTTGATCTGATGATAGATGTTCACAAGGCGAGAAATTAATGTGCATTTTTCTGCCTTTTATCCCAACACCTATATGTCATCGTACATTAGCGTGGATCACTTTCAATAAATAGAGCAGAGGTAATATGGGTAATATTTTCCATTAAGTGCTAATCTATCCAAAAAGTTCTAAAATATTAAGTATTTTGAGATGGAAGAAGTACCATATAGTTTTCCCTGTTAAGAAATAGAGGTTTCCATTTTATTTCAGAATAAACAAAGCCAGTCACATTTGAGGTTGTGATGTTCGAAGGCACACTTGCCAAAGCAACTTCAGATACATCATAACGACCAAGGTAACTCCTAACATAATAGATGCCATCAGAGCTCCTCAAATCTACAAAAGGAAGAAAGATTCTAGCTCCGGTGTTGATGTCACGCTTCGGTTTTTTTTGAGGATTCTGCTCATTGGACTCCACACAATCTGAGATAGGGCTAGAACTGGTCTTCTAACTTAAGCTAGAGGAGACTCGTCCTTTTGCTAAGCCATCCATCTCTGTGATCAGCTCCTTGGCTTTCATCAGACATCTTCTTTGAGTACCTTCTTAGCATTCCTATAGTTTCTCTTATCACCACTTTCATGTTCATCTAGCTTGTTCCTTGAAAACACAATGTGTGAATCTCCCAAAGACTACAAAGACTAGTAGCAGAACAAATGTTGTTTGGGTATGGTTTTTCTTAGCCAGCCATAGACTAGCTACTGACTCAAGAATATTAGATTTTTTTTTATAAAAAGAAGTAATGGCATGAGCTCTGCCTCCCGAGCGAATGGTAGAAATTGTAGGTTTTAATACTAGCATATTAATTAATATAAATAGTTTTATTAGTGGTAGGTATTAAACATGAATATGTAGTGTTACATCATTCAAGATTCTAACCCTTGTGAACCACAGATATGGACTACTAAGGAATATAACCAACAAGGCATACGGAGTTGTGTCAGCAAGTCTACGGCCTGTAGAGAATTCTCCGGCACCACTGATCATTGTGCTTAATCTACGTCAATCATATCTAACACTCCAATAACCCAGGAAGCCTTGAGACTATAAAAAAAAAGAGCAAATAATTGTTTATTATTACTTTTTCTAGGTTGCTACCATGATAATTTCCCTTTTAATTTTCTATATTCTCGACAGAGTTTAATTAAATCTTTAATTTGTTCTAGGTTTCGAACTTCGTCCCATGGTCTATATATAACAATTCTCATATGGATAAAGAGGTAAACTATTTTTCACAACAGCTGTGCACTTTCACATGTTTTTTGCAATGGAATCTAAAGGTTCTCATGGAATTATTTCAACAAATTTCCGAAGCAAAGCGCAGAGAATTCAACTAGCTAATTAAAAAACGTTACCAATCAGCAACACCAATCAACTGCTACATCGAAACATACGTGCTTCAAAGTGTGTCTCTTGGGCCGAAGATAAAAGTCACATAACAATTAAACCTACCATAGTAAAATTAAAGTTCGAAACGTGAGAAATCACCGAAATCTGCAGTTCAGCAGCAGACCAGAAGTGCAGCAATAGCAGCTTCGTCCACCACCGTGTGAAGCGCCCCTCAAAATGGCAGATCGACAGCTGAAAACCATCCGGAACCCAGCCAACAACTTGCCCGTGAGCAAGGACGGTCACTCTGCAGCCATGCCCCAGCATCTCAATTGCGGCTCTGTAGCGCCTCTCGGTGCCTCCTCCCGACGAGGTGTGACTCCAGATTCTTCTCACTGTTGCATTGCACGTCACACACTGCACAGTAGGACCTCGAGAGCTTCGCACGCCTGGCCTCTGCGTTCTCCTGGTGTCGCCTGCCCGCAAGATGGAAGTAGTAGTCCCATTCAGTAGTGCACTTGGCCTGGCAAAGTGTACACGTCCATGTGTTCTCTGGCACCTCCTCCTTGCCGTCTTGGTGTGTGTTCGTCGCGATAGCCCTGCTCCTTGCAGGCGTTGTTTTCGTGTTAGGCTCCGGGCTGTTGCTCTTGCTCCTCGATGTTTGCAGTGCTGCGACATTTGACCGGTGCCGCTTGCCAGCCAGGTGCTTCTCAAGTTGATGCTGGTTAGTTGGGTTAGCATGGCAGACAGTGCAGCTCCATTGCCCGAGTGGCTTCTGCTTCTTGACAGGTGAACTTGGGGCGGTCAGCTTCCTCTTCTCCCCAGCAGTTCTTTCAGTTGTTGGCTGTTTGAGAGGAAAGTTTGTTTAGACTCCACGGCACTAGTGAGTAATACTACATCCAAAAAAAACAGAACAAAATTGGGGAGACTCACTCAGACCTTGTTTGAATGCACTCGTATCCACCTTAATCCATGTACATTGAACTGGATTAGGGTGGAACTTAGTTTAATTTCCACCTCAATCCACTCCAACATACATGGATTGAGGTGGATACAAGTACATCCAAACAAGCCCTCAAAGAAAAAGGTGACATGTCAGGCAATCAAATACAAACTTGCCTGTGCAGATCAACCAATACCAGCTCATAGCATACATTTATGTTGTGGCTTGAGCTATGCTACACAAGGCGCAATGTAGACTTAGACTAGAGGCCTAGAGCAAGCAACCAATCACACCCTATAGGATTCCTATCAATGAAAATTTGAAAACAAACTACCTCTTTAAGCTCTATACAAGACTACAAGGACTAAGTCATCTGAAAAAGGCTTTATTTGTTCCAATTATAAGGCATATGCTAGGGATGTTTAACTGAAACCTTACATGATTGGCATCGGTTCCTAAGTACTTACAATTGCAAAAGTTTTTATGGTGAAACAAGCAAATGTTCAGGACATAATGTATTGCAAGTTCACAACAAATATGACATCGTGAAGACATGACCAAATTAGTCTTAGCAAAGCTTAGAGGGGGAAAAAGACAAAAAAATGAGGGTTTAAACATGAACTTGCCTCATTGAACTCTGTACTCTTCTGCTCGCTGTTAGCAGCGTTTTCCTGATCTGTGGGCTTATACTGAAGACGCTGTTGCATAGGTTTTTTTATACAATCCTTAACGGCGGACTCTATGGCCTTTCCCTCCTCAGTGCTCTGGTTCTTGATTTCGTGCAATGGCTGCATGCTACAGCCACCCTCCACATCAACCTTTACCCCAACAACGACCTGTTGATGTCCTGATGCTGCCTCCTCGCAAAATGAGGAAGACTGCATCTGATTAATACCGGCTTTGGCTGCCATTGGCACCAAAGTCTCTTCCACTGGAGTCTGCTTTCTCGGTGATTGACACAGTTCCACATATCCGCTAAATGGATGTGTCCTCAACCCAGATGACCTGCCCTGATGCTGCTCAGCATCATTGCTCGGCCTTGTCTGCTCAGGTGCAGGCTGTATGAAATGAAGTTTGTTTAGATTTCAGACTTTTACAGAATTGACAAATGGGAAAAAACAAAAAATTTCCAACATTGCAAGAATGGAGTGAACAAGCAATCTATATACTGGTATGATTGCCCATTGGATGAGCTTATGATCAACTGTAAACTTCACAGGTCAATTAACAAAGTACTGCTGCTTTCAACATTGCTAGATAGCTCAGATTTGCAATTTTAAAATGCTTACGTAAGTAGTGTACCACAACATGTGTTACACTATAATTGATAAACTGAAATGTTCTGCAGGAAACAAAATTGAAAGGAAAAACATGGTGTTAAAATCTAAAATGGAAACAACTTAATATAGTCCTCACCTCACTGAACTCTAGCCGCTTCTGCTGATAGGATCCTGCGTTCTCATTACCTGCCAGGCTATATCGATAAGGCAACTGCATGGCTCCATTGCTCTGATCGTCCTTAGCAAATTTGGCAGCCTCTCTCTCCTCACTCTTATGGTTTCTACCTTCATACATATGCTGCACACCATGGCAGGCCTCTGCACCACACCTACGTTCCCAACTATCATCGGTCCTCTGATGTGTGGATGCCACCGCCTCGCGGATTGAGCCAGAACCCATTGATCTAACAGAAGCATGGGGTGCCACTGGTACCAAGGTCTCTTCCTCCGGAGTCTGCTTGCTAGGTGAAGTGCCCAGTTCCACATGGCCACTTGTTGGATGCGTTCTTGCACCAGATGACCTGCAACCTTGCTGCTTTTCAGTGTCACTTGATGACTGTAGCTGCAGCAACGGTGCTGGTGATGGCGACCGCTCCACATGTGGGTACACTGGAGGCACCCTTACCGCTGTGGAGCTTCCGCAGCAGCAAGGGCACGGCTGGCGAAGAGGCTCTTCCCAAGGAGGCATCGACGGCGTCCTGCGATGCCGGTAATCCTGTGACCATGGGAGTGCTGGCACAGGATTGTGGCCGCCAGGGGTAAAGCCCATGACGCGCTCAGTCTGCATGAGCTCGCGCAAGATCATGTCCTGGTGCATGAATCCCTTGTGCAGCTCCAACAGCAGTTCCTGCCTCCTCGTCAGCAGCGCGGCATCTACCCCTGATGTATTGGGGTCACCTGCTCACCAGTGGCAAGAGAATTATTGTCTGATAAACAGGATTAGATGAAATGTTTACATTTTCTCCTACCAAATTGCACTCATAGTCATTTTTGGTGTCAAGAGAAAACCCAAATTCTTTCTGATGAGATCATCAGATATCTCATCAATCTAAACATCAAGCGATATCGCGAAGAAATTCAAAGAAATATTGAGCTAATGCAAATTATTGGGGCAATATATAATCAAGAATTTAAACATATATGTGTGTATATACTAACGCCTAGAAAACACCTTGGGAATGCCTAGGCTTGCCTAAGCTCTAGGCAGTGGGTCACTGCCTAGCGCCTTCTTGAACCTTTTCGCTGCCTAAACAGAAACAAAGAGAGCCTAATTGGTTGGGTTAAAGAAAAAGTTGCCCAACTGCAATCATGACAAACCTAAACTTGGGCTTACTAAAATAGAAAAATTGCCAATTTTTGGGCAAAAAAAATGTAGACAAGCATTTGTTTTGAGTGCCATGACATAGAGGCTGTTCGCTTGTCTGGAAAGGTACTGTAGTGAACAGGACCATAGCAGCAATCCCTTTTCGATCGAAGTTTCTAGTGACTTTGCCGTGATTTTGGCCATAGATAGAACCGGTTTTTTTTATAATAGTAAACCAATCGATAGCCAAAATTTACAGGGGTCTGTCTTAGTTTTATTTGGGCAAGTTCTGGAACACAACCAAGCAGGCCTCAAATCCCTCTTTTCTGTGGAAGGCAGGCATCCATATAAAACATCAAAGCAATGGCGCGGAGAGTTGAGTAGTACCGTGACTGTGCGGCGGCGCCGGAGGGTCGGGGAAGCGGCGGAGACGGCCGTTTTCTTCGTCGTCGGCTGCTGCGCTGGTGGGTCGGCCGCGGAAGGCGAACTCCATTGCGGTCTTGCGGATTTGGTAGCGGCGCGGAGAAGTGGGGGGAGAGGGTTTTGCGATGGAAACCGAAACAAAATTTATGGTGAGCGAAACGGTTTTCTTTCTCTTTGGGATCTGGGATGGATATTGGCAACACGAAACGGATCGGAACGGATGTTACGGGATCACAGTGCCCTAGCATTTTTTATTTTACAGTACAGACGCCAGAGGAGGCGTGCTTGGGAAGCTAAAACACGCGCCGGTCTGTAGACGGTCATTTGAAGGTCTCGGACCCGTCTGCCAAGTTTTTCTTTTTTCAAAAAAGCAACCGAGTTCATGGAAAATGTATGTGTATTAATAATTGAGAAAAAACACAGTTTTGATTTTAGTATTAGAAAAATAGACTAGATATATAGAGGTATAGAAGGAAAAATATCCATAGGTCATAATGAGAGAAAATAAAATAGTTACATCGCTATAGCCAGTGGCGAAGCTAGAACAATTTTGCGAGTGTGCCTTCTCTTGTAAGTGTGAAAATTTTATCTATAACTTTCTTTCAAAAAAATTTTTTATCTACAACTATAGTGAAAATGTGTTTTTAATAGTGATTTTCCTTTTTTTTGGGTGCATGGTCAAATCTCAAATGATAACTTGATTTATGAGTTATGAATCACATTACTAATTTTCTATTAACAACTGTATTCTATAACGTACTAATGTTTATTAGTTCCATATTTATTGACATTTTTAAAACTTAAAAAAAATCTTGCAAAGATAAAAACATTTTTCTTCAAGATCTGCAACAACAAAATAATTATTTTGGTTTCTCGAGTGTGGCTTGGCTCAGTTCTATCCCTAGTTTTTTTTAAAATAATAACCATTTTAGCCTTAAAGACTTCTTTTAGGCTCATTTTATCCCAGAACTATCAAAGTGGTCATTTTAGTCTTTAAACTTTATAATTTAGACTCACTTTTATCTATAAAACTATCAAAATACATTTTAATCCTTAAATTTCTTTTTTCCCCCTCAACTTTGTCTGTTGTCCTATGTGGAACCTCACGATGTCGCACATGGTCAGCTCCAGCGTCACCCACGAATCGAGATGGACGGCTATCGTTAGATATCAGTGCCCTTGCATTGTCCCCAACAAATCAAATCAGGTAGCATATATTTTTTATGTTTGCATTCATATTTTAAAACGAATATAAATATAGATTAATATCCTTGAATATGAATAATCGTATCGTTAAGATATGATATTATATTGTTTAATTATAATTTTGTTTTTCATTTTAGTAACTAAACATTATTGTTTTTAGTTTGCAAAACAAATTATTTTTATTCACGAGCCTGACGCTTGTAGATGCGTTGATGTTCTAATTCATTGTTGTGTTATAGGATACTAAATAGCATTTGTTGTAGTTGTAATTGCTCCCAAAAAAACAATATAGAGCGTATATAAAAAAACACTATAGTTAGAAGGTAACATTTAAAATAACATATTAGAATTATTAATAGCCACTAAAGAGTTTTTACTCCATCCACTAATAATTTTTTTATTTTCAATGAATCATTTTTCTTTGCATAAAATTGAATGGTTTGTTTTTTTAAGTCACAAAAAGGAACTTGTGGTTATGGATTGGTCAATGTCGATAATCTTTTGTTTGTAGTTGTAGCACCCTTTCCTATATTTTGGTAAATGATAAGCACTATTACCGCTACTACCGCACCCCTCTCAATATTTCTCTAGCTCCGCCCCGGCTTGGCAAAGATAAGATTTCCGATAGTGATGCCTGCAATATATTCTACACATGCTCAACTATATATTGGTGTCGAACACATTCATATATACAGTAATTGGTAAAATTCTCACACAGTTTTTTTTCATAGACTCATACTATCCAACCAAGCTTGGCATAGAGACTATGACGTACTGTAGAAGCAAGTGAAGGAGAGTAGGATCGGAATGGATGATGTGCAATGTGTAGAGTGGGCACGCTGGCTGAGAATTTTCGTTTTTGATATTAGAATTTTAGATACAAAGATAAATATATCGATAGATATAGACATATTAACGGGTGCATAAAGTGCAAGTTAAGCGTACACATGAATCTATTGCCTCACGCTCAAGCTCACTCCAGCGCGGCCAGCTCCTCGAAGAAGAGCTCCTTGAACCGCTCCATGCGTTCGGGCTCCAGCGCGACGGCCACCGCGACACCGCCGCCCTTGCCGTTGCCGGGGCAGTTCAACAGGTACACGAACCCCGGGTAGTACATGAGCGCCGGCGCCAGCAGCGCCGGCTCTCCCCACCCGAAGTCCGCGTCGTAGGACGGCATCCCCAGCCAGCTGATCACGCGCAGGTCCGTGCCGGCGAGTCCACCGCGCGGCAGCGCCGCCAGGTCGGCCGTCTCCAGGTAGTCCAGCAGCGACCGCGCGTACTCGTCCCCGTGCCCCGTCGCCGCGCGGAGCCGACGCGCGCCGAAACCCAGCGGGTTGGCCAGGAGGTCGCCGACGACGGCGGACACGGAGGTGCGCGCCACCGCGTTGCCGAAGAAGGCGTCCGGCAGCGGCGGCGACAGGCGGGCGCGCATGTCCACCATCGTGTAGAGCCGGGACTCGGCGTCGGGAGCCAGCGCGCGCGCCGCGCACGCGCACCGCCAGACGTGCGCCACCAGCGCGCGGAAGGTGGACACCGCGCCCGCGCGGGCACGGAGCGCGGCGGCCTGCGCGCCGGTCACGCGGAGGATCGCGCTGGCGTACTCCGCCGCCTTGTTGTTGCCTCCTGTCGTCGGTGGCCTGGAGGTGCGGCCGCCGTACTCGTAGGTGTGGTCGAAGAGGACCGTCGGCAGTGGGCGCGCCCGGAGGGGCGTGCGGTCAAGCGACGGGGGCACGGCGGCGGCGGCGGTGTCTCCACGGGCGATGCTGGCCCACGTCCGGATGAAGTGGAAGGCGCTGCGGCCGTCGATGACGAAGGGGTGCATGGCCGTGCCGAGCGTCACGCCGCCGCACCTGAAGAAGGTGACCTGCGAGTGGAGGAGACAGGCGCCTGATCTGAGTTAACCATATGGTTGGTAAAGCCGACCCAAACCAACTTCGTTTTATTCCTCAAAAAACCAACTTCGTTTCACCTTGGCCACGATCTTTATCTCGTTGATGAATCATTCTGTTCATCCTTATGGTACTATCGGTTATTACGTAATAAAGTGTCAAGTTCTTTCGTTATTACGTAATCTATCCCATTTCACGTCATTCGTTAGGTTAATAATCGTTAAAAAAAAAAGCACTCGACGCAAAAGGCACAAACTCTATCCAGAGAAAAGTGGTGTGTTGGAACCAACGGAAAGTCATCAGCGCATCCAGCAACCTGAAGCAGGAGCAACGGTGCGTCGGGGCCGGCCGTGGAGTCGTATTTCGGCACGAACGTGTCGTTCATGGCCTTGGACGGCGCGAAGCCGTCGAAGTCCTCGAGCGCGGCGGCGGAACGCGCGACGACGAAGAGCGCGCCCGCGGCGTTGCAGTCGATCTCGGCGCGCCCGTCGTCGTCGCGGCCCGCGCGTAGGCGGCCGGCAAACGGGTAGAACTGGACCAGCGCGGCGGCCAGCGCCGCACGCAGCACGTCGGCCGAGAAGAAGTCCGGGCTCGGCTGCTGAGGAGCCCGGTCGTCGTCGTCGCCGCCGCTGCCGTCCTGGGGCTGGGGACAGCGGCGGCGGAAGAAGTAGACCGTCGGGGTGTAGCCGTTCCGCGCGGCGAGGTCGAGGTTGGACAGCCAGAGCGCGCGCCGCGGCGTGGTCTCGCTCGGCGCCACCAGCTCGGAGGTGACGACCTCAACGGCCATCGGTCGGAGGATGTCTAGCTGTGGCTCGCTCTTGTTCAGGCGTTTTGGCCTCTGTGATCGATAGGGCCTTTTCTAGTGTGGTGCGTGAAGTGAGTGCAGCGACTCCGTCCAAAGGTAGGGGCTGGGATTTGTAGTAGGGGCTGCGATGTGGGTTTGGTAGCAGAAAATCATAAGTAATAAGTTATAAGTCCTGGAGTTGTTGATCAGTCGACTGTGCTTGCATTGCATCATGGTTTCAAGGTGCAATCACAGTTTGCCGGTCTTCATTGTCCCATCTCTCGTAGTCGTAGCCGCTGTCGATGAATATAGAATGCTGTGTGACGTTAGTTTGTTTGTAGGAGACGTGTGTGCGCGTGTGTGTGTGTATGAGCGTTTCTGTTTGTATAATATATGTTTTAAATATAAAATGTCTAGGGTATATCATCAGCATGATGAATAAATACCCAAAGTTACTGCACATGCCGTGATAGAGGCTGAGACCAAGCCTTCGGTTGGGATAGTGCTTATCTGGTGGTAGGGAAGAATCAACACATGTACTCTTGCAGATTTTGATGGCCACACATATGCTTGACATTGTTAAGACGTATCTTTCGTCCTATCACCGGGAAACTTCACATCCAAACTGTGGAGTGAGTAGTTCCATCGGGGACTATGGCATTGTTTAGTTGTCAAAAATTTTGGATTTTGGCTATTGTAGCACTTTCGTTTGTTTGTGACAAATATTGTCCAATCATAAACTAATTAGGGTCAAAAGATTTATGTCGCTTTACAGACAAACTGTGTAATTAGTTTTTATTTTCATCTAAATTTAATACTCCATGTATATATGTTTCCGCAAAATTTGATGTGACAGAGAATCTTGAAATTTTTTGCGAACTAAACAAGACCTATATATAAACGTGACACTGGCAAGAAAGTGCCAACTGCCAATAATCTACAGTACACACTGGATCGGAGCTTGGTTGGCCACCTGACGCGATACCCGATCGTCGATCGAGACTAGCTAGCTAACCAAGTCTAGGGCCGGCCGAGGTTCCGCCGTTAATTTAATTTCTTGACCGTTCATGATGAGAGCCCTACATCGGCCGGCCATCGTCGTCGTTTCAGTACTCTCACTCGATCTTTCAGGCTTAACCCGTGCTGTGTCTGCCACAGTATACGTTATTAGCTGTGTGGTTGAGTGGTTCATCACCACCAAACCCTCTTCCCCATCCACAGTGACCTACGCCTACCTGAGAATTCTTTTGTACGTAGCACTGCTCACCAGGCGCACTCGACACACGAGCGTGTGCTTACGGATCGGAGCTGTGCTCAGCATTGGCGCCGGCGTGAAATCGATCGAGGCAGGAACAGTGGGCGTTGTTGCGTTCATATGCGCATGTATCCCCCACCAAACGTCCAAACCCTCCTCCGTGGCTCCGTCCATGATGACATAGTGATGTTTTTGTCTCATCACGGCAGCATCCGCAAACAAAGCGTACGCACATATGATAAGCTATATAGTACCTAAACCAAGACGTGATTTAATTAGATTTGTCTTGTTGCTCGGTTGTTTTTGCGTAGGTTCATTTCTCTTATTTGAATATAGTCCACACCTCTCCTATCCGATTTGCTAAAAAGAGATTTAGTTATTAGATTGTTCAATTCTCTTATTGAAAAAACAGAAACAACTTAGATTGTCTTGTTGCTCGGTTGTTTTTTGCTTTGCCTAGGTTTTCTCCTACTTGAATATAGTCGACAGCTTTCCTATTAAATTATTGGCTTAAAAAAGATTTAGTTAAGTTAGATTGTTCAATTCTCTTAAAGAAAAAACAGAAATAACTTAGCAGAGCATATGCAGATAAGGAAAATATTGGTCGGAAGTTTTAGGCATTTAGATCAAAGTTTCAGTGAGACCATATTACGCACATACAGGTCTAGATCAATTTTTAAAGACGCAGCTTTAGAAACTCTTGGAGCGAGAGTAGTGGGTTAGATATTAAAGATTTTCGGTTGAGTAATTTTGTTATTATTTTATTTAGATTAAACACAAATGTTCAAACTATTTTGCTATTTGTTTACAAATGATCTTGGTTGAATATAATCTTGGATCTATAGGTATGTAAAGTAGACCCTAATATTATCTTAGAAATTCGGATCTCACAATCACACATTTCCTAACAGATGCTCAGGTGCAAGTGCAACTACGTGGGTTTACCCAACCAAACTCTGGTACGACGAAGCACAAGCCGAGAGCCAACAACAGCAAGGATCATGCCGTGCCCCGCCGTGCCGTGCTTCGTCGTGCCAGTGCCTTGCCATGCCTAGACGGTCCATTCGGGCATGTATACCATTGCGGCGTTCAGTCTCTTGTCGGTCGTCAGCAACATCGACATGCGCGTGACGACGGCAAATTAAGGCCTTGTTCAGTTTCTAAAATTTTGGATTTTTTTGGACACTGTAGCACTTTCATTTTTATTTGGCAAATATTATCCAATCATAGACTAACTAAGTTTAAAAGATTCATCTTGCGATTTACGGGCAAACTGTGTAATTAGTTTTTGTTTTCATCTATATTTAATACTCCATGCATATGTCGTAAAATTCAATGTGACGGGAAATCTTGAAATTTTTTAAACTAAACAAGACCTAAAGCTAACCGATCCTCTTCCATGTTTGATATATTCCTCTATTTCCGGCTCCAGCAGTGTCCGGTTTCCTACTCCTCTTTGACGCAGTGGCACGTATCTACTGTCCGCCGCCGCAGCTCTCTCAGATGACTGACGTGGCGTTCATGTTCAAAGAAGATTTTCAGTTTTCAGCTTCATCTTTGGCCTCCTAAGGGAGGGTAGTACTGTCATCTAACAACACACTCTAAACACACTGCCCATGTGCCATATATCGCCACCTGTGCGAGCCGTTGTCGTGGCGTCACTCTCGCGCGAGACGAGACGACGTTCTAATTTTCAACAAAGCTAGGGGAATCTTGGTTGCCTGCGACAAATGCGGAGCCGGCCGGCCGGTGTGTGAGAGTGAGACCAATAAATCCATCTTCCATCAGGTGCCCACCCATTCAGTCTTCACTCACCCATCCAGACAGCAGCAGCTACATAGGGAACCAAAAATAATATCAGACGACTGATGAGTAAGTTTAACCACAAAGAATTCAATTAGTGTTGAACTCTAAAGTTTGACGAGAAAACGTAAACTAGTAAACCCCGGTGATAGTTCAGGGAAACCGAATGGCATTTTTCCTTGAGCCGTTTACCTGTATGTCATTATGAAAGATCGACCAAACCAGGAAGCCACTGAAAAGTTGTTTCGCACCGCTATGCCCAACTTCATCTTCGGCTATATCCGTGTGCCATTCCGTCCTCATTCCGTCCATTTTCTTCCGTTTACAGGGTCTGACACATGGGTCCCAGGTAACAAAATGTCCTTCTTACCCTTCCGGTAGCTCTGCTCGGTTTTCACCTGCGCTGAAGGAACCGCCCGTTTCTCAGCAGCTCGGTGCTCCTGCTCCCCAACGCCAAAGAGAGCGCTCCCCAGGAGCTTGAGTGCCCTGGCATGAGATGGACTCGTGTCTTATTAGGCCGGCGATCAGAGCCATGCATGCCCCGGCGAGCCAGGGAGGTAGCCGGATGCCCGTGAACAGGAACAGGACGCCGGCGGCGATCGGCATGCCCAGGACGTTGTAGCCCAGAGCCCACACGTAGTTCAGCTGGATCCTGGAGAGGGTCTTGCGCGAGAGATCGATGGCCGTGATCACGTCCTCAACGCTGCTCTTCATCAGAACGATGTCAGCGGCCTCGATGGCCACATCTGCGCCCAACCGATGACCATGTGGTTGTCGAAGGCCTCCTCGCGCGAGCGGGAGGCGTCGGCGCGCGTGCGGAGCACGGCGAGTTCCTTGACGAAGGTGAGGTAGTCGCGGCTCGTCTCGTCCCACGGAGCGGCGGTGGATGCCGAATCCGCCGCGCTGGAGATCTCCCTGGACCACCCGGCCTCGGAGAAGGAGTCGAAGTTGTTGTTGCCGGCGCCGCCGCTTCCGTCGACGGAGCCCTTCCGCAGCTGCTTTGAGCGGAGGCGCTTGACGAGTATCTCCAGGTCGTCGAGGAGCCCCCATGAGGAGTCGAAGGCGATGCCGTGGTTGGGGGAGGTCGCCCACGCCGGCGCGGCGGCCGCGGCGCGGGAGCTGACCGACGGCAGAGCGCCGCCGGCGCCGAGCGGCTTGGCGTGGTCGTCGAGCAGCGACGCTGCGGCGGCAGCTCCGGAGGGCGGGGAGGAGAGGGCGGCAGCGTCCCCCGCGGCGATCTCCGGGGATGAGGCGTCAGAGTCGACGGCGGGCAGGGAGAGCGCGAGGAAGTCGCGGTCGACGTCCCCGGCACCGTCGTCGTAGGTGCGGAGCAGCCCCGGCAGGGAGAGGCCCCTGCCGTCGGGGAGGATGAACTCGGCGTAGGTGCGGAACACCTCGTCGAGGATGGCGGAGATCTGGTCCTCGCTGAACTTGAACCGCGGGTTGACGGCGACGACGAGCGCGGCCATCTCGTTGCGGTCCAGCCCGCCGTCCCCGTTGGTGTCGAAGCCCGCCGTCCCCGTTTCGGTCCTCACCTTCTCCGCGCGCGACCCCCGGCCGGCCGACGCCGCCGACGCGGACAGCGCCATTACGGGTACGGCCCGTTCGCTGCGCGCGGGCTTGATGGATTCAACGAATCGACCACCCAGGTGCTGCTTCGGATTCGGAACGAGACCGCGGACTGCATCACGGCCGGCTTCAGCAAGCTAGCGCCGCTGTTCGCGTTGCTCGCGTAGGGGACTTCTAGCGTCCGTCTTCCCTCTTCCGTAGCGCCAACTAGTTTGTACTTAGTTTTCTCCTACAGCTGCACCGTTCTAGCCGGTGATTTGTGTTCGTGTGGCCTGTTGTAACCCAGTGCACCTCGCTCTCGGTTCCTCAGGAGTGTTTTGAACCTTTCCTTCTTAAAGCAATACGAGCCTACGACACGTTTTCGAAAAATTTTGTTGGCAGTCTGTTCTTTCTACCAGTGGCATTGGGGACAAAAAAAATTTATTATCCAGACCAAGTAGTTCAGGGGCATTCAAGTCTATTGCCAGGCCACTTAACTGCCGTTAGGCTTTAGAATGGACGGAATGGCACACGGGTATAGCCGAAGATGAAGTTGGGCACAGCGGTGCGAAATAACTTTTTAGTGGCTTTCTAGTTTGGTCAATCTTTCGTAATGGCATACAGGTAGAAACTGCAAAGAAAATTAGCCTAAGTTTGGGCGCGATTGGTTTGCTTCCCACTTGAGCCTGGCTTGTCCCAATGATGCAGGCCCATCGTGACCAGGCTAACAAGGTGCTTAGGTGCAACAGCCCGTCGCATTGCACGTGCCTGGCCAGCCCGGACTCACGAAACCAAACGCGCCGTCGCCGAGTAGCTGCAGGCTGCAGCGTTTGAGATTTTTCTGCGCTCGGAGCTCGTAGATGGGCCTAGATGGATAGGAACATCTCAGCCCAGACCATTTGATTTGAGAGAGTTTCCGTGGAAAATATCAAACGCTGCAGCCCATGAAAGCCGAGCGTGTGTACAAGTGTACAACAGGCCGCTACACCCCTATTTTTGCGAACAGGCCGCTACACTGACGTTGCTAGTTCGTGCTCTCGGCCTGGGGTGGCCGACCAACGCGGCGACCGGCAACGCTCAGTGCAAAATGCAAAAAACCTCAGTGATGTGTCATTTTCAATTTGTCTTTGCCAGCCATGCATTTCCAATTTGTCATTCAGTTTTTTATGTAGATATTTAGGACAGAATGTGTTTGGTGACTTGGCATACTAGAAACCTGGAACCAAGCGCCTTATCACACTTATACAGCCACCCAGACAGTGTCACGGTAAGCATCGAGTTGCATCTCGAAACATGCACTACGATATAGTACAGTAGAGGCCCCCAGCAGATCGATGCACATGGACCAACTCTCCACACGAACCGATGGAAGTTACCACGGCGGCATCACAATCACTTCGCATCCACAGCGGGACGACTGGCTCTCCCACTCCTCTATAGACCTCGCCATGGCTGGTCGATCAGTCACGGTCATGGTCACTCCCCGTAGAATGCCTTCTCGAAGGTCTGCAGGTACTCAGGCTCGAGCGCGAAGAGGACGTTGATGGGGTCGTCCTTGTCGTAGCCCTGCGTCACATAGGCCGTGCCGCTGCCGAACATCTGCGCGGGCGCCACGAACCCGGGGCGGCCCCAGCCGAAGTCGGCGTCGTGGATGGGCATGCCGAGCCAGCTGACGACCCAGAGGTCGGACTCCGGCATGAACTGCCCGCGCGCCGCCTGGTTGCCCTTCTCGGCCTCCAGCTCCAGGTAGTCGACGACGGAGCGCACCAAGGCGTCGTCGACGCGGGACACGGCGCGCTTGATCCGGTCCGCCACGAACCCGAGCGGCTGCGACAGCACGTCGCCCACCTTCACGGTCACCAGGTCCCGCACGATGGCGTTGCCGAAGTAGGTGGCCGGGAGCGGCGGCCGGAGCCGCTGCCGGACGTTGGCGGGCACGCGGAGCCGCGTCTCGCCGTCGGCGGGGAGCGCACGCGCCACGCACATGGCGCGCCACAGGTGCGCGGTCACCGCGCAGTACGTGGACGCCCCCGGCGCGCACCGCGACCGGATGCCCGCCAGGAGCTTGGGCGGGACGGTGTAGACGCGCGTCACGAAGGGACGCGGGGACCCGTTGAGGTAGGCCGGCGAGTAGACCGGGTGCTCGAAGGGCACGTGCGGCGGGGAGCGCGCGCGGAGGAGCGTCCGGTCGTGGGACGGCGCCCACGTGGGGGACTCCCCGCGCGCCAGCGCCGTCCACGCCCGGATGAACTGGATCGCGCCCGCGCCGTCCATCGTGACGTGGTGCATGCCCGTGCCCACGGCCACGCCGCCGCACTTGAGGAAGGTCACCTGCAAAAGATCAGGTTTTTGTCCTGGTTATTACATTATATTCTGATGAATGATGATGTTCCGACTCCACACGACACCAGCTTTTAATTATTTTTCGATCTGCCCACCAAAAGCAGCAGATGAATGCAGAACAGATTTCCAGACGACAGCAGATCCTAAATTGTTCCATCTATTGTACTATCTTTCTTCAGTTAAATAAATAGCAAAAACTCGGCACTCAAAGAGGGTCCCAATTTGTTCGGAGCGCCAAAGGTGATTTGACTTGCAAGTTGCAGCCGCCAAGCTCTGAACTTATCTACTACTAAAAGCCTTATGATGGTAAGATAAAAAAAAAAGACACCCTCTAATCACACACTTATCTTTAAAACGCAGAGGCAAACAAGACAAAATAACAGGGTATACTCCACCCTCCAAATTGTCAACAAAGGTGTGCCAACCGATCGCATCATTCTGTCTCTTTCTCTGTACATAACGGTTGCCCGTTATAGTCCACCGCCCGAGGATCCAAATCGAAGCTTGAGCTCGCACCATGACAGCAATCGCTAGGCCAATTTGCAAACATCTTGAAAACATCGGCCACGGGCAGACCATCCATGCTGCGATAAGCAGCTAGTACCTCGTTGTCACTGTCAGGCATCCATCAACGACGGCGCGGCGCTTCGTGGCGCCGTAGGGGCATCCCCATCCCCATACCGGCGCCGGCCACGCACACACGGCAGCGGCGATTCTGATCGATTCGACGACACATTAGCATCGCCGTCGCAATCTATCGCTGACAGTTCTGGCGTGGGAAGGATTTTGTTTTCGTTCTCGTTTGTTTGTTCGTTTGTTTTTTGGTTTGGCTGAGATCGATGGCACTATCGATCATGACAGTTCTGGGGTGGCAAGGAATTTTGTTTTTGTTTTTCAATTCCGTTTGAGCGGAGCGAGCACGTCTGCAAAAGCACATCCAGAATTCCACCTGATCCGTGAAGCAAAGCTTGGCCCGTCCAGGTGCGAGGTAAAGCGAGGCAGTCGCATTCGGGGCAAAGGGATAAGGAAGGAAGGCCAGGGAGGCAGGGAATCACAGCTATGTTCATCTCAATGATTAGATCAGTCTAGAAGCTCTATGCATGGGGGATGTGATCTGGCACACAGAGAATTGCGGATAGATACGAGTTGGAGGGTTGCACGCATGTGCATGATTACTACTACTACTTGATTAGTTTGCCTTTCGCTGCGTGTTTTTTTTTTTTCCTTTGGTGAAAGAAAAATGCACAGAGACTACAATAACAAGCGCTGCTGTTTACTTCGTATCGTTAATTTATGAGCAAATTGTGCGTCCTAATCAGGAGTGTTTTGGGCGATGGTGTTCCCATGCCCAACACTTTTAGTAAACTCCCCATCTTACCGCTTTCGGTGAACCAAACGAATCTTTTAACAGTGGAAAATAATCTCTCAGTCACAAGGGGGAACTGGGAGTGCTACTTGACATTCGTTGGCTGTCACGATCACCCACCGTCAAAGTGTGCGTACACCGAGTGAGTACTAGTACTACTGATGTCTGATGACTGCATAGCTAACAGCTCGTTACACCGACCGCCTCGCAAATTATTGACCCCCCGAGCCGTCCTTTTGTCCTGAGCAGCTAGCAGCAGTAGTCTCGCTGAGAATCACGAATGGCCTACCAGTCCTAGGGCTTGTTTAGTTAAAAAAAAAATTTCGGATTTCGCTATTGTAGCACTTTCGTTTTTATTTAACAAATATTGTCCAATCATAAACTAACTAGGATCAAAAGATTCGTCTCGCGATTTATAGACAAACTGTATAATTAGTTTTTGTTTTCGTCTATATTCAATACTTCATGCATGTGTCGCAAGATTCGATGTGACAGGGAATCTTGAAAACTTTTTGAATTTTGGGGTGAACTAAACAAAGCCCTAGCAGAAAACCCGGGGAAACTGTACAGGGACCATGTGCTCTCGTCGGTTGGATGTTCATCCAACTGCTCTTCTCATCAATAATAATAATAATAACCTAATAAATCTACGAAACGGCCTAAAACAAAAGTCAACTGCATGCGAGGAAGTCCATTCCGTAGGCGGTAGGGCCGTAAATAACGTGCCTGCTGGTTCGAGCAGCCGGCCTCGGGTCGTCGCCCAGGTCGAGCCCGTCCACGGCTCGGACCGAGCAACGCGGGCCCAAGTGACGTGGGCGGGAATCGGTTTCATAGCGTCGCGTGATTCTTGCTCGTCGCCTTGTGTCGCGCCAATGCACTGGACGGCGGGTTCCGAGACATCTCCCATGGAAAAACGGGACTCCACGGCCGGCATCGCCCGGGGCAGGCGAGACTGCTTGCCGTGACCGGTGAGTTTGCGGCATATCCGCCACGCTCTTTTGGTTTCCAGCAAAAAGAAAAAAAAAAAGCTTTTCAACACGAACCTGTCGCGAATCTACGAGTAAACGATTCCTAGATAAAAGAAATGTAATTATTCAATTTGGCAGGGTTTTATACAAGTAAAGCTTCTGGGAGCATCCGTCGCTCGACACGTCCTTTGTACTACGAGTACGAGTGTCCGACCACCAGCGTGCCCCACTTCGTCCTGTGTACACACGCTGTCCTGGTGGGCCCTACGATCATAGCGACACGAGATCAAGGGGCCCCACGAGCCAGCAGTTGAATTATCCTAAGGTTCTAGCCTCGTCCTCGTCCTAGGCGTCTTCTGACCCCCGATTTGTTTTTTCATCTTTTTTATTTACGGACCAACGTGCCGCGACCGCGAGATAAAAAAGAAACGGAAGGCGGCAGGAAGGACAGTTTAATTAATTATATGAACCGGGATTACGACGGTGAAAAACTGAAAAACGAACACGTAGACCCCGTGGTGATTTTGATTCAGCAAGCAAAGGGTGAAGGCGTGAAGCAATCAGAGGTCAGAGCAAGGAGCCAAGGGAAGGCAGGCGGCCGGCGCGCACGGACCTGGACCATGGCGAGCACGCAGGGCGGGTCGCCGGATTCGGCGAAGGGCACGAGCAGGCGGCGCGCCTCGGGGGACGGCTCGAAGTCCCTGAACATGTCGTCCCCGGTGAAGTCGGCGCGCGCGACGACGAACAGCGCGCCCTCGCCGGTGCAGTCGATCTCGATCCGCCCGCCCTGGCCGACCACGAGCCGCCCCGCCAGCGGGTAGAACGCCACCAGCGCGCTGGCGAGCGCCTCCCGCAGGCGCGCCGGGTCGAAGAACGACCCCTCCCCGGCGGGCGCGTCGGCGTCGGGCTCGGGGTCGGGGTCGGGCGGCCTCGGGTAGTAGTAGACGAGCGGCGTGTGGGTCTTGGGCACCGCCAGGTCCAGGTTGGACAGCCACAGCGCGTGCCGCGGCGTCGCCTCGCTCGGCGGCACCAGCGTCGTCTCCACCACCTCCACCTTCATCCTCGCCCCCCCGCTCTGATTTGTGTGCGTCTCTCTGGTCTGCAGCTGTGTGCTCGAGCGGCGCGCTGTGGAGGGAGGTGATGGTTTATAAAGAGAGGATGGGAAGGGGATGGGGGGTTATTATTAATTGGCTAATTGGCGTGGAGTATGTGATGTTGATCCACATCCACTAATCTGACGGCTGAGGCTAATCGCTCTCACGTGCGACGCCACATGGAGGAAACGAGAAAGACGTTGTGGTAGTCCGGCTTGTTGCTCGTCTCCGTGGTAACTCGAGTAGTATGTATATCTATGCTATGTCTATATATCTATACATCTTATAGTTCTAAATTTCATTAGATATTTTATTTTGATATACACATATATAAGTTGTCTGTCTCATCTGTGCACTATAAGTTAGAAACATAGCTCTGTAGCATATGAAATTATAATAATACTCTCCTTTCATCTTAGAATAAGTGTGATTTTCATTTATCGAAAAGCCAAAACTTTTAATTTTAGCCAAACATATAGGAAAATATATTTATATGCATAACAAGTATTATTTATTAATTGTTGAGTATGTCTTTATAATAAACTTATTTAATGATAGTAATATTGCTATTGTTTTTATATATCTAATCAAACTTCAATCTTTTTTACCTGCACATAACCCAAAATGACATTTATTTTAGAATAGAGAGTACACATTGGCAAGGTATCATTCACCTAATATTGTGCATCAGGGTGTTTGATTTAACGAATGAGTTAGTTCGTCGTCTATTCATTCCCTATCTTCTATTTGGTTTGTGGAATAAAATAGGTTGATGCATCTTAATCAATCCTCACGAGCTAATAATTAGTACGTACTAGTATGAGAAATAGAGCTATTGGACCAAATTTGAGGAATGAACTCATGATACTAGCATTACCTTATCTTGGACGGAGTGGCTCCTCAAACCAAAGATACTGTATTAGTTATTCACAATAGCATACCACGTCATCTATTAACATTAATTTATGCTACCTCCATTCTCGTTGATGAGGTGCACGGATATTAAGATTTAAACTTTAAAACCTTTGACTTATAATTTAACTAACACATTTTAATTATTGTATAACATAAACTTGGTATATATATATATATATTTGTAAATACAAATAATATAATATATAAAAAAATGACGGTTAAAGTGTAATTTATAAGATCATATCGTACCAAATTGTGCCTTAAAAGAACAGACAGAATAATAGTTTTTTCTCTCGATGACATAATCACATAAATATATAATTATACATCTTTGTCGAGAAAATATTCGTTTTTTTTTTTTTTTTTTTTTGAAACCGAGAAAATATTCGTTACGTCCAAGAAGATCAATAAATTTTACATAGATGTTCAGACCCTCGTCCCTCTATATAAGTAATTAAATCATGTGTTAGTCCCGCACGACAACGCACGTGGCTATGTTTGTGGTTAACAAGGGTTAAACTACGGTTGGCCCCGTGGAAACGCTTGTGCGCTTGTCGGGAGCGCGGCAGCATATATGGGGGTTTTGCGTGTAGGTAGCCCCTTATCTGGACACTGGAGTGATGCGGCTTTTTGTCGGCAACTTTCCCGTTCGTTCCATGCGCCTTCCCCACCTTGCTCTTCCGAGTGTGTCGCCGCTGCTGAGGTTATCTACGCTGCAGAACAGCGCGCACAAGGTGGTGTGTGTGTCGCCGACGTGGAATGTACCGGGAGTCCATGAATTCTGCGGATAAAGCTAGTGCACAATATGTTGCCTGAAAATGCGTCAGGTGACCAAACATGTCAAACACGTGAAAATGCGTTTCACAGGGAGTGAAAGTGGCGGCTCCGATCACCCGATCGTCGTCCAACACGCTAATGTATAAAAATCCATCTGTTGCTTGCGCGTGTACACGATGACGTCTCCCATAAGTCAAATCGTAATTTTGTGCATCCAACCTCATTCAGAAAAAATATATGATGGTCATAGGCACTGACGTACGCACGGGCTTGCGGCTGCTATCGCAGAACGTACCTGTATATACAATATGTAAATCCAATTCGGATTTGGAATATTTGTCGATCGATCACAATATTCTTGCAGCCCCACTGCCAGTAGAACAATACAAGGACCAGGGTTATTAATTAAAGCCATGTTCTCTCATTCTCTGCATTTTAGCAGGGCGCAACTTGGACGGCAGCCATCAGTCTGCTTGGTCACTCCTCAGCATCTCTGAACAAAAAATGTCTGGGAATGGACGGCAGGCCGGGCGCCTTCATTCTCCGTTTATGGTAGTATAAACGATCCACAGAATCACAGATATTCGATCAAATTGCAGTTGGAAACTGTTTAAGAGCACCATGGCCATTGTCAATGGACGAAGCTACAAGAATCGGGTTCGTGTAGCCACTGTCAGTTGGATGAGCCGTTGTGCCGTGCATGCATCAGCCTATGTTCGATTGGTGGTCGTCCGTTTACTCGTGCAGTTGTGCTTTTGTTTAAGCAGGTCCCCTCTGGACAGCCCATCCGCTGGCCAATTTTTCCTCTTCTTGTTGAGAAGTCAGCTCTGTGTGAGAGCGTTATAAAAAGAAAAGTAGCGACGTGTACAGTTGTAGTACTGGTAGGACAGAATCCTACCAGCTAGGGTTTGGAGGTTGTAGCGATGAATTGCCGGAGAGTGAGGAGGAGGACGGCGCTTGAACACCGTGGCTGTGCGCGAGGGAGAAGAGGTGGCGGCTAGGGTTAGGCTAAAAGTCTTCCAGCTCCATAAAAGAAGCCGAGTAAATATGATTGCTCTTGCTTGATTGTATCAATAAAGTTTACAGATATTTATGTCTTTTCTACTCCACCTATTTTGCTAATAACCTATCTGGGACTAATATAAATTGCAAATACAAAGATAACTGAACTTATAAAGATAACTGGGCAAGGGTATCAGCCCATTAATCATACGCCGGCCATAACATCTCTCTCCGCCTGGACAAACAGCTCGTCCTCGAGTTGTAAATCGGGATAGAGGACCAGGAGAACTGCTGCAGCGGCTCCCATGTAGCATCAACAGAAAAGGGCCTTCTAGAGCCGCCTGGAGGGCCTCCTTGCATCGTCATCGTCCAACCGCGCACGTACGACTCATCGTAGTTGAAGCACAACCCCTGACGACGACGCTCGAGCATCTAGGCTGGCGTCAGGCAGTGAAATGTTGCCAGCGCCGGAGCCTGTTGTGGGGCAGACAATGGAGGTATGGCTGCGGATGGGTCAGGAGCACGCGCCTCTGCAGCGGGTACAGGTAGTGCCAATTGTTGGCACTGAGGAAGCGAAGTGGTTTGCTGGGCAGGGACCAACAAGGTAGCCGCGACACGATGCTCAAACGCCCGAGCGAGGTACATGGCTGTCTGAAGGTCCTGTGGCTCCCTCAACTTGACGTCGACCTTAATGTGCTCCGATAAGCCGCCCACAAAGAGTTCCGCCTTTTGTGGGGCGGACAGATTGTGGGCATGACACAACACCGCGTTGAAGCGATCGGATAGTCCTGAACCGTCGCGCTAGCTTAGATAATCAGGTGCCACGAACCGCTGGCCCAAAACGAAGATTGCAGAGCTCCTTAAAGCGTTGCTAGGTAGGCATACCCTCGTCCTTCTTGAGGGCGTAGTACCATGTCTGCGCAACGCCATGAAGATGATAGGAACCGAGCCATGTGCGATTGGACACCGGCATGCACTGGCCCCTGAAGAACTGGTCACATTGATTGAGCCAGTTGAGAGGGTCGATGGAGCCATCGTATGTCGGGATTTCTAGCCAGTAGTGCTTTGGTGGCTCAAGCCCGCCCCAGAGCGCCCCGTCGAGGCCCGCCGTAAGTACCCCACCGTTGGGTCACCGTATGTCGGGTACCATAATGAGGGATACCCAAATCAGAGCAATGAAAAAACGCAAAAAACATACTAACCACAATCACCGGGGTACGGGCCTCAGTTCATTCAACTCGTCCCGACCCCTCAGGGCCTCGGACGCAAGTTCCAACTCGTCCCGGCCCCTCAGGGCCTCGGACGCAAGTTCCGACTCGCCCGACCCCTCAGGGCCTCGGACGCAAGTTCCGACTCGCCCGACCCCTCAAGGCCTCGGACGCAAGGTCCGACTCGCCCGACCCCCCAGGGTCTCGGACGCAAGTTCCGACTCGCCCGACCCCTCAGGGTCTCGGACGCAAGGTCCGACTCGCCCGACCCCCCAGGGTCTCGGACGCAAGTTCCGACTCGCCCGACCCCTCAGGGTCTCGGACGCAGGTTCCGTCTCGCCCGACCCCTTATGGGCCCGGACACCGGATCTCGATCCACCAGGTCAACAAGACTTTCACCATACGGCGCCCATACCCGCGAGGTGACAAGCGCGATGACTTTCATACCGTGGCAGGGCAGGGTGCCAACTGTTCCAACCACCCCGGTCACTGTGGCCTTACCTCTGTCACTATACATCCTTACCCCTTTCACTGTAGCGCGCTGCCGCACAGTAGGAAGAGAATGGGAGAGGTTAATCAGCACCACTATTTGAGGTCTTTTCCCACTGTTGACAGGATGTGCAGCAGTGCTGGCGATCCGACCCCCGCGACCCCTATAGGGCTCGGTAACCCTCTACAGGGGCAGCCATACCGTTAACCATCCCTCAAGGACAAGATGGACCAGCTCCAACAGGGTCGGGACTGTGGTTTCACCGTTCCACCCAGGGAAATCAACTCATGTAAATCTTTGTCCAAATAATCCCTTTCCGTTACCTCGTATTGATCAGATAGTTGACTCTACCGCGGGATGTGAAATTTTATCTTTTCTTGATGCTTATTCCGGCTACCACCAAATCAAGATGAAAGAGTCCGACCAGCTCGCGACTTCATTCATCACCCCTTTCGGAATGTATTGCTACGTAACCATGCCTTTTGGCCTCAAAAACGCGGGGGCTACATATCAACGATGTATGCTCCAGGTTTTTGGGAACCTTATAGGCAAAACGGTAGAGGCTTATGTAGACGACATTGTCGTCAAGTCCAGGGAAGCAAGCGGCCTGGTTGCCGACCTGGAAGAAACATTCCGATGCCTTAGGGCGAAAGGGATCAGACTCAACCCTGAAAAGTGCGTTTTCAGGGTCCCCCGAGGCATGCTCCTTGGGTTTATTGTGTCTGAGCGGGGGATCGAGGCCAACCCAGAAAAGGTCTCGGCCATCGCAAATATGGGCCCGATTCGTAACCTAAAGGGAGTGCAGAGGGTGATGGGATGCCTAGCCTCCCTAAGCCATTTCATTTCTCGCCTCGGGGAAAGAGGGCTGCCTCTGTATAGGTTACTTAGGAAATCTGAGCACTTTTGCTGGACCCCCGAGGCCCAGGAAGCCCTTGACAAGCTCAAGGCTCTGCTCACCAACCCTCCCATCCTGGTACCCCCCGCCGAGGGGGAACCACTATTTCTCTACGTCGCAGCCACTGATCAGGTGGCCAGCGCAGCTATCGTGGTCGAGAGGAAGGAAGAAGGGCACGCCCTGCCGGTCCAAAGGTCGGTATACTTCATCAGTGAAGTACTCTCCGACACAAAGACCCGATACCCCCAGATCCAAAAATTACTCTACGCAGTAGTATTGGCCCGGCGCAAACTCCGACATTACTTTGAATCCCATCCGGTCTCAGTGGTCTCATCTTTCCCTCTGGAGAAGTGATTCAGAACCGGGAGGCCAACGGAAGGATAGCCAAATGGGCCATAGAACTCATGGGCGATGGGATCACCTACGAGCCTCGCAGAGCCATAAAGTCCCAGGTTCTGGCAGACTTTGTGGCAGAGTGGACTGGGACTCAGCTCCCGCCACCTCAAATCCAGCACGAGTGCTGGACCATGTACTTCGACGGGTCTTTGATGAAAACTGGGGCCGGCGCGGGCCTTGTCTTCATCTCACCCCTCGGGGTAAGGATGCGATACGCAATCCGGCTCCATTTCCCTGCTTCGAACAATGCAGCAGAGTACGAGGCCCTTGTTAACGGTCTCCACATCGCGATCGAGCTTGGGATCAAACGGCTCGACATCCGAGGCGATTCTAGACTCATCATCGATCAAGTCATGAAAGAGTCTAGCTGCCATGACCCCAAGATGGACGCGTACTGCAAAGCGGTTCGACGCCTGGAAGAAAAGTTCGACGGCCTCGAACTTAACCACGTGTTAAGGAAGTATAATGAGGCCGCCGACGCGCTCGCCAAGATGGAATCCGTGCGGGCCACGGTCCCCCCGGACGTTTTCGTCAGTGATCTTTACAAGCCTTCCGTCGACTACAAGGACGACGGGGGGTCGGACGAACCCCCAAGCGAACAGAGTTCCGACCCTAAAGACACTGCCGCTCAAGAACAGGAGGCCATGGACATCGAGCCAGAGCCACCTGCACTTGACGACTCGCCCGACTGGCGCTACCCTTTGCTTCAACGCCTGGTCGACGGCACTTTGCCCCTGGACCAGGCCGAAGCAAGGCGCGTGGCTCGTCATGCCAAGACCTTTATCCTCCTTGATGGGGAGATGTACAAGCGAAGCCCCTCGGGCGTCCTCATGCGGTGCATCCCACGTCAAGAGGGAATCAAGCTCCTACAGGACATTCACTCGGGGGCTTGTGGCCATCACGCCGCGCCTCGGACGTTGGTAGGAAATGCCTTCCGACAAGGTTTCTACTGGCCCACCGCCGTAGCCGACGCCACAGAGATCGTCAGGGCCTGTAAGGGATGCCAGTTTTATGCTCGGCAGATACATCTACCCGCTCAGGCCCTGCAAACGATCCCCATCACCTGGCCTTTCGCTGTCTGGGGCCTCGACCTGGTCGGGCCTCTGCAGAAAGCGCCGGGGGGCTTCACACACTTGCTTGTCGCAATCTACAAGTTCTCCAAGTGGATCGAAGTCCGACCCATTACAAGGATCAAGGCTGAGCAAGTAGTGTTGTTCTTCACAGACATCATCCATCGATTTGGAGTACCGAACTCCATAATCACCGACAATGGCACACAGTTCACCGGGCGAAAGTTCTTGCAATTCTGCGACAGACACCACATACGTGTGGACTAGGCGGCAGTGGCTCACCCCAAGACCAACGGTCAAGTGGAGCGTGCCAATGGCATGATCCTCCAGGGTTTGAAGCCCAGGATTTTCAACCGTCTGAACAAGTTTGGAAAAAGGTGGCTCAAAGAGCTACCAGCCGTCGTCTGGAGTCTGAGAACCTCCCGAAGCCGAGCCACAGGCTTCACCCCGTTCTTCATGGTCTACGGGTCGGAAGCTGTCCTCCCCACTGATCAGGAGTACGGGTCCCCGAGGGTACAAGCCTACGACAAAAATAGCGGCAAAACGTTCCAAGAAGACGCGCTGGACCAGCTGGAGGAAGCCAGGGATGTAGCCCTCCTACACTCTGCCAAATACCAGCAGGCCCTCCGCCGATACCACGCACGACGAATCCGAGGCCGAGCCTTTCAAGTCGGCGACTTGGTGCTGAGGCTCAGACAGAGCAACAAGGGTCGTCACAAGCTCACACCCCCCTAGGAAGGACCTTTCGTCATCGCCGAGGTTCTCCGACCCGGCACCTACAAGCTCGCCAATGAAGCAGGGGAGGTCTTCAAAAACGCATGGAACATAGAACAGCTACGTCGCTTTTATCCTTAGAACTTTGTAAAAATTTCTTTGTTCATTCACTACCTTCAAGGAATAAATCAAAGTTTAAGTTATCAGAGAGCCTCGGACCTGCCAAGCAGAGTCCGGGCCTCCCTCGGGGGCTACATGGGGGGAACCCCCTATGTCAACTCCGAATCTTTTTTTCTTTTTTCTTTCACGCAAGTTAAAAGAACACCGACCCAAGGTCTTCCTCCTCCCTCCTAAAAAGACTTAAGAAACCGAAAATCCGTCCCCTAAATCTTAAGGCATGAGCCCGAGAAAGGATCTGCGCTCACGAGCAAAGACCGCCTCTACTCACCTTAGATTCGGGGAACGAATTCGGACTTCAAAAAACTACTAAGGGAAAAAGGAAAAGCACTTAGGCTTGGGTATGCTGGCTAGCGCAAAACTCTAAGTAGCTCACCCGACCTCGCGCTGCCGAGGTCGGATCGGCATAAAGAGAAAGAAAATAAGACACTTAGGGAAAAAGCTCAAAAAGAGCATTCATACAAATATCTACATTAACATTGTATATATATATTACAAGGCCCACCGGCCTCAACACCCACAAAAAGAAAAGTAAACTAAGAATCCTACTGCCCTGTCTGCCCAGGTCCTTGAGCCCCGAGGGGGGAAGCTCCGCCTCATCGTCGAAAAAGGCGGCCAAGGCGTCTCCAGGGACAGTCGCGGCATCGTCAAGCCTCTGCACCTCCTCCTGGGCCTCTGTTTCGTCATCAGGGAGAACGTAGCCCTCACAAACCGCCGGCAAGTCAATGCCGGCATAGTGAGAGCTCACCACCGCCAGGGCCTTCTTCACCCCGGTGTGGAGTGCCTCCCTCATATTCTCCCCGGCCCGGGAGTAAAGGGCTTCGATCCGACTGCGCAGCGACGACCCCGACACCGATACCCCGAGCCCCTCACACGCCGAGGTAACCACGGCTTCAAGAGCCGAGCGGTCCGAAGCCTCGGCGTCCAGGGACTTTTGCAGGGCCTCGGCAGTAGAGGCCGTCTCGACCACCTTCCTCTCCAATTCTGGTTGAAAAACAGAGTAAGAAGCAAAAAGTCAAGAAAGGCAAACTCAAAAAGTATAAAGGAGTCCAGGGTAAAGGGCGCAAGTCTTACCCTCGGCACGCTTCTCGTGCTCCGCCGAGCTCTGATGCCAGCGGGCCACCTGGCTCAGAGCCCCGGCTAGGTCGGTCTGAGCTTGGTTCAAGGCAAGGTCTTTTTCGGCGAGCAAAGCTTTAAGCCGAGCAACCTCACCCTTGTACCCCTCAGCCGCCGCCTTTTGCACCTCAGATTCCTGGGCAAGGACTCCAATCCTCTCCTCCAGGGGGGCGACCTTGTTCCGGGCCTCCCGAGCCTCGGTGGCCAATGCCGAGCACTTCTGCCAAAGTTCGGCAGAAATCTCGCACTCCTTCGCGAGCTCTCCCTCAGCCGCCTCCCTGGCGGCCCTCTCGTTCTCAAAGGACGCCCTGGCATCCCTTTCCTGACGGAGAAATACTGACTTCTCCAGGGAGGTGGCCTTGAGCGCCTACAAGATCAGAGGTCACACAGGGAGTTAACATCGCAAAGCAAGGACAAAACTACTTCACAACACGGGTAAAAATCTTACCTGAGCTAGATTGAACATGTCGCGGCCCACGAGCTGAGAAGCTCGGTTGAGGGCCTCGACACCAGCGCGCCCACACACGTCCAGACCCTGCCAGAGGTAATTCTCTGACGGGTCATCCAGAATGAATCTGGCTCCCTCCTCGGCATCGCCGAGGTTGGGCTAGATCACGGGGCTCTTGCCCCATCCGGCATCTTCCTCCCTTCCCGCCGCAGGGGCCTCGGGCGCCGCGCTGGACACCACGATGGCTCGGCCTTCCTCGGTATGCGCAGGTCGGCCCGCGCCCCCCAGATCAGCATCTCCCGAAGGAGGCGCAGCCCCGGGGGCAAGTGCCGTCCCCTCCGGTCCTAGGGGCTTCGGCGCCCCCGTGTCTTGCCCCTGGTGACGCCCTGCCTTCTCGTAGCCCGGAGGCGGCGGAGACACGGGCCTAGCCGACCCGGGAGTTGACTGAGCCCCCCTCTTCACAGCTTTCTGGGGGGCCAGCGCCACCGAAGGCGCATTTTGCTTACGGCTGGGGGAACAACATCAAGTTAGAAGAAAGAGAAAAACAAAAAATCAACAGAGGAATCAGAAATCCTATACATACCTCGCTCGGGGAGCAGACTTCTTCTGGGAGCTCGGAGCTCCTAGGGGGCCTCCCGCGGCGCCAGGGGCCGCCGGTCCGACCCCCGCCTCGCCTGCCGACGGCGCAGGAGACACCACGGCGGTCTCAGCCTGCGACGCCTCCACCAAGGCACCGGTTCCCGCCCCGGACGCTGGGGCGGGCTCGTCCAGAGCCTCTGGCACTACCGGTTGAGGTGGCGCCACGGATCCGACCTCCGACGCCTTCTCCCCTTCTTGAGGACCCACCAGGGCTGAACCCTCACGAGGGGCGCTGTCCTCATCATCCACAATGATGTGGGGGGCGGCCTGTCCGCCCCCCGGCGCTTGGGCCCCCTGGGGGGCCTCCGACCCCCCTCGGGCCTTTGACCCCTCCGGAGCCTCGATCCCCCCGCCGGCCGGAGGGATAACGTCATCCTCCTCCGCCAGCTCGTCGAGCCAGTCGGTGCTGCCTCCTCCGCCCTCTGTCTCCGAGACCGAAGTCTCGGGAGACGGAGGCAGGGCGACCCCCGCCTTCTCGGCTTCACGGTGATTTTTGGCGGAGATCTCCCGCCGCTCCGCCTTCCGTGCTGCTTTGGCCTTCTTGTCCTCCTTGGCCTTCTTTTGCTCCTCGTTCCGGGCCCGATTCTTGGCCCGGATCTCCTTGTCCTCCGGGACAGGGGGTGGGGAATCCTTGACAACTCCCATCCTCTGCAAACAATCAGGGATCAAGAAAAACGTAGAAAGAAAAAGAGAAGAAAGCGCGAATATCTGCACTTACCAGAGAAATATAACCCTTCTCCGGGCGCATCGGAACCACCCGGGAGTTCTTCATGTCCGAGTGAGTCGTCCTCTCCACCCGGGCGGTGATGTCCGAAGCCGATATCGGCTCGGCTAACATCCTCGTCCCTGCCCACGGGACCCCCCGGGTCATCTCGAACATGGGCATTCGCCGCTGCGCCAGGGGAAGCAAACTCCTCTTGTGGAAGGCGATGGCCACCGTGGCCGCGGTGACTTCGGCATCTCGCAACTTCTGAAGCCCCGCGAGAAGCGGGGCGAGCTTCTTCTGCTCCTCGGCCGGAGCACCCCACGCCCACTTCATGGGAACCTCCGTCACCATTTTCCCGGTGTACTTCGGCAGCAGGCCGCCGTCGTTCCGGAGGTAGAACCACCCGCTCTGCCACCCCCGGTTCGACGAGGGCATCGAACTCCAGATGTACAGCCCGGCCCGCTGCTGACGGAGCTGCAGCGTGCAGCCGCCGGCCCACAGGGGGAATTTCTCCTTCCCCACGTAACGGGCCGCCATCTCCGCCTTGAAGAGGTGAAGCCAGAGATTCCAGTTGACTGGAACCCCCAGGAATCCCTCACAAACCATGGTGAAGACGGCGGCCTGCATCACCGAGTTTGGGTTCAGGTTGTGTAACTCCACCTCGTAGTAGTAGAGGATGGCCCTGATCAGGCGGCTGGCCGGAACCCCGAACCCCCGGTCTAAGAACGACTGGAAGCACACCACATAGCCCGGCGGCGGGTTTGGCTCCCTGTCGTTCGTCGAGGGAACGATCCACTCCGGGAACCCGACGTCCTTGAGAGGACGAAGAATCCTGGCCTTCACGCGCGCCTCCAGCGCGGACTTGGTCACATTGCTGGGCGGCCACGCCTCGACGCCGGCCATGGCTCCGGGAGGAAGTGGAGAGTCTGCGCGGTGGAGGTGGAAGAGATTGAAAGGTCCTTGTTTGGTTTTGGTAATTGAGTGACAACTTAGGTGGACTAATAGTGTTTATATGAGATACACAGGAGATTAGTCCACAGGTGATGATGTGATGATGGAGGAGCTCATTGCATATGAGACATGACATGGAGTCATGTGACCAAGGTGGAGAAGATCAAGATGAGGCTTGGCTTGATGGACCGGTTGCAAGAGTGAAGGGCAAGTCGGAGGCTTTGAAGCGAGGGACCGCGTGTGACGGTGAAGCTTGAGCAAGACTTGGCGCCGATGGACCGAGGCAATAGTGATGAGCAAGTGAGGTCAAGATCGATGAACCAATATGGTCACATGATGATATGAAGTGGATCATATCATTTGGTGATTGGTTGGTGCATGTGTTGCATCAACATTGGAGGAGATGAAATGGAAAGCGCAAGGCAAAGGTATAACCTAGGGCATTTCCATTTCACCGGTCATAGGTGTGTAGAGAAGTTTATGACCGGATTTAGGATAGATGGCCGTACTATCAAGAGGGGCAAACTTGTTTACATATCGGTCATCTAGTGCCACTTGAGCGATCTAACTTTGCATACGTGTTAGGATCGAGTGGCGTGGCAAGTTGAGAGGCTAACTCCTTTGGGAAAAAGTTTGTGAAAATGCTAACACACTTGCTCTTGGTGGTGTACACTTGGTGGTGTTGGCACACTTTACAAAGGAGGTGGTGTTCCTAGGGTTGAGAGAGGTGTGGGTTTCTCTCTCCCTCCCGCCGAGCTTGCGAGGCGGGATTCGGCGCTTTTGAGAAAATTAAGTGCATATTTTCTATTGCGCCGGTGGGAAGTTTGGAGAAGTCGCGGGACCGGACGCTGGTGCTGGCAGCACCGGACGCTGGTCCAGAGCGTCCGGTGTGGTGTCTGTGGCGCAGGTGTGCACCGGACGCACCGGAGTGAGTCCGGTGCTCAGCGCCCGGTGTGAAGGCATTTTGCAACCCTCTCTGCGCACGAGTCCGGTGAGCACCGGACTGTCCGGTGCCCAGCGTCCGGTGAGGTCGCGAGTTTGACACCCTCTCTGCGCACGAGTCCGGTGAGCACCGGACGCGTCCGGTGTGGACTTGTTGAGCGTCCGGTGGTGCTGTGTCAGGCGCGAGCGCGAGGTAGCCGTTAGCGGCAACGGTCGTTTTCAAACGGCTAGTGACACGTGGCCGACGCCTGAGCACCGGACGCTGGGAGTTGAGCGTCCGGTGGCTCCCTGTGAGCGTCCGGTGCCCACGTGTTTTGCCCAGTGAAGGGGCAACGGCTAGTTTAGCCCTTGGGGCTATAAATAGAAGTGGTGGCCAGCCTTGGCTGGTGATGAGCACCCTTGGGACTTAGTGTCCATGCTTGGGAGTGCTAGGAAAGCCTCTAACTCACTTGTGCTTGCAAGAGTGCGAATCAATAGCGAGTGAGTGATTCTAGTGCATTGCATTGAGAGATTGCATCGAGTGGCACTAGGTGTTCGTGTTGCAAGCCGGTGGTGCTTGTTACTCTTGGAGGTTGCCACCTCCTAGACGGCTTGGTGGCTTGTGACTCCGTCGAAGCACGCAAGGAGATTGTGCGGTGCTCCGGAGAAGAGATTGTGAGGGGTACGGTGCTCACCCCGCGGGGATCGCGAAGAGCAACTCTAGTTGAGCGAGACGTGAAGAGCGACAAGTGGTCCGGCCGGGTCAAGTGCTAGAGCTTGTGGTAAGAACTCCACGTGGGAGAGTGTGACTTGCGGGTCACCACTAGCAAGAGGACCGGCGGCAACCTTGGAGCTTGTCTCAACGGGGACGTAGCTTGGTGGCAACCAAGTGAACCTCGGGAGAAAATCATCGTGTCAACTTTGTTCTTCCCGTTGGTTTGCAAGTCCCTAACACAAGCTTGTATTTACATTCATATATTTGTGCTTGTGTAGTTGCTCTTGTAATTAGTTAGCTTGTGTAGCTTTCTAGTTACCTTCTTGCTTGTGTAGCTAGAAGTAGTTCCCCTTGCGTGACTAATTTGGTTTGTCTAACCTTGTTAGTCACATTGCTTGGTTTGTGTAGCTAAGTAAGTTGCGCTCTCTAATTTGGCATTAGTTGCCTTGTTATTGAGCTTGCTAGTGAGCTTAGGCTTTGTGCGCTTTGCCTCACTAGTTTGTGTAGGAGCTCCCCCGGTTTGCAAAGTACTAGTTGCATAGGTTTGTGTGACCTTGCTCCTAGAATTGATTAGGTGAGCTCTTGCTAAGGTAGCACCTTGCTTGCTTCTTTAGGATCTTTTCAAGGTGCTAGAGAACTTAGATAGAGGGGTGTAGTCTTGGCTAAACCGATAGTTTTAATTCCGCATTTGTTTCGGTTAGCCGGCGCGATAAGTTTTAGAAAGGACTATTCACCCCCCCTCTAGTCCGCCATCTCGACCCTCCAGAGATGGCGGCAGATGAAGGGGCAGGAGGCAAAGGTTTTGTGGCGCAGGAGCGAGAGGAAAGAAACCAAACCCACAGCGGCCGCTTTTATAGAAGGGGGCGAGCCACGACCACGCCCCTACAAGGAAGGCCAAGCGGGAGAGAGAGCAACCGTCGCCCACTCAGGTGAAAAACTCGAAGCGCCAACTCCCTCCGTTTCCCGCGCCCGCCGCACGCGCGCATTAATTTCGCAGGCGAAACGTCCCATCCAGCCGGGGCGAGACGGCACGGCCGTTTCGAGTCCCCACGCGCCGCGCCTCAAAAGGAGCGCCCTGAAAAGTTATGTCAGGACGGTTCCTTCCAGGGGACGCGGCGCCCGACCCCCCGCGGACCAAGCGTCACAGGGAGGTCTCCATCGGGCACGAGATTTCGTCTCGCCCGACCCCATCAAGACGCCGAGCTAAAGTTGCAAGGCGGTTTCAGGTCAGGCGCAGATTCCGCCTCGCCCGACCCCGACACTAAAGAACGAGTCTGAAGAAAGCCTTTCGAGGCCCAAAACCCCCAGGCCATGGCTACCTACGTTCCAGAGGTTGCGAGACTGACCTGCGACACAGGTTCGAACAGTCGCCTCAGGATGACTGAGCGAGGGATGACTGGAGATGAGCACAATAGAGGCCAAGGTCCGAGCCCAACAGGGAGTCGGCGCATCTTTGCAAGTCATATCCGAGACCCATGCGGGTGTCACGTGAGTGGGATCCCATCAAGGGAGGCATCGAGCCCTCGGAACCTAACGAACGGTTCCGACATCCACCGTGACTGCCCTCGGGTACTTTTTGAGATGTGCCCATAAGGCCACTAGCCGACCCCTATCGAACGGGACTCGGACATCCACTCGGATCTACCCTGAAAGAGCATCTAGGCCCCTAAGTGATTTCGGTGATTAATGACATTGTTGATTACTATGACTAATGTGTGTTTTGCAGAGGCAAAGTCATAGGTAAGGTCATGGTATATAGGTACTCGATGGACAGGGACGTACATGCCTACTTAATAGTGGAAATCGTTTCGGTTTTTGAAGGATAGATGGACATCGTCGAGACTAGACTAGGTCTAAGTGCCATATGGTGAAGAAGGGCACTTAGAGTAGTTTAGGACTTTGTTTTCCTTTGACCGTACTATTAAGAGGGGCTTTGATCTAGTAGCTTGACTTAGGCAAGGCTTTAGGTTTAGGTGTGGTGCACACTTGGTAAACCTAGCACTAGGCAGCTCAGAGATAGTCCTTAGATCGAGAGGAGCAAACTTCGTGTTGAAGCGATCGCGTTTCGACGAAGTTTGGGTGCCCAAAGGGGCACCGAACGCTGCACCGGACGCTCTGTGAGTGCGTCCGGTGAGGTCCTTAGCCGTTAGAACAGAGTCGTGCTTAGGGTTAGGCACCGGACGCTAGCACCGGACGCACCGGGTAGCGTCCGGTCCCTTACCCAGGGAGCTTGCAACGTTCCCCTGAGCACCGGACGCTAGCACCGGACGCACCGGGTAGCGTCCGGTCCCATGCGCAGGGAGCATGTAAAGTTTCCCCGAGCACCGGACCGTGCACCGGACGCTGCGAGTTAGCGTCCGATGACCTGTCAGAGAAAGCGCAGGTAGCCGTTATGTCACACCGGACGCTCGGTGCAGTGCGTCCGGTGCAACATAATGTGCGTCCGGTGACCCCGTTTTCTGTGGAAAACGGTTGGCCGACCTTTGGACTTGGTGGATAGTATTTATACTCCTCCACCTCGTCCATGAGACCTCTCTTGCCCATTTGAACTTCTGAGAAACTTGTTGTGAAGTAAGAGAGTTGCAAAGAGCCTAGAGAGGATTGAGTTTTGAGTGAATTCTTGAGAGAATCCTCCTCTAGTGAGTTCCAAGAGTCAAGTGTGCATCCACCACTCTCTAGTGCCTTGTTTGGGTCAAGTGAGAGTTCTTTGCTTGTTACTCTTGGTGATCGCCATCACCTAGACGGTTCGGTGGTGATTGGAGGCACGAAGATCACCCGGAGTTCTTGTGGGTGGCTCGTGTCAAGCTTGTGAGCGGTTTTGGGCGATTCACCGCGACGGAGTGTCGAAGAATCAGCCCATAGAGAGCACTTGGTCCTTGCGCGGACCAAGGGGGAGCAAGACCCTTGCGCGGGTGCTCCAACGAGGACTAGTGGAGAGTGGCGACTCTCCGATACCTCGGCAAAACATCACCGAGCATTTTCTTCACTACTCCTTTACTTTCTAGCATTTACTCTGTGCTTTTACATTCTTAGAATTGCCATGCTAGAATAGGATTGGAACTAGGTTGCAAAACTTTTATCCGGTAGCTCTCGAAGTCATCCTAGGCACAAGGGGTTGAATTGGAGCTTATAGGTTGCTTAAATTTTTAGAGAAGCCCAATTCACCCCCCCTCTTGGGCATCTTGATCCTTTCAATTGGTATCGGAGCCTAGTGCTCATTACTTAGGCTTCACCGCCTAGAGAAAGATGTCTAACGGGGATGGACCGCCACCCATGTTCGATGGGAATGACTTCCCGTATTGGAAAATACGGATGGAGTCATACCTTGAGGCATGCGATGTAAAGTGCCTAAAAGCCGCGACCGAAGGGTTTGCCCCTCCGGAAAGAGCCACCGCTCTTACTCCACAAGAGCAAGAAAACGAGAAGTGGAATGCAAAGGCCAAAAACCACATCTTTAGAGGTCTTTGCAAAGAGGTGTTCAACCGCGTTCGGAGCCACAAAACCGCCAATGAACTTTGGAAGGAACTTTGTGCACTCCATGAGGGAACAAAGAGTGAACGCGAGGAACGCTATCACCTAGTGATGAACAAGCTTAATACATTTGGAATGCTTCCTAAAGAAAATGCTAATGAAATGTATTCTCGCTTGAATGTCATTGTAGAGGAGCTAAATGGACTTGGGCTTACACAAATGAGTACGGCGGATGTAGCAAGGAAGATACTATGTGTGCTTCCCATTGAGAAATATGGGCACATAGTAACCGTGCTTCATCAAGGCGATCTTTCCACCGCTACACCAACCACCATATTGGGAAAGATCAATGCTCATGAGATGTACATGCATATGAACCCTCAAGATGGCTCCTCGTCGGCCAAGAAAGAAAAGAAGGACTTGGCTCTCAAAGCTTCTCACAAGGGCAAAGCCAAGAAGATTGAAGTTGAGTCATCAACTTCAAGTGATGATGATGCATCTATTGCCCTCTTGGTGAGAAGAACCACAAAGATGTTGAAGAAGCTCAACAAGAATGGAGTCAACTTTGATTCCAAGAAGAAGAAGTTCTTCACAAGTAGCAAGAGGAAGCCCATCTCTGAGATGGATTGCTACAATTGTGGTGAGCTTGGTCATCTTGCTCATCAATGTCCAAAGTCCAAGAAGGACAAGTACAAGAAGAAGAACAAAGAGCAAGATGACTCAAGTGATGATGAGAAGAATGACAAGAAGCAATACAAGAAGAAAGGTGGCAAGAAGAAGGAGCACTATAAGAAGAAAAATGGCAAGGCTTATATTGTTGGTGATTGGCTCACCGACATTGAAAGCTCAAGTGGTGACTCATCCGGCAATGAAAGTGATGATGAGAAAGTTGCCGCCATTGCCATTGATGCTCCATCACCATCATCTTCACCACCATCTACATCCTCTACACACCTATGCCTTATGGCTAAGGGTGACCGGAAGGTACAAAGTGAGGATGAGAGTAGTGAGAGTGATAGTGAGTATGAATCACCTTCTTATGATGAACTTGTAAAATTGCTTAACAAATACACAAAAGTCATAAGAAAGACTAGAAGTGAAAATGAAAAGCTTGAACTTGAAAATGACACACTTCTAGCAAAGCTTAAGTCTAGTGATGAGCTTAGAGATCAAAATGAGATCATGACCACTAAGCTCAAGGAGCTCAAACTCTCTCTAAAAGAGCTCAAAGAAAAACATGATAAACTTGAGAGTGTTCATGATGAGCTTATCACTAGATATAGAGCAATGAAAGAAGAGCTAACAAATCTAAAAGCAAACTATGACAACCTTGAGATTGCTTATGAACTTGCAATTGATGAAACACATGTTGCTACTAACAATGTTGCTAAGCTTGATGTAGCCACATCTTGTGATGACTTACTTGTGGAGAGCACAAGCAAATGTGTTGATTGCAAGGGCAAGAAAGTGGTAGTGGCCGAGAGTTATGAGGACACTATCAAGCTCAAGGATGAAATTGTCATGCTCAAGAAAGAGCTGCAAGAACAAGTCAAGCACAAGTCCAATGTGATTGAGTCACTTGATCAAGACAAGAAGCTTGCTTATGAGAACAAGCTGCTCAAGGAAGAAAATCAATATCTCAAACTTGGTTTGATGTATGATAAGCAAGAAGAAGATGAGACATTCATCTTGGATGAGTTAGCTAGCAACAATGACCCAATCATCAAGAAGCTAACTCAAGAGAACAACAAACTCAAGAAAGAGAAGGAACACCTAACCATGGGGTTAGCAAAATTCACAAAGGGGAAGGACCTTCAAAGTGAGCTTTTTATGAACACCGTCATGAAGATGGACAAGAGTGGAATTGGCTACAAGGCTCATCAAACAAAGCTCATCAAGTCTCTAGCCACTCATGATCAAGCAAGCAAGCCAAAGCCAAAGAGATGTTTTGAGTGTGGTCAAGAAGGACACTTTGCTCATGAGTGTAAGGCACCACTACCACCACCCTTGCCCAAGCATGCAAGACCATTTGCCTTCAATGCTCACTACATTGTAAGGAAAGACAAGTGTGGCAAGGTCAAGGTTAGCTTCATGGGGCCGCCAAACAAGCAAAGGCCAAAGAAGATTTAGGTGCCAAAGCAACTAGTAGAGAAGGTCAAGGGCCATAAGCAAATATGGGTCCCTAAATCTCAAGCTTGATCTCTTGTGTGTAGGTGAACTACAAGACCGGTGGATCACATTGGGTAATTGATAGTGGTTGCACTCAACATATGACCGGAGATCCCCGGATGTTCACCTCTCTTGATGAAGATGTTGACAACCAAGAGAAGATCACATTTGGTGACAACTCAAAAGGGAAAGTCAAGGGACTAGGAAAAGTTGCTATTTCAAATGACAACTCCATCACCAATGTGCTCTATGTGCAATCTTTGAGTTTCAACTTGCTCTCGGTTGGACAACTTTGTGATCTTGGATTTGAATGCCTATTCAAGAAGAAGGAAGTAATTGTGACCAAGGAAGATGACAATGAAGTGATATTCAAAGGCTTCCGACACAACAACTTATATGTAGTTGATTTCTCATCAAATGAAGTTGATGTCAAGACTTGCTTATTCACCAAGACTTCACTTGGGTGGTTGTGGCATAGAAGGTTAGCACATGTTGGAATGGGCACACTCAAGAAGTTAATGAAGAAAGAATTGATTAGAGGCTTGAAGGATGTGACATTTGAGAAGGACAAGCTTTGTAGTGCATGTCAAGCGGGCAAACAAGTTGCAAACACTCATCCAACCAAGGCCTATCTCTCTACTTCAAGAGTGCTTGAGGTACTTCACATGGATTTGTTTGGACCAACCACATATGCTAGTCTTGGAGGCAACAAATATTGCTTGGTCATAGTTGATGATTTCTCCCGGTACACTTGGACATTTCTTGCAAGACAAGGCCGAAGTTGCATCAACATTCAAGAAGTTTGCAAAGAATGCCCAAAATCAATTTGATGTGAAGATCAAGAAAATTAGAAGTGACAATGGCAAAGAGTTTGACAACACCAACATTGAAGAGTATTGTGATGAAGTGGGAATCAAGCATGAGTTCTCCTCAACATACACACCACAACAAAATGGGGTTGTAGAAAGAAAGAACCGGACATTGATCACCTTGGCAAGAACAATGCTAGATGAGTACAACACTTCGGAGAAGATGTGGGCCGAGGCAATCAACACGGCATGCTATGCTTCAAACCGGCTCTTCCCACACAAGTTCCTAGAGAAGACACCATATGAGTTGCTCAATGGGAAGAAGCCCGATGTCTCATTCTTTAGAGTGTTTGGGTGCAAGTGCTACATCTACAAGAAGCGCCAACACTTGGGAAAGTTCCAAAGAAGATGTGACATTGGCTACTTGGTTGGCTATTCATCAAAGTCCAAGGCATATAGGGTCTTTAACCATGCCACAAACATGGTTGAAGAAACATTTGATGTTGAATTTGATGAAACTAATGGCTCCCAAGGAGCAAGTGATAATCTTGATGATGTAGGTGGTGAACCATTGAGGGATGCCATGAAGAACATGCCGGTGGGAGACATCAAGCCTAAAGAAGATGATGATGATGTGCAAGTCATTGAGCCACCATCCACCTTACAAGGTCCACAAGATGAAGACAAGGATGTGAGAGATGCCCATGAAGACACTCAAGTCACTCATGAGCAAGCGGTGGCACAAGCACAAGATGTTGATGCTCCCCAACCAACCCCTCAAGAGGCACCAAGAAGAACATCACATCTCCTCCAAGATCACTCTCAAGATCTCATCATCGGGAGTCCATCACGTGGTGTAACTACTCGTTCTAGACATGCTTTATTTATTGAACATCACGCTTTTGTGTCTCTTGAAGATGAACCAAAGACTATAGAGGAAGCTCTTCGTGATGCGGACTGGATCATGGCCATGCAAGAGGAGTTGAACAACTTCTCTCGCAATCAAGTTTGGACACTTGAAGAGCGACCCAAAGATGCAAGAGTGATTGGAACAAAGTGGGTCTTCCGGAACAAGAAGGATGATCAAGGCAAAGTGGTGCGCAACAAGGCAAGACTTGTGGCAAAAGGCTTTTCACAAGTGGAGGGTCTTGACTTCGGTGAAACCTTTGCACCGGTGGCAAGACTTGAAGCAATCCGTATCCTACTTGCATATGCATCTAGTCATAATATCAAACTGTTTCAAATGGATGTGAAAAGTGCCTTTTTAAATGGTTATATTAATGAGCTTGTCTATGTTGAGCAACCCCCCGGTTTTGAAGACCCTAGGTACCCCAAGCATGTCTACCGATTGTCCAAGGCACTCTATGGCCTCAAGCAAGCTCCTAGAGCTTGGTATGAGAGGCTTAGGGACTTCCTCATTGAGAAGGGCTTCAAGATTGGGAAAGTTGACACAACACTCTTCACCAAGAAAATGAATGGGGAAATCTTCATTTGCCAAGTTTATGTTGATGATATTATTTTTGGCTCTACTAATGAAGATTTTTGCAAGGAATTTGGTGATTTGATGTCCAAGGAGTTTGAGATGTCCATGATTGGCGAGCTATCCTTCTTCCTAGGATTTCAAGTCAAGCAAATGAAGGAAGGGGTCTTTATCTCTCAAGAGAAGTACACTCAAGATCTTCTCAAGAGATTCAAGATGATGGATTGCAAGCCAATCAAGACTCCCATGGCATCAAATGGGCATCTCGACTTGGATGAGGGAGGTAACCCTATTGACAAGACTCTCTATCGCTCCATGATAGGAAGTCTACTCTACCTCACCGCATCTAGGCCCGATATAATGTTTAGTGTGTGTATGTGTGCTAGATATCAAGCAATGCCTATGGAATCTCACTTGATTGCGGTCAAGAGAATTCTTAGGTATCTAAAATACACACCTTGCCTAGGCTTGTGGTATCCCAAAGGTGCAAGATTCCAACTTGTAGGCTATTCCGATTCGGATTATGCCGGGTGCCGGATTGATAGAAAAAGCACATCCGGAGGGTGCCATTTCCTAGGTAGATCACTTGTCTCTTGGATGTCAAAGAAACAAAATAGTGTTGCTTTGTCAACGGCCGAGGCGGAATACATAGCCGCCGGTGCTTGTTGTGCACAAATACTCTATATGAAACAAACTTTGCTAGACTATGGAGTAGTACTAGACAAAGTACCCTTGTTGTGTGACAACGAAAGTGCCGTAAAACTTGCAAACAACCCGGTTCAACACACCCGCACAAAACATATTGACATCCGCCACCACTTCCTTAGGGATCACGTTGCTAAAGGTGACATATCCCTAGAGAATGTGAGAACGGAAAATCAATTGGCGGATATCTTCACAAAACCCCTAGATGAAGCTAGGTTTTGTAAGTTGAGAAATGAACTTAATGTGCTTGACCTTTCCAACTTCACTAAAAGATAAAAGTTGTGTGTTGAATCTTGTAAATAACTTTTGCTTTGCATATCATGCATACTAAAACTAAAATTATAACTTGCATGTAGGGCTTGTCTAACATGGTTAAGATAACCCCTCTGTGAGTGTGAAAAAGCTTAACCTTGGATCAAACTTGACAAGCATTAGTTTGCCTTCAAGTATTGCATTACAACTCATATCATATGCATGCTTGTTTATTGACCGATTCTTTTCGGTTATTCGTTGAGCATCCGCTGTGTTCGTCCATAGATAGGGGGAGCATTCCAAGCTCATTGTGATTCCAACCCCTAGCTTTATGGCCATACGATGCTCCTTAATGCTTTCTCGAACTATTTTTATAAAAATCTACTAAGCCTATGGCTAATTATTTGTGAAAACTTGAGGGTTTGAGAGATGTCACTCATACCAGTTCCATTTGATGTTTATTTGTGTGCTTTTGAAGATGGAACTTGGTTGGGTCAAAGTCGGACGTGGTGCTTAGTTGAAAAAGTGCTCAGAGGAGCACCGGACGATGCACCGGACGCTGCCTCTGAGCGTCCGGTGCGGTGAAGTGCGCCAGACTGCACTCACCGGACGCAGGAACAGTATCCCTGTTGCGTCCGGTGTGGTGCGTCCGGTGCTCACCTGGCGTCACCCGAAGCACCGGACGCTAAAGCCAGCGTCCGGTGCCCATCGTCCGGTGCGAAACCAAATTGCAAACCTCTCTGCGCATGGGTCCGGTGGTCACCGGACGCGTCCGGTGCAACATAAAGAGCGTCCGGTGACCCCGCGGCGGGCGGTTAAAGCCCGCACCCAGGGGTCTCGAGCGGCCGTTCTCTCTTTCCTCCGCCGACTTCAACCGAGCCGCCCGTGCCCTAGCGCCCTAGAATCGCCGCCGCCGCCGTTCGTTCGCCGGATCCCGGTGCCCTTGGAATCATCCCGGCGTCCAGATCTGCGAGGGCGAACTTCCCTTCTTTCTCCTTATGCTGAGCATTCTTCCCTGCCAAGAGTTAGGGTTTGGCACCTTGAGGAGAAGTTTCGCGTACTCCGGTGATTGTCGATCGAGAGATTTCATCCGGAACGCGTCTCGTCCGTGGATCTACATTGTTCTCCATTGCCAGTCAGTTGCTTGTCAGACGCTTGTTTTGCTATGGCTCGTACCAAGAACGTCAGTGGACCGACAGCCGGCTCAGGAGATTCCCCAGGAGGCGATGGTGGAGGTGATCCTCCTCGTCGTTTCTCAGCGGCAGAGAAAGGCAAGGGAAAGAAGCTGGCCACCAAGAAGCGTAAGGCCAGTGACAGAGATGCAGAGGTCGCAGAGGCAGTTGCAGCAGCAGCTGAGGCAGCCGAGAGGGGTGGTCGTTCTGGTTCTCTGAGGATCGGGGATGATCTTACGCCACATCAGAGGCGTGCAGTGCTTGAGGCAGAGGCTTTCCATGGATCCCCTCCAGGCACCGTGACGATTGGAGGTCAGAGGGTTAGGCTTGTGGTCAGGGATCCAGCTCAGGAGGATCCAGACACTGAGACAGAGACCCAGGCAGAGGGTCCAGCACAGGAGCAGGAGCAGGAGCAGCCACTCCGGAGGTCGACTCGTGCCCGTACCCAGGCCGTTCCTCGGACCGGCACGCCGGGTCAGTCCTCTTCCTCAGCTTGTGCTACACCAGCGAGAGGTACTCCAGCTTCACGCCCGAGGCCAGTCAGGATCCACAGGGATCTCTCTCTTGTGTCAGCCAGAGAGATCCAGCAGCTGAGGTTTGTTCCGTTTCCCACCTGGTTTCCAGCTGCCAGGGATCCTAGAGCCGGTGCCAGGTTCTACACAGTCATCCAGGAGGACATCTACGAGGCACTGGTTCGCTCTCAGGCTCAGTTCAGGGAGCACAGAGTGATCGACCTGGAGATACTGGGGAACGTGGTTGGAGCTGATATTCGTCAGTATTTCACTTACCTCCACGGACTCCCAGAGCTGCTAGCACTCCTCGGTACTTATTGTGAGCAGTGGGTCAGAGAGTTCTATGCGTCAGTGTGGATTTCTCCAGATCACACCTATATCCACTACGCACTGGCGGGGACAGACTACAGAGTGACAGCTCAGAGGGCTAGAGAGGTGCTTGGACTGCGAGCCTCTCCCACCAGGATTCACCAGCTGTGCTACGGGAACGTGGATCCTCCTCGTCGTCCTCACGGTGGTGAGATACCACCGGTTGACTTCGTGGCTCCATGCTTCCGTGCACCCTTTGGTGAGGGCTCCAGCAGGACAGTGGCAGACTTGACTCGCCCAGCTAGGATCCTCGACTTTGTGTTGAGGAAGCCTCTTCTGCCCAGGACAGGCTACAGAGACGGATTCACTCGTATGCAGCAGTGGCTCGTCGCTCACCTTATCTCCCAGACGTAGTTTGATTTGTGGGATTTGATCGTCTCCGAGATTGAGGACACCATTTCAGAGAGCTTCAGGGGCCGGCGTCAGTTGCCCTACGCACATTGGATCACCTTGCTTATTCTTCGTGCTAGGCCACTGCCCCTGCCAGCTCACTTGCATAGGGAGTTGACAGAGTCAGACACCGTCTTCCCCCACTACGACCCCCGACAGATGTTGAGAGCGCACCACGACCTTCGCGGTGCACCTCCTCCTCGTGCTCCACGTAGACCGGTGCCCCCACCTTCTCCTAGGGGCACCCGCAGTACAGCAGCTGTTGCAGAGACAGAGGAGCAGCAGGATATAGCTATTGGGGCGTTTGCAGATGCAGAGGCAGAGGGCGAGTTTGACTTCGCCTCAGACAGTTCAGATGACGACTATCAGCCGCCAGTGACAGATCTCCCTCCCAGAGCACATGACCACGAGGCAGGCGGTTCTTCGAGTGCTTCAGACCCCGCCCTGCTTGCTATTCTAGAGGGGATGAGGGCAGATCAGCGCCGTGCCGCTGAGGAGCAAGCGAGGCGGGACAGGGATCAGGCTGCCATCAATGCAGCCATGCAGGCCAGGCAGGATGAGCTCCAGCGTCAGCTACTCACCTTTCAGGAGCAGCAGCTTGCTTTCCAGGCCCAGCAGACAGCGATGATGGCCGCTCTCATGGCCGCCTCCAGGATTCAGCTACCGGAGATACAGCTCCCAGGCACGTCGTCCGTCAGTCCCCCTACTCCTGCACCTCAGACTCAGAGCCCGTCCCAGCAGCCGCTCCAGCTACCAGCTCAGAGTCAGCCGTTTTCGATGCCACAGCACCAGGTCTCTCAGGGTGCTATCTCTTCAGGCTTTGAGCAGGTACCGCAGTTTACCCCTCTCCACTCAGGCTTCACACCTCAGTCAGCTTCAGCGTCACAGCTTGTGTGGGACTCGCAGACACATCCGCACCTCAGCTTCACCTACAGTGCTCTGACTGGTGACCCTACGCCTCCTCCTCTGCAGGCTCCTGCAGTCTTTACGGCGCCAGTTACCACTACAGAGCTTCTGTCGTCGTCAGTAGCGTCGTCCGAGCAGCTTGCACCATCTACTACCGTTCCAGAGACGACAGCTACAGCGACCGAGTCCGTGCCAGCCTCGTCAGCCGGACTTGAGCAGCCAGCACAGCCTGTGACAGCGCCAGAGCAGACCCGGACCGCTTCTCCAGCACCTGCAGCTTCAGAGGGTCACTCCACCTCCTCCGCCTCGACGGCCGACACTTCAGACGATGCAGCTCGCTTCGTGGCCGCGCCGAGGGACTCTACTGCTCCGCCTCCTCCACCGTCTTCTTAGGTTTTTGGCGCTTGATGCCAAAGGGGGAGAGAGTGCGTTTGAGAGAGTTAGGGAGTTAGGGGGAGCTAGCTAGAGAGGGAGTTTATTCTTTTGAGATATTTTCGATGTGTGCTACTCCATCATGCATCATGTTTACTTTTTTGCATTACACTTGTGTGAGATACTATGGTTATGAGACATGATTTGTGCTTTATGTGATATCTTAATGTCATGTGTTTTGGCTCATATTATCTTTGCTTCCGCGTTTCTACTCCGATTTTCTTATGAGCCTTTTTTGTTTATATCCTGTCGTATACCTCTCACATATTTGGATGCAGGGTATTGGACTTGGTCGATATAAGCATTACTAATCCCGTTGGTCTTATTGTAATATGCCTATTGAAACCAAGTCACTTTGAAAACCTCAACTCTTTTCATACTCGAGGTTGCCATCAATCACCAAAAAGGGGGAGATTGAAAGAGCATCTAGGCCCCTAAGTGATTTCGGTGATTAATGACATTGTTGATTACTATGACTAACGTGTGTTTTGCAGAGGCAAAGTCATAGGTAAGGTCATGGTATATAGGTACTCGATGGACAGGGACGTACATGCCTACTTAATAGTGGAAATCGTTTCGGTTTTTGAAGGATAGATGGACATCGTCGAGACTAGACTAGGTCTAAGTGCCATATGGTGAAGAAGGGCACTTAGAGTAGTTTAGGACTTTGTTTTCCTTTGACCGTACTATTAAGAGGGGCTTTGATCTAGTAGCTTGACTTAGGCAAGGCTTTAGGTTTAGGTGTGGTGCACACTTGGTAAACCTAGCACTAGGCAGCTCAGAGATAGTCCTTAGATCGAGAGGAGCAAACTTCGTGTTGAAGCGATCGCGTTTCGACGAAGTTTGGGTGCCCAAAGGGGCACCGAACGCTGCACCGGACGCTCTGTGAGTGCGTCCGGTGAGGTCCTTAGCCGTTAGAACAGTGCCGTGCTTAGGGTTAGGCACCGGACGCTAGCACCGGACGCACCGGGTAGCGTCCGGTCCCTTACCCAGGGAGCTTGCAACGTTCCCCTGAGCACCGGACGCTAGCACCGGACGCACCGGGTAGCGTCCGGTCCCATGCGCAGGGAGCATGTAAAGTTTCCCCGAGCACCGGACCGTGCACCGGACGCTGCGAGTTAGCGTCCGATGACCTGTCAGAGAAAGCGCAGGTAGCCGTTATGTCACACCGGACGCTCGGTGCAGTGCGTCCGGTGCAACATAATGTGCGTCCGGTGACCCCGTTTTCTGTGGAAAACGGTTGGCCGACCTTTGGACTTGGTGGATAGTATTTATACTCCTCCACCTCGTCCATGAGACCTCTCTTGCCCATTTGAACTTCTGAGAAACTTGTTGTGAAGTAAGAGAGTTGCAAAGAGCCTAGAGAGGATTGAGTTTTGAGTGAATTCTTGAGAGAATCCTCCTCTAGTGAGTTCCAAGAGTCAAGTGTGCATCCACCACTCTCTAGTGCCTTGTTTGGGTCAAGTGAGAGTTCTTTGCTTGTTACTCTTGGTGATCGCCATCACCTAGACGGTTCGGTGGTGATTGGAGGCACGAAGATCACCCGGAGTTCTTGTGGGTGGCTCGTGTCAAGCTTGTGAGCGGTTTTGGGCGATTCACCGCGACGGAGTGTCGAAGAATCAGCCCATAGAGATCACTTGGTCCTTGCGCGGACCAAGGGGGAGCAAGACCCTTGCGCGGGTGCTCCAACGAGGACTAGTGGAGAGTGGCGACTCTCCGATACCTCGGCAAAACATCACCGAGCATTTTCTTCACTACTCCTTTACTTTCTAGCATTTACTCTGTGCTTTTACATTCTTAGAATTGCCATGCTAGAATAGGATTGGAACTAGGTTGCAAAACTTTTATCCGGTAGCTCTCGAAGTCCTCCTAGGCACAAGGGGTTGAATTGGAGCTTATAGGTTGCTTAAATTTTTAGAGAAGCCCAATTCACCCCCCCTCTTGGGCATCTTGATCCTTTCAATTGGTATCGGAGCCTAGTGCTCATTACTTAGGCTTCACCGCCTAGAGAAAGATGTCTAACGGGGATGGACCGCCACCCATGTTCGATGGGAATGACTTCCCGTATTGGAAAATACGGATGGAGTCATACCTTGAGGCATGCGATGTAAAGTGCCTAAAAGCCGCGACCGAAGGGTTTGCCCCTCCGGAAAGAGCCACCGCTCTTACTCCACAAGAGCAAGAAAACGAGAAGTGGAATGCAAAGGCCAAAAACCACATCTTTAGAGGTCTTTGCAAAGAGGTGTTCAACCGCGTTCGGAGCCACAAAACCGCCAATGAACTTTGGAAGGAACTTTGTGCACTCCATGAGGGAACAAAGAGTGAACGCGAGGAACGCTATCACCTAGTGATGAACAAGCTTAATACATTTGGAATGCTTCCTAAAGAAAATGCTAATGAAATGTATTCTCGCTTGAATGTCATTGTAGAGGAGCTAAATGGACTTGGGCTTACACAAATGAGTACGGCGGATGTAGCAAGGAAGATACTATGTGTGCTTCCCATTGAGAAATATGGGCACATAGTAACCGTGCTTCATCAAGGCGATCTTTCCACCGCTACACCAACCACCATATTGGGAAAGATCAATGCTCATGAGATGTACATGCATATGAACCCTCAAGATGGCTCCTCGTCGGCCAAGAAAGAAAAGAAGGACTTGGCTCTCAAAGCTTCTCACAAGGGCAAAGCCAAGAAGATTGAAGTTGAGTCATCAACTTCAAGTGATGATGATGCATCTATTGCCCTCTTGGTGAGAAGAACCACAAAGATGTTGAAGAAGCTCAACAAGAATGGAGTCAACTTTGATTCCAAGAAGAAGAAGTTCTTCACAAGTAGCAAGAGGAAGCCCATCTCTGAGATGGATTGCTACAATTGTGGTGAGCTTGGTCATCTTGCTCATCAATGTCCAAAGTCCAAGAAGGACAAGTACAAGAAGAAGAACAAAGAGCAAGATGACTCAAGTGATGATGAGAAGAATGACAAGAAGCAATACAAGAAGAAAGGTGGCAAGAAGAAGGAGCACTATAAGAAGAAAAATGGCAAGGCTTATATTGTTGGTGATTGGCTCACCGACATTGAAAGCTCAAGTGGTGACTCATCCGGCAATGAAAGTGATGATGAGAAAGTTGCCGCCATTGCCATTGATGCTCCATCACCATCATCTTCACCACCATCTACATCCTCTACACACCTATGCCTTATGGCTAAGGGTGACCGGAAGGTACAAAGTGAGGATGAGAGTAGTGAGAGTGATAGTGAGTATGAATCACCTTCTTATGATGAACTTGTAAAATTGCTTAACAAATACACAAAAGTCATAAGAAAGACTAGAAGTGAAAATGAAAAGCTTGAACTTGAAAATGACACACTTCTAGCAAAGCTTAAGTCTAGTGATGAGCTTAGAGATCAAAATGAGATCATGACCACTAAGCTCAAGGAGCTCAAACTCTCTCTAAAAGAGCTCAAAGAAAAACATGATAAACTTGAGAGTGTTCATGATGAGCTTATCACTAGATATAGAGCAATGAAAGAAGAGCTAACAAATCTAAAAGCAAACTATGACAACCTTGAGATTGCTTATGAACTTGCAATTGATGAAACACATGTTGCTACTAACAATGTTGCTAAGCTTGATGTAGCCACATCTTGTGATGACTTACTTGTGGAGAGCACAAGCAAATGTGTTGATTGCAAGGGCAAGAAAGTGGTAGTGGCCGAGAGTTATGAGGACACTATCAAGCTCAAGGATGAAATTGTCATGCTCAAGAAAGAGCTGCAAGAACAAGTCAAGCACAAGTCCAATGTGATTGAGTCACTTGATCAAGACAAGAAGCTTGCTTATGAGAACAAGCTGCTCAAGGAAGAAAATCAATATCTCAAACTTGGTTTGATGTATGATAAGCAAGAAGAAGATGAGACATTCATCTTGGATGAGTTAGCTAGCAACAATGACCCAATCATCAAGAAGCTAACTCAAGAGAACAACAAACTCAAGAAAGAGAAGGAACACCTAACCATGGGGTTAGCAAAATTCACAAAGGGGAAGGACCTTCAAAGTGACCTTCACCGCGACGGAGTGTCGAAGAATCAGCCCATAGAGAGCACTTGGTCCTTGCGCGGACCAAGGGGGAGCAAGACCCTTGCGCGGGTGCTCCAACGAGGACTAGTGGAGAGTGGCGACTCTCCGATACCTCAGCAAAACATCGCCGAGCATTTTCTTCACTACTCCTTTACTTTCTAGCATTTACTCTGTGCTTTTACATTCTTAGAATTGCCATGCTAGAATAGGATTGGAACTAGGTTGCAAAACTTTTGTCCGGTAGCTCTCGAAGTCATCCTAGGCACAAGGGGTTGAATTGGAGCTTATAGGTTGCTTAAATTTTTAGAGAAGCCCAATTCACCCCCCCTCTTGGGCATCTTGATCCTTTCATACCCGCCTGTAGCTCCCGGGAAGCGTCGTCACTCGCCCATCGAGGGTAGTACGACATGACCCACCCCTCCTCCGAGCGAAAGGAAGAATGAGGGACGTAATTACAAGACGAGAAAGAACCTGATCGACCCTCGCGGGGAAAGGGCTCGGGGGCTTCCTCGCACCATGGGAACAGGCACTACGTGTAAAGAACACGCAACCTATCCCTTAAAACACTCCAGACTAAAGATGTCAAGGGGTGAAAGCCTTTGAAGGAATAACACCATTCCTCCAAAGGCTCGGGGGCTATACCCGGCGGGTGCGCTCGCGCGCACCCCCAGAGAAAAGTAAAAGGCTCCAAGTCAACTACAGTCCGTGGGGAAAGAACCTCTAAAGAGGTGACCTCACCCCTTCAGAGGCTCGGGGGCTACTGTTGGGTACCATAATGAGGGATACCCAAATCAGAGCAATGAAAAAACGCAAAAAACATACTAACCACAATCACCGGGGTACGGGCCTCAGTTCATTCAACTCGTCCTGACCCCTCAGGGCCTCGGGCGCAAGTTCCAACTCGTCCTGACCCCTCAGGGCCTCGGACGCAAGTTCCGACTCGCCCGACCCCTCAGGGCCTCGGACGCAAGTTCCGACTCGCCCGACCCCTCAGGGCCTCGGACGCAAGGTCCGACTCGCCCGACCCCTCAGGGTCTCGGACGCAAGTTCCGACTCGCCCGACCCCCCAGGGTCTCGGACGCAAGGTCCGACTCGCCCGACCCCCTAGGGTCTCGGACACAAGTTCCGACTCGCCCGACCCCTCAGGGTCTCGGACGCAGGTTCCGTCTCGCCCGACCCCTTATGGGCCCGGACACCGGATCCCGATCCACCAGGTCAACAAGACTTTCACCATACGGCGCCCATACCCGCGAGGTGACAAGCGCGATGACTTCCATACCGTGGCAGGGCAGGGTGCCAACTGTTCCAACCACCCCGGTCACTGTGGCCTTACCTCTGTCACTATACATCCTTACCCCTTTCACTGTAGCGCGCTGCCGCACAGTAGGAAGGGAATGGGAGAGGTTAATTAGCACCACTATTTGAGGTCTTTTCCCACTGTTGACAGGATGTGCAGCAGTGCTGGCGATCCGACCCCCGCGACCCCTACAGGGCTCGGTAACCCTCTACAGGGGCAGCCATACCGTCAACCATCCCTCAAGGACAAGATGGACCAGCTCCAACAGGGTCGGGACTGTGGTTTCACCGTTCCACCCAGGGAAATCAACTCATGTAAATCTTTGTCTCCCCTTGAGGCTATAAAAGGGGAGCCAGGACTCATAGCTAGGAGCAGGAAGTTCAGAAAAACACACACGCACACAACACTCTTTCTCAGAGCAGCAGCCCGCACTCTTTCCACCACCAAGCCGAGACCTGGGACTTAGCCCTCTCTCGCAACCAGCTTGTACCCCCTACTACAAGCACCTTTGGGTGCAAGGTTATACAGAATCTACAGCCACACTGGACGTAGGGCATTCTTGGCCCGAACCAGTATAAACTCTCTGTGTCTCACTTGCATCACCATCCAAATTTGGGCAGTCACGCAGACTTATACTCGTTAGTGCCTAGACCACGAGTCTAGACGCCAACACCGTACAGCGCGAACGCGAACGTCTACGGCAGCAGACTGGTGCCGAGGAAGAGTGCCCCATCCACGCCGCCATATAGAACCACCGAGGCCGGAACGCCGCCATGCAGCATGACGGTCTCGGTGGGGGCAGCGGTGGCAGGAAGGGTTTTGCGGTCGTAGATGTGTAGACTGGAGTTGAGGACGCCATGAGCCACGCTGGCAACGGAGACGCCGAGTGGGGGAACTGTATATGATGAATCGGCACGCCACCGGATAGAATCGACGGTGCCAGCTGGGTGGTGGAAACCATGTCGTCATAGGGCTTCCCGTAGGGGTACGAGACCACAGGTGCCTCCGTCGCAGATGATAGCGGTGGCGGTGGAGGGGCTAGCTGCTGCTAGGTAGTTGGTGACGGCAGAGGGTTTGACGATTGTTCCTTGAGGAACGCGTGAATCCGGCCACTAGCTTGTCGAGGTCTAGAATTGCCGCTGTCAATTCTGCGTTGGACATGATGGGACCGGCGGCCGAGGATGCCCCTGTGGCCAGTGACCGTGAGTGCCCGAGAACCAATGGCAGGGTTCCTGAGGGCAAGCCCGGCTAGGATGCCATCGGATCAGGTGGCGGCAAGGAGGCGTTGGGGGCGAGCGGCGGGTTGGTGGAGGTGGGCAGCGAGGTCGACATCGCAACCGGGAACGCTGATACTAGATTGGTAGGGCAGTGAGTCCTACCGGCTAGGGTTCGGAGGTTGTAGTGATGGATTGCAAGAGAGCGAGGAGGATGACGGCGCCTGGGCGTCGTGGCTGTGTCCGAGGGAGAAGAGGTGGCGACTAAAGTTAGGCTGAAAGTCTTGCGTCTCCCTAAAGAAAGCCGAGCAAATATGACTACTTTTGCTTGATTATATCAATAAAGTTTAGAGATTTTTATGTCTCTTCTAGTCCACCTATTTTTACTAAATAACCTATTTATAACTAATATAAATTACAAATACAAAGATAATTGAATTTATAAAGATAACTGAGCTAGACTATCAGCCCGTGAGACATACCAAGTACAAAACTGTACAGTACTTTTGGTGCTTCCGCAGCTTTTGTTCGGAGACGATCACTAACAGCACTAGGCTGGTTGGTGCCTGAGAGCAAGCCATTGAGAAATCGGATCGAATTCAGTAATTGTTGGTCAGTGATCAGAACCTAATTGTCTGGCTCCATTTTGTATTGTATGGTACCCTTTTGGTCTTTTTTATTATTTCCTGATGATTGATGAGACGGTACGATTGTATGTGAATGGTTTTCCACATTTTCAGAAATGTAACTGTCTTTTCCTTCGATCCAAATGTCAGGGCTAATACTTTGGAACTGGAATTATGCGCACAAGTCCAAGTACTCACTAGCCACAGTCATCATAGGACTCGATTAATTTTGTTGCAGTCGTCGTTTGTGTGTTGCTCTTGTGTGACGCCAACGGCCTAACGGCCGCGCGTTCTTGGCTGGCTCTCGCGGCCTCGGTCTCGAATTCTCGATGCAGCAGACAGCACCAGCAGACGAACGAGGCGCGGGGAAAGGAACACCGACGACTGGACTGGACCCGGCCCGGCCGTCGCCGAGGACGCACACGCACACCACCGCCGTTCCGAATCAACAGCGACGGACAGGGAACGTTGAAACTTGGAAAAAAAAAAAGTGAAGCCGTACAGGCAGAGACAGAGGCGCTCGCACCGGCGTCCCCTCCTCGCGACCTCGCCTGCTCCAGCTCAAACGCGCGCGCGCGCTGACCGGCAGGTTTGGATTGGACGCGTGCGCTGCATCCTGCGGGGCGGAACCGGCGCCGCGGTGCGGAGGCCCGACGACTGCGGGTGGCCGTGCGTGACCGGCAAGGTAGCTTTTACTAGGAGTGTACTGTGTACCCCCCAGGCACCCGGCACGACCTGCTGTCTTGGGGCTTCGCGAGACCCGGCAGATCAACGTCGGAGTGGACAATGGACACTGCACGGCGCTTATACTGAGATTTTGGTTTTACGCTGCTGGTTATATTGATTTATTGTTAGAGAAAAATATTATTCATTTGTGGAAAAATTACTGCTTAAATAGTTTTAAAGAACATGACCAAAGGTTTTTCTCTCTTCCTTTTTTTTTTCTTGGTGTGCCACGGCATCATGCAATGCACTCGCATTTGTTGGCGGTCGCTCCCTGGGTCGCTGATGAGATGACACTAGCAGCAGCGGCGGCCACAGCCACGAACTCCTTCGCTCGCTGTTAGGCTGGTTTAGGCCTTGTTTAGTTCATCCCGAAAACCAAAAACTTTTCAAGATTCTCTGTCACATCGATTCTTTCGACACATGTATGAAGCATTAAATATAAACGAAAATAAAAACTAATTGCACAGTTTACCTGTAAATTGCGAGACGAATCTTTTGATCCTAGTTAGTCTATAATTGAACAATATTTGCCACAAACAAACGAAAGTGCTACAGTAGCGAAATCCAAAATCTTTTCGCATCTAAACAAGACCTTAGTCGGAAAATTTTTTGGTTTTAAGTATTATAACACTTTTGTTTTTATTTAATAATTATTTTTTAATCATGTACTAGGTTTAAAAGATTCATCTCGCAATTTACAGGTAAACTGTGCAATTGGTTTTTGTTTTCGTCTATATTTAATGTTTCATACATGTACCGTAAAATTCGATGTGACGAAGAATCTTCAAAAGTTTTTGGTTTTTGGTTTGTTATCTAAGCTAAGGCTGTATATTTGGTTTGAGATTCTCGACATTGTTTTTACTGCTAAAAAGTAGAATGCTAAGAGCAAAATCAATAATAGAGTCAAGTGTTTAACTATAAGCCAAGTAGTTAGAGTCAAGTTATACACTAAATTGTTTCATACTTGTTTTTAAGACACATTCTCTTTCTTATTTTTTTTTATAAAACTTGTTATTTGGGCCACCACTACCAATCATGTTTAGTTTGATACTTACATGAGAGTCAAGCTATCATCTCTCTTCTGTTTTTTCTACTCCACATTAGCATTAGCTTGGCTATAAATACATTATTGTACTTGCTCTAAGGGCCTCCTCAACGTTACAAGTTATTGTCCGGTAACCTCAACACCTACGTATACAGGGTCTTGTTTAGTTCAAATTTTTTTTAAATGATCACGGTAGCATTTTTGTTTGTATTTGATAAATATTTTTTAATCATAGACTAACTAGGCTCAAAAGATTCGTCTCGCAAATTACAAATAAATTGTGTAATTAGTTTTATTTTTATCTATATTTAATGCTTCATGCATATAGTGCAGGATTTGATGTGACGGGAAATCTGAAAAAATTTTATAAATTCTTTTTAGAAAAACAGTTGCCCCTTAGTATGTTAGTGCTACCTACAGAAGTAATGACGGTTTGGTAGCTTGGGCTGACAAAATGCAGAAGCTCGCATGTAACACGCGTTAGGATGGTCTACACAATTTTTTTCTTGTGGTCTCTCAGAGGTAAAGAGAAAAAGAAAAGGTGAAAGCTCTATTTGTGACTTGTGACAGGAAGAGAGGCCTGCATTGATAGATTGTTAGCTTCATTTCTTCTTGAAATATGTGGCATGTAACAACTTTTATATCCAAGGTACGTGATTCTAGTAGCTATGTTGTGGCTGCCCTAACTAAGCGGATGGAATCTGAAACTGTCTTTACATAAATAACCACTTTCGGAGTACCTTAAACCCTGTTTTTGTTTTGAGCTTTCAGCTTTTCCAATGTAATAATAGAGAGATGGTTTTAGTTGTTTCAAGTCAAGGGCGATAATATTTCAAAAAAAAAAAGTCAAGGGCGATAATAGAGAGGGCGAAGCATGGTTGATGTTTCATAGTTGCTTTAACCAAATGTAGATTATAACTTCTTTACAACACATAGCTCATAATAAATTTTTCATAGCTCACAACTTACGTCAGTTTTTTTTGTTAGTTCATAGCTGAAACGAATAGACGCTAAATCCGTGCGCATTTGGCTCTTCTGCCCAGGCTCATCTAGCTGTACGTGCCAAGTGAGGATGTTAGGCCAATGGATGAATTTGTTTTTTTTTTTGTGTGTAAACAATATTTTCTAGCAAACTTTCTTGCTATGTTCAGCCAGCTGATTTGGCTCGCTGGCCAGCCCGAGCCCCTACTAGGTAAGGCAAAACTTGCCCCGGATCTTCCATATTGTGCAACTAGAGTGTAATTGGAACCGAAGCTATCTAAAGGCATAGGGCGCGTTAGTTTAGCCTGACCACACCTCGCCGTAACTCAACTGGAGCCACACCAAAAATCTGGCGATGAAAACTAGTGCCGGAGATTTGGCGAGTGAAGGTGTCAAAATGAACAAGCTTCACCGAGGCAAAGTGCAGCTCGTCGTAAGTCTGGTCAAGAAGCAAACATCGGCTAACGTTGGGCGCAGTGTCCTGTGGCAAGTTACGGCGTCCTCTGATTCTCTGAATACGAACCAAACATGCCATAGTACCCATATACATGCTGACTACTTTGTTTCGTCTGGGCATCACTCACCCTGAGCACTTTTTAACCACGAATTAACCACAAACCCAATCGAACCGAACTGAACCGCACCGAATTATGGTTTTTTCGGTTTTCGGTTGTGGGTTCGGTTTATGGTTTTGCACTATTTGGTGTTCGGCTTTGGCTTCGGTTTTGTACTCAAACCGATTCGAATAACAGAACAAACCGAAGCAGAGCACTCATCCACTCAAAGCTTCCCCAACGCTACACTGTGGCATGCTGCCCCATCCTCCGCATCCTCATGCAGTGTCCATGTCACATGAGAGAGTGGTCTCGCAGGTTGGCAGAGTCTCCTGCAGAGGAGGCGTTGGCTTCACCTCCACAAAAGCTGCAGGCAGTGAATGGAGCGCGCGGTGTGGCGCCGGGGCAACTTCCTCTCTAAAAACCACTCTCGGTTTCTGTTTTTTTAGAACTGCACGTCAATTTTACATCTGACAAAATGACGTATGTTCTCAGGCAGCTCAAACAACCCTCGTTGAGACTTTTTGGATACCCGAGCCATTTATACCTATGTGGCTTGTAGCTTTAGCCTAAAGCCTACACCACTTGTGGCCTTCATTGAAGAAGCCGTCACAAGCAAGACAACCGACTCCAGCCCACCACGGCCCATGAAGGCATTAGTCCAACGGGCCATCCCGCAGCCACAGAAAACCAATTCCTTAGGCTGGCAGAATGTTTCGATTAATTCGGTTAAAACCGAAAACCAAATTCTATGTTTTTCATTTTTCTGGAGAATAGATCGGGTGATGAAGGCCTAAAATCGAATTTTTTTATAACCGAATAAATCGAACCGAATTGTCAGTTAAAACCGAATGCCCACGCTGAGGCATCACAAGCTTCTTTTCTATCCCTAAATACAAGAAAATATTCTTCTTTAGTTGCTAAGCATCGCAACTTGAACTTGCGTCGCTCCATGATCTTGAGATGTTGGCATTGGTAGCAGCAATGCAGGATCTGAAATTATGAGAAGAGAGTTTTTGCACATAGTGTTTGGTAGAATCGAGGAACGCTCTTAAAACAAAATCACAAAATCGAGGACCACTATGCAATGTAGTTGAAATTATGAGAACCGCTCTGCAATGTAGTCGAATGACTCTGAAATAAAATCACATCATCGACGATCACACCGCAATGTAGTTAAAATTACGAGGACCCCTCTAAAACAAAATCACATAGTCGAAGACAGTTCTGCAACGCAAGTTGAGGCGCTCTGCAATGAGCAGAGAGTTCCTAGATTTTGTTAGTGTTTGGTAGAATCTCCGTTGCCAACGCCATGGCCGAACGACACTTGCACCCATGACAACACATTCACACCGCTGCCAAGCCTACCATGGACCACAAAAAGAATACAACTATGTTTCAGTCAAAGTAGTTCAACTTTGATCAAATTTATAGTAAATAGTATTTATATTTGTATCTCTAAATTGATTTATTATGAAAATATTTCCTATAGTCAGGGCCTGTTGGGATCCATTAGCACTAAAAATTAGCAGCTAAAATTAGTACGAGTGGATCTAAACGGGCCTACTAATAAACATGTTATTTATTAGCCGGAAGGTTGCTAACTATTAATTTTATTAACATGTTTTAATTTGCTAATAGGTGCTAATAGTTCATATCTATCTTTAACACTATCCAATCACCTATTAGCATGTGGATCCAAATAGCCCCCTTCTAAAAATTAGCAGCTATTAGCTATTAACTAGTTAATTTTTTAGTGGTAATAGATCTAAAAATGCGTTTAATCTAATAGTACTTATTTTATATATAAATATTAGTATTTTTGTCGTATAATCTTGATCAAACTTGAAAGTATTTGCGTCCTTTAAAAAGCAAGAGTTGCATTTTTCTGTAGTTGAGTAACGACTAACGAGTAGTACAAGCCACATGCCAAATCCGAATATCACACTTCCGTTGCACTCTCACAGCCTCTGGTCTTCGGTGCTGGACCGCACAGGCCGAAACTTACACCTCCTAATTCGTAGCCCACTCGCCTCCGGAATAGCATGGGTTGGGCCTTGCAGCCCCGACGAGTCCTCTCACTCGGCCCAGTCTTGGTGTTTGCACTTGCCGTATGCAAGGCGTCGTCTTTCCGCTCCTTTGGCGCCATCGCCCGTTTTCCTGGTCTGACATTGGCGGATCCATAAAATCCACGTATGACGAACTTTATATTCACTCAGGCCCATAACTTTCAATCAGAGAATGATGTAACCAAGTATTGATAAATCTGTATAAATGATTTTCTAATACAAATCCGAAAAAGATGGCTCAATTTCACAAACCTTTTTCTTATCTACTAATGTAAATCTAGTATATATGTCGCGAACCTGTGATCGAGCCTCGCCTCGCCTTCCGCCAATGTGGATTTCAGAAAATATATCGTCAAGAAAGTTGTTCTTGTGACTATTCTTATTATAGAGACTATTTTAAAGTTTGTATATATATATATATATAGCAAAAAATAGAATTTATATTGTGCTATCTGATTTTGCAAAAATATGAAGCTGACAATCTCTTAATTTTCAGTGGCCATATATAGCCAACTGTAAGCACTAACTATTTAACTACGTCAAATAGCTAGATAGTTCTGGATCTCTCATTTTTTAAAAGGAGTTTTCTATGGGCTTCACGGAACAACACACATGATGCATTGATGCAGCAAAACTGGTGCTGTTGATCCGCATTTGCCACAAAGCATGATTTTGCGGGGCGGACATGCGGGTTACCCTAAAAATCTGCCCCGTCTTCAAGCTGACATGGTGGAGGGAGTACAACACATCAAATCAAATGACCTCAAAATGGAGTAGTTATATGGCGCCTAGGGAACTTGAATTGTACTCCCCTGTCCTCAAATAATTGTTGTTCTCGCTTCCTGAGAAATAATAACTTGACTAATTTTATATAAAAGAATATTAATATTTATAGTATATAATTAATATTATTAGATAGATCATTAATTCTATTTTCATAATAAATTTATTTAGAGATATACAAATGTTGCACGTATTTTCTACAAAACTAGTAAAACTTACGACATGAAACAAAAAAAATAAAAGTTATTTAGGGACTGAGAGAGTGCAATAGTCAATGAACTTTAGTTTACTCCAAAAACCAAAAACTTTTCAAGATTCACCGTCACATCGAATCATGCAGCACATGCATGGAGCATTAAATATAAATGAAAACAAAAACTAATACTACAGTTTGCCTATAAATTGTGGGACGAATCTTTTAAGCCCAGTTATAATTGGACAACGTTTGTCAAATAAAAACAAAAATGTTATATTAGATCTAAACAAAGCCCGAGAGAGTAGCCCAATAGATATATAAAGCCCAAACGAGAACGGGTCAGAAAGGACAAGAAGAACAGAGATCCAACAAGCAGGCTGTATATGACATGACATGAACCTTCACTGTAGGCTGTAGCACGTACGCGATGCAACTAGCCATATTTGGCTTTAGGCTCCTGTTTAGATCGTAGATGAAAATTTTTTGAATGTCACATTGGATGTGTCGGAAGGATGTCGGGAGGAGTTTTTAGAAACTAATAAAAAAATAAATTACATAGCTCGTTAGGAAACTGCAAGACAAATCTATTAAGTATAATTAATCTATCATTAGCATATGTGGGTTACTGTAGCACTTAAGGCTAATCATGGAGTAACTAGGCTTAAAAGATTCGTCTCGCGATTTTTAACCAAACTGTGTAATTAATTTATTTTTTTATATACATTTAATGTTCCATACATATATCAAAGATTCGATGGGATGGATGGAAAAATTTTAAGTGGAAAACTAAGCAGGGCCTTAATCATCCCAGGCTGTTTTTTGAGCGGGAATATATAGTGACGATGATCTAACCATGCATCGCAAACAACACACAAAGCACACATACCAAGCCAACTAGATCAAAACTTGCGTCGATCTTAAGATGCTGCAACCGCGCACCTACATTTCACGTCCGCGATTGCGACGTTTCTTCTCCAACGGGATCCCATGCACAAACTTGTTTGAGCTTATCAGCTGAATTTGTTAGTGCAACAATATTTTTCTCTCACAATAAATCAACAAATAGTACTTTCTACCATGACTTATCCGGCAACAGAACTTGGTTCGATCATCGATCCAACAGCTACTAGCAGCAACACATCTGAACTCTGACGACAATGCAAACACAGCGTTGGCTAGGCTCGCAGCAGGCAGCAGGCGTGCGCGTGCGTGTTGCACACGATCATAGCGTGGTGGTTGGAGGGGGCACGTTCGTACCAAATTAAGGTGCCTGGTCACGTTTCTGCAGATCACCGTGGGTCAAAAAGAGGCGACGTCTCGTTAGCTTCTCGTTCAATGCTGCTGCTACGGGCGAGGGGCTGGCTGCGTCTGCAACTGCATGCGACGACGGACCAACCTACCAGATGCTTCAAGATCGAGCAAACCATCTGTTTCATGCATGACGAATGATCGAGTAGGCTTGTGATGCCCTTCGCTCCCAGCAAATTCAGGCCTCGTTCAGTTGGTAAAATTTTAGGATTTTAGATACTGTAGCACTTTTGTTCGTATTTGATAAATATTGTCTGATCATGGACTAACTAAACTCAAAAGATTCATCTTACAAATTACAGATAAACTATGTAATTAGTTTTTGTTTTCGTCTATATTTAATACTTCATGCATGTGCCGCAAGATTCGATGTGACCGAAAATCTAAAATTTTTACCAAAACCTTTTGAGAACTAAACAAGGCCTCAACCTATGTATTACACCTGCCCCTAAATTTAAAGCAACACTTAAATTTATTTTTAAATCACCCGTGGTTGTATTACACCTTCCCCGTGAGGCCGTGACCTTCAGTAATATTGAAGGTCAAGAGCGGAAGGGAAACACAACAAAGAACAAGAAGATAAAAATAGAGTTTATAACTGGTAAAAAAAAAATAAAATTCATTGTTTGCATTGGTTAAAAATGGAACATTTATAGGAGAGGCAAACAATCTCTCCATATTTTCTAGAGTCCACCCTACATTCCTACCATATTCAAGGGTACAATGATCTTTTGTCCACTTTAGCTACATCTGCCTCAATTTATTAGACTAGTGCAGTATAGTGCCCAGTCCACCGAGGTCAGCATCCAAACCTTCATACCCCAAAGGTTTAGTCTTCTGCCAACATGCATGGGCCTTTGTACTCTCATGGTTTCTATCCTTGGGCTTTCTTGTTGTAACGCATCTACTGCATTCCGACCTTTAGGAATTGTCTTGCTTCTTCGTACTACCTCGATCAGTATCTCTAAGTCAAAATGTGTTAACTTTGATCAAAACTATAGAAATGAAAAATAATAGTTATGGCATCAAATTAGTATCGTTGACACGTTATAAATTATATATGTTTCATAGTTTACAATTTTTATGATCCTTATGTTTGAGGACAAAAGGAGTACAATAGATTAGTTGTTGTTTATGCGGTAAGTGCTTAGCTTTTTTTGTTAGAAATCTTCAAATGATTTTATCTCGCCAACCATTTATCTAATTTGTGACATGATTGTATTATTATATTTTTTCGCAATTAGATCTACAAAATAAGCACAAGATTAGTCACAAAAGAAATAAATACCAAGGTTTAGCTAGTCTATCCTCATCCAACAATCCAAACCAATGACGGATCTAGGATGAAAGTTTAGGGGGCTGAAAGTTTATTTTTAACCTCCAACCTCTTTGTCAAGCCTCCAATCAGAGCCACAACTTGTATACCTTTGCAGGAGCAGCTCAAACCGGTAGCCCCGCTCCCTGACCCTGTCTCTGCGTACCTCCTCCTGCTACCGCCTCTTTGTGTCAATAGAAGTGCTCTACAGGAACGTTGATCGCCCCTAAACCCTATTCCGCTATTTAAAAGGGAAATGTATATAAGCTGTGGAAGTGAATTTATATATTGTCCATCATTTCACGTACCCACCAATCTCCCTCCTTCATTTTCCTCAAAACAACCATGAGAAAAATTCTTTGAGGGGCTCTAGAGGGCCTCCATGGAGTCAACGCGGTAGGGGGCTTGAGCCCCGTCCCACCGCTAGATCCGTCCCTCGTCCAAGCCAAAAAAATGACTTGTCTCACCTCGCCAAAGTCTTGTCCAACCAAAGTAAACAAAAAAAAGGTCATCCCATTCGCTTATCCAAACAAACTATTTCGATGATCATATATACCCCTAAAAACATGGATGGGATGATGAATGATCCCATCAAATCGTACCTGTGAACCAAATACATCCTAAATAGATATTGTGTTAGGAAATAAATAAAATAAAGTTAATCAACCTCGATCAGATGTACCTACTCAATTTGTTCACGAAGTTTTTAATACTTATTTACCTTAAAATGTTAAACCATGTAAAGCACAATTAATGGGTACTGCTATCAATTTTATTGTTGTTCCGTAGAGAAAGTACTTTTGTACCCTTTTAAGGCACATACAAGCCCCGAGATAGAGTGTAACATGTAATTGTTGTGGGCTAAGGTGTAACTCCTACATTACTGTTCCATAGTAGCCAAGATATGAATCATGTCCATCGAATGACATTAATTGCACCTTGGTCCTCAAGTAATAATGGAACATGAGGTTCCCTTGATTGTTTAGGTCAATATGACTAAGTGAGATATACATAGCAAACAAAACTAACACACAGGGTAAAGAGTTACAACGATAACGAACAAGCTAAATATGTCTTTTCCTCCTCTCCACATGTCCTTTTCCCTTTTTCATTTGTTTGAAAGAAAACAGTAGGAGAAAACTCTGACAAGGACAGAGAAAAATACTCATGAAGTTGGCTCTTCCAAACACCATGAGGATTTTCATGCACGCGCTCACGCACATGCATCATAACTAACAATACAACTACAGGCAAAATGGACATAGGATATGTATACAACAACTAAGTGTCTTGATGGCAAGGGTATGTTTGGTTCAGATATATGAGCTATGAAGAAGCTATTGTGAGCAAAGTACTGTGAAAATTATAAATTGTTTGGTTGAAATAACAATAAAATCCAAAGTATATATCCATTTCCACCCATTTGGAAAAAGTGAAAGCCAAAGTATATTGTCCCTCTCCTGATGTGCACAGATCCTGATGCATATCTAGTACTACACAACATAAGAGCATATGCCCTTGAGGGCAAAAAAACAATGTTCAAGGTCTAAGGTGCTTCGAGAATCATACTACACAAAAGCACTTTTAGATTCCACTTGTTTGGTTGGAGTTATACTTTTTGGAAGATGAACCAAACACAACCCTACAATATTTGACTTTTTATCCTTCCAATTTGAGAAGTGTCTTTGACCACGTTTTGTATACTAACAAAATAAATGAAGACTCAAACACTTGATTTGCAATTTACAACATCAGTTCTTAAATACACCCACAAAAATTATTGTAACTCCAATAACAGACATATGTTGGATGATTTAGAAATATGTGTGTGTTCAATAATACTCATATACATCAAAGTCTATTTTAGAAATGTTTAAAGCCATGTCATATTTTTCAGGCCCCCTTTGGATCACAGGATAGGAAACATGTAGAGATAGGAAAAATGTAGGAAATGATGTGCTATGTTTCTCCAATTCTATAGGATTAAAAACACAGGCGTTGCACGCGCTCACGCACTATCACAAGCGCTATTGGGAACACGTGTTGGGGTGCCGTGCTCGACTGCACTAGGTCTAGCCCACGAACTAGGGAAATCGGGCTCGCCCGTGCTAGTTCCGACTGAACTGAGGACGACATGCTATCTTGTGCCTGTCACCTACAATGTTGTCAGGGATGCCCATTCACACGCTTGATCAACACATGCAAGGGGGAAAACGAGCAAGCGTGGTGAAGTGACTTCTGCGAGCAGGAAGACGAGCGAGCGGCACGCATAAGCTGTCCGTTTCGCGCTAAGAAATTTTCCAAGAGCTCTGACCTCATGTTTATTTTCTTGTGAAATCAGACCATAGGAATGTAATCCTAAGGTATTATTCCTTTACTCTCCTGTGAACCAAAGGGCTAGAGAGGAAAAAATCCTTAAGAAAGCAAATCCTCAAAAAAGCAAATGTCAATCCTTCAATCAGGGGGAACTCACTATGGAAAATAGTTTGTTATTATGACTTCAAAAAATTCTAGAAGCGCTTCAGTTGCACATGCATATAAGTATTCGATATATAAAATCAGTTCTGGCATGGAGTGAATTAAGTTAATTGACATGCTGGAAATGGTTTAACTTAGTCCTATTGTATTTTTATATGGAAATTTTGTTTAGATACAGTTACATGTCAATGTAGTTGAGAAAAATTTTAGTTACAGCCATTTATGGTTATTTAAATACCAAGTTGAAAATTGACCCAATGTTGAAAATTGAACAGTTTTAATATGTAAAGGTTAAAAAGTAAGGTAGTTTGTAGCTAAGGCTTTGTTTGACATAACTTAGTTTCAACATTTAAGCTATTGTTTTTTGAAAATGGATTCACGAACAGCTTTTTCGGTGAAGCTAAACTATTTTGAAACAATTGTTTAGCAAAACAACTTCATGCATCATTGACAGAGTAAAATGAGGAAAAGAGTTGTGAAACACTACTTTTTAGCTTCACCTCTCTTCATTCTTGTGGGAGCATAAAAAGGGAGCTTCACCCATGAAGTTGTTTTGAAAAAGTGTGTTTGGTAAAAAAAATGGGCCACAGTAGCTTGTGAAGTTATTGGTGAAGCTATGCTTAGACTGACTCCAACAAGGGTGACCTAAACAGCATACCTATTTCACGATTTGCATCCTTCACAGCGAAAGAACGCAGCACCCAAAACTGTCCGCCTCCAACAGACAACCCAACGCAAAAAAAAAAAAAACAGAGCCCAACGCCACCCGCCTCCCTCACCAATCCCGGCCAAGTGCCGCCCGCCTCCCTCCCTGGCAAGCACCTCGAGCTGCAAGCTCTCAGCCCGAGATCTAGTGAGGCACTGCGCCCCTTCGCACGGATGAGCTCCGCCTGACATCTCCTCCCCTTGCCGACGCGGGCTCCTTCATCCGCTGCATCACGAGCGCCGCCGCGGGCGAGGCCACCGAGCGCGAGCTCAGCCCGACATCCGGCGAGGCACGACGCCCCTTGGCACGGACCAGCTCCGCCCGTCCTCTCCTCCCGCTCGCCGGTGCGGGCCCCTTCGCCCGTCGCCACATGAGCGCCGCCGCGGGCAAGGCCGTCGAGCTGCGAGCTCAGCGTGAGATCCGGCGAGTCACGATGCCCCTTTCAACGTACGAGCTCTGGCTGTTCTCTCCTTCCCTCGCCGGCGGCGCGACCCCGAGGTGCTATTCTCACAGGACCGAGCTCTGGTCATCCCCTTCCGGTGGGCCCTACGCCTGGGTGGAGACGCAGAACGACGAAGAGAGCACGCATATTTACGTCGCGCGTCGGCACCAACCCAAAATGCGTGGCTCGTTTGCCTAGTCTGTTGGAGGTTGTTTTGGGCAGGCAAAAGTACTGTGAATGACCTATTTTTAGGTTTGGGTCACGTTGTTGGAGTCAGTCTTAACCGACCTAGATGGTGGAAACCTAGCCAATAGTTGAGTGTTGAGAGGCTGTAAAATAAACTTAAATCTGAATTTTTTTTATATCATCTCTTGTTTCATCGAAATAGCAGGTCCCATGGGAAGAGAAAATGTCTAAATCCCATCTACGTGTCTTTTCTCAACCAAAACACTCGAATTTATTTATGAAGCAACCCCACGCTGATCAGTCTCAGAAACGTTTTCCGGAAAAGAAAGTAGTACCTGCAAGTTAAAAAAATGAGATGGCGGGAAAGCCAAGTCTCGGTTGGTCGAGGAGGGGGGTTGGTCCGGACGCAGCCCTGACAACGGCAGCAGGATTGCAGCATCAGGCTCAGGCGCAAGCCAGCCAGCGAAGGCAGGCAGGCGGCAGCTGCAGCCTGCAGGGCGGAGGAGGATTTCGCTTCACTTAGCGGCAACGGGGACGCCGCACCCAACCAAACCAAACCGAACACGAGCTCCCCCTCACCCGCCGCGACGCGCGCGTCCCACGAGCGGAACCCCCCCGGCGCGCCGACGCGCGCGCACCAAATCGCACTCGCTCCCGATCGAACAGCCACCCCTCACCTCTCCCACCCGCCAAAACCCCTCCTCTCAGTACATTCATATAGCCAGCTGCAGCCCCTGCCACAAGGCAAGGCAGAGCCATCGCTCACAGCTGCCTTTGCCATCGCGATCGGTCGAGCACCTGATCGGATCGCGGAGGGCCAAGAGCTAGCGAGCGAGCACGCCCGCCGGTGCCGCGGCGCGCGAGAGCGCGATGGAGGCCAGCGCCGGGCTGGTGGCCGGGTCGCACAACCGGAACGAGCTGGTGCTGATCCGGGGCCACGAGGACCCCAAGCCGCTGCGGGCGCTGAGCGGGCAGGTGTGCGAGATTTGCGGCGACGAGGTCGGGCTCACGGTGGACGGCGACCTCTTCGTCGCCTGCAACGAGTGCGGCTTCCCCGTGTGCCGGCCCTGCTACGAGTACGAGCGCCGGGAGGGCACGCAGAACTGCCCACAGTGCAAGACGCGGTACAAGCGCCTCAAGGGTACGTCGTCGTCCCTTTAGTACATAATTTCTTCTAGCTACTGATTTCTTGCCTTCCATCGCCGGCGATCCACTGATCGATCGACCGACCGACCGACCACATTGCTGACGTACTGCTGCTTGAACGTACGATCGAAGGGAGCCCGAGGGTTGCCGGGGACGATGACGAGGAGGACATCGACGACCTGGAGCACGAGTTCAACATCGACGACGAGAAGCAGAAGCAGCTGGAGGGCGGCATGCAGAACAGCCAGATCACCGAGGCGATGCTGCACGGCAAGATGAGCTACGGGAGGGGCCCCGACGACGGCGAGGGCAACAACACCCCGCAGATCCCGCCCATCATCACCGGCTCCCGCTCCGTGCCGGTACGCATGTACTAGTAGTATCCATGAGTGAGATGCACCACATTCAAGTAAGCTCTAGTCTCCTAACGGATCGAGCGATCGCAAATGAAAAATGGTGTAGGTGAGCGGTGAGTTTCCGATTACCAACGGGTATGGCTATGGCCACGGCGAGCTCTCGTCTTCCCTGCACAAGCGCATCCATCCCTACCCTGTGTCTGAGCCAGGTTCGTCGTCCCTGTTCTGTTCACGATCAAATTTCCATGTTCAAATCATACTAGATTTGAAGATCACTATATATGTATACTTGATGGATGGATTTGATTTCACCAGGGAGTGCCAAGTGGGACGAGAAGAAAGAAGTGAGCTGGAAGGAGAGGATGGACGACTGGAAGTCCAAGCACGGCGGCGCCGATCCCGAAGACATGGACGCCGACGTGCCACTGTAAATTAAACCTCCCTCCAAACCGCCGACGTATCATTTTCCCAACAACACACATCACCGTACCCTGAACTTTTTGCTCTTGATTGATCGATCGACCGACGACGAGCAGGGACGACGAGGCGAGGCAGCCGCTGTCGCGGAAGGTGTCGATCGCGTCGAGCAAGGTGAACCCGTACCGGATGGTCATCGTGGTGCGTCTCGTCGTGCTCGCCTTCTTCCTCCGCTACCGCATCCTGCACCCTGTCCCGGACGCCATCGGGCTGTGGCTCGTCTCCATCATCTGCGAGATCTGGTTCGCCATCTCCTGGATCCTGGACCAGTTCCCCAAGTGGTTCCCCATCGACCGCGAGACGTACCTGGACCGCCTCACCCTCCGGTACGAGAGGGAAGGGGAGCCGTCGCTGCTGTCGGCGGTGGACCTCTTCGTGAGCACGGTGGACCCGCTCAAGGAGCCGCCGCTGGTGACCGCCAACACCGTGCTCTCCATCCTCGCCGTCGACTACCCCGTCGACAAGGTCTCCTGCTACGTCTCCGACGACGGCGCGTCCATGCTCACCTTCGAGGCGCTGTCGGAGACGGCCGAGTTCGCGCGCAAGTGGGTGCCGTTCTGCAAGAAGTTCAGCATCGAGCCACGCGCGCCCGAGTTCTACTTCTCGCTCAAGGTCGACTACCTCAAGGACAAGGTGCAGCCTACCTTCGTGCAGGAGCGCCGCGCCATGAAGGTAGTACATCTCAAATCCATTCCATTCCATGCGTTTCTCTCAATATGCAAGAACCGCTGTATCATGCTGGCTGATTGGTGTGGCAGAGAGAGTACGAGGAGTTCAAGGTCCGGATCAACGCGCTGGTGGCCAAGGCCATGAAGGTGCCGGCGGAGGGGTGGATCATGAAGGACGGCACGCCGTGGCCCGGGAACAACACCCGCGACCACCCCGGCATGATCCAGGTGTTCCTGGGACACAGCGGCGGCCACGACACCGAGGGCAACGAGCTGCCCCGCCTCGTGTACGTCTCCCGTGAGAAGCGCCCGGGCTTCCAGCACCACAAGAAGGCCGGCGCCATGAACGCTCTGGTACTTACTCAACTGAACGACTAGGCAACAATGCCTTGATGCCTGACGAAACTGAAGGAGACTCTCTGACTGAACTGAACGAGTTTTCGTTTGCCGGTCAATCATTCCGACAGATCCGCGTCTCCGCCGTGCTGACCAACGCGCCCTTCATGCTCAACTTGGACTGTGATCACTACATCAACAACAGCAAGGCCATCCGGGAGGCCATGTGTTTCCTCATGGACCCTCAGGTCGGCCGGAAGGTCTGCTACGTGCAGTTCCCGCAGAGGTTCGACGGCATCGACGCGCACGACCGATACGCCAACAGGAACACCGTCTTCTTCGACGTAAGCCTCCTGCTGCTGGCTCCTTCGGTCAAATTAACCATGAGCGATCGATGGGTTCTGAGTTCTGACACTGGTGTTCTCCTTCTCCTCTTGGTGAATGATCAGATCAACATGAAGGGGCTGGACGGCATCCAGGGCCCGGTGTACGTCGGGACAGGGTGCGTGTTCCGGCGGCAGGCGCTCTACGGCTACAACCCTCCCAAGGGTCCCAAGAGGCCCAAGATGGTGACCTGCGACTGCTGCCCCTGCTTCGGTCGCAAGAAGCGCAAGCACGCCAAGGACGGGCTGCCGGAGGGCACCGCGGATATCGGTGAGTTTCAGTTTCAGTTTCAGATGTCTGAAACTCAATTCCTTCCTGCACAACATTCAGTTGTGCCTCTGAAGACTGATGGAGTTGCACACGCTGTGCTTCTTTTCTTGTTTCATTTCAGGAGTGGACAGTGACAAGGAGATGCTCATGTCCCATATGAACTTCGAGAAGCGTTTCGGGCAGTCCGCGGCGTTCGTCACGTCCACGCTCATGGAGGAAGGCGGCGTCCCTCCGTCGTCGAGCCCCGCCGCGCTCCTCAAGGAGGCCATCCATGTCATCAGCTGCGGCTACGAGGACAAGACCGACTGGGGACTGGAGGTAAATTAAGGCACTGAAAGTCTGAAACCATCGGTTTCCCTGCGCTGCTCCTCCTGTCAGTGTCAGTGATGAACTGCAAATGCAATGCATGCAGCTTGGGTGGATCTACGGGTCGATCACGGAGGACATCCTGACGGGGTTCAAGATGCACTGCCGCGGGTGGCGCTCCGTGTACTGCATGCCGAAGCGGGCGGCGTTCAAGGGGTCGGCGCCCATCAATCTATCCGACCGTCTCAACCAGGTGCTCCGGTGGGCGCTGGGGTCCGTCGAGATCTTCTTCAGCCGCCACAGCCCGCTGCTGTACGGCTACAAGAACGGCAACCTCAAGTGGCTGGAGCGCTTCGCCTACATCAACACCACCATCTACCCTTTCACCTCGCTCCCGCTGCTCGCCTACTGTACCCTCCCCGCCGTATGCCTCCTCACCGGCAAGTTCATCATGCCGTCGGTCAGTGTGCCACCGCCGTCGCCGCCCGAAACTTAGCCACCGGTTGGAACGTTGGCAGAGCCCCTGACACCCTGCTATGTGTGTGAATGTCATCATCTGCAGATTAGCACGTTCGCCAGCTTGTTCTTCATCGCGCTCTTCATGTCCATCTTCGCGACGGGCATCCTGGAGATGCGGTGGAGCGGGGTGAGCATCGAGGAGTGGTGGAGGAACGAGCAGTTCTGGGTCATCGGCGGCGTGTCGGCGCATCTCTTCGCCGTCGTGCAGGGCCTGCTCAAGGTCCTGGCAGGGATCGACACCAACTTCACCGTCACCTCCAAGGCCACCGGCGACGAGGACGACGAGTTCGCCGAGCTCTACGCATTCAAGTGGACCACGCTCCTCATCCCGCCCACCACGCTGCTCATCATCAACATCATCGGCGTCGTGGCCGGCATCTCCGACGCCATCAACAACGGGTACCAGTCATGGGGCCCGCTCTTCGGCAAGCTCTTCTTCGCATTCTGGGTCATCGTCCACCTCTACCCGTTCCTCAAGGGGCTCATGGGGCGCCAGAACAGGACGCCCACCATTGTTGTCATCTGGTCCGTGCTGCTGGCCTCCATCTTCTCCCTGCTCTGGGTCAGGATCGACCCCTTCATCGTCAGGACAAAGGGCCCGGACGTCAGGCAGTGTGGCATCAACTGCTGAGCTGTTTATTATTAAGATTCAAAAAATCCTGGAGCTTGTGCATAGGGAGAAAACAACAATTTAGAAATTTTGTATTGTTGATGATGTTTTGAAGCTTATGTTATGTTTTGTGTAAACATATTCTGGGACCCAGAATTGTCGGACGAGGAATTGAACAAAGGACAAGGTTTGGATGTTAAATGGCAAATGATATTCGTGCAGTCATGCTAAATGTAATCCTGATACCAACTACTCCGTTCATTTCAAATCATAAGACGTTGTGAATTTTCTATATACATAGTTTTTGTTATGTATCTAGCCATAATGTATATCTAAGTGCACAATAAAATCTACATATATCTAGAAAACCAAAACATCTTATGATTTGTAGTGGAAGTAGTAAATTCAGCCGAAGCCGTCCATTCAGGAAAGGGCACACGAGTTCAAGCAATGAGATTCACTTTTGGATGCTCTTGCTTAATTGTACTTAGTGAGTCTAGGTGAAGAGCCTGATAATGCTGAAGGTGATACATTAACATTAAAACTTTGCTGGCAACACAAGCAAAATGCAGAACAAGCGAAGTCTCTAGTTCAACAAACTGATGCGTCTCTGGCACCAGTGTTATCTATTGAGTAAACAGCAATCCATACTACCATCTGTTTATACAAACTGATGTGATGTTCAGCACCAGTACTTTTGGGTACAGAAAAGATAAATCTGAATGTGAATACGATGTCAGGACTCAAAATATAACGCTGGGGTTGGTTACGTTGCCAAAGAGAGCACAGCTAAAAGATGTTATTATTAAAAGGTTTCTAAGAAGGAAAACTTTAAAATAATGATATCACGATCTCAGCCCATCCATTTCTTCTATGTATTTCTTTCCAAATGTCAAAAAATACAATGGGAAAGAATAGGGCTCCACTCTATACAAGGAACAAAAATAAGGAAAAAAATTACTAGAAAAGGCTGGGAGTGCATTATATGGTGAAAACCATTTACATATGATGAGGTCTGTTCAGTAAACCTGTCATATCTATGCACTGGGGGTAGTTAGCTGTTGCATCACACCATGAATCTCCAGGGGATGTTTAACATTTGTTATTCGTCTCTACAGATTTCTTTTCTGTTTGCAGTTCTTATAGTTGCAGGTTCAACTTGCCTAGTTGTATCTGTTCAATGGCATGGCCTGGGGCTTCTGCATCTTGTTCAGGTTGCCAAATTCAACCCTTGCCTTTGTCTCTGTTGCACAAGATGTGTCCGTAGGCTCGACTCCTGCACCTGAACAGAAATTGCGAAATAGCTAAGTTTTGTGCACAAGCTGCTGTGGGCCCTGTGGCCATGTGTCTCAAGAAGAAAACTCGTAAAACAGTTGATCCATCGATGCGAGACTAGTATTCGACATCAATGGTCAAGTATTGTACAAGCCTACTTTCCTCTACTACAGTTCAATGGCTTCTTTCATATAACAAACTCAGTGGCGTTAAGTAGATATGCTACAATTAATTTTGCATGGGATATTCCAAGCTAAGGTGAATGGTGAGATGAACAAAGTTACTGGTAGGAGACAGTCATAGTTTACATACTACACTTGGAGGGAAAAGATTGTAACTCTATTTCTCCTCTGATCAAAATATCACAACTCATCAATTGCAACTATTGAATTTATGTGGACACCTTGTCTTTTACAACTACAGTACCTTTGTACCAAACTACACATATATAATGTAGAAAGCAATTATGCAATTGTAGTCTACGACCCTTGCTTTCTGATGATAAAGATCGTGCAAACACAATGAGGATAGGTTGATCCCCAATTAGTGGATAAACAATTAAACAGCACGGTACTGAAGGCCGCAATTTAAAACTAATGTGGCGAGATCAATGTTTTCTGATCGTCCAATTAATCATGATTAATCGTCCTTATCGGTACTTAGCACTCGATTAGGGCCTCCGATTCGATCAGAGCGATCATAAACCTGATCGTCCGGTTAATCGTCGATTAATCGTCCGATCAGGCCTCTTGGCCGATCAGAGCTTAATTGGCAGATGGACTGCTTTTGGCCTGGGCTATATTTATTTGGCCTAGGCCCATTAGGGTTTCTCTTATATACCTCACCCCCACTCTCTCTTAGTCCTCACTCTCAACTCCAGCCATCAGCTGCTGAGCTTGCTGCTCGTGCATTTGCTGAGCTGCTGAGCCTGCGTGCATCTCACTCCCTCCTCCCTCCCTTGCAGTTCCAATCCAAGCAGCCCGCTGCTGCTTGCTGCTTCCTCCTCCCTCTTCCCTGCTGCCTGCTTCCTCCTCTCCCTTCTGTTGCAACTGCAACTATATACATATATGATATATATAGTCCTGCTATATGCTGGACGATTATATGGATGATTAGACTGATCAGAGATCGATTAATCATCCTAATCGTCAATTAATTGTCCTGATCGGTACCAGACCGATTAGAAACGATAAACCGATCAGAAAACATTGGGCGGGATACTATAGCCTCTTAACTTTCAGTCCACTGCACTTATTAGATTAGGCAGAATGTAAGTACCTGCAGTTTTGCAGCTGTAGCTAAGAGTTCTCTGCATTCATCAAGCATGGCCTTCTCTTGTCCTGCTACTGCAGAGAGTTCTGAAACCAAGGATGTGCTGTCCGTGACCTGTTAAGATATTCTAATGTTAATCAAAACAAACCTTAACAAGGAGAATACATATCATGTTCTACCTGGGGTCATGAGTTTTGTAAAGGTCCTATTCAGACCGTGCAAAACAAGTTTTTAAGCGTTAACAAGTAGAATACATATAATTGGTTTGGGTATCCTTTTATTTGGAGAATAGGCGCATCTGTTAATGGCTCAGAGGCACAATGGATTAGCAAATGCTTTTAACGCAAACCGTTTTTACACCCATCATAAAGATCTGGGACTAGAATGGACCATGCATAAAGCTCTAGGCCTAAATCATACCTCATGGTGCACACCTTCTCAAACTGTCATCAGACATAGTTTGGTTGAATATAAAGATAATGCTAGTAGATGAGTCATAATCTATTGAGTTCCATAAAACTTTAAGAAAGTGGGTTTATCACTCTTTATCAGAGAACAACATTTCTCATTGCTTTGTTAACATCACCTGTGGTGAGCATCTGAAACATTCTTTTGCATAGCTATTGTGCAGAATGAGTACAACCCTATGACATAAAGACCTCATTTTATCAAAGAAACCAACATAAAAGTGAATACTAAACTCAAAGTCAAATGCATGCAATTATCTGACCTTTGAAAGCATGCAGCAAACAGATGAGCCCAAAACTTGCATGACATCAACAGCTGAGCTTACAGCATTCTTGAGAGCAATTGCATTAGCCTGTTCATATGATAGTCAATAACATGGCAGAAATCACAAGAACAGCATACTAAAAAATGTGTGCAATTCAGTTAATAGAGTTCCTAGCATACCTTTGCCCCCGATGTAACTGGCAGGCGCAGGGTGCTTGCTTTCAGAGCCTCAGTTGCCCCTAATAAAGAGATACTATTCTCCCTTTCTATTGTTGGCCATTGTTCAAGGTAAGCAATCTGAACCAAAACAACTTTTAGAAATGCTGATCTGTGCATTTGATTGACGGTAATAACTACAGCAATACAAGTGCTAAAAGTACTGCAAATAGTCATAATTTTTATGTTTTGTACCATCTTCCTTCAAAAAGAAAATGTAATAAATAAATCTATACTTATATAATGTGCTGTTCAATGCAATCAAACAATGTGAACTTTTATTTTTCCACATTTTACCATTACCATGCTAACACAATAGTAATACTATACTAGTACCATGTAGCAAGTAATGATCTGGAATGTACCTGTTCTTTCAGAATGTTGTAAAGCCTTAGTTCTTGCTGAAAGTGTTGCACCATTATTCTCTTCATATTAACAGAATCCCGCAGGCTTATAGTATTCCTCCAAACATTATAAATGGTATTCTGTTTCACATAAGAAGACAGAAAACTAGTTTCATGAATAAAATCACTAAAAAAACTAAAAATAAACAAGTTCACAAAAAAAGTTCCAGTTCTAAGGAGTAGTAGATCACAAACAAACTTCTAAATACAAAATCATATATATTGGCAAATTTTACAGAGTAAAAAGTTTCTCTCAGCTATTTTAGTCAAACAGTTGGTACTATAACTACAAAACCAATTGATTTTGGAAGAAAAGTGCCTAGTAACCTAGTCAGAAAGCTTATGTTTAATTTTGTATTTATTTTGCAGCTGCAAGGTTAACTTGTGAAGAGGAAGTATTACATGAACTGCTGTTATGTTATAGTAGAGGTTGCTCTAAGCCTCTAACAGCATAAAGTACTGGATTCCAAAAGAGAACAAGGAAATATGACACAAACGAAGCCGATTAAAGTAAAATTAGATTAAAAAAAAGTAAGAGCAACTAGATAATTTGCTAATTTTTACCTCAACAGTAGCCTTTTGGAAAGATAAAGCATCTTCTGCATGAGCATTTATAAAGCGCCACTGCAAATGTCTATTGTGCAACAAACGCACTTGGTGAATATTTTCGATTTGGCTGGCATTCTTCTTTCCTTTTCGCGCATCAACCATGTAGTTGATAAGAGGAGATGGAACACTTGCTTGGTTAGCTCCAGCACTTTGGGACCGACAGGGTGTTGACGGCCTTGTCCGAGATGGGCTATGAAAGACCCTGGAAGTTGAGGAAGCAGCTGGCAATGCTCTGCTTGGTGATGATGGGCGTTGTAGAATTGGAACAGGAAAAGTAACGGTTCTGTTTGGTCGGCTCAAAGATTTGGATCTCTCTATTGTCTGTGAATCTACCTTATCATCTCTTCTGCTTGCCTGAATAGCCAAACTCCTTGCCACTTCATCCAATGATTGATTCGACAGTTTGACTGAAGCTTCAGCAGAATGGGTCTTCCTTGGTGAAAGGCCTCTTGATGGATTTGATGATTGGACTGGTCCAACAGAAGGTGCCTTCCTTGGAGAAAGGCCTCTTGATGTATTTGATGATAGGACTGGTCTAGTAGCTTTGTCAGAAAGGTCAATGCTTCTTGACATGAAATTCTTTGGCGCCTGCCCAGCTATCGCTGGCCATCTGTGTTGCTCAATTACCCTCTTAGGGGGCTCCTCTGAAGGTTGAGCATTCTCACAATGTTCAGCATTGTTTTTCCTTCTGAAAGGACTTCTCTTCCTCTCGGTTAGAACACTCTCCTGCCCCTTGCTACAATCCAAGGCAGTGACTACCTTATCTTTTCTTGTAGTAGGTGCAGCCACAGATTCTGACTGGAAGGAGGAAGACAAGTTACGCATTGCTGGCCACAAGCCATCAGGAGCCTTTGTGCTTGCTATACGCTTGGAACTCTTGTGTAAGTCTCTAGTGGTATCACGAACTGGTGTAATGGACCTTGATGCCGGCGTTGAGGGTGTGGACCCCTTAGAGGGAGGGGTTGAAGGTGTTGACGGCCTTCTTCTGTCTGCTGATTGAGCTCTTTTGGGTGCTGGTGTGCCTTCAGCTGCTGAGGTCCGGCCAAGACTTGGTGATGTACATCGCCTTGTCTTAGTGGCATCAGCCAGATCAGTTTTGCACCTGGATGCAACTTCCCTCACTCGGAAAGCATTGTGCTTCTCTGATGGAACTAGTGGTGGTCTTAGAGTCTCACCACCAAGATCAGCCTTCTTTGCATAGCTCTTAAGAGCATCCATGAAGAATAGAAATTTCCAGAACAAACCACATCAATGTGGATCTCGAGAAACCAGCTTGCTGCAACCACCAATATGTACCTAAAGGCACACAACCAGACACCAAATAAATAGGGTAAGCCTCAAATTAAGAACAGCACTCATCTAAATTTCAATTCCAAACAAGCAACATGAACTTTCTGCTCATAAGAAAAAACAATAAAGGGCACCAAATTAGCATGTAAAACAATGAACACTGAGTCATCCATAAGACAACAAATTGTAGGTGACTGAATTGCGTATGGAAATGAAAATTTACCAATTTCAATCACCGAAACTATGAACAGCTACAATTAGTGCCCCAAAGCCCTCTCGTGTGGATATAATGGCAAATTGGGAAGGGGAGTGACTATATGGAGGCTAGGAAACAGGGGAGGAAGGTGTCATCAGAATGTATAAATGCATTGTAGATCTACTATAAAGCATAAAAAAGAAGATCTTTTGGACAAATGGCAGCTGCTACATGGGATCATACATCAATTGAGCAAGGGACAAAGCAAATAAACATTATTCGTGGAGATTCTGATGGTTTTAGAACAGACAGGACAATGCACATGCATGTGAGACGAATCAGTTTCCTAATAATTTCTCGCCAGAAGCAGCATGGGAAACAGGGACCTTTTTTAATACTTGCCACTTATGAGCTACGCACATGCATCAAGGATTTGCCCGCCATGACAGAGACAAGGGAAAAATATGACAGACTTCACTTGAAGTTGCCGAGAATTCACTTGGACAAAATCGACTAATGTTGCAAAAGTTCGTTGTACCCAAAGGTAATGCACATGCTGCCAGCAGTGTTGCGTGAATAAAACAATAGTTCCTTGGGAAATTCAGACACCAAGAGCACACTAAGTACAAATAGCATGGGGAGGGTCATTTAGTTTGGAATTGAAGATCTACCGCTGGGTTTTGGTACATGTTCGTCTAACATTTTTTAAAAGAATAGGTAATGTACTGGCGCCAAGCAACCAGTCTTTAAAAAATGCACCGCGGGGTAATTAAGCTTCCAAATCACCGACGCAGTGCCCAAAGCACGGAGCAAAAACAAATGTCTGCAAATGGCAAGGTTAATTTGGCAAGCAGCCAAGCAAGCACGAGTCGTGTTCGAACCAAACCAAATCACGAGTCACTCCATGCCAAAACTGTCGGTACAATCCGCAGCGAGAAGCCCAAGTGGCACAGCGGGCCGGCGAAGAACACGAGGACGAGCGACCGGAAATTCACCTCTAGCGTCCTCCCTCCGTACAAACCCGCAGAGAGCGAATCCGAAATTCCAAAACCACCACCTAAATCCAGCCGAGCTCGCGATCAACACTAAGCAGGGGCAGCCCAATCACCTCTCCCATCGGCACACCCCGATCACCCGCCCCCCCCACGCCCGGGCAAAGTCACCCATCCTTGCTCCCCAGCTCAAATCGAGGGAAAAGGAGAAACTCCGAATAGATCGACACGGCGCTACGCACCAAACAGGTCCTCCTATATAAACCCTAGCTCCGGAACCCACGCAGCAAGCGCCAGAAACCTCCTCACCTCGAGAGCGCGGCCCAGGCCAGCAGCGATCGCGCGGAGAGAGGCCCCGAGCCGGCGACGCCCTTAATAAATCCGCCGCCGCGTCTGTCTTCAGCCTCGCAGTCGCAGCGCCGCCCGCCGGGTCGCGGGATCTCCTGGACACGGCACGCGGGATCGACGCGGTTCCTGTTTGGAGCGGGAGGAGGAGGAGGAGAGGGCGGGCGGTCCGCGCGCGGCGTGGGAGAGTGGAGGTGGAGGAGGAGGAGGTCAGGAGGACGGTTTGCCTCGGCGGCAGGGAAGTAGAGAATTAAGGAGTGGGTCGCCGAGTTAAGGGAGACCAAACGGCTCTCTAATTGCGCCTCTCTCGCTAAGCTACCGCGCGGTTCCCACTACGTGTCCCCCGGCGCGTGCACCCGAGCCGAGCGTCCGTTAGAGCAGGTACAATAATGGGCTTATAGCCAAGCTAATGCTGATGTGGAGGAGAGAAGAGAGGAGAGAGATGATAGCTTGTCTCTTAGTTAAGCACCAAGCTGGGCACGGATGCATAGGTAGTAGTGGGCCCAAAAAGCAAATATTGTGAGAAGAAAGAAGAAAGAGAATGTGTTTTAGAGACAAGTAGGAGACAACTTATTGTATAACTTGACTCTAATTATTTGGCTTATAGCCAAGCACTTGGCTCTATTATTGACCTTGCTCTTAGGCTTGTTGGAATGGAATGCCTGGGCCATGGGCCATGGCGGCAGACCTGATGAAAGAAAAAGAGCCTGTGCAGGGTGCAGGAAAGCTGGAAAAGGTCAATTCCCGGCGGCCGCATGTTTCGCCTCGCCGGTGCAAAGCAAATGGAGGACACCCCTCGGAAACGATGGAGTTGCTGGGATTAGCTCATCTGATCTGATGTTTTGTTTTGGACTGAAAGTAGAGTAAGGCCTTGTTTAGTTCTCGAAAAAATTTGCAAAATTTTTCAGATTCCCCGTCACATCAAATCTTTAGACACATGTATGAAGTATTAAATATAGACAAAAATAAAAACTAATTGCACAGTTTAGTCGGAAATGACGAGATGAATCTTTTGAGGCTAGTTAGTTCATGATTGGGATAATATTTGTTAAATACAAACGAAAGTGCTACTATTCCTATTTTGCAAATTTTTTTAAAACTAAACAAGGCCTAACACGCACGAACAGCCACGCCCGGGTCATTGGTCATTGCCGGCCACCGGGCGGCGCATGGCGCGGTGCACCGCAGGTAGTAGTGCCTCGGTTGGCCTGAATAGTTGACCTAATCTCTCGGAGATAAAAGTCGTGTTTGGTTTTGTTTTTGTTGAACGTTTCTTCAAGCTTCAGCCTTGCTCTCACCCCGATCGAGCTATCCAGGGGCCCAGTCAGCCATAGCGTCCAGGAATAGCAGCCTGCCTAGTAGCGAAATTCCCCGGTCAAATGCAGAAGAATCCAAGCCAATTTTTTGAGAGACGTCAGTTACCCTCTATAAAAAGAATCCGTGAACTACGCAAACTATCGCCGAGAGCTGCCGCGATTTTAAATTAAAATTTATCCACCTTGGCAATGGCAACCACGCTATTTGAAAAAAACTTGCTACGTGTTTGATTGATCTTGCAGATGAACAAAAAGAAATATATCCGCCCAGATTCAAATTAATTATCTAACTTGATGAGTACTATTCCTCTGTCTTCATAAAAATACAATTGTAGATGCATACATCTCCAACGTACTTTCTAAAACTCATTTTCTAAATTGTCTTTTAGAGAGTCATTTATATAGAAAAACAATCTCTATATCTTTCCACTCTCCAATAATTTTCCTATATATATCTTGCTTGCACTCTAGAGGGACGTTCTCTTTTTCTATCATTGACTAACGAGAAATCCAAAATATAAGATAGCTATATATGGATAATAAATTAAAGAAGCTGTTGGTGAGTACTTTTTTTAATCAAAATCCCTACTCCTAGCAATTAGAAAGGATATAGATAGTGTCTTAGAGTTGGTGTCTAAAATCTAACAAATATATAGGTAAAAATATTAATATCTTCGACATCAAATAAATATATTATGGAAATATGGTTCATAATAAATCTAATCTAATGTTATCTACTTTAGTACAATAATTTATGAATATGTTTTATATAAATTTGATTAAACTTGACATATTTTAACAAAACATTGTTCTACAAACAGCTTCTTTTTTTAGAATGGGGAGAGTACTGGTATTTACTACTCCCTCCATCCCAAATTGTAAGTCATTCCAAGAATCTTGGAGAGTCAAAACATTTTCATATTTGACCAAATTTATAGAGAAAAATACTAAGATTTGTAACGTAAAGTGAGTATATTATGAAAATATAATTAAGGAAGAATCTAATGATACTTAGTTGGTATCATAATAATAATTATTTTATCATAAAAATTTAGTCAAACTTAGAAAAGTTTGACTCTCCAAGATTTTTGAAATGACTTACAATTTGGGACGGAGGGAGTACTGGTCTTTTCAAGAGTAGACGATGCTTCCATCAAAATTAAGATAAATGCAATGATTTTGCCGATAACAATTCGTAAACATTAATTCGTAGGGTAAGGTGTACATGTGCGTTTGTGCAAATATGTGAGGAATGTCGGTACTGTTTTTGGACAAAGGTCGGAAAATTAGTGGAGAAGATGTGCGTGGTCTTTGCAAATAACCCCGGAGCAGTCAGTACCCGCTCAAGGGCCAACAACCGCATTCAAATTTGCGCACGCTCGCCTGCTTCGCACTCGCCCGGCCCCTGGCGCTGGCATTTCCCACACCCGCCATCCGCTCCACTCATCCTGCCGTTCTCTCCCGCCACCACACCATACGTGCCCCGCATCCGTAACCGAAACCGGAAGCGGGACCAGGCGTCCACGTCGGGCCCCCCGCCCCGGCGCTCGCCAACCGCCACGTTGCCCCCGCGGCGTCCCCCAGCTGCACAGCACAGCAGGGCGCGAGCGGGCACCACACCACCACACCGCCGTGGTCCGTAGCAGTAGCAGGGACGTCGGACGGCGGTCCCGCCAGTTGCCGGGCGCTTCGTGTCCGTGTCCGGCCTCCGCGAGCGGCACATGGCGCATGGCATCTGGGGCGCACCGAGCCACGCACGGCCGGTCGGCCGGGGCACGTTCTCGTGCGGCCCGCGGTCGCGGCCTCTCCTCCCGAGCCCCCGCCGCGCGCGCAACGTTTCTTTTTTTTTTTTCGCGGCAGCGGCCGCACGCGGACAAGAGCCCTGCGCCACGGAGCGGAGACATTTCTCTCTTTTTTTTCTTCTGACAGGAACGGAGTAGCGACGACATGCGAGGTGCGTGCGTGCGTGCGTGCGGGGGAAATCTGGCATGTGGCCTGGATCACTAGGATCAGGGTGCTTCGAGCACAAGTGGGGAGCTCCAAGTAGCAGGCAACAAATTGCCCCACTGGTGTGTGTGCTTTCTGCAATCCGGATCCTAGGAACGAACGCGCAACAGATCGTGCAGGCGGAGCATCACGATGCACGAAGATCGTCGATCTGTCCAGGGTGTCCAGGATCAAGGGAGGATTATTATCTGTGATGCAACCATGCATGAACATACCTGTGGGCAGTGGTGTGCTTTTTTTTTCTTTGTTCACTTTTTAAGCTGAACGCTTATGATCAGCTCCGATAGTGCCCCGGCCCATGCATCAAGTACGCCATGATGCACGTACGGGTGTGCAGAAATGGATTAGAGCAGAAGCAACGTGCACAGCACTATGATTACGTTCTCATAATGGGCGATGCTGTAGCTACGGTTTCTTTAGGAGGAAACAATGCAACAGAACAAACGGAATGGGTTCCGCGACACGGTAAACATATAATCGGTCGAAGGCGGCAGCCGGCCGGCAGGCAGGCAATCATGGTTCCCGCCGCCCGATCGACCTCGACGCCACGACGACGTGCCAGGCTGGTGTTCTTTGCTTACGCGTGCGGCTGCCGGCCGTTTCGTCAATCATCATCATCGTAGTAGTAGCAGCCCAAGTACTCTATTGTAGTGCTGCTCCTTTATTATCTTCTTCCTTAGTTTTTGCTCCTTCAGCTGTGATGGCCATTGGCTGCTCCGAGTACTTCATTGTCAGGTGTTAAAGAGTAGGATATATGGTCGTCACTGGTCACTGGTCAGGCATGGAAATGCTGCAAATGCATAATAATAAAAAACATCTCTCCACTGTTTATGATGTTTATTGTACGGCATCATCAGTGGTCTCACCCTGGAACCTGTCAAAGCTAAGACCATTGACATTGTTTATTTGATTTTGATTTTGACACAAGGGAAAAGATCGTGCTAATTCGAGGCGTCCAGCTTTCGCATGATAATAATATATATACCAGTGAACGTATGCTGGTATTTGTTTTTTAGGAGGGATTACGTACGTTATATGCTACCGTATTCAGCTCTTGATTAAATTGTTGACAGGAACAAACATTGGTACTAGTTGTCAGCCAAATTACTCAATGGATGAAAAGAAATAAGATGGATTGGGGGCATGCTATTGAGATATCACCTTGCAAAGATATTAGATCATATACCAGAGGTCTGGTCTAGCCTGGAGGTTCGATATACTAGCTAGACGATGAGAAGAACACAAAACGAGATAAATTACATATATTTAATCGATTCTATTTGTTACGGAGGGTCATTGTAGGAGATTTAATGAGTTAATTCCTCTCAAAACCTATAACAACAAATGGATTTATTTGACATACCGTTTAAAAGTCAACCAGCATAACAATAACAGAATAATAAATAAGAAGACACACGATTTGTTTACTCAAGTTCAGATTCAACTCCGTGAACCTTACATCTGTTGTTGAGGTGCTCCTAAGGCAGGTTTCTTTCAACCATTTGCCCTCGCGAAGAAAACCACAAAGGTCGACCTTGACCTTCTTTATCTTGATTTCTTCTATTATAGAGATAAAATGAAAACATTTACAAAATTGTTTGCAGCTCACCACAAGCTTGGAATCTCGTCAGGCAATGCCTAGCCATCTAGAAGGCTTCATCTCCAAGTTACGAATCATCTAACGAAGTCCATGACTGTTCTAGGATGAGATTTGCTCTTTCTTACTCTCAATCGCTAATTTCTCAGCTCAACTCTTAGATTTATCACAAAACGTAAAAGCAAAGTGTAGGAGGGGACAATGGCGGAGAGAGGGGGGGGGGCACGGGGGGCCTGGCACCCCCTGACACGCTACCAATCCTGTAGTATATAGTGAGTATACATATATAGATGCATTAGCTATCCAGCCCCTCCCATTTATTCCGAAATCCAAACATCAAGTGTATTTGTCTATTTGAGGCCCAATAACAAGCGGTCCCATTTAGGCCTGCTGTTGTTCCCTTCATTATTGTTTGGAGACTTGGAGTAATACGAAGGGTCAAGCACTTGCGTAGCGTCGTCGTTCTGGCTTCTTCCGTTATCTGTTCATCTTCCTCCTGTTATCTCCTTCGGCAATCACTAGTTTGCTGGACGGCAAACACTGTTGCGCCCGCAGCCACAAGTCCACAACGCCGTAGATTGACATCATCGCCATCGGCTGCCATCCAAATTGCCTCTCGTCCACCAGCAGGCAGCAGCAATAGGTAATCATAAATTACTGGTTGTTCATCTAATTAACAGTCACTACTCACTAGTCGTAGATCTAAATTTAAGTCGATAGATATTATTATGGCTTACGATCTTGCTGCTAGTCGTAGATCTAAATTTAAGTTGATAGATATGTAATTTTATTTTGGTTAAGACTTGTGAAACACAGTACTATTATTTGAGATTAAAATCAGTTGATATGGCTATCAATTCTACTTTACTTTTTTCATTGCCCCCTTACCTCAAATCCTGGCTCCGCCCCTGGGAGGGGAGAGCTTCTTTGGCTGTTTTTTGGGTGATGAAGGAGCTGCCACCTACGTTACACGAGTACGGGTACGAGTATCGGATACAATACGTATCGGATACGCGGATACACATTTTCTCAAAAGAAAATCCACTAAAATGGTGTATCTGAGTATCCGTATCCGCGTATCCGACGAGTATCGGATACGGATACGTCACCCCCCTTGGAGTATCCGTGTAACATAGGCTGCCACACAAGAGAAGGGATTATGTATTTGCTCCCTCTCGCTAAAAAAAATCCAAAAAATAGTAAAACAGGTGGACCAAGAGCACCTATCGAAGGTCTAGTCTAGCCACTGGGACAAATCAAGATGGAAGGTGTAGTAAATACCAAAGCTCCGATAATTATTTTCCTGAACAAAGAATAGTACAAGCAATGTTTAACTTAAGACTAGTACAAGCAAGCGCACATATATTTTCTCTACAGAGAATAATAAAAATAAGTGTTAGTGTTCAACATATAATATGCGTCCTTTTTCCCACCATCGTCTTCTTTAGAGTTGCGTGTAAGTAGCAATGTTGATTGGATCTTCAGATAGATGCTCAACTATAGGCTTCTCTAGTTTTTTGGGTGACTCTCCAGTCTCCACTATCTTGAATGACATAACAATAGACAATTGGTATTTCCATGGTCAAAGCGAGTACTTTGTCACACTACTAGATAGATCGATGGTTTGGTGAATGTCTGTATTGCATAGGCTTCAAAGCACACTAACGTGTTCCGACGACTTGAGTATTCAATTAATGCGACATACTCTTAGCATAATATGTGCACTATAGATAATTTCTACTCTAATTCCCTGGTAGAGTTGTAGGAAGCGATTATAGTGTTTGCTCGAATGAAATAGTCATTTTTGTTCTTCGACTATCGCCTAATGCTCAATGTTGTAAATGAACTATAAAAGTGAACGTTTTGCTTATAGGCTCAAATTCATCCTCGGTCTATTAAAGTGTGTTTCATCTAACAAACTTACTTTTTGTCTCAGTTTCATCTATGACCTATCAAAGAGGATGTTTCAGGTCTCAAATTTCTCTTTGGATTCATTCTTGCTTCTCATCTAATGTGGAACGACACCACATGTTTGTGCGTTGCTAGCTCAGCACAAACCGTGAATAGAGTTAGACAGTCGATGTTGAGAGGATTGTGATCCGTGTCGAGTCAAGGAGGCTAGGATATGCATCGGTGATACAACTTGGTCCGATGACTATAGGCACAGGGATGCATATAGTTTTAGGTGGTCAGAGTGTTGTAGTAGAGGCCTTTAAGTCGCAACACTTCTAGGATTTTATTTACTACCTTAAGAAAAGTAAATGTAGTGTGGGAGGGCCATATAGGATGAGGAGTAAGGATGCAAGAGAGAAGTTTGAGGACTTTTAATCGTCACTTGAATAGTTTATGAATGAAACCAAGCCAAATTGCAAAGTTTGAAGACTGAAATGGCGATTTTGATATCAAGGACGTATTAACCCCAAAAGTGAACTTTAAGAGCTGAAACAACTATTTTGATAATTTATGTTCAGGTGCTCGTATTTTCCTAGATTTATTCTAGGATTTAACAATGCTGCACTTTCAGTGGTAGGCGACGTGTCCATTGACAACAAGGCATCTGTGGTAACTTCGTCAATCTCAAGATTTGTCGGGTCAACTCGGTTCTTTGGAGGTGCTCAAAGCAAGATCAATAATAGAGCCAAGTGATTGGCTATAAGTCAAGTGGTTAGAGCCAAGTTATACAATAAGTTGTCTCAAGATTTGTCGGGTCAACTCGGTTCTTTGGAGGTGCTCAAAGCAATATCTTCTCTTTTCTATTCCTTCTCACAACACTTGCTATTTGGGCCCACCACTACCTATGCATCCGTGTCCAGCTTGGTGCTTACATAAGAGCCAAGCTATCATCTCTCTCCTCTCTTCTCTCCTCCACATCAGCATTAGCTTGGCTATAAAACCATTATTATACTTGCCCTCATAGGGTAGAGTGTGTGTGCGTGCGTTTATATGGGTGAGTGTAGCTTGTATTTATGAGTGTCTACATCTGTAACTGAGTCTCGAAAAAAAATATTCAAAACTTAAACGGCTACTTTGATAATTCATATACAAAGCATTAGTTGAAGGATAAATAAAAAAATTAAAAATAGCTATTGCGCTTTCCGCCCCTGCTCGATATGCTCCGAGGCTTTGGGCCTCTTGGCCAGTAGGCGTTTACTCTAGGCATCCAGTCCACGGGCACAGCCACGGCAAAATGTCGAAGCCCATAAACTTGCTCCATGGACTGATGTCTGTGACCGCGCAGCTCTAGAGTCCCGAGTCCCTCTGGCTCTCGAAGTCAACCGGCAGTGCTCGTCATTCCAGCCGACTTCGCCTGGCTTCGCAGCCCTATCTTGCTCATAGTCTCGTCTCCGGCCCTCCTGCAGTCCTGCTCCTGCTCCAGTGCGCCGCCCACTCTGCATCACGATTCGCGGTGCAGCCTGCTGAGAAATCGGTGTCACAAATGCCGCTGCCCCGGCTCGGCCGCAGAGCCACAGCTGCCACCGTGGTCGGCCGGTCGCTGGTAGTGCTCGCCTCACGCACGACCCACCTTGGAGTGTTTCAACTTTCAATCAAGGCTAGTCCCCATCACACCATTTTCTGCTGCGGAGGGCGATCCCGCCACCTGCTCGTGCAAATGCGCAGTACGGCCAGCCACAACGGCACTGCCCCCTACATCCACCAGAGTACTCCCGGAGCTGGGAACCACAACGGCTTAGCATTAGGGGAACCGGATTCCAGCACCGAGCTTCTATTCAGCTTGATTCATGGTTTTCGCTAGGCAACTGGACAAGAATCAGGAACATGCAGCTCCTTACTGACAAGTGTGTGGGAAGCTCAGGAGCAGCGTTTTTAGATGCATTATAGTTGCATTTGCAGATGTGCTGCCAGTGAGACCCATTTCTTGGAGCCACAGGTTGTGATCACTACATAGCCTTTTGTCATGGAGCCGTATATCTTCTTTTCATTCTTTTACCTCTGAATGACATTCTATGACCACATTGTGTTCCCTGTCAAAAGAAGAAAGGCAATCTTCTCTGTCTGAAGTGGATGCCACAGAATAGTGCACATTTACATTTACACCGCTGATGGATGGCTATTGCCCATGGCTACGGATTCACTTCTATCTTAAAGGTCAGCCTGCCAGTTCGTCTTGTAGATGTATCACTGGTATTTAGGCTGCTAAATAGATGCTTTGGAAAGATTTCATCGCACTTTGAGCTTTTCGTAGGCATTGCTTGAACTCATAGTCACAGTGTTGTCTCAAATGGTGTAAAGCCATGAATATGATGAACCAAAGTGCTCGATAGGCGTTGCTCCCACATCATTCATTTGAGTACTAGAAGTTGCACTCTACTTTGCCTATTACACAGAACATGAGTTAGAACTCAGAAACCATTAGAGAACTAGGAGGGCCAACTCTGCTTTTATCTATGCACTTGCACATTCCACAACACAGAAACTATTGTGTTACCTCTTTTTTAATCTGTCCTGCTTTTCATGGGAAATGGTATAAATAGTATGTGTGATCTGCTAAACAATTGACGGTATCTACCAAGGTGGAAATGGAATAGTGCCATATGTCTGCAAGCTAGGCATGTTTTGAAGTGAGAAAAAGTAGGGAACAAATTAGACACCGCAAGAGTTCCACTATATTTGGTTAAAAGGGAAGTTTTGATGTACCTAAAAAACCATTTGACAACATCATTTAGATTAGGCAGGTCTTTCTAGCCATAGTTCTGCTTCACAAAGTGCTAATCATTATTCGACATTCCTTGGTCAACTATGAGGCATAAATAACGTGTGTAGGTTTAGCTTTCTGCCTACCAATTTGTGCATTAGTAGTTTTAGGCTGATTTATAAGTTGACGCATGGACTAAACCGTCTAAAAGCTTAAATGTGAATAATGTTTATGCCTAGTGAAAGCTGGTTACCCTCCGGTGGGTGTGCATGTGGGGCACAATAAGATGGGACCATACCCTGGAATATCTCTGATGGCAACAGGATATCAATGATGTTCCCCTGATATTGGCTTACACTGATAGTTAAATCAGATGAGTGCAACATATGATTGAGCAGAATTTTGCCTTTTGGTGGCCCTGTCTTCAGGGTTCTCTTTTGCAAAATTCCCAAACTTTTAGGATCCCAATCCCGCGTTATGATATTGTTTAGATAGTCTAATTATCTTCCCTCTAAAAACTAATTGAGCTCTATATATATTTGCTTTCCAATTTGTTGGGTGCATGAAAAATATCACATGGGTGTATTTTTTTTAAAAAAAAATTCTATGATAGACTATCCAGAGAAATATAGGATAGCTAATACCAAGGACCAAATTCTGCATTGGCCTCGAGAGGAGAATGCTATCAGGTTGCCTATGGACTTTTAAGGATAAAGTTGCTTCAGATGTTTTTTCTTTCCAATTTTTTATGACTATCATGTGGCGTTTCAAGGCTTGAGATAGTTCCTGAGATTCTGGATTGTTCAAGTGCCGCTTATAGGAAGCTCAAGTGCTTGGATAAGAGCCAAGAAGGGGAAACGGATTCAGAAACTCTGTTGCCTAGGCGGGCTACCTACGCCACTTCAGATGTGCTACTCACGCTCAGGCACCATTTCAGCTTCAGCCGGTTTATAGAGGGCAGTCCCAATGATAAAAAGCAGGCACATGTTCCATGATACCACGTCAGCAAAAACTAAATATAGAAACTATCACACACACAATAAGAAGTGTCTTCTAGTAATAAATATTAACTTTTTTCTCTCTCCCTTATCTCTTCCTTTCTTCTCCTCCAGCAACCAAATCAGACGGAGGAGCACACGGCGAGCGCTCGTTTCTCTTCGTTCGTTCTCCGCCAACCAAATCAGACGGAGAAGTAGCACACGAAGAGCACCAGTGCATGCGAAGCCAACAAGCAGAGGCGTGGGCGGGCGCACGGGCCATGCGGGGGGCGGCCAGCACGCGAGGCGAGCATGTCGCTGGTGAGTGCACGCGAGCGCAGACCATGTTGGACGGAGGCGCAGGCGGGCGCGCGAGTCGCTGGGGGCAAGCGCACAACACGGCATGGACGAGCGACGTCGGCGGGCGGGTGCGGCGGCGCCGATGGGCGAGCGAGTGCGCAAGATGGCGTGGGCAAGCGGCGCCAGCGAGCGAGCGCAGACGAGCACACGCGACCGTGGAAGCACCAGCGGGCGCGCGAGGCGCCAATGTGCGAACGTGGCGCTGAGTGGGCGAGCGGGCGCACAGGACAGCCGGCGAGGGTGGACGAGCACGGAGAAGGATCCGACGAGCACTTCCGGTTCCATCTCGGCTAGAAATCACTGGTTTCTTTCCAACGGTGAAATCTTCGTTTTCTCTTGCCTCGGTTCAAGATTAGACGTAGTTTCTCCCACAAGGAACGGTTTCTACTATTTTTCTTCTCTTTCCTTATTAATTAGACTGTCCTCTCAGCTTTTTTGCCTATATGACAAGTCATTAAATGAAGATAGAAACCATCATCAATACCCATTGGGACTGTCCTAACTGATGAGTGCGGCGGCAAACATGAAATGGAATGCCGCTGAGTGGGGCAGACATGTTTACCTGAATCTATCTAACAACCGTTTCTAGAGCCACGATGACAACAGCAACTTGGAGCCATTCTTCGTCGTGTTGTCGAACTGCACGAGCTTACAGGTGGTGGAGGCCGCCTCCGTGGGGATGCGTGGGCAGCTGCCAAGTCGGCTAGGCTCGCTACTCCCAATCAACATTTGGTTCCTCAACCTAGAGTCGAACGCCATCGAGGGCCCAATCCTGGAGTCTGTTGGGGACAGACATAGTCAACATGACATCGATGAATCTGTCGAGCAACTTGCTGAACGGGACGATCCCGACGTCCCTGTGCCGGCTGAAGAACCTAGAGCGGCTTGCACTGTCCAACAACTCCCTAATCGGCGAAATTCCAGCGTGATTCTGTGTGATTATGCCTCACGTTCCACTGTTTAGAAGTTCATGGCTGTTTGATTCTGCCTCACAACCACACTGATAATGCACTGTGGAGCGACGAACGCTGGCCGATAAATTTGTTCTAGATCTTTAGCAGTGTACTATACTGAATCAACTACTTAGCCGATATCATGAGCTTTGGTAAATACAACACGCATCGTGAATATGTTAGATATAGATTGAAAGACATGTTAGCTCCATGATTTTATCGTTATGCTACGGTCTGTGGGACTCAAACTGAACATGTCTCCCACCCCACGGGTACTAATTAATTATAAGTTAGGGTCATCGAGTCTATCAATGTGCTGCAGTCTGCATGATTCTACCCCATGCCCCACTTAGACGGTAGCAGATGTCGGTGTGTCCAATGGTGACACATTGGTGTGTCCGACGTACTCTTCTCTTTTATTGTATATGTTGTGTGCCTGGTCGAACGCTGATGTGAGCGCCTAACGCTTACCTGTCGAGCGTCTGATGCAATATTAAGGCCTCTGTTCACTTCTGATTCAAACACTTGGTGAATGGCTTCGACTTCAATCAATCTTAGGGCCATTTTGTAGCTACCTAGTGTTAAGTTTGACAAGTGTGCACCACACCTAAACTATTAGACTTACCTAGGTCAAGCTACCTGTTTGCACCTCCTTAATAGTACGGACAAAGGTAAAATAAAGTTCTAACAACTAATCCGACATGCCACTCAACTCCTTCAACGTTCGGAACTAGCGGTACTTAACCTTGTCGTCCAACCTTGAAAACCGAAATGATTTCTCATCGATAGGGGGCATGAAAACCATATAGCCCATTGATTGACATTACCATGACCTAACACTCTAATGCCTCTACAAAATATACATTAGTCATAGTAATTAACTGTTGTCATCAATCATCGAAACCCTATCTAGGAGCCTAGATGCTTTCACTCCACACGAGAGAGAGGGTCTCCTTGTTCCCTGCACATTGATACGACAATGTTTCATACTAAAAATAGAGGTCACCGCCTCAAAGGCCACCATGCTTTCACTGGAAGGTGAAAAAGACCTCAAGCACTATGGATCGCCAAGATACAAGGACAGTATGGTCCAATCACTCAAAAACTCTCAAGCTCTAATGCTTAAACATCATGGGTGGATAGAGTGTAAGACAACTGCTCTAACTTGTAACGGCCTTGGAACACTTGAACATCCTCAAGAAAGTGAGACAACGACCTTACATATATAGGCTCATCCCCCCCCTCCTCAAAGAGCCATTGTTAAAAGGAAAAAGTCTCCTTAACCATTCTTCCTCTCCTAACTAGTGGTTGTTTACTTCACCCTCTTACGGTCTCACCTATCAAACCAGATACTATACTATACCTCTTAAAGTATTGAAAACGGTCTAAATAACCCTCTAAGGAAGTTTTGGAAGTAGCTTCTTTGCGTGACATATTACATATGGATGCTAATATAAGTCACCAAGTAGTAGAAAAAAGACTACATAGCCCCTAAGAAGATATCAAATACATTTATGGCGTGTTTGGATTGGATCCCGAGCTGGCTCTAGAACCATCTAGTATCTGAACCTAGCAATTCGTTTGGATTCAAGCATAAAGCCGTGCAGCACCAGGTGATCCTTTCTGCAGTTCATTTCTCAGACTTGGCTCATCTGCCAGAAAAGCAAGAGGCCACCTCGTCCGGAACCATGTTGACCGGAACAATCTAATCCAGCGCGCAAACCAAACAACTTGTTGTTAGTAGCTTGAGTTTTGGTACACAGAGTCAGACTAATAGTAATGCGCTCACTCTGTTTCTAGTTATAAGCTGTTTTAGTTTTTCTATAGGTACATTGCTTTTGTCATGTATCTGAACATAATATATATGGGTGTATAGCAAGATCTATGCGTACCTAAAAATGCGAAAACAATATCTATACCTATCTATAAAGAGAGAAAATTTCAGTCTGCCAATATCTTTCTTCCGTTGCCCGGAAACCTCCGTCCGTGCCCTGTCCGGCTTTAGTTGCCAGGAAACCTCCCTCCGTTTAACGCTGGTAAGAGAGAAAAGGAAAATAGAATGTTTTCTAGGATGTCCAATGCAAAATCTCCTATTACTGTGAAGGATCGCTATTCTCTGTCCCCCGAAAGAATGGCTAGCCTCTGCCGTCCGCTTGTAGAAAAGAATTTTTTTTTCAAGATTCCCAATACAAAATCTCCTATATCCTATTAGTTTAATTCGACTGAAAATTAATAAATATTTAATAATTCATAGAAAAATCTAAAAATTACAAAACAAATTTTGTTCAGCTCCACATATGTAGATCCATGTAGTAAACAAAAAATAGATGCAAAATGTCTGTCCTATTAATTTGTTTTTCTTTTATTCTTTAATTCAGTTCAAAATTGGTAAATGCGTAAAAATTCATAGAAAAATCTAAAAATTACAAAACAAATTTTGTTCAGCTCCACATATGTAGATCCATATAGTAAACAAAAAAATATCATAAATTTTAGTATATTTTTTTGTTGGAGATGCTTGCCTATACTTTTTAGTGTAAAATTGAAATTGTAGTTATCTTGCTCCAATTATTATAAAAATTTTATGGTAGCCTATTTAATGTGATGCTTGATTTGTGGTAAAAGTTTTAGCACCATTCCTGCATATCTCACTGATTTACTAATTTACTTAAATTTATGCTTGCTAAATAGTTTACAATCAATTTAAGTATGTAAAAATATAAAAAAGATGTTTCCACTACCTTTGCACGATGTGTTGTTACGTCATATGAACACTTCATAAGCCTATGTGTTCATAATATACATACATTTAACTGATATATCATATTTTATAGGAATCATAATCTAAATAATAAAACTAAAGCTAGCAACAAACTTCTCATGTTTTAATATAATACTAAAGTATATTAAGAGATAATACTAGAGTAAGATAAGATTTGCCTAATTTCTATTTTTATTATTAAATAAATATGTCTCCGAGCTATATATTATTATAAATATTAACTATCTAATACCATAAATGTCATGGTTATCAATAAAATAAATTATGGAATTTAAATTTTATAAAAATGATAAATATAAATAGACATGTAACATTATGTCATCACTTTCTATGGCTATTTGATATTTTTCTCCCGTTGCAACGCACGGGCATATTTGCTAGTAATTTAAAACGGAGAGAGTAATTAACTAATCTACCTATACTAGAAATTATGTTTTACTAAGTCAAAACGAATAGTTTAGAATGGAGGGTAGCAGATACGCATCAAATTTGTGTGGTTTGGGCCTATTTGGAAAACTAGAAGCCCAATCCTACGCCAACACAGCCATACAGGGAAAACGTCAAAGCCCATCAACTTGCTTCGTCGACCCAAATCAGAATGGAGAATGCGCGAACTCCCCACTTTCCCTGCCGTCACTTGCGTCACTCCTGCCGCCTTTGCTTCGTCTCCGACCCACCTGCGCCTCTCACCCTGCATCGCCAATTCGCGTTGTAGCGTGCCGAGAAATTGGAGTCCCAAATTCAGCAGCACCAACGCGGTGGCAAGCGAGATGGCAGCCGCAAGCGCAGCGGGCGCCATGCCTGAGGCACACGTCCACGTCTGCCATGCCACCGTGATCGGCCGGTCATTGCTAGCGCTAGCCTCACACACCACGATCCACCGCGGCGTGTTTCAACTTTCTACGTCTCCCGTCTCCGTCGCGCCATTCTCTGCTGCGGAGGGAAGCTAGCCAAGCCCGCCACCTGCTCGTGCAAATGCGCAGGACGGCCTGCCATAACGGCAGCGGCCCCTCATCGTACACCACGTAACTCTAGGACGACGAACCACAGTGTCTAGTCTAGCGGGGACCAGAGGGTTGGCAATAGGGGAGCCGAATTCGAGCACTAATTAACTGCACTCAGAGTTTGAGCTAGGCAATTCGACAAGAACAAGGGACACGCTGACACGCAGCTTCATGCTGAGATGAGGGGCGTGCAGGAGCAGCAAAATTTTCTCATGTGCAGGTATGCTGCCAACAAGACCATCCCTTTGACCTCTCCGTAATCTTTTTTTTTCGTGGATCCATGGATCTTTTCTTATTCTTTTACGACCTTCTATGACCACGTTGTATTCCCTACGACCTTAGCAGAAGAAAGAAAAGGCGATCTTCTCTCTCTGAAGTGGATGGCACAGAATTGGCACACATTTACGCGTCGACGGCTATGGCCTATGGGTCACTTCCATCGTAAAGGTCAGAGCTATCAACTGCCAGATCATCTTGTGGATGTATCACTAATTAGGCATTTAACTAGTAGATACTTTGAAGAGATAGCATCGCACTCGGGCCTTGAGCTTTCCGTAGGCATCGCTCGAACTCATCGTCATAGGGTACTCTCGAATGGTGCAAGCGGTATGAATCAGATCAACTACTACTAAGTGCTGAATAGGCTTTTGCTCTCACACAATTTTAGAGTTAGAAACTATACTCTATGTTGCCTATCTACAGAACACGTGTCAGAAACCATTGGAGAACTAGGAATGCTGAGTCTGCTTTATCTGTCAGAAATCATTTCTTTTAATGAATACACACAACTACACAAGATTGTGCCTATTTCTATTAATAAAGAAGAACACATACCTTAACTTAGAAAATTGTGTGTGAACTATTAGTATCTTTATTTTGTCCTGCTGCTGTTCATGGGGATGTGGTGGAACTCTGAATAGAAATAGTGCCTGTGATCTGCTTAACAACCGGCGGATCTGCCAAGGTGGAATAGTGCCAGAAATCTGCTAACTAAGCATGTTTAAGTGAGAAACAACAGAGGACAAACTGGACACCACAAAAATCCCACTAGATTTTGGTAAAAAGGGAAGGCATGATGTACCTATACTATAAACCATTTAACAATGTATCGTTTAGATGTATAGGCTGATCTTTCTAGCCACAGTTCTTTTTGCGCAAAGTGTTAATCATTCTTTGACATTTCTTGGTCACCTAGGCATAAATAACGTGCCATAGGTTGAGCTTTGTGGCCCACCAATTCGTGCATAGCAATTTAAGTAGGCTGATATTTATTAGCTGAGGCGTGGACCAAACCATCTAAAAGCTTATACGTGAATCATGTTTGTCTAGTGAATGCTGGGTTACCCTCTGGTGGGTGTGCATGTTGGGCACAATAAGATGGGAGCATGGGACCATACCCTGGAATATCTCTGATGGAAACAGGGATATCGATGATCTTCCCCTGATATTGGCTGATCATTAAGTCAGATGACTGCAGCATATCCATGACTGAGCAGAACTTTGCCTACATTCTCTGGTAGCCTCGTTTTTCCCGGTCTCAATTGCAAAATTCCCAAACTTCGACCATTCTAACCTTGTGTAAGATATTTTTCAGATAGTTTGACTATCTACCCTCTAAAAACTATCTAAGCTGTATTTTTATTGGGAAAAAAAATTCCAAATTACTCCCATATTTGGTTCAATTTACTCCCTCCAACTATTTCCATTGGTTTAGTTTACCCCTTGACAAGATTTGTTATTTTTGTTTCTCCATATGTATAAGTTGAGTTTTAATATCAACTTTTGTGAGGTAATAGAGGATATCATAAGTTATGTTACCAAAATATATCTTTATTTTTCACCACTATTTTGATAGCTTAGGAAATTTGATAATAAATTAACAGTAGAGATACAATATTGTACAAAACATAATGATGAAAAATCATATTGTATTTTTCTAACACAAAATATGATATCCTCTGTCACCTCACGAAATTTGAAACTAAAACATTTTGCACATAGAGAAATAAAAAAATAAAAATCTCTTTAAGGTGTAAATTGGACCAACTGAAATAGTTGGAGGCAGGAAATTAAACGAGTGTTAATTTAGGGGGTTAGCCAAACTTGGGGAGAGTAGTTTGAACTTTATTTTTGGCCTTCCAACTTGTTGGTTGCATGCAAATATCACATGTGGTGTTACTTCTTTCAGAAATGACATGATAGACTAGCCAGTGAAAAGTCGGATAGCTAATAGCCTAACACCAAGGACCAAATCCAGCATTCCTCTATTTTTGGTCCCTATCTCTGGAAGGGAATGCTGACTGGTGGCCTTTGAACTTATGTCTTTTGAGGATGCAGGATGTTAGGCAAAGTCACCTAGGCTAGCCACTAGTTAACAGTCAAGTTTGAATGTTGAGAAATCTTCAAGAGGAACAACAGGAGGGAGGTGTTGCTCGCTCATTCCTTCTGAAGTTCTCTGTGTTGCTATGTTTCTGAACCTATGGGCTATGGTCACTTCTAAGGTATAGTTTGGATGTTTTGTTCAGCTGAGTCCAGCGAGACATGTACACAGTATCAATACAGTCTGGATTTGATTACGGGAGGTTAAGGGAGTACATCAGAATAGATAGTCTGTGTTTGTCAGTAGTTTAAGAGGATCAGCTTATTAGTTTGGGTTACCCCAAGAAAATATGTAGTCCTCTCCTTTCAACCTTAAAAAAAATACCATGCAAATAGGCATGAAAAGTTTCTCGACACATTGGTGTACATAATGTGATATCATGTAGAATCCTACTAAATCTTCAACTCAAACTCAAAATATACAAGAGAAACCGAAAATACAAATTTGAATGCTCGTTATTATCCTTTCATGATTCCCTGAAAAAGTTATATTTTTTCCTCCTGTCAAAGTCACTGTTTGAATTGGAATTGGAATCTGTTTGGATGCTTGATGCTAGCATACTGCACATCTATGATTTTTCTTCCAACTTTTCATGACTTATTTATTTGGTGCTTCAAAACTTGGGATAGTATTTGGAATGCAGGATGATCCTAATAGCGTCTAAGAAGAAGCTGAAATGCTTGGATAAGGGGGGAAACATATTCTGTTGCCTAGGCCACTTCAGGCGGTGCATGCTCTGAACCTACACCTACTGGCGCTCCGGCTGAGTGCGGCAGCAGACCTGACCTGAAACGAAGTGCACAGCCCTGTTGCCATCCTCCCCGCAATCTCCTGCGCTGTGCTCGCCGGAGCCCACCACCGCTGCGGCGGCCAGACCCGTCACTTTCGCCACCGTCGCTGTCTCCCGGCGCGGCCGCGCACACATGCTCCCCGCCCTCCCCGCGACTGGCTCGCGCGCGCCCCAACCCACTCATCATGCACAAACCGGGTTGAAAAGCCGTGCGTCGTGCGCCGCGCAATCATGGCATCCCGGACGACGTCTGCGGCCTCCATTAGGCCGCCGTTCCAACCCACGGAAGGCAGACCTGCAGCAGCTTCAATGCTTGGCTCTCTCCACTCGCCAGCAGGTGCAGCTCACTTTGGTCGTTTCATAACAAGCTCGACTGATCTCGACTCGATCGAGCTAGCTAGCGGCCGATGACAGAACACATGCCACTGCTATGTAGTAGTAGCAGCTTAGGTGCAATCTAGCTAGCTAATAGGTCTGATCATCGCCATCATCCCCCAGTGTTTTACTAGTGCCATCCGACGAGAAGAGGATGAGGGTCCGCATGGCCATTCTCCTCCTGCTAATCCTCGTCGTCCTCTCCCTCGCCGCGTCGACGTCGGCGGCGGCCAGGAAGGCCGGCGACATGCGGGGGCGGCAGCGACAGATCCTGCTGCAGGAGAAGGCGACTCTGCTAGCCCTGAAGCAGGGGCTCACGCTGCCGTCGCCGGCAGCGGCGGCCTTGGCGGACTGGAATGAGTCCAACGGCAACGTCTGCAGCTTCACCGGTGTCAGGTGCGACTGGCGGCGGGAGCACGTTGTTGGGCTCTCTCTCGCCGACATGGGCATCGGTGGCGCTATTCCACCGGTCATCGGCGAGCTCTCGCACCTCCGGCTCCTCGACGTGTCCAACAACAACATCTCTGGCCAGGTACCGACGTCCGTCGGCAACCTCACGCGACTGGAGAGCCTCTTCTTGAACAACAACGGTATCTCCGGCAGCATCCCTTCAATCTTCAGCGACCTCTTACCACTCCGGACGAGGCTCCGGCAACTCGACTTCTCCTACAATCACATCTCCGGTGACCTTCCGCTGGACCTCGGCAGATTTGGGCAGCTCCAAAGCCTTAACGTCTCCGGCAACAACATCTCCGGCACCGTCCCACCGTCCATCGGCAACCTGACTCTCCTTGAGTACCTGTACATGCATGACAACATCATCTCTGGAGAAATCCCTCTGGCCATCTGCAACCTAACAAGCCTCATTGATCTCGAAGTGTCCGTCAACCATCTGACGGGGAAGATTCCAGCCGAGCTCTCCAACCTCGCACGGCTCCGGACACTCGGCGTCACCTACAACCGTATCACCGGTGCCATTCCGCCGGCCCTCGGCAGCCTTGGGCAGCTCCAAATCCTCAACATCTCCGGCAACAACATCTATGGCACCATCCCTCCGTCCATCGGCAACCTGACTCAACTTGAGTACATTCACATGGATAACAACTTCATCTCAGGAGAGATCCCTCTGGCTATCTGCAACATAACAAGCCTTTGGGATCTTGAAATGTCCGTCAACCAGCTGACGGGGCAGATTCCAGCCGAGCTCTCCAAGCTCAGGAACATTGGAGCCATTGACCTCGGCAGTAACCAACTCCATGGAGGAATACCACCTTCCCTTTCCGAGCTGACGGACATGTTCTACCTCGGACTCCGGCAAAACAACCTGTCCGGGAACATCCCACCAGCTATCTTCCTCAACTGCACAGGGTTGGGCCTCATCGACGTCGGCAATAATAGTCTTTCTGGCGAGATCCCCCGTGCCATCTCGAGCACCCAAGGCTGCTCGTTTGTCGTCATCAACCTCTACTCCAACAAGCTCGAAGGTACACTTCCACGGTGGATCGCCAACTGCACTGATCTGATGACGCTAGATGTGGAGTGCAACTTGCTGGACGACGAGCTGCCTACGAGTATCATCTCGAGCAAGAAGAAATTGTTGTACCTGCATTTGTCTAACAACAGTTTCCGGAGCCACGACGACAACAGCAACTTGGAGCCATTCTTCGTCGCGCTGTCGAACTGCACGAGCTTGCAGGAGGTGGAGGCCTCCGCCGTGGGGATGGGTGGGCAGCTCCCAAGTCAGCTGGGATCGCTGCTCCCGATCAACATTTGGCACCTCAACCTGGAGCTGAACGCCATCGAGGGCCCGATCCCGGAGTCTGTTGGGGATGTCATCAACATGACATGGATGAACCTGTCGAGCAACTTGCTGAACGGGACGATCCCGACGTCCCTCTGCCGGCTGAAGAACCTGGAGCGGCTCGCGCTGTCCAACAACTCCCTGACAGGCGAAATTCCAGCGTGCATTGGCAGCGCCACGAGCCTCGGCGAGCTGGATCTGTCGGGCAACATGCTGTCAGGGGCCATCCCCAGCAGCATCGGGAGCCTTGCCGAGCTCCGGTATCTCTTCCTGCAGGGAAACAAGCTGTCTGGGGCCATACCTCCGAGCCTCGGCCGGTATGCCACTCTGTTGGTCATCGACCTCTCTAACAACAGCTTGACCGGGGTGATACCAGACGAGTTCCCCGGCATCGCCAAGACGACGCTATGGACACTGAACCTGTCGCGCAATCAGCTTGGGGGCAAGCTGCCGACTGGCCTCAGCAACATGCAGCAAGTGCAAAAGATCGACCTGTCCAGGAACAACTTCAACGGTGAGATCTTCAGCCTCGGGGACTGCATTGCCCTGACGGTGCTCGACCTGTCACACAACTCGCTTGCCGGCGACCTCCCGTCGACACTCGACAAGCTGAAGAGCCTCGAGAGCCTCGACGTCTCGAACAACCACCTGAGCGGTGAGATCCCCATGAGCCTGACCGATTGCCAGATGCTGAAATATCTCAACCTGTCATACAACGACTTCTGGGGCGTCGTCCCCAGCACCGGCCCTTTCGTGAATTTCGGCTGTCTCTCCTACCTCGGCAACCGTCGCCTCTCTGGTCCGGTGCTGAGGCGTTGCAGAGGGCGCCACCGCTCGTGGTACCAGTCCCGGAAGTTCTTGGTCATCATGTGTGTCTGCTCAGCGGCTCTGGCGTTCGCGCTGACGATCCTCTGCGCCGTCAGCGTCCGTAAGATCCGTGAGCGGGTCACGGCAATGCGGGAGGACATGTTCAGGGGCCGCCGTGGCGGCGGCTCGTCGCCGGTGATGAAGTACAAGTTCCCACGGATCACGTACAGGGAGCTGGTCGAGGCCACCGAGGACTTCAGCGAGGACCGGCTCGTCGGGACGGGCAGCTACGGCCGGGTGTACCGCGGCACGCTGCGCGACGGCACCATGGTCGCCGTGAAGGTGCTGCAGCTCCAGACGGGGAACTCGACCAAGAGCTTCAACCGCGAGTGCCAGGTCCTGAAGCGCATCCGGCACCGGAACCTCATGCGCATCGTCACGGCGTGCAGCCTGCCGGACTTCAAGGCGCTGGTGCTGCCGTTCATGGCGAACGGCAGCCTCGAGCGGTGCCTCTACGCGGGGCCGCCGGCGGAGCTCAGCCTTGTGCAGCGGGTCAACATCTGCAGCGACATCGCCGAGGGGATGGCGTACCTGCACCACCACTCGCCGGTCAAGGTCATCCACTGCGACCTCAAGCCGAGCAACGTCCTCATCAACGACGACATGACCGCGCTCGTCTCCGACTTCGGCATCTCCCGGCTCGTCATGAGCATCGGCGGGGTGGCCAACACCGCCGCCGACGTCGGCGCCTCCACCGCCAACATGCTGTGCGGCTCCATCGGCTACATTCCCCCAGGTACGTGGCACCCAATGGCACGATATATATCTTCTCCTAATCAGTCCACTGCTCCGGCTGATCGTTCCTGAATCCTGGGTGGTTCTCGATGGATTCAACTGAAGAGTACGGCTACGGATCGAACCCGACGACAAAGGGCGACGTGTACAGCTTCGGCGTGCTGGTGCTGGAAATGGTGACGAGGAGGAAGCCGACCGACGACATGTTCGACGCCGGACTGAGCCTGCACAAGTGGGTTAAGACCCACTACCATGGCCGCGCCGACGCAGTGGTCGACCAGGCACTGGTGCGCATGGTCCGGGACCAGACGCCTGAGGTGAGGAGGATGTCGGACGTGGCCATCGGCGAGCTGCTGGAGCTCGGCATCCTCTGCACCCAGGAGCAGGCGTCCGCGCGGCCGACAATGATGGACGCAGCCGACGACCTGGACCGGCTCAAGCGGTATCTCGGCGGCGACACCACGGCCACCTTCGCGTCATCGCTGGGATTCTCCTCCACCACGCTTGAGGTTGAAGACATCGATTGACCAGTAGGAGCAGCTATATACTAATTAAGGATTTGTACGTGATGCATATACGTGCATAGCTAGCATTCCTCCAGGACCAGGAGGTAATTAAGGTATGGTTTTATTTTTAAACGGATGCAAAACCATAGGATTAATTCTTTGAAGGTGTCTTCTGATTGATGTAATGTAAGCCTTGGTCATTGATCTATCTACGTGACTACATATGGTTTCTGTTCCACAAGGATCGGAGTTACTAAATTGCTTGCTAGCCTGTTTTTCTTTCTGAACTCTGCATGTCTAATATTTTGTTCAGTGTTGTGTATATCATAGCACCTGAATAATTTGAAGCTCCTCAAGCAAGATGGTCCACACAAATAGCCCTTTTTTGTAACGTTTGTTTCTTTTCTGCCTTAACATTATTTTTTTTCGAATAGTTTTTGTTTATTTGTTACAAAGCAAGGTGTCCATGCTTTTTTCATCATCTTATTTATGTTGCATTTCTATGTAACACTTTTTCGTGAGTGGAGGAAATTAGATTAAATACAAAAATCGTTTTTTGTTGTAATAACATAGTTATTCTTTAATCATACTTTTGTCTGGGAGTTTGAGTTACACTAACAAAAAATCCTTCGATTTTAGAAAAAGATATATGAGTTAACATATTAGTCTTCTATTACTAATTCAACCGATGCAAACTAACTTATGTTTGTGCAATTCCTTCCAATGTCAAATCAAGGTAGCCTTTAGTTTTCTCTTGGTTGACTTTGTACACCTATGAAATCCAACTTTTCTTTGTAACTGTTCATTTCCTTGGCCCCTCTTGTAAATTGAAATTTTCTAATTTGTCTCCTATTTGTACTAATTATAATTTATATGAATTATTTATATCAAAGCAGCGTTCAGTTTTCTTTTGTATGCAGTTTTCATTTTTGAATTTACCTATTTGTACTGATTGTAATTTGTATGAACTCTTTATATAGTTTTATTTATTCCTAATTCTTCTCCAATTTTTCTGAGTTTTATCTGGATTTGCACTTTACTAATTATGCCTACATCATTACATTGTATAATTTGCAGTTCTTTAGTTTATTATATTATTCTGATTTTACTATTTATGATTGTATAAGGCATAGACTCTTTTGTTTATTCTAATTAAACTGTTACATTAACATAAATTTAACGGTATAGGTTATTATAATTTTTTCAATTAATCTCGTAATTTATAATCACTCTTGATGTAAATGATGGCTTCTTTTAATATTGTTGTTATGAGATAATAGATGATGACGCATGCATCAAGGATTACGACATGCACCTACATACGTGCATAGGCTTTACAAAAGATTAGCATAGGCATCATATAGTGTACCTGCATACAGATTGAGATTTTCAGTCTGAAAGTGTGGCCTATGAGCATATATAAAATAAAACGAGCAAGGCCGGTGCCAAAGTTGGATGGAAAGTTGCCTGCGTACGTGAAATGTGATTCGGATAAACCGAGCGTGCGTTGGAGCACATTGTGAGCATAGAGGCTGGTTCCAAGTAGCAATGCCTAAACTGGACCAGACTAGCAAATTAAATATAATATTTTCTAGTGGTGGTGATGGATGATTGGATGTTGAGTATATGCAATGATGCACGGCGTCTGCAGCTGATACAAGAGTCGTCTTGTGCTCTTTAGCCAAATCCGATCCAATGGGGCCAATGGTCCACTTCTGATGTTTCTCATTGGGTGTTTACGACAGTAGTTTGGATGCGGAGAGATGAGAGTAACCATTATGGATAAGGTCAAGCACATTGTGGATATATATCTCCAAAATGTTGAGAAGTTTGAATCTTGTGCATCCATATATATCTTGCAGGTGAGAAACTAATAATTCAATGTGTATACAATATACATACATGATGTGTGGTGTGTGCGCCACCATTCACGCCATATGTATGTGTCATGTGTGTGCATTGAGGTGATGTTTCAACTAAAACCACACTAATTAAGCAAACATGGAGGCGCCATATACAAAAGGAAATTCGAATATGGGTGCAAAAAATACATAGACTAATTGATAACTAAAATGTATTACAATCGGACAAACATGTATGAGTGGTGTTTTAGAATACGAACAAACTAGTGAGAGCAGAGACAGATATTTCGATTAGTTGTGGGCTCTATATCTTAACTCTTTTTTTTAAAAAAAAGTTACTATTATGTGATACTCACCGGATTGAGATTATCTGACAAATCTACCAGTCATTCAGTGGTGGTTTTCTCTCATAATAAATCAGCGAATATTACTTTCAGCCATTAGCTTTTCAGCTAAGCGAAACATGCTTGGCCAAAGTAGCCACTTGTTGCTGGCACCAAGGTCTCAAAACCACTAGAAAAGAATCATCTAGGGAACTCCGTCAAACAATACAATATGTTGATTCCCACCATGGCCAGAGCCCAGAGCAAAGGGTTAAGATATCACCTTCTTCTCAAAACAACTTCAAATATAGAAAAATTATTCTTCTCTAAATAGCTAAGGTCACAAAGATCATGGAATTCAATGTACCCTATTGTGTGTAAAGATGGCAACAGTTCAGCTTGTTCATTTTCATTTACAATATGAAAAATATACTTGAATTCAACACTCATCGATTCAGATTTTTTTGCTTTGTTCACGAGTTGTGGTATGGATATAAGTGATGCATTATCACACTAACTCTTCTTTGTCACAAGGAACATTAATCATATCAAAGTGTAATAAAGGAAAATCAGTAACTGGTTTCACGATTGATTGCTCTAATAGCAAGATTAGTGGACAAATGTAGTTCAACTAAAGCATGCTCACCTTGATTTATGTTACAACCATCTGACTTACCTTTGAGGACTTCTTTGGATGACATAGTTTTCAAAAACTGAAGTATCATAAAACTACAGTTTTATAAGCTAACATACAAAATTATATATGGTTTAGAATTAAAAAGATCATGAGCGAAGTTTCTAAAACTCAAAAAAGGCTATAGTTTTTTACAAAACTATGGTTTCTCAAGATTTGTTGTATCTAAACACCTAGTAGCTTTTAAACACCAAAGTATTTATAAAACTATAGTATTTCTCTAATACTTTAAAAATACTTTGTATCAAAATAGAACCTAATGGTTTAGATTTGTCATAAGCTAAATCATTTTAATTTTGATTAAATTTATAAAAATATAATTTATGATACCAAATAAATATTAGATTTCTCATAAAATATATTTTCATATTTGACCTATTTGATGCCATCAGCATTGATGTATTTTCCTATAAATTAAGTCAAATTTAAATTGGTTTGATTTAGGATAAAACCAGCAAGAGGGAGTAAATAATCATGTTGCATAAATTGAAGAAAATATATACGGATAAAGAAGTTATCTTCTTCTCAGTTTTAATCATCTTAGCGTACATATGCCTTGGAAGCCCAGTTTAGCCCATATAAAAATGTTTAATGACGTGTCCTATCCAATCAAAGTAGGCCATTTAGCCTCAAAAACAAAATGGTACCTTATTCGAGCAGGCCCAACTAGTGCAATAGTTGAAGTTTTGTTTCTGTCGCAAATTGGATTACAGCCCAATTTACTAGTTAAAGTGACGCCTCCTCGCTTAGAAAATACTCCCTCCATTTATTTATTTCTTTCGTCTAAGTAAAAAAAATTTATTCAAAAATCTCGCTTGTGATTTACCTATATTTTATTATCTTTTTTACTGCTCATTAGCTACCGCTTGTCTTCACTCTGTTGTTTATTGATTATTCCTTGCCTCAGTTTGCGATGATTAAATACAAACTAAGTATTTTTGCTCTGCTCCTTGGTCATTATGCCAAAAGCTAAAACGATAAAGATGAATGAACAGAGAGAATATGAAGACAACAAAAGAATTAATATTTTAGAAACTAGAAAAATATTCTGCGTGTTGCTGCAGAAATAGCATGTGAAATTATACTATTTATATTTACTTATATGGACAAATGAAATTATAATACATGTTAGTATTTGATTTTTTAGCACTCTAACGTCCATCCATCCTAAAAAAAGTCATATTTTAGATTTGTCCTATAGTCAAATTATTTCAAATTTAACCAAATTTATATATAAAAAATTACTAATATTTGCTAAATAAATATTGTTAAATTTATCATGATATATATCTTTATATTCTAACTATTTGGTGTTATAAATATCGATATTCTTTCATGTAAATTTGGTCTCGCTACATTTATTGGTCTCGCTACATTTGTTGGTTTCCACCAATTTGTCAACGCCTTCTCCCGATCTGCTGGTCAGCAGGTCAGCTCTCAACTTCACCTTCCCAGCCTTCAAGTCTTCCCCAGTCCACTCCATCTCCATCCCCCACGAGCTCCATAAACTAATCTCAGATGTCAAGCTCGCTTCAAATTCTTAAATCCAACCCCATTTGCATCTGAGCACGAACGCGCATTGCTCCAGAACTCGCCTAGCAAGAAACCATCAAGAAGGGAAGGGAGCTTAGGCACCGGTCAAGAATCCAAGAAGGCAAGAAAAGAACCATGCTGGAAGATGACGCCGCCATGGACGCGGATAGCCTCGTCGGCCAGGACCCGACGTCGGGGGCGCGGCCAAGCGGCGGGGAGCGCGACTGGGCGGCGGCCGTGCTGAAGCCGGTGCGGTGGATGCGGATGCTGTGCCGGGAGCTGGGCGCGACGTTCGTGGCTGGGGTGGTGCTGGTGTACGGCCTCAGCCAGGGCTTCGCCGGCTCCTTCTTCCGAGTGGCGTCGGACTACTACTGGAAGGACGTGCAGCGGTTGCAACCGGCCACTGTGCAGTTCCTCTCCGTCTTCTTCTTCATTCCATGGGTGCTCAAGCCGCTCTGGGGGATCATGACCGACGTCTTTCCCGTCTGCGGGTACCGCCGCCGCCCGTACTTCCTCTTCTCAGGTCAGCCGGCCGGCCGGGAATCAATCCTCAAGGCATTTTTTTTTTCAAAGGATTCGTCTTCAAAGCCATCTTTTTTATCTGTTGCCATCGTTATGTAGTAGGTATTAATTTCAGTTATATGCCTGCGTATAAACAGATTTCATTTTCCCCACAAGGATTTACCAATGCTTACTGTTAGGGCCCTTTTGGATTTGGATATGTTAATTGGTTACAATTGTTTATGCTCTTGATAAATAACGGCTTGACCATTGCTGTGGTGGTTGCTGAAAAACATGGCTCTAATTCAGCTTAACCATTGCTGGATGTGGCCTTTGTGAGTCTGAAAGGGATTTTGTAAATGTGGATGAGAGTGTTTCGACTGTGACATACCATTGTGGAGTAGGTTTGAATCCTTGGCAGTGTGTGCATTGTTTATTGAATGTTGATCTTAATTAGTCGGTGAAAAATTATGAGTGAGGTAGTGTTTGCCTCCTTTTGGGGTAAGATTATTTAGTACATGTCACTTTCAGCTTGTTTACCATTTTCAGAACAGTTTTCATGTTTCCAATCTAAGTCTTATCTATAGTTGTGTGTAGTAGAGTCTTCTTTCCATGCCTACAATTTTGAAAAGCTCCGTCACTCCGTGTGAGTATTCATCTGTGTAATTTGTACCTATTCAATTTATTTGGGTGTTATTATCCTGCTATTAATTAGAGTGTACGCAAGCTACACCTAAACTCTTGGCTTCTGACCCCACCCCCCCCCCCCCCCCCAATCGCACCCAATCTCCCCTTTTTGTGAGGGAATCCCCCCTCCCCGGTCGGCAGTAAGGTTTTATTTTCAGATACCAATTCTCAGAATGACGTGACTGTAACATACGATGCCATAAAATTTAATTGGAGTTAGTTTTTTTACATTCTCTTCTAGTAGCATGGTTGTACGGTGAAAATAGGAGACAAATGCAAAGATGATTGTTAATACTATTGCTTTATTATGACTCCAAAGATATTTAGTAGATTACAGGTTATAAGTGCATATTTGGTTTATTTTAACCAAATACATGGGACTGTAGGAGTTATGATTTGTCAGAGAGATCAATAGTTGTAGCAACTGTAGACATTTCTTATGGGAAATGGCAAGGTTCCCTACTGGCACATAGCAACTGTAGGCTTCACTGATAAATCCTTGTTTACTTTTCATGATGGTAGGAATACTTGGAACGGTTTCAGCTGCTATTGTTGCAATAACTGTTGGATTGCCAGTGAGTTCTGCTGTACTTTGCTTGGTGGGAATCTCAACAGCAGTCGCCATTGCTGATGTAACAATAGATGCTTGCATTGCAAAGAATAGTATTGATAAGCCGGCGCTGGCTCCAGACATGCAGAGCCTTTGTGCATTTTCATCATCTCTAGGTGCACTTGTTGGGTATGCTACAAGTGGCATGTTTGTCCATCATCTTGGAGCACAGGTCAATTTCTGTCCAAATGCTCTATTTTGCTAAGTTTCATCCATGTCTGTTGGTTCAGTGAGAAATTATATGTTTAATGACTTTTGGCTTAAATGTAGGGTGCGTTAGGTGTTATGGCTATAGCTCCTGCCACAGTGGTTTTCCTTGGATTTTTCATATATGAACTGAAAGCACGTCAACATAATGTTAAAGAGAAGGTATGTTGATGAGCAATCTTTCACCATTTAGTTATGATCATATTACTACTTCATTATATCAAATATGATGTTCTATCTGGCACCATCTCATGCGGCTTGGTTTGTCCAAGCTGAATTGTGTTATTCTACATTATTCTTCCAGAATACTATCCTAGTAAAGTTTTAGAATAAAATAATTCTGATGCTTCAGAAATTGAAATTCTTCAGGTAATCGTTAAATAAATTAATGAATTCTCTGTTGAACCAGAAGTGAACCTAGCAAGTTAACTGAAGAGAGTGGCGATGCATATGTATGTGGATGGGTGAGTGGGGACAAGAATTCATGTACACAACGTCGTAGTGATGAAAGAAACATGAAGAATACAGAATAACTTGATTTCTCACTGATATGCTAATGAAATGCAGGTTTTGAACAAGGTTAGTGGCGCAGTGAAAGGAATGGTTCGGACTATAAGGTATCCAGTAGTGTGGAAACCATCTCTTTACATGTTCCTTTCGCTGGCTCTGAGTATCAGCACCCATGAGGGGCAATTCTACTGGTATACTAACAAGACACCACCTAATCCTGGATTTTCACAGGTAAAAGTCTGTTTCCTTGCCTGCTTGATGTGATTGCTAATCAGTAGATCTGTTGAACAGAGCAATAGTAAATCTTTCTTTTCGAGAACAGAACAATGTTAATCTTGATCTGCATCATAATGGCCTGGTCCTGCACGATCTGAAGTCTGTGGCATGGATGACCCAAAGATGCGGTCTGTTCTGAAAAATGGATCTGCAGTTAAAAAATAAAATGAGACCAACCTATGAGGAACTAGATGGTTTTTTCATTAATTAAGAACAAAATAGGCACCCGAATTCGAGTTGAAGATGAAGGCGGACCTAGGTGGTTAGATGCATGACTACAAGTACCATCCAACTAGTTGAGTTAGGCTCACTTTGAATCTGCGATTCATATTAGTGAACATATTCTGTGTAGGGAAGCCATATTTGTTGTTTTGTACTGCCCTGCATCATAATGGCCTGGTCCTGCACGATCTGAAGTCTGTGGCATGGATGACCCAAAGATGCGGTCTGTTCTGAAAAATGGATCTGCAGTTAAAAAATAAAATGAGACCAACCTATGAGGAACTAGATGGTTTTTTCATTAATTAAGAACAAAATAGGCACCCGAATTCGAGTTGAAGATGAAGGCGGACCTAGGTGGTTAGATGCATGACTACAAGTACCATCCAACTAGTTGAGTTAGGCTCACTTTGAATCTGCGATTCATATTAGTGAACATATTCTGTATAGGGAAGCCATATTTGTTGTTTTGTACCGCCAGCAACCCATTGTGTCTTTAACTGCAAGTCAATTGTAGACATGCCGGATCCTCACAAATGGTTAGGTTGATGCTGTAATTACTGTGGTCATACATGTGAGGTGGGTATGAGGTCGACATGACATATGATCATCTTCACTTTTCATCTAAATTCCTTGCTTCCCACCTTTTAATCTCCGAATGCAATGCTTCATCTCTATCCTTATAACGCCAAAAGGGCATGAGAGATTGAGAGGAAAGTATCAAAACCTTGTTTGGATCACCTAAAACTAAAGTTAGGTGGACTAAAATTTAGTTGTACTGAAGTTTAGTGTATACCATCTTTAGTCTAGTGTGTTTGGATACATGGACTAAGAGTAGACTCATGGCTACCTTTTAGTCCACTTTAGTCTACATTTGTCAACTAATGGACTAATGGTTAGTTCTAGTAGGAACTAAAGTCTAGTTAACTTTTAGTTCTTCATCCTAGATTCAAGCCGTAACCTCAAGTTGTATATCAAGGCGCTAATCAACAACACCACCTCAGTCATCATGGCAGAGGCGGCTGCCTTGGCTCTTGCAGCCTTGGTCTCCACTATGCTTCAGATTGAGGAAATTTCTTATCTCACTGACAGCCAGCTTCTAGTGACCTATCTCAATGGTCCTGATCTCCGAAATCCACCTCATTGGGATGTCAAGCCTTTCACTGAAAGATTCTTATCTTCAGTGGCCAATAGAAGAATCCAGGTGCTCAAAGTTCAAAGAGATATGAACGCCACAGCTCACATTTTAGCCAATCAAGCATTTAGATCCTCTAAAGATCTTTGTAACTCAGTTAATGTATCTTGTTCAAACGCCTCTCATGGATGCAGCTGCCCCTCACAGTTGGCGCTGCAATGTGTATCCTATGAACCTTTTAGGATTATTGCAGCAAGATGCTGCTAATGAATTGTTTGCCCTTTGTCAAAAAAAAAAAAACTTTTAGTTCACATGTTTGGATACCTAGGCCTAATTTAGGTGACTAAAGTTTAAAGTTTAGGTGGGGATATCGAAACAGGCCTAGGTACAACACCAATCACTAAAGTAAACTGAAACTAACAAAAGCAAGATCGAACTGAAAGAAACCCAGATAAAAAAGCTGCCCTCGTGTGGTCCCACCAATATTGCTTGCTCAATAATGCTGTCCTGAATGTCCCTAACAGATGCCTATGATGAACTGGTAAACTACATTATCCTATGTTTTTTCAAAATTTCTTTCTTCTTATTTTAGCCTCGAATGTTAATCAAGTCTGGGTTGCTCTGTAGAAATGTTCTGTGCAGTAAAGTACCCAGTATAGACAGTAAGTTATGAGAGTCTTTTAGCACCAATTAAATATGACGACTCTGTCATGATTCTTCAAAAGAAAAGTTTTGAATCTTGAATGAACAAACAAAAACTTCCAAAAACCAAGTGCTCTTGGTGGGAAAAAAAAACACTCTGCAAATGCCAAACAGAACATTATTAGGGCATCACTGTCATGAGAACAATACAACAGATGCATGAAAAATCATTGTTTCACCCCCACCTCCATCTCCATGGATGCAGGAATTCGTCGGGCTGGTCCACGCCATCGGCGCGGTGGCGTCCATGCTGGGCGTCGTCGTCTACCACAAGTGGCTCAAGGACTACCCGTTCCGGAGCATCCTCCTGTACGCGCAGCTGCTGTACGGCGTGTCGGGGCTCCTGGACCTCACCTTCGTGCTCCGGTGGAACCTGGCGCTGGGCGTCCCCGACGCGGCGTTCGTGACCCTGGAGGAGTGCGTGTCCCGCGTGGTGGGCCGCGTCCGCCTGATGCCGATGATGGTGCTGAGCACCAGGCTGTGCCCGCCGGGCATGGAGGGCACCTTCTTCGCGCTGCTCATGTGCATCGACAGCCTCGGCGCGCTGGCGGCCAAGGCCGGCGGCGCGGCGGCGCTGCGCGCGCTGCGGGTGACCAGGACCGACTTCGGCCGCCTCTGGCTCGCCGTGCTGCTCAGGAACGTGCTCAGGCTCGCCACGCTCGCCGCCATCGGCCTCGTGCCCGCCGCGGGGCAGACAGACGTGCTGCTGGTGCCAAGCGAGCTCGGTCTGGTGCTGGTGAGCTCGCCGGCTAGTGTGGCCGACGACGAGGACGAAGAGAGGCTGCAGCTGGCGATGCTCACTTCACACACTGACGACGACGATGTATAATAATGATCCAACACGTTATCGTATACAAAAAGAGATTGACTGATCCACTGGATGATCTTGAGCATCGTTACTTTCGCTCCTGTCAAACAGCACATACTCTAGCATCCTCGATTCCACATCGAGCATCGATCTCGCGTCGCACACATGGCACATGCTGCTTGCTGTTACGCACGATGGACTCTCGCCTCTTGTCGAGAACAGTTCTTCAAATCAGGATTCCTACACTACACTTTGCATCCGGAAGCAGTTTTCACAAGTTGTTAGCCCAATTACAGCTACGTTTCTTCTTCTTCTTCTTCTTCTTCTTCTTCTTCTTCTTCTTCTTCTTCTTCTTCTTCTTCTTCTTCTTCTTCTTCTTCTTCTTCTTCTTTTTTTTTTCTTTCTTTTTGTCTCCTCTATTTGTTTTCCACGAAAGGAGCAAGAAATTCAATTTGTTTCGACGAAAGGAGCAGGAAATTTCTCAACGTCGAAGTAACATGTACACCCTTTTTCTTTTGCGACGAATGTAACATGTACACAGTAAAGTAAATAAAAATACTTGATCCTTTTCACTTTTTATTTCTGTCTTTGACGAGAGGGGACATTGATCATTATTTTTCTATTAGCATATATTCATAGGTCTATAATACATTAACAAAGTTCTAAAAATTACTTTTCGTGACAAATGAAAACATAGTTTTCTTATATTTTTAAACTACATTCTGAATGCAGTATTATGGCCATGTTTAGATCTCTCCAGCTTTTGCTAGTTTTTAACAATCTGGCTTTTGGAAACTAGGCGGAATCCAAACATACCAGTTTTTGCTGTCAATTTTCGTCAGATTCTTAAAAATCAAGGAACCTGTTGATACTAGTTTTTATCAGTTTCTTGTGACTCATAAAACAATGAATAAAATTAGATTCTTTAAAAACTAGGGGATTCAAACACCCCTACTAGTTTTTGCTCGTAATCTAAGTTTTAGAAACTAGAGGCAAAAACTGGTTTCTAAGAATCCCGAAACTGATCCAAATCAGGACAGACACAGTCCATATGGAAACCGGAAAAGAATTTGCGTTGTTGACAAGAAGAATGGCTGCATGCATGATCACATTCATGATGATCACAGCGGGTGGTGTTTGGAGCATTTTTGGACTTTGTTGAGACCGGCCGGTCTCTTGCGTTGCAGAGTTGCAGTGTCATGTCGTCATGCGCGAGTTGTTGTTGTATTACGGCCAGAACCAGAACCAAGTAGAGTAGTAGAGCGGACAGATCCAGCGATCAATCCCATCCCAATCCCCCAATTACTCTTCTCACATGGCGATCGATTCGCCCAATGTGTTGTTACACCAGAGTACCAGTCTACCAGACCAGACTCAGACTCGTCCCGAGCATCACATGCGTGCGTGCGTGCGATCGAGAGGTTCGTCTCGTCTCGTCTCGCCACGCACGCACTGTTCCTTCAATTCCATTTGCTTTGCTTGCTCGTTCGGAACCCCCCCCCCCAATTTACGCGCGCATCAATCCTACTCCAAGTACTGCAGTGCAGTGCAACGCGGACGGCGGCACGGCCTGTGTCGGGGTCGGGGGTCGTCTTCCTCCTCTTGGCATCTTCTTCTCGGCCGTGCTACAGTGTGCGCCGGACAAAGGCAAGGCAAGGCAAGGCTGCGTCGCTGAACCCCTCGCCCCCGTCGCGCCTCGCCCTTCCTGACGCAGACATTAATGTCACTTACGCCCGGTTTTCAATGCGTCCACCCACGCACTCTGACGACGACTAAAACTCCGATCCCCCGCCCGCCTCTTTTTCCTCACCACGAGATACTCTTCCTCCCTCCTCCATGTCTACTGCTACTGCTAGCAATAAAGAAAACGTGTCAGCACCGAGGGGCCGGCCGGCTCCACCAGCTCAGCTCAGAAAGAGAGGAGGATTAAGGAGAGAGAACAGAGGGAATAGAGAGTACGTCTAGGAGTGAGCGAGAGATGAGAGAGAAGGGCCGTGTGGCGTGCGTGTGTGAGCTGCGCTGTGAGCACTGTCTGGTGCTGCGGCCAAGCAAGAGGACATGCATGTGAAGCCCCGCCCCCAATAATTCCTCTCCTCACCCACACAAAGGCCACAGCTAGCGAGTACAGGTACACCACCACCACCCCCGACCCGACGGCCAGCCGCCAGCTGCTGCGCCTTTGTTCCCATGCGCCGCAACAAGCCTCCCTCCTCTCACTTGCTCACGCCATCAAGAATCTTCCCCCCCCCCCCTCTTCCTCCTCGCTCCTCCTGCCTGGCCTCTCTCTCCCCTCTCCTCCCTCCTGTGAGTGAGTGAGCTGGAGCCGAGCGGCTAGCGGAGCGAGTAATGGCATGGGGAGCTTGCACTGCTGCGCTCCTGCTGCTGCTCCTCCTCGCCGCCGCCGCCGCCACCGCAGCAGCAGGTGGTAATGGCGGCGGCGTGCATTGCCTTCACCTTGAGGAGGACGGGAGCCGGCACCGGCACCAGCACCACCTCAGCAGGAGAGCCTTGCGGCAGGGGAGGCAGAGGCACCCGCACCACCTGAGGTCAAGTAAGTTTTTCTCTTTCTCCGTTCCATCTCCCTGCTGCCCGGTTTCTCCGGTGTTCTTGGATGGAATGGAAACAAGAGGAATCAATGGCCGGCTTGGGGTTGCGGCCTTCGGGGGGACACCGGACACCAGAAAATAATGGTTTCAGCCAGTGCCAGTCCGTCCCAATGCACATGCTTCTGCCAGCAGCACCAGCAATGGCCATCTGCCTGACTGCCTCTGTTCATAACCATAGATTGTTTTTTTTTCTGTTCCTGGTGAAGCGGTTGCCGACTGACTCGGCTCACTTCCGTTCTGGAAGCAAATGTATTGGATTTGGAAACTCTGCAAATGCTAATATTAGAAGGTGGGGGGCAAAAAAGAGAGCTTATTTGGAAAGCGGCAATCAGAAAGAGCGACCGAGCGAGCTCGCTCGTCTTGCCATGGATATGGTGGGACTGACTGCGCGAGGAATGGCTGGCAATGCGATTTCCATGGTGTTTTTTCAGTTTTTCGGGGTCAGGGCTCTGCTGCCACTGCCAGAAGTAGCACGTCCCAAGTACTTTTTGATGTGCGTGGATTACATAAACAACTATCAGAATAGTAAATTACTAGATTTCCATTCCATGTGGTAGGTGGTGGTGAGTGACACCACGCCGTCACGCAATTTCTCAGCTTCCCTGACTTCACCGTCTCATCCTCACGGTGTGTGTGTGTGTGTGTCCACTGTCGGTTTTGTATGTTTGCGACGTACGTCCAGGAGCCGTGGGTGGCGCCACGGTGCTCGAGCTCAGGCACCGCAGCTTCAGCTCCGCGCCGCCGGCCAGTAGCAGGGAGGAGGAGGTGGACGGCCTCCTGTCCACCGACGCCGCGCGCGTGTCGTCGCTGCAACGGCGCATCGACAGGTACAGGCGGCTGATGATCACCTCGTCGGCCGAGGTGGCGGTGGCGGTGGCCGCGTCCAAGGCGCAGGTGCCCGTCACCTCGGGCGCCAAGCTCCGGACGCTCAACTACGTGGCCACCGTCGGGCTGGGCGGCGGCGAGGCCACGGTGATCGTGGACACGGCCAGCGAGCTCACCTGGGTGCAGTGCGCGCCGTGCGAGTCGTGCCACGACCAGCAGGACCCGCTCTTCGACCCGTCCTCGTCGCCGTCCTACGCCGCCGTGCCCTGCAACTCCTCCTCCTGCGACGCGCTGCAGCTGGCCACGGGCGGCACGTCGGGCGGCGCCGCGGCGTGCCAGGGCCAGGACCAGTCGGCGGCGGCCTGCAGCTACACGCTCAGCTACCGCGACGGCTCCTACTCCCGCGGCGTGCTGGCGCACGACAGGCTGAGCCTGGCCGGGGAGGTCATCGACGGCTTCGTGTTCGGCTGCGGCACCAGCAACCAGGGCCCGCCGTTCGGCGGCACGTCGGGCCTCATGGGGCTCGGCCGGAGCCAGCTCTCGCTCGTCTCCCAGACCATGGACCAGTTCGGCGGCGTCTTCTCCTACTGCCTCCCGCTCAAGGAGTCCGACTCGTCGGGGTCCCTCGTCATCGGCGACGACTCGTCGGTGTACCGGAACTCGACACCGATCGTGTACGCCTCCATGGTGTCCGACCCTCTCCAAGGTCCCTTCTACTTCGTGAACCTGACCGGGATCACGGTCGGCGGCCAGGAGGTGGAATCCTCGGGCTTCTCGTCCGGCGGCGGCGGCGGCAAGGCCATCATCGACTCCGGCACCGTGATCACGAGCCTCGTGCCGTCGATCTACAACGCCGTCAAGGCCGAGTTCCTGAGCCAGTTCGCAGAGTACCCGCAGGCTCCGGGGTTCTCCATCCTCGACACGTGCTTCAACATGACCGGGCTCAGGGAGGTCCAGGTGCCCAGCCTGAAGCTCGTGTTCGACGGCGGCGTGGAGGTGGAGGTGGACTCCGGCGGCGTGCTCTACTTCGTCAGCAGCGACTCCTCGCAGGTGTGCCTCGCCATGGCGCCCCTGAAATCCGAGTACGAGACCAACATCATCGGCAACTACCAGCAGAAGAACCTGAGGGTCATCTTTGACACCTCGGGCTCTCAGGTTGGTTTTGCACAGGAGACGTGTGGTTATATTTGACTTGACTGGGACTGAGACTGGATGCATGGGCATGGGGGCAGGGGCAGCAGCCATGGGCTATATATGTGAATATCTTTATACTTGCAGATTTGTTTCTGAGATTACCTCTGGTGATTGGCAAATGGTAATACAGTGTTTAGTTGTTGGCAAATGAACAAGCACTCACGGTTGTTGTTTTTTTTCTGTTTTCCTGCCAGTTCCCCGTGCTTCATCTGGGATCAATTTGCATTGCAGGGAACCAGTGGAATTCTGCGTTTAGTTTTATCCAATCTATAGTTAATACAAACAGAATGTCCATACAACCTGCTGGCTGCTGCCACAAAAGAGATTAGTGAAACAGATAGAGATTGTGAGAACTCCAATTTCCATCTGTTCTATGAATTAGTATAAGTGTACAAGGCACGTCGACGGCCACATGGGAGAAAGATGCGGTATTATAAAGTTTTCTTATCACGACTGAAAAAGGAGATCAGGTGGTCATGCCGGTCCTTTAGTGACCAGAATTCAGACGTGGAGGGCCGAGGTCCTCCACGGCCTTTGCATTTGAAGACACGCGCAAGAAAACAGCACACAGGGAATATACAAGCACTGTGGAGAGGAATGTGTTGCTACAGAATACAGATCATGTCATGTCACGCGATGGTTATCCGCGAATCGGTACGGCATAGGCTTTATTTACTCTAAAATCCAAAAACATTTTAAAATTCGCAAGACATCAAATCTTGCGGCACATATATATATATATATATATATATATATATATATATAGAACATTAAATATAGATAAAAAAAATTAATTACACAGTTTGTCTGTAATTTGCAAGATAAATCTTTTGAACCTAGTTAGTCCATGGTTAGACAAATAATTATCAAATACAAACGAAAATGGTACAGTGTTAAAATCCAAAAAAAAAATCAATCTAAACAAAGAAATCCAGTGTCATAACGGTGAATCTCCAATCTCAATCCACTATATACAATGGCGTAGCCAGGGGGTGCTAGCAGGCGCCATGGCACCCCCAATGGTCTGAAAATTTCTTAAACAACCCTGCTTCAACCATTATAGTAATAGGTATTTGAAAGGAAAGAAGTTCTTGAACCAAGCCTTACCCTCATCTTGGCCCCCCTTAGTTTTTTGTCTGGCTCCGCCTCTGACTATATACACCCACCCCCAAATCGGAGAATGAAACTGTACTGATAATACGAATTCTAGCAAGAATATTACCATAGTAGTCGTAGAAAACGTGATACGAATTCTAGCAGAAGGATTACCATAGTAGTGATAGAAACAGGGATGAAAAGGCATGTAAACGTCGATATTTACTTTTGTAAAATAAAATAAAATGTATCGGGGTGCGAGTATTGGAGTCTAGAATATATGAAACCCTCGCTCAAGCTGGTCTCATCCTACTTCCCGGTTTCAACAGTATATATACATTTAACTGGAATTATCAACAGACGCGCAATCCGTGAAGAAGAAAAACAAAACCTAGATAGAAGGGAAAAAAAAAAGGAAAAACAGGCATAGTACAATCACGGACGCACAATCCGTGAAGCCAGTGCAGCACAGTCGGTAAGCATAACGAGCTCACCTGACCTGACAGTGTCCCCCTGCCTGACCCGCGTGCTGGAGCCGCCCGCCCTTTCGGTGGGTGCGCGGCGGACAGCGCTAGCGACCAAGGAACAGGGCCTTGTTTAGTTCCGAAAAAATTTTGGAGTTCGCTACTGTAGCACTTTCGTTTTTATTTGATAAATATTATCCAATCATGAACTAACTAGGATCAAAAGATTCGTCTCGTGATTTACAGACAAACTGTGTAATTAGTTTTTGTTTTCGTCTATATTTAATGCTTCATGCATGTGCCGCAAGATTCGATGTGACGGGGAATCTTGAAAACTTTTTGGATTTCGAGGTAAACTAAACAAGGCCCAGGCTGTGAACCAGGCCACAACTCCAGTCCAGAGGCCAAGCCCTGCCGCATCCGCATCCATTCTTTGAGCCAAAACAGCCTTCAGCTGGCTAGTAGATTTGAGATCAAACCCGGTGCCAAGTTCCCCACCATAATTGATAACTCTGGTATGGTATTAGGCCTTGTTTAGTTCCAAAAAATTTTACAAAACAGGTACTGTAGCACTTTCGTTTGTTTGTGACAAATATTGTCCCATCATAAACTAACTAGGCTCAAAAGATTCATCTCATCAATTCCGACCAAACTATGCAATTAGTTTTTATTTTCGTCTATATTTAATACTTCATGCATGCGTCTAAAGATTCGATGTGACGGAGCGGTAGTATTTTTCAAAGGGGTTGGTTATGTGTGCCTGACTGGCTGACACTACAGATCGGAGGGGCACGACCGCAGAAGGTTTGCCACATGCAGGAATAGTGCCATTGGGTTATGGGGGGTCAGGAATCAGGGAAGTGTCAGTCAAGTAAGCAGGCTGATGATGGGCAGTGCTCCCATGTTTGACTTTGACCAGATCCTACCAACTCATTTCGAGGATTAGACTGCCTCACTTCACACTATTTATGCGTGCAAATGAACTGGTTACCTTAATGATCCGAGGAAAACACATGGCGATGGCGTCCAATAATCCATTGGAAATCTCATCGGGATTGAGTTCGTAAACCCAATCTGCATACAGCACTCACAAGTCACAACAGTGCTATGCTGAATATACCAGCCAGTTGAGTCCCAGAAACAAACAAGTATTTTGGAAAATTAAACTAGAGCACTCAAATACATTTTTCATTTCTCTTATGGAGACGTTTGAAATCAATCAATATTTGCAATCCTCACAATCAGCTACAACTAGTGCCGCATCGGGGTAAAAAAAAATGAAGTAAACACAAAATAGAGGATACGACCTTCTATGTTGCGCATGCATATTGGGGTACAAAACATTTTTGCCTAACGAGCTCGTGCAGATCGTGGACGATTTTGAACACAGCATCCGGTCGTGCTAGTTTGAGGGCATTCTGGGACATTACTCTGAGTTCGTCTGACCTTGGGCCGAACCAGTCGGCAACTATCTTCGCGATCTGTTCTGGAGATTTCGAGAACTTTCCACATCCATTTTCAACAACGTACGGGACATTGCCAGCTTCCTGTTTAAGTTAAGAGACGATTTTAAAATGAAATATATATCATGCTTAGCATAAGATTAATACTCATGTCACGACATTAGTTTAATGCCAATGATATTTGTTAAGTAGAGAGCGTGGTGGGCCATACAAGGCTAATAGTAGATGGGCCTTCAATATTTAGAGCAAGTATTATAGCAGGCTGTAAGCCAGCTAAATGCTGAGGTGGAGGAGAAAGAAGAGGAGAGAGAATAAAAGTGGGCTGCAAGCTTACAGCCGGCTCAGACACAAAAATCAAGAAAGCCTGTGAGACAGACAAGTGGGCCATATATTAATAATGATGAGCTAACCATTATATGAGTGGGCTGTAAGAAGGCTATAAAAAAATCTTACAACCAGCAGCTGGCTGTACTATAATACTTGCTCTTAGGTTGCTAGTACACTAAGGCCTTGTTTACTTTCACCCCAAAATCCAAAATTTTTTCAAGATTTCTCGTCACATCGACTCTTTAGACGCATGCACGGAGTATTAAATATAGACAAAAAAAAACTAATTGCACAGTTTGGTCAGAATTTACAAGACGAATCTTTTAAGCTTAGTTAGTCTATGGTTGGACAATAATTACCACAAACAATCAAAAGTGCTACAGTGTCGTAAAATTTTTCCCTTCAGAAATTAAACACGGCCTAACTTTGAATTTAAGATTTTTAGAATTTGATGATTGGCAACGGTCATGTGTAAGAAGGAAAACTACATTTATTTCACCTAAAAGTAAGAGTACACTGTTATTTAGACCCTGAATGAGCCCCTTTGAAGAAATCAACTTAGTCAATTTGACTGGTTCTCAATCTCAACTGAACAGCGAACTATTTTTGCTGGTTCCTTCAAGTGCCATCCTAAATAGTTACAAGTAACCCTGTTCATGGTTTGGTGCCAACCAATCCAACCCATGAAACCAGCCTACCGGCAGTTTTCATACAGGTTGATCTAGACCGCAGTTTGGACCAGCCAACCAGTGTACAAGCAACCCTGTTCATAGTTTGGTGGCAACCAATCCAACCCGTGAAACCAGCCTGTCAAAACCGACTCAACAGTTTCCATACGGGTTAGCTAGACTGCAGTTTGGACCAGTCAGCCCGTCTAGCAGAGCCAAATTGCGGAGATCATCAGCAACCAGCAACCCTCAAAAAGAAAATGTCCACCAGCACTGCGGCAGCTACAGCCGTAGTCGATTGTGTGAGTAGCATGAGTTATGGTGAAGCTGGGCCAATTGCCATGGCTCCACCTCCGACAGGGGCCACCCTTAACGCACTATTCTTGCCAGCAACCGTACAGAATCAATGCCACTGAGAACCCCCACAGGCAGTATCTCCTCATGCTGGTTGCCCTGAACTTTCTCTCCATGAGTGGTTCAATCATAAATTAGGGTAAGGGATTTGGTAAGATCAGAGAAAAAATTGCGGAAGTGCAACAAATCCTTGAACCATCCATAGTGCTGTGGTCTTCTGTTGATCTTCCAAATTGCGGCAGTCTGCTTGGTCATGAGAGGAAGACAGGGAGACGGAGAAGGAAGATGGCAACAGTGTATGAGGGGTCAAACTACAGGAGGCGGCGTACGGGCAGCATTGGCAGCACCAATCATCTTTGTTGGGTTCAGTAGGTGCCGGTGGATGTTGTTAGTTCATCACAGCCAGTTTACAGTCAAACTTGAACCTGATGGTTTGTTTTGGTTTCTTAACAAAACTGGCTAAAAGCGTGAGTGAAGAGGCCTGTATCAGTGTAATTAACTGGTGAACCATAAGAGTGAAATCAAGAGATGATAATCTTACATGGGCAAGTAAATTTTTTATACGTACACATCTAAACAAGCCTAGCGGATGATTTGGAGCTAAACTTGAGCTCATGGTGAATCTATGTCAGTACAACAATCTTCTATTTGTGTGATTTTTACTCACTACTACTGGATATTTAACATTGAAATGGTCAAATACGTCAATGATCCAGGGAATAATTTCAATGTTCTTCAGACAGCTCATATTTGAGGAGAGCGAGATGCAGCACCATGAGAACTAATAATGGAATAGAACAGCCCCTAAGGCCTACACTGAGTTGCTAAAGAAAAATACCTTCCCCTGACCCACGTGCTAGAGCCACCCTTCCGGTGGGTGCACTGCGGACAGCGCTATGGACCAAGAAACAGGCTGTGATCCAGGTCAAGATCCAGTCCAGAGAGAGCCCTGCCGCATCCGTATGTGCTCTGCTCAAACATGGCAAAACGATCCATAGCCTCCAGAGCTCAGGATTTTTTGAGATTTTTTGGACCAGCCAACCCATATAGAAGAGCCAAACTGTGGAGATCATCAGCAACCAGCGCCGTAGCAGCTATGTCTGTAGTTGATTGCATGACTGCATAAGTTATGGTGCAGCTGGGGGCAACTTGCAATGGCTCCACCTCTGGCAGGGCCACCCTCAACGCACTATTCTTGCCAGTGATAGTACAAAATCGATGTCGCTGAGAACCCCCCACCAGCATATCTCCTCAAGTGTGTGTCGAGTGGACCAAGCCCTTTGGAGTCAAGCTGGGGCCTGTGCTTCTTCCACCGTGGCAGTTGCAGCAGCACAGAGGCTCTCATGCTGGTTGCCATGAACTCTTCTTGCTCCATGAGTGGTTCAATCACAAATTAGGGTAAGGGATGGGGTAAGAACAGATAGAAAATTGGCGGAAGTGGAAGAAATCCTTGAGCCATCCATATTGCTCCTTCTCGCACCGCTTGTGCCTCTGGCAGTCTTCTGTTGATCTTCCAAATTGTGGCATTCTGCTTGGTCATGAGGAAGACAAAGAGACAGAGAAGGAAGAGGGCGAGTGTAGGAAGGGTCAAAGTGTCAAACTACGTGGAGGCGGTGTACGGGCAGCATTGGCAGTGCCAATCATCTTCGTCAGGTTCGATAGGTGTTGTTAGCAGCATCATCGCATCTGGTTTACAGTCAAAATGGGCATCTGATGGTTTGTTTTGGTTTCATTAACAAAACCAGCTAAAAGCGTGAGTGAACAGGCCTAGTTGCAAGGTAAGAGGATCAGTGCAATTAACAGTTGCTTATACCTTTTATATAGGTTATACTGAGTGAACCACAAAGATGAAGTCAAGGTATGATGATCTTACATGGACAAGTAAATTTTGGATGGGTAAACATCTAAACAAACCTAGGCCTTGTTTAGTTCACCCCGAAATTCAAAAACTTTTCAAGATTCCCCATCACATCGAATCTTGTGGCACATGCATGAAGCATTAAATATAGACGAAAACAAAAACTAATTGCATAGTTTGTCTGTAATTTACGAGACGAATCTTTTAAGCCTAGTTAGTCTATAATTGGACAATATTTGCCACAAACAAACAAAAGTGCTACAGTAGCGAAATCCAAAATTTTTCACAACTAAACAAGGCCCTAGCCATGATTTGAGCCAAGCTTGAGCTCATGGTATATGGTATATGAATATATGACAGTACAACAATCTTCTATGTGTGTGGCTTTTACTGACTGTTTCTCGTAGATATTTAACAAAGAAATGGTCAATGAGTCAATAATCCAGGGGATAATTTCAATGTTCTTCAGATAGCTCATATTTGAGGAGAGCAAGATGCCAATATGTAGCACCAATGCACCATGAGAACTATAATGGAACAAAACAGTCTCTACAATGAGTTGCTAAAGAAAAATACCTGTCCAGCAATATAACCATTTAGAATAATTGGTAAGCCACGGATCATCGCCTCTGCAATTGTACCAGGTCCTGCCTGAAATTCAACAGAAATCATGTATCACAACATCACCACAAATTATGTACATGTATCACATATTCAAAAACAAGCTGCATGATTTGAACATGAGAGGCTAATGTAAAGCATACCTTTGTGATGATACAATCACAAGCACCCATACATTCTTCCATCTTTGTAACAAAGCCTTTCACCTATTATGTTAAACAAAAAATAAGGATTTATGAAGAAATCTGAATGTGCAAGAGCCAAGAGGTGTGATATATAAGAGCTGCTTTTAGTTAGAGACTTTTTTGAAGAAGATATCCATATGATGTCATTGCTGCAGTATTTCGTCTCATGTATTCGAAGTTCAAAAATACACTGCTACTAGCCAATAAACAATGTACCTTGGCTTAAGTTCATTTAAGTTATCTATGCAGTTAAGGGTTGAAGAAAAATTCTTTTGCTGAGGAAAAAGCAACATCAAGAAACTGGTAAGGCAGTTGTAATGTTAAACTTATTGGATATTACAAATCAGCTTAAAGGGAAGTACCTGAACTGGAACTTTCCAACTTATCGACTGCAATCGATTGACCAGCTTCTTATTACGCCCACAAATTACAAGTATTTGACCAGTGGGTTCCCCTAGGTTTTCATCATACAGAGAATCACCAAGCGCTTTAGCAGTGGCCTCAATAGGACCCATCCCTTCACCCCCACCCATTAATAAAACAGCAGGCAGATCTTCATCCATGCCTAAGTCTCTTCGCAGTTCATCCTATTAAAAAGGATAACAATAGATACTACAATCAATAAGTTTTGAAAGATGGAAAAGATTCATAAAAAACAGTAGGACAATGCTACACTGCATGTAGCTGAAGAAATTTTGTACCTTCGGCCGAATAGGTTTGACAAAAGAGGGTCGAACCGGGAGGCCATAGACTTTAATCTGTGAGGGCTTCAGACCAGCTTTTAGTGCTCTCTTTTCCACCTCAGTTGATGGACAGTAACATCTAGTGACAAGCTTATGGAACCTAAAGGGCAACAGTAGAATAACTATTTCATTGTAAGAGTGTATGTCTCACATTTTGATAAGAAACTACAAAAGTATTTGAGTTATGCAGAACACCGAGGCCAGCATACCATGTTGGGTGACAGGTGCTGAGATCCGTGATAACAGTTGTGAATGGGATCTTATCCAAGAGACCTTTGGATCTTAGAATTCGGAGGGGCACATGTTGCATTAAAGGGTGTACACTGATAATTACATCTGGTTGGTACTTTAATAGACCTTTTGCAACCTCTCTGCATAAAGAAGTGGCAATTTCAGAGAAGAGGAGAGAGACAGAGCTAGCTACAGAACAGCACAATTTGTAAGAAAACCATGGTTTACTTCCTATGCAGGATTTTGAGAATCCTACACACATCTGATGCTAGTCATCACAGGCAGTCATAGGATTAAGGCCCTAGGATACAAATATAGTCTGGTACTTACTCCATCCCAAATTATAAGACGTTTGACTTTTTTTACCCTAAGTTTGACCACTCGTCTTATTCAAAAAATTTGTGTAAACATAGTCACATTTAAGTCATTATTGAAGAATTTTTGTTAATAAACCAAGCCACGACAAAAGAAGTGATATTTTGCACAAATTTTCGAATAAGACGAGTGGTCAAACTTATTGTCAAAAAAGTCAAACGTCTTATAATTTGGGATGGATTGAGTATCTGGAATACAAAGTTGTTCATTGTTGTTCTTCGTGGTTATCTTTGTTCTTCAATCAGTACAAGATTTAGTTCATGATGGGCAATATAGGTCCAAAACTGCAGGCACATGAATATATTTTTTGATTTTGACTCTGCTAATGTGGCAGGAAATAGGGGTGAAAGCCTCACTCTGATAAAAGAAAAATACAGAAAGGAAGTATGAAAAACGATAAATAACAAATTTTCCTAATATACATCACGTAGTGGTTATTCAGTGCTACCAGCTGTACAAGGAAATCATCTTGTTGTCTAAGCACTGAGGTAAGCAAAATTGTATGAAAAACAATGTATCTTATTTTGCATTACAAATGTACAAGCCTAGTAATTCATGAAGGTGGCGAGAAAACTATGGAGACCCTTCCATAATGTAAAATAGAAATTGTGATATAGCCAGTAACCTTGCTATGAATGTGGATGTTGCAGCAAAATGAGGTTGATGGATTACACGTGGTGCAGTACCATAGTATGTCATCTTCCACAAGGGTCCATGTTTCACCAAAAAACTATAGCTCCTAGGCAGTTGATTAAATGGCCATGGAGTGTGGTCGGTCCACAGATCAGTGACAAATACCTGTAAGTGGAATATCAGTCATTGGTTCATTGTATATTTAAGAACTAAATTAATGCAGATGACACTTGGCACCATAAATCGAGAAGTACCAACTACTCAAATTCCCCCATTCTCCTATATATACAGCAATGAATAATAAAAATTATGCGTCGCTTCATTACTGAATATTTAGCCATTCCAACATTGACAAGTCACTAGGCGATACCAATGAGCACCACTATAAGCAAACAAATGGGCATCCTTCTTGTCCAATAAAAGGCCTGCATCAGTACAGCATTATGCTAAAGCATCAAAAGAGGGTAGTGGTTGCACGGACAGACAGTATCATGGCAAAAGATTTCCCCATAATTTGCTGTTGTGGGCACATCAACCTAAAGTATAAGTAGGGTAGGATAGGACGACCTTATTCAACGCTGAACAAGCAGCAGCAAAATCAAATTAATGATAATTGCACCAACCAAGTTCGTACAGCTTAGTGTGTGGAATGTCTTAAATGCCGTGAGTGTAAACATAAGGCAACTTCGAATGCGAAAAATTCAAGTGAAAGTGTAAGAGTGTACAAGCTACACGTCCTAGAATACGACTTCTACAGGTGTATGTAAATCCCAGGCGCGAAGAGAGCAGCAAAACCCGCACCTGATAGTCGTCGCCGAACTCCTGGGTGAAGGCAGACTTGATGGCCTCGGCAGACGCGCGGTGACCGCCGCCCGTGTCGCTCATGAGGATGAGCACCTTCTTCGGCGCCTCGGCCCGCGCCGCGGCCTCCTCCACCTCGCCTACCCCATCCACATCCCCTCCGCCCCCTCCTCCTCCCCCATCCCCGGCGTTACCCCCGCCACCGCCGCCGGCGCCGAGACCCACGCCCAGGGACGCGAACCCGAGCGGCGCGATTTGGTTCCCGTGCAGCCGCACGAACCGCGCGAACTCGCCCCACATCTGGTGGAGCCGCGACGCCGCCGCGGAGGAAGTGGGGCCCGGCACGGAGATGGCGACGGAGAGCGCTCGGGGCCCGCGGCGCGGGAGGAAGGAGGCACGGTGGGAGGAGGAGGGCGCGGGGGAGGCGGAGACGGAGAGTGCGGCGCCGGGGAGCGGCGCGGAGAGGAGCGGGGACGGGACGCACAGGAAGGCCGCCGGGAGCGCCGGCTCGGCGGTCGGCGCGGGCATCGCGGCGACGAGGAGAGGTCAGTCTCGTGGCATTCGAGTGCGGGGCGGGGGCGCGCGGGCGCGGTGGTGGAGTGGAGGTGGGGGAGAGGGGAAGGTGAGCCACACAGCCGGGAGGAGGGGGGTGCGCGTCGGTTTTGTTCGCGACGACGACGTCGATGTGTGTTGGGTTTGGGTCCGTGTGCGTGTGCGTGTCCGTGTCACCGTGTGGCTTCCCACCGGTCGGTGGCCGGTGGGGTTGGCAAGGCGTGTGAATTTGATGTGGGTTCCGGCGGCTAACGAATCATGACCAGCGAGGTCTTTGTTTTTTCCCATCCTGACCCGGCAAAAGATGGTCCCTGAAAGTGTATAAAGATTCTACCTAAGACTATCTCCAAACAATCCTCACCCAAAATACAAGACCCATTTGTCCTTTGGGTAGCGCTACAGGTAAAAGGTTCCATACCTATTTTTAGTCTTCTCCAACAACAAGACCTAAAAGACAACACTCTCTGCAAATGGGTCTCGAGGAGAGAGGATACCCAAATTTGGGTTATGCCTCTACTGATACCCAAAGTGGGTCTTCTGTATGGATCCTCTGTTGGAGGCTATAGGTATTGTGTTGGAGACCCATTTTGGATTTGGGTTCCCAAATGGCTCTCCTGTTGGAGATAGCCTAACAACTCAAAAACTCAAATCAATGTAAAGTCAAAACTAACCGAGTCATGTTACATGTGACTAATCGTCTAATATAATGTTTGTGAGAGAGAAAAAAGTCGTATGCTGTATGTCATCTTTTCCCTCAGGTATAGGTGGCCTTGTAAAATTTATATACATGATAGTATAGCTTCGCTCAAATGGCAAAGCAGTTGGTATGATGTATTCTTTGACACATGGATACACTGAACCAAGCACTCGATTAGTATCCTCCTCTCCAGCTCCTTCCGAAGTTATAAAAAAAACTAGTATAGCTGGTATTTTATTGTTCCGTTGACAAGTAATAATTGCGCTATAATAACACACCGCACAAATTTTAGGGCCCGACGGATGATATGTTTGAAGGTTCAAGCATAATGGAAAATCAGTTGGAGATTCAGTTTAAATGGAGCGGATATTGTGTATATCTATTGTGAAATTGAGAAATGTGAAAGGCGATATCCATGCTTGGGCGTGTTATGTCAAGTAGCGATCCACACCATAAAATGTTTGTTATGGTGCTATGAAATGTTTTGCAGCTCCACAATGATGTTTTGGAGGAGAAAACACTCTACCTTCATCAATATTCTGCTAATGGTAAAAAGTCGGGCACTTAAACGGGTTACACAGCCAATTAGATGGGATAAATGAGCGATTAGATAAAAACAGTCGGTTATTATATATATGTAGCATTTTAAAGAGCAAGTAGACAGACTACACGCTCGTGTATGCAACACCGACCTTTGCTATGCCTTTTGAGCCTTGGACTCGTGTTATACATGTCTGTCATCCGTGAAAGGCAAGAATGGTGGGAGTGAGGAACACCCGACTCGTGGACGAAAAATAGGATTGGGTGAGGGATGATGGACCGATGCTCGACCTAGGTCTTGGATTCTTGTTGTGGGACTACATTTGCCGTTGATGTAGACGAGAAAAGTGAGAGTGAAAAAAGAAAGAAGGTGGGTGAAAGTGTGAGGAACAACAAAACCAAAATTAGAATATACTTAGTATTATAAGTAAGTATATATATTCGCAGCTTGTCTTCCAAGCTTTGTGAAGTTTTTTTATTTATGTTTTGTCCTGTATTTCTCAAAGGGGTCATCATTTATCTACACTTTGTACCAATGACAGTAGCGTCATCGAAAGACAAAAGTTTTTCATACTTTTAACCGTAAAAAAGTTGATCACGCAGGAGCTTCTCTTGTGATTTAAATCTAATCTTTCCTTGTGCAAGCGTCATGTACCCATCTGGCCGTGGATTCAAGATTGGGCAATAGCCCAAAGTTGTACCAAATTATAAGTTTATATGGGCTAACTTTAAACGCTTTCTTTTGCTGGCACCCGCTTTGGATGGGATGGGCCATTGTTCCTATGGGGCTATCCTCTCACACTCTATAGGTATGATTCACGTGAAATCCCTCAACTGTCATGAAAGGTGAATAAAAAAACTGTCATGAAAGGTGAAAGTCCCATTTATCTCTTCCCCAGCTTTCGCCCGCCGAAACAAAAAGAAGTTTCACTTTGGTGAAAGTCCCATTTATTTCTCTCTCTCTCTTATTCACGTGAAATCCCTCAACTGTCATGAAAGGTGAAACCCCCAAGAATTCCTGGTAGGGAAATAAAAGAAGTTTCACTTTGGTACTCCCTCCATCCTAAATTGTAAGTCATTTCAAGAATTTTAGAGAGTCAAACTTTTCTAAATTTAACCAAATTTATATTATAAAATAATAATAATTATGGTACTAACTAGTATCATTAGATTCTTTCTTAATTATATTTTCATACTATACTCACTTTACGTTACAAATCTTAGTATTTTTCTCTATAATTTTGGTCAAACGTGAAAATGTTTTGACTCTCCAAGATTCTTGGAATGACTTACAATTTAGGATGGAGGGGCTACTAGTTTTGAATTTTTCATTCTTTTCTTCCACGCCACTTTGAAAATTTTATCAGGGCATCTCCAACCTAGGCCTTGTTTAGTTCACCCTGAAATCCAAAAACTTTTCAAGATTCTCTGTCACATCGAATCTTACGACATATGCATGGAGTATTAAATATAGATGAAAATAAAAATTAATTGCATAGTTTGTCTGTAAATCACGAGATGAATTTTTTGAGCCTAGTTAGGCCATAATTGGACAATGTTTGTCAAATAAAAACAAAAATACTATAGTTTTTTAGTAATACGAAAATGCTACAGTGCCGAAATCAAAAAAATTCGGAACTAAACAAGGCCCTATAGTACACCTCCAGTAGAACTCTAGCCAATCATTTTTTTCGTCTCCCTCTCCGCTCAGTTGCCACGGTCTTTTGTCTCTTGGCCGGTGGGCAGAACTGCAGAAGCGCGCCGCCAGCACATCAGCGCGGCGGTCAGCACGGGCACTCGAGTGAGTGCGGCAACACGAGGACCGGCGCGGGTGGCAACCGCGGTGGCGCGGGCGGCTGGGCTGGCACGGGCGCTCTAGCGGAGAAGCGCAGGGAGCCAGGGAGGTGGCAGGGCGCGCACAACAGCGACGTGGCGAGCGGCACGGCGAGGCAGGTGGCGACGATCCTCTTCTGTCATCTCTCTCCGCGAGATCCGAAACCACAGCGCTGCGCAGCCAACGAGAGGAAGGCAGCGAGGCGCGGCCATCAGCGTAGCGAGGCCCAGCGAGCACACGCGATGGCGGCGCAGGCGTGGACGGTGGGTGGTGCGGGCATGCGCGCGGCAGCGACAAGTGGTAGTTTTTTTTGCAATTTGGCCCTTTTTCAAAATAATTTTTACAATTGGACCCCTCGTGAAACAATTTCTAAAAATAGACCGTTTTTAGGCGTTCTCATACAGTACGCCGTGGTATGTGGCTCGGCGTCGTATGAGGCAACGCCGAGGTGGTGCCACGTCATCGACGACCATGGTCGTCGAAAACACGTGGCCGGATCACGGCGTGAAATGACATAGCGCCGAGCCACATACCTCGGCGTTAAATGACCTAGCGCCGAGGTCTGCGGTTGGACACAGCGAGGCCCAATTCGCACGGCGGCCCACATACCTCGGCGTTTTGCCCTTTATCGCCTAGCCTCATAGCTCGGCGTCACACGACTCGACGCCGAGCTCTGGCCAACCAGCCCGAGCCAAGGCCCCTTCTTCTTCCTCTCTTCATTCTGCCTTTGTGCCCATCCCCTTTTTTCTCTTCCTCTCTCTTCCCACGAACCCTAAATCCTAAAACCAAGCATAGAGGTGTCGGATCGAGGCTTATAACGGTTTCCTAAGGTACTACTCCTTCCCCTCTTCCATTTTATCCATTGGGATCTTGTTTTTAGTGGTGGTTTTTTATGGAATATGTCATTAATGGTTTGGTTCATGTCATTTGTGAAATGTCTTTTATCCAATGAGTATTTGACTCAAATGCGTGTTTACTATGGTATAGTATGTACGATTAATGTCCTCATTTAGTGTTGTATGTTGTGGATTATGGTTTAGGGTTTGCTACTCTTTAGGGTTTTGCTACTCTTTAGTGCATTGGGCCACTTTGTTAACTTTTTAGTAAGTACGGTTCATGTCCTCTCTTAGTGTTGTATGTCTTGGTGCTATTAGATGTGGCATTAGTTATAGTAACACTTGTTTATGTAGATGATGAACCTGTATCGAGTAGAGTATTGGAAAAAACGCGGTCGACCGAGGGAGCTATATGCGGACGCCTCTTGTGTGGATGCCCCGGTACCTCCGGACCTCCCGGTTCCAAATTGTGATTGTCAAAAGCCAGCAGAAGTGATGCAATCTAGGCATCCTGACACCGCTGCACGGTGTTTCTACACATGTGGCCAATTCAATGTAAGTTTATGAAATTGTGTTTGAATTTTCAAAATGTAGGTTATGGTTGCACCAACGCTTTGCATGATTTATTTGTTTGTTTTTCTAGGACCATGAGAAGTGCTTCTTCTTCCAGTGGATCGACGGCCCCGACAAGTTTGACCCACGGTTCTTGCTTTTTGCGGGTATTTGCCACGGGAAGTTTCCACATGATCGCTTCAAACGTTGGGTGCCGCCACCACCAAACCCCCCACCAATGACTTCTGAGGAGAAGGAAGTAGCTACGGCAAGACGCCTTGATGACCCTCCTAAGTGCTTTTGTGGTGACAGAGCTATGGTAGAGCAGACGCGAGGTCTTGAGTTTGTGTGTCCCAACAAGCATCCACTAAGTCACTTTTCCTAGTATACCACTTTTGGTTTCTTACAAGTAATTTATATAGTTTGCTCGAAGTCCATTGATTTTCAATTGTGGCAGGATTATTCTATGGAAAAGTGTCGTTTTAGAGAGTGGCTATATGGTCCGAAGTCTCATTGGCCGGAGGAAAAGAAGAAAAAGAATGACAGGATTATTACCGCAGCGCCTCCGGTTAAATGCAAGTGTGGTGTTGAGGCTAGCTACGGCTTAGTTCCTTCCGAACTAGGAGTCAGATATTTTTGTGGTCATATGGTAGACTACGATGTGGTGAGCTCCTGTTTTTTCGATAGTGCTAGAACAACAATATGTGTTCTTACTAATTATCATCTCTTATTCAACATTAGAGCACTAGGAAATGTGACTGGGAGTATTGGCATGGGAAAAGAGACTTCTACCAAACCTGCGAGCAAAAGAAAGCACTAGGCATTAAGCTTCGATGTGGGAACCAACTGTTGGACAACTATGTGAAGTACTACAAAGAAGACGCACGTCGTGAAGCAAGAGAGGGCCGTCACAACAGCCCTGCAAAAGTAATGTGGGAGAAATGGAGGCTTGAAGGTATCGAGCAAAAAGAAGAGGAGAACTCTTGGAGAGCTGTACTTCAAGCGTATGACGAAATGAAGGGTTTAGAGAAAAGATTGTGTGCTAGTAAGTAATAATAATTTTAATATCTGTTTCATGTCTTTTGTTTTTCTAACAATTGCTACTTCATTGTTAAAGAGATTGGATGCACCGGAGATTGGGCCGCTGATGTCGCTCGTTCAAGTTATTTGGAGAAGATAGCTATGGACAAGATGAAGGAGGATGAAGTCAAAGAGGCAGACGACAACATGGATGAGGAGGACAACTCAAGATTGGACGCTCTCGCCGAACTTGTGCTTGAGCATGATGCTTCTAAGATGGCTCAACAAGAGCATAATGTACATGTGCACAATGCAGGCGAAACCAGCCGCGCTACGGACTTTGTGTTGCAGGTGGAGGAGGATGAGGAGGAGGAATGGTATACACAAGCCGTGGATGAGGCGGAGGCTGCTTACTATAGCCAAAAGAATTTGGTGGTAGAGCAGGAGGAGGACGATGAATGGTTAACACAAGCCGTGGATGAAATTGAGGCTGCTTACTACAGGCAAAAGGCGAAAAAGGCAAAAGGAGTGGTGGTGGAGGCTTGTGAGTCCGACGACGACGATTTGCTACCTGGCTACGTTTCTGGTTAGAGGTCCATAATATTTGAGGATGTAATGGATTCTTTATGTGCTAGTCCGAACTAGTGGTACATGTCTATGTATGTTGAGGACTTTTGTGCGACGCCATGGATTGCTTCTCCCATTAGTGGTATATGTCCTTGTGACTTCGCCAACTCCTTCCCCATTAGGTAGGATTTTTATAGCCGAAGCCTTTATTTGTTGAGGGGAAACGAGTCCAATTTGAAGTTATTAAATAAGTTAATTTATAAAGAAAAATTTAATAGTTTGGTCTCCAAACAAATGAAAAAATAAAACCTAATTAAACAATCTGTATATATTATAATTTGTAAATACTTAAGTAAAAATTTACTTATGTAAAGCGAAGTTAAAAAAAGTATATATTATAATTTGTAAATACCTAATTAAACCTAATTAAGTATATATTATAATTTGTAAATACCTAATTAAATCCTTAAGTAAAATTTACTAAATAGTAGTAACTAAAAACGAGTCCAATTTCCATATGTTAGAAAAGGTAACTAAAAAATTAATGTAAAGCGAAGTTAAAAAATGTCATCAGGCTCGGCGTGATATGGCTGCACGCCGAGGTTGGCAACCTCGGCGTGGCCACCACCGCGCACCCAGGGAGGTCCAGGTCTGGCCCCTACCTCGGCGTCAAATGAATAAACGCCGAGGTCTCATGCTCGGCGTGGCCTAGATGCACGCCGAGGTTGGCTACCTCGGCGTGTCGAGCACATCCAACTCAGAGAGGGCCAGGTTTAGCCCCCTACCTCGGCGTCAAATGAATAAACGCCGAGGTCTTGGCTCAGCATTTTATTTATTTTCGCCAAATATTTTAGCCATTGACAAAGTAATACAAATTGTTAATAGAAAACCATAGTCACATAGTAATACAAATTATATACGCACATACGTAAATAAATAATCGACACATATTCCATACATGAGCGCACAAGTTCAATCATAGTCCATACTTGATTGGATATTAGAGTAGCTCATACATAACATAGTCATTCACACATAGTCCATACATGAGTTAATTACACATTGTTAATTGGCGTTCACACATAGAGTTTGTACATAGTTCATTTGACATTGTCGAGCCATCCACAAAGTCGTTCAAGACAAAAGAAGCCGCTCATCCATATTGTAACCTGTGAACAAGATGTAGGGGGCACCTTAGGAACACATACATGGGACAACGAAGGAACATGTAGGATGAAAGATTTAAGTTTTTACCCTAACGTGGACGCCGACCACCACGCCTTTCCCTTGGCAGCGCATGGGAACCGGGAGTGTACCTCTCGACAGGTCGGGTCGCCCTTTGTGGACGTCTAGAGGTAGAGGCACCCTGCGTACCTTGTGGAGCATCACCCAGCTGTGACATGCCAATCTCTTCTTGGTCATCAACCCCATAACCCTCGCCTTCTCCTTGTCCTTGTTCCTCTTCAACTTCTATAGAAGCCCCAGCTCCATGCGTGGTAGACGGGCCAACTCCTTCAGAGCCGCCTGCTCCACCAAACTGTTGGGGCTCCACTACGCCGGTGGGTTGTCGACAACCAAGGCGGGCGGCTACCTTGCGCAGGCGATGCATTGCACGCTGCATGGAATACATATTATAATTGGGTAACAAATATATACGGGCGAACAAATATATACGAGCTCGATGTTGGATTACCTGTAGGGCTGCTCGTAATTCGTTAGCTTCATCTGGAGCACCTGGAGGGATCATCAATGCCCTTCCTTGTTCAGCGACTGTCCTCATGATTTCGGTACCCTGCTCACAAATACTATGAGTACAAATCATTTGACAATAGACAACTGTCAACAAAATACAAATACATTAGGACTAACCGCTCTAGACAGCACAGGAGCAATCTCAACTTGTCGGCCTGTCCTGGTGGCTTCATCGTAGGGGTTGTCGCCCTCATCTTCACTAGCAATGTCAGCGATGTCTTGCTTCGTCCATGCAGGCCTCAAGCACAACCTTGTCCTTGGCCCTAGCCACGCGAGGTACTCATTGAACGCATTGTCGCGGTGCACGGCATGAATTCTCATGTTATTCTGCTCATAACGTAGCCACTCATCAATGTATCTCTGGTGTTCGGCCTGCCAGTTCGTAATCTTCTTCTGTCGCTGACGATTCAACCTGTCAAATCGGGAAATGGTTAGTACAAGGACCATTAGAATTAACGAAATGGAAGAGTCAACTTTGAGAATTTAAGCGAGGTACCTATGTAGCTGCCAACTCGTGGAGAAGTCCTCCGGTGGACAAGGTTGGAGCCTACCAAATTGCCGGGCGACACGGTGCGGGAGGTGGTACTCGACCGCGTAGAAACATATGAGGGGGCACCTCATAGTCCACAAATCCTCATCCGCCCTGCACACTGTGCTAAGTGCCAAGCCTAGGATCCTTTCCCTCCTGTACGGTCTCCACTCAACCTGAAAACAACGACTGTGTTGAGTACTATGTCCATATAGATTGCTACAATTCAAATAAATTGTTGGTAGACTTACGTGTTGTGGTTGAAGGGTGTCCATCTCATTGGTGTAGCTAATGTAAGCGTGACGGGAGACGTGGTACACACCGCTCGTACGCTCGTAGAGGTTAGCCACCGTAGGAGCAACGATTGTGTCCCCTTCCGGGAACCAAGCAGGTGGCTGTTGCATCCTATGTGGTCTTCCAACAGGAAGCCTCTCCCACATCCAAATCTGCATTCAAAAGGAAGAAGAACTGAGTATCATAGGTCTATCATGAAATTAATGCCTTGCAAGTGAAAGGAAATACTCAAATTATGTACCTGTAGAAGTGTCATGCATCCAGACATAGTAGAATGTGTACCTCCAGCCCTCTGACAAGCCTCGCACAGCTGGCGGTACAAGAAAGCCAAGATGGCTAAGCCCCAGCTTCTATTCCCAGCGTCATCCCAATTTTGCAAGCACGGGATGTACATCCAGGAAGCCGTGTCTCCAATGCCATCCGGGAAGAGAACCGTATCGAACATGTGAAGAACATATGCTCTGCAGTAGTAGTTCACTGTGGCTTCATCAGCGTCTGGTGGACACTGATGCCACTGCTCTCGAAGCCACCTAAGTGGTACCCCGCTGCTCCTTCTCTTCTTCCCTGCCTCAAGCTCTGGTAGTGCACGTCCCAAGAAGTTATGCACTCGGTTCTCCCACCCTTCGGACTCAGTGTCTCCGGTCACTGGAAAACCTCTGATTCTCACTCCAAGGATCATGGCTGTGTCCTCTAGAGTGACGGTCATCTCTCCACAAGGAAGGTGGAAGGTGTGTGTCTCAGGACGCCACCTATCGATCAAAGCTGTCAACGTCGCTGGGTTGAAAGGTGGAGTACCGCGACGGCACACACGAGCGACTGCAGCAAGGTTGGCCCTCTTCAATAGGGGCGTGTACCTCTCGTCGTACACCATGCTTGTAGCAGCCTCGTGGGTCATGGGTCTCAAACAGTGGAGCACCTGCAATGAAAACAACAAAGAGAAACAAACGAAAGTTATTCAAAAGAAAAATGGATGAAAACAAGTAATAAGTAATACAAGTAATACAAGTGGTAAAAGAAGGGTACCTCTCCATCCTCGATCCTCCGAGCTCGATGTTTCTCATCGGACCTCGGGTCAAGCAGGGTTCGATCCATACTGTAACATTAGTGAGAACAAAAAGTTAGTATGAAAGTAACATTACATAAATAAGACATATTATGTAAATTAAAAAAAGAAAACCTAAACAATTGTATAACACATGTAAAAGTAGTGAAATTTTAACAATTGTGGAAATTATAACACATGTAAAAACTACGTAAAAGTACCTCCTCTCTTATCAATTGTGGACATTTCCTTCTATTATGACCCGGCTTGTGGCACTTAGAGCAACGAGATTTTTGGGTGTCTTCTACAAAATGAGTGCCAACCTTGCTACTAGTGGACCGACCTTTGGTAGCTCGGTCCATGTCCATCTTAAACCGCTTCCGCCTCCTCGGGCCTCTACTCTTCCATAGTAACCCTAAATCAGCCACGTACTTGGGTCCATCATAAGTGGGCCATTGGCTCTCGTCTAGAAATGGCTCAAATTGAGGGTGCCATGTACTTCTTAGATTTGTCAATGAGAACTCCACGGCCATACGGGGAGGAATCTCAGCGTCGACACGCCTAAGACGACAAGCTGTGATCATATGAGAGCAAGGCCTGTGGTATATTCTTGGTTTCCCACAGGTGCATCTATTTTCATTGATTATGACCTTATGTTTTCGAGCGCCTCGATCCTCTCCACCAATGTTGGTTCCTCCTCCCTCAAGAATCTCATAGCCATGTCTTATTGGATCAAAACATGAACCCTTCTGTCGCTTTGATTTTCTCTTAGAGAAAGCTAGTTGCTCGGTGGCTAGAAGTGGTCAAGTTTTCCCTTGCAACCATAGGGATCTAGCATGTTTCTTCCGCGCAACGAACCAAGAGTTGAGCTTGTAGAAAGTGAATGAGGCAATAGCGGTAACAGGCAGCCCACGACAACCTCTAAGAAGACTATTAAACATCTCTGCCATGTTACTTGTCATGAAACCCCATCTCCAACCACATGTGTCGTATGCTAAGGTCCATTTCTCCTTTGAAGGCATCAAGTCACTCAAAAACTGTCTACCATCATCATTTGTAGCTAACTTAAGAGCTTCTAGCTTCTCATTGAATAGCTTAACCTCTTGCTGCCTACAAACCTCCTCGAATAACTTGAAGTTGTCTTTTGTGTGGTCACGTCGTATAAGATTCTGAGCAAGGTGTCTTGTGCACCAACGATGATGTATTTGCCCATAACCAGGGATCACCTCCTCTACAGCATTCAGAATCCCAGCATGTCTGTCGGATATCACACAAACATCACGTCCAGGGCCGATTACAACTTGTCTAACGAGTCTAAGGAACCAGCACCAACTATCGGTGTCCTCCTTCCGAACAATGGCAAAGGCTAACGGCACAAGCTGGTCTTCGGCATCTGTCCCAATACATATAAGCATTGTGCCCTCGAACTTCCCTGTAAGAAATGTGCCATCAATTGATACAACGGGCCTACAATGCTTGAATGCTTCAATGCTCTGACCGAAAACCCAGAAAGCCCTACCAAACACCTCCCGGCCGTTCCTTGATTCACCTTCCTTAGGCACGTACTCAAAGTGCGTCCCGGGATTTGCCGCTTTCATTGCGTTCAACATTACCGGTAGCCGCTCATACGCTTCTTCCCAATTACCAAATATTATTTCCAATGCACGCTGCTTTGCTCTCCATGCTTTTCCATACTTCACGTAGTAGTTGTATAGTTGGAAGATTGTCTCAACCAACGCGGACACCGTTATGGTTGGCATATGCTTCACAATAGGGCACAATTGCCTTGCAATGAACCTAGAGTTGAGCTGCAAATGAGTGTCTTCTGCGTCAGCACTAGCACAAGTATGTGGTTGATTAACTGAGGTAATCTTCCATTTGCCTGCCCTTGTTTTCCTAGCACATACTCTCCATTGACACAATTGTTCCTCACAAGCCACGGTGTACCTCTTCTCCTTATATGAATTGATCACCCGAAATGGACGGTGGTGGAGAATTGAGTACTCTTGCAACCATGATTTCAACTCATCCATTGTGGCAAACAATAAACCCTTGCGTATGATGGGACAAACACTAACATCAGGGATGCTGCTCTCATTTAGCCCACCATCAGCAAAAGCCCTATGAGCATGGCTAAGGTCCTCGAAATCACCAATTGAAGGCTCTCTATCAGGCAACACCCTCCTCAAAATCTCTATTTCCCTTTCAGTGAGACGACGAACGGGGCGATCGTCATCGGAGTCAACATCCGCCACATCCTCAAATATCTCATCATCTCCATCTACTTCGATATCTAATCGATTGGTGGCCCGAGCATCGCCAAATTCTTCTTCACCACTAAGATCATCCTCATCACTAAGGTCATCATCAATGGAATCATCACCACTAGCGTCATCTAAACCCTTTTCTGAGTCACCTATTACATATGAGTCATCATTGTCCTCATTGTCAGTGTTGCCCTGGACATCTCTATGCTCCATTGTATTGTCTTCAGCATATCTATCGTCGTCAGCCCATCCAACACCATGCTCGGGAAAACCTAGCCCTTCAGCACCACCATATTCATCATGCTCCTGTGATACTACCACTTGGCTATCACCATACCATGGTTGTGTGACAATTATTTCTTCTTCCAAAGAAGGACCGACATCTACGCGAGCGGGGGACGTTCGGCATTCTACTCTTACAGATGACTCCTTGCTAACAACTAAATCCAAAGAACGGACTTCAGAGGCCAAAACAACCGCCTTGTAATGACTCCATTCTAAGTCACTTGATATTGGCAACAAACGCTTGATACGTGGACCATTTGCCGACCCAACATCTATCACACCTTGAATCTGAACAAAATCCACATCATTCCAACCTAACTTTATTTTCACTTCCTCTAACAATAGGGTCAATGTGGGCGATTCACCAAAAATCAACAATTGCTCACTCATTTTCTCAAATTTGACACTATCATCTCTTGTCCTAACAACACGGCCTCCATGATGCAACCTCACTAATTTATCCATCTACAACCATCACACATCGAAATATTGTCATATATATATATATATATCACCACATAAATATATACATTAAAAACAAATATCAAAAAGTAAGAAACCCTAACACTACGCTATAAGCCATACCAATTAAGATTTCAACGTAACAATATACTAATTAATGTTCTCCACAACACCAAAACATGTACATTTCAATCAAACTCATACAAGAAGGAGGAATGACCAAATGAACAAAAACCACCTTCATCCTAGGGTTTCCAACGAAAACAAGCAATGCAGAAATACAATGGAAGAGGGGAAGGAGTATTACCTCGTGAGCAAGTTGGAGGGGCTGATTTGGGCCCCTAGCCACTCCCTAGTGGCTAGGGTTTGAAGGGGCGGCGGGGTAAGGAGAGAGAGAGGCGCTGGAAGAGGGAAAGACTGAGGAGGAAGAAGGCCGCGCGCGGTCTGTATAGCCCAGACCTCGGCGTCACACGACTCAACGCCGAGGTCTGGGGCTCGGCGTTAAAGGGCAGCGCGCCGAGCTTTGGGCCGCCAGGCCAAAATGGGCCGTCCAGCCCCGCTCCCCAGGACCTCGGCGTGGCACCATAGAACGCCGAGGTTAGCGGCTTGGCGTCACCTCATTTGACGCCGAGGTCCTAGCCACTGTATCCGACGACCATGGTCGTCGATGACGTGTCACTACCTAGACGTGAAATGATAAAACGCCGACATACGGACCCTGGGCGCGCTGTTACATGACGCCGAAAAACGGTCTATTTTCAAAAATTGTTTCGCCAAGGATCTTTTTGTAAAAAATGTTTCGAAAAATGACCAAAATACAAAAATTTCACGCGACAAGTGCGCCCACCACGCATGCAGGCGCGGGCGTGTACGCAGATAGAGAGAGCGAATGGTGGCGCGAGCTCCTGGCCGTGGAGGTGCGGACATCGCGGCAGCCGGCGAGCTTGCTGTGCGGCGAGTTGCGTCGTCTGCGGAGGGGCATGGCTGGGGGCCTGGGAATGCACGGGACGGGACGCGGCCGGGGCCCCGGCGGGCATCTGTGGCTGCTGCACGCCATGGCACGACGCATATGGCGAGCTCTGCTATGCTCGAGTGCGGACTACGGTCCCACCGTGGAAAAGCGTTGCTGGATGGTGTGAGGACTACAGGCCTGGTCCTACCGTCAAAACGACGCAAAAAATCGGCGGTTTCTTGTTGGTTGCAACCCGAGCCAATGTCGTTGCCACATCAGACCGCGACGCCTCCGGCAGACCTGGAGCGGCCAGCCAGTGAACCAGCCAACGACGACTCGATACCGGCCCGCCGCCATATTTGGCCCACCTGTCAGAGATTGACGAGCGCTAGATTTCGGACCGGTCAGGGTCAGCACGCGCGTGGTCCACAACTATAGGAGCCATACAGCCCAACAGCTGATGGGGCTCTGCGGAGTGCCATGCGCCGCGGCAGCCCTTTTCTCGAATTGGCAGTTGGCACCACGGGGTGGAGTGGCGATAATCGTCGTCGTCGCTGACAAATCACGCGCGCCGTTCCCAGCCGCAACATCTGCTAACGAAACGTAACGCGGTCTGGCCGTCACGTCACATCGTTCCACGGCCGGGCCTGTGCTGTGTGTGACTGTGCGGAGCCGGCTGGGCGCGAACGAAAGCAAAAGTCTCACGGTACCACCGATGCGCTCTCGGCAAACCGGCGGCGGTGGATGCAATGCAGAAGCAGACGAACCAACCCTAGCCTGTTGTTTCCGATCTCGAATTCTCCACAGGACCATAGAAACACCACACGCACACAACCCGCAAGCCAAATCGACGATGAGCTAGCTCACGCGGCCGTTGCCGTTCGTGGTGTGGTGGCCGATGCGGACGGGACGAAAACCGCCGGCATAAAATTTGGCGATCGCGCGATCAAGATCATTCGAACCAGTGGACCACGGTACTATACCAGAGGCTCTCTCCTGTGTCGTCCTGCCTCCTTCCGCCCCGCCGCCCCTTATCTCCTACCCGAGGCGCCGCGCCGGAGCCGGAGCCGGAGCCCGTCCGTGCGATGCAGACGACGCCGGCGACCAGCTGCGGGGCCCACGGGGCAGCCTTCACCCCATGCCCCCGCTGCTCCACACCTCATGGAAGCCTCCGGAAGCCTTTCACAGCTGGCTCTTCTCGGCGGACGCCAGGGCACCACCGGCTCCTCTCTCCCATGGCTTCCACCGTCGACTCACCCGGGAGCTCCAGCTCCTCCGACTTCGCCAAGCGCATGGAGCGCGCGTGGCTAATCTTCCAGGTTCTCCCACACCCCCTCATCGCTATGCTCTCCGTGATGCTATAAGACATTTATTTATGTACAACCATCCATTACTGCAACGATGTAGTTTTTAATTAAAAAAAACTAAACTAACAAAGACCAATAAACCTTGAAAACAAAAGAGATAACTTTTTTGAATGTTTATAAGAGTTTTGCACATGACCGTCCATTATTGCAACAATGTGGTTTTTAATGAAAAAACTAAACTAGCAAAAAATAATAAAACATTAAAACAAAAGATATATTCCCTATGTTTCTAAATTAATCAATTCCTAGAATTCGTATCAGCCAAACTTTTTAAATTTAACTAATAACTTTATGACAAAAATATCATTATTTATGACATAAAATGAGTATATTACAAAAATATCTTCTATGGCATATCTGATAATACTCCCTCCATCCCGTTTTACTCAGCGTGAGAGCCCGAATTACAAATACCAAGAAGTACAAGGGGGTATGCGAAGCGTATTAAGTACATACTACATCGTGAATGGGTACTAGGCCTGGAGAGCATCGTGGGTTAATGGATCTTATTTTAGTTGGTTCGGGAGTGGGGGATGAAAACGGATCGGATACGGACAGATATCATCGATATCATATTTGTTTTCGTATTTCTGATTGAATTCAGATTCGAATACGGATAATGTCAACAATATCGGATAAGATACGATTAGATGTCGACATCATAAATATACGATTTAAGTACTCGGATACGGATACGCTATCGGATGTTGAACACTCGAACTCGGACACGTACTGATCTGAATCCCTTTAAACGAATTCGGTCTCGAATACGGTCGAAAAATATCCGTACCGTTTTCATCCCCGATTGGGGATGGGTTTCTTCCGATTTAGTGGGGATGAGTTTCTCTCTATTTTAATCTTTTATATACGGAGAGACTTTTTACCATCCATGTTTTCTTAGGCCTTGTTTAGTTTGAGAAAAATTTTGGATTTCGCTACCGTAGCACTTTTGTTTGTTTGTGGCAAATATTATCCAATCATAGACTAACTAGGATCAAAAGATTCGTCTCGCGATTTACAGGTAAACTGTGTAATTAGTTTTTGTTTTCATCTATATTTAATGCTTCATGCATGTGCCGCAAGATTCGATGTGACGGGGAATCTTGAAAAATTTTGGGAACTAAACAAGGCCTAAGGTGTTGACATCTTTATGGGGCAATTGGGGAATGGGCCCGTTGACATCTCTATTGTCATCCACAGGTGTTGACGACACTGTTTAGACAACGCAACTAGTTTGCTGGTCGCTATGAGTACTCCATCCATCTCACAAAGAATGTCATTTTTACATTCCAACAAGTTATTTTTTCTTTAACCAATTATGTAAAAAATAATATTTATATTTATAATGCACAGTGTCACTAGCAAATATACCCGCGTGTTGCAATAGAATATACATCCTGTTACATACGTGATCACATGAATAACTTATGGCTTGAAGATTTATATAATTATCATGGCATCTATTCTAATATATATTTAGAATTGGACTTTAGATCACTACGACTCGAAGATTTATGTAATCGTCACGTCATTGTTTCTATATGTATTGGAATTAAACTTTGTATCATCGTTGGGCGCACATGGTTCTAGCTCATATAAGCATGAGTCATGAGTTTAGGTCACAAATATAGAGGCACGAGGGTATTATGTGGCTTAAAAATAAAAACGACAACCGGACCCCTTCACTCTTTAATGTTATACTCCCTACATTTCAAATTATAAGATATTCCAAGAATCTTGAAAGTCAAAACATTTTAAGTTTGATCAAAGTTATAGAAAAATTTACAAAGATTTATAATATCAAATAAGTATACTATAAAAATATAATTAATAAAGAATCTAATAATACTTAGTTAATATAATAAATATTATTATTTTATTATAGAAATTTGGTTAAATTTGAAATTCTTTGACTCTCTATTTTTTAAAAAAAATATCTGGTAATTTGGGATGGAGGGAGTAGCAAATATACTCATATGTTGCATCGTTCTTTACCGTCATAACAAATATGCTCATATGTTGCATCGGAAGGTAAAACTTATTACGTGGTTACCTAAAGTCCTAAACGACTTGTGGTTCACCTTATTTCATTTTAAGTCGATGTCATCCACTCCGATTCATTTCTGGAATGGAACTTAATATCGTGTGCGGTCGCGTGCTGATCTAACTTGCATGGACATGTTTTGGCTCAGGATTATTATAGTCTACGGACACTCTTTTACGGTATTATTTTTCGGTCGAGCTAACCATAAGGCCTTAACCACTGGTATAATCATTTATAAATAGAGAAAAGATTTGAAGGTACTAGCAACTGATAAATAGAAAAAAAGTTTTGTAAAATAAATCATCTAAGCTCAAGTAGTGTGGTGGTAAGCAAAAGCAATTAATTCGTGAACCATGTTGGCAGGTGGTAAGGTCTTGTTTAGTTTCTAAATTTTTTTATTTGAAATACCGTAACATTTTTATTTTTGTTTGATAATTATTGTTCAATCATGTATTAATTAGGTTTAAAAGATTCATTTTACGATTTATATGTAAACTATGCAAATAGTTTTTATTTTTATTTATATTTAATGCTACATGTATATGCAGTAAGATTTAGAATTTTGAAAAAGTTTTGGTTTTTAGGCCTTGTTTGGTTCCCAAAATAATTCAGATTTCGCTACTGTAGCACTTTCGTTTTTATTTGACAAATATTGTTCAATTATGAACTAACTAGAATTAAAAGATTCATCTCGCGATTTACAGACAAACTGTGTAATTAGTTTTTGTTTTCGTTTATATTTAATGCTTCATGCATGTGCCGCAAGATTCAATATGACGGAAAATCTTAAAAACTTTTTGAATTTCGGGATGAACTAAACAACGCCTTAGGTGAACTATAAAGAAGGCCTAAGCTTCGATTCTTGAAGCTGCTTTTTTTCTCTGGCTGCTGATGTTTTTTTTTCCTGGGCTTCGGACCTCACGTTAAGGCCTTGTTTACTTCCAAAACATTTTGCAAAATAAAAATAATAGCACTTTCGTTTGTATTTGACAAATATTGTTTAATTATGGACTAACTAGACTCAAAAGATTTGTCTCACCAATTCCGACCAAACTGTGCAATTAGTTTTTATTTTCATCTATATTTAATACTTCATGCATACGTCTAAAGACTCGATGTGACGGAGAATCTGAAAAATTTTGCAAAATTTTTGGGAACTAAACAACGATTTTTTCCCCTGTGCCTTTGGGCTTCGGAGTTCGGACTGCTCGGCAGGAATCTGACGTGTGCTAGGCTGCTAGCGCGTGGTCCAAGAGGCCCACGGTACCAGAGCCTCTCCTGCTGTCCTGCCTCCTTGCGCGCCGCTCCTCTCCGACAAGAGCCGGAGCCCCTCCGTGCGATGCAAACGCCGGCGACCATCTGCGGGGCCCGCGGGGCAGCCTTCACCCCATGCCCCCGCCGCCCCACCCCTCCTAGAAGCTTTCGGAACCCTTTCACTGGCCCTTCTCGGTGGACGCCAAGGCACCGGCTCCTCGCTCCCATGGCCTCCACCGTCGACTCACCCGGGAGCTCCTCCGACTTCGCCAAGCGCATAGACCGCGCCTGGCTAATCTCCCAGGTCCCCCCCTAATCGCTCTGCTTCCGGGATGTTTGTTTGTTTGTTCGATTGTCCCGGCATGCGATGTTTTAAGTTGTTGTCGTTTTAGGAATACTCCGTAGTTGTGGGTGTAGACGCGTGGCTAGGTTGTTCTCCTTTGTGTGAGGTCTGAGGTGTATGCTTTCAACAGTGAACACCGTATCAGGGTTTGGGGCTTCGGACTTGTATTTCAAAGGGATTTCTGTGGTGGATTCGCGCGATGATTAAATGAATTCAATATCCCATCGGGAAAATTTTAGCTAGATATATCTACAGGAGACAGACAAAATGATGTTGCCATGACGGTTCAATGTTCAAGCATCCATGCCAGATTGCCAGTGCTTCAGGTAGAAGATACCAGAAATAGTATATGTAGATGTTGAACTCGTAATCCAAGTGACTGTTGGTTCAAAAGGCCCCATAGCATTTTGAGTGCATACATTCAGACATAAATCTAGTTACAAATAAGTGACATTCTGAGGTTGTCCAAAATCAACAATCACAAACTTTGACTGCTAATTTTTACAACTCAGTACTTAAAAAAGTAGTGTGTAGCCAAAGTTTGGAACAGTTGAACTGAGACAATCCCAAAACACCACTTATTTGTGACTGGGGAGCTTAACTAGCTCTTCTGAGAAATTTGTGGAGAATCGCTTCAACTCCTTTCAGTATTTTGCTAGACACTGTTTGTGCTGAAATTGTGGTAAGCCACAACTCATGGTGAATAAATTATTCACCATACTTGCGGTAAGTTTGGGTTAGATGTATGGCGGCTGGGGCTAGAAGCTAAGAAAGTAGCAAATCACACATTTAATCATGACCCGTGAACCCAGCAATGGTCAACCTTGTGGTGTTTGCTTGTGTTCATTTGACAAACCATGGTAGGGAACCAAACACCCTCTTAAGCTTCCTTGAGAAGCCACATGTTGTCTGTTGGAGCTTAGCTAACTCTCTTGAGAAATTGGGGGCAAGGGACTTTAACTTATATTAAAATTAAGAGGACATGGAGTTTCCTTGTGATGCCCAGGACCCCACACCATTTGAGAGAGTTTAAGCTACTTGTTCATTTAAGCTATGTATACCCTCCTTTAAACAAGGCTCAGCTATTCTAGCTTTTATCAAATTTGTATGTTTTTTTATGTGAACTTTGAACTGTTGTGGTTCATTAGGATTTAGGAGTTGCTCAAAGGAGCTGTACAACTAATTTTCCCTTATGTGATAATTAGATTATTGATACTTTTATTGTTTTGCGGAGCATGGTGTGGTCTTCAACAAGAAAATACTCAGTCTAAGGCATATTTATATGCTAGGATTGCTTTTGTATTTTCCGATTAATTCAATTACTTGTGTGTACAAAATAAGGAGAAGTGTTCCAAAGATTTGGAAGAACTTGGTGTTGATTCTTTTCATGTATATGACGTAAACCTGATTTGGAGAACATGGATTGAAAATGGAAATGCTGCTTCTTCTAACTGGTTTCTTTTAGTTCTTGAAAGCTCTAGCTAATAAAAATATTTGTAATGTTAATTATATGATGCACATTGCTAAAAAGTTAAATTTGCATTACCTAGAAATCAAGTTTGTGGATGCTTTGCCTAATGGACTGCTAAATAAAGATCCCAGTTTCTTGTTATTCCATCATCTGAGGCTGGTCACTAGAGAAGAGAGTTAAATTCGATCAGGAGTGGGCAAACCTAATCTTTATTGTATCTACAGCAGTGCTTTTTATTAGTGTGCAGCTTTGTTCTGCAGTCTAACTCTATCATTCATGATCTGGTGGTATGCAGCAACCAAGACCAGTTTCTTGCTCTTCCTGTCAATCTGCTGGCCACGTGGAGTGCAAGTGGTGTGCAGGAACAGGCTTCTTTATCCTTGGCGACAACATGTTGTGTGAAGTACCCTCAAGGAATTCAAAATGTGTGATATGCTCTGGAAAGGTTGTATAAGTTGTTCCTTGCCGTAGTTTACAAATTTTGCGAATACATCTACATGAAGATGACTTAACGTGAACTAAGTATGCTGTGCAGCACTTTTGTGCTCCACGAACAAGTCCATTTGCATGAAGTAATCTATTGAACATTTACATAAGATATTCTTCTATCTCAGGGCTTCACAAGTTGTGCTGATTGCCAAGGGACTGGGTTTCGTGCCAAGTGGCTCGAAGAACCTCCTATTAACAAATGAGGAAAGGAAGTTAATCATACTGTAAACTTTTCCATTTCACAGTAAACTAGCTACTTTTATGGTCCTCTGTCCATATTCTCCATATGTAGCTATGGTAATTTATTTCCCTGTAACTGCATCAATTCCATGCCTATTGTGACATGTTCTTAATTATTCAACATACATTTTCTATAACATGAGTACCAAGAGGTATTTTTTGCTCTATCTCACAAATTTTGCCTTCAGCATCCTGCATCTTTTCTTGTGCAGTGCCCAACATGCAGAAAATTAGGATATAACGTTTCTCTCTCTTGCTTGTTTTGTACGTAAACAGGTGAAGATGCATACTACCATTCAGAGATATATTATTCTTTAACGAAATGGTCAGGAAATAAAACTGTTTCCGTTTAAGTTATTCATAATCAGTGTTTTCTGCTAAACAATCACTCACCTACCGTTTAGCCTGGTGAAACAGCCATTTAAACAGGATAAACAGTTGATTAAACAGAAACGACGTACCACCGTTTAGCATTTAATGGTGTTTAAACGAGCTAAACAACTATTTAGGGCCAGTTTGGTAGAGCTCCCTTCCTAGTTCTTAAGCTTTACTTCTTGATTCTCTGATGGAGTGATTCTTGTGGGAAGCAGGCTGGAGAGCAGGTGAGAAGTGATTCTAGTGGTGAACTGGTGATTGAACGGGGAGCTTTGGAGAGCATTTTTTATCTCCCAGTTTGTAGTGTAAATGGAGAATTGATTCTCGTGAGCTTCCCACCAGAATCCAGTTGCATTTTAACTGTTTGGTAGGACTCCACAAAATCTGCTATATTGTTTTTGTTTAACGAACCAGCATATTTCCTTTGGTCATGACATGGGAAAAATGTCATATATGTCTAAAATAGTGAAAGTAAACTGCAATTGAAGTTTGAATTTCATCAGCAAATGGGAGAGGTGGTCCCATCTCATGTTAGTACGAGGAAATAACTTGATGCTTGAAGGTAAAATGTGTACAGGCCCCAAAGTAAGATGGGAAAAGATGATAGATAGTTTAACAGCTATGGATGACAAGTTTATTTAGTTTCATTTCAATAATATTGATTTAGTTAGGTTACAAATAAGCCCTTGCAGAACTGGAACTCTTTGGTTAAGTTGTGATATTCACTCTTGTGTATTCCTTTTACTTGTTGCTTTTTTTAGCTAAATGCCTCAGTACATGTTACAAGAATCTTGTAAAGTTTTAAGCCAGATCATCCTTGGAAATGCAGATCTGCCTTTTTTGTGATTGCATATTGTTGTCCTTTGCAATTGCAGTATTGAATATTGTTCATTTAAATTGATGTGCAGAAAAGCAATGTCAGATTAGCTGTCTACAGATCCTTGTGCTTTGTAGTTTGTATAAGAGCAAAATATTTTGGAACTTGGAAGGGATATACTACTTTTGTATTAAGCAAATGAACCTGTACTATGCTGCCAGATCACTTTTGACAACTTATCTAAAAATAAATTGAGTATGTGCCTTTCTTTGTCAGTGTGCTTGCACATATTCTGATAATTATTTGACACCATACTTGCACATGGCTGTATTTGGTACTTCTCATATGGGAGGGTTAGGTTTTATATGGATTTTTGTCAAGAACAGATTTTAGAACCCACTGAATTTGAAGCTCATTGGATAGGAACCTTGGGTGAGCTGGCTTGTAAACTTTAGAAAATTGTTGCTTTCTAAATATGAAATGAAATTCGATGAGAGCAAAGCTGTCCAATGTAAACCCTAATAGTTATGGTGTATTTTGTGTTTTGTGGTAGCAGACTATCGAAGATGCCAAAATCCCTTTCCGTGCCACTTTTGAGGTCCGCAGCATATCTTCACTAAATGAATTTATAATGTCATTAATGGACTTACTGCCTTCACTTAAAAATATAGCAGTCCATAGCTGTTTCCTGAACAAAACTATTAGTTGGCTTTGGCACTGTCTCTTAACCTATGCATTAGGGCCAAGTACGCAAAAGACAATGTTTCTATCTACCCTATGCCTACTGTTTTCTTCCTTTGTAAGCAAAAATGAAGTTATCTGTAAGATCTGAAGGGATAACATTGTGAAGTACAAATCATCAAGCTTGCAATATTGTTGTAGCGCTGTGGACAAGCTTGTTATTTGTCCGCAGCAATTATGGCTTTTATTCGAGGGATGGTTTTCTTTACTTGGTTGTCCATTGGGTTATTGTGTTATAAATTCCATGGTGGCCATTTCTATATGAGGGTTGAGTACTGCATATTGCCCTTCGTATATTGCAATATTCACAGCATTGAATCAACAATGTCTGTGTGTTTGCTGTTCAAATTTAATTTTAATGTAGATTTTGCTGCACTGATTAACTTGAAATCGCAATTTTGGACTGTTTGTATTGTATGTGGCTCTATGCATTTACTGTTGCATTGTTGTCCATGCCATCAAATTTATCTTTGAGAGCCTTATCTTTTGAAAAAAAACTAAAGATGAACAATTTTGTAGAAAAGAAGATGATGCATTGATTTCTGGAACTCCTTGATATTTCCCTATTTTGTCATTTCTATTTTGTTGCGGGCTATTTTATCTTTCCTGTTGGGCTCATTTGCTATGCGGTAGAGATGTTGTCAACAGTTAAGACAAAAAATGTACCAAGGATTGGACTGCTTTGAGCAATACAACACAGATCCTCCAAATGGAAGTAGCCAAAGTTGTTTGTTTGTTTGCTATTGCTATTGATAGAACTTACAGCGCAAAACAAAACGACAATTGATTGGAGTTGTATGAATTGATTGTGACTTTTATGGCATATTTCTGCATTATCCTGACTTGTTAAAGTTCTACATTAGATACTTGGAATTTATGCAGCCTTCGTGCAAAACAATGTCTCAGTATATATGATTATGTAGTTACTGATCTTTGACAAGGGGCTTAAAATTAGATGTCTTAATGACTAGACCTACCTTGAGTTTCGCTGAAAGACCTGCCTTGATGATTTTTTGCAGCTTTGTTTCTGGATTTGCTGTATTTTAGCTTTGTTTCTAGATTTGCTGTATTCACAAAAAAATGGTGTAGTATCAAATGATTAAAACCTACCTTTATGTTATGTGATGGTTGATTGGGACACTTTTAAGAAATTTATGAGATCAAGATAAGCAAGATATCCAAGGTCATTTTTAATCATCAATAAATAGTTATGATTTTACAAGCCCACTCTTCATATCTTCATGTATATTCTCAAACCATCCTTTGCTCCCCTGCCAGGAATGAAAAGATGGATTGGTATTTATTATTTCTTTACTGTTCCTCTAGAGAATTGGATGAAAATGACGTGCACATTGGGACACTTTGTCATGCACCAGATAGCCCTTTGCACAGTCCATTAGCACACAATTCAAATACATGAATGGGATCCAATTGCTTGTCGATTAGGGAATCTTGAGGCGTTGTTGGAATTTGTGTTAGCACTTGGCAAAATATAATGGTGCAGGGTTGGGTTTGCGTGTGGTACTGGTTTACTCTGTCCAGTCCAACAATAACAGACATCACTAGTCCATTTGGTGCATGATGAGCGACGCATGGTGAATCTGGTTGGTCCCCGGAGCTGATATGGCTCACGATCAGGTTGGTTTGAGCCTTGAGTGAGGCACAGGTAGCCTGCTTCAAGTTCTGTTTCCCCCAAGTTGCCATTGCGGTCCTGAACTGAACCTCAGGTGCAGGCATGCAGAATTGTCCATCTGCAAAATCAGTGGCAGGGATCCTCGCAGCAGGAAGGGACACGAAAGAAATTATATATCTTGGCCATTTTCATGCCCAGCTGGCAATCGACAAGGTAATGAACGCAGCAGTTGGACAGAATGAATAAGGCTCACTGTATTCATTATGTTTTGATATACTCTGAGCAGACCTTAGATAATTTGGTCAAGTTTGATGTCATCTAAGGCCTAAGGGCACGGTGCTACTGCTCAACTCCACGTTTTTTTTAGGACTACTCCAAAAGCTCCACCATGGCACTGTGGAGTAGCTTCAGTGGAGTTGGAGTAGGAAAGGAGGTGTTTGGCTTGGAGATTAGCTCTAGGAATACGAGGTGTTTTGTGGGAATTGTCTATTTTGCTCTTACCTTATGCTTTTGCAAGTATGTTATTTTGATGCACCTAAGCTTTTTTTTGAGGAATTAGGAGGAGCCATATTGAGAATTAATTAAAAAGAAAACAGTACAAGGTTTAGAATTACAAAGAGAAAACACTCAGCACCGAGCCAAGGAAGCAGAAACCTAAGCATTTATGCATTTGTAAATGATAAGTGTCTCTTAAGATAGCATGAACTTTAGATTGTTTGAATCATTAGAATTATTTTTCCATAAGGAGTTCTTCTAAGATGCCATTGCTAACCCCAATTCCATAGGGAGATCAAACATGAGCTTGAACCTCAAATTTAGAGAAGTCAGCTGCATTTTCCCCTTTTCTTGGTCTACTCTCTTACACTACACCATTCCTCTAAATCTTTTGAGCCTAATTAGTTCATAATTGAACACTAATTGTCAAATAAAACGAAAATACTACAGTATTGTTAAACTTTAACAACCCCAACTAAACATCCCCTTAGTCACATCATCTCCACATACTGCATGCCCCTGTTCCAAAATTCCCTATGCCATTTAACAACATGCCGTGTTTCTTTCTACTCTTTATTCAGCCTTGCCAAACAGTAGAAGTAACTTTATATTCAGCTTTGCCAAACAGTAGAAGTAACTTTATGCTGACAAACTAGGTGCCATAGGAGCTGAAAAGGACCGCTTCTCCTGATTCACTTCTAGTAAAGAATCACTTTCTAAACAAAGTTTATTTTAGAGAAAAATAGAACACCACTTTCAGCCCATGAAAAACCACTTTACTAGGATAAATATAATTATTTTCCAGGGAGAATCAGAAGCAAGAGGCAAGAGGAGGTTTACCAAAAACCCTCGGACCCTCGAGCTCGCTGTCTTTCATGGTACAGTCGTACAGACAAGCTAAAAACACTCTGCAGCGACCAATGTCACTCCAAACGATCTTCCAAGTACGGTACGCCGTTGCAGTCGTAATCATGGCACCGGTCCTGGACGAGTGTTTACTCGGTACAGGTTCCTGTCCAATCAACAGGTTAACATGCCTGCCTCTGCCTGGGAACATGCTTTTGTAATTGGATCTTGTCTTTGTGGAGTTGCAGCTTCATGTGTTGATGGTGGATGTGTACGTACATCGGTATCAATATGGGCATCACGGGTTGCCGTTGCGGCATCATAACTGGGGAATGTACCGGATTTGAGGTAGAGGGGCGGAACGTGACCTCTCCGACGGTCGTTGTTGGAGGTTGATCAATTCCATCATAAATTCCGCCTACAATGGTGTACGTGTTTGCTGGTTGGTTTTTCATTGGAGTTAAAACTATGAACTGGACTAAAAATTACTAGGGTGTTCGCATCTGACTATCAAACACATCCTTTTTACCTTGTGTCAAGTGGAACATGCTTCTTCGCTGTTGCAGCTGAAGAGGAGTTAAAAATGTGGTAGTGTTATTGTTAAGTCATATTAAGTTGGTTTGACTTACCTTTAATAAAAATGAAGCCAGATATATCTTTCCATTATCTTTTATAAAAGATTTCCCTCATATATACACCAGACTTTTTAACGAAAAAGGCTGACGAGATATTAATCCTAGTGAAGTTTGACTACGTGTTATTTGGCTCCTCCCATGGCCATCGTCGTCTCTTCTGGCAGGATGCAAGCAGGCTAGCTCCGATACCTCGCCTCAGCTCCCATGGCCATCACATCACCATTACGAAATTAGCCTCTGGCCATGTCTTTTTGAACTTGGTAGCAAGGTGTACTATAATTTTGTTAAGTGTTCATGTATTGTAAGGCCATAGGTTAGTCGCAGTCATAGTTACTTACATATGTATTATTATGGGCTATAGTGCACCAAACTTTTTAAGCCATCTGTCTTACATACCACATAGTTATTTTGATAGCAAACTTTATGCCCGATTTGCTAGCCAAACTTTTTTTTACTGTCACATTTTGTCTAACTTTAGTTGCGACAAAATTAGGTATCAACCAAATCTATCGTAAATCCCATTTAGGATCGTAGTCCTAACCAGCATAGATAAAACCATAATCTTAGTCGAAGCCTGCCTTAACATATCAGAAGTTACTAGAGCTCGACTGAATTAGGTAGAGCTACAAAAAGAGAGAAAAGTAAAGTATGAAGCCATCTAAACACAAACGTATATGCTCTGTATCCTTGCTCAATTAAGCAACCTCGCTCAGTTAAGCAATGCAGTGTCAAGCGAAGCAACTAAGGACATTTTTGGTTTCCTCACCATGTTGCCTCGCTTAGCAAGGCTAGCAGAGGTGAATTGAATTGGCTCGCTCAAGCGAGCAAGAAGAAACCTTAAAAGCATGATGAATAACGAGGCAATGATAAACGAACTTGTTTTTAGCAGAGGTGAATTGAATTAAGCCTTGTTTAGTTCCAAAATTTTTTAAGAGTCCCTACTAAATTGAATCTTTAAATGCATGCATAAAACATTAAATATAGATAAAAAAATAATTAATTACATTAAATTTAATTACTCCATAGTTAGATAATACTAAATCAAATAAAAATATTACAAGAACTAACCTAAAAAATTTCGTGAACTAACAAGGCCTAAAATCGGTGAATTTTGCTCGGCCAGGCAATGGCTAGTTCTAGGCTTCCAGCATTGAAAATAATCATGGATTCTCGCGAGGCATTTCGTGTTTTTTTTTTTGTTTCGTTCTCGCGGTCGGGAAAGACGTATATTCGAGCTTATAAGGCCTTGTTCAGTTTGCAAAAAAAAATTAGATTTCGACACTGTAGCATTTTAGTTTTTATTTGACAAACATTGTCCAATTATGAAGTAGACTTAAAGATTTGTCTCGGGATTTATAGATGAACTGTGCAATTAGTTTTTATTTTTATATATATTTATTGCACAATACATGTATCGCAAGATTCGATGTGATAGAGAATCTTAGAAATTTTTGAGAACTAAGCAAGGCCTGAGTTGTCCCAAACACGCACCTAATCAGCTGTGAAGCAGGTCGTGTGACCGAAAAGGATTTGACTCTCTGGTGAGCAGAGGTGTGCGACTGTTGCCACTGGATCTCGCACTGCACCCCTGTGCCGTGGGGCCGGCTTTGTTTGCGCTACAGGTGCCAGCTCGCTCGCTCGCTCGCTCACAGTTCGCACGCAGCTCGGCAGCTCCGCTAGGGGACAAGGAGAGGCCGTTCTTCGCCGGCCAATGAGATGAGATGGAGCAGGAGAGCAAAAGAATTTCTAGAGAGAGAGAGAGAGAGAGAGGAGAGAGAAAGGCCGGCCTGTCTCTCCCGTCTCTCTTCCTCCCTGTCCCCTGCTTTGCTCATTTGGCATTTGCGCTGCTCTCCAAACATCAACTAATTTTGCCGCCCCGTCACCAATCCGCTTCCCAGCGCAGTCTTCTCCCCCCACCCATCATCCCCGCATCTCTTTAAAACGGCCACCTCCAGAGGCCACCATAGTTGGCCACCCACCTCTCCCTCTTCCTCCTCCTCCTCCTCCGTCTCTCTCTCTCTCTCTCTCTCCTCTCTACGCACGCGCAATATAATGGCGAAGCCTCGCAAGAACAGCGCCGCCGCCAACAACAACAACAGCAGCAGCAACGGCGCCGGCGACCTGACGCCGCGCGCGAAGCCGAAGCGCACGCGGAAGAGCGTGCCCCGGGAGTCCCCCACGCAGCGCAGCTCCGTCTACCGCGGCGTCACACGGTTTGTATTGTATAGTATAGCCATGGCCAGCCATACACAGCAGCTAGCTGCCGAAACGAGCGAGTCGTCGGTCACTGATCAGAGCTCGCTCGGTCGGCCGGCCTGCTCCCTGCTGCTTCTCGTTAATTGATTATTCTCCGGCGAACTGGAATTGAATCGCTGGCGTGCAGGCACCGGTGGACGGGGAGGTTCGAGGCTCACCTGTGGGACAAGAACAGCTGGAACGAGTCCCAGAACAAGAAGGGCAAGCAAGGTCAGTAGCTAATCTTCTGCCTCCCCTTCTCTCTGCTCGACGGGTCCCCGGGCAGAGGATCACGATGCTCTGTCCGATCCTACTTGCAAGCTGCTAAGAAGGCATAATAGTTAAAAAGCTGAGGTGTATAGATAGTAGTAGCTTGTACTAGTAATACAGTGGTTTTAGCTGACCCTTGTCAGTAAGAACCTTAGTTAATTACCCTCCGTAGCTACTGTTTTATTATACTAGTAACAAGTGATTGTGATTCAGAAGAGGATCGATATGATGCTGACCATCTTGTTCTTGCTGCTCTGTGTTTTTTTTGTTGTTGGTGCATGCAGTTTACCTCGGTGAGTGAGGCTCTCGAGTCACGGCCTTGGCATGACATGCATGAGAAGAGAGGAGGAGGAGGAGCTCCCACTCTTTTCTCACTCTCAGAAAATAAAAATAAAAATAAAGATTCGCTGGTACAAGTATATGTATCAATGGCATGGCGTGTTGGCGTGTCGCTCATCCTCCTCGTCTGGCATCTATGTCCATGCAGGCGCGTACGACGACGAGGAGGCAGCGGCGCGGGCGTATGACTTGGCGGCATTGAAGTACTGGGGCCCCGACACCATCCTCAACTTCCCGGTACCGCCAATATTCACTCCTCCATTCACTCATTTCTGCCCCCACATGCACACACGGTTACTTTTATTTCCTGCTGAAAATTTTCAATTCGGTCATGGCGTCCGTCTAGAATATGAATATCAGTCAACCTTCGCGTTGTGTTTGTTTCTGCAAACTCATAGAATTTGGCAGCTCTGCAGAGTTCAGAGAGATTCAGAGTTTACAGTACAGATTCTTTTTGCAGCTCCAGAGTCAAACTCATGTGTAGGAGTATCCTTTTTTTCTCTTTTCTTTTTGCACTCCACAGTCCACGCACATGTTGCACCTGCATGAGGGAGTTTATTTTTTTTTCCTTTCAGGCTTACTTAATTTTTAAATACTTATTATGTTGCAGGCGTCTGCATATGAAGGAGAGATGAAAGGAATGGAGGGCCAGTCCAGGGAAGAGTATATTGGATCCTTGAGGAGGTAACCTCCTCTTTAGTTTCACAAAAAAAATGAGTGGCCATTTTTCTATTAAATGAAATACTATAATTCCATGGAAATTTTTGAACAAGACCGAATCACACCCATGCTTAACCAAATAATCAGGTCCATGAAATTTATCCACAGGAAAAGCAGTGGGTTCTCCAGAGGTGTCTCCAAATACCGAGGTGTCGCGAGGTATAGCGTCCATGCCTTTCAACATCTTTCGTTAAGAAGAGACCTCAACTATGTGGTCACACTGGATAAAGTAATTAGTATGCCTTCCATCAGTGAATAAATCAATTTTTAAAGTTATTCTAAGTCAAATCTTTTTAATTTAACTGAATTTTTAGAAAAAAGAACACTAAGATTTATTATACAAATTAATATCATTAGATATACTATATTAAATATTTTCACAATTTATTTATTTGATGTCATAAATATTATTGTCTTTTCTGTAAATTTAGTCTAACTTAAAAAAAATTCTTAAAACAATTCTAGAAATTGACATGAACTCTTACTTACTGTATGTCAATCTTTTCCACTCCAGACATCACCACAACGGGAGATGGGAGGCGAGGATCGGTCGTGTTTTCGGAAACAAGTATCTCTACCTCGGGACTTACGGTAAATTTCGTTTCTTGTAAAATACTACATATAGTAAGGCCGTGTTTAGTTCCTTGTCGGAAAAATTTCACGATAATGTAGTATTTTCGTTTGTTTGTGGTAATTATTTTTCAATTATGGATTAACTAGGCTTAAAAGATTTATCTCGTAAATTTCAACCAAACTGTGAAATTAGTTTTTATTTTCATCTATATTTAATATTTCATACGTGCGTCTAAATATTCGATGTGACAGAAAATCTTAAAAAATTTTGGCTTTTTGGGTGGAACTAAACAAGGCCTAATTTCTCTTCGGCCTTGTTTAGTTCACCCCGAAATTCAAAAACTTTTTAAGATTTTCCGTCACATCAAATTTTGTGGCACATGCATGAAACACTAAATATAGACGAAAATAAAAACTAATTGCACAGTTTGTCTGTAATTTACGAGACGAATCTTTTGAGTCTAGTTAGTTTATAGTTGGACAATAATTTATAAATACAAATAAAAGTGCTACAGTATCAAAATCTAAAATCTTTTCGCAAGCATCCCCAACCGTTTTGCATAATTGGTTTGGCAAATGAGGGAGTTTGCCAAGTCTCAAAAAAAATATGGCAAAGGTGAAAAGAGACAATCTCCAATGGTTTGGCATTAATCACTTCGCGCCAATTTCCCAATACCAAGTGTGAACAGGTTTGGCATATATGTCAATCCTTCCTCTCTTTTTGCCAAGTTAACAAAATTGCAAAGTCTAAATGCCAAACCGTTGGATAAGTGTTTTTAAGACTTTTTTGCAAATACATGAATGCAAAGCTTATTTACAGCAATTTTTGCTACAAATCATGCCTCGGTACGTGGAGTATATGTCCGAAAGCCAAATCTGAGTAGTGAAGTGCATGCAAGTCGTTGCCGTGCAGGCCACACTCGTACAGTATGAGTGGCCCCTAATGATGACGAATGTGTGTCCTCACATCGACCGGGTACGAATTGATGATTGACCACATATTTCAGTTTTGGTTTAGTTCCCAAAAAATTTATAAAATTTTTCAGATTTTTTGTCACATTTTACAGCATATGCATGAAATATTAAGGGCCTGTTTAGATTGGGGATGAAAATTTTTTGGGTGTCACATCGAATGTGTCGGAAGGATGTCGGGAGAGGTTTTAGAAACTAATAAAAAAACAAATTACATAACTCGTCAGGAAACTGCAAGACAAATTTATTAAGCATAATTAATCTGTCATTAGCATATGTGGGTTACTGTAGCACTTACGGCTAATCATGGAGTAACTAGGCTTAAAAGATTCGTATCGCGATTCTCAACTAAACTGTGTAATTAGTTTATTTTTTTATCTATATTTAATGTTCCATGTATGTGTCCAAAGATTCGATGGGATGGATGAAAAATTTAGGAGGGAAACTAAACAGGGCCTAAATATAGTTAAATAAATAAATAATTACACAGTTTACCTATAATTTACGAGACAAATCTTTTGAGATTAGTTAGTTCATGATTGAACAGTATTTGTCAAATACAAACGAAAGTGCTACAGTATTCATTTTGTTGTAAAATAATTTTGAACTAAACAAGGCCTCATTTCCCAACAAATTCTTGCATCCACTGGATGTAATGGCTCACTTAGCCGCCATTTACTGTTAGTTACCTTGTCCCGGCGATTTAAATATGAAATACTAGTACTAGTACGGTGTAGTACTACTACACTAATAACTAGTTAGTCTCCATGATCACGAAGCTTGGGAATGGTCAAGATGGATGGAAGCAGTTAGGGCGAGCGGCGGTGGCTGATGCAGCAGGAGGCGAGGCCATTTGGGTCACTGGCAGGCAGCTACCACTTGAATTCTGGTTAGTTGGATGATGGAGTGACCTCAGTGACAGTGAGGTCAGGTCGACCCGGCCAGGGCCAGCAGCCGCACCAACTTCCAACGGTCCCCCATTGCCCTGCACCTGTCGGAGCCTACATCCATTACTACGGGGGATTAGCGCAATTAATACTCATAATCAATTAGGAGATGATGGAGTGGACACGATGGGACTGTCGCTGGCACACCACACGAATGCAGTTGCACGGCGCCGAATCCTTTACAGAAACCCTCGAACACGTCGTGTTCAGGGTACTCACCTCTTGGTTGGAAGGAGGCAATTTTATACTAGCAAATTTACCAGAATTTCATTAAGATTGTTCAGCCCCGATGAAAAATTCTACGCAAAAATGTTCAAATCCCTGTGAAAAAATCGCATCTTTTGGTGCTGATCAGCTGTTTGTGTCCGTGGACCCTTTTTGTTGTGCACGACGGCAGCGACGCAGGAGGAGGCGGCGATGGCGTACGACATGGCGGCGATCGAGTACCGTGGCCTGAACGCCGTCACAAACTTCGACCTCAGCCGCTACATCAAGTGGCTCCGCCCGGGCGCCGGCGGGATGGCAGCCGCGGCGGCGGCGGCGCAGAACCCGCACCCGATGCTGGGCGGCCTGGCGCAGCAGCTGCTGCTGCCGCCGCCGGCGGACACCACCACCACCGACGGCGCCGGCGCCGCGGCGTTCCAGCACGACCACCACGGCGCCGAGGCGTTCCCGCTGCCGCCCAGGACGTCGCTGGGCCACACGCCCACGACGTCGGCGCTCAGCCTGCTGCTGCAGTCGCCCAAGTTCAAGGAGATGATCCAGCGGACCGAGAGCGGCACCACCACCACTACCACCACGACATCGTCGTTGTCCTCGTCGCCGCCGCCCACGCCGTCCCCGTCCCCGCCGCGGCGGTCGCCAGCGCCGACGCAGCCGCCGGTGCAGGCGGCGGCCAGGGACGCCTCGCCGCACCAGCGCGGCTTCCCCGAGGACGTACAGACATTCTTCGGCTGCGAGGACACCGCGGGCATCGACGTGGAAGCCCTCTTCTTTGGCGACCTCGCCGCGTACGCGACGCCGGCGTTCCACTTCGAGATGGACTTGTAGTAGCTCATCATCACACGTTAATCACTTTTTATTTATTTATTTGTCTGTTTTTTTTTGGGTCGATAGGAGAATGGGGCTCTCACAACATGAGAACCAACCAAGAAATGGTGAGTTGGTGACACACAAACAAGAAGAGTGAAGAGAGGCAGGCAGTAGAACAGACAGACGACGCCTAGTCTGTTTTGAGAGATTTATTATTTATTTACAGTGGTAGTGAGATTTACTGAACGGTTAAGATTGTATTTTTTTGTCACCTTGGTAACCTGAGGTAGAGCGTGTGTGTGTGTGAGAGAGAGAGAGAGAGAGAGCGCAAGGGATTGTTTCATTTGTTTCGTTCCTGAATCCTGACAAAGGAAAACAGCAACCATATACATAAAATATATTCATAAACATACCTGACAATTTCTTTTTCTCCTGAATGCAGCATGTTCTCATCTCATATATGAAAATCTGTAATGTTGCATTGTTGGTTCACATGGATGGTCCATTGGTCCTAACCCCCGACTCCTGTCTCCTGGGCAATCCTGTCTCTGAAACCCTGCCTCAGCATTCGATCTCTGAAGATTTGCAGCCACTCAGTACAGCGTATAATACTACAGAGCAACCACAAGTAGTCCTACGCTACTGCAAGCTGATCTGAGGGCGTCCTTTACACTGCCTGCTGGCTGGCACCGAGAGACATGTGGCTGGAAATGGAATACTCACAGCAACGTCACTGCTGCACTGGCCCGGTCCGGAGCACTTTTGGCCGGCGTCTTGCTGGCACATGCCGGTGTATGCCACCGTGGGGTAGCGGCAGCAGCAGCTGCTGCTCAGTGCAGTAGCCAACTAGCCACTCGTTCTTGACGATGACGACGATGCGTCGGCTGGCCGTCCGACGAGGGCGGTTAACGGCCGGCGGCACCGCCGGCGCCATCAGGCAGGCCGCAGGCCGGCAGCAGCCGTGCAATGCCGTGGTGAGGCGTGGTTTGGTTTTTTTGGCTGCTTCTTGTTCGTTGAAATTGAAACCGACGTGTTGTGTCTGTGTGTGCTATCATGCAAATGCAACGGGACGCCGTGCGCTCACCGCTCACGGCCTGCCTTGGCGACGACGAGCGGTGGGCCACTGCCCAGGGAGATCTTTGTTACTACCGTCCTTTTGTCAGTAGCTGCTGTTACGGCGCACGCACCCGTTGGACAGCTGCTTTAAGGATTCATTGGCATTTTGCCTAAATTAAATAAAAGGATTCTTGGCTTTGTCTCTAAGTACACTCGTTGATTTGGCCATATTTGTCTTTGCCAATATCACGACGGCGGAGGATGCAAAGAAATGTTCATGCTATATATATATATATATATATTACGAATTACGTAGACACTCGCAACGCTATGCAACTACAGTGTTTACCTTGATATTTGAACTCCTTAATTTTATCGGGTTGCATTGAAAGGTTTAACACTACGTGACCACAGGACTCTTTTGATTTTTCATGTTGCGGTAGCTAAAAATATCTTAAAATATAATTTCAAAGATCATATCATGTCAGAAGATGCTAGTGTCTCCTTTGTGGTTCGTGAGCTCTAGTGAGATCCCTTCCCCTCACTTGAGATTTCAACCACCAGTGGCAAGAACAACTTTGAGTTGTGTTTCGTAGAACAATGGCTACATGTAGTTCATATATTTGGACCGGTTTGGAGGGGTTTATTTTGGCTCTAGCTTGAGCACTATAACAGTATTTTAGCGGTACTGTAGTGGAGTCCGGAGATGGCTCCTCTTGGCAGCTTATTTTTAGGCAGCGCTAGAGTCATTTTCTATGCGCTACATTGATCTACGGTGCCAAACAATGCTCTCCAAACTTCTGAGAGCTGAGCCGAGCCCCTCGAAGTTGGACCAAACAGGACCTTAGTAGTGACATTCTTTTATCTATGTACTCCATCAGTCTAAAAAAGAAGATAATCCTAAGTTTAAGACTAACAAAACTTTTTTGAGATTGGCGTATTTTGTAGGTAAAATATTAATATTTATATCTCTAATCTCTATTCAATATAAAAGTACTTTTTTCGTATAGAGATGGTTAAAGTTGAAACTGTTTAACATCACAGAAAGTAAGAATTACATTTTTTATGACGGTACTTAAAAGAAAATCTTAGATCTGCCAGTTGTCTTACAGCAACTCCACTGAACCCACAAATTATCCTCATATCCCTCGGATGACACTATGAGAGCTTCTCATTCAAATTCTAGCCCTCATTTTTCACCAACCGAGCTCACATTCTAGCCCTCTTATGTATATGCCACTCACCTATATTTTATTTAAATATTATAACTACCAAAATTACCATTTTACTTATAATTGGTGTTATTTTTAAACTGATACTTTTAGAACAGCTTTACTTTCTAATGACTAGTTTTAACGGCCGTATATACAAAACCAACAAATGAGGCAGTAAGTAGGAGCATGGCCGTAGCATAGACAGGATCAACGCGACGGGGTACAAAGATGACCCTAGGCCTCTTCGGAGGGTGACGACTCGCGATCTCAAGCGTCCGATTTGAGCTATTTTAGAGTGGTCATCAAATCATGAGGAGACCGGTTAGAGTGGTCTTTTTTGTGTTTTGTTCCTAAAAAAATGGTACAAACCTTCCTACACTGGTTGGAATTGCTGACATGGTTTGATTTGTCAATTTATGCTTGTTGATTTGTTAATTTGTGCTTTTCTTGTCAGTTTTAGATTCGCGCTTCAATTTGGCACTAGTCTTCGCTACTGTGAGGTCAGCCTTATTAGAACATCAGTTTAAGTTGTGGATTTGTATCCTTTTTTTTGTCGGTTATATTTGTGCCTCGATCACCAGTCTTCGCTACCATGGACAACGGTGATGTGCCGTCGTGTGACCTATAAGGTCGTATCCTGTACTCCTTCCCTCTTTTTTTTTATGTTCTAGGATTTATTAGTGGAGAAGAGAAATAACTCAGTGCCCCCACATTGTTATAGAAGATTTTCTTAAAACAGGGATGTCACAATTTGGCTCGAGCTCAAAACTGAATGAAGATGATTGCAGATCAGATAAGAAAGAATTTTTATTTTGAAGTGGGTGACAAAGTACTGTTCAAGCAAAGACTGGTATTATTGTTTTGCTCTTAATAGTTGGAAAGAGTCTTACATGTAGCTGTTTTGTTCCTTTTCTGTTGGGCGTGCTGCCTTCTCTTCCTGTACTCTTAAGGCACTCACAATGTAGACTCTATCAGAGCACTCCCAATGCAGAAACCATTGTGGTTTCTATAGATATTAATTGCAGTACCACCTAAGCATTTTGCTGATGTGGCAAGAGAGTTATTGAAGAGAGAGAACAAAATTAATAGAAACTGGGTCTAAGTTAGAAACCATGTCTACACAAAAGACATAAAGTGATATGATTGGCTAACAATAGAGAGAGAATGAATATGATTGGATAAAAAAATATTCTATAGAAACTATTTATTGGGACCATAATTTCTATACATAGTGTCTATAAAAAATAATAGGTATAGAAACTACATATAGTTTCTAGCATTGGGAGTGCCTTCATAGAGTCTAAAGTTATTTATTACCTTAAACAATGTGGACTTAGAGTCTAAATAAGACTTGGAGTCTTATTTTTTCTACCTATTTCTTCAATAAATATGCTACCACATTAGCAAAATACCATAAATAATATGTAATTAATTGTCTTAAACTCTGTGATAGAGTCTTTGCATTGTGAGTGCCCTTAGGCAATTGCCTTTTGTAACTATTCTTTCATTTAATATAAAAAAGAGGTGGGGAGCTCCCCCACCGTTTCATAAAAAAAAGTATTGTTCAAGCTCTAGCCTTACACACAATCATCAGTCGCCAACAGACCTTTCCTCAACCTTGCTAAGAAATACTTTGGACCTTACAAAGTCCTGGAAAGGATTGGTTCTGTTGCATACAAGCTGGAATTGCACGAGCGAGCTCTAATTCACAATGTTTTTCACATCTCTCAACTAAAACCTTTCCTTGCTAGTGTATGATTCACTACCAGTCACCACTGATTTGGAGGCAACTAACACAACATCGTTGGCTATTCTGGATCGCCATCTGGTCAAGAAAGGTAACATAGCAGTCCCAAGTCAATGTAACCTGGACTGGATTTCCTCCACCGAAAACAACATGGGAAGATTACAATGTCCTCAAACAACGTTTCTCGGCGGCTCGAGCTTGGGGACAAGTTGCAACTCAAGGGGGGAGGTGTCGCGCTTGGAGACACGCTGTGAAGGAGAAGACCTACGGATCATTTACAGTACGTTTCTATGTAATTGGACTTTTGTCTTGTGGACCCGTGAGGTCAGCGTCTGCCTGTGCTAAGTTCGGCAACAACTGTGATATCAGTAAGTTGCGTCGCCAAGGCAGAGGGCTTGCCCTGCCGGAGTCCTCGTTCGTAGCATCTTCTCGTGCTCACGTCGATCAGTCGATGGCAACCTCGCCGACGGACGGCCAAGGGTGCGACATGCCGCGTCGGGCTGTGTCCGCCTGCGTGGAGACACCGAGGGGTCGCGCCGGACCACGCCACGCGCCGCCGCCGCCGGCTTCAGCAGAGACGGCAGCGCCTTGTCTCACCGCGTTTCCAGGAGAGATTCACGGAAGATGCGGCTATTTGTTCGGCCTTGTTTAGTTCCAAAAAATTTTGCAAATTTTTTCAGATTTCCCGTCACATCAAATCTTTAGACGCATGCATGGAGTATTAAATGTAGATGAAAATAAAAACTAATTGCACAGTTTGGTCAGAATTGACGAGACGAATCTTTTGAGCCTAGTTAGTTTAAGATTAGACAATATTTGTCAAATATAAACGAAAATGGTACTGTTCATATTTTGCAAAATTTTTGGGAACTAAATCAGAGAGGAGCTGTGGGTGAATTGAATCCCTGCCAAGTGCCAACCGGCCCCTAAAAAAGTGGCCTGGGCCTGCCTCAGCCTCACGCAGCTCGGTCCAGCCCAACCGAGTCCAAACGTCTAATAATGGGCGCGAACCAGTCCAAACCCTAAACCCCCGCCCCTTCGCCTCTCCTCTCCTACCGTCCGCGCCGAACACTTCGCCGTAACCGCCGAAACTGACACAACCCCTACCCACCTCGCTTCCTTCCCCTTCTTGCTCGCCGCCCCCTTTGGGTTGGACTGAGGTGGGATTCTATCTATTAGGAGTTGGATTCTTCCATCTCTTCTTTTGCTGGTGAGCTAAGCCATTTTTTTTATTTTTGTTTTTGTTTTTGCCCCTTTCTCTTCTCGTCCAGCGATTCTGCGAGCCTTCAAATTTAATCTGTTCCCTTTCGGATTGGCTCTTCATTTCGTGTCTCTCGGATTGGCGCTTCATGTCCTGTCCGGTTTATTTTTAGATTTGCTTTGCAGAGAATCAATCAATCCAGGTTCCGATTTGGTGGCTGAAGCTCTGTTTCTCCATGGCGCTTCGTTTCGAGGTGAGTCGATGCTTCTGTTTGTGTGTTTTGTTTTGAGTGCGTGTTCGATTAGCTTAGATGAGATGAGAAGAAAACCTTTGCCGTTCCATTGTTGCGGCTTCCCCTAAGCTGCTTGGTGGAAGTTCGTCAGAGCTTTACGTTGCTAAAGCGGATAAGCTTTGTTGATAAGCCGTTGGGTGGAATATATGATTCTAATAGGAGCGGATAGTTATTCCTTATTCGTACTAGCTTCTGCTACTACAGATTCACAACTATAATGCTTTGTAATAGAAGATTGCATGATCCTTGACTTGTCCAAATTGTCGGAGTTGACCAATACTGTCCTAGGCTAGACACGTGTTATTCAGAAATCTTCTCTGGCTTTTCTTTTTAGAGAACCAGAATTTGTTTTTTTTCCTATTTATATAGTTGATGATTGGTGCACATACTACTGCACAATTGGAATAATTTATAGTTAGAATCTTTCAGTGTTTCTTCTTACACTTCAGTACTTTATTATCTCACCGAGGTGACGTCATAGTGGTCCATGTAAAAGGAAAAGGGTAACAGTAAAAAGTTAGAGAAGTGTGCCACATGTAAATGCCACATGGCACATGCTCTCAGAGTGGCACGGTACAGATGAGCTGGCGTCACTGCCGTCCCCCAACAATCTAGCTCTGAGCTAGCTGACGTTGGATTCTGCCTATGTGGAGGGGAGAGAGGGGCAGAGCCAAATGCTGTTTATGGGACCCACCATCTCTTCTCTCTTGTCTAGCTCACCATCTTCGGTGGATAAAATTCTGTGGGATGTTTGGTTGAACTAAGCCCTTCTAATTGAGAATACAATGTTAAAGTATTTCTATTTGTTTTGCAGATATTAGGAAGATTCAATCGCGCCCGTGCAGCTCGCTTAACTCTTCCCCACTTTACTTGTCAAACACCACTTTTTATGCCCGTTGGAACTCAAGGTTTGTTCCCCCTTTTTTATATGCAAGTTTGGTCTTCTATTTTTACTTGTACTATATGAATACACTGTTCACCAACTGTTTACCGTTATCGTTTAGGATAACAGTATATGCATATTTGTGATATATAAGAACTGAAATAAATAGTTTTGGTTTATGTACTTTTTGCTGCTAATTTCAACTTGAAGTTAGTCATCACATTTTGCATGCATGTCCCATGCTGTTCAACATGTAGTATCCCTGTCTTTAATGACTCTTATGTATTCTACTTGAAATAATAAAAGGCTTTGACCATGATTTAGTGTCCCAGATAATCAAGATTGTCTGTACTTCATTCTTTTTCCTGGAGCAGTTTGCAGCCTTTTCTCACTCTTCTCTTCTAGTCTATGAACTATCATAGCTGCCAAAGTGTTTTCCTTCTCATTCAGATAGTTTATTATGCTTAAGAGATTTTGGCTGTGCAGCCTGTTCTTCAGCTTTGTATAATTTTGTACACATTTCAGGCATCTCAGTGTTTTTTTCCTCTTTTCATTTAGGTACAATAAAAGGGCTGACCACTGACCAGTTAGAGGATATAGGTTGCCAGATCATACTTGGAAACACCTACCATCTTGAGCTACGTCCAGGGTCTCAACTTATTGATGACTTGGGTGGCCTGCACAAATTTATGAATTGGAAAAGGGCATTGCTGACTGACTCTGGTGGTTTCCAAATGGTTGCTCCAAATCTTTGGTTTCTTAACACAATTATTGTTGTGATAGACCATTTGAGCATCAGCATTCATCTTGCATATATAATATGATTATCTTTTTTTCTGAAGGTATTTTGTCCTTCTGAACTGTAGTTCTGCTGTTGTGTTTCTGACTTGTTTGGAAATTTTCTTTTAGGTTTCGTTGCTGCATTTGGCTGATATTACTGAGGAAGGAGTTACATTTCAGGTACATTCTTGTGGCCACTTGTGATGTTATGCTTTTTTTCTTTATTAAAGTCACTTTAAATTGTGTTTCTTAGTTCTCTAGTACGATCTGTGTTGACAAAATGCCATATTTGTTACCTAATATTCTATGGTAAAATATTTGTCTGGTTTTGGAAGTTGGGGGTGAGCGATGTCTTGTTTTGGAGTTCCAGAGGAGAGTGGGGGGCTTGCAAAATGAACTTCACTCTAGGATATTAAGAAATAATGTTTGCATATCGTTGGTAATACACATAGTTAGTTGATGCATGTCGAGATATAGAATTTGGTTTCTATGGCATCTTTTGTGGTTTTGCCTTATTTATGGAAGGGATTTGTTCATGCATTTACTTATATGATTCTTCATCTGGATAAATTTTATGCTGAAGTTAACTTTTTTTTTTCTCTTTGTACCTCTCTAATTTTACTGCTCTTTCACGCCCAATCGGTAGTCACCTGTTGATGGGAAGCCCATGCTCTTGACACCTGAGGAATCTATCCATATTCAGGTGCGACCTTTTCTAGGCAGCATTCAACTTATAGAATTAGGTTTCTTATCACAAAATTTTATTTATATATCTCGCCATTTCCACACTTTCATAATTATTGAAAATGAATGCAGAACAATATTGGAGCTGATATAATCATGGCACTTGATGATGTTGTAAAGACCACAATTACTGGCCCAAGGATAGAAGAAGCTATGTATCGTACCCTTCGTTGGATTGACAGGTGCATAGCTGGTAAGATCATTAATCTGGCTAACCAAACAGTTGAGTTATCTAGCAATGAAGTGAGGGTTAGTAGAACTTGAATCATTTCACTTATTGTCTTAATATGAGATAAATTTAATTATCTTACCAAAAGAACATTTGCAAAACATATAGTAATGTATTATCCAGTGCTATGCATGGTTTATTAAAGTGCGTGTGTGTTCCGTTCAATGCTCAAAATGTAGCTCACAAGAAACCTGATGTCCAGAACTTATTTGGGATTGTGCAAGGAGGATTGGATCCAGTTCTTAGGTGAGTTATCTAGCTTATTATATGTATTGCATTTATCCTTTTTTTTTCAGGTCATCAATTAGATTTAGAACTTACTGAGCAATACCTTTTCACTAATTCCAGAGATATCTGCGTGAGGGGCTTGGTTGAGCGGAATCTTCCTGGGTATGTCATGAACTAAATTTTCACAGCTGAGTTTGACGAACACAATTTATTCCCATGACATTTGCACCTAGTAACATATTTTCTTAGAATTATACTGGACTCACTACTTCTGATTTTGGCTTCCCTATTATTGCCAGTACCTATGACATACTTTCAGAAGCGCCCCTGTTTTAGATGTTTTATTTGTTTTATTTCCATCTATTATAGTGGCTCACATTTTTTATTTTTTTGTTGCTAGATATGCAATTGGTGGTCTTGCTGGTGGAGAAGACAAGGATTCATTTTGGCGTGTTGTTGCCCAATGCACCGCTGGATTGCCTGAAAATAAACCACGATATGTTATGGTATAATCAAGTTTGAATTGCTTATGGTCATATTCCTTGGTGTAGGCATCTCTTTGCAAATAGAGATACCAAGGCCCATGAATTAATGAGTTGGTAGGGGAAGCAATCATGTTAATTCAATTCTTTGGTTAACTCCACTATTATGCTAATATGCAGGGTGTTGGCTATCCGCTTGATATTGTAGTATGCAGTGCTTTGGGTGCAGACATGTATGACTGTGTTTATCCAACACGGACTGCTCGTTTTGGGACTGCACTTGTGCCAGAGGTATACCCCATTTGAGAAATATATTCGACTCGACCTTGATTGTGTGCCTGTTCAATCATATCACAGAGGAACAATTTTTTTTCTGCCATTTATATCCTTTTCTGTTCTGTGTCAGCTTTATACTATGGCCTCATTCTGAGCATCTACTATTTTCACACTGAGCTTCAGTACAATGTCAACTCTTATGTATTTTATCCTTAGGGTGTCCTGAAGTTGAAACAGAATGCAATGGCGACTGATGAACGGCCAATTGATCCTACCTGTTCTTGCATGGTAAGGCTTCAACTTCCCCGGGAACAAAGTGATCAAGTACTCTGACAATCTTCTTTGTTGGTGTTCTATGACATGATCATCTTGCCAGGTCTGCAAAAAATATACACGTGCCTACTTACATTGCCTGGTCACAAAAGATGCTATGGGCTCTCAACTGCTGTCATATCATAATTTATCATTTATGATGCGGGTATGCTAATTCTTGTTTTTGCTATGTTATTATTCCATTTCTGAACTTTTTTGTCTTATAAGCACTGCCCCTGATTGTTTACCTATTCAATTTCAGTTAAGTAGAGACCTCCACATGTCTATTCTTGAAGGACGATTTCCACAGTATGTTCTTATCAAAACCAAATTTGTCTGAACTGCTATTGAAAATTTGCATGGGGAAATAACATGATTTTTGTGCCATCCTGTAGATTCGTGCGAGGATTCTTGAGGGCGCAGGTTTGTGCTGCTTTTCTTGTCGTATCATACACATTCTGTCAGTCATGTTCTTAGAGAAACAGACACGAATTTTGCGTGAGGTTTAATGTTTGAATTGAAAAAAATAGCCCAGATTACTAGCTGAAACTATAGAAACTTGACATGTCTTATTATGATATTTCATATGTGACGTGATGTCGCTTGAACGATGCTATGCAGTTCCCAAAGGGGGACATTCCGCAGTGGGTTCGTAACGCGATGGAGGTCGCTGGCATCGACATATCCGAGTGCTGTGCTTCCACCAAATGTCTGACACCAAGCGTCCAGGGGCCACCTCTAACTGTTCCGGTTGACGCAAATGGAGCTGTGCCGAATTAAGGCGCGTCGGCTAGACAAAAGACAGACGACAGGTTTTGACAAAGAAGTTTTTTTGGTTCCCTGTCATACATGTAGGGTCTCACGCTCACCGATTCAGCATAGGATTTTCCAATAGTATGCTGAAGCTTACCGACAGGTTTTGTTAGTGTTTCAGTTGTGTTGTGTGTGTTTAGAAAAAGCAGGGGTATGCAGGATGCTATGCTTCTGTGGTCTTAGATTACGCGCCGTCCCAATGACTGGATGGATGCTGTCAAAGTTTTTTTTGCTAGTGGTACGGTCAGATCAAAGGAAGGTGTGCCCAACTCTGAAAAACTGTTATAACAGAAGGAATGTTAGTTTTCATGCAAACTTTTGATCTGTGCGTTGAAGTATGCGTCAATGAAAATTTGTTACCGGCAACGCTGTCCCGCAGCACGAGCGTGAGGACTACGCGCTCACTGGGAGCAGGGCAGGCACACGCAGTGCCAGTGCATGCCGTGTAACGAGACCCGGCCACTTTGCCTGGCCATGACCTGAACCTGACTGGGTCTGCAGCAGGCAGCAGCTGGTCCGGTCCAGTCCACATGTGTGCCGGTGGTCCACGTGAATTTTGCCTCATCGGAGAAAAGTGGTGGTCCGGTCCGCTGGTCCTTGTGAATCTAGGTGCCCATGCAGCATTCCAAGAATCGGTACGTGCCCAAGGAATCAGTGGCGAATGGAGGAGGACCATCGTCAGATCGGTCGGAGAAGACGTGTTTGGGCACGAGCCACGCATGTTGGCCTCAAAAATGATCCAACGCCATAGCTTGCCCTAGAATACGTTGATAGTGTTGTGAAACGGCAACCTATTCCCGAACAGGCCACAGTGTTGGTCTTAGACTATCTCCAACAATGGTCACCCAAAATACAAGACCCATTGACCCATTTGTTCTTTGGGTAGCGCTACAGGTAAAAGGTTTCATACCTATTTTTAGTCTTCTCCAACAACAAAACCTAAAAAACAACACTCTCTGCAAATGGGTCTCGAGGAGAGAGGATACCCAAATTTGGGTTATGCCTCTCCTGATACCCAAAATGGGTCTTCTGTATGGGTACTCTGTTGGAGGCTATAGGTATTGTGTTGGAAACCTATTTTGGGTTAGGGTTTCCAAATGGGTCTTCTATTGGAGATAGCCTCATCCCTCCATACAGTGTCCGTACGAGCAGTTAGCGATAGGATTAACGGTTAACTATGTCACCAAAGGGACATGTTTTTTGGAGGTCAGGTTTAGTGTATAGTTATGTCCCTTCGTCAGGTTTAGCCTATTTGCCGAAAAGCTATGGCTCAAAATACTGTTCGCTGATTTATTGTTAGAAAAAAATATTGTTGATTGGTAGAAAAGGTTTATAAGACAAGCGAACAGGCTCGGTTCTTTCAATCTTAGGCCGGTTTGATTCAGGGTGTTAAACTTTACTTCCTATCACATCGAATGTTTCAATACATGCATGAAGTATTAAATATAGACTATTTACGAAACTTAAAACATAACTAGAGAATAATTTGCAAGACGATTTTTTGAGCCTAATTAGTTCATGATTAGACACTAATTACTATAGTTATAAATATGCTATAATACATGTTAAACTTTACTATCTCCAACCAAACACCCCCTTATTCATTTACATTCACACGTCAACACTTTATCATCAGTAATGATCATGGTGTGAATCAACTTACCTTCGCACATGGTTCCTGGTTTGTTCTTCGCTCTTGGGCGCATCAGTGGAGTTTGCCGTGGTCCGGTCCGCCACCATGGACCGTGTGATATGGATGCATCGTGCATATATTGTTGGGGGCTCGACCATGCCTTTACTCCTAGCTGCGTGAGAAGACGATCGACGTCGTGAGACCTTCGCGCCCCGGACCTTCGGATAAGGAAAAGTCGAAGGTCCCGGGCAGACCTAACTCTAATGTGATCATTGTTGTAGATTGCACGTACAGGAATTGAGCTAGCGTTGGGGATCGGAGAAGAGGGACGCATCCTTCAGGGTCCCGCACGACGAAGGATAAGCTGAGCGCGGCCTTGAACGGGCCTTGAGAAGAAGGGCTACTGGCGGGTGACCTTCGACGCCTTTGGGCCGAAGGATTCGCGGTCTCCGGCGGAGGTTCGGGCTCAAACAAGCTCAGGATTCCGAGCAGGCAGCGTGAGCGGGGCTCGTGATTTGAAATTACTCAAGTACCCCCGCAGAAGGTAGACTGTAGCGGTAGAATATGCCACGATATTCCCCCGCCGTCACGTGTCATTTTTGTAATAAATCTAGGACGATCATGGTGCCCTATATAAAGGGAATGTAACTGCTCTTCAAAAGGGGAGGAGTAAAAGTCATTTACTGCTATACCTACCGTCCCGAGGCCGCACTGCTATGGACTGACTGCTGGCACCATGTTGGCAAACTGAGCCTCTACGCCCCCAATCTGTTTGCTGCAGTGTCAAGAGCTGGGAAGAAGAGAACCGTGAAAGAAGGCTTGTTACAGAATCAGTGGGCCCGTGACGTCGTAGGTGCTCCCACCACGCAGGTGCTTTGCCAGTATCTGCTGGTCTGGAGACTGCTTGCAAACGTCACACTGGACCCTATCCAGTCCGATCGCTTTGTGTGGAAGTGGTCTGCGGATGGGAAATACTCGGCTTCTTCTACATATCGTGCCTTCTTCGCAGGAGCTACTACACTGCCAGGAGCTGTGGAGTTGTGGAAGACAAAGGCTCCTGGAAAAGTTAGATTTTTCTTTTGGTTGGCTATGCATCGTCGCCTATGGACAGCGGAACGTCGAAAGCGGCATGGCTTACAGGACCACGATGACTACATCATGTGTGGTCAAGAACCAGAAACTGCCTCTCACCTCTTCTTGCAGCGTGTTCTGGCAAGAGAGCTGTGGCTGAAATTGTTATATCCAGTAGGACTGGACTCTCTTCTGCCGCAGCATGATGATGAAATCGTCGATTGGTGGCTTCGACAGAGGATGGAACTGCAGGCCGAAGCAAGAGCAGTGTTTGATTCATTACTGATGCTCGCTTCCTGGATGCTTTGGAAAGAACGAAATAACAGAACCTTCCGCGATGCAACGTCCACTGTCCACGAGCTATTCCGCGCGATCGTCACAGAAGGAGTGCTTTGGGTTCAGGCTGGCTACAAAAACCTATCTACAGTTTCTTTAGTTTGGTCGCAAAATTTATCTTCAGTGTAATAGTAAACTAAGAAATCTTGTATTCCAGTAGCTAGGCAAATCCGGCAGACTGAGGGTGTCTCGCCTACGCTCTACGGCCCTTTGTTGTATCTTTCCATGATTTCCTTTTAATGAAATATGGACTCAAAGTCCGATCGAGAAAAAAAAACTGTCCTGAGGCCGGGAGTTCATTGGTCAATCAATCGGGTCACTCAGGCCTTGTTTAGACTGTAGCACTTTCGTTTGTTTGTGGTAAATATTATTCAATTATAGATTAACTAGGATCAAAAGATTCGTCTCGTGATTTCCAAGTAAACTGTGCAATTAGTTTTTATTTTCGTCTATATTTAATGTTTTATGCATGTGTTGAAAGATTCAATGTGACAGAGAATGTTGAAAATTTTTTGGTTTTCGAGTACGTGTCGTTACGAGATATCCATGTCTACACTTCATTGTAGGTCTCAGCATGCCGTCACATACAAACGCTGCAGGCAAAGCAAGGGCAGACTTTTCATACTCCTATATGACACGTCTTTCACATCCTCTGCATGCGTACAACTGGCAGTATCGCAGTGCCAATTGCTAAAAGGACCTATAGTTGCTACGTACTCCGTACCCAGCAGCCAGGAACTACTCAAACTTGATTCTGCCCGATCAGATGTCAGCAAGCATCTCGTGCCATGCTTACCTTCAAAGTAATTGCATTGCATCGCATCAAGTCCATCATAAGTATTCCCTACTAAACCTTGCTTATGTTCCTTGCAAAGTAGCCACGCACGCATGCATAGAGTAGAGACGACGGGCGTATATACCTGCGCAGTTGTTGTGTGGTTCACTTAAAGGCTACGTACTTCTTTGCACACAGTTTCCCAACTAGGTAGCTAGAGGGGAAAATAAGCATACGTACATTCCTCTCGAGCACACTATGTTGGAAGATCCTAAAATTCGAACCAGTTCTTATTCTGCATAGATTCGCTTCTTCTATTGTTAAATGAAATGAATCCATAATGGAAGTTGCATCGGTCATATCCAGGGAGCAAAGCGAGCTGCAGCAGGCATGTCTAGATTCAATGAACCTCGAGAAATAAACCATAGCCCTGGTTACAGTGCATTGAGATTCGGGAGCACTGATCTATATGGTATGAGTGGTCAGCTGATCGATGCAAGGGGTGTATCGAGCGATCGACGTTTTATATTTGTCTCAGCTCGTGGATCTCCATAGCCCCATGCATGCAGAGTTTGCAGACAACTTTGTTGACACTTGATACTCTATATTGCTCGTAGCAGCCTAGTAGTAGCCATGTGTTCTTGCCATATGGACGGTAAGTAGTCTTGGCATCAACAGCAACAGGTCACGTCATTATCGAAATCATATTCTTCTAAACATGCATCATTCCCTGCTTGGACGGAAACGGCCACTAATAATGTCCTCTCATGTTTCTCCAATTCGTCAAGGAAGGATCGCACATACTAGCAGCTTGTAATAAAGAATTTTGCGGACAACTAGTGTAGCATCTCTGCCCGTCCTAAACGCTAATATGAAGCTCTACCCGGTGAATGTTCAACCGAGCTCGACGTTTGTTGAATCCGGACGGGACTTTCCTGGAACCTAGCTCATCATCTTTAGAAAATTAGCCAAGATCTGTAGAACCTATTATTATTAATTTCTTAAAAACTTTGCTACACTTCTGCAATTTAGTAAACCTATTTTGAAAGTGTCGCAGCATTTTTTTAGTGAGCGCTACAACTTTAGTATGAAATTAGTAGCTGTCTCGTCACATATGACTTTATTATGGGCTATGGTAGTATCACTACTAGAAGAAAGAATTTTAGGAGATAGTCGGGGCTGTAAATGGTCAGGTGGCCTCAAAAATACCTATTATTGTTAATCATTTACAGTAAGACGCGCATTTGTTAATATGACCGTCTTTGTAATAAATGATTAACATATACCAGCATCCCAAGGGGGAGATGGGAATCTTAATAGAACCACATCTAAAAATAGGCGCATCAAGAAATAATTTATAACTTTTCATATAGTCGTATGATGAAGAAATATATTTCAAATTGTAGCTTAATTGAGAAGATTTTGAATTGAAATGGTTTAAAGTTCCAAAATATTATTTTAAATTCACATATTTTGAATTTAAAAATAAGGTTTTCAAACAACCTCAAATGTTGACATGATCTATCTATACGTTAGTTGTAGTTATTGTCAACACAATCTATAACTTTATAGTTCAAAGGTTTTTTATTTGAAGTTGTTTAGAGTCTCAAATATGTATTTTATGTTCTTAAATTTTAAAATTCAATGTTTAGAATTACTAAATGATCTTAATGTTCACATGGTTAATAATAAATTTGTAGTGGCCGACTCGATCTACAAGTTTATTGATGATAAGTTTTTTATTTGAAGTTTTTTAGAGTGTCAAATATTTATTTTAAATCCATATATTTTGAGATTCAAATTTTAGAAATTTCATGCGATCTCAAATGGAGACACGTCCTATAATAAAGTTTTACTTATTTTTCAAGATTTAAAACTTTGTACTTAAACATTATTATTTAAGTTTATTTAGCACCTAAATTATTCAATACAAGATTAGAAAATGTTGATAAAGAAGATAGCATCTATATATACTCATAGGTTTAGTACACTGGTGATTTCTCTTGGTGCCATTCTTTTTTTCCTTGGCGGTTCAGAAAGAGGAGACGCAACTAAAAATAAAACTATAGGTCTAGATATGAATCATCAGTGTAAATTTATTTTTACTGACTGTTTTCTTAAGTTTACCGTCAGTAAAAATACATGATTTCTATGGCAGTAGCTTTAAGAAAACAGATAGTGGTGGTTTTTATAACATAGCGTCACTAAAAAAATGAAATAGACGTCAAATATTAAAAATTAAGCACTAAAATTTGAATTTTTCAAACAACCTCGGAGAAATGATCAAAATAAAAGTTATAGATCTCAAAAATTTATGGAACTTTATTGTTTATAAATTTTCATTTGAAATCATTTACTGCTTCAAAATGTTTCTTGAAATTCAATTTTGAAATTGTTGAAGAACTTTGATTTCTCTTTTTAATCTCTTGCTAAAACTTATAACTAGTCTCCCTTGTACTAACTACAAATTTGATGTTTTTTAAAAAAAATTCTAAAATCATGATCTATCAATTTTTTTTGTTCTTACATCTATTATTTATCCATCTTTTCATGTGACTGTGTTTTATCTATTTGAATTGTGAATTTCAAAAATAATGACTTTAAACATTATTTTTAAATATCATATGATTTCAGCTGGAAAAGTGATGAACTTAAAAGTTATAGAACTCATCAAGATCTACATCTTTATTTTGATTATTTCTTTATATGACAAAGTGATAATAACATTGTTCGTAAAATTTACATATCTCTCTTATAGTTTCATACTATAAGAGAGATATGTATTTGTGAACAATGTTACTACCACTATGTCACATAAATAAATAACTAAAATAAAAGTTATAGATCTTGAAAAGTTACAAAACTTTATAGTTGACAATGTTTTGATTTGAATTAATTTTGTTAACGTTAACTACGTTTGAATTTCTCAAATTTGAAATTTGGATTTTTCAAACGACCTTGGATGGAGAAACAACCAAAATAAAAGTTGTAGATCTCAAAGTTATGAAACTTTATAGTTGATAATTTTTTGATTTGAAATTATCTTGTCAACGGAAACTACGTTTCAATTTGCAAAAAATTAAATTTTAAATTTTTTAAACAACATCGGATGGGCAAATAATAGAAATAAAAGTTATAGATCTTAAAAAGTTATGAAAATTTGTGGTTGATAACCTTTTGATTTGAATTCATCTTGTCATGAAAAACTATGTTTGAATTTCTTAAATTTGAAATTCAAATTTTGTAAACGACTTTAGATGGAGAAACTACCAAAATAAAAGTTGTAGGTCTCGAACAGTTATAAAACTTTGTTGTTGACAACTTTTTTATCTGAAATCATTTAGAGTCTCAAACAATCAATTTATGCTTGATTTCATATAATATATGGGGAACCAAATAAAATATGAACACAAATGAGTTTGAGTTGTAGTGGTTACTGGTTAGCTAGAGGAGTATCAAATCCCATCACCTACGAAGTGTGCAAAAAATGCTACAACAACTTGCGAATTCAGCGGAGGAGATCGGCGGTTGACCGATTGCGGCCTCCTTGGATAAAAAAAAACGTGTACTAGAATTATGATCGCGTGTGCTTTTGAAATAAGGCTACCGCTAAATAGCTTAGCTCTATATGGCTATATTTAAAACCATGTGATGTATGCACTGTTCATCAGTCAACACACCACATAACATATAATATAACATATAAGTGATGGATTCTCGATTGTCTTTAAAGGACGGTCACAGGTGTTGAAAACGTCCAACAAGCAATGCCTGCTAATAATCCGGTCTCCACTAACCACGCTACTATACATTTGGAAATGTTTTATGCGGCTGTTCCAGGAAACCATAGAACAGATTGGGAAGCAGCCACAGAGAGTTGAATTAATGAAGCATGACCTTGACAATTCCTTCGACCAAACACTACAGAAAATGGTTGTCTTGCCAGTACATAGTCGTGTTTAGGGCCGTATCGGCAGACCGACAGCTTCACCATGGGAACATAGGCACCTTTTGAACGTCTTTTTTTTTTTCCTCTGAAGGGCCACATTATTGTCGTAGACTATACTGATTTCGTGTCATGAGAACTTTACCACATTGTAAAACACTCTCTCACACACACACATTATATAACAATTGCCTCTCTCCTCCACATTATAAAACTCCATGTGGCTTTGCACAAGAGGTGAAGAGAATCTAAAAAACCGCTAGCGTGTGCTACTTAGCGTGTATAATAATAATTAGCGATATGTAATCTCATTTTTGTCTCAAATCAAGTGCTTCTCATGTAATCAATCTAATCCGTCAACACTCGATCCGACATCTCCTTTCTTAGTGTTGTGTGCTTCTTTTTATCGTTGTGTTCCACTAACTAGTCTGAGTCCGTCAATAACCACTCTATTTTTGAACTCCCACAACTTGAAAACCAATGTCACCCATGGCCTCGTGATCTATCCCTACCTGATCCCCTTCGCTGTTTCTTTTACCTGCCTTTTTAGGAACTTAATAGCCATGTTCTCACAAAGAAACGGGAACGGGGAATGGGAATAAGAACTTGGAGTGTTATATTATAAGGTGGGAATGTGGACGTTCGGGGCCATGTTTCACGTTTCTGGCTGCTAAGTTCTGAAATCTCTCTCGTGGTGAAGGCAACCCACCAAATCAACTCTCTAATCTCAAACCTCAAAGCTCAACGCCACAACTAATCACAACTGATCATGCTCCAAATTTCAAGCAAAACAGAACATAGACGTGGATGATCACATACAAACACCATCAGTATGTGCATTATAGTTTATAAACATATTATCTACTACTACTAAAAAATAACTAGTTAAAATAATAGTGTCCCATATGCTGAGTCGTGACTGAAATATGGATGGACATGTTTTGTAATAAAAAAAACTCATTGGCTGAGCTATATGCTTCTCCGTTCCGATTTGCTACGAATCCAAAATTTAAGAATATAGAGAAGTGTTTTTAATATCCATATGGATACGAATAATCCGAATATGAATGTATGCATGTAGGATATGGAATTAGCGAAATTCGATAGATATGGATTATTCACTAATTGAACACGAATTATCTGACACTTATAATAAAATATTCCAAATATTTTAAGGAACTCAAGGGGCAAGAATACTAGTTAGCCCAACCTATGTGGCCCATAGCAAAGCTTGTAAACTAAAAAAATACTAATTTAAATATCTTTTCACACGACATGGAATGGTAATCCTGGTGATTGCCTATTTGCTTGATTGGCGGTAAGGGCATCTCCAATAGTTTGATAAATAACTTATCATTCATAATTTTTTTAACAAAATAACGAAAAACCCTTCGTTCGTTTAGCAGGACTCTTCGTTCACTTAGCAGGGCTCTTTGTTTCGTTAGTGGGTTTTTAGATTTTGGGAAACAAAATTTGACAAATTGTTAGAGATGAGATCTTTTTTTCTCTCCATATTATTTTAAGTGTTGGCAAACAACAATTTTGTGAGAAACGAATTTTGCCAAACGGTTGGAGATACTCTAAGAATATTTATTTCTCTTAAATGCTTGTTTTATACTCTTAAATCAAAATTGAGAACGTGTATTAATTTTGTGAGCTCTTAAATTGAATTGGTGGATTGATGGTGATTATTTTCTGTTGTATTGCCGTTTTATAACTTTGGTTAATGATTTTTTTCTCATCATAAAAAACACACTTAAGCACACATTATCCAACTTAAAGAAGTCTGCTTCCGCTTCGACACTAGTTCGAAACCGTATCATTTCCAACATCCTAAAGAAATTCATATCCACATTCCAATATGTAGAATATCCAATCCTCTCTGAATCCGTCCTAAAAAAATGAATTAGGATATAAGGAAGACATTATCTGCTCGGATCTGATCCATTTTCATATCTATGTCCACAACTAAGGATCTATTTGAATTGAGTCACTTATGAATTATAAAATCCAAATAAAAAGAAACCATATTCCTATGATCACGCCGTCTCCCTCCATAGCTGCTATTTTGATATTACACGCCCAACCAACCAAACAACCGAGCTTTTTACTACAATATATTACCATTATCTAAATTATTATAATCCACATGAGATTTAAAGATGGTCTAAGCAAAGTGTGTAGTAGACACAAATTTTGATCCCAATGTATCCTAATATCCCATGGCAATTGCTAGACCATGCCATAAAACATAGTCTTTTGGTTTTTTATGTATTTATTTATATCTATCTATACTTTATATATATATATATATATATATATATATATATATATATATATATATATATATATATATATATATATTTCTTTGATTTGTCATTTTTACTTTCCAAATGCAAAGTGCCCTTTTGCCTTTTGTGACTTATGGCTAGCATGGTACGGGGTCTGATTTTAAGATTTTGTTACAATATACGGACATGTTTGCTAGTTTATACCAAAGTAAGGCTGGATAACAAGCCGAGCTGGCTCGGCTCGTTCTAGCTCGTTAGGATAACAAACTAGCTTAGCTCGGCTCGTTATCTTAACAAGTTAGAAAGCCGACTTGAGCTCGAGCTGGTTCGATAAGCTCATGAGTCAGAAATAAAAAGTACACAAAATATAATATTTGCATTTATCGAAAGCTTAAAATAGTAATAATACAAAAATAATATATCAAATAGTCTTAAGTCAAATAAAATATATATATATGAACTAACATATCAATCATTTGTAAAGTGAATACAAAACTAATACTCCCTCCATCCTAAATTGTAAGTCGTTTGACTTTTTTTACCCCAAGTTTGACCACTCGTTTTATTCAAAAAATTTGTGCAAATATAATCAAATTTTAAGTCATTCTTGAAGAACTTTTATTAATAAACCAATACACAACAAAAAAAAAGTGATATTTTGTACAAAACTTTGAATAAGACGAGTGGTCAAACTTGATATTAGAAAAGTCAAACGACTTACAATTTGGGATGGATTGAGTATATGTTATGATAACTTTTTCTCTGAAATTGTACTTCGTTTGGCTCGAGAGTTGGCTCGTTATAGTTAAGGAGCTAAAATATTGACTAGGCTTGGCTCATTATCATAACGAACCGAGTTGAACCAAGCCAGTCACCAGCCAAGTGAGCTAATGAGTTTTTGTTCCAGACTTATACCAAGGTAAACCAAGATGGGTGTTGAATTTTGGCACATGCTCTTTTTAACCTACGTTCTCGTCAAGCTCGATCGCGCGCAGCAGACGGCGGCAGCCATGCAGTACCCGTCAACAAGACCATATCGATGGACCTCCGAGATTTGGTCCCAAATCATGATGACAGTCAAAAAGCTCGAGACGAGAGCATCCGCGGCCGGGGATGAACCAACCTAATACTGACGACCGACCCGGCCGGCGGCCAACTACTTATCCATGCATCAGAGTTTCAGTGTGAATTATCGGATGGCCGCACCATCATATCGATCCAAGGAATCGTCCCATCCGAGGCTGCCCACCGAATTTGTCAACATTCTCCCCGCCCACGACGTCCGGAAAGTGTCACACGCCGCCTCGCCTCCGACTTGGCATAATGCAGTGTTGCCACATGCTCCTCTGCACATTGCCTAGCTCCTCTCCTTGCCGCCGCTCGTCCGGCCGGCCTCTATAAATTCCTCTGCATCTCCCTCCAATTGCTGACACACAGCACACACATTTTTCAAATCTTGTTCGTTAAGCTCAGGAGCTGAGCTGACAGCTGAGACGATCGCCGTTTCAGCTCGATATATCGCTAGACCTCTCCTAGCAGCGCTTCTTCCTCCAAGAACAAGAACCGAGCTAGACCGATTGCTGATATGCCAGCCATGGTTGTGGAGGCAGCGGCGGCGGCGACGACGACAGGCGGGCGGTACGCGCTGCTGATGGCGGCGCACGACTCGGAGTACGTGCTGAAGAAGTACGGCGGGTACCTCCACGTCTTCGTGGCGGCGTTCGGCGACGCCGGCGAGACGTGGGACCTGTACCGTGCAATCGACGGCGAGCTCCCGGCGCCCGACGAGGTGCAGTGCTACGACGGGTTCGTGATCAGCGGCAGCCCGCACGACGCGTACGCCGACGACCTGTGGATCCTGCGGCTGTGCCGCCTGGTGCGGGCGCTGCACGGCATGCGCAAGCGCGTCCTCGGCGTCTGCTTCGGCCACCAGGTGATCTGCCGCGCGCTCGGGGGTCGCGTCGGCAAGGCCCGCGCCGGGTGGGACGTCGGCGTCAGGGAGGTGGCCATCGCGGAGGCGCCGGCGCCGGCGCTGCCGCCGCGCAGGTTCCTCGACGCGCTGCGGGAGTGTGACCAGCTGCCGCCCCGCGCCAAGATCACCGAGGTGCATCAGGACGAGGTGCGTGCCGTGCGTGTGCGTATATATACACTGGCATTCCTTGTTGCACGCACGCAGCCATTTCCACGTACGACGCCACTGCGTGCACGCACACATGCATCCACTGAAATGACACATGCGGACACGTCTTGGTTTCATTAGTTCCTGGCAAATCTGATGACGCGGCGTTTCTTGTTCCTTGCGTGCATCATGGCATGGCATGCATGGTGTCCTCTACCGGCCGGCGCCCGAGCAGGTGTGGGAGGTGCCGGAGGGCGCGGAGGTGCTGGCCTCCTCGGACAAGACCGGCGTCGAGATGTTCTGCGTCGGCGAACACATGCTGGGCATCCAGGGGCACCCGGAGTACACCAAGGACATCCTCCTCAGCCTCGTCGACCGCCTCCTCGCCGCCGGATCCATCACCGTGAGTGCCTCAGCCTTCACTTTACACTTTGTGATGGCTTTGTGTCGACTGTCATCAAATTCAAATAGATAAGTAGTCACATCGTTCTCTGCATGTGAACTCCGAAGCATTGTTCTTGGCCATTGGCCTCGTGCTGATTCCGTTTTGCCACTGGAATGCTGCAGATTCCCTTTGCTGAGGCCGTGAAGTGGCAGGTGGAGACCACTGCGCCGGACCGGGAGTTCTGGTTGAAGCTCTGCAAGAGCTTCCTCAAGGCTCGTGAACCATAGAGTATTAGAGTTTGCACACTATGGTGTGACCTACGAATAAAATGGTTGTAAATCTTCTTTTTGAACAAATAAATATCTTTCGGCTCAAATATCTTTAATTTGCAAGGTCTTGACTGTATTGTTGTCCCTTTTTTAAAGTGCATCTAGGCCCTTGTGGGTTTTGACACATTGAATGACAACACGATTAGGAGACTAATAATATTTATGAGACTTATATGTATTTTGAAGGACCAAAAGCGACGATCAGAGGGGGTAAACGAGAGCCTCAGATTTCTTTCGTAATACTCAGTCGTTGTCCTAAAAACAAACCCCAAGAACAAACACATGCAAGAACGGTATGATCACGAGCCAACAAGTGGCTAGGTACCTTTGGCGATGACTAAGAGGTACAACAGATCACCCGAGAAGAAACCAAACCAAGAATGCGAAGGAACCAGAAAACTCAGCAATGACTGCATAGGGGTGTTATGGTCCAACCCAAGACAATTTCATCCAACGGTTACCACGTCTTTCATGAGATAGCTTCGTCTCGACGTGAACTCCTTGATGCTGCCACGTCCCGTCCGTTTCTCCTCGCACCTCCTCACGGGTTTTGAGGACTAAACCCGCGAAACCCGTCACCCATAGTTTTGAGGCCTAAACCACTAAATTGTCTCCGAATAGCGTACTCTATACGCGTCCCCCGCCACTCGATGCATGTCATCATGTCCTCGACTAGCCGGCCGCTAAGTCCTCCTAAGTCTCGCTCGACTCACATGTCCACTATCTAGACTCGGTCAATATGGTCACTTCTATATACGCATGCACTTGTTGATGTCCCAGATGTCAACCATCGCGGCTGGTCACCCGACCTCTTGGTAACTTGATCCCAGCTTCACGTCCGTCCTTCATCGCTCATGGTCCATCAACACAGCACGTCCCTACTTGATCTTCTCTTTGGAACGCAGTTTTTTTTTTTTTTGCCCTTAAGGGCATATGCTCTCACTCTCTCCACCGCTGGATTCGCATTCATCTCAAAGCATATTCGCATTGAGATGTGTGTTTGCACACTTCTCAATGCGAATCCAGTGGTAGAGAGAGTGGAAGCATATGCTCTTGAGGGCTAAAATAACTTACTCCTTCTCTTTGTCGTCAACCACTGCCTCTGAGCTCTATACCTATACTGCTATACACCATAAGCCAAGACACATGTCACATAACTCAACTCACATCATAGTTAGTTACAAACTAAACCTAAATCATAAATCACGTTGACAATCACACTAATCATAAAACGAAATCAAACCTTGTGTTCGTATATTTAGGGGGTGTTTGGGACTGCTCCGCTCCAGCTCCGCTCCACGTTTTTTTAACCAAACAGTTTCAGGGGATGTTTGGTTGCTAGCCACAATCTACCACAACTAACTTTAGGTAAGTGTGGCAAGCCACAAAAAGTGTGGCTAGCAAATTGGTTGCCACACTTTGCCATGCCTAAAGGAATCTTGCCACACTTTTTAACTCTATGACATGTGGAGCCAAAAGAATCATGCCTAAGCTTAGTTGTGAAGCAAACATTTGCCAACTTGGTCAAACTTGTCTAAGGTAAAGTGTGGCAAATTGTGGCTAGCAACCAAACAGCCCCTCAGCTCCACGCACTCAGTTTGAGGAAAAAGAGTGGAGTTGTGAAAGCACCTAAAGAGGTACTCCACAAACACTAGTTTTTTTTTTTTTTAAGCTAGCAGAGTTTGTGTAGTCGCAGGTGATCAGCGGCGATACGTGGGACCTGTATCGGGGCGAGTTCCCGAACCCCGAAGAGTTAGAGGGCTACGACGGGTTCGTATTGTAATCAGCGGTAGCCCGCACGATGCGTACGCCGACGACCTGCGCATCCTGCGGCTGTGCCTCCTGGTGCGAGCGCTGCACGGCATGCGCAAGCGCGTCCTCGACGTACGTGTGCTTCGGTGATCTGCCGTCGGCCTCAGGGAGGTGGCCATCGCGGAGGCGCCTGTGATGCCAGTTGCTAAGGGAAAGCCAAAACATGCCATCAAATCCTGCTACTGCACCTCAGCCGCATGGTAACACACGAATATCTTTAATTGGCAAAGTTTTGGCTGTACTATTATCCCTTTATGAGTACTAATAACATGGCTAAACTTATGTTTTGGCTGCTACCATAGGGTCAAAGCCCTCAAGGCTCCACTTTTGTGCTTTGTACCTAAACAAAGTGCGATCTTGAGGGTCCCTGTGTTGTAAGTAACCAACAACAGCGATACAAGCAGAGTCGTTTAATGCAGAAATCTATAATTCTCTACAACTTGTAATCTGAGATGTAGACTATAGTCTATGAGATCATAGTATGATCAGATGGTTAAATTGTTGAAAGCTTTAGACTATGGACAAATAGAGATAACACTAATATAATTTCTTTGTATTTTTCCACATTAACTTATTGGAGAATGTATCTGGTGTCACACGGTACAACTAAAACGAAGCATGAAAAAATTGAGCTCAAACAAATACCTTGTGCACGAAGGGGGTTACAAGATAGAGCAAGCATATGAATAGTTGCAGGTTATCGACCAGACATGAACAGTTAACCCAACAAAGGCCGCAACAAATACCGCAAAGAACAATGCATGTCACTACCTTCTTGTATTCCCAATATTTGTTGATCATAAAGATATAGCAGTACTTCATCTAAAAAAAATTAGATATAGCAGGATGCTCAAGATTTGTGGGGCGCACACAACACCTACTTGCAAAGAAAATTAAAGCTGACATCACTATGACTATGGGGCCTTAAGATAAGATGTCATCCAAGTCTAATGGTCCTTGTTCCATTTTTAGCAGCCAGCCAGCCACAAAAGAGAGGTCAATGGTCCACTTTTGTCCCTGGAAGGGTGGTGGCGGGCCTTTAGTTGCGTGTGAATCCCTTGCCATTTAGTATTTCTTGTCGTCTCCTTGATCCAGGATTCTTGCAAGCAAATTCTATCGGGTACTTAATATTTGCATCAGATGCAGTGGACCAATGACTTGCGAGTTCGGAAGCAAACTCCGATAGCTTGATCCAGCATTCTAGTATTTCTTGTCTTCTCCTTGACCCAGGATTCTTGCATGACAGTAGAGCTCCTGCAGGTCATTCGTCAAGAAACAGACAGTGGATTGACGCCGAAGCTTTGAAGCTAGGGAGTTTATTCGAAGATCACGGGCAATTAGTTAGATGTAAAATTCGCTTCTGTCTTAATACATGCGGTCGCGCTTGCTCTTCTTCACGCCAAGGTGCGTTTGCAAAAAACTTCTTATAATAATACCAAAATTAAGCGTAGTTCTCCTGTGTTAAGAGCTTTGCAGTGTAGAACCAATGATTTTGGAAGCAAATTCTGAAAGCTTTGTAGTGTTAACACTGAGAGAAATGCATTGCTGACGCCGACCCTCCCAACTCTTACAGCATAACCGGAGCTACATATATGCAGCATTGTTACGACTAGCAATCCAACAGGAATTTCTGAATAGTGACAATCTTCTTCAACTTCTAAAGTAAATTGACACAGTTACAAATCTGTCCAGTGAGAGTGTGAATCAAAACATTGACAAAACTTGGTGTTCATATTAAGATGCTCGAACTAATTAAATAAATAAGTGCTGATGTTCATACTGCAGCAACATCTCCATCCTCTTGCGATCGAAAGCAGAGGAAATGAAAAAAATTAAAAAAAATAGTATAAAATGTGTTACATGTACTAATCACAACAGGAGTAACAACAGATTATTAAACTTAAAAACAATATATTGTAGAAATAGGCAATTTTATTACAAGATAATTTCTCCCCACAAGTGCATCGGCAACAAAAACAGAATGATGAAACAATAATATGAGCATTACAAGATCATTCCCCCCACAAGGGCATCGGCAGCAGAAACAAAATCACGAAACAATAATATGCAGCTCACTATGGCAGACGCAGCAAACCATCTAGAGCACTTATTGAGCAGGAAAAATATAAAGGAAACATCTTGCCGGTAGCACAGCCAACTGCTTAACTGAAACAAGAACAGGGCCAAGAGGTCTCAGAAACCTCAAAGCTTCACTCAGGCGTCCACATCTTTCTTCACCACCTTCTTCGCCACATCCCAGCAGCCAATACACAAATCATCGCTCTTCGTAGCCGTCTCCATTCCATCGCTGCTCCAGCCATCCATCTCCAAGGTCGACCTTGGCGACACAGTGCCAGAGGCAACAGCAGTAAAGCTCTGGTACATCAGCAGACCTCCACCAGGAAGCTCTTGCTCCACAAGATCATCGCACATGTAGGAATCGACGTCTGCACCCTTTGCCCATGATTTGGCAAAGCCACGGCCACCAAAGATGGTAACGGCAACTGAGAACTCCGAAGGAGAGAAGCCTGCCAGGACCCTCTTGATCACATCACTGTAAACCAGGGAGCTAGGGTTGAAGTTCATCGCTTCATAGCTTGCATAGCTGAAACCTTCCTCAGGTGTCACATGGATGGTGGAGGCAGCAGGTCCAAAGACACCATTCATCGAGTACCCACAGGGGTCGAACTCAAAGTCACAAATCTCCATCTCAGGAATGATCTCAGAAATCCCTGAGAGCTTTGTCATCTCTTTAGCTGATGTGCAGCTGCCATCATCAGAGTTCTTGAAGAACACTGCAGCTTTCTTAGCATCCAGCCCTGTCATGCACATCTCAAGTGTCACCATGGGATGCTCGGGCTCCTCTGTGGCATAGTAGACATGCCACTTCTTGTTGGGTTTGAACGTGTCACCGATCACGTAGGCATTGCCACCAGACTTGAGGTTACCAAAGAAACCGTTCAGCACAGATACCTCCTCCGAGAAGCTGCGGTGCGGCGCTGGCTGCGCACCAGGGAAGATGAAAGTCCCACGAGAGTACTTGGCTGAAAGAACAGGCAGTGACAGCCCTGCAGCAAGCTCAAGGATGCGAGGAATGGAGAGCAGCAGCTTTGTCGTTCCACAGGTCTTGAGGACAACCTTGTGGGGATACACAAAGAGGCTCGACTCGGACAGAACATATGAGTCAAAGTTCTTGTTGGAGAGCTGTGACACTATGGTGCACCGTGCAAGATCCAGGAACGAGTCGATCTGCTCACGAGAGAGGGCGCGCAGGCCAAGACCACAAGGGTCCTCGAAGACAGGTGCATCAGAGAACGTTATCTCGAGGCGCTTCTCGTAGCCCTCAAACCCAATAGGGGAGGTGGGAGAAGAGCCCCAAGAATCTGCTGAAGACATCGCCATTGGATGATGTGTTGCAAGAAAGAGAGGATGGGAGAGGAAGGGAAAGGGAGAGGATGGTGAAGACAAGTTGGAATCTCACAAGCAGAGGATGCAGCCAGCCAAGGGAGAACTACCGAAACAACAAGAAAACAGAATTAAAATCCTACTCTACTGCGAATTGCATGTGAGGCGATATCAGGATGGCTTGCGGGCGCACTGCAAAACAAACGATCAATCAAATAATAAGTATCAGCAACCAAAGCATGAAATGCATCAATGAGCAATAAATTTAGAACAGCAATGCCTGTACTGTTTGTTTTTAGTTCTTACGTTGGAATAAGCAGCAGACTGGAACTTCTTGATTCCTCCGGCTGGGCGAACGTCCTCAATCTTGTAACCAAGGGGAGCTTCGTACATGAAATTACTACTACTAGACTTTTTGCCACCTTTAGACTCCATTAGAGCATCCACAAATGTCCCCTTCTTAAAACTGTCAATCAAAACAGAGTAAATTTCCTTCTTAGGCAGCAGAACGGCACAAACGATTATCAGTTATCAGGATCCAAATTATAAGGTAGCAGATATAGATGTGGACAAATGTTTGAGAATCGAGAGTACACAACAGTTTATTTGGTAAGCAATTTCAATTAAAGAGGAAATAGCTAATGAGTAAAAAAATGTTGAATAGCATACAAAATTGCAGTGGTTACACCATACATTTTTTTTAGGTATTATTAATCAACTAACAGAAGCTTAGCTCCATCCCAATTCATATAAGAAAATTGTTTGTTCCGCCTGTTATAATCATGTAATTCTGGTGGACACGGCAATGTAAAATATAGTATATTGATTGTTACTTGTCAATGAAAATCATGTCATTTTCTTCTAGAAAACAGTGGGTTACATATACCTAAAGTACACGGAGCATCATTGTGGCAACATAGCCCAAAAGAACATCAACGTCAATTTAAAAGAAGCTAATTTGTAACCGTTCCAAAAGTCTCTAAAAGAAGGCCTAATCTGAACCTTTTCTCTTGCCAATGTCGTACGGATCATGTCTTAGCAAGACATGACGAGGGCGATAGAAGTTTCGCGTAACAAAGTGCAGGTGGACCTTCTTGAAGATTACAAGAAAGTCGGCACGTTCCCCGTAAACAAGAAATCTTAGCTTCTTGGGCATGGCAATCCGAGGGTTTGAATATGATAAACAACGACAATAGATACGACAAACGAAAGAAACGTAACTTGGATTCACTGCGCAGTACTGATTTTTTTTAATAAAAAAAACATCCACAAACAAAACGGTTTTCCAGGAACGACGCCCCTGGCAAGATCCAATCTACCGCCCCGTTACTCCCTAGGGGAAAAAAATGTAAATTTCCCGACACCTCCAACAAACAGGGGAGGAACGAGGAAGGCAAACGGATGTGATGCCTCTCCCTCCTGACGAAAAGCAAAAGCGCCATCGATCAAGAACCAAACCAAGATCCAAGCCAACGTACTACAATCTCCAGACGAAACCTACAGGAGTCCGGCGCTCCGGGCGCAGTGGCGAACACAGCGCAAAAGGGAGAGCAAACCGAGCGCAAGGAAAGGGACGGGTGGAAGGAAAACTCACGTTCGTCCAGCACGCGACCGCCGGCGGCGCCGAGACCAGCGGGCTCCTTGGAAGGACCGCCCGAGAGGCGAGAGAGAGGGAGGGAGGAAGGAGGTGAGAAGGCGGCGCTGCTGCTCGCGGCGCGGAACAGAGGTTGGCTGCAATGGGAAGGAGACGCCGAGACGCGGCGCGGCGGGGCGGGGTTGGGCGGGGCTCGAAGGAGGCGCCGAGGGAGGTGCGGTGCGGCTCTGTTGTTCTCTTGGGATGGGTGGAGAGACAGGGCGGGCGACCAGCGACGGTATTTATAGCGGCCAGTGGGCGTGAGGGCAGCAGCAGGGCCCGTGCTGGCGGGCCAACGAGCTGGCTGGGCTGGCCCAAACCCTAACCTGGTCGGGTCCACTAGAGTCCGACTACGACGCGCGCTGAGGAAGAGGAGAGAGTCGATCGTCGTCGTCGAGGCCGATGAGAGAAACAAACGGAATTTTCCTCTTCGGCCTTGTTTAGTTTGAAAAAAAATTTAGGAAGTGCTAATATTTTCATTTGTATTTGACAATTGTTGTATAATTATAGATTAATTTAGCTCAAAAGATACGTCTAGCAAACTACAGACAAACTGTACCGTTAATTATTTTTTATCTATATTTAATATTTTATGCATGTACCATAAAATTCGATTTGATGAAGAATATTGACCATTGTACAAGATAGTTCACCAACTAAACACGGCCTTGGTTGCATTTGCAGTGCATGTTGATTCGCTGGATGACTAGAGAGAGTGATTTCTTTTGCAGTGCACGCTGATTCGCTGGACGACTAGAGAGAGTGATTTCTGTAGTCGCATCTGATTCCCACGAGGTATGTATCCAAGAGCATGATTTTAAATGAGTAAAATACATTGGCGGCCTTTTAACTTGTCAGATTGTGTCACTTTGGTCCATGAACTTGTAAACCCAAAAAAGTGACTCCTAAACTTGTCCGCCTGTGCCACTTTGGTCCATGAACTTGCAAACGCAAAACAGTGGCCTCTGAACTTGTCGGCCTATGCCACTTTGGTCCATGCGTGTAAAGGCTCTTTCAACGCGTCAGTAAATATTTGTTTATTTCATAACTAATTATTAGTGAAATGCTAAATTCATGAAATATTTTGTGTAGCCTCTTCATGATGTACTCTGCCTAGAAAAAATATGAAACCTAGAAAACGAATAATTTTTTGCTTGTTTTAAAATTATCTCTTTTAGTTAATAAATGCAACGAATTGATATATTATTTGATATATTTGACGCTATGAATAAAAATATATCAATTTCGTAAATTAAAAAAGAAGTGCTGACATCATCACTGATGTCAACACCATAAACGGCCTACCAGAGGCGGTCATGTGGCAGAACAGTGCCATGCAGCTGGTGTTATTTTCATATTTGCATGTTCATGGACCAAGGTGGCACAGGTCGACAAGTTCAGAGGGCACTTTTTCGCGTTTGTAAGTTCATGGACCAAAGTGGCACAGGCGGACAAGTTCAGGGGTCACTTTTTCAGATTTGCAAGTTCATGGACCAAAGTGGCACAGGCTGACAAGTTAAAGGGCCGCCAGTGTATTTTACTCGTGCTAGTATATAACAAGCTTATTAATTCTCGGGCTGGCATGTGTTTATCTTCTGGTCCAATTTTTTTATTATGGTGGTTTTTAACTTGACTTAGCTTAAAATTAGCTAAGTATAGTATACTCCTATTGGGTATGACCTGACTTGTACTCAATCTATTCTAAATTGTAAGAAATTTGATTTTTTAGACACCAAATTTGATCATTCGTTTTATTCAAAAATTTATGCAAAATATCACTTCTTTTATCGTGGCTTGGTTTATTAATAAAAAATCTTCAAGAGTGACTCAGATTTGACTATATTTATATAATTTTTTTGAATAAGATGAGTGGTCAAACTTAGGGTCAAAGAAAATCGAACGTCATGGATGGAGCACAAGCGTGGGCACAACATGAATATACAATCTCTGGTTTGAGTTGGACGATAACCATAACATTGTTTGATGTTCTTATTATTCCATATATTCGTTTTCCACGCGTTCTATTATTTGGACGAATTGAAAAGGAGACACAACTTATTCTGGCACTCTACAAAAAAGTTAGACCTTATTAGACTATACCATCATGGTTATTGAGCTGGAAACTGCCTGTGTATAGCCTGGTTATTACCAAACGCAAATTAGCAGTTCCGTTGGGCCCCTGTTTCCTTTTCTCCTCTGGATTCGTCCAAGTTACATAATCGTGATTGGTAAGTCGCCAGCAAATTAAGTCAGCAGCACGTTTGGTTAGTCCGTGAGAGATTTTTAGAGGGATTTTTAGCGGCGAGAATGTCATGGGTGTTTTTACGAATATGGCTCATCTTTAGCTAAAAACCAATGGATATCTTGTTAACAAGACAAACTTAGCTATACTTTTCTCCTCGTCCCACACACAAGACAAGGAGCATTTTAAACAATTCCAATTCAATATCCCAACCATCAATTAGCTAATAGATCCAAATAGCGTTCAACTAATAATTAGTTTGATGCTAATTTGTCAACTAATAAACTTATTAGATGTGAGCTATTAGCTAGCTAATTATTAACAGCTGGTAATCCAATGGAGTCTAAGTTGTTCTTGATATATTTTTTTCCGAGCATCCTACGAGATTGTTTTGCTTATGGATCCAGTTTTATATATGTCAGACAAAGAATCGTGGCTCCTCTTGCTTATGGCCCAAAAATAAATAGTGAAGATAATAGAGATATGCCATGTCACTAAGCAATCCCGTATCACTGATCTTAAATAACTAGCTCACGTAGTATATATGTGCTCAGCGCGCAGGTTCTTAATTCCAAATCAAGATCTATCATCAGATTTCTTTTATGCGATTCTCCAAGTTTCTTAATAGAGATTTGGCTATTGACTGAACGATCAGGGCATCGTTCATTATTTAGCACAAATGCACAGCCACTTTGATCAAAGTCATATATAAAAAAGGCGTCACAAGTCACAACGGGCGGTGAGGAACAAAATAGCATGGGCATGGCATCAAACATCAAAAGAGGCATGCCGTGTTTCTCGTCGAGCATAAAGGCTGTCTCTGTCTGCAAGATTTGACTATTAGTGCCTCACTGCATGCTCCTCTGAACAGCATGGCTTCCGGCTTGTTTAGTTCAACTGAAAATCAAAAAGTTTTCAAGATTCTCCGTCACATCGAATCTTATGGCATATACATGAAATATTAAATATAGACGAAAACAAAAACTAATTATACAGTTTAGCTGTAAATCACGAGACGAATCTTTTGATCCTAGTTAGTCCAGAATTGAATAATATTTGTCACAAACAAACGAATGTGCTATAGTACCGAAAAGTTTTCACTTTTCGGAACTAAACAAGGCCTCTGCTCGCTTGTTCTTAAACAAAAGTTTAACTCTTTTTTTCACATGCCTTTTGTTAATTGGCCCTCTCGCAGTACTTAATTTGTTACAGACAAACAATCATAGTACTATAACCCGGCCGTCCTTTTTCCTTGGTGCATGCCTCGCTCTATATATAAAATTGCTCTGGAGAGACCGTAGTACCTATGCTAGCTATAGCTAGCTCAGCTGTTAAACAACCTGCACTAATTGGAGCTCATCTGCTTATCCCTCCGCATCTTCCACAAGACACATGCCCATAACTTGCAAGCATAGAATTGGCATCCACATACATTTGACTGAGGCCTTGATTAGTTCCATTTTTTTTTTTGCAAAATAGGTATTGTATTACTTTCGTTTGTATTTGATAAATATTGTCCAAGAAATCATAAACTAACTAGTTTTAAAAAATTCGTCTCGTAAATTACATGTGTAATTATTTTTTATTTTTGTTTATATTTAATACTCCATGCATACGTCTAAAGATTCGATGCGATGAAAAATCTGAAAAATTTTGTAAAATTGTTTGGGAACTAAACAAGGCCATATAGATCACTGAGTCATTCGCTGCAGTAGTACGTATATATATGTTATGGAGTAGTACATACTGTAAAATAGCTTGCGAGTGCGCCTCGCAATTATTGGCCGATTAGAGTAATCCGATCTCGAGTCATCCTCACGTCGACTCCGAGCTGGTATCCACGCCCACTAGGCAAGCAACCTGCTGCAAAGCAGGTCTGCAGGGATGTGAAGCATATCTGCGAATGTGATGGAGACCTTAACGTGCCTAAATGCCCTGCCTGGTTATTGTAGACCAATAATAATGTCATTTTGTGTGTGTAATGCGCGAGTGGGTTTCCCAAGTAGTTACCGCGCCACTTAGTTCGTGCCGGTGTTACGTTGTAGCTGAACCATGCTTAGATTTGTTATAATTTCTTCTAGTCATAAATAAATAAATAAATGATGCACTGCATTGTACATCAACACTGACTTCATTAACCAATATTATCTCCATACCAAATTATAAGATGTTTGACTTTTTTGACACCAAATTTAACTACTCGTCTTATTCAAAAATTTGTGCAAAATATCACCACTTTTGTCGTGGCTTGGTTTATTGATAAAAGTTCTTCAAGAATGACTAAAATTTAAATATGTTTGTATAAATTTTTGAATAAGAGGAGTGGTCAAATTTTGGGTCAAAAAAGTCAAATGTCTTATAATTTAGGATGGATAGATAGTAACTAATACTGTATTCGTCCAGAGAAATGTATCATTCTAGATTTGTTTTAAGTTATCTTAAGTTTGACCATTACCCCTGTGAACATAGGATAGAGATTGAGTCGGCAAAAATCAAGACTAATAAAGTTATTATAGGTGTTGATAGACATGTGCCTACCACTAAAAGAACAACGTTGTAAAATTCTAATAAAAGCTAGGAAATGCGAGTGCTCAGGTTAACTAGAGGACTTGATAGGTAGGCAGATCTTACCATAAAGAAGCCAACCAACTAAGTTATGCTCGATTCGCAGTTTGATTAAATTTATAAAGAAGATTATCAACAAATTCTGACACCAATAGGTATGCAAGTTTGGCAAAATAGCTTATTCAAAATAAAAAAAATATTACATATTTCTCTCCAACTTTACAAGTTTCTGTAGTCGACAGATCCGCTCTCTATCCGGTGTTTTTCTCTAGAAATTGGAGTAAATTGAATGCATGAGTAAATTAAGAAAATAAAGGGGTTTAGATGAAAAGTAGTAAGATATATATAGAGAGAGTATAAATTAAGTTTTAACATGAAAACTATTAAAAGAGGTTTGGCTGTCAAACTTTTTGTAGTCAAATAAAACTGCTTGAGTCCTCGTGACGGAGGGAGTATTTGGATGTAGAGCTATGGAGATGCTCACAAACTCGAGCATATACTTACCCTTATAAATGCAAAACACAATGTCTTGCTAGCAATGTTCACATTATCGTGAAAGAATAAAGACTGTTAAATCCTAAAATAAAATAGAAAAATACGGACATTAGTGTAAGTTAAAATTTTAAAAGCCAAATGATATATTTCACTTTAGGAAACCTAACCAATTAAAGATACTTAGTTCACATGCATAACGGCTTTCACCGTAATAACCAATCAAGCTGCTTATTAGATTGTTCTTATTCACCCAGTCAACACAGGTTTACCGTCATTGTACTGAGGTGGTTTGTGGTTCATGTTTTTCGTGAGCAACAACTACTTTTCTTACAAAAATTAGTAACAAGTGAAAGGTACATGGGCCTATTTGGAATAGCTTTTATCTATCGATGCTTCAATTTAAAGCTAACATTTTTGCTAATATGGGTTCGCTAAGAATCAATGTGGGAAAAGCTTAGCATATTTATGAGTGTACTTCCATAAAGATGTAGGAGACTAAGGCTAGTCTCAATGCATGTTTCATGAGAGTGTCATGCATATTAAATAGGGTGCCACATAAGCAAAATTGCTGACTTGGTAGAGTCATTAAATGAAGGAGTTTCATCAGACGAGAAAGAAGTTTCATCCCCATGAAACTCACGTGGCTCGGTTACTTAGAGCATCTCCAACAGTTTGCTAAAACACTTGCTATCTCACAAATTTTGGCAAATCAATGATAAAAACTCTCTCCAACAGTTTGCTAAACATGTTTGCCAAAAATCTGGAGTTGCCATCCTACTGATCCGCACGCGGACTTCTACACGCGCGTACTCGTCGCGCATCTCCTCCCCCGCGTCGTCTCGTTCGTTGCCGCGAGTTCCGTGAACCTTCCTGGCGTTCGAACTCGAGACCAGATCAACCTCGCCGCCGAGGCCACGAAGCAGGCCGACCTCCTCGCCGGCCAGATCAAGCACCTCGCCCAACCTCCCCGTGGCCTCGATCCCGCCCATCCCCACGATCCCGGCGCGGGCCAACTCGGAGCAGAAGCCACGACTCGGAGGTAATTTCGATCTCTGGTAGAAGTCTAGGGTATCCTTGGCCGCGACTCCAAGTTCTCTGCTGGAAGCCTAGGTCGTAGAGATTGTAGGCGGGCTTCTTCCTTGATCGCTATTGCCATGGAGAGATCAGTCGTGAGTAGGGGCGGATCTGCACACCCGGGGCGAGCTCATCCAATCGATGAAGGCGGATGACCGATGCACCGAATACTAGTATAGTATTTTGCACTTTTGTATTGTTTTAGTATGACACTAGTATAGTATTTTGAACAATTTCGAGATCCGCTACTGTTCGAGAGCAGATCAGTTCCTGAGCAGAACAGTCCCATTGCGATCGTCGGTAGTTGGGTTTAGGTACAAGTGGGCCCTAGATTTTGTAATTTGGCAACTCAAAATAGCAAACTATTGGAGATGACATAAAATTTCATTTGCCATCTATTTTAGCAACTTGCCAAAACTCAAGATTTGGCAAGCCAAATTTTGCCAATTGTTGGAGATGCTCTTAGTTTATAGTCTTGATAACTATGTCATGAAACTATGCATTGAGACTGACCTAAAAGAACCTGATGGCCATCGCATGGTGATGCTCTCTACTAGATGCCACCTTGTCCTTCACCACAGAGGCTCCTTAGGAGCCGTAGACGCCTCAGCTTGTGGGCCGCCACCCTATCTTGTCCTTGCCAAGAAGATGAGGGGGGCGCCATCAGTGAGAAAGATGATGCAGATGAGTAGCGCGCAAAAAGAGCTCAAGCATGGTGAAGGAAAAACAATGTTGAATGCTGGCAGATTTGGCTGATAATCTCAAGCGAACAGGCCTCCCTCTCCTCACAAGGTAGATGCATGGGATGGATGATAGCACAGAGTGACATCGTCCGGGGGCAAGGAGGCAATAGAGGAGGAGTGTCAACCCGAAGAAGAGCTGCAAAATGGGCAAAGGGGGACTATAGAGAGGATCCCAACGAGAGGGCAAAGGTGGAAGAATCATGTAGGATTTATCCTCCCATCTTCACCAAAGCACATTCTGATTGCATGTTTAAATAGTGCACCGAAAAATCATGGGGGTGGAGAATCTGGCTCAGAAGCATGTTGCTTGGAAGGGTTGGTTTGCTTTTTTCAAACCAGAACTGTGAAGCACCTCCGAACAGAACCGTATGCATACGCTTCTTCGGATAGATGTAGACATTACTCATATGAACACGGATGAGAGTAAATAACCATGTTTTATCTCAAATAAATCTAAAAACATGGCCATACTTATTGAGTCTAAGATTTGAACCTAGATGAATTACATCACACAAAAAAATTGGAACCAACTCTTCTAACTTGTATTCATTACATTTCAAGAATAACATACGCAAATGTTGAGTGTACCCAAGAGACTCATGTGGAACGGTTAACTAGAAACCCGGCCCTCAACTCAATGAACTCGTGTACACATATGTAAATGCATGTACGTATACGTAGAGGCTCACCGAACTCACTTCGATCAGAAGTTCAGATTCCCAACTGAATAGATAAACCATCAATTTGTGGAATCGGATTGGATACGTGCTCTTGAGCCTTGGTACAGATAAATAAAATGAAATTGGATACGTGCTTACTTGAGCCTTGGTACAGACAAAAATAAAATGAATGTTCGAGTGAATTGGTCATTCTGTCAGCGGTTAAAAAGTTTTTGAGCTATAGTAGTAAATTGGTGTAGGCAAGTTGAAAGCACTCTAAATCTATATATAGTCGCCTTTGTTTTTGGGGTGCTTACCAGGCCTTGTTTACTTGGGAAATTTTTTACAAAATTGCTACAGTAACTCTTTTGTTTGTATGTGACAAATATTGTCCAAACATAGACTAACTAGGCTTAAAAGATTTGTCTCGTAAATTTCGACCAAACTGTACAATTAGTTTTTATTTTCGTTTATATTTAATACTCCATGCATGTGTCTAAAGATTCGATGTGACGGAGAATTTTGAAAAATTTTGCATTTTGGGTGAAAGTAAACAAGGCCCAAGATGGGCATAAAAAAGAACCAAGGCCTTGTTTAGTTCCGAAAAATTTTGCAAAATCGACACTGTAGCACTTTCGTTTGTATTTGACAAATATTGTCAAATCATGGACTAACTAGACTCAAAAGATTCGTTTCGTCGATTTCGACCAAACTGTGCAATTAGTTTTTATTTTTATCTATATTTAATACTTCATGCATGCGTTTAAAGATTCGATGTGACGGGGAATCTGAAAAATTTTGCAAAATTTTTTGGGAACTAAACAAGGCCCAAAGCAAACGTAATTGGCGGGAGAAACTACAAAGGTTCATGACAAGGGTGAGGTTTACTACGTACTCTCTCGTTCAAGGCCCCGCCGTCACGTCTGTGCACCGGGTCACCGGAGGCACGGGCGCACGGCGCCGAGAGAAAACCAGAAGTAGACAAAGGCCTTGGCCTTCCGAAAACTTTTTAGTTTTCGGAACTGTAGCACTTTCGTTTTTATTTGACAAACATTATCCAATTATAGACTAACTAGACTTAAAAGATTCATCTCGTGATTTACAGATAAACTGTGTAATTAGTTTTTATTTTTGTCTATATTTAATGCTCTGACGGGAAATCTTGAAAAGATTTTGGTTTTTGGGGTGAACTACTTGTTTAGTTCCCTATAAATTTTGGCCTTGTTTAGTTTCAAAATATTTTGCAAAATCGACACTGTAGTTTTTTCGTTTGTATTTGACAAATATTGTCCAATCATGGACTAACTAGACTCAAAAGATTCGTCTCGTCAATTTCGACCAAACTGTGCAATTAGTTTTTATTTTTGTCTATATTTAATACTTCATGCATGTGTCTAAAGATTCGATGTGACGGAGAATCTGAAAAATTGTGCAAAAATTTTTGGGAACTAAACAAGGCCTTTGCAAAAATTTTCAGATTCTCCGTCACATCGAATCTTTAGACGTATGCATGAAGTATTAAATATAGATGAAAATAAAAACTAATTGCACAGTTTGGTCGAAATTGACGAGACGAATCTTTTGAGCCTAGTTAGTCATGATTGAACAATTTTTATCAAATACAAACGAAATTGATACAATTCACGTTTTGCAAAATTTTTTGAACTAAACAACGCACAAGAGCTGCGATGCAAGTGCAACAAGGCAGAGCGCGCAGCGCAGCCACAGCCACACAGTCACAGTCACAGTGGCGGAGTGGCCGCTTTCCATCAATCGGCAGAATAATTGGAGCCGAGGCCGGGGATCTCAAAAGCGACACGGCGGCGGCAGGCTCGAGGACGGCGGACGGCCGCTCGCCCGCGCTCGCAAGGGTCTGGGGCCTGCCTCTGCCTTTCCCCGGGAAGGAAAAGCAGCAGAAAAGCCTCGGGATCAGCGGAGTTTGTTTCGAGCATCGTCTGGTAGCGGTGACCATGGCCCACCCCTGACTTTCTGCAATGAGCCAATGACACACCAAATACGAATCTGCAGAAGCTAGCTGCTCACTACCGTAACTTTTGTAATTTCGGCCTTTTTCCATTTCCAAAAGTTTTTCATCCATCCTATTAACTTGATTTGTCAGAGAATTTTAAAAAATTTTTTGGTTTTTAGAGTTAATTAAACACGGCCTAAGTACGCTGCGCAGCAGGAACTACTGCTCAGAAATCACTAAGGAGAATCTCATGACAGACGAGAGGGCACGCCGCATGGGCATTGGCGTCGTGGGCGATGGCAGGCCTGGGAGGAGATGGTGGTGTCCAGTCAGTGTCCTGTGCACTCTTGCAATGCTACCGTAGGGAGCACGATCGGAGTAGAGTGTCACGGGCGCACAGGCAGCCGCGCCCCGGGCCGGGCAGGTGCATCGTCAGCGCCAGCGGGGATGCGCATGCGCTCGGCCTCGGCTCGCGGTGGCCTCCCGGATCCGCATCGAGATCGCGCGGGCGTGATGCCATGCCATGACCGTGCCGTGGTCACGAGGACGGGACGCGACGCGACGCGATCAGATTCGTCCGGCCACGTCTCCGGCGGGAGCGGGAGCGGGACGGCGTGGCGTGGCGTGGGGCTGGCCGCAGTGGCCACGGGAGCGCGCGGCTTGGGTTGGTGGGGGCCTTGGCTTGGCTGACGCGGATCGTGGCCGATCGCGATCGTGCCATGGATTCGATTCCGACCTGGCGGGATATGGACCGCACGCCACGGCCCCACGTGCTGTCCTCAGGCCTGGGCCGCCTGCTCTGATTGGCAGCCGTCTCGCGTAGTATGGTCACGTCGGTTGCTCACGTGCACCCTCCTCTCAACTTCAGAACATGGACCACCCACTCTGGGCGCTGGCCACTCCGCCACTGCTTCTGCTTCTGCTCGGCTGGTAGCTTGCTCTTGGCTCCTCGACGATTCACTGTTATTCGTCTTTCACCTACTCCCTCCGTCCACAAATAAGTGCACATCTCGTTTCCCGAGGCGTCAAACATTTTTAAATTTGACTAAATATATATAAAAATATACTAATATTTATTGTATGTAATATATATCATTAGATTGAGCATGAAATATACTTTCATAATATACTAATTTGTAGATACAAATATTGATATTATTTGATATATTTCTAGTCAAACTTAAAAAAGTTTGACTCCTCGGGATGCGAGATATGCATTTATTTGCGGACGGAGGGAGTACAAATTTTTCATCCGTCACGTCAAATTTTTTTGACATATACATAAAACATTAAATATAAACAAAAAAACTAATTTTATAGTTTAGTTATAAATTACAAGATGAATCTTTTAAATCTAATTAGTCTATCATTAACCATAATTGCTACAGTAACACATATGTGGTAGTGATATATTAATTATGCTTAATAAATTCATCTCGCAGTTTTTCCAAATGAGCTTTTTTTTTTGTGCATACCGATCTCCATTCATTCACATATGGCAGGGGTACAATCTCGGGTCATCAGGTTCGAGACGCAGGCTGGGGCACAAGACCACCACCCAGACCGTGTATCGCCTGTGACTTGCTTAGCTATAGTATGTGCTACCTCATTACAAGAACGAGCTATAACAGTGAACTTGAAATCTATAAAAGCCCTGCTCAATTCTCTAATCTCTGCCAGGACTCCCTCAACGCTAGTCCTCTGGTTTTGGCCAGCTTGCCACAGGCGCAGCAACTCCTGGGAATCTGTCTCCAGCCAGACTCTGTCAGCGTTGATGTGTTGAGCCATCTTGAGTCCATCGCGACATGCCAAAGCTTCGGCAGTAAGAGCATCAAGACAATGGTCGTACCAGCGAGCACAAGCCCGTACAAACAGACCATTTTCATCTCTTAACACAGCACCCGTCGCCCCTTTCCACTGCCGGTCATAGAAGGCGCCATCAGTGTTACATTTCATCCACCCTGCCTCCGGTTTGACCCATCGTGGAATTGATGTCCTCACTGGATCTTGTAGGTTCCTTATTTGCTGTAGATCGAACGCCAGATCAATTGCCCATTGCACAGCAACCTTCACCGGCCAAATTTGTGCACCATGCCTGTTCCTGTTTCGCTGCATCCACAGCGCATACATCCCGATCAGTATTATTGTTTGGGCTTGCTCCGATATCACCATGCCCTTAATCAGATCATACGCCCAGGATGTCGGGTGTAGAGGTGGAAGCTTAACACCCGTCATCCTCTTAGTCTGTTCCCAGAAGGATTTGGCAATTTGACACTCCATTAGTACATGCTGAATAGATTCAGAGTCTGCACCACAAGCGTCGCAGTTCGCGATCGGCTCAATGTGTTTCCTGTGCAGGGCCAGTCTAGTTGGGAGGAATTCATGTAGAACCCGCCACCAGAAAACCTTGACTTTAGGTGGCACTTTCAGCTTCCATATTTCGCTCCAACAGGAATTCCCCGAGCCACCTACAGCTTCCTGATGGCCCCCATTTGTGCGGCCTTTATCAATCAGTCTATATGCAGATTTGACCGAGTACACACCATGCTTCTCTGGTTCCCAAGCCCAGATATCATCAGACTGGAACCTGATCGGTGTGCGTAGGATGGCTTCGGCATCCACTGGAAAGAAAATTTGATTTATAAGTTCACCATTCCACTGACCATTTTCCGACAATAGTTCAGATACCCAAGAAACAGATTGCCCTTCTGCTGGCGTGAGAGGTCGGCCTCCGAAGTGGTTTGGCAGCCATCTATCCCTCCAGATATGTGTTGATACTCCATTGCCAATCCTCCTGATCATCCCTTTGGCTAGAACGTCACGGCCCGCAAGAATCGCTCTCCATGTGTGACTGGCATGCCTCCTGCGTGTACTTGTCAGGAAATCACCCTCATGGTAGTATCTTCATTTTAGCACACGAGCACATAGACTATCTGGTTTATCCATCAGTCTCCAGCCTTGCTTCCCTAGCATCGCCAGATTGAAATTCCTCAGGTCTCTGAATCCCATCCCACCCAATGCCTTTGGGTATGTGAGCTGTTCCCAGCTTTGCCAGTGTATATGTTTACTGCCAGCTGAACCACCCCACCAGTAGTTGGCGATAGGCGATCGCATCTTCTTGCCAGTTGTCTTTGAAAGCAGGAAGCAACTCATAGAATAGGTAGGGATAGCTTGGGCCACTGATTTTAGCAGCACTTCCCTCCCAGCCTGACTTGCCTCCCTCCCACTCCATGTTCCAATTAACTTCTTGATTCTTGTTGGAATAAACTCGAAAGCTTCTGAGGTAGACCGTCCCATTGCCGTTGGGAGGCCTAAGTACTTTTCAGCCAACACTTCTGTGTCAATGTTCAGAGCGAGCCTGACTTCAGCCTTAGCTTCATCCAAGCAGTTCTTACTGAAAAAGATAGCTGACTTATCTCGGTTAACCAACTGGCCGGAACCCCGACCATAGATATCAAGTATTTCTTGCAAGCGAGAGGCTCCTCTTTGTGATGCTTCAGAAAATACTATGCAATCGTCCGCAAAGAGCAAGTGCGAAATCCAGGGGGCATGGATGCCCACGCGCACACCTCTGGATAGATACACCGGGCCTCTTGATTTAAGTAAACTTGATAAACCCTCAGCACATAACAGGAACAAATAGGGAGAAATAGGGTCACCCTGTCGAATCCCCCTAGTTGGTCTGAAAGGTTCAGTTAGGACTCCATTCACACGAACTGACAGAGAAACTAAAGTAACACACCTCATAACAAGAGAGACAAAATCCTCATGAAAACCCAGTCTTAGCATCATTCTTTGCAGGTAAACCCAATCAACACGGTCATAAGCTTTTGCCATGTCAAGCTTGACTGCACAAGCACTCAGTTTACCTTTCTTCCTCTTCAGATAATGTGTACACTCATAAGCTATCAACATGTTGTCTGTAATCAGTCTTCCAGGGACAAAAGCACTCTGTTCTTCAGATATAATTTCATCAAGGAAACATCTAAGTCTGTTAGCAAGAATTTTAGAGCAAATCTTGTAGATGACATTACAGAGTGAAATTGGTCTAAAATTTTTCATCTCCTGAGGATTCTTAATTTTTGGAATAAGCACAATTGTCGTCATATTTACCTCGCTTGGCAATTCCCCTCCATTAAGAAAGTTCAACACTGCTCTAGTGATACTAGGTCCCAGCAAGTGCCAGTGGTACTGGAAAAAACCCGCTGTGAAACCATCAGGTCCAGGCGCTTTGTTTGGACCCATCATAAACAGTGCACTGTGAACTTCCTCGGCGGCAAAGGGTTTCATTAACTCCTCGTTCATCTGAGGCGTAACTTTCCTTGGGACACAATTAAGAATCGCGTCAGTCTCCAGGAGTTCTTGAGCAGTGAACAGTTCAGTATAGAACTGCCTCGCCATTTCTTCGATATCAGCCTGCTTAGATACCCTTACTCCATCCGCACGCAGAAGTGCGTTGATCTGGTTACACTTAGATCGTTCTCGTGACTTGGCTTGGAAGAAGGCTGTGTTACGATCACCTTCTCTTAGCCACTCCACACGAGAACGCTGTTTTTCCATTTCCTCTTCCCTTGATAGCATCTCTCAGATTTGCTTCATCACTCGTCTTTCATCCCGAGACGGACCAGTACCAAGGGATTGTCCTCTGATCCTTTCTAAGTCTTTCCGCAATTTAGCCAAATTCTTACGGACTGACCCGAAAGTAGTATGATCCCAGTCGGACAGTGACCGGCCAAGTTCTCCAAGACGGTTCGCCAACTGACTCATCGAAGCTTGGTCATCAGGCTCCTGCCAAGCACTCTCGACTGCCAAAGTATAGGAAGGATCACGCCTCCACATATTTTCATATCTAAAACGGCGCCGTGCCCTGCGCCCGCTTGGCTTGGCTCGAAAGCACTCCAGGAGAAGGCAACAGTGATCAGATTCAGTCGTCTGCACATGCCATACTTTCTTGTCTCTGAAAAGGTCAAGAAAAGCAGGATTCGCTAGACCCCTGTCCAGTCGAACCTTTACATTGTTGCTGCCTTCTTGTCTATTGTCCCATGTGTAGGGGAGTCCAATGAAGCCCAGATCCATGAGGCCACAGACCTGTACTGCTTCCCTAAAGCCATCCATTTGTCTTTCCGACCGACTGTGCCCCCCAAACTGCTCATGTGCCTCCAGCACCTCATTGAAATCTCCCGCGCACAGCCATGGGAGCTCACTCTGCGTATTGAGGAACTTCAGACAGTCCCAACTTCTGCCTCTCAGTTCACGTCTAGGCTCACCGTAGAACCCAGTGAATCTCCACATTGGAGCTTGTGTACCCGGGTCCAGAATTGCAACATCAATGTGAAGTTTGTCGCAACTCTGAAGTCTCACCACAATATCCCGAGACCAAAGGAGTGCTAGACCTCCCCCCCTACCAAAACTCCCCACCCCTAAGCCATTAGCAAGGCCTAGAGATCGTGCTAAAACGTCCACCCGGTCAAAAAAGAGTCGCGTCTCCGATAAGAAGACCAAATTGGGGCGATGTAGCTGTACCAAACTACGAAGTTCCTGAACTGCCTCAGATCGCCCCAGACCCCGGCAGTTCAAACATAATGTTTTCATTGTGCCCGGCGGGGGCTGTCATCCACAGCCGCCGCCGATCCTGCATTTTGGTTGTTGCCCCGCTTCTGTTTCTTAAGAATCTCAATCAAACTATTGCCACTGCTATGCACCGTGGCATCCAAAAGGTTCACACGGGAGTTCACCATGCCCGCAGGGACAAGGGCGCTGGAGCTCCCAAGGACCACGTTGGGGTCAGGTGTTTGTGCATTCTTAGGGAGCGGTTTCGACTTCCTCTTGCGAGGGACCTGCTGAAAGTCCTCCTCCAGAACCTGTATGTCTAGTTGCCTACTGACTTTGGACACAGCAGCCATATCCCCCTGTTCCTTTCCCTTTTGCTGTTGTTTCATTGGAGACTGAACTTCCGGTTCTTCTGAGTTCCCGACCTGGCTAGCAAAGCGGCGGGAACTATCCCCAGAAAGTGGTGCTTTCCCACCTGTCCTCCCGGTGGAATCCGAGCGACGCAGTCCTGAGGATGAGCCACTGCCAAAGGATTCCGCAGCCGCAGCAGCAAAGGATTGAAGTCTGCGTTTCTTTTCCTCCGGAGCCCTTAGGTTGACATCATACGACAGTTTGCCATCCTCATCACGAGCCACCGGAGTGGGACATTCCATATCCGAATGTCCAATTATCCCACAGGCAAAGCAGATATAGGGTAGCTTCTCGTATTGAGCCTCGAACTAGCGAGGTTCATCTGTCTTGTTGACCCTCAGTAGAATCCCCCGTCTCACTGGTTTGTCAATCTCCATGGAGACGCGACCACGTAGAAAGGCTCCACTCGCCTTCCCATCAGCATCCACATCCATTTCCACCACCTGCCCAATCAGGCCCATCGCCCTAGATCCCCTTGAACGATTCATCCAGCCGAGCGGGAGGTTAAGGATACGTACCCAAAGATCTAAGCGATCAAACTTAATGTCTGCTGCACAGAGTTTCTCATCGTATTCTTGTAGCAGAACCGAGTACTTGCCCACCATCCATGGCGATCCACCAAGGACCCTTTCCTTGTCACGCGCACTACCAAACTCCACCACAAACAGGTTGTCTTCTTTCTCCCCTATCGCCCGAAACTTGAGTCCGATCGGGTTACCCCAAGCCGGTCTCATGGCCGAGCGCACAGTAGTGACGTGTACCGGAATCGGCGAAAGTACCTTCCCACCAAGGTCCATTCGGTTGGTGCCATGGTGTCTGAATCCTCATCATCACTGAACTCCAGGATGGCAACTTCATCCTCAGTGAGTTTGAGATTGCGGAACAACTCCGTTACATTGGGCTTTGGGGTTTTACTCCCATCCCCCGATCCGCCGTCTCCTGTCGACGCCATACGAGATCGACTGGAGACACAAAAACAAGGCGACCTGCGCACCTGACGCAGTCGCAATGGGAACCCGACCTAGGGGCCCTAAGCGGCACAACCCTAAGGGTAATCTGTGGTCGGCGGCGCCAAGAATGGCTAACCGACGATCTGCGGGGGCTGGCACCAACTGCGTGTTGGCGACAGGGCGTGGGCACCGGGACCGAGCGGTCACCGGCGTGGCTGGTCTAGGGCGGCGGCGGCGGCCTAGAACGAGGTCGGGGACGAAGTCACTTTCGCGATCGCCAGGCGGGGGGCTCCGTCAATTACGGACATTCTGTTTTGGTCCGTGTCTGTACTCTATGTGTTTTTCCAGATGAGCTATGAAATTGTTTTTTGATTAATCTATGTTTAATACTTAAAATATATGCCGGCATATTCGGCACCTAAAAATTTTGTTTTCGCGAAATAAACAAGGCCTTGTTCGTGTTTCGGCATGCTGATTTTTACCAGAACACGCACAAACTGACAAACTTTTCATTGTTTTCAATTATGATTAAGAACAACCTAATAGGGTTTTTTTTGCAGTAATTTTAGCCTGTTCTAAGTTTATCTGCCGAACCTACCAGTCATTTAGTAGTATTTTTTTTATAATAAATTAGCGAATAATATTTTCAGTCATGGCTTATCAGCCAATTGAACATGCGTGCTACTTCATTTTAGTAGAGAAACATTTCTATAATAATAGACCTGGAACTTTTCCGACAGAACTTGTATCTCTACTATTATATGTAGTGTTCATGTCCGGTTTTGACAAAAATTGTAAAGAAAGAAACCTGATCTAAGAAAATACTTCTTAATTGGGTTTAATTTATATCTATATGTTGTATTTGAATATTCCTTTAAATTGTTTTGAAATTCTTAAAAATGTGTTGTATTACATGATGGAGGGAGTATGTAAACAATCCTGCCTCGTGTATGTCGTAACTTGTAGAAGAATGATTTATTTGGCTAGGCTTCACGGTGTTATGGTTTGTAAGTGTTGTGCTTGTAAGTGTAAGTGTTATGGCTTCATGGAGAGAGTATGTAAGTGAACAGTGTTAACATAAACTAAATTTCAGCGAAACGAGCAGATTGTTACGAGCAAGAGATTGTTCTGAGACTGATAAGCTATGCTGCTAAGTTCACGCAAACATGATTGTTATGAGCAAGAGATTGTTTACTACTGCAGCCTACAGTAGCAGCTTTGGTTATTATGAGCAAATTAGAAATTGAGGCCTTGTTTAGTTCATCTTAAAATCTAAAAACTTTTTAAGATTTTTTATCACATCGAATGTTGCGGCACATGCATGAAGCATTAAATATTAACGAAAACAAAAACTAATTACACAGTTTGTCTGTAAATCGCGAGATGAATCTTTTAAGCCTAGTTAATCTATGATTAGACAATGCTTGCCAAATAAAAACGAAAGTCTTATATTACCAAAATCAAATTTTTTTTTCTAAACTAAGGGGGTGTTTGGGACTACTTCGCTTCACGTTTTTGCCAAACGGTTTCAGCTCCACGCACTCAGTTCGAAAAAAAGAGTGAAGTTGTGAGAGCACCTAAAGAGGTACTCCAGAAACTCTAGTTTTTTATGGAGCTGCTCCACGGTGAAGTTTGTGGAGCAGTCCCAAACACCCTCTAAACAAGGTCGGACCAAAAGAAGTTGGTGAAGTCATGTTCTTTTTTTTTCGCTGTGGAGTTGGAGGTGAAGCCACACTACTATACCTACCGTGTACCGAAGCCGGCCTGTGCGTACGGATCTATCATATCAATACTAGTACTAGGCTATAGCCGCCGTAGTGTGCTCTCGAGTCTCGCCTCTCGCCAATTCAAAGCGTTTTTCTTCTCTCTTGAGGAGAAGCAGCAAACGTTGCCCACGTACTGACGTACGGCATCGCCACCGTAGCTAGTCCACACTCCAGCGCCGCAACACAGCGAAACATCGGGGCCATGCATGTCCTCCACGCGCGCATCGCATCGCATGCATTGGGCGCCAAACTAAAGCGGCACAGTGGCGGTAGCTATACACAAACAAAACTCCCTTCCCCTGGGTCTGGGTCGTCGTCGTCGTCGTTACTAATCCTTTGTCCGGCCTTTTGCAGCGGCGAGGCGCACCAGCACCACTGTGCTGCTCTCGACGACGCAGCAGTCAGCAGCTGCGCGCATGCGGCCGCACCTCAGCTCTGCCTACTCCCGTCTGCCCAGATGCGCCATGCATATGGCTCCGTGGCACAGAATTTGCATTGCTCGACTTCTTTGAAGGAGAGCATCGTCCACGTAGATGATGCATGCATGACTGCTACCTTGGCTGCTTACTGCTGCTGCGGGTTATTTCCCGTCGCGTTTGATTGCAAGGATTGGATTTTACATTCGTGTCGTGAACACACACGGCCGGTCTGGCCTGTCCTGGGTGACTCTGCCTCTCCAAGTCTTGTCGTCTTGAACGCAGCCTCGTGGCCTCAACCTTAATTTTAGAGGCTATGATATGAATCCATTCATTTTCACTAAAGGTTATAACCTTGCTACCAAAAGAAATAACTAACTGTTATAACCTCATCGGTACAATGAGTAGCATATAGATTGATCTATTTGTTTTTCTACCATGGATCATGAATATATACTATCAACAACTCAAGCTAAGATAAAGGATTGAAAACTACCATGATAAAAACATTAATGATGTTACCAATGCATTAAATGAATTAAGTTTGCAAGCGAACCATGCTTTTAGTTTTATCTCTTTCCACTTTTCAAAATATGATATTTCCCGATCTACTTCCAAGTATATATAGACATGCTTACAAGTTATGACCAACCTTGATTATTTGAAAATAAAACAAATAGAACAATAAATCAAAGAAAAGATAGTTACGTACATGACAATTAAGTCGAGTCATTGACCCATTTTAGACTTTATAAGGCCAATCTTATGATCCATTGATCTTGCTTTTGTAGATCAAGTCTAATCCAATGGATCAATCGCGGTCCATTCCATGCATGTTAGTAGCTAGAGGTGTGACTTGGCACGACACGGTCCTCTCATCCTTCGTGCCACTCTGGATCATGGCCTCTAGGTACGCGAGACAAGTTAGGTTGTGTCAGCATGGCACAAGAAGTCTTTGTTTCGGTCTAAGGTGTCACAGAACCGACCAAAATATAAGAGTTCAAGTGTAGAAACGATCGACAAGCAATCAAGTTTCCAAACTTGAGCCCATATAATCCCGGTAGTCAATTGAAATCACGAAAGACTTCAAACCAACTCGCAACAAACCCAGATCGTAATAATTCAACACAAACACAGCGAATGTTACATAGTCATTCATTGCCGTCGAAGCGGCACCACATCGGAGTATTAAGTTATTACAACACTTGTTTGCAGTAGCGGAAGCAAAATAGTTACACACACACTTTCCAAATTCAGTTCTTAAGTTCGAGTTACTGCCAGAGTCTATGCCATCCTTCCAAAAGCATCAGATACGAGATTGTTAGAGAACCGTGCCCGACGGTTAGTCCTCGTCCCCAGCGGGATGGAGACAGGTCTTGCAGAAACCGTCATAAAAGATGTCATCTGCAACAGGTGGGAATAAACCCTGAGTACGAGAATGTACTCAGCTAGACTTACCCGGCTAGTAAAACATAAAAGACACCAAGGATCATGCAAGGCTAAAAAAAAATCAAGTGGAGCTGGTTGACTCAACATTTTGCCAAAAGCCTTTATTATGACTAACACATTGTAAGGGCATCATATTTATTTGCCATTAGCCTACTACTAGATTAGCACCTGTACTACAACACATCACTTGATTATTGCAAACAATAATAACCATATCAAATTCATCATATGCCCTTCTTTGCTATCATCATTATCATGAACCAAGTTTATTAGTGAATGCTACGTTTGCCGCTGCTCTGTCAAGTTCTCACTGACCGGGAGAGACGGCGATTCGAATCGAATTCCTATCCAGCTGGAGGGTTATTCCTAGCACTCACCCAAGCATCCCCGTCGGAGAGCCAACGGGTCACCTTTGGTACAACTCAGGAATCGCGGCTCCGATCTGCGCCGCACTCCCAGGGCTACCACTCTGCCAGGGAGGTCAGGAATTTTAACTCACCTGCCTTTGGGCTTACGCCAATGGTCCCCCGCACACCGCACTTCCTCCGATAGTGCGCACTTTATACTTGCCGGTCTTCCGGCCTGAGTCATACTACTCGGCTTCGTGGTCAGAACGAGTTATCCGGCCAACTAAGTGTTAGGCATGCGTTCAACATGACAAGAGGACGTACAACGATCAGTCCCTAGCTGCCACAGACGGAGTTACTACAACCTTGCAAAACTCCGCCCGACTTAAGTCAAATTAATCAGGTTCCATCCACGATAGCACGTATAGACCATCGTGATCCGACGTAACCCTATATCGCGCAGGTGACAGGATATCACCCGACTTCTACCGATTAAAGCATGGCTAAGCTGCTACTCGATCCTAACTCTATAACCAGGTAGTGGTAAGATATCTGGACAATGATGGAGTAAAATGAAGCAAAGGTTTCATCACAACTCCTATACTTAATGCAGCAATAGATATAACATATTAAATAAACTTTCAAAAGTAAAGGAAGACTTAGGATGCTCTAGGGCTTGCCTTTCACGAACGAGGCTGGCTCGTGATTTGGGCACTCAACTTCTTCTCCTTCTGGCTCCTCGAGTCCGACTTGCTGGACCTCCACTTCCGGGTTGCCTTCCTGACCTTCGGGAATCCCTTACAGATCGAAGGAGACTGCCGTGTCCGATGCACCTATTGCATGCTCGGGGAATAAGAAGGTGTGCATATAAAAGAATGAATGCTTGATAACATAATGGATTCACTGGGCACTCATTTACGGAGTACACCGGTATAACAAGTTCACACAAGCTAACAAGTTAACCTAGTCCAAAACTTACCATGATACTAAAACAGCAAGCAACATGAAACATGAGTAACTCAGTAAATAAATCATAACTAATGATAGACAGATCCAACAAACATAAGTGAAGACATTCTGAAAAGCTTATGGAATTGTCTACAATTCATCTTTAAACATCGCAGCAAGATTCATACATTAAACCAATCATTTAAACAAAGTTCCAGGTTCTGTCCCAGAAAAACAGAGAGCACCTATTTCTCGAACCCAACTTGGAACAGCTATAACTTTTAAACTACTTGGCCAAATGACCTCAAACTTAAACCACAGCTAGTTCAATAAATTTACAACAACTTTGATTTAGTCAAGTTTCACAGAAGGCCAAGTTATCATTAAGCAAAAGTTAAATCACTTACTTGCTGTCCAGAACAGCCTTTAACCCTTAAAGTAATTATTTAATGACATAACCAACACATAATCCATGCCAACCACATGGCTTATGTGCACAAGCATATCACAAGGTTACCAGAACATCAAATGATAACCCTCAAACATTTACTTAACAAGGCATTTATTAATTAATTCTAGAAAGGAGCATAATTACAAGATGCCTAGTCAAGTGCTCAGAAAAATCTAGAAAAATTACAGGAACACAAGTATAGCATCAAAGCATCACCATAAAAATTTGACAGCAATTGCACATACCAAATTAAAGATATGTATTTAACATGTGCCCAAGTGTTTATTTCATAATTTCAGAAACATGACTTATATGGTGTCAAACAACAGATTTCAAATTATTTACATATGAGGAATACCACCAACATGTTCACTACCAAAGTAGAACACCAGCATAAGCACCAATTATTTTATATAATTTAATCAAGAAAACAAGCCAAATTTCAATCATAAATTACATATCAAAGCTGCAGTACTTCAAAAATCATGAAATATTTACCAAAGAACTCTAATACCATACAGAGGCTACCATAAAATTTTCAGAGCAAACTAAGCAGTATAGCAAGAGATATGAATTTATCCATGAATAACAGGATTAAATCCTTAATAAATATTTTCTCAGAAAACATGGTTTATTTTATATTTTTATTAAAAACTAGCCATCTCAAGGAATACCAAAAAAATTGTTTCACAATTTTTGGATTTCAGAAACAGGAGATATGATTTTTGCAAGAAAGCTAAAAATCTGGATTTGAATAAAAGAAAAGGAGGGAAGGAGAGTGACGCTGACAGTGGACTCCGCCTGTCAGGGTCGTCTTCCTCCCGGCCGAGGCGACTTTCGCCGGCGATTTCTCCGCGACGGCGAGGTCTCCGGCCAAACCAAGGGCACCAACGTGATCCCTAGACTCTAGCGACTCGATTGACCCCCTTTTCCCCACGGCGGAGCCACCGGAAGGGGCTCGCCGTCGACGATGGCGGCTCGGCGGAGGTGCTCGGCATTACTCCGGAGCCCTCAGGCCGGTAGAGCGTGACCTAAGACCTTCTACAGCACCAGCAAACTACGGCGAAGCTTCCTAGGTACGCGGCTTGGCTTGAAACCTCGTGGAACACGCTGGCCACGAGAGCACCCATCTCCGGCGGAAACAACACGGCGCTGCGCATCGTGTCCGGCGACGGAGAGCTCGGTAGAGAGTCCACCAAGTGGCGCAAACGCAAGCTAGAAACCTAAGTAACCTCTAGGATCTGACCAGAAACGACGAGAGGCTTCACAGGGCTCGGTATTGGGCTCGCCGGAAAAGATGGTCACGGCGACCCGATTTGGGGGAAGAAGGGAATGGCGGCTCACCGGTGGATTTCTCGGCGAGATGATGGGTGGAGAATGGAGAGCGGTTCACGGCGAAGCTTTGGGTGAAGTTTGGTGAGCAATGGCGCAGCAAGGAACGCGCGCGAGCTCGCCGGAGTAAACTCGCGACGGGAGCTCACGGCGGCCGCGTTTCTGGCGAGAGAGGCGAGGCAGAGCGGAAGTGGACGCGTCCACTCTGCTCGGGGCGTCGCCGTGGACGTCATGCGCGCGCTGGGAGCTGACGAGCGAGGCCATCGCCAGCGTACGGGCGACATCTGGCGGACAGGTCTCGATCGGGACATCCACGCCGGCGAGCTCAGCTCTGAAACGAAACTCGCGATCACCGACTGACAGAGCAACTTCGTCGACGATAAGCTCCCAAACCAGAGCGAGTTAGGAGATGGCGTAGTTGACAAAGTTGGAGTACCAACTGAGTTCTACAACTTTGTCAATTGGAGTAAAAGCCAGATCGGCCTGGATTGGAAGATATAAGATTCCCAAAATCGATCAAGCAAACTGTGGCGTCCCCATACTTAGAAAATTTCTCTAAGTGTTGGAAACAGCCCCAAATCTGCCTTGTGGGTCACTTTTGAGCTATTTGTGATCATTTTCATGAGATGGTCATAAAACAACTTTTGTTCCTTATAAAATTTTCTACAACTTTGCTGTAGAAAGTTTTGACATGCAAACATTTTATGAAATACTTTTTAAAAGCCTAAACAAAAGAGGTTTTTAGAGCCTATTTACATAAGTATGACTTAAGTGATTATTTTGGAGAAGTGATCAACATGAACATTGTTCCCAAGGTTATGTTAAGCATAGATAAACTAATTACCAAAGCCTAGAGCACAAACACAAGCATGGTTCACTCAAACATAAGCATAGGAAGCCTATTTAAGCAATTTAAATCACATTTTTGCATAAAATGACATGGCTCAAGATAGATGATGATCATGATATGCTTTGAGTAGATGATGATGCTCATGCTATGCACATGATCAGTGCAACCATAACACTGGGGTGTTACACAAGGATAGTTCATGGCACACTGTCATGCCTCCGTGTCGTTTCACCCTCAAAACATCTTTAGATTGGTTTTTTATATCTATCGTGACATACAAAACAAATGTATTTTGCATGCACCATTTCGTGTAATACTTTTTTAAAAATGATTTTCAAATGAGACGTAATATTTTCAAGAATCAGATGAGAGATAATATAGTAAATAAAAAAAGTTTGTATTGTAGCATTGTAGATATTGCTTACGTGCCATTTTCATGTTGTTTCGGGTCTAAGAACAGCAAAAAAAAAAAAAAAAGAATAACAGACCGGATCATGCAACTCATCGTGTCGAGATTCTAGGCACGACAGGACTCTCATGTTTGTACCATGCTAACAGTAACACGGATCAAAATATTTCTGCCGTGTTTTAGATCATCGCCAAAAATACTGTTTTTTTCCAGAAACATGCCAAAATACTATTACCATGACCCACTCTCTCAAATCTCCTTAAGACGATTCATGCACCAAAAGAGGCCCAGGGAGCGTGGCCACGTTGCCCGCAATTCCCGGCCGTCCGATCGGCCGGTTGGACGGTCTAGATCGAGCCATTCTCTGCTATTTTGCAAAAAAGTCATCGCACTTTGTTGAAATATAACCCTCCGTCCAGCACACTTTCTCAGGTTTTTATTCAAAATAGTCCTCGAACTTTACTGAAATAAAATATCAGTCTGTATTCGCACACTCTCTCAGCTTACTGGGCCTAAGTGGGCCGAATACGGCCCTATGCTATTTTTATTTTTCAATTAATTTTTAATATTTTCTTTTTAAAATAGAGATCTCTAAAAATTCGTAAAAAATTATAGAAAAATCATAAAAAAACAAACTAATTTTGTTGAGTTTCTTATGACTAGATCTATGCATTTAACTTAAAATATCATATGGTTTAGTGCATTTTATTTGATAGATATATACATCTATAATTTTATGTTAGTGATTAATTTTTTCCTCATATCGCATATGAACTAAAAATATCTCTCCAAAATTAACTCTAAATAAATTTATACCCTTTTCATAATCTCTGCTTTCTAATTCTCCCCATCTTAATTCTAAATCAATTCATACATTTTTTCATAATATTTGTTTCCTAATCTTTTAATTTTATACTGACTTGTAATACAAAATAATCCGAAACAAATAATCGCTGATATACATATAAGAAGCCAAATACTTCACTATATATATGACATTCCGTACACTCACATATATGAGAACATCATGTCACCATGTAAACAAACAAAATAAATACACTTAAAATATACGCCATACAAAGAAAAAAACAAAAACACATAGACACATGTACGGCGCATAGCTAACCACTGGCCATAAAACGGCAACGCCGCGCACATTTCTAGTGATATATATAGCCCAAGCCCCAAACCGAACGTGTTTGGTGGCGCTTACCATCCCGTGCTGGGTCGAGTTCCATACTTGCATCAAATACGCACGCAAATGGGCTTGCCGAGCGACGGGGCAAATCTTTTTTTTTATTGGAGTGCACCATGGTTTTTTTTCTTGAGAAACTGCACCATGGCGATTGGGAGCCCAGAGTTGTTGATACACGGATCAGGGGGTCACCTGGTTTGGGCTGCGTTCGGGACTCGCAGAGATGGGCCGCCAGGTTTACCCCGACGGCCCGACCCACACACGAGGGCCACGCTGGTTTTCCTTCCATCTTTTTTCTTCCGGTTCCGGGACCCTCCTTTTCCTATGGGCGCCGTGCGCCAAGTGGCCACCACAACTTGCGTTGCGTGGTCATCACAGCGGTTGCTCCCCTGGCGCGGGGGACGCCCATGTGGCCCCACGCGTCAGCGATAGGACACGTCCAGCAGCTGTGGCCCCCGACGCGTCAGCCTTCCGCCCTCCTCCCGTGCAACTACAAGCGCGGCCTTTTTCCCGTCGGCACGGCGCCTAGGAAAAACAGCCGTCCTCCCGCGTCCCCCACCTCGGCCCCTCCTCCTCACGCCGGCGACACACCGACAAACCGAGGCAGGTCCCCCCCGATGGCGTCGGCTCGACTTCGCCTACGCCTCCTCGACGGCTACGGTCTCCTCATGTCGCCGGCGCTCTCCGCGACGGCGCTGCGGTCCTCGCGAGGTTGTTGCGCTCGAGCCGTTCGACGGAATGCCGCTGCGGTGGTGGGGGGGGTTGACTGCTGACTGTGTGTGGTTTCTCCCTACATACAGGCCTGCGCGCGCTCTGCACGCTCTCCACCACGCTGCGGTCGGGCGCCGGCGAGGACGAGATCGAGCGCATCCGCCGCGAGTTCGAGGACGCCAAGCGCAACTACCTCAGCATCCCCGCCGCCATCAAGGACATGCCCAAGATGAACCCGCAAGGTCGGCAAAAAAGGAATTTCGATTGCCCTTCGCTTCCCCCCGTGTTGCTTTACAGATCGTTTCTTCATCAGACTCTTAACATTTGCTGGCCCTGGCTTTGGGACCGGTGTACGGTGTCGCGGGTTTCAGGCATTTACGTCAACAAGAACGTCAAGCTGGACGACCTCCAGGTCTACGGCTTCGACTACGACTACACGCTGTCGCACTACTCCGAGCACCTGCAGTGCCTCATTTACAATCTTGCAAAAAAACACTTGGTCAATGAGGTTTGGTTCCTGTCTTTCTTCGGTGTCATTGCATCGTTGGGTGGATGAGAGATTGCTGAGTGGACCTTTATGTTTTCTGCAGTTGAAGTATCCGGAGAGTTGCTTGCAGTACGAGTATGACGGCACCTTCCCTATCAGGGGTCTGTACTATGACAGACTTAAAGGGTGCCTTCTCAAGCTCGATTTCTTCGGCTCGATTGAACCAGATGGTTGCTTCTTTGGGCGGCAGAGGGTAATATGCTCTCTACTTTATTGTTTCTCCTGTTTATCTCAACCACTCGCATCCAGCTTAAATAACTACTATTCATGCTTTAGTTCCTTTATATACAAGATATATTATTTTTTATCTATTTGTAATATATATAAGCAGTAGGAGGCAACTCCGCTGATCTGTAAAAAAAAGTTTTTTACCCCTGTTTTTTTATGTTGTCTGGTTTACGTCATTATTATTGGGTTAATTCACATGTAAACATTTAGGCTCAGACAATGTGATAGATTGCCTGACGGTGGTTGTCTGTTGATCTCAAACTTCATTGTTTTATCCATTCTTTTCTCAAACGGTTGCGTCCAGCTTGCAAGACTAGCTCATGCATACTTGAGTTTCTTTTCATACTATATTTAGAAGTTTGTCAATGCTGACTATTTTTTTGGTTTATGTAAATATGTAGGTTCTCTTCTCATGAGCAACCACTCTGTCTGTTGTTTATTAACTGTTGAACTCAAACTTTGGCCGGGTATTTAGTTAAATACATCTGAACATAGATTACACATGTTGATAGTTTAAAGAATTTCTATGAGATATTTTTATGCGTTTTCTTTGTCTTCTCCAACAATAATTATATTATGTAAAAAAATGTCTATTGACATCCTATTATTAATACAATTTCTTACCTTAATGCTTGTTAATCAGCTGAGTTTGAGTGAGATAAAAGAGCTCTATGGCACACGTCATATTGGCAGAGATCAAGCTCGTAACCTTGTTGGGCTGATGGATGTCTTCTGTTTTAGTGAGGTACATTTGGATTCATCTGAGCCTTAATCCTATTTTTTCTTTTTACTCTGTGTTCTTTTACTTACAGAATAGTAAGCTATCAGTTGCCTTATAGGCATGTGAACTAGACCACCATATTATCACCCAGTATGGTTAATGCTTTGTTCATAGGTTGACTAGATTTTATATGTTCTGTATTCATATATCAACTTTATGCGTATTAGATCATTCTTCAAGGGCATGTAGTTCTGACCTTCCACGTGGAGCGATGTTTTGCACTTATAGATGATGCTGTATCACATTAGTAACTAGAGCTACTATGTACTGAATTTAGTATCTGTGCTGTTTTTAATTTAAGTAATGTAGCTATGCATGTAGTTCTGACCTGCCACGTTGAGTGATGTTTTGCACTTATAGATGATGATGCTCTTATCACGTATTAGTAACTAAAGCTACTATGTACTGAATTTATTATCATGTACTTTTTTTAATTTAAGTAATTTCTCTGAGGTCATACCATGCAACTAAACCGACTTTCTTTTTCACCATATCAGTTGTAAAGGGAAATGAACCCAACTCTTCCACGAACTCCCTGGATTCCATACCTATATCTGGTAGGGCTAACCAAAATAGAAGCCAAAAGTGATACGAGAAACTTAGAAAAGAGCTATTGAATTAGAAGGGGAAGTGAACTAATCTATGACCTAGAAACAAAAGAAAGGTGGATCTGTTTGCAATTCCTCTGGAAATATGACCCAAGTGGTACTTCTTTTTTATTTCCCGCCATAATACATTCTAACTATGGGATGATAATTTCTTCACAGGCATGTCTGATTGCCGATATTGTTCAGCACTTTATAGATGCAAAACTGGAGTTTGATCCATCTTACGTATACGAGGATGTAAACCAATCGATTCAGCATGTTCACAGAAGTGGTTTAATTCACAGGCAAATTCTTTCTGAGCCTCAGAAATTTCTGATGAAAAAAGTAGGTGGACACTTTTATTGTTTTTTTAATCTGAAATTTTAAATATCAATGATCTAACCTTATGCTGCTTCTTGTTTCTGACATTCTTTCTGATATGTTATCTCTAAGACTGTTGCCTCATTGTGACCTGCAGAGCCAGGTGTTCCGTTTCTTGAAGATGCTTAAAGAGAAAGGGAAAAAGCTATTTCTTCTTACTAATTCACCTTTCTACTTTGTAGATGGAGGGATGCGTTATTTGCTAGAGGTTTTGTTTCTAAATTGAAATCTTTTTTTGTATGTTTTGTCCATATTGTTTAGCATCCAAAGGCAAGATTTTAAACCACAACAGATTCCTGTTTGGTTCATGAATAACATATATATTTTTCAATATAACCTTTTTTCTTATTTTCTGAGTTCTGTCTTGACTTTGTATATCTTTTCTTGAGGGTCACCTTTTGGTTTGAGAATATGAAACCGTGTTTTAACTTGACACATGGCAGCCACTCCATGCACTGGCCTTGAGCCCTTGACACATATTCTTGATGCTTAAAGTGAACATTTAGCATATACATAATGCATCCTTCCTTTGTTTCTAGCATTCATTAAGAATTTCATTCATTAAGAATTTGTTGTGTACTATACTACTACTACTATTCTTTTGATTATTAATTTTGTGTCTTTCTTGTAATTTTCTTGGTGAGTTACTCAAAATAGAGTGTATCATGTCAGCGTATTATGAAAAATATTTTTGCTTACTCACATATTCTCTGCATGACTATTTCTCAATTCGGTTGGGCAGGACCAACATTTTGATGGAAATTCCTGGAGGGAACTGTTTGATGTTGTGATTGCGCAGGCAAATAAACCAACTTTCTATAACTCAGATCACCCATTCAGGTTCTATGGAGCATCTATGTGTTACTAACCAGAAAATAATACTTATGATTCTTCTTGCTAAGATAGTATTGTTTATTTTGCACTGATGCATCTGTGTAGGCCTGTTGCTAAACTTTGAATATTAATGGAAAGTATAGTGTTAATAAGTACTGGCGCTTAAGGACCTGGACTAGATTGCCGCCAGTTGTTTTGCTTCAATTCTGGGTTCCTAACTGTTTATGGTTACTTGTATTGTAGGGTGTATGACACTCAAAAGGACACCTTAGCTTTTACTGCAGTTGACAAGTTTCTGCCAGATCAAGTATACTACCATGGCTGTTTGAAATCATTTCTGCAGATCACAAAATGGAGAGGCCCAGAGGTTGGTTATTTTGAACTTAAAGAAGAATCAATTTCTGTATTCTCAATTATCTTTTGTCCGAGTGATACAGCTCTCACTCTTTTTTCTCTCCCTTAATTCAATACCGTATTATTTCAAGTTATATAAATAAATGTAGTTGATGATACCATTTGCATCGTGGAAGCTAGTAGTAAAAAAATCGCATGCCCTTTGTGCTCATCTGCTGAATGTTGATTATGTTTCTTGCTTATTGCTGTATTCTGATATATATTGGAGTAACCTGATGACTGAAGATATAAACATGGACTGCCCAAGTCTAAATTTCAGAAATTTTTCATTCGAATTTCTCATCTCAGTTTCTTTTTGGGCTATTATTAGGTGATATATTTTGGTGACCATCTTTTGAGTGACTTGAGAGGACCTTCAAAAGCTGGTTGGCGAACAGCTGCTGTAATCCGAGAACTTGAGGTAGATGATTTTCTTTTTACTGGAGATATATTTTTACACACATGAAGCATTGTCGTATGAAATTGAAGCACCACTGCTTTAGCATTTTCATATTTCACCTATTGACTAGTAATAAAGGTTACCTTGATCCTATTGGAGTGTTGGTACCAAAAGAAGTTTTGAGTTGAGAATAGATCAAATAAAGAGAAATGCATGGAAATGGTCAAAATAGTAATATCTTATGTTATGTTGATCGTGAATATATTAGATATGCTACTAGAGAACATGAACACACCTGTACTCGTTTTTTTAAGACCTTAAGATTTCTCTTTTAGTTTTTTCTTGACTTTATCACACTATTTTTTTCATACAATATGTTTTGTACCATTTGACAATGTTCCATGCTTTGTCACTTCAGGATGAAATAGAAATCCAGAACGGTGACAGCTATCGATTCCAACAGGTGTGCACTATATCATCTGCTTGTCATGTTTATGATATCCTAATACTTTATTTTTGTCCCCCTTACACATAGCTGGTACTTCTAATGTAAGTGTGCCCAGCTAAGTTTGTATTCCAGTTCCTTAGTTCTTGTTGTTTTGGACGAGCTTTTAGAACTTTTACTACCAATAACTCAAATGTTTTGGAGACATGTTGTCCAAAAGGACAAGAATTATGGATCCAGAGGTGGTAACAAATATCTACTCTTAAGATTGGGACTGAGAGATGGAAACTGCTCATGCTGTACTATGGTCAGTACACTTTGAAAGGCTCACCATCTACTTGCAGGATATGGTTCTGGCGACTCAGTCTGTAGGCACTTCTTGCTGCTGTTATTTCTTTTGTGAAGTGTTGTACGGCACTGGGGTTGGTAAATCATAGGCTCTATCCTCCTGGTATGCAAAATCCAAAACATGACACGGGCAATCAGTTGCACCATGAATTGATGTACAGATACATTGATGGCATTTACCTTTTGTAGTTGATACATATGATTTGATTCCTCTTATCACCTATGCAGTTTGTTAGTTCATGAATTTCCATCCACATGGATTCTGACCAATTTACTTGATCATATCTTGCATGCAGGCAAAATTGAGTATAATACATGATCTACTTGGGAAAGTCCATGCAACTGTGGTTAGCACCGAGAAAGGGCAAGTCTACAGAGCGTTGCTCGATGAGTTGAATGCAGAAAGACGACAATGCCGATCTGGGATTCGAGATTTGTTCAATAGCTCTTTTGGTGCAACATTTCTTACAGACACTGGAAGGGAATCATCATTTGCCTATCACATTCATCAATACGCCGATATTTACACGAGCAAGCTTGAGAACTTCTTATCATATGCTCCTGAATCTTGGCTTCATCCACCTCATGACATAAAGATCATGCCACACAATGCGAAGGTAGTTTGAATCTTCCTCTGTGGAATTTTCTTGTCATAGTTTTCAGTATGAAGTGATTCGCTTGCGAAGGTAGTCAAATAATCGTAACTATTGTCATAGTTTTCGAGTTTTTTTTCTAACAGTTATTACGGGAACAAATGCTGATATATTATATAGTTGAATTGGGGTAATGATTTGGACATTCCATGTTGTAGGTCCCAGCAAGCCTGTTCAGTACCTCCTAGTTCACTCTTATCTGTATTTTCAGTGGAGAACCAAGCCATAGTACCCCATTATGGTTTCTGTGTGAGACCCATGCGACAGGATTGTGGACTCCTGCTTTCGCTTGCGTTATATGAATGAAGCACCAGATGATGCATCAATCCAGCAGACCAAGCAGCAAGTTAGCAGTCATTCTCCTGACTTGCCACGGAAATGTCAGTCATGTGAGTAGTTGACCGACTCGGCCTGTATGATGAAGCTTCTATCTGCTCTTTAAAAGAAAAGGAAGCATCTGAGAAGCCGCATGCTTGTGTTCCCATGAAACTTCAACAATCTGACTGTCAATAAAGCAGATACACGCAACACATCTAGTTTCCCCATTTTATTTACATTCTGCAACACTCTTTGCTGCACTCCAATATTACACTGAAAACTCGTTCAGTGGCATCTGACAAGTTTTTGGGATGAGCAGAAGATAGTTTGGGTCCAGACAACGGGTAAATTATAAACGCCTATTTGTCCTTGTCTGTAACAGGAAGGCTTTCTTCATTTCTATTGCTCATGGTCCCGGAGACTGGCTGGAGTTCCAGTTCTTGCTTGCATGAACGTGGAGACCTGGAATTTCGAGAACAATGGCAATTAGGGGACTCATGTGATTTCTGAACACAGAAAATATAATTTTTTTATTCTTCGCTGACCATGGTTTTGGATTAATTTGTTAAAATCTATCTGGTTTTGCTTATGCATGCTGAACCACTTGAAATTGCAGCATTTGGAGTTCTGTGTTGTGTTGACACCAAAATTCACGACAGAAACATGTGAAGTCAGCAGCGAATAACACTGCTTACCTCTGACGAAGAGTTGATCGGTTTGCACCGAGCTTGGGCACAGTTGCAGTAGCAGGGCAATATCCGACTTCCTCGCATTGCGATGGTGAAGCACCCATCTTTTTCCAGAAGAACAAAAAACAGAAAAACGAGCTATCAGAAAGCGGCAAAAGATCAAAATGATGGCTGCTCAGACCACCCTGCTTGCTATATGGAAGTTTCAGAGAATAACACGCTCACATTCTGACGAAATGGGGTCTTCTCCGTTGTGCGAATTTTACCATAGATTTTGTATCTTCGTGTACTCTTCAAAGCTCTCATGCATTTGCATAGGCAACACATGAGAACACAGCCAAGGCATAACATTATCACGATCCCAGCTGCTGCCAACCATCTAAACACTGAAAATAACCGCAAGCACAGAATCAAAATGAGCTCCACAACCGCAAGCACAGAATCAAAATGAGCTCCACACTACATGGAAGTTCAGTTTTCTGCCTAGGAATATCATCAGTTCTGGTACTTACAGATAGTTCGCCTAGAGTTCACATGTTTTGTTTTGATGACTGGAACTAGACGAACAGTCTTGGCAGTGGTAAGTGGCATCGTCATTCTCTCTGAGCAGTCAGGATAGCATCCATGGTTTCCCAGGTCGTTCACAGTGATGGACAACGTTGTTCCATGCCTTGGACCCTGTAAGAGAGAGTCACATATCTGCTGTAAAAAAGAAAAGGCAAGAAATGTGACAAAACGAACAGCTGCTATATAATCTGATGTTTCAGGATTTACTTTGTAATGCAACTGCTGCATTGCATTGTTGCAGCCCTGGACGCTCCCATGGAACCTGATGGCAGTTCCTTTCAGTACAAAGTGATTTGCGATGGTCACATATGTCTGAAGCGACTGCCAACCGTCAATGCCTTCAGTCTTCATCGATGCAGCGGCGATGGCACTGGATGGCAAGGTGGTGGCTAACGTTCCCTCCAAAACTTCTAGCGAGAGCACTAGGAAAAAGGAAGACTTGTTCTCTGCAAGATAAAATCTGTCAGTCTACATCAGTAAATGTTTTTTCGTATAGTGCATAAACAACACCATGAACAGTCTATATATTCATATCATATATAAATGGTATATGATTCGTATATAGTACCTGGGAAATTGTGAAGATCAGGTTCAACAATGGAGAATTGGAATGTATCCCTGTGCTTATCAAATATTTTATGTCCTTCCATTGATTGGTTCCCACTCAAGAAAATTGAACTTGGAGCAAGTATCACCGGAGGATCATTGATTGGTTCAACGAAGGTTGGGAACTGAGTTTTTCGTACACCATTTCTGCTCGAGGCATGTAGAGATATAACATCGTTTCCGTGGAAGTCTTCGTTTCTGCACATATTGATATGCATGGTTACCATACGCAAAGGACTAGCAAGATCTTTGTAAAAAATAGGGCTTGTACAAAACCAGGGGGAGTCAGGATCTTGATTAGTACCCACTGTACAACAGATACTTTAGTGCATCATTTACCACTTCTATCGTTCCTTGTAACATCAGGTCTTTGCCACCTGTACCTTTGCTGCTAATCGAAAGTATACTATCTGATAGCTGTTGAAGTTTAATTCGCACTGGATCAAAGAACACACTCCCGGACTCTGCTGTCACTGTAACAGATATATTTTCTGTTGCATCTGAATACACCATTTTCATCCCCGGAAATCCACTGCCAAAAAAAAACATACACATATTTGATTACTTTAGAAAGAGAACAAAAGGAGGTCAAAATTTACACTTATAGCTAATGAAGAAGAAGAATAAGTACAAGTATGCAATACTTAGGTAAAAGACATTATGGCTTACGCAAATAGTGGGCTGATTGTATCTTCAGTAACATGCAACTTGTCGGGTAAAGATATGAACTGAGGTGGTCTGCAGAGAACAGATATGAAGACTGTTGCAGTGACGACATTGTTATGCTCATCACATACCGTATACGAGAATGAGTCATTCCCAAAGAATCCTTCGAAAGGTGTGTAACGGTAGGTTTTGCTGAACTGGACTGACCCATGAAGTGGCTTCAGAGAAAAGGGACAACATTAAGTCAGAATGTGAAGTAATGAGAAAATAAAGTAATAAGTACTCCGTAGGAAATTTTGTACTATGGTACATTATGCTTGATATTCTCTTCTAACTCCTCTTAACAAGCACTTGCAGTGCTTGATATTTTTATTGATGTTATAGCTTCCTATTTCCTATTTGACATCAGTTTTATGCTGAACATTTGTCATAGAGACCGGGCTATGTGCATTGCCAAGATGTAGCTAGAGGCCAGAATTGACTTTCCATTATCTAAAAGAAGAAAAGAACTGGAAGGATCGTATTATAAATTGAAATTAGTTGCAGTATTTGTTTTGCTGCCGCAAGTTTCTTTGTTTTCGAAGCTTTCGAAGCAACGTGTAATAACTGTTCAACAATGAGACTGCCAAACTCAGTTAAGATGGTTGGCATGTGCAACTGCAAGGGTTGATAACAGGTATAACAGAGAGAAGAGATCATCACTATGAGGTGGAAAAATTAAGAATCACATATTTCATGGCATTAACTTACAGAAGATGAGTTAGCTATTTCCACTTTACTTCCTGCAATGCGGTCATTTGACAATACATCGAAGGAAGTGGATTCATCCTCCCACACTGAAACAGTATCATTTTTAACATCTGAAAAGTATTCATCTGCAAACAGATATAGTTCATCAGAGTTAACGAGACAATTAATGTTCTGCCAACTAGAGCTTAACTATCTCTCTCATGTAGCTTGCTTTCAAAAAAAACTCTCATATGACCAATTTCTTTTTTTATGTGTTGAAACTTTCAGGATCGACTGAAAAATTACCTGCAAGAACGGTGACGTCGAATGGACATGGAGTCAGCTGTTTATCCTCATAAAGAACACATATGCCATATGAACCAAGTCCCCTTGCCACATAATGAGCAGTATATGATCCATCTCCATTGTCAACAAATTCTTTTGCCACAAAACTAGTGGTACTTGTGATGCTTGCAGATATCAGCTGAAATTTCAATTTTGACTTGAAAGACACCACCGGGTTCATGAATGAGTCAACAAGTCGAACAACAACTTCATTTTCAACTGATAATTTTACTTTGGGGTCAAACTTGACAACACTTGACAAAGACATATTGATAGCACCTAGGCAGGTAATATATGGTAAAGGAAGTTAGAGTTCAATCTGTATAAGATAGAAGCTACTCTTTAGTTAGTTCTTGCGAGCTCATAAATAGTTGGCTCGTTTTAAGGTGGTCGTCCTTTATTCGAATCACTTAAGAATTTCTCATTTGAATTCATGAAAATTATCAATCATTTTCAATTTGTTTGATATTTCACTTGAGCACAATCCATTTGTATCATCATACTACATCGTACATTACATGTGAAATAGCACTAGCGTATCAGAATGCAAGAATTACAATTGCATTACTATAGTGAATTCATGCATTGCATGAATGTAAAAAATTTGATTAAAAAGGCACATAAGAAAGGTAATCAGACCTGGCAAAACTGTCATGGCATATGGATTTCCACCATTTAGCACTATGTTCCCACACAGTACCCAAATTTCATATTCCCCAGCAATTCGAGGAGTATATGAAACATTAAATTTACTGGTTTGCACATTTGAATTCCCAGCAATGGCCTGATAACATATAGAATTTCAGTGATCATGCCACTTATCTGTACCAACTAAAATTAAGCTGAAGAATAGGGTACTTGCCTCCTGGTGGCCAGCAGGTCCTGAATTGATAGAATTTTCTCATTCATTAAGTATCGTCTCAGTGAAGTTATTCATCATTCAAGCCAAAAAGAATTTTAGGATTCATCATTATAAAAGGATCCTTTTAAAAAACAAATTTAAGTTTAAGGTTAATAGAAGGCTAAACCGCTAAATGAACATATAACATTACCATTTGATTCTCTTCCAGGTGTTATGATTGGGTCTGCGTAAGATGTGGCATTTTTACCCAAAATCTTCACTTGCATCCTTGCCGTTTCAACTGGAGAAGGGATTCTGTAGTGATCCAACAAGAAAACAGAAAAAGATGACGTTGAGCCAGCACTAGAATTTGCCAAACCAGACCCATTTGCAAAACTGTTTGATCCATTGCAATATCCTAAAAGTAGCAACATAGCAATATCAGCCATGATCAGGAATCGAGCATCTTGATGGGCAAACTAAAGAGTATAGTTGCATATACCTACGAAAACATCAAACATGTGCACAGTGTTGGAAACCCTTTCGTCCAGTGGAGCATCGAAAATTGTGAGAGAAAACTGTCCAGCCTCTACAACATTAAAAGATAGGAGCTGCACTCCATCAGCTACTGCTTCCATCGCAAGATCCACTATTGGGATGGTCAAATTTGAGGCTTTATCAACTACTTGAGCATCGAATGGATGGATATCTGGAACAATATTTCCAAAGGAGTCTCTCTGATATATGAATATCTCCAGCTTGGAGGACACCTGCAAAGTATTGATTCCATGCTTCCAGCTGCATGTGCTGACTGCTATGTTAAGCACACCTGACATATGTAAAATACATCGACGAATTATTGACATTTACACAAAAATGCATATCTTCCTACAGCATATCTATCTGTCCATTAGAAGATGAACACCAACTTTATTTCCAATTCTATGCTTGTAACAGAAAAAAAATCACTGTTATATATATGCTTGCACAATAAATTTGATGCTATGTAATGCAAAATTAGGAGAAGCATTAGACTAATGATAATAGTATCTGCTGAAATACATCAAGAACTTTGCTGGGAGAAGGGATTCGTTTTGAGAAGTGTGCAAACACACATCTCAAAGCAGTTTCGCATTGAGATTTGTGTTTGCACACTTCTCAAAGCGAATCCAATGGGTGGGAGAGTGATGGCATATGTCCTCAAGGGCAAAATAAACTTTTTTTTTGAATCTAGGGCAAAATAAACTTATGAGGGAGAAGACCAAGATTCTTCCTCTTACCTGGATTCACTGTGAGCAATAGAGGCGAATCACGTAGCTCCCTACCATCCCCGTAAACATGCACCAACAAGTCGCCTGCGACACTCGACCTGAACTCGACGCCGATGCGTCCATCCTCCGTCCACCCGTTGTAGTGAAAATCCCAGAGCTCCACGGCCGACCCGTTGAGGTAGGAGCCCGACACCCTGAAGTAGTCCGGCATGTCGGGTCCCCGCGCGATGGCATTGCTGAAGGCGTCCCGGGGGAAGATGGACAGGAACGCCCTGGACCCGGCGACGACGCGGCGGCCGGGGAACGTCCACGACGCCCGCGACGCGGACGGGTGCATGGCGGCCGCGGCGACCGTGAACGTGAGCGGCCACTCGGCGGGGACGAACCGCTTCTCGCCGACGAGCGCGGCGAAGTTCCCGGCGCGCAGGGGCACGAAGGAGATGGTCCAGGCGTGGGGGTCGTCGCCGATGTTGGCCGCCACGTCCGTGACGTACCTGCTGTTGCCTTCCTTGCCGTTCACCGAAAACGTGAAGGACAGCGAGGCGCGGACGGCGGCGGCGGCGCGGACGTTCAGGGGCATGGCCTGGATGACCGCGGTGTCGCCGGCGGTGTAGTCCCGCTTGTTGTTGAGCCAGCCGAACATGAAGGCCGGGTCGAGGGCTTGCGATGCTGCTTGCTGGGCCTGGGTGGAAGGCGGTTGCTGCACCGTGGAGGAGAGCAGCAGCGACACGCAGAGAAGAAGAGAAAGCGGCGGCGGCGACGACGACGACGATGACATGGCTGTGCGCCGGGATGTCGCGGCGGTGTTGGCCATGGCTCAGTCGATCGTTCGGTTCCTCCCGGCCTCCCAGGACGTGGTAGTGTCCTTCGTGTTGCCGGAGACAGCCGGTCGGCCGAGGAGGGAAGCGATGGATACTTGGATAGGGTGGTTGGTGAGTGGTGACAACTTCCAAATGGCGAGCGGGAATGCGGGGCGGGCGGGCAAGGGCAAGCACGAGACGGACGATGGGAGTGGAATCCCCGAAGTGATAACTGCCCCTCTCTCTTCTCCCCCCGGTTGACGAGCGAAGGACGGACCGGACGTTGAAGACGACTCGGCATCTCGGGCCCACCACAGCCCACAGGCGAGGGGCGACTCCGTCTGGGCTTTGAGATGGGGTGCCCAGCAGGCTGGGTCGTCTGGATAGCAGGCCAGGCCCATCACTTAGCCTGGTTAGGCCTTGGCCCTTAGGGTGCAGGGGCACCGACTTTTTTGTTTTCTACAATTATATCTTTTGTAGTTTGATTTCAGAATATGGACTCAGTGTTTGCAGAGGCGGAGCCACCTATATGGCGAGGTTGGGCATCCGCCCTACCTCCTCTCCGGCGAGCACCACATCTAGGAACCCATCTCCGGCGGCGGCGCAGGCTCCGACTCGTCACTGACTCGAGCGAATGGTTGAGACTTGAGAGCGATGGTGACGGGAGTCAAGCAAAACAGAGGAAGTTCGGCAGTCTCCAGTCTGTGCTGCTGGGCGGTCTAACAAACAAGGCCCAATAGCCCACGCCCACCCATCGCTCAGCCCAAGCAACATACGGCAAACAGGCAGAGGACTGACATACGGATACGGCGTCGCTCCCCATCTAGTCGCTGCATCGCTCTCGCTCGGCTCAGTTCGCCTCCGCGCTGCACGGCCGCATCCGTGGCTCCGCGGCCATGCCTGTGCTCCGGCCTCCAGGCGTCTGGGCTTCGGCTTCCAGCGACCGCTCTGCCCCACCGGCCGCCGCCCCGTGCTCCGCCAATCGAACAACGGCGAGTGCCGGAGTGCCATCGTGCGGCTGTGCCGGTCAGCTGCTTGCCGGTGGCCAGTGAGTGCTTATGGATGGAGATGGAGATGAAGTTGGAGCCGACCGAGGCACAAGTAGGCAGAGGCCGACAGCTCCAACTCTAACTTCATTGAGCCATAAGCAGAAGCGATATAAGAAACTAGGTATTGCTAATTGCCATGGATTTTTAGGAAATTGTTGGCTTCATTAGTTGATCTTTCTAATTTCTGAAAGCAATTAAATTAAATGGTTATGCAGATTTAAAAAGCTTCTATACCACTACGACTAAGAGTACGATTTCTGCAAGTGGAAGTAACTCGTCTCCAAGCACTCGTGAAAGCAGTAATGTTACTGCATCCACAGAACAACAAGAGCTAGGAGATTCAGAGCAACATCTAGATCCAATACAAACAGTACAATTTGTTTGCTGAAATAAATATTAGAATATAATAGCTACGTGATAAACCAACATATATATGTTATATGTATATAGTTAGACCGATATATTGGTGAAGTTTGCTATATGTAGATAGCGGTCTGCCCTACCTTATTTCTTCGGCCGGCTCCACCACTGAGTGTTTGGCCAAACTAATACTGTTTGACACCAAGTCCTAGGTTCGGATGTACAGGTACGCACCCTTGGCGCCATGATGGATGGCACCAAGCTGTGTTAGCTTGGTGCCAGCGGCAATGATGCTAAGCCCTAGATCTAGATTCTAAAATTAAACTAAAAACATGTAATTGTGAGAATCTTTCAGAAAAAAAATTCAGAAAACAAAAAAGACGGGCAGAGGCACAGGTGTCTCCCCACTTCTAGTCAGCCACGGTTTCAGGGAACACAATATATTTCCGTCGCTCAGTATTTCATATAGGCCTTGTTTAGTTCTCAAAAAATTTGCAAAATTTTTCAGATTTCCCGTCACATCGAATCTTTAGACGTATGCATAGAGTATTAAATATAGATAAAAATAAAAACTAATTGTACAGTTTAGTCGGAATTGACGAGACGAATCTTTTGAGCCTAGGTTTTTTTGAACGAAATCTTTTGAGCCTAGTTAGTCCATGATTGAATAATATTTATCAAATACAAACGAAATTGCTACAGTACTCATTTTGCCAAAAATTTTGGAACTAAACAAGGCCGTAAAATATGAGCTTGAAATAAAAACACTGCATGGGGTCACCAAATGAAAGAATTTTACGATACCCATGTTTCTGGCATTGACAAAAAGTGGCTTCAGACGATAAAGCTTGTGAGCTGAATAGGGTCGTGCCAGCAAAAACTAAGGCCTTGGCCCTGCCCATGGGTGCTTTGCGACCGTACGGGCCTCGGATTTTTTTTTGGGGGGGCCTCAAATTTGCAGGAATCTGCAAATTACTGCAAGCCTGCCATACTGCATCAGTTCATCCTTTCCAATTCCACCGCCCTGACCCTCGTCCATCCACCGATCCGTAGAGGCTACTAAGCATAAAAACGGTCGCAAACGGTCGAAAAACTCATAAATTATTTTCTACTTTTATATTTAAAATACGAAAACGAAAACGAAAACGGTAAAGTCGGATACGAAAACGAACGCGAACTTACGAAATATCGAGAATTCCGAAAACGAACCAATTCGATCGGATTTATGTCGAACACGGTCGATATACGAAAACTCAATACGAAATACCGATATGTATTACCAAGTGCATGACTAAGTATATATATGATCAAGTTTAAGTGCATATAATAATTAAAAAGTGCATGATCCTTGGTCTTAGTTATTTAATACAATAGCCCACACATAAATAAGAACAAACAATTAATAGCTAGCAGGAACACAGCTAGCCACCAATAGAAAGAACGCAGATGCATGACGAGTAGTCTATAATTGGGTTGTGTGACCGTGAAGTTGAATAAATTCGGTTTAAACCAAATTTTGAATTCGAAATATTTCAAATTAAAAGTAGAAAAGTAGAAAACGGTCGAAAAATGTCTAAATCGTTTTCTACTTTTACATTTGAAATACGAAACATCTAAAATACGAAAGCGAAAACAGTAAAGTTCAGACAAGAAAATACGAATTCGATCGGATCAAATATAGAAAGCGGTTCGATTCGGTTCGGGATATTTCCGTTCCGTTTTCATCCTTAGAGGCTACCTACTGCCCGTCCGTAGAGCCCCATGCTTAGTAATTGTCTTATACAGTTTTCTATATATTGTTAGAATTATTTCTTTTGATTACTAAATGCTAAACTTTATTCAGTTTGTGTAGAACTTTAGTACTAGAATTATTTGTTTAGAGGTTTGTCATTCTATTTTAATAAATTGGTAGCCTATTTTAATGTTTAGAACAATGCTAGCTGATAACAGAGGCTGTTACAGAAATGTTTTCCAACTGGATTACGCCAGGAAAAAGTTAGACATTGCCAAAGATATAAGAGCGAACTGCTTAGTTTTACATGTATGGTGAACAAGAGCGTACGATACAATTCTTTGTCCATAGTTTGTCGCGTGTACATACATACTTATTTTTGTATACGGATACACAGAAAGAAGACACCAGAGTTCAGAGAACTGAGCATTAGCAAACACACACCGGTGGGCGAGCCGTTGTTCACCATCTTTATTTGCCATTTCCAGAACCAGAGCCGTATCCGTAGCCGTGTCCCTCGCCGTATCCTGAGCCTGAGCCTGTACCTTCACCGTAACCAGAGCCTTGGCCATGACCGGAGCCCGAGCCAGCGCCGTAACCTTCACCGTAGCCGGATCCTGATCCTGATCCTTGGCCGGAGCCAGAGCCGTAACCTTGGCCATAGCCAGATCCTCGACCGGAGCCACTTCCCTCACCGTATCCGGAGCCAGACCCGGAACCCTGGCCCTGGCCTGCCCCATGCCCTTCGCCATACCCAGATCCTTGGCCGTGGCCTTCACCTGCACCTGCACCTTGCCCTTGCCCATAACCTGAACCCGAACCCGCGCCGGACCCAGCTCCTGACCCCGCACCCGCACCGGAGCCGGCGCCAGAGCCAGCATATGATCCTGCACCGGAGCCCGCCGATGAACCTGCACCAGAAGCAGCACCGGACCCGGAACCTGAGGCCGAGCCAGAGCCTGATCCCGACCCAGACCCAGACGCTGAGCCAGAGCCAGAGCCACCGGCACCGGCGCCACCACCACCTATGCCGATGCTAATCCCAGTACCGATCCCAATGCCTGCGCCGCCGCCGCCGCCGCCACCGCCGAGGTCGATGCTCAGGTCCTTTCGAGAAACGCGGCCCTCGGATGCGAGAGCAAGGGCCGCAAGCACGGTGATGCCGATGCCAAGGAAAATGGTCATGATCGGGGGTCGAGACATCCTGAATTCCTCTACTAGGAGAAGCCAGAACAATAATGCTTGCACCTGTATATATTGTGTTTCTTCCTATGGATTCAGGTGTATGTTCAAAGGAGTACGAGTATATGTCATGTATCTCCTTCTTTTCAACTCCAAAACTCTGCTCGTATCTAAAAAAACTCCAAAAACTCTACTGCTGCTCGAGACGCAGCAAAGCAGTGGCATTTATAGGACACAGAACAAGCAGGGTTTCACAGATAGTGCCTGGTGGCTTATTGGTGATTTGGTGGCACGAAACTTGTGGTGCTATGACCATTGGACGGCTGAATTTTCAGAGTGGTGGTGTTGATACCTTGCTGGAGTGTAGTAGTGGAGTAAGCTAGGACGGTGCAAAAGGAGAGATGGGCCTGACACTATAGCAAGAGCATGGCAGGTGGGGGTGGGGCTTTGAGAGATCTGTGAACAGCAGGCCACTGGAAGAATCTGGAAGCTCTTGCTTTTGATCCAACTACTTACTCCATGCATGTTATGTTATGTATGATTAGTAGTGGAAGCTTACTTGTAAGGCTTATCGACCTAGTGCTAGTCTTGTAATCCTGTTCTTCCTACTTTGTGCTACTACTGCAGCGCTGATGCCTTCGATCCATATCCCTGCTTATCCGTACAGTGTCAATTTCCAGTTGACCTGCAGAGGATTATCAATCCCCCTTCTTTTCCTTACTGAAAAGACATTTTGAAACAAAAAAAAATCCTTCCAAGCCTGAACTCGAATACTAATTATAGTTCTCTCCAACTTTCTGCCCATAGCATCTCATGGTTTTCTGCCAGCCACCCAGCAATATTTTTCTCTCATAATAAATCATCGAACACTAATCTCAGCCATGGCTTTATTGATATGGTAGTGGAGTCCACATGGCAGGTGGTATTATCCCCCGCCCCTATTTCTCCCTCTTCTTCTCTTATATATATAAAAAAAATCAGAACTTTTTAATATATGAATATGAAGTCAAATGTAGATTCTTTTCTCTTTTACGAATCACTAAAAGACTGAGATTGAGTTGCTTTTGATGGGCACATTACCATAAGATCAACCAAATGCTCAATTCATAGAAGAAGATAATTTTTTTATATCAAAATTATAGAAATCAACGTGATCTATCGCTTTGTAGTTGACAACAAGGTACACTAATAGCTAACCGATGGATGTGAACACAACTTGTTCAGGGAAATAGAACGAACGTAAACTCGAGCAGCTCAGGTTTCATACAGCATCTCTTCATCTAAATTATAAAGTACTTATAAAACGTCCACACAACCAACATACTGTAAATATGTCATCGGATCAGTACAAATACATAAAACCTAGTAACTGCCATCGTTGTTTATGTCGTCTTCCTATATATAATAAGCTAATCCAGAGATGATTACCAGAGAAACAGGGTCTTCAAGGTAACACACATGCATATCAATGGTGATCTTGCCCACTTCGAGATCCAGCACCAGACCCTACGCTTGGTCTTGCACTAGACCCGGCACTTGATCCTGCCCTGGACGCAGCGTGTGAACTGCCATCGGACCCTGAAACAGAACCTGCAGATGATGAAGCACTACTTGCAGAGGACCCTGACGCTGATCCAGGACCAGCATTACCTCCTAATCCGATACTTACTCCAGCACCGAGTCCAAGCCCAAGCCCCCCTCCTGAGCCTGATCCTGAACCAGAAGCTGATGCTGATCCTGAACCAGCTCCAGAGCCTGAACCGGACGTGGATGATGAGCCTGATCCAGAGCCTGAACCAGAGCCACTGCCACCTAGACCTACTCCTATACCAACTCCAACACCAAGCCCAAGACCCAGACCTCCTGATCCTGATCCTGATCCAGAGCCTGAGCCAGATCCAGACCCTGACCCTGAGTTCGAGCCCGATGCTGATCCAGAGCCAGAGCCAGAGCCCCCGGCACCAACGCCTGCACCTAGACCGATCCCGATCCCAAGCCCATTCCCAAGGTTGATGCCAAGGTCCTTCCGAGCAGGACGGCTCTCACCCACTGGCGCAAGCAGCACGGCAACCACAAGTACAATTCCTAGTGGAATTGCCTTCTTCATGTCTATGCCTTGCTGCTGATCTGTATTATTGCCTAATAACAGTTTGTTATGTCATGTGCGATGCAAAGCTTTGGCAAACCCACGGGAGTTTATATATAGTTCCATCATAATAACATCAGGAGCTTAATTAGGACGTACGTGGCTCCATGCTTGTTAGTGATAAGGTCTTTTCTCGGAGTGGTGTGGTTGAATCGCGCGCGCGTGTTCGCTCTGTGGAGCCTGCCCGTGCGTCGTATCGTACATTTGGCCGCGAGCTGAGCAAAGTGAGAGCTTTAGCACAGCGGCGGCCGCCGTGCGCGTGCTCACGGCCATGCATGGTGTGTAGTGCTGGTTTAGTCGCTGCCGGTGAGCTATTCCTCTAGCGCTGCTGTTCGACACGTTTGTGGGGGCGGGCCTTTGTGGGATGTAAAGTTGTTAGTGGGGAGGAAACAAAGTTGTGATTGGGAGAGAATGAACGGGGGGCAATGCAATGGCTTGCATTGCCTGCCTTAAACAAGATGACTACTGGTGCAGTTGTGCATGCAAAAGCAAAGCTGATGTGCGTATGTGCCTATCGACGTAAACAGATAGACCCATGCATGTGCATTTTCTTCGTATAACGGTAGGACTTTGTCGATACAGCGGGGCCTGCCACATTTTTAGTCAGCAGTCAGCACCGCTGCATGCTGGTCAAATCTACATTTATTTTGCCTCAAAAGTCATAATTCTCCATGTCCATACTTAGGCCACTGTAGCACTTTCGTTAATCAAGATAATTTATGGCAGAACCTTTCCATCAGGTTCAACTATTCGATTTAATTAGTCGGTGCTCGTATCTTTCTAAATTTAATACAAAATTTAATAATACTATTTTTCAGTGGTAAATAATATGCCCGTTGACAGTGGTGGTGTATGTGATGTCTTTGTCAATTCGGAAATATTACCAGCGCATCAAGGCTAGATTGTTCGAGCAGGGCCACCATGATCAAGTCTGATGATGATAACGGTGTTTACCATGCCTGTAGCTCGGGCTCCACTCAAGACTCATCTCTAGCACATTTGGATTGCTCATGCTTATTTCAGGCTCCACTCAAGGGTATAGTCTAGAACTCATCTTAACAAATTTGGATTGCTCATGCTTGTTTGTGTCATGTTGTAGTATGTGATGTACTAATATCTTATTTCTAAATTAAAGCATATCGTAAAATGACTAAATATTAATTTAAAAGCAAAGCTACAATGTGCAGAGATCGACGATGTCAATGAATACTGACCGGCAAATTTGGGCCTAACACAAAGACATGGCATCATGATTCAGGCCATGTTTAAATTTTTCATCTAAAAACTTTTCGTTTCATCGTATCGAATGTTTGATATATACATGCATAAAACATTAAATATAAATTAAAAAATAACTAATTGTATAATTTATATATATTTTGTGAGATAAATATTCTAAACCTAATTAGTCTATGATTCGATACTAATCACTATAGTTATACATATACTATAGAACTTTTTTTTTCACAAACAAGGGCCTCGTAGCAGTGCGCTAACTGGGAGCAAATTACGGGGGAAATTTTTGCCTAGGACAACCAGCGGCATCCATGCGCCTCCAGCTTTTGTCCGCCTGCCCCGCTCCCTGAATCCTAGTCAAGCCCAGCGACTTCGAGATAAGCCACTATGGTCTACGGCACCACTGTGGCCTTGTTTAGTCCGAAAAGATTTCGGACTTGGTACTGTAGTGTTTTTGTTTTTATTTGATAAATATTATCTAATTATAGACTAACTAGGTTTAAAAATTTTATCTTGTGATTTCCAGGCAAACTGTACAATTAGTTTTTATTTTCGTCTATATCTAATGTTTTAATGTTTTATGTATGTGACTTAAGATTCGATGTGACGAGAAATTTTTTAAAAAATTTGTTTTTGGGTGAACTAAACAAGACCTATGCTTTCATATATACTATATATATATACTGACGACTGACGACACTGCCAGTGACTGCTTGCTCACTGAAACCAACTGCAAGCCTAACCGGACCGGAGCATCACATCATGAAACTCCCCGTCCGGTTATGCGTGTACGTACACTACAACTTGCATTAATCCGCCTAACTTTGCCTAACGCGAGATGAAACCATGGACGAAGCAGCCATGCCTGTGTGTGTGTGTGTGTGTGTATATATATATATATATATATATATATATATATATATATATATATATATATATATATATATATATATATATATATATATATCGAACTTTCGACATGAGGCAGCCAACCAACCAAAAGCACCTGTGCGCGCACGGTGACGAGACACCGGACCGTCGGACGCGACAGTGGAGCTGGGGACAACCGACCAGACCGCGCGCCATCCCACACAGTGCATATCGATCTCGCTCCTTCCCGCAGGCGTGCACTCCCGCCATCACAACCACTCCCCGCACTCTCGCGCGCCTTTTTGGCACAGCAGCACCACCAGCACCGCTCCATGTCCGTCTCGCCGCCAAAAGCTGCTATCTCTCGTCCCCGTCCCCGTCGCGTTCCTCTTGGCGGTTGGCGCCGCGCGCATGCGCGCCGGCTCCTATATAAAAAGCGAGCAGCAGCACGCCGGAGGCTTTCCGCATCGGCGAGCGAGCGAGCTAGCCGGAGTGTGTCCGAGTGCGTGTGGTCGTCTGCCGGTGCCGGATCGAGTGGTGGGATGGCAGGAGGCGGCAGGGGCGCTGCGGCTGCCGCAAGCGCTCTAGTGCTGGTGGCTTTGTTGTGCTCGCTGCCCTGCGGCCTTGCTGCGCAGGGCCGCGTGGCGAGGAAGAACCTCGGCATCGGCCTGGGCGGCGGCGGGCAGGGGCTGGGCCTCGGCCTCGGCCTGGGGGTCGGCGTCGGAGCAGGCACCGGAGGAGTGTCCGTGTCCGGGTCTGGCTCGGGGTCCGCGTCGGCGCCCGTGGTGGGGTCCACGTCCGGGTCCAGGTCCGGGTCCGTATCCGTGGGAGGGGCCAGTTCGTCCGCCGGCTCAAGCGCTGGATCGTCCGCGGGGTCCACTGGGTCGGGGGCCGGATCCTCTGCGGGCTCCGGCGGTGGGCAAGGGTATGGGCAGGGTGGTGGGAGCGGGTCTGGGTCTGGGTATGGCGAGGGTAGTGGGTCTGGGAGTGGGTCGGGCAATGGGGTGGTGGGTATAGGGAGTGGACAGGGGTATGGTCATGGTTCTAACTCCGGTGGAAACCCTTGAAGTCATAAATGTTTCTTGTTGTATCCTGCAGTGTATTTTGTTCTACTAGTAGAACATATTATCTTTCCTTTTTCTGTGTAAAGGAAATAGTTTGTGTGTGAGATCTTACTCAGCCGATGGATGAACGGAAGTGGTCCTAAGTAGAGAGAGATGGTAATCAAGTAGCTAGCAAATGTCTTAGCGTTGTTACCTAGACGTTGTAAACACTCTGTGGCTTGGTTAGGATAAACTTCTGCGTGTGTTTGGCCCTTCCTGAGTGCCGATTGTAATTGGTATAAGCCTAGCTAATAAATATTCTCTCTTTGCTCGCAAAAGAAAGAAATAGTTTGTGTTTGGCATTTCAGGTTTTTATTGGGTAGCTCACTGTCTTGTCTCAAACTTTTCTGACTAGGAAATACATGTTTGCATTTCTACCAAGATGACTCTGTGAACTATGTATCACATTTAGAACATAGGAATAGGGAATAAATTTACTCACCTTTTATCTAGTGTAATTTAACATGCGATAGGCTCGTGGTTTTGCTAATTGGTAAAATCCTCACACATTAGGTGGAATGGGTGTGGGTGCTGTAACACCCGGCCCAGGGCTTAATAGGATTAATAGGAGACTCATACCAACAAGTTGCAACTTTTTTTCCGGAAGCCCATCTCGAAAGAACTCTAAAGTTAAGCGTGCTTGGCCTAGAGCAATTTAGGGATAGGTGACCGACCGGGAAGTACTTTCTGGGTGCGCGCGAGTGAGGACAAAGTGTGCAGAAAAGAGAAAGTGTTGGTCTGTGGGGACTGACTATATTCTAGAAAAGCTGCCAGATGTAAGCGGGCCTGGCCTCGTGGAGGCGTGACGTTACAGAATGGTATCAGAGCCGACTCTCGCGGTTTCACGGGCGCGTCGCGGTTGCGCAGGCATGGTGTGCATGGCTGGTGTGGACCCAGAGTGGTCACACGGCATGGCACATGCGCTGGCACTGGATGTCACCCTAGGCACCAAATACCGAAAACCGAGAACCGAACCGATTTACCGAAACCGAAAAATTCAGTTCCCTGTTCGGTACCTAGTTCTCAGGAACCGAATTTACCGAGGTATATTCGGTTCTGTACCTCGGTAAACCGAAGTACCGAACTAGTACCGAATATGACTACTAGCAATATGTAATATTGGTGATGGGTCTATAATCGATAATTATGTTACATATTTGTGTTAATCTACTCCTATTATATTGTGGCCTTTTATATATATGATTTTGACATTGTTATTTCTATATGAATCACGCTGAATTTTTATTAAAATTGGCTATTAAACTTGATGTTACATGTTCCTCTAATATGTTCGGTTCTTTCGGTAAATACCGAAACCGAACCGAAAGAACCGATACCGAATTAGCTCGGTACCGAATTTTTTCAGGAACCGATCGGTACCAGTTTTCTCATGAACCGAATTTGTATGAGTACCGAGGAACCGAACCGATCGTTTCGGTATTACCGAATGCCCAGGGTGAACTGGATGCACGGACGTGGCCAAGAGGGGACGTTCCTGGCTTGGGGTTGATCGACGAGGACGTCGATCTCTTAAGGGGGTGATGATGTAACACCCGGCCCAGGGCTTAATAGGATTAATAGGAGACTCAAACCAACAAGTTGCAACTTCTTTTCCGGAAGCCCATCTCGAAAGAACTCTAAAGTTAAGCGTGCTTGGCTTAGAGCAATTTAGGGATGGGTGACCGACCGGGAAGTACTTTCTGGGTGCGCGCGAGTGAGGACAAAGTGTGCAGAAAAGACGAAGTTTTGGTCTGTGGGGACTGACTATATTCTAGAGAAGCTGCCAGATGTAAGCGGGCCTGGCCTCGTAGAGGCAGGCAGGAAGTTACAGGTGCGAGTGCGGTGTTCTTGTACACATGATAACCATTATTTAGTCTATCAATAATGACGACTAGAAGATTGAATTATCTAAGTCTAACAAACGCAACACTAGATTTTCAGTGGGCATTTATTTTTGACCATCTCAACTGGGTGTCTTATCAGTTAGATATGAAAATATCATGCATACAAAAATGTTGTACTCTGTCATGGTCCTCTAGTTGTGGCTGCTCCTTTTATGTGCCAGATGTAGCATGTTATTGTGGCTATTTAGCTCTGACACTTCTCTATGGAGGTATATATAGAAAGTGAAGAATGATCTATACCCCTTTGGCTCGTAGGTCATAATTGCTCTTCGCTAGATCTTCCTACAAACTATGCTTTCCTTCTCTATGGTAGAGAAACTTGGCTAGACATTCATCATCATGTAAGTCATTCACAAAGTGCCCATTACGTTGTATGGTCTGTGTAAACGAAATAGTTTGTGTTTAGCATACAAAAATGTCATACGCTGTCATGGTTCTCTAATTGTGGCCGCTCCTATTATTTGTCCACGTAGCATGTTATTGTGGCTATTTAGCTCGTCGCCCGCTCTATGGTGGTATATTATATAGAAAGACAAGGAATGATCTATCACTGCCGTGTTCGCCTAAACGGCCTAAACAGCCGATTAAACGGTAAAGAGTGGCAAACTGTTTTGTTTAGGGACAAATAGGGAATTAAACGGTTGACCATTTAAACGGGAAAAATAATCTAAACGGCCTAAACAGAATTAAACAAGCTAAATGGCTGTTTAACGGTTGTTTAGGCAAACACCAAGTGATTCTACTTAAATTTTACATCAATAATTTGTATACTTAAATTTATTATATTTATAAATATGTACACTTGATTTGTTACATGCATAAATATATATTTGATTCTTCTAACATGCATAAACATATATACATATTAAAATAAATGATTTTTAGTTGCATAAATATGTATAAAAGTTAGAATAATTGATTTTACATTAAAAAATATGCATATTTTTGTAATATTGTGTAAAACCGTTTTAATCCATTTAAACACATCTAAACCGTCTTAAACACTAAACGAAGGAAAACCGACTGTTTAGCGTTTAGCGTTTAGGATACATTGATCGCTGCCTTGGCTCATAGGCCATAATTGCTTTGTGCTAGATCTTCATCCTTTTCCTCCCTATGGTAGAGAAAATTAGCTAGACATTCATCATCATGTACAAGTCATTCACAAAGTGTCCATTATGTAACATCCCAGATTTTTACGTAAACCAAAAATACGAGATTTTTAAAATTTTTCCTGTAATCGTGAGAAGCATATAGTTTCTAGGTCTAACTCGATCCTAACCCGCTAACAAATCGTGGCATACATATAGAATTGTTTGTAGGCGAGTGCCTTTGTTCGAAAGTCAGTTTGGAGTTGAGTCTTAATTAGGGTTTGGAGTGCACAAATCCGTAGCAAGTCTTTCTGAATCTCTGTTGAGCCTATCTCAAAGGCGAAGCGGATCCCTTCTCAACCTTTTCGTTGGCGTACGTCTCAAACTCCTTTGATCCTTCCGAGCTTTTGTCGAAATTCTCTTCTCAAAATCCCATTATCTTAAATTCATGGCAACTCATCTCAATCTCTTTTTCCTTTTCCTCTTAACCATTTTAGCAAAATGGAAAAGCCTTCCTTCTTCTCTTGGGCTCCAACTCCTTCTCTTTCTCTCGCTGCTGCAGCCCAGCTCGCCCTTCTCCTGCTGGCCCAACCTGTCCCTGCCTCCTCTCCTTAGCCCATCCCGCGCACCAGGCCCGGCCAACCTTCTCCCCTTCCGGCCTGCTAACGCCACCAGCCCAGCCAGGCCAGCCCGCTCCCCTCCCCTGCCTCGCCCCGGCCTAAGGCCCAGCACCGCGCCCCTCCCCTGCCCTAGGGCGCGCCCCCTGGTTCCCAGACGCCGCCGCCGCCACCCAGGGCTCTGCCCCGACCACGCCCACGCCCCAGCACCTGGAGAGCGCCGCCGCCGTCGCTAGGAGGCCGCACCCCCGAGCCCCGATGCCCGTGCCTGCCCCGCGATTTGCGCCGCGTGTCCCGTCCTCGCCACGGACGCCGAGGATAGCGGAGTTTCCCAACCCTAGGTCACGGCGCCCTATAAAACACCAGCGTTGCCATCGCCGCCTTCTGCTCTCCCTTGGCGCCGCCACCCCCGTCTCCTCTTCCCTTCCTGCCTGCAGCGCCGTCGAGCAGGGCCGAGGCCTCGCCACGCCAGGGCCTGCCGGCCATGGAGAGCCCCGGCACCGGCCGCGCCGAGCCCAGGCCGAGCCACGTCGCACCGGAGCCGTCCGCCGCGCCAAGCGCCTCGACCCCGACCCCGACACCGAGCTCCGCCTGCGACGTCGCCCGAGCTCCGTCCACGACGTCGGTGCGGTGACCAAGCCCCGCGACCCCATCCGGCGTCCACGTCCACGTCCTTGCCGTGCTGTCCGCGGTCACCGCCTCGTCGCGAAGTCGACTGCGCCAAGCCCGAGCACCCTTCTCGACACGCACGGACTCCGCCGTGGCTGGGAACGCGCGTTCGCCACCGCGTCAAGCACCTCTGCCCCGAACCCCGACGTCGCGCGTGGACGCCGCACCGCAGTGACAACAACGACCTCGACGCCGTGCTGCCAACGTCACCAAGCACAACCCCTGCAGCCACGACGTCGAGCAGCGCCCCCACCAGATCCCCTCGTCAATGCCGTGCTGCGTCGAGCCCCGAGCAGCGGAGCACCTCGTCCTCGCCAAGCCCTTCTCTGCCGCCGGTGAGCCACCAGTGCCCAAGTCCCCCTTGTTTCCCCTTCCTATTTCGCCTTGCTGAAATTGGCCTTCGCGCCGTGAACCTTCACTGTTGTAGGGAAGCAGTGGCCTCGTCGTGCTTTTGATGCCTTCCCGATGCATGCTGCCTCCAGCCGAGCCGCAGCAAGCAGAAGCCAACCAAGAGCAGCAACAAGCCCGCAGTAGATCTTCGTCCAACACCAAGGTCGAACCTTGAACTGAGTTGACGCCCTTCGTGACGTCAACAAAACCCTTGCCCTTCATTCTTGTATCTTTGTATATACTTGTTAGTGATCGTCGATATCCATCTATCTATACTTGTCGATCCATGAATTATCTATATCCATGCCTGTGCCGTGCCTTCGTGCCGGTCTATTTGTCTACTCTATTTATCTCTTGTGCTATGGAAATGTGCTACTCCGTATAGTCTTTGCGTCGATTGTGTTGCCAGTCATTGTGTTGTGGTTCTTCATGCGTTGTTCTGGTGGTCATGTGTTGTTTGCCATTGTTGTGGACCGAGCCTTCGAGCCGGTCGGGGATCGTAGTATGTTCGACCATTTCGGTCGTGGGATCGTTCCACGGTGGCCGTAATGACGAACCTAGCACGTTTCCCTTGTTTTGGTTGGCTCTCTAGTGCTATGAATATTAGCGACCCTATTCTACCCACAGGCGTGGTCCCCATGGACTCGTTGTCGGTGCGCCTCCTACCCGCACTTGGCGAGCCACCTTTGACCTAGTTTAGTGGGGGGATTAGCGGACGATGATCATGGGACTTACGAAAGCCAACTCGTTAGGTGGAGCTCATGGCCGCGAGTCGCCTCGCCATGGTCATCGGGCTTTACCTTGTCTCTCGCATGTTTATCTTATCCATCTCATATGCTTAAGCCGCCCAGACCCGGACATTTCCCTTAGTTTCTGCGGTGACAACCGCATCGCCTGAAACTATAGGAATGACCCTATGCCGATTCAGAAGCACCTAGGTCGAGAAGTGTTATGAGTTGGTGTAGTTCGTGGGGTCGCGTTTATTTCTCCAACTGTCGTTGTCCCATGGCGAGTTGGTTGAAAGAGTGTGGTTTTGTTCTTCTTCTCTCTTGGTCTCAATCCCCATCGATCCAGTAAGATGCGGATTGAGCCCTTTTGCTTGTTTAATGTTTTGTTTCCAATTCCGCGATTCCCGCCGTCGCTATGGCAAGTGGATCAATGGGAAGTGAAACCCGTGTCTTTTCCCGCCTTTTTGGTTCTTTGTGTTTAAACTCTTGTATGCTTGTACCTATTCGACCGTAGCATTTCCTTGGTTCTTGCGGTGACAACCGCACTGCTAAGAACCCTAGGGATGTCTTAGTGCATTCAGTGTACCTAGGTCGTGGTACCCTACAAGTAGTTTAAGCACTCATGTTCTTGTGTGTCACTCTTTCTGATACCCCGTCTCTTACCATGGCAAGTGGATTGGAAGGAGTAGACCACTCCCCTTTTCTTCTCTCTTTGTTCCACCCTCTCTTGGCTCTCGCCAACTGCAATGGCGTATGGGTTGAGAGAGACCGGAACTTCTCGTGCTTGTAGTCTTTTCGATTCCCGTCGATCTCTATGACACTTGGATCGGAAGACCGTAAGCCGTGGTGTTTACTTAGAATAAGTTAGGGTCTACGCCTTTGTTATTAAAGCCGTACAGGTCGACACGATCGACCCGGGAAGTAACGGCTAGGCGAAGACTCCAGCTTGTACTTAGTAAACAACCATTCTCATTTCTTTTAGCCCAGGGATCGGACATCCACCGAGAGGGCTAAGTCATTATCCTTTCGGTGCTCTTTTAGTGTAGTTGTTCTTCAGTGTTCTTCGTCTCTTTTCGCTGTCTTTCGAGGTCTAGTAGTTTGATTGTTTCGCCTTGATTGTCGTTTACGAGGTAGTTGCTTCGGTTAGCGATGATCGAATCAGAACCAGTCGAAGGAAGGGCATGCAGATAGGAGAAAGACCTTGGATGAGTACAACTACAAGTGAACTGAGGATCTTGGAAATGTCACTCAACAGGTGCCACGTCCCACCCAACCTCGTAGAATCCTATTAGACATGCAATATTGTAGATGCCAGTGCTTTACTTTTATGCAAATGAATTGAGATAGGTTGCATGGTAGAAATGCTTGTGAGCCATTGCCTTGTTGCAACCTATAACCCTCGCACACCCGCTGTTAGGTTAGACGCTTGCATACTACTTGCTACTGCTTCTACTACGCATTATATCTGTGATGTGATGCATTGTGGAGGATTGGATGTGAGTGGATAAGGCACGTGGTGCCGATAACTGGTTAAGAAATGGATAATGGATTTGGGGAGATCTTGGCGTGTGTCTTGGGTGTGTGGTGAGGGTCGAGTCGACCGAGCAGGATTTACGACGAGTCTTGGGACAAGTCTTGCCGGGGAATGCTACCTGGGCGTTCTCCACGAGAGGTACCTATGGCGGGTACATGTGACAGGGAGAGGTCCCGGAGTGGAGTGTCTTCATGGGACGAAGCACCGGGATAGGAGGTGCTGTTTAGCATGGGGTAGCCGGGTGTCCCGTCGAGAGGGGCATCGGCTGGCCCCTCGTGAAGATGTCCTGTTCGGTTACCCTAAGGACTGAGATGTTTTGAGAACCGGTTCGTAGGAAGCCTTACACGCCACTCGCCTTAGCCATGGAACGGGACGGATGTATGACCAGCTAGTGCGGTGCCACTACTACTAGGTTGATAGCGGATAGTGTAGGGAGGTACGGGCATGAGGACCCACACCATCCTAAGACAGCGTAGTGATCTTTGGGGGCCCGGTACTACGCCTCACAGTCTCAGCATGCCGGTGGTACTCCGGTGTGGCCCCAGTCCTGAGTGGTAGGGTGGCATCGTGATTAGTTGGAAGGCAGCCCGGTATCAGCCTAGACGAGCCGGTTCGTCGATGATGGTGATCTTGTGGTTAGTGTAAACCTCTGCAGAGTTTGGTTGATCGATCGATACATATGCCGTCTTCTCGGCTATGGACCTTTCCTATGTTCCACTTCACTTGACTAGTGAGAGGAGTCCCTTCCATCTTCCCCTGGGTTTGTGTTGGATCCGGCGTTGGCCGTTGAGGCAAGGCACGAGCGGGAGTCGTACTTGCCGCCTAGAGAGTGAGAGTGTGGTGAGATGTGTGTGATGGGATGGATGGATGGATGGACGTGTGGTTGAGATGGATTAAAACTTGATGAATTATTATTATTAAATATTGATGAACTTGCATAGGAAAAACTACAGCCATATATAGGCCTCTTGATCTACCCTTTTGCATTCCACCTACCACAAAGCTACGCAAAAGCATAGGGTGGGAGCCAGTGGCCAGTACAAATCGTACTGAAAATTGTTTAGCAGGTTTTGAACGTGGTCCATGGCGATGACTATGGAGAATAGAAGGATTAGGTGGTCTCGTTCCTGCGCTCAAGTTTGGTTCGGAGATGAAGGCTACGCCCGCTGATAAACTACGCCGACTCTGATGATTGCCCGTGAAGGAGGAGCCTTCACCGCTGACGCGTTACATCAACTCTGATATAGACCCGTGTGTGTTTCCGCTAGAAAAACGATGTAATAGACTTGTTGACCAAGAGTTGTAAAGTAATTGTGTTGTAATCTTGTTTTTCACGATGTATGACTATGATAACAGCTGATATATGATAATGTGATGGCTCAATTTTTGAATTATCACATTATAATTCGAATCTGTGGTGGAAAAATCTAGGTCGTTTCACATTACCCATACAATAATTTTTTTACAGTGTGTATATTAGATATTTTAGCGCTATATTTTAGGAGATACTAACAACTGGCTATTTTTCTTAGTTGTGTTTAATCACTTTCTATAAGCAATTAGGCTTCGGTATGTGAGCAAGGAGTTCTTACTAAATCTGAAGGAAAAAGATACACAAACCAGTGATAAGTCGATTGGAAAACGCTGAGACAAACAATGAGACAACTTAGAATTAGATTAAAATAACTTGCCGGCTGCTAGAAATACTATACCTCATCTAAACAAGATAGCATATTGTCTATTTTTAAACTATTCTACATCTAACTTATAAAAAGCTAATTAACTAACTCTCTCTAACTATTATAGCTTATAAAAAGTTTGATAATCCAAATGGCATTCTCCTATTCTCTCTTCTCGAATTGATTCTGAAGCCTAGTTACAACACTATCTCTCTTATCCCAATTGGCAAGCACGGCGCTACTGTTTACTAATTTATTTAAAAAACACTGTTAAAATGGTTGACAGATTCAGTAGATAAGCTCAAATGAACAAGGCGTTAAATGGCCAACACAGAGTTTTTGATGGCCCATGAAAGAAAAGCCCCACTTGACATGCCTCAGCTTATGTTAGAGTACTTTTGGTCGTATTTCCAATTCTTATTATTATTATTATCATTATTATTATTATTATTGTTGTTATTATTGTTGTTGTTATTGTTGTTGTTGTTGTTGTTGTTATTGTTGTTGTTATTGTTATTGTTGTTGTTATTATTATTATTATTATTATTATTATTATTATTATTATTATTATTATTATTATTATTATTATTATTATTATTATTATTATTATTATTATTATTATTATTATTATTATTATTATTATTATTGTTGTTGTTGTTGTTGTTGTTGTTGCAAAACCATACTACTGTCGTCAACTGAAATGGAGGGAAACTGATAGAATATTTGTTGTAAAATTTGTGAGATTTCTTTTTCTACATCTCACCTTAAAGAATCATAACTTTTTTATATGAACCTGATAGAGATAAAAATTTGTACAGAAGTTGTAGACAAAAATGAGATCTACAATTGTTTTTAACTCATTTAGTTTGAGGTCGTTAAGACACCAGAAGAATTAATATAATGTTCAAATATATATTTGTATATGTAAACATTATATTTATTATTTTGGTGCCAAGATGGCTTCAAAATAAAATGTTGTGAACTACAAAATTGTACTTCTCTTGGGTAACTACAAATATTATATAAATTTTATCCCTATACGAGGTTATATGATGAAGTTATGATTTCTGTGAAATATGGTGCACTAGCTACTTGATAAATCGAGGCAACTTATTCACACCCTTACATAGGACGTCTTCAAAAAATTATAACTTGTTTTACATAGTCACATGTGAAGATAAAATTTATCTGAGAATTGTATTTAATGATGAAATTTACCACCTTTTGGTTCACAATATATTTCTAAAAAAGAAGTCACCTTAGATGTCACGACCAAATCCAAAATAATGGTAATCTAATTATGTCATATCTAAAGTTACAAAATAAAAAGATTTACTGTATCTAATAGATCACGCATGCATCAGTTAGATCTAGAAAAAAAGATTTTATATCTAAAACTTTTCTTATTTATCCTATTTTACAAAATTAATAATTAAATAATACATATTTCACCAATTACCTCCTGCTAGGAATTAATAGATGAGACCAACCTCTGATCTAATTGAATGAACGACTCATAGTTATTTAGAAGTGTCACAACAAGGCCCATCAATATAATGGTTACATCTACAAATATAGATTTTGTCGGTGTTTTCCCCCCGGGGGGTCACACCAACGAGTAAATTTGTATGCGTGCTCCCTTTCCCGGATGGTGATGCAAGAAGACACAGAGATTTATCCTGGTTCGGGCAAGAGAAGGCCCTACGTCCAGCGGGGGGAGAGAGTTTGTATTATCTTGCACCTAAGTGCTTGTACAGGGGCGAATACAAGCGTGGTATGAAGTGTGGAGCTCTACTACGTATGAGTGTGGCCTTGTGTTCTCGTGTCCCTCTTCTATTCCCGAGTCTCTCCTTTTATAGCTCCAAGGGGAGACACAGGGTACATACGTAGATGTTAGAGTAGGGGTCGATAGCCGCATGGAGCGCCGACCTACTCGAGGCTTCCGTACGGCATGGCCTCGAGCCGTCCCATCTTGATAGCCCGGTGATGATTACGCGTGCTCCTGCGTTTTGCCCTGCCCGCTGCCTTGCGCTGGTTCTGAGGTCGCACGCTTGTACGGTATGGCGGCGGATCCGGCGGGGTAGCTGTGGTGTTGTCAGTCGACGCCCAACTTGTCCCTAGGGAGGGACCCTGTTCGGTCGAGGGTCGGACGCCGTGTAGTATGCTGATATCTGGAGCGCTGACCTTGGATGTCTCGAGGGGGTCCCGATTAGACGTTCCATCCTTGTTTCCTGCGTCCCGACACGCCCTGGGTCGTTCGGCGGGAAGGCTGCAAAAAGGACGATGGGACAGAAGCTTGTTCCCTATCACGCCTTCCGTGATCCGTGTGTTAGGTGGGGAAGCGTCAGGTGCGTTTAATGCTCCGGCCCGCGTGCGCGCGTCAGGCGGCGGACAGTGTCCTTGCGCTCGACGCCTCTCGGTTCGCTCGAGCCCGCTTCCGTTTTCGACGGCAGTTGTCGCTCGAGCCCTGACCGATTCGCTCGACGCTATTTCCGTCTTCGAGGCTGCGACCGTCGATGGCGGCGCATACGTAAGATTAGAGCGTCGAATTGAGGGTCTCGACCTGCGTACGGGCAATCTTATAATGCGCATCGCTGAGGGTACCCCTTACCGATACCCTCGACAGTAGCCCCCGAGCCTCCATTTGAGCGCTAGCGCTCGAGTGGAGGCTTTGTTTTGCGGTCGAATCTCCGTGGGGGCGCGCGAGCGACCCCGCGGGGGTAGCCCCCGAGCCCTCGGAGGAGTTTTTGACTCTTTCGAGGGTTATGCTGTCTAATTCGCAGAAACGCTTTCGACACCAGTGGTGGAAGGTTCTGACTGGCTCGTTTTTGCCCGGGGGTTTCGACGTACTCTCGATAGAGCGAGCGTATTCCACCCCAAATTGAGTTCCTAGCGGGTAGTCCAAGTGAGAACCTGTGCCCCTTTCGAGGGGGTCAGCTGTAGCCCGGAGGCGTCCTCATAAAGCAGGGTCGACGTGGTCGGGGATACCGGTCTCATTCGATAGAGCCCAGCGGCTCGATGCCTCCCTTCGGGGGGATTCCTCTCGACTGTCTCGACCCTGCCTTAGACATCACCAGCGAGCCCTCGAGGCGGGCCTCGATTTTCGACCACTCGCTGGGGATCCCTAACTCTTGGTGCTCGAGATCGGCTGTCGAACCCTTTCGACGGGCCAGCCATCGACCTCTCGAGACTATTGCGGACGTATACCTTGGCTTACGAAGTAAGGAAGTGGCCGTGGCGGTTCGCCTTTCTGCCCGTTGGGCGCGCCTTTTTAGGCGGGTGACGTTGCGACACTGTATCGGCGGGGAATTCGGAGAGTCCGGCCTGTGAGGAGAGAAAGGACTGTCAGACGGCGCATTTATGGGGGGAGTTACCTTATTTCTCGGATCTGTCCGTTGGCGGACTGCTGCCTATAAATACATCGTCGCGTCGCCGCCGTTCCTCTCCCTTCCGCCTTCTCGCTCTTATTCTCTTGTTGCCTTTGCTCTCTCGCCGTCTCGCGCGCACACGCCTCCTCGAGCTGTAGTGAATCCACCGCCCCTCCAGCCGAGATGCCTGTAAGACTCGTCGCCGCCGACGACTGGCGCCCGTCGTCGATGACGGAGCGCCGGCTGTTAGAGCTTGAGAAAGAGGGACTGCTGCGCCGCCGCACCTCGCTATCGTCGCCGGAGTGGATCGCGCCGCCGGCGAGTCACAGGGGGCCTCAGCCTCCTGAGGGCTACGTGGTGTCGTTCGCCAAGTTCCACCGCCACGGTCTGGGCGCGCCCCCGAGCCGCTTCATGCGGGCCCTCTGCTTCCATTATGGGGTCGAGCTCCAGCACTTCTCTCCGAACGCCATCACCGTAGCGGCGGTTTTCGCCGCCGTGTGTGAGGGCTTCCTGGGGATGATGCCGCACTGGGATCTGTGGCTCCACCTCTACAGGGGCGAGCTTTTCCACGCCCCCACCGGAAGCACGGGCGTAAGGAAGCCCGTGCGGGCGGGATGCCTCAATTTGGTGCAGAAGACGGGGAAGACGGACAGGCCGCGGGAGTACATCCCGGTAGGGTTGTCGACCAACCACGCCGGCTGGGACTCCCAGTGGTTTTACCTGCGGAACGACGACAACCTCCTGCCTTCCTACTCGGGCCGTCTGATCTTGGAGCGTCCAGCGGACTGGACATACGGCGTCGTCCAAGCTCATCAATCTCGGCTCGACCCCCTCCTCGACGCCCTGAAGAAGCTTCGCCAGGAGGGTTTGACCGCCGCTCTCGTCCTCTCGGCCGTCCATCACCGGAGAGTTCTCCCTTTGATGTCACGACCGTTGAGGATGGACGAGATGGGCCCTGGCGTCTCCTCTCGGGACCTCGAGGCGTGTCGGATGTCCAACGAGGCTCCGGCGGACGACGAAGTCGCGGCCTGAGTCAGGGCTGCAATCGCCGGTGATTTTCAGCCGGAGCATGTTAACGGCTTCCCCATGAGACCTGACGCAGGCTCGATCGATCTGGTACGCTTTCTTCTTGCGCGCAGCCTCGACTCTGGGTTTCCTTTCTCCCCTCTCTTTTTTCTAAGTCCACCTTAGTTTTGGCAGGGTCGGGTTGATGTCCGGTCCTCGAGGCCTCCGGTAAAGGAGGACGAGGTCGATCGTGACAAACGGCGCCAATCTGCCGAAAAGCTAAAGTCTGCGAAGGACTCTGCAAAGAAGGGGGAGAAGAAGAAGAACCTCGACCGCCAAGCATTAGAGGCGCGTCGAGCCAAATCCAGGCAGAGGCGGGAGCCTGAGGAAGAATCCCCTGATGATGATGACGATGATGACGAGGACAGCGACGACTCCGAGGGGATGGCGTCGCGCCTCGATCGGATTCTCGAGGGCCCACCTCGAGGGGACGTCGACGCCCGCCGGACGGAGGCGCCAGAGGAGGGTCCGAGCGGATCTCGTCGCCCCCGGGCCAACACCCCTCCCGCGCCCAAGGCGGGCCAAGATGTACCGCGCCCTCCCCCAGTGCCCCGGGAGAGCGGTCTGGCTAGGCCCCAGGCGTCGGGGCCGCTAACTCGTGGCCGCGCTGCGGCCTCTGAGAAAGGAGATGCCGGCTGTAGGAGCGCCAGTCCCGGCGCCCGCCAGGCGGGGACCGACGCGCCTAAGCCAGTGCCTGCCCTCGAGGGGCCTGGAGCCCCGACGCGGGGTGGCTCGAGGCCCACTGGTCGGGGTGGCGGAAGGCGAGCCGTTCTCCCTGTGGGGTAAGCCTTTTTGATGTTGCGGTTTTTTGTCTTCCCATTCTTCCACCTTTCCTCATACGCCAACCTTTTCTCAGGCTGAAGCGGACCCTTGAGCAGGCCCAACCGTCCATGGCAAAGAGGCTCAGAACGGGTGCCGCCTCCAAGGAACCAGGTTTGTAGTTTATTTCTGGGCGTTGCGATGTTCTAGTGTCGGTTATCATAACGTCTGACCCTTACCCTTTGTTTCGTAGGCTCCTCCAGCTCCCAACCTCCAGCCGGCATCGAGAGGGCTCCGTCTCGTCCCGCGGCTACTCCGTCGCCACCGACTCGTGATGAGGCGCCCCAGTCGCAAGCGTCAGAGGGAGCCCCCGAGCCCCCTCGATTGGGGGTCGAGGGGGAACCCATCACCATCAGCGATACGTCTGATGGCATCGAAGCGTCTGGGGGTGCTCGCCCTATGGAGGAGGAAGCGTCGACCCCCAACGTCGCGGGACGGATTCCCTGGCCTGCTGGCCTTCGAGCTCTCGAGGAGCAAAGGAAGATGGAGGAGGAGGAGGAGCGGGAGCGCGAGGCGACGCGGCCGTCACTGGAGCAGCAGCAGCAGCAGCAACCCCAGCCGGAGGAGCAGCTGCAACATCAGCGGGAGGAGCAGCAGCAGCAGCAGGGGCAGCAACAGCAGCAGCAGCAGGGGGGCCAAGAGGATGAGCCATTCGAGCCCCCGCCTCAAGGTTTGGCCGAACCGGCGCCACTGGCGCCGCAAGAGCCCGGCGATCAGGAGGCGGTGTACGGCCCTCCCACCCCAGCGTGGCTCCTCCCGGGGGCGCCTGCCGCGATCCGGGCAGAGCCGGGGCGAGCGGACGGAGTGGTGGCGCTCGCCTGTATGATGCGCACCCCCACCGACCCCGAGTCCGAGATCAAGAGGACGATCTACGGCATGGACGGGATCGCCCCAGGGTTCCTCCGGGAGCGTCGAGCATGGGAGGACCGCTTTCCCTCTGAAGAGGATGAGATTGGGTCGTCAGGGAACAAGGACGGTACCTGGAAGACGGTGGATGACGACGGGCGGTTCCCTTGCCTCGCCGACCTGTTCTTGCGCCACGGGGGTTCCCTCGAGACCGTCGAGAACTTTATCCGCGGCGTCAAGGCGCGGGCTGATCGGGAGATGGAGAACTGGTGTCCCGATCGGATTCGTATCCGAGCTTCCACCGACCCGTCCGAGCCCAATATCTTCCTCGACGACAAGAAGGAGGTCGAGAAGTGGGAGCATGTCGAGGAGCTCCGCCTTTGGATGAAGCACGTGGTGGGGCTCCTATCGGACGTCATCAACAACGGGCTCGGGCCTGCTTATTTTGTAAGTGTTTCTTGAACTCCAATCCCCATGGTGCTTTCTGGTTTCTGTATTCTAATCCATCCGACCCTTGATTCGCAGGATATGAAAGAGACCTCTCGCATCAAGTCCAGCTTCATACACGCCACGAGGGGCGGTTGGGAGCAGCTCCCCCTCCTCAAGGATCAACTCCTCGAGTCGCAGGAAAAGCTCCTTAAAGCTTACAAAGATCTCATAGCACTCGAGGAGGAGAAGAAGGCGAGGGAGGCTGCTTTGGCCGAGGCCCGAGAGGCCTCAAAGAAGACGGAGGAGGAGGCGATGCAGCTACAGGAGCGGGCTCTTACGGTCGAGGAGGCCGCGTCCAGAGCCCGGGAGGAGGCCCTGTCCTACAAGAGCGTCGTTGCGGACCTGGACAAGGAGAAGGGCCTTCTCAAGACCGACCTGGACTCCCTCCGCGATTCCTTCCAGAAGATGAAAGTGGCGTACGTGGACAGTGAGGTCGCAAGGGGTGCCGCCGAGGACGTAAAGAAGAAGGCCCTCGAAGACCTCGAGGCGGAGCGGGCTCGATCCCGCAGTCTCTCTGACGACGTCGAGCGCCTGAAGGGAGACTTGCTGGAGAAGAGTGGAGCCGTTGCTCAGGCTGGCAGGGTGATCGAAGATCTCCGCGTCGCCAATACTGAGCTGGCGCGCTCCAACAGAGAGATCGAGCGTGCCAACACCAGATTGGTCGGCGAGAACACGGCCCTAGAGGAGAGCATCAAAGGTATGTTTCTTTTGTCGAATTACTTTTTCGAGGTGTGCTTGAGTTTTTCCTAAAGCTTCTTTATATTGGCTTTTGCAGGGCTCAAGGACGAACTCCTGGCCGCCCAGGCCGAGGCTCGCAACGCCAAGGCTCAGCTCGAGGCGGAGGTTGCTTTGAACCGTCGAGTGCGGACGGCGATAAGTGATCTCTCGACCTCTTGGGAGGTCGAGCCTATGGATGAGTCGAGGGAGGACGCTCGAGGCGACGCCCTGGTCGACCAGTTGTGCTACATAGGCGCGACGCTGCGAGATCGGGTGCGGGACGCCCTCCACATCAGGGTGAAGCGGGCGATGGCGGTTGTCTGCTCGGGCTTCTCCTACGACATGGAGGTGGTGTCCCATGGCTTCGTCACCGACATCTCCAAGACCGACGCGGAGAACGAGGAGAGGGTCCATGCCTTGATCGACGACGCGGAGGCTCCTGGGGAAAGGTTGGCCAAGCTCTTCGAGCCTGAGGTGCTCCCTCCTGAGGCTAGCTCGGGCGGAGGCGAGGGCGGTGAGGATCGTGCCGCGGACTGAGGCCCCTGGGGCCCCTTGTATGATATTTTGTTGATTTTGTTGCTAAGCGATACGGTGTCTTTTCGTAATTGTTAAATGCTTATTTGTCTTTCCGCTCGAGGTCCTTTTATTTCTCTTTGTTCCTACGTTTGTATCCCTTGCTAGATCTTTCGTCAAAAAACAACCTCGATTACCTCAAGGGTAAGGAAGTGAGTAGAGTTTCCGTAGCCCGGGGGCGTGGGAGTTCTCCGGCTCGTTATCCCTCGGCCTTTGGGGGGCTCGAGGCGCCTTAGCTACTCGAACCGTGCAAGGTTTACTAAGTAAGAAAAGAAAACTTCTTGGTTTTTTCGACGCTTGGGGGGGGGTCGTCCCCCTGGTAGCCCCCGAGGGGGTGCTGACTATGATGGGTCATGGTCGGCATCCCCTTTTAACGTCGAGACTATGACTCGTAACTATTTTTGGCACAAAAAGAAATCGCTCGAGAGAAAGACTTTATTTATTCACGCGTTCGTTTACAAAGTCTTCGTACAAAATGTAGGAACGTAAGTTTAGGACTTCTAGGGGTAGAATCGACGTAGCTGTTCGATGTTCCATGCGTTGGTGAAGATTGCCCCCTTTTCGTCCTCCAATTTGTACGTTCCTGGCTTAAGGACCTCGGCCACCACATACGGGCCTTCCCAAGGTGGAGTCAGCTTGTGGCGTCCTTGGTTGCTTTGCCGGCGTCGTAGGACAAGGTCGCCTACGTTGAGGTCCCTCTTGCGCACGTGCTTGTCGTGGTAGCGTCGGAGTCTCTGCTGATATCTGGCAGAGTTGAAGAGGGCCATGTCTCGAGCCTCCTCGAGTTGGTCGACCGCGTTTTCTCGAGTTTCTTTGTTCGATTGCTCGTTGTAAGCCTTGAGTCGAGGTGACCCATACTCGAGGTCTGTGGGGAGGATAGCCTCAGAGCCGTAGACCATGAAGAACGGGGTGTATTTGGTGGCCCTGCTTGGCGTTGTCCTAAGGCTCCATAGGACTGAGGAAAGCTCCTCGACCCATTTCTTGCCGAATTTCTTCAATCGATTGTAGATCCTTGGCTTGAGTCCTTGCAAAATCATGCCGTTGGCCCGCTCGACCTGGCCGTTAGTTCGAGGGTGGGCTACTGCAGACCAGTTCACACGGATATGATGCTGATCGCAGAAATCCAAGAACTTTCTGCCGGTGAACTGGGTGCCGTTGTCGGTGATGATGACATTGGGGATCCCAAACCGATGGATGATGTCGGTGAAGAAGAGGACGGCCTGCTCGGAGCGGATGTTGGTGATGGGTCGAGCCTCGATCCATTTTGAGAACTTGTCAATGGCCACCAGCAAATGGGTGTATCCTCCCTTCGCCTTTTGTAGAGGTCCTATTAAATCGAGCCCCCATACCGCAAACGGCCAGGTGATGGGGATCATCTGAAGAGCGTGGGCGGGCAGATGCGTCTGCTTGGCGTAGAACTGGCACCCATGACACGAGCGTACGAGCTCGATGGCATCCGCCACGGTCGTTGGCCAGTAGAAGCCTTGCCGAAAAGCGTTCCCTACGAGGGTCCGTGGAGCGGCGTGGTGGCCACAAGCCCCCGAGTGCAGGTCATCGAGGAGTTTTCGGCCTTCTTCTACGGTGATGCAACGTTGTAAGACCCCCGTCGGGCTCCGTCGATATAGCTCATTGTCTTCGCCATAGATTACATATGATTTGGCCCGTCGAGCGATACGACGAGCTTCTGACCGGTCTTCTGGCAACTCGCCGCGGATAAGGCAGTCGAGGTACGGTGTGCGCCAATCGAATGGTCCACCTGGCCGTCGTTCTATCTCCATCATTTCTTCCATCATCAAGAGCGTATCGACAGCACTGGCTGGTTGGGCGGTGGTGGCGTCGACGCCAGCCCCCGTGCCTAGGTCGACGGATGGCTCATGAAGATCTTTTGAGAATGCATCAGGCGGCACCGTGCCTCTGGTCGATGCGATCTTGGCGAGTTCGTCGGCTGCTTCGTTGTAGCGTCGAGCGACATGGACAAGCTCGAGACCGTGGAACCTGTCCTCGAGTCGACGGACCTCCTTGCAGTACGCTTCCATTTTTGGGTCGTGGCAGCTCGAGGTTTTCATTACTTGGTCGATGACGAGTTGGGAGTCACCTCGGACGTCGAGGCGCCAGACTCCTAACTCGATAGCGATCTTGAGACCGTTGACGAGGGCCTCATATTCTGCGACATTGTTAGATGCGGCAAAATGAATCCTGATTATGTACCTCATGTGGACGCCCAAGGGTGAGATGAACAGCAGGCCGGCTCCGGTTCCAGTTTTCATGAGTGACCCATCGAAATACATCGTCCATAGCTCCGCCTGGACCTGGGTCGGGGGGAGCTGGGTGTCCGTCCATTCTGCGATGAAGTCTACCAGGGCCTGCGATTTGATGGCCTTGCGAGGCGCATAAGTGAGAGTCTCACTCATGAGCTCGACCGACCATTTTGCTATTCTTCCCGTGGCTTCTTTGCTCTGGATTATTTCGCCTAAAGGGAAAGACGAGACCACCGTGATGGGGTGGCCAAGGAAGTAATGCTGCAGCTTGCGACGGGCGAGGATTACGGCATAAATCAGCTTCTGGATTTGGGGATAACGCGCTTTGGTCTCCGAAAGCACCTCGCTGACGAAATATACTGGCCTCTGAACCGGTAACGCATGTCCCTCCTCCTGCCTCTCGACCACCACCGCCGCGCTGACGACCTGGGTCGTCGACGCGACGTAGAGGAGCAGCGGCTCTGCAGGTTGGGGTGGAACCAGGACTGGTGCGGAGGTCAGCGTCTTCTTCAGCCTTTCGAGTGCTTCCTCGGCCTCAGGGGTCCAAGAAAAGCGCTCGACCTTCTTTAGGAGTCGATATAATGGTAATGCCTTTTCTCCTAGTCTCGAGATGAAACGGCTCAAAGCCGCCAGGCACCCCGTGACTCTCTGTACACCCTTGACGTCTCGGATCGGCCCCATTTTCGTGATAGCCGAGACTTTCTCGGGGTTGGCCTCGATGCCGCGCTGCGAAACGATGTAACCTAGGAGCATGCCTCGAGGCACACCGAAAACGCACTTCTCGGGATTGAGCTTGATTCGGCTGGTGCGTAGGCAGCTAAAGGCAATCTCGAGGTCCTGGATCAGGTCTCCTCGTCGCTTTGACTTGACGACAATGTCGTCGACGTAGGCCTCGACCGTGGACCCTATATGTTCGCCAAACACGTGGAGCATGCAACGTTGATACGTGGCTCCCGCGTTTTGAAGCCCGAATGGCATGGTCACGTAGCAATACATCCCAAAAGGCGTGATGAAAGAGGTCACGAGCTGGTCGGACTCCTTCATTTTTATTTGGTGGTAACCAGAATATGCATCAAGGAAAGAAAGGGTTTCACATCCCGCGGTAGAATCGACAATCTGATCAATGCGTGGCAATGGAAAGGGAACTTTTGGACATGCTTTATTCAGACTAGTATAATCGACACACATCCTCATTTTCCCATTCTTTTTCTTAACTAATACAGGGTTTGCTAACCAGTCAGGATGATGAACCTCCTTGATGAATCCGGCCGTCAAAAGCTTGTGGACTTCCTCGCCAATGATCTTGCGCTTCTCCTTGTCAAATCGGCGCAACCGCTGCTTCACTGGCTTGGAACCGGCTCGAATCTCCAAGGAGTGCTCGGCGACTTCCCTCGGTATGCCTGGCATGTCCGAGGGACTCCATGCAAACATGTCGGCATTTGCACGGAGAAAGTCGACGAGCACAGCTTCCTATTTGGGGTCGAGGTCGGTGCTGATCGTCAGCACTTTGCCGTCGGAGTTGTTGGGGTCGAGCGGGATCTTCTTGGTTCCTTCCGCCGCTTCGAAGCTGCCCGCGTGGCGCTTAGGCTCAGGAGCCTCAGCGGCCAGGGCCTCGAGCTTCGCGACGAGCTCGGTGGAGCTCTCGACCGCCTCCCCGTACTCGACGCATTCGACGTCGCACTCGTACGCGTGCTCGAAGGAGGAACTGACAGTGATGACGCCTTTGGGACCGGGCATCTTCAGCTTCAAGTAGGTGTAGTTGGGTATGGCCACGAACTTGGCGTAGCCCGGGCGCCCGATGATGGCGTGGTACGTGCCTCGGAACCCCACCACCTCAAAAGTGAGGGTCTCCTTCCTGAAGTTGGCCGCTGTGCCGAAGCAGACCGATAGGTCAATTCGACCTACTGGCAGTGCCTTTTTCCCTGGCACGACGCCATGGAAACCGCCGGCGCTTGGCTGGAGGCGTCCTCTATCGATGCCGAGGAGGTCGAGGGTCTCGAGGTAGATGATGTTGAGGCTGCGGCCACCATCCATCAGCACTTTCGAGAGTCGGGTGTTGACGATGATGGGGTCGACGACGAGCGGGTAGACGCCTGGGGCGACTACCTTGTCAGGGTGGTCTTCTCGGTCGAAAGTGATAGGAATGCTTGACCAGCTAAGGTATTGGGGCACCGCCATTCTTGCTGCAAAGACTTCACGACGCTCCCTTTTGCGCTGCCTCGTGGTCAACTGAGTCGAGGGCCCGCCATAGATCATGTAGCAGTCGTGGACGGCGGGGAAGCCGTCGTCCTCTTTGTTGTCCTCCTTGCTGCCAGCCTTCTCTTTCTTGGAGTCATCACGCGTATCTTTTTTGAACTCCTGACTGTCGAAATGCTTTCTCAGCATACGACAGTCCTTGAGTTTGTGGTTGGCGCCTCCCTTATGGTAAGGGCACGGCTCCTCCAACATCTTGTCAAAGATGCCTCCATCCGGAGGGCCTCGAGGCTTCTTTCGATCCATGGCGGCGACAAGGTTGTCATCGGAATCTTCTCGGTGGAACTGCCGCACTTTCTGTTTCTTTTTGTTTTTCTTGAGGCCTCGACTGGGGGTCCCATCTTCATCGACGGGCTGCTTGCCTTTTCTTCCTTCTGAGCTGAAGAAGGCGCCGACTGCCTCTTCCCCTGCCGCGTAATTAGCTACTACGTCCATCAGCTCGTCGACGGTCTGAGGTCGATTGCGACCTAATTCCCGCACCAAGTCTCGACTGGTGGTGCCCGAGACAAACGCCAAGATGACGTCGTGGTCAGGGATGTGCGGCAGCTCAGTGCGCTGCTTCGAGAAGCGTCGAGCATACTCCCGAAGAGTTTCTCCTGACTTCTGCTTGCATCTGCTGAGGTCCCACGAGTTCCCTGGCCGTATGTAGGTCCCTTTGAAGTTACCCTCGAAGACTCTGACCAGATCAACCCAGTTGTGGATCTGATTGGCAGGGAGTTCCTCGAGCCATCGACGGGCGGTGTCAGAGAGGAAAAGGGGTAGCTGTCTGATGATGGCTCGATCATCACCTCGAGCGCCACCTAGCTGACAGGCCAGCCTGAAATCGGCCAGCCATAGCTCTGGCTTGGTCTCTCCATTGTACTTTGCGATGCTGGTTGGGGGTCGAAATGGATTGGGCAGGGGCGTGCTGCGAATCGCCCTGCTGAACACCCGTGGGCCCGGTGGCTCAGGGGCCACCCGGTCCTCGTCGCTGTCGTATCTCCCACCGCGATGCGTGCTATAACCACGCTCTTCCGCGTCTCCGTGCCGGCGGCGTCTATTTTCTTTGATGTCGTGCCGCGCGTCGTGTCGACGTTGATTGTCGGCAGGGAGGATGAGAGCGGTCTTTCTACCTCGAGGGGGAGGTTGTTGATGGACTGACACCTCCTCTTCGTTTAGAGGCTGTTCGTCGCGCTTCTCTGTGGCAGCTCCTCGTCGTCGAGACGCCGAACTTTCGGCTTGTTGAACCGCTGCCACCTGGAGCAATGTCTGTACTTCATCTCGAATGCGTCAGGCCTGGGAATTCGACGGCTCTGGCATGTTGCGTAGCAGCATCGTCGCTGCCACTACATTCTGGCCTGCTCGAGGGAAACGGCTGACAGGTTGCTCTGGCTCTGCGTCGCCGACGATCTGTCGATGTACCTCTCGAGCGCGTCTGCGGACACTTCCGCCCGGGGGGTAGGGCAGGTCTTGCTCGAGGATTTGCTCGAGCAGGACGAGGCGCTCGCGGTCTTCGTCGAGCTTCATTTTGAGCTCCCGCAGCTGCGCGAGCTGCGCGGTTCTGTCTTCCTGAGGGGGGGGGGGTCGACTTGTCCGTCGTTCCCAGGCGTCCTGGGGTCTTCTCGCGCCGCGGGGGCTCGACCCCCCGCAGCAGCATCCCGTGTCTCGTCAGTAGTTTCTACCGCCCCGTCGATGTGATAGCATTCCCTCGTAGGGTCATAGCTGTCTGTCTCGGAGTCGGAGTCCGGTTCGGCGGCGTAGAAACACCCACGTCCTTCCTCTAGCAATCGTTGCCTGAGGGAGATGATCGAGTATCGTCCGGGGCCTAGACGACGGAGGCCCCGTACTCGGGAAAGGTCCGGCAGCTCGGACGCCGGCTGCCGCGCTTCAGAGCTACGTGGGAGGACCATTGGTCTTTCTACGTACGTCTGGGCGTTTGGGCATATCGCCCTGGCGAGCGACGCCGCGGCGTTGTCCAACCCGAACGGCAGTGCCGCCCTTGGAGAGAACAACCCGTGTGGAAGTAGCCTAGCTGCGGTGGGGGAGAGCGCGCGAGACGCGTCCCCTCCCGTCGTCGCGCGGTGCTGAGTCGTCGTGCTTGTTGCTCCGTCACACGGTGCTGCCGACTTGTGGCCCACGTCCTGCCTCGCACGAGTTGTTGGTCGTGCCGAAGCAGAGGGGCCGCGGTGGTGCTGTCCGTGCCTCTTCTTAGGCGGGGAGGCGTGGTGGTGAGGGCGTCTCGGGGCCTTCAACCGTGCTGGCGTAGTGCGGACTCCTCCTGGTCCTTTGACTGAGAGCAAGATCATGTCGTAGCCGGAGCCCGTAGACATGAACTCGAGACTCCCAAACCAAATCACCGTGGAGCGCGGAAACGGCGAGGCAAGAGTAGCCATCCGGAAAGTAGTGGGAAATCGATGAAAAACACGCAGGACCCCTACCTGGCGCGCCAACTGTCGGTGTTTTCGCCCCTGGGGGTCACACCAACGAGTAAATTTGTATGCGTGCTCCCTTTCCCGGATGGTGATGCAAGAAGACACAGAGATTTATCCTGGTTCGGGCAAGAGAAGGCCCTACGTCCAGCGGGGGGAGAGAGTTTGTATTATCTTGCACCTAAGTGCTTGTACAGGGGCGAATACAAGCTTGGTATGAAGTGTGGAGCTCTACTACGTATGAGTGTGGCCTTGTGTTCTCGTGTCCCTCTTCTATTCCTGAGTCTCTCCTTTTATAGCTCCAAGGGGAGACACAGGGTACATGCGTAGATGTTAGAGTAGGGGTCGATAGCCGCATGGAGCGCCGACCTACTCGAGGCTTCCGTACGGCATGGCCTCGAGCCGTCCCATCTTGATAGCCCGGTGATGATTACGCGTGCTCCTGCGTTTTGCCCTGCCCGCCGCCTTGCGCTGGTTCTGAGGTCGCACGCTTGTACGGTATGGCGGCGGATCCGGCGGGGTAGCTGTGGTGTTGTCAGTCGACGCCCAACTTGTCCCTAGGGAGGGACCCTGTTCGGTCGAGGGTCGGACGCCGTGTAGTATGCTGATATCTGGAGCGCTGACCTTGGATGTCTCGAGGGGGTCCCGATTAGACGTTCCATCCTTGTTTCCTGCGTCCCGACACGCCCTGGGTCGTTCGGTGGGAAGGCTGCAAAAAGAACGATGGGACAGAAGCTTGTTCCCTATCACGCCTTCCGTGATCCGTGTGTTAGGTGGGGAAGCGTCAGGTGCGTTTAATGCTCCGGCCCGCGTGCGCGCGTCAGGCGGCGGACAGTGTCCTTGCGCTCGACGCCTCTCGGTTCGCTCGAGCCCGCTTCCGTTTTCGACGGCAGTTGTCGCTCGAGCCCTGACCGATTCGCTCGACGCTATTTCCGTCTTCGAGGCTGCGACCGTCGATGGCGGCGCATACGTAAGATTAGAGCGTCGAATTGAGGGTCTCGACCTGCGTACGGGCAATCTCATAATGCGCATCGCTGAGGGTACCCCTTACCGATACCCTCGACAGATTTGGACATTATAATAATTTTTCTATGTATCTTAACAATCTCAAATAAAGAAGTCATAAGCTACAAAACTGTAGATCTCATTTGTCTCTACTACTTTATTATGAAATTTTGCTTTGTAGAATTTCTCATAAAACTTATGATATTTTAAATGAGCTAACAGAAAAAAAATCATCCAATTGATTTGGCGGTAAGAAATATTCCACCAGTTCAGGCCTTGTTTAGTTCCCTAAAAAATTTTCAAAATTTTTCAGATTCCCCGTCACATCACATCTTTAGATGTATACATAAAGTATTAAATATAGATGAAAATAAAAAGTAATTGCACAGTTTGGTCGAAATTGACGAGACGAATCTTTTGAGCCTAGTTAGTCCATAATTGGATAATATTTGTCAAATACAAACGAAAGTGCTACTATTCCTATTTTGCAAAATTTTTTGGAAGTAAACAAGGCCTCAACTGGTGGTATGTACTTCCGCCGTTTTCTGATTCGGGGCTGGGTCGAATGAACTTCCCCCCTAGTAAAAAAAAAAAGCATCCTTAAACTTTAAAACCTCAACTTTCGTGAAAGTCTGTTTTTCATCTTTAAACTTTAAAACCGGGTAAAATACATCCTAAACTTTCAAAACCATGCATAACACGGTTACGAGTGGTTTTGAAGGATGTTTTGTCTTTTTCATTTTTATTTATTTCGGCTAAATATTTGTAAAATTATAGTAAATCACATAAAATTCATAAAATAGTAAATCTGATTTTGTTGGACTCAAAATAAGTAGATCTACACAATGAACATATAATATGGTATGCTTTAGTAGAAAGTTTTTGTTGTAGCTTTAGATCTGTGTTTTTCTATAATTAATTAGAATAGTTCATAGCTATAGCTTATATGGTCCAATTATGATGAATTTTTTATGTTGGGCTAATTATTATATGTTTAAATTATGGTAAAAATATATAACTCATTAGATCATGTATAACTTAGTTATAGATTTATTAAGATTTAACAAGCATAAACCTAAATAAATCTATAACTAAGTAATTCATGATCCAATGAGTATGAAATTTTTTTACTACAACTCAATCATAGAATAATTAGCCCACCATATAAATTTCATCACAATTGGACCATATAAGCTGTAGCTATAATTAGTCTAATTAATTACAGAAAAGTATAGATCTAAAGCTGCATCAAAAAAATTTATACTAAAATATACTATATTATATATTTAATGTGTAGATCTACTCATCTGAAGTTCAACAAAATTGAGTCTCTATTTTATGATTTTTATGTGATTTACTATGATTTTTCAAAAAAAAATCAGCCAAATTAAATAAAAATAAAAAGACAAAACCGCTTTCAAAACCAGGTCAAGGATGTAATGTTCACGGTTTTAAAAGTTGAGGGATGTATATGATCTGGTTTTAGAGTTCAGGGATAAAAATTAGACTGCGGTGAAAGTTAAGGGACCTAAAGTGGATTTTTTCCAAAAAAAAATAGTGAAATTGTCAAGATGGGCCACAGCACATAATCTTTCCATGGGCTAAATTTCACTTTTTCTCACCAGAGGGATACCGTGCAGTTTCTCGTTCGGATGAAAGAGGAAGTGTCACAGGGAGAGAAAGAAAATAAAAGAAAGAGTAGTAGGTGCCCAACAGATCAAATTCAGCCGTAGCAGTTAATCTCCGAGGCCCGAATAGACAGGTTCCGCGTTATGCAGGTCGAAATCGAATCACACTCTGTTTACACTGTACAGTAGGCCTAGGGCGAGGCAACACGCGAAATGTCACCAACACGTATGGCTCGTGTGTGTGCACCCGTGTCGCGCTAGCCCCCCCGTACGAGTAGGACAGCGCCGGCCCGGACCGGGATCACGAGACTCCGCGTAAAGAGTCAGACCGACCCGCAAGCACTCATCCTACTCTATCGCCCGGCGTTGACGATCGCGGTAGCTTGGGCCCTGACACGATCATCGAAAGCGGCAGGCCATGGAAAAAAAAAACCCCCACCATGCAAACTTGTGAGTCACTCGCCGTGGCAGGGCAGTGCACGCAAAACCCCAGAAAAGAAGAGAAGAGCACGTACACGATTACACAAAATCCGGCCTTCTTGCACCTGGTCCTCATGCTGATTTGGGGAAGGTTCCGTGACAGGCCGATCGATCGGGTCTGCAACTGCAAAGCGCTCGTCACCAGGATTTTGCTGTCACGGTTACCCTGATTTGCTACTTTGCCAGGTCTCACCTCCAGTACGGTTGCATTGCACTAGGTATACTCTCAAGTCTGGACGAGTAGTGACGACGCAGCGTCGTAGAGCAGGAAAAGGGAAGGTATACCTTCAGCGCGTCGAGGGTCGGCGATACCTACACTACTGTCATTTTCGTTCGTTTCTTCTCACCGCCAGCGGCCGGGCCGGTGACGCGGTGCGTGTGTGTGTTGTTGTATATCCATATGACCATATATCTGCCTGCAGTGCAGAGGTCGTTACCAACTTGAAGACCGCCAACGTTCATTGACAGCGACTCAGAGCTCCAACGCGTCAAATGATGAAAATCTTGCAAACTCCAAGCCCACGAAAAGACACTGCTACTTGAGAGGCTACCATCGAAAAAACACGTTTGAAACACGAAAACGAAACTAAAACCAAACCAAACCAAGCCAAGTCTGAGTACCTGGTCAATACGCTTGCGCGTGCACTCCCTCCATTTTCCACTCCAACCCGGCCTCTCCACCCAAAAAGCCCACGAACTTTCCACGGTTCCTTCCGAGTTCCGTTTCCTTCGGCGCCGCCCCTCCAAATCCCCCAACCCAACCAAGGAAGGGCTACAACTACAAATACGCCCGCCCACCACGCCCCCAAAACCATCAAACCGCACCGTGTCCAGCAGCCCCCTCAAAACCCACGGTGCTTTCAGGCAGCGACGAACCGGCGGCGACCCCCACCCGTCCACCCGCCGCCACTCCGTCCAGCGATGGCGTTCCGGCTGAGCAACAACCTGATCGGGATCCTAAACTTCATCACCTTCCTGCTCTCGATCCCGATCCTGGGCGCGGGGATCTGGCTGGGCCAGCGCGCGGACGGCACCGAGTGCGAGCGGTACCTCTCCGCTCCGGTCATCGCGGTCGGGGTGTTCCTCCTCGTGGTCTCGCTCGCGGGGCTCGTCGGCGCCTGCTGCCGCGTCACCTGGCTGCTCTGGGTCTACCTCCTCGCCATGTTCGTCCTCATCCTCGTCCTCTTCTGCTTCACCGTCTTCGCCTTCGTCGTCACCAATAAGGGCGCCGGGGAGGCCGTCTCCGGGAGAGGGTACAAGGAGTACAGGCTTGGGGATTACTCCAACTGGCTGCAGAAAAGGGTCGAGAACACCAAGAACTGGGACAAGATCAGGAGCTGCCTTGAGGATTCTAAGGTCTGCAAGAAACTGCAGGACAAGAACGAGACCTTCACGCAGTTCATATCTTCCGACCTCTCCCCCATCGAGGTAATTATTTATTTGTTTATTATTCATTCACGTCAAAACTTAGATCGATTTCTTCCTTCTTTTAGTAATACGTATATATTTTTGCTTAATAATCACCGAGAGAAACTCTATTATCCTTATCCATCTGCATCCATAAACAGACAGATTAAAGAAGATGATCTTTTCATGTGTCGTTTTTTTGTAACTTTTAATAGTGGTTGAGGATTGTGATGTGTCATTTTGGAAGCTAATCTGCTAATGTCAAACACTAAGACGAAAATGTTATGTTAACTTCTGAAACGCGAAACCTTATTACTAGCTGATGATGGTTACCTGTACGGTTGTGCATCTTCATCAGACGTGCATAGTTTGAACTATCTGAAAACAGTGCATCAGACTTAGCGTTGATTTTGTCAAAGGATTACTTGCTATTGTAGTGGTTTCTTCAGTCCCAATCAACTATTAGTACCTGCTCCCAATGCTCTGACCTTTGCATTATTGGAGCAGGAATTTTCGTTCCTAGCACATGCCTACATTTCAACGCTCTGGTGCACTTTCACCGGACTTTTAGGTTGAAGCATCCAATCATTTCACGATACTGCTCCATTTGGAACCGATGATCAACAAAATTAAATTAATTTTACTTGTATATATTCTTCATGTGACTGGTTTTGCAAGTTTCCAGTCGTCATACCCATGAGACATGAGTAGTATACGTAGCTCTGTTTCAAATTTAAATACTAATCTCTTTCTTTCAAATGCAAAGACTCATGTGTTTGTTTCAAATTCAAAGACTCATCCTGTACTGTACGTCTTCTCCCTCTGCAGTCTGGCTGCTGCAAGCCCCCCACCATCTGCGGCTACACCTACGTCAGCGGCACCAACTGGACGACGCCCGCCAACGCGACGGCGGACCCGGACTGCCAGACCTGGAGCAACTCGGCGCTCTGCTACAACTGCCAGTCGTGCAAGGCCGGCGTGGTGGCCACGGTGAAGCGGGACTGGAAGCGCGTCGCCATCGTCTGCATCGTCTTCCTCGTCTTCATCATCATCGTCTACTCCGTCGGCTGCTGCGCCTTCAGGAACAACCGCAGGGACAACGCCTACCGCGGCGGCTGGAAGGGCGGATACGCCTGATCCAATCCACCATCGTTTGGGGTTGGAGCAGAGCTGGGGCTCGATCGGCCGCGCCGCCCTGTCACCATGCACGCTCGCTCAGTGCTCTGCTCCCTGTCTCGTCGTGGTCACTGCCGTAGTACATGTTTAGTAGGCTCGTCGATGTAGCTCTGTACAGGTGATGGAGATTATTGTTACCGCCGACTCTTATCGTCTTCTTAGTTACATTATTATCCTATTATGATCAGATCAGCTGTAGGTTTTGTATACGCTGTTCATTGATTCGTCAGACTGCTATTTTTCATATATATATATATGGATGCCTTTATTTTACCAGTTACTTTCGTTTAGGCCTGGCTTTGTCCCGAGTGGCCTGCACCTTTGATTGTTCAGTGTTCCACTTTCTTTTTTTTTTTTGAGCAATTATTCCACTTTCTTTTCGAAACTCTGGATTCAGGCATCATCTTCCGAGGATGCATCGGACCAAACTGAATGCAGCTATTGCTTCTAAAACCAGCACATCTCACAAGGTACATATATCCTAAAACACATATCACAAGATGCATATATATATCCGAAAACGGAAGAGGATTATACCAAGCTAATTAGTGCTCTTTTCAAGAGCTCTGAGTCAATTTTCAACTCTGTTTGCTCTCCATGATATTACCTACTACAGTACCTCAAGTTGTTGAGCTAACTACCATTTCCGGTTCTGAAACCACCATTGCACTTATCTCTGTCCTTCCCACACATTAGCACACGGTTTTCGCGAGGTTGCTACTGACGAATGACGATTCCTGACTTGTAATACCATTTTCCACGATGAAGTGAAGTGATATATCAAAGAAAGGAAGACGAAGGCTTTAAAGTCTTCAACCATGACGAGCGACATGAAAGCTGTGGTCCTGTGGTGTCCCATGCCATGACCATGAGAGGCAAGTCCAGCCTAACGTGTTCCTCCGGAAATATCCACCTCTTTCCACTTCCACTGTGTCTTGCTTGTCGTCTTCGATGAGCGATTAATTCTATCCTGGCTAGTGGGCATGCATGCTTAAAACTGGACTAGGTCCATGGCAAGAATCATCTTCCACTACGTTCCTTGCCAGTTGAGAAATATCTAGTAGTGTCAAATACTAGAGACAGTGATCGATTGAATATTAGGTGCTAATAGGGAGTTTAATTGGTCCAAAGGATAAAGTACTTCACATTTTCTCCGTTTGCAAATGGAATGAATCGATCTAGCTATCATCATCTTACTTCTAATTAGTACTTGTAAAGTAGTTTTTTTTAATTAAATTTATAGAATAAATTTATGATACACTATCTCATCTAGAATGCAATATTCATCAAACCAAACCCTTTCCCAAAGGATGCTAAAACTTATATGGGCTGGCAAGAGAGTAACTTTAATAGATTGTGAGAACACATGGGCTGATGCGTCATACAGCTGCAAATGTGTAAATGTGGTGGTTGTTACTGATTCCAGAAGTGGCGATGACTATTGGCCAATTGCTGGTGCGCTTGGAAATATCTGGAGGGGTTGAGACTGATGATTTGATTTTGCAGAAAATGAAGTGAGAGAGCCGGCACTATATTGTTCGATGGGACATGTCACTAGATGATCGAGCTTGTTCGCTTATCTGAAAAACCATGGCTAAAAGTACTATTCACTAATTTATTATGAAGAAAAACACTGTTAAATAGTTAATAGATTCAATACATAAGTTCAAGTAAGTTCAAGTGAGCAAATTTGATACTCCATGACCTCAGTTCGGAGGCAACCTTGGCTACAAAAAATAAGCCTTCTCTTTAATGCAACATACTACTCTAAAACCACACATTGCTAACGGTTAATAAAATCTGATTTTCCAACATCCAAATATCAGAGAAGTCTATCTTCAACTCTAAAACCACACATTATACAAACATCTAACGACTACTCAACCAGACCAAAAGAGAGAGAAGAAACCACCCCCCCCACCCCCACACACACAACAATATAATTTTGCCCTAATTTTTATTCCATATGGTATTTATGTGGTGTGGTTTTCATACATCAGGTACTGGTTTGAAGTTCTTTTTTATGAAACATGATTACAAACACAATCACTCATCTATATATATGCACTTCTGTGAATGCACACACATGTAATCTACTCCTTTGAGGACGTCGCGTGAATGATCGGCTACCACTTATAAAACAACACCGTAAAATCCTACACTAAATATAGTAAAATGCAAACAACCATGTTAAGTTGAGGTCTTGAGTCTAAGTGGACAAGTTCTATGACAAGAAACTCAACCAGCTAATGCTCAGTCCACTATCCATTTGAAGTTGAAGGTCAAAAACAGAACTTTTGTGATAGTTGAATCTTGAAATATAAACTTCGCCCTTAATAGAGTTTTAAGGATGAACGTAGCCGAGTCAGCACAACAATTGACAGCTCTACTACCATCATAACCATGCACCATGCTTCTCCAACTCGCGCTCAACCTACTACGCCACTACCATGTAATCGCTCGGAGCCTAGCACGACAGCCATGAGCCAAACTAGGCCCACTACGGACGGGATCAATCTAGAGCCTATTTTGTCGACGCCTTTGTCATCAGAATGAAGAGGATGAACGGCCTAGGGTCCTAGGCTGGGGTGGAGGGTAGTGGAGGCAAAACTGGGACTCCGTCCCACCTTGATTGACAAGAGTTTAATGACCTATAGACCTATAGCAGCTGAACTGTATATATCTAAAATATGTCACCATGACTTGATACTGAAATGGACAATTTGGCTCCCCTCTTGCTATTGAGCCACGCTCCGCCACTGATCCTAGGAGGTTTATGAACATTGGGGTGCACACCGAGTAGAGAATGGTGAAGGTGGCAACTTTCAACCTTCTCAAGCTCACCCCACGCTTGAACCAGGCTACAGAGCTCAAGAAGCTTTGTTGCGGTGATGCTAGATACTCCCTCCGTCTAAGAAAGAATATACTTATTAAATCCATGCCAATAAAAAAAACTCAAGTTTGATCTAGTTTATAGTAAATAATATTAGTATTTATGTCTTCAAGTTACATTTATTATCAAAATATATTCTATAACTAATTTAATGGTACTTGTTTTATATCATGAATGATAATAATTGTTTATATAAATTTAGTCAAAGTTCAAACTATTTGACTTCTCAAAAAGAGAGAATTGCATTCTTTCTTGGATAGAGAGAGTATAAGTCTTCAAATTGCCATGGGTGCACCAATAATGCATAACTGAGTGATTCAAGGAATCATGTGGATGACCTCATTGACCATGGGTATGCGATAAACACAACTAACATGTGGCTCCCTCTTCGCCAATTGTAATCATACACTTTGCATAGGGTATTGTACCAAAATATCTAAGGATACGGTGCGCATCTAGGAGTGGGCTCTTTGATATGTCTCCCCTCAATAGCCTATAGGAGTGCTTTCAAGACCACGCTCCAAGTATGGATATAAGATTCAACTCGCGAACTTGGATATTGGTATGTCGTTTTAACCGTTGGTGCTAAAAATACAAAGAATTCCAAATATTCTTTTTTTTTTGAACTTGTTATAATATAACTTGTGGGTGTGCATGCTCTTGTGTATTATGCCCCGCGGGGTAAAAATGCGGGTATAATATTTTACTCGATAGATAATTTCGTTGCAGCTGGGGTATTTACTCTGTCTGCACTTTACCCGACCCCCCGCTCCAAGTGGGCTACCTCCCCTACTATAGCATCCCCACATTTGAAACGTTGGAAGTTTGAACCATTAACAAGTTTGAACATGCAGTTATCATGTTCTCAAATAGAGATTAGCATTCGTCGTCGTCGGTAGCAATGGTTCTGAAAGATCGATTCGAGTCTGGATGCAATCCGCATCTACCGTCTGCTTGGAATCACTGGGTTGGAGATCTCCGCCCTTCGTGTCATCCGCTTTACCCCACAGCACGACGTACAGCCCAACGATGATGGTAACTGCACCTAAGACGCTGCACAAGAGAGAAAAAAAACACTGATATCACTGCCGATCTTTTTTGAAAAAAAAGAGGAATTTTATTCCTATCTCTGCAAGAGTTTTGCACACAACCAATTCTTATTAACGGTTGATACTTGTCTAGTGAGTAACTGAGTATAGTGGAAGCAAGCATACCTTCCAACATGGAGTTGTTCATGCATGAAGAGCGTGGATAATATTGCTGTGATCACGGCACTCAGCGGCGTAAAGATGGCGCTGTAGAGGGGTCCTTTCACGGCTATGCACCATGATTGGAGGAAAAAGTTGGCGCCAGACGCAAACACACCCTACAAAATTTGTTCAGTTTTTTCATCACTGTATGCGATGCAATTCAAACCAATGTGGCAATGTGTAGACGACGGACCAGCGATCCAGGTGAACTTACTCCATACAAGATGCAGGGGAACTCCCAGAACGAGGTAAGCTTCCAAATCTCCAGGTAATTGGGCTCCAGGAAGAGCGCCATGGCCGCGCATTGCAAGGTCGCTAAGAAGCACATCCAGGTGGCTAGAGACAGAGGATCAAGGTATGATTTGCAGACCGGCACCTGAAACCATTCGTCAACTCTCAACCACAGTGATGATGTATCGAATGAATCTTGCCAAGAATGGTCCTGTCATTGCAATCATGCAGTTGTTGTACCTGCAAGATGTACCAGATGGAGACGCAGATAGCATTTCCCACGAGGTAGATGCCTCCTTTGACCCAGTCTTTGTCGCTGTCGCTGGTCGCCGAGAGAAGAGCCGCGCCGAGGAGCCCTGGGCCCTTGAAGAACGCCATGAATGCTGCTCCGGCGAGGCAGATGGCGGTGCCGGCGATCTTGGCCACGCTCCTCAAGCTTCTGATATCCACTTTCTCTAGCCTGCGAGCCGGACGGAAGAAGGCGGGAGTAAGAATTTGGGCTGCTACACACGGCGACGGCGAGGCCTTGGAATGTTCCTTTCTCGTCGCAGGGCCGGCTAACTGTGCCCACAAAGCAAATAAACCCATCTGTAAGAGGCCTGGTTTAGTTCACCCCAAAACTAAAAAGTTTTCAAGATTCTTCGTCACATCGAATCTTGCGGCATATACATGAAACATTAAATATGGACGAAAACAAAAACTAATTACACAGTTTGTCTGTAAATCGCGAGACGAATCTTTTAACTCTAGTTAGTCTATGATTAGACAATATTTGCACAAACAAACAAAAATGTTACGGTAGCGAAATTCAAAAAGTTTTGACATCTAAATAAGGCCAGAGTCTGTTCTGGCCCAGTAGTCTAAAAAACGCGAAATGGTAGGCCCAACTTTCCTCGAAAACAAAACAAAACAGAGAGAAAGGGGAAAGAAAAGGAAGAAGAAAGAGAACACTGTACACAGTCACGTACCCGATGACGGCGGCGATGGCGAAGGTGATGCCGGGGGCGAGGTTGGTGGTGGCCCTGGCCATGGACGGCGAAGCCAGGTGGAGGCCCTGAAAGTAGAAGTATTGACCCGTCGCGCTGTCCCATTCCCGGCGACTGAATCAGAAATCAGAGGAAGGCATGCATTGACGGGAGGATCACAAGTAACTGATGACTCCTCACGTTGCTAGGGAGGCCGCGAAGAGGAGCGCGAAGCCCCGGGCGCCGACGGCCATGGGCCGCAGCGTGCACCCCCTGGTGGCGAGCGACGCGAGGAGGAGCGTGGCGGCGGCGATCCCCTGGCGGTAGGCGACGAAGACGATGGGGCGCATGCCCAGCCCGTACGCCGTCTTGAGTGCCACGTCCACCAGCGCGTAGAAGAGCTGCACCAGCACCATCCCCACGCTCGGCCCGCACCGCTCCACCCACGGGGCGCCGGCCATGGCGCGCGACAGCGAGCGAGATGCGAGAGCACGGAAATGTTGGGGGGCGCAGAGATCAGGAGGCGCCTCCTATCTCGAATTCTCGATCCGCCGCTTCGCTAGGTAAGTAGGAGCATCCATGTGCGCGCGTCCCCCTGCGCGCTCGCGGACAAACAAGCAGCTAGATAGCCGGCTGCCCGCGCGCTGAGGAGTCAGCTGCGCCGTCACTCTTGCATTTGTTTACGGCCGATTGTTTGTTTGTTTGTTTGTTTTCTCCTGTGGAGTTCCGTGGTCAAACCAAATCGTTGAGATAGAGAATTGACGGATATATGCAAGTTAATCATGCATGAAATATTCTGCTGGATCTCGTCATGAACTAGTTCATGCCGGTGTTGCATATGAAATTATGAATCGATCTGAATATATAATTTTTTTTTTGAGAAGTGATCTGAATATATAATCGATTGATTACCAGCAAACTTGGTCGATTTCTCTTCTTCTTCGTTGCCCGGATGACATCGCCGTCTTACAGAGTTACAGGTAGCATCTCCACCACATGTTCTGCCAGCAGCCAAGCACCACCACACACTACTCTATAGCTACTGTACAATTGTATATCCACAGTCCTTGTCGCATTCAACACCTCATCAGCTTATAGATTTCTTTTACTTCTTACTATGTAGCTTAAGAATGGCACGCAACACTTTCATTTTCACAGCTACAATTGCCTCCGGATATACAGCAACCAAAAAGAATTACTCTGTTCCATGGATCAGTTGCGTGCTTGTGCACGCTCCCTGCCCTGCCACGAGAGGTGCAGCGAGAGTGTTCTCAAGATCAAGCTGAGAGTGAGAGTGAAGGTGCGGCTCCACCTCCACGTCCGCCGCCGCGGCCTTGGCGCAATCTTTCCTTCTCAGAGCCGGTGGTATCCTCCCCGTCCTGGCGTCCTCTGCTTTGCCCCACAAGACGATGTAAAGGCCAGCGATGACGGCCGCAGCCCCTACCAAGCTGGACGGACAGCAAAGAAACACAAAACCAATCAGTTCTTGGCGCCATCACTCCCTGATCCAAGAACGGTTTGTTGCTTGATAACAACGCCAAAGAACTGAAGGAACAATCAGGTATGGTATATTCAGGTCTGTCTTTTTCAGAGGAGGAGGAGGAGGAGAGAGCGTGCCTTCCGACGTGCAGCTGTTCGTGGAGAATGGCGGCGGAGAGCGCGGTGGTGAGCACGGTGCAGAGCGGGGTGAACATGGCGGAGTAGAGAGGGCCCCTCACCGAGATGCACCACGACTGCAGGTAGAACACCGCACCAGACCCAAACACGCCCTGCACTCACGACGAGTCTGTTTGTTAGCCAACAAGTTCGGTCTCATCTTCCGATTGCATAGTAGTTCCTGAAACGGAGTGGCACTGACCGCGAAGGCGTAGCAGGAGAGCTCGAAGAGCGAGTGGATCCTCCACGCGCTACGGTCCGGCAGCAGGAAGAAAGCGACCACGGCGGATTGCAGGGTGGACAGGAAGCAGGTCCAGGCCGACAGGCACAGAGGATCCATGTACCGTTGGCAGATAGGACCCTGGAAACAAAATTACCAAGCCTTTTCTTGTACAAGTAGTAAAATTCTGACGGTTGTTTAGTCTAGGCATATAATGGTCGCATAGGGGATTCACCTGCAATATGAGCCACAAGGACCAGCAGGAGCTGCTGCCGACGAGGAAGAGCGCACCCATCACCCAGTTGTCGCTGCTAAACTTATGCAGAATCATGGACGGGTCACTGAGAAATTGCATCGGCAGCTTTGGACCTTTGAAGAACGCGATGGTGATGGCTCCTCCCACGCAGACAGCCGTGCCTAAGATCTTAGCCGTACTACTTACTTCTCTGATGTTCACTCTTTCCTGCCTTTTGATGAATTTCATGCAAAGATTGACATTAGCACTAACATTAGCAATGCTTTTCTCTGGCCTAGAAAATTACAGTCAGGGAAAAACGTCTCTCAAAAGAAGCAAATGTCAATTCCAAACACGCTAGATGGAATGGTTATTTAATGTTAGAATTTATATGAATAGCTCCCCTAAATTCATACGAAGAAATCCTAATAAATTTCAAAAACCCAATACATGTGTTCATTAATGGGCTTTAATGTTTAAACCCATAAGTAGAGGTGTGAGGTATAATATCTATTAGTACTATATTGCTAACTGATGTGGAGGCATATATATTGGAAATTGCAATTGCAAAAATCCTAAGGTAGTATTTTCGTCTTCTTGCTATTGTGCTGTCGGCGGCCGTAGTCTCTCTATCCTGACCGTCTGCATGTACCGGTGTTCGGGAGAACAGGTTCAGGATAGGACGAATAAGATTTTTGGAAAACGCTCTTCACGCGACTGCTCTCGACTTCTATGGCGGGTCGTCTACCATCCAACGGCGTCCCCACCAGCACCTTCATCACCTGCGATGATGTCTCTCTCTAAGGTACACACCTTGTGAACTAATGTATCGGTTGATGTTGTTTAATCTAACTAGTAGATGATCTATGATTACACTAGTTCTTGTATTCATGTTGTTAAATTATGATAGTATACGAGCTATGCTTATACCAGTTTTCTGAGATCTTCATGATTTATATTCTGGTTTTAGTCTAAAAATTGCTAATTATTTAATCTTTATGATGATACTTTTTTTTAATAAAAGGAACAACTTCTATCTAATCAATGGTCTGTAATTATTATCTTGTGCTGAATAAAAAGAAGAAATAGATAGAAAAAACACTCCTGAATCTAGTCAATTATTCAGATGTGCCCATAAAAGTAGGATTTATGTACATGTGTTCATTAAAGTGAATATGCGTGCATTATTAGTGTCTGCATTATACTGTATAATTCTTAAAAAAAACAGCCGTCCTAATGAGCGGAGAGGAGTAACATGAACCCATGATGCATTGCTGTACAAGTTTAATGAACCAAAAATGTATTTTTAGAGCTCGTGGGGATATACCCCATCCAAAGTTCAGTGTTGATGATATATTTAGCTCTTTTATTTAGGAATCTGTGGCAAATCTGCAATAGGTGATAAGCATTAGTGAATTTAGCAGATTAAGAAACAAAATGTAGTTTTCTATTATTATAATTGAGTTGTCTGTAATGGTTGGTCGAAAGTAGAGATCGAGACCAAACGGCACTGCACACAGTGATCGCCTGATCGCAAAAGACAAAGATAGTATGCAATGCATGTGAGTTGCTAGGTGACACGCCATCCCATGTCATCATAGAGACTAATATAACAAGCAAGCCTTGTGTTCGTTAGTGGCCTCAGATCATTGGCTAGTCATTGTAACTACGATCCCTCAAAATAACCTATCGAGCAACTGTTGTGCAAAAATACACCTAGAACTACTGACAAATAGTTCAAACTCTAATATCTTCTTAATGGAACACTTTTCTAGTTACTCACCCAACGGCTACTGCCATGACGAAGGTGATCGCCGGTATGAGGTTCGTCATGGTCGTGGCCAGCGACGACGTCCCCAGGTGTAACCCTTGGTAGCACAGGTTCTGATTCGCTGTAGCTCTGTTGCACAAAGAAACTGTCAGAGTTGCCAACTGCCAAGAACAGAGGAAGCATGATGTTCGAGCGAGCAAGATTTTGTTGAGAAGCTAACAAGAATTTATAGGTACTCGCACCCAAACAAAGCCGCCAGAAACACCAAAAGGAAAGCTTTCATTCTCATTCCCACTCTCATCTCCTTCAGCCTCGCCCTGATGAGTTCAGACATTAAATAATCACAGCTACTAAGATCACACAAGCGGTTGGGGAAGAGAAAGAAGAGCAGCAACACTGGTGGATCAACTCGTATCGTACCGATTGGCGATGATGGCTATCGGGGCAAGGACAAGGGTGGCGACGGCCTGCCTGTAGACGACGAAGACCATGGGGCTCATGCCCCGCCCGAACGCTGCCTTGACCCACAGCGTCATGGCCGCGAAGATGCACTGCGTCGTCACCATGGCCACGCACGGCTTGTAGTTGTAGCCCTCCGCACCCGCACGGGTGCCTCCGCCGGCCATGTTGGGCCAGGCACTGGAGTGTGTCGATCTGCGCGCGCGCCGGAGCTGAGAACGAGGGACAGAGAAAGGGGAGGAGGAGTTGGAGGAGGAAGAGTTGCAAGACCGTGCTATGGAACTGTCTTCATCTGTGGTGGCCATCACCCATCAGAGCCAGCCCCAGCCAGGCTTTGTAAACGCCTGGCCTGGGGGTGGAGTGGGGGGGAACAGGGGAATCATCGCATCAGAGTGACTACATCGTACGGTTGGCAGATAGCCATGCACCGCCCACCGCCACCCAAGACGTCTTCTTTGCCGATTTGGCGACAACCAGGAGATATCGATTTATTTCATTAAGAATTTAATGCTGTATATAAATATTAGTGCATATCTATTACTCCCTCAACTTATAGAGTTATTCTAAGTCAAACTTTTAAAACTTGGACAATTAGTGTGGTCGCTCTCTTTTGTTGGGATCTCCTCCGTAGGAATCGGGCGGCACCCTGTTGACGAGGGGGGTAGATTGTGCTGCCCTGTGCTCTTGTCTTCTGCCAGTGCAAGAGGAAAATAATCCTCCGATTGATCAGCCGCGTTGCGGAGGTCCACACTCGCAGTCACAGGTCCGCTCCTTGCCGGCACACGAAAAGGAGGAAGGTCAGGACGGAGGCGGCGGCGTAGACGCACGGAAATGTTCTGATCGGGCATAGAAGGAAGGGATCAAGGGGACAGATGAATAGTTTGGTGCACGGGCTTGGGTTTGGACTGGCCAGGCCCAAGTGGGACCCAGGAGAAAATAATCAATAAATTATTTAATTAATTAGCTTGATTGCTTTGAGATCAGTGAAATTTTTAGAAAAAGGAGTATTGGAGCAGTAGCCATTTTCATAAGGTACTCATTTTATATCATAGATATTGATGCTCTTTTTCTATAAAGTTAATCAAAGTTAAAAGAGTTTGACCGGCACGGATTCTAGAAGTTGAAACTTTCAGAAACAAAGGGAATATATTACTTCGATCAAAATTATATCTGTAATTTACAACTAAACTTAAAAGGCCCTAGGACTTCAAATCAACGCTTGGCGGGATCCAAAAAATCGAGACATTGATGTTATATAGTATAAATATCACCCTCTGTCCTAACTTACATATGATTTTAGCTTTTCTAGAAACTAGCTTTTGAATATACGGCATTGTCTAGATACATAATAAAAGTTGTTAATATAAAAAAACCCAAAACAACCGATAAATTGGAACAGAGGGAGTACAATCGTGCTAAAATCTATGGATCATCTCTTCCACAAACAGTGTTTACAAAGTTACTTGATGACAACAACACTCGAAGTGTGGCTTCGCACCTCACTGCACACATATCATAATTCATTTGGAGGGTGATTGGTTGGCCGCATATGCTTGGCTAGGTTGGTGTAATGCAAGTTTTGTTTGTTTGTTTGGTTGTACTATCTTCTAAGCCTAGCTGGCAGGATGCAAAAGAGGCCTCTCATCCTACATTTAGGCGTTTTTGGATAGCCAGGCTCACTAGATGCAGGTACTTACTCAGCAAATGTTTTTATTAGTGTAATTAGTAAGTATCAAGTGATATTAATGTGTTTTTTTTAAAAAAAATATATGTGTAATTTAGAACTAAACTTAAAAGGCCATATGACTTCAAATCCAAACACGTGAAACGCTTGATCAGTTGGCACACGGCCACGCATGGTGGGATCCAAAAAATTGAGACAATAATGATGTTATCTATCCCTAATATTTAATTGTAAAAATTTCAGTCTGCCCTTCGAATTTCTGTCTGCCACCCATGCCATTTTTTTTACCGTCTCCGTCTCTGAGCGGAGAACCTGATGACAAACAATTTAATCCGTTGTGCAGAGGCCCTGATCTGCTGGCCTGGGTGCCGAACTGCAGGCTGCCGCTGGCATGGCGACAGGAGGCAGCGGAGGAGAACATGGAGGGAAGCGAGTAGGAGGCCCAACTCACCTGCCGCCAAGGAGCTCGCCCGTTGCGGAGGCCCAGCGTGCTCACCGAGGGTGGAATCAGCGCAACAGCGGCTATGAAACCCTAGCCACGTCCGCCGCGCCGCCGCCGCACCGCCAGGCCGGTCCGCCTTGGGTTTTGTTCTTGGGAGAGAGGAGAGGAGCGTCGGGCATAGAGAGACAACGTCGGGGGAGATGGAGGGCCACACGTGGGGTAGGCGACGGACGGGCTGAGGCATGGTTTTTTTTGCATATATTATATATCTATCCTTCTATCATTTAATATTTAATTATAAAAATACCAGTTCACCTGCTTTTCTGTCCGCCACCCACGTCAGCCTTTTTTAACTGTCTTCGTCTCGTCGTCGAGCTCCGACCAGTCCCCGGCGCCTCCTGCGCCATAGTGGTAGCTAGGTTGGTAGTCGTTGTCTAGGATCTTGGACCAGTCCAAGATCTTCACTAGCAGCGACCCGTGCACCGTCCGGCGCCAGTTTCGCTGGCGACGCCTTCCGTGCGGCTAGAAACTGGCCTGCCCTGGCCGTCTCAGGAGGCTCGAACGCGCCCTAGATGTCCGACTCGTCGAAGTGCTTGCCTGTGCCACCGGCGGTAGCTACCGAGCTCGCTGTTGGCACAATGACGTCGTACGACGCCTGCGAGAAGTGGGTGTGGGTCTCATCTCACCTATATTAGGACTTCCACTCCATATTGGTTTAAACGCAAGTTATTCTAACTCGTATGAGCACGAGTTATATGTGTCCAGATAAAAGAAACTCTCCATCGTTCGGTAGTTAGAGGAAGACAGACAAAAAATGGATGGACGAAAAAAAAAGCCTAAATTTTTGCCTCTTCATTATTAGGTAGGTATACATATATATACAATTGGATAATAAAGATATAAATATAAATTTGATAGTTATTTTTTTTTCTGTTGCAACGCACGAGTATTTTTGCTAGTACAGCCGTCCTAACTTACATATGGTTTTAGCTTTTATAGAAACTAACATGTTCCGAGTTGGTCTAAATGGGCCTTGTTATGTCCATCTGATTCTACTGGGACAATGCTTGCGTCTTGGACCTGGCCCGATGAGGCCTATTTTTAGGACTGTGAAGCGGCGGCATGTGCGCCATGTAGTCTCAGCAGGCCCAGACCCAGTCAGCCCACAAGCTAGAGAGAGTTGGAGACGACGGCGAGCGGACCGGACTGGAGTTGGAGACGACAGGGGCGGCGGGGGTTTGCCGCGTTGATTAGCAAAATCTTGCGGATAATACACATCGGCAGCACGTAGATCAAGTCAAACTCCACCAACCGGCCATTTTGAAACTGCTAGAGTACTGTACATGACCAAAAAAAATGGGACTGCGCGCACTGCGCCAGTAGCATAACGACGACCCTGAAACACGGCGCACGCACAGAACACTGAGGAGCAAAAAATCCCCTCTACTTCGCCGTTGGATCGCCGCCGGCCAGGAGGGGCTCGGCGATGCCATTGCCGACGTCGACCATCGAATCCGACCGCGCCGACGTCTTCTCCAAGTCGTCGTCCGAGTGCTGCTCTGGCTCCTGGTCCTGCAGCCCCCGCCTCTTGGCGTCGCCCGCTTTGCCCCACAGCACCACGTACAGCCCCGCGATGACGGCGATCGCGCCCAGCAAGCTGGAGATCCATCGCTCGGTCAGCCACAAATAAAAGATCGATGTCATCGCTCGGTCATTCACATGCATATTACGAACCTGCCGACGTGCAGCTCTTCACGGAGGACGGCGGCGGCGAAGACGGTGGTGATCACGGTGCAGAGCGGGTTGAACATGGCGGAGTAGAGCGGGCCTCTCACCGAGATGCTCCACGACTGCAGGTAGAACGTGACGCCTGACCCCAACACCCCCTGCACATTACATCGCCATGGCATCGATCACCTCCAAGGTCGTTCCTCCTCTCCGACGGGGCGGCGACGGGCAGAGAGAGGAAGAGGAAGCATGCATGGTTGACGACAGTTACCGAGAAGAGGCAGCAGGAGAGGTCGAAGAGCGAGTGGATCCGCCAGGCGGCAGGGTCCGGCAGGAGGAAGGCGACGAGCAGCGCGGACTGGAGCGTGGAGAGGAGGCACATCCACGCCGACAGCGCCAGCGGGTCCACGTACGACTTGCAGATGGGCACCTGCAGGATGAGCCAGAGCGACCAGCAGGAGCTGCTGCCCACCAGGAAGAGCGCGCCCGCCACCCACCTGCTGCTGCCGCCGCCCGCCGCCGGCGAGTGGAGGGGGAGGAGGAGAGCGTCGTGCAGGTCGCCCAGCAGCAGCTTCGGGCCCTTGAAGAAGGCCATGGCCATGGCGCCGCTCACGCAGACGGCCGTGCCGAAGATCTTGGCGAGGCTCCGAGGCCTCCTCACCTCCACCCTCTCTAGCCTGTCGTTGATTCAGGGAATCAGAGATGGATGGAGACATCAGGCGACAGTAGCAGCAGATTTCACATTTTCTTTTTTTCTGGACGAATTTGAGCTCAGAAACATATATATTTCTCAGGTAATTCTAGACGGGTGATATTTTTGTACTGTCTGTGTCGATCTGTGTGTTATTGAAGTACGGACTACGTAGTACTGTACTGCTCTTGCCAATTCACGAAGCTAGCTAGAAACAGATCTAATGGAAGACGATCAATAATGGAACGACTACTGGAATATTCTGGTAGCTAGCTAGTGGACGTCCCAAAATAATCTAGCATAGCACGAAAAAGTGTGCATTAACCTACTAATCATTTTGTCTTTACTTAAAACTACATACTGGAGTACTTAGACTATCTCCAACAATTATTACCCAAAATACAATACCCATTTATCCTTTGGGTAGCGCTACAGGTAAAAAGTTTCATACCTATTTTTAGTCTTCTCCAACAACAAGACCTAAAAGACAACACTCTCTGCAAATAGGTCTCAAGGAGAGAGGATACCCAAATTTGGGTTATGCATCTCCTGATACCCAAAATGGGTCTGTTGGAGGCTATAGGTATTGTGTTGGAGACCTATTTTGGGTTTGGGTTCCCAAATAGGTCTCCTATTGGAGACAGTCTTAGCAAGGTGGTACATGAAAAGGTACTACTATGCATGTGTTCTTCATGAACATGGCCTTGTTTAGTTCGCAAAAATTTTCAAGATTCTCCATCGCATCGAATCTTTGGTCGCATGCATGAACCATTAAATAAAGATAAAAATAAAAATTAATTACACAGTTTAACTGAAATTTGTAAGATGAATCTTTTGAGCCTAGTTACTCCGTGATTGGACAATATTTGTCAAATAAAAACGAAAGTGCTACAATAGCCAAAAAAGCAAAATTTTGCGAACTAAACAAGGCCAAATATTCTGAATGCTGACAAAGAGTCAGACTGTCAGAATAAGTATGCATGACCTGAATCTTGAATGTTTGGAAAAGAAAAATTATATAAATCCAAAGAGTATGCCCGAACTCCATTATAAACTTATGGTTATTTATTCAAAAATAAACTTATGGTTATTGGACAGTACATTTAATTACAAATTCAATAGTATCACTATATACTAGTTAGAAGTTGTAGCAAAGTTATTGATCAAAGATTACAAGTTTAGTTTTTTGACCTACACGAAACGTCTTATACTGGACCGCAGGTGAGTGATGTGGTCATGTGGAGCTTTGGTCCAGAGCACCCGACTAATAATGCAAGCCATGGAGCCAAACTAACGCAGTACTATGCCATATTAGACGAGACAGTGGATCGAGCAGAGAAACAGTGCTCCACTAGCTAATTTGCTGATGAAACGGGATCCCTCTTCCCTGTCAGTGTCAGGTACTCACCCGACTGATGCTGCCATGACGAAGGTGATGGCCGGAATCAAGTTGGTCATGGCCGTTGCCATCGACGACGAGCCCAGATTCACCCCTTGGTAGTACAAACACTGATTCACTGTCGCCCTGTCGCATGCATAGAGCAAAACTTGATGTCAGAACAAATAAGAAACTGAAGAGGTTTATTTCCCTCTACGCTGTAGGTACAGGCTTCTGTGACCGATCGATTAGTATTGCTACATATATACTTGCATACCCGACAAGAGAGGCGACGAAGACCAAGGAGAAGCCTGTCATTCCAAGGCGGCCCATCATCTCCTTCATCTTCCTCCTGCATGCAGACCCACGAGCCATGGCGGACGACAAGAATCAGGTTTCTCTATACAATCGAAGTTGTCAAACTAAAATTCCAGCAAAAATATGAAGACATGCATGCACCTGTTGGCCGCGACGGCGACGGGGACGAGCACAATGGTGGCGACGGCCTGCCTGTAGACGACGAAGACCAGGGGGCTCATTCCGCCGGTGAACGCCGCCTTGGACCAGAGCGCTAGAGCCGCGTAGATGCACTGCGTCACCACCATGGCCGCACACGGTTTGTACTCCTCCATGCCCATGGCGGTGGCGGTGGCGGCGGCTACAGCTGCTGCGCGCAGAGCCTGCCGGTGCTTGGCCTTCGTTATTACGGCCGGTTGTTTTGGCTTTTAGGCTCGACGTGCACGCTGCTGAGGTGGGCAGCTCATATATAGCTAGGCGATGAAGGAGTAGCAGGCTGGCACACGGCACACAGGAAGACACTGGTGGTTGTTACCTTACTTCATTCCAAAATAAGTGACGATTTTCACTTTTTAATTAATATCGCGTTTGACTATTCTTTTTAGTCATTTTTTTCAAATTATAAATAAATAAATAAATCATTATTCCTCTAACGGTAAAGTAAGATATAATAAAATAGATAATATTTATATAAATAATTTAAATAAGACGAACGATCAACGTCTAAAAGTAAAAAAATAAAAAGAGCAGAATAGTAGCAGCAGCAGCTCAGAGATACCTGCATGCATGTGCTCGCACGACACTGTTGAACGTGTCTCCTATCATAAGGATCGGTGGCTACATGGATGTATATCACGAAAGTTTATTTCTACATGTGCTCACATGGTAGCTAGCTAGCTAGTAGAGTGATGGAAGAAACTGGAATGTGGTGTTCGCAGTCACAGTAAGTACTCCGTACCCTTGTTTACTTCTAAAAAAATTTACAAAATTTTTCAGATTTCTCGTCACATCAAATCTTTAGACGTATACATAGAGTATCAAATATAGACAAAAATAAAAACTAATTGTACAGTTTAGTCAGAATTGACGAGACGAATCTTTTGAGTCTAGTTAGTCCATGATTAGACAATATTTCTCAAATACAAACAAAAGTACTACAGTGTCGATTTCCCAAAATTTTTTGAAACTAAACAAGACGCAATTAGGAACCTCTCCCAGAACATTCGCCTTGTTCGTTTGAGCTGAACAAATAGGGGACTGGTCCGTGTAATTGAGCTTTAAACATTCATAAACAATACCGAAATTACTGTTTGCTCAATGGAGTTAAGTTAGGCAAGAGAGGCCATGGCTCAACTTGGCCTCAAAGCTAAGCTCTGCCCCGGCAAGTATATTTTGAACAACCTAATTCTTTTTTCAAAAACCTTTCATAACGTTGTTTCCAAGGTTGCCATGTCATGTGAAATGAAATAAAACTTGAATGAAACACCAACTCTAATGGAGAGTATTATTCCACGGTTTTATAGGCATTTTATTTCAAGACTCATAGAGAGTTGGTAATCGTGCCAAGAGAGTTTCATCTAGATGAAACTCATTTCTTCTCTCTCTTCTTAAATACAGTGTCATGTCATCCAAAATACTTATGTGGCAGCCTATTTAATGTGAATGAAACTCAGATGAAACTCCCATAGAGACTGGCCTTAGTTTTGTTCTATGTTAAATATTTTTTTTTGTCTTTGACCATAAATTTCAAGAAATTCATATAGTTTCAGACCACGTGAACATATATATATATATATATATAAATAAATCTTAAATTGTTATACTACTATACAAATTTTTATAATTGATAGTAAAAAAAAATAAAAAAATATTTAATTTAGGACAAAACAATTTTATAAATATAACTTAAAACGGAGGGAGTAGTATACTAATAATTAGTATCGGCTCATGTAAAAGTGAAACTATAAAAAATCTGACCACATAAAATACTTTTGTGGGGCTGAAAATTTGTGGGACTTTTTCCATGTCAACACAGCCACCTACATGGTTTTCACCAAAATATATTTCTAGAAAGTTTTATCAAATATTTGGATATCTAAATTGATTTAAGTGGAGGAGTTATACAGACACTCAAGTAGGCAACACTCGCCTTAAAAATAAAAGCTGACCTTGTTACGAAAACCAATAAAAGATTTAGAGCTTTTATAAGTTCTCTGGAATTTGAAACTTTAGTTAAATGTGTATTAAACCTTCTCTAACTTTCCTCATATATGAATTTTTATTGTAGAAAACTTTCCTCATATATGAATTTTTATAGTAGATGTGTACAATTCACTGATACTTACACTCCCTCTCGCATGCAAGCTTCTCGTAAAGCTTTAAACATGAAAAATATGATTCAAGCTCAAGTCATCTAGTTCTGGAACTACATTAAGTTGCATGTGCTGGCCATTTCAATTAGGAAGTTCAAGTGGATACAAAAAAAAGTGCAAATAACTCAAGACGGCTTCAACAATTAATGCGTATACATTGATACTTTTTTTTTTGTGCTCTATACACAAAATACTATCTGTCCCTCTTTATTATTTTTGCTCTGTTATTTCTCAACCAAGCAGTGCCCAATAATGGACAGGGTTGTCCGTGGTAAATTAATCTGGCAATGGTACAATGGATCAACAAGCGCCTCAGACGACATGGGATGATATCTTGATAGATTGGGACGACTGTGATGGCTCACGGATGGTGGTGGCATGGAATCATGGATGAGTGGTGCCGACTTCTACTGGGAGTGTTAGTGTGTCACATAAAGCAGGAGAATCATGCCTAGGGTTGTTCATAGGGGTAGATAGTGACACATCAATAATTTCTGCAACTAGGAGACAACTGGCAACAAAGGAGGGTCATATTTGTTTAATTTGTATGGTCACCACTGAGAGGCTTCTAGAGTGAAGTGCCTAATGCTGTTTTTTGAGGCCGAAGCCGAAGGTAAGTCTGATAGCCCCAGGTGTTTTTGGAAGTAAAGTCGTACAATTTTTTTTTGAACTTCAACTTTTTTAAGGTAATGGTTTTCGAGATCTCGTCGTATAGAAGCCAAGTTAAAACTTGTTGATAGGCCCTATAGTTAAGTCGTGGAGAGTAAAATTATTTTACAAAATAATCATGGATGTAATGCAACATATATCATTGGTCAAAATCATGTTTCAGCAGGTACCATATCAACATTTGAAATGGAGCTCTTCTGTAATTAGAAAAATACTAAGAAAGTAGCAGGGATGATGGCCGGATTTGCTAACACCATAAACGAATTTCCCTTTTCTAGGTCCGAGAAGTTGTGACAGCGAGGTGCATCTCTACTATAATTGAAATCTTCTTAAAGTCACATCCCTCCTTCAAAATCAACGGCTCACTAAACACAAACTAGGAATCCAACGTCTGAGATTAAGATGTTAGAAGCCGCTTTCAACTAACCTGAGTCCCGCGCCCGCCCGCGCCAACTCTGCCGGCAAACCCTCACGTGTGCGCGCCGCGGCGAGGTTTCGAACCAACAGTCCGCTATTTTCTCCGAGAAAAAAAAGAAACATCGTCCGCGGCGGAACAGCGCGAGGTCCTCCGTCTCGTCGGCGTCCGGGATGGCCGGGAGCGTGCGCGGCGGGATGAGGCGCGGCGCGAGGAGGAAGACGGCCAGGACGGAGAGCACCAGAAGCAGCAGCGACAGCACGTACGGCGAGGCGGCGTACGAAGACGCCATCTCCCTTGCTCCTCAGCCTCGCGACTGGCGATCCTCTCTCTCTCTCTCTGGTCGGAACAGAAGAGAGAACGGGACACGAAACCTCCGCCGGCTCAGGTGAGGACGTGGGGTCGGTTCCCTGCCACGCGCGGGCCGGATCTCGCCGCCGCCACGGAGGAGGACGCGGGCATCGGCCGCCGCACGAGCGCGCGAAATCGGGAACCCGCGAACCAGGACCAGGATGAAACGGAAAGGTGGGGAAGGCAGGCGCGGGAAGGAAACCGCCTGCCGCAGGCGCAGCAACGGGAACCGGCGAGCGGAGTGAGACGGGAAGCCGACGCGGGGAATGGCGACGCGCGCGGCGGCGGCGGATCCGATGAGGGTCTAGAGCCCAATCGCGCGGCGGGGGGCCGGGGCGGCGGTAGGAGGAGTGGAGACGAAGCAGAGCAGGGGCAGAGGTGGGGAAAGAGGAAGAGAGAGAGACACTTGTGTATTGGAAGGGGAGTGAAATGAGATTTGGGGAGGCGCACAGGGATACCATGCATACTCTAGGAGGCACCGCCGCCATGGGAATCAGCCATCATGGGGCCTCCAGTCGCGGAGAGACAACCGGCCGCCGCGGGGTTGCAGCTAAGCGTGGCACACGAGGTCCGCCTAGGCTTTGGCGAAGGGCATGGTGGCTGCGCATCCAGGATGGCCAGTGCATTTGAAGTAGCCCTTGAGCTTCAGCGCCACGCGCTCCTCCATCGCCGCCGCCACCCCTGCCACATCCATGGTTGCCGCCCCGCCCCGTCTGAAATTGCCTCTGCTGTGAGTGGATCGACCACCGGCAGCCCCGGTTCATCAATAAGAAGCGGACCAAAGAGGCGGCGACGCGGCTCCGCCTAACTGCGGTGGCATGGCTCCAAGGTAATTTGTGCCTTGTCATCTTCCCCGTTCTAGGATTTCTGTAATTGAAGGTGAGCAATTCTATCTGTCTAAGATCTAGAAATGTTCAGTAGAAGTAAAGCTACAAATTTTAGTGGTTTCAGCATTGATCTTAAAATGTGCAGTGAAATCTTACAAGCCGATTGATCCATTGACCTGTCACTTTTTCTGAAATCTGGGGAAAAAAATTTCCTATGATTTCGATCTTTTTCCTGTTTTTGCTCTAACCAGTTTTGTTTCCCTACTACGTGCATCGACTTGCCATTTTGGCCAACCTGACAACTTAAGTTCAGCGAAAGGCAACAACAAAAACAGTGACTGGGAGACAATCATTACATAAGGTGCTTGTCAAGACTATCAAGGCGTAGCGTCATTGGCGCGTACAACTCACTAAATCAAGGAAACCAACACATGTATGTCAGCTTGCTTGCTGTCCATTGCAACCTTCGTGAAGAGTACAAGTAGAATGCCTAAATTGTTTGGTACTTTGATAATTACCTGAAACCCGTCATCATGTATTGGATACATTGTCCACACTGCTTTGAGAGATAATAGACGGTAGCATGCTAATATAATATTTTACTACCAGATGCATTATGTACCTTTTTTCTAATTCTAATTGCCTTTTGCAGATTCATCCTATTGCTTTTCAATTTGTCAGCACGTTCAGGGTACTAACCAAGCCTATTTCACTGAATGTTTGGGACTTGATTCTTCTAAGAAGCAATTTTGTGAGTCATCGATATGTTAAGGATTCATTCTTTAATGCTGGTTTTTTCTATGGTGTTTGTTGATCCTTCTCATTACATGGATAAGTTTTTTTATTTATTCTTGTGATTCTATAATATAATTGTTTGTTGGGAACCACACCTTTGGAATAACTCAGGAACTTAAATTAGGATTAAGTTGTAAACTATGCAGCATATCAAGATCTCTTTTTTTTTCCTGAAGTGTGAACTGTTTAGTTTTAATAAGCATGAAGGATGAACCTATTTGTTGCATTTTTATTTGACAAACTCCTATTTTGTAATGGGTTAGAGCAACTCCAACAGCTTTGCTATTCTTATTATGGAGGCCTTTTAGAACTTTTATAGTAGAAAAATAGGCTCCAACATATGTGCTATTTGGTTTTGTAAAATAGAAAGTTTGCTATCCCTTGATTTTCGTTGGCCATATATAGCCAACCACTGACACTAGCTATCTGATAGCAAGGCTGTTGTAAACCCCTCTTCTTTTTTAAAAAAGTTATCTATTTTACAAAATGGCTAAACATTAGAATTTAGCTACTTATTTTAGCCAAGCTCTTGGAGATGCTCTTAGGAAGCTGAAGGAATTGTATATTTAAGATGGAAACTCATGGGGCAAAGCCGGTGATTCCATAGGATAAATATCCTTCCTTTTTCCTAGCAGGACCATATAATTACAAGACCCTCATGAAGTTGAGAATGCCACTTGGACTTCACATTAACATTAATACTCACTCTATTCAACTCTTAGAATCCATGTCGGTCAAATTTTTTTGGAGTTTGATCAACTTTATAGAAAATAGCATCAATATGTATGATACAAAATTAGTATCTTATGAAAATATATTCTATGATAAATCTAATTATATTAATTTGGTAATATAAATCTTAGCGTTTTTTCTAGAATTTCGGTTAAAGTTTTAAAAGTTTGACTTACCATGCCATGTTTCTGGTTATTTTTAGATGCTGGTATAGTTGCTAATGATGCAGAATTATTATAGATTTTCTATGTTATTTTCCATGGTGAACATGCTACAAAGAAACTATAACACTCCAAATTTTTGAATTTGAAATTTAGTTTGAATTTGATTTAATTTTGGGCTTAGTTTGAATTTTTGAGGATTATTAAATAATTTACAAAATTAAATAAAATTAAATATAAGGTAGAAAATTTGTTCGTGTGCATTCATGCCGCTGCATTTATTTTTGTTTGACTTGCTTGCTTGTGCTTGAATTATTTTGTTGCAAGAAAGAAAAATAGAAGAAACTGTTTCTGTTAAATAAAGGAAAAAGGAGAGCCCCCACCTGGGCCGATTCTCGGCCCAGCGCCCCGCACCCCTCCCCTCTCCCCTCTCCCGCACGGCCCAGCAGCGGTCCAGCCGCAGAGCCGCAGCGCACAGCCCGCAGCGCCCCCTGCCCCCGCCCGCAGCCGCTGACGCGTGGGCCCCGCAGGTGGGACCCACCTCGTCCCTAACCTCCCGTCCGAAACGGACGGGGAGTCCGCGCCGCCACCCCGGTTTCCGAGCCGCACGCGCACCCCGAGGTTCACCCTAGCCTATTTAAGGCGTCCCTCGGCCGCCCGCACCCCCCTAAACCCTAGCCTCGCTCCCGAGCCGCCGCGTGTTCGTTTCGCCGAAACCCGCGCCGCCGCCGCCGTCGCACTCCTCTCCGCGTTGCCGGTTTCGCGAAGGTGAGCCGCGCCCCGTCCTCGCCGCGTCGTGCCGACCCCGGTGGTGCCCTCGGCGTGCTCCGTCTCGCCCCGTAGGGCCGTGCCCGCGACCTCGTCGGCGGCGGCCATGGCGTCGCCGTCCCTGCCCGCCGCGCCGCCGCGGCCCCGCTGCTCGCCTCGCCCGCGTGGCCGGTCCACCATGGACCGGTGGACCCGGTCCACCGCCCAGCGGCCTCCCCTGCCCCGTGCGCGCGGTCCACCGCGCACCCGTGGACCCGCCAACCGCCGGCCGCCACGTGGCCAGCCAATCTGGCCGACCAGCGCCCCCGCTGTGTTTTTGCAAAAAAACCCCCTGGGTTTCTTTGAAATCAACCCGCGCTCCATTTAGTTCTAGTTTTATTTAAAATATGCCCCTGCTTTTACAGTTTAGCCCCTGCACCCGTTGGTTTTTATATATTTAATCCAAATCCCTTTTTAATTCAGTTTTTAATTAGTTTTAATAATGAAAAATAGTTCAGTTTATGTACAGATTTGCCATCCAACTTGTTTTAGCCATAACTTTTGCATCGTAACTCCGATTTAGGTGATTCTGGTCGCTATAGTTTCCTTTCGTCGAGTAGAATACAGTGGTGCAGTTGCTTTCTGTTTTCGCATACTTTGGTGTACTGTTTCTGATTAAGCTTGTTTGCTTGCATGTATTGTTCCTTTGATTGATGATTGTCGCGTATAGCCAACGAGACGTTCGTGAAGGAAGAGGTTCAGGATCCCGCTGAATTCGAGCAACCCGACATCGATCAAGGCAAGTGCAGACACCGTTTGATCATTTTGAACCTACTCATTAATGTCATTTACTTTATATGCATGTGTCCAATGAATGCAAACCCTAAGGACATGATTAGCTTTACTTACTATTCCTTGTTCACCTGGGGTTATGTATATGGGTAGACTAGGCCATACTAGGTTTGCTTAGCTGCTCTACTCATCTTAAACACATGCCTAAACAAGTATTAATCTCTACTCAACTTGATGCTTAAACTGTGCTGAACCTTTGGTCACTGTGGCGATGGTGATGATGGATGCTCACGAGCATCGTGATGATGGTGGTGACAGGGGGAGCGGGTACCGTTGGTGGTCCGGTTTGCCGGGCGTACCCGTCTCTGCTCTCCGTAAGGACTTAGTCAGGGAGCGGCCCCCTGGGACTTACAGTGCAGCTCCAAGCTATATGGCTCTGGCTTGACTAATTATCAGGACCTCCGCTGGTAGGGTGTTACTTTCCGGGTAGGCGTAAGGAATGTAGCTTGGGTATTCATATTAAGAGGTCGGTCAGTTCGAGGTCCCATTGCTATGGGCACGGCTGCCGCGCGCCCCGGCAAAAACTTACGAGTGGCATCCTATTAGTTGGACCCTGTGAAAGGTCTCGTAGTGAAACCCTGCCTGCTCACCTTGGTAGTGTTTTGGGGAGTCATGACCCCGGGCAAATGGGAATCACGACTTGGAGTGAACGTGCACACCTCTGCAGAGTGTAAAACTGATATATCAGCCGTGCTCACGGTCACGAGCGGCCCAGACCCTCACTTGATGAGCAAATTGGATTTACTGGATACTTGGAGATGGAGCTTGGCGAGGTTGCTACCTCGTGTTTTGGCGGAATGGCTATTCCACGTTGGCAGGATTGCTATCCTGTGTTAATAATTGGGGTTAATCCCTGGACTTCTATAATTATTAGGATAGTCATTTAAAATATGCTAATTACTACTTACACTAATTAAGGGTTGGGTTTATGCGACTCATAATTAGTAATAGGTTGTTCTAATAATAGTCATAATTAAAAGTGATCAACTAAAATGCTAGCGCAGTCAAACCAAGTCAGCTTTACCTTGTTTTAAGCCTTGCATGTCATTACTTTCCGTCTGTGCTTGCTGAGTTCGACATGAGCTCACCCTTGCTATAATCATTAAAGGTTGCTCGGACGATCAGGAGTACAATTGTGATTTCCCTGAGGACTACCTTGAGTCTCCCGGTTGTTAGGCTCGTGTGGTTCTGCCGTCGACCTTCCTGTGGCAAGGTGGACCTGCTGCGTCGGCGTCTAGTTTCCCTTTTATTTATGGAACATTTTAGCTTATGTTTCCCCTTCGCACTTTGATAAACATTTGGCTTGTAATAATGGTACTTTTACTCTCATTTATGTAATTCGTTTGAACACTGTGTTTTGTACCATTGATGATGTCGGTCCATGTGTGTGAATTTGAGATCCTGGCGCACATGTGATTTGGCACCCGAATGCTCTCTTACATCCGGGTGTGACAGAAGTGGTACCAAAGCCGTGTTGACCGTAGGATCACGCAGCCTAGTTAGAAACAGCCGTTTAGAATGTCCCTTTTGGGTGGAATACACCATTGGATCTACTGACTGCCTTACTAACCTGTCTCATTAGACTTTATCTATTAGCCTTATCTACTTACTTTTGCTAACACTTCAGTTTATTCACTTACTTCCTGCATTTATTACCTTGTTATCATTTATTGCTTCCTGCTTCTCATATTGCATTTATGTTCTTGTTTCAACTTTTATTACTTATTATTTGAACCTTTCTTGTTTACCTTGTCTTTTGTTTATCATTCTACTCATATTACCTTCTTGTTCCTTGTTTTTCATTTATTACTTGAGTTATGTTTTATTTCTGCCTTGACCATAAATTTCATTACCTTGTTTTTACTTTATACCTTCATTACTTGTTTTCCATATCTCGCCATAAATACCACCAAAGTTCATATTGTTCATCCATTGTATAATCTTGGTTCATCTTCATTACACATACACTTTTACCTTCATTTATGTTATTCATTTATCTATCATTGTCATGATCTATTAACCGTTTCCTGCATGTCTATGATCTTATGCATAAGTAGATGACTCACCATTTGACCTGCCGCAAGAGCGTCATTCGTTTCCGCCCTGTTCAAGCTGTGGAGTTATCGTTGACTGGTCGCGTGGATAACATCGTGTTCCAGCCTAACCAGCATCTCGATGACGGTGCTAACCTCCAAGACGCGGAACCCTATGAAGGACAACAACCACCTCAAGCTCTGGTGGTGCATGGAAGGGCGCCTTGCTGGGCAGCTGGAGGAGATGATCCCTTCGGTGATGATGATGACATGGATGATGATGATGAGGATGCACCTGGAGGACCTGGAGGACCCGGAGGACCCGGTAGACCTGGAGGACCTGGAGGTCAAGATGGACTTTTTGCTGCTGATGATGGGTGGATTGTGACAGTCTGCACAAGGGATGGTTGAGAGTGTTTCTTCCACAGCGAGCTGAAGCGTCTCCTTGACCAGCAACTAGGACATGGCATGTTCTCAGTGGAGTACCGCAGTGAGCACTGGAGTCACCCAGACTACCCGGCGTACTGGAAGGTCTGGGCACACGTCGGCAGGCCTAACCCAACGCTGAGGGCACTGAGGATCATGTCCATACATGAAGCTGTGGCAGAGAGGTTTACCCAGATGGCGGGCATTAATGATGCTGCTCGTCAGGCTTTCTACGCGTACCGTGATCACTTCTTCGAGGAGATCAGCCAGGATGAACACCGCTACTACCCTCGCCGTCGCCGAGGAGAGTTGGCGATGACTATTGCTTCCACCACGGATGAGCAAGACCCCCGCGTGCATAGGACTGTCAAGCTGGTGGCGGTCACTAACACCGAGCTCAACAGTTCACTAGTGGAGCTGAAGCAAGTGAGGAAGGAGCTGGACGACGCTAGGAAGAGGATAGCGCAGCTGGAGGCTCAGATCACTGGAGTGCCACTGCCTTCACCTAAGTGGCTTGCTTTCTCTCCGCCTCGTGAAGACCCAGCCTATGGAGATGCCAGCGCTCGTACTACTATAGAATAGGAGCTATTCCCAGCTTAGTAATAAATAGTGCCACGCTTAGAACGTTAGCACGATCTTAGTTATGCGAGTCTAGTGCTTAGTCGTTTGCTTAGTGTGCTTTGCTTGGTCTGTGTGAGAACTTGATTTATTATTGTGTTAATGGTGTGATTTGGTTCTTTGTAATGAGTGCGATGAGTTGTGGGTTGTGTCCACAACGCATCAAGAACAATATTAAGTATTAAGTTTATATGAGATAGTTAGTTTGGGTTATCATCGGTCTCCTTTATTTGTGCTTTATCATATTTCATATCGCTTTATCTTATCAGTCTTACTTTATCATGATCAGTTCATTATCTATATATTACATCTGTTATGAGTACTGTGTTGATCAACTAAGAAAGGAAAGTGACTATCAGCTGGTTCATACTTTGAGGAAAGATTATACATTGCAGTTTACATTACAGCTCAGGTTTACACATATGAACTACATCTGATTTTATTATATTATTTCTATACATCAGATGCCTGTCAACACCAGGAGCAACAGCAATGGAGGAAACAACGGGCAGTCCAACAACAACAATAATGATCACAGCGGGACTAATGCCAACCCTCCTCCTCCTGTGAATCAGCTCATGACCATAGAGCAGTTGATGACTATGCAGACTCAACTGATGCAAGGGATGGCCCATATTATGAACCACATGCAGCAGAACCAAAATCAGAATCAGAACCAACATCAAGGAGGTAACAACGCGTTTGCCCCACCTAGGGACAAGCGTGGAGAGTTCATGAAGGGACGTCCACCGTTCTTCTCTCACTCAGCTGATCCTATGCAAGCTGAGGATTGGCTTAAAGCTGTGGAGAAGCAGCTGGTCATTGCTCAGTGCAATGACAGGGAGAAGGTTCTGTATGGCTCTGGGCAGCTTCAGGGAGCCGCACAAGACTGGTGGGATTCGTACTGCTTTGCACATCAGGACCCGGATACTATCACTTGGGATGAGTTCAAGGTCGCCTTCAAGACTCATCATGTGCCTGCTCGATTGGTGAAGCTGAAGAAGAAGGAGTTTCTGTCTCTGAAGCAGGGCTCCATGACAGTTTGTGAGTACCGTGACAAGTTCACTCAGTTGTCGCGGTATTGCCCCAATGAGGTGGAGAACGATGAAGACAAGCAAGACCAATTCCTGGAAGGTTTGAATGATGGGCTGTCCTACATGATGTCAAATGTCAAGTATGCCAGTTTCCAGGAGATGGTGGACAGGGCATTGGTGCTTGAGAGCAAGCGCCGCAAGATGGAAGACAAGAAGAGAAAGTATAATTCCTCTCAGCCGTCCCCGCTACAACACTCAGCAGGGCCCTCAGTCTCGCCCTGCATATCAGTCAGGCAACCAAGGACAGCAGCAGAATGTCAGGTACAGCAATCAGAGTCAGTAGACGAGCCAGCGCTACAACAACAACCAAGTGCAGCGCCCCGCTAGCCAGGCGCCTCGTCAGAATGCCCCAGCACCATCAGGCTCTCGCCAGAACTCCAACACTATCCCAGCGAAGCCCAATGTCAACCCCACCCCCACTGGAAATACCTGTTTCAAGTGTGGTCAGCTTGGACACTACGCGAATGCTTGCCCCCAGAAGCAGAAGAACAACAATGGAAGGGTGAATCATGTGAAGCTGGAAACTGCTGAGGAGGCTCCAGATGTGGTACTTGGTACGTTCCTTGTCAACTCTTGCCCAGCTACTATTTTGTTTGATACTGGAGCATCACATACTTTTATAAGTGCACAGTTTGTTGAGAAACATAGTATAGCCACCTGTACCATGCAAAACACCATGATAGTTAAATCACCTGGGGGAAAGATGCATACTAATACTTTGTGTCCGGGAATGAGCATTAAAATAAGGGGGGTAGATTTTCCTGTCAATCCTATTGTGTTGGGTTCAGAAGGTTTAGATATGATATTGGGAATGAGATGGTTGTCCAAGTTTAAGGGTACTATTCAGTGTGCTGAGAAGTCAGTTGCTCTAACATCACCTAGTGGGAACAGAATTGAGGTCAGAGTTTCTATGTCACCTAGCAGTGAAGGAACAGTCTACCATGTGAGCAGTGGGTCAGTAGAGGATATTCGAGTTGTGAAAGAATTCCCTGATGTGTTTCCAGAGGATTTGCCAGGTATGCCACCTGAACGTGAGATTGAATTTGTTATTGATTTATTACCTGGTACTGCACCCATATCTAAGAGACCTTATAGAATGGCTGTTAATGAGTTAGAAGAACTTAAGAAACAACTAAGGGAGTTACAGTCTAAGGGGTATATCCGTCCTAGTTCCTCACCTTGGGGAGCTCCAGTTATCTTTGTAGAGAAGAAGGATGGGACACAGAGGATGTGTGTAGACTATAGATCTTTGAATGAGGTCACAATTAAGAATAAATACCCTTTGCCTAGAATAGAGGACTTGTTTGACCAGTGGAAAGGAGCTTGTGTGTTTTCCAAGATAGATTTGAGATCAGGTTATCACCAGTTGAGGATTAAATCTAGTGATATTCCAAAGACTGCTTTCACCACCAGATATGGACTTTATGAGTATACAGTTATGTCTTTTGGGTTAACTAATGCTCCAGCTTACTTTATGTATCTGATAAATAAAGTTTTTATGGAGTATTTGGATAAGTTTGTGGTAGTCTTTATTGATGATATCTTGATCTGCTCCAAGACTGAGGAAGAACATGAGGAAAACCTGAGACTTGTGTTGCAGAAATTGAGGGAACATCAGCTCTATGCCAAGTTGAGTAAGTGTGACTTCTAGTTGAAGGAGGTATCTTTTCTTGGTTATGTCATTTCAAATGGTGGAGTTGCTGTCAGTCCGAAGAATGTGGCAGATGTCCTTAAGTGGAGTCCACCTCAGACTGTGGGAGAGATCAGAAGTTTTCTAGGAATGGCTGGTTACTATCGGAGATTCATTGAAGGGTTTTCCAGTATTGCTAAGCCCATGACTGCTTTGCTAGAGAAGGGTCAGCCATTCAAGTGGAATGAATAGTGTTAGGCTAGCTTTGAGGAGTTGAAGAAGAGGTTGACTACTGCACCAATTCTGACTTTGCCTGATGTGACTAAAAGTTTTCTATCTATTGTGATGCTTCCAAGCAAGGTTTGGGATGTGTGTTGATGCAAGAGGGAAAGGTGATTGCCTATGCATCCAGACAGTTGAAGAAACATGAGGTGAATTATCCAACTCATGATCTTGAGTTAGCAGCAGTGGTCCATTCACTGAAGATCTGGAGACACTATATTCTGGGTCATAAGTGTGACATCTCTACGGATCACAAGAGTCTGAAATACATCTTCACTCAGAATGACTTGAACCTGAGACAGAGAAGATGGTTAGAGTTGATCAAGGATTATGAACTGGAGATTCATTACCACCCTGGCAAGGCTAATGTAGTTGCTGATGCTCTGAGTAGAAAGAGTCAAGTGAATATGTTGGAAGCCACAGAGTTACCGATGGAACTACTGGCAGAATTTGAGTATCTAAATTTGGGATTTGTTGCTAATACCCAAGGTACTTCCATGGACATAGAACCAACTCTTGAGCAAGAGATCAGAAAAGGTCAGAAAGAGGATGAAGAGATCAAAAAGATACTTAAGCTGATAGAAGAAGGTAGAGCACCTGGATTCAAAGTTGATCAAGAAGGGATTGTTTGGCACAAGGACCGATTGTGTGTGCCTGATATTCAGAGAATCAAGGATGTGATACTGAAGGAGTGCCATGAATCTGCTTACTCTATTCATCCAGGAGGAACTAAGATGTACTAGGACTTGAAACAAAACTATTGGTGGCCTGGTATGAAGAAAGATATTGGTGAATATGTGGATTGTGTGACACCTGTCAGAGAGTGAAAGCGGAACATCAGAGGCCAGCAGGGTTGTTGCAACCGTTGAAGATACCTGAGTGGAAGTGGGATGAGATCAGCATGGACTTCATAGTGGGATTGCCGAAAACTCAACGAGGTTATGACTCAATATGGGTTGTAGTAGATCGATTGACCAAGGTAGCTCATTTCATACCGGTCAAAACTAACTACCGTGGAGATCAGTTAGCAGAAAAGTATATGGAACGGATTGTGTGTCTGCATGGAGTTCCTAAGAGGATTGTGTCTGATAGAGGTACACAGTTTACATCAAAGTTTTGGGAGAAGTTACATGATGCTTTGGGAACCGAGCTCAGATTCAGTACTGCTTATCACCCTCAGTCCGATGGTCAGACAGAGAGAGTCAACCAGATAGTAGAGGATATGCTCAGGTCTTGTGCTTTACAGTATGGAGATAGTTGGGATACTAGTTTGCCCTACGCTGAGTTCTCCTATAACAATAGTTATCAGACTAGTCTTAAGATGACTCCTTTTGAAGCCTTGTATGGAAGGAAGTGTAGGACTCCATTGTTCTGGAACCAAACTGGTGAAAGGCAAGTGTTCGGCCCTGATTCTTTGAGGATAGCCGAAGAAAGAGTTCAGTTCATCCGACAGACTCTGAAAGCAGCTCAGTCTAGACAGAAGAGTTATGCAGATGTGAGACGAAGGGAACTTGTGTTTCAGGCAGGTGATTATGTATACCTGAAAGTGTCTCCGATGAGGGGTCTAAAGAGGTTCAATGTCAAGGGAAAGCTAGCTCCAAGATATGTTGGTCCTTTCAAGATTTTGGAAAGGAAAGGAGAGGTGGCTTATGAGCTTGAGCTGCCTGCTAGTTTATCCAATGTGCACAATGTTTTCCATGTCTCCCAATTCAAGAAATGCTTGAGGGTGCCTGAGGAACTGGATTTACAGGATGATCTAACTTATGAAGAGAGTCCTATCAAAGTCCTGGACACAGCAGAGAGAATTACCAGGAGTAAAACTATCAGGTTGTGTAAAGTACAATGGAAACACCATTCTGAGGAAGAGGCAACCTGGGAAAGAGAAGATGATCTGAAATCCAAATACCCTCAGTTATTCTCTGGTTCATCCTAATCTCGAGGACGAGATTCTTTTAAGGGGGTAGGTTTATAACACTCCAAATTTTTGAATTTGAAATTTAGTTTGAATTTGATTTAATTTTGGGCTTAGTTTGAATTTTTGAGAATTATTAAATAATTTACAAAATTAAATAAAATTAAATATAAGGTAGAAAACTTGTTCATGTGCATTCATGCCGCTGCATTTATTTTTGTTTGACTTGCTTGCTTGTGCTTGAATTATTTTGTTGCAAGAAAGAAAAATAGAAGAAACTGTTTCTGTTAAAAAAAAGGAAAAAGGAGAGCACCCACCTGGGCCGATTCTCGGCCCAGCGCCCCGCACCCCTCCCCTCTCCCCACTCCCGCACGGCCCAGCAGCGGCCCAGCCGCAGCGCGCAGCCCGCAGCGCCCCCTGCCCCCGCCCGCAGCCGCTGACGCGTGGGCCCCGCAGGTGGGACCCACCGTCATCCCTAACCTCCCGTCCGAAACGGACGGGGAGTCCGCGCCGCCACCCCGGTTTCCGAGCCGCACGCGCACCCCGAGGTTCACCCTAGCCTATTTAAGGCGTCCCTCGGCCGCCCGCACCCCCCCTAAACCCTAGCCTCGCTCCCGAGCCGCCGCGTGTTCGTTTCGCCGAAACCCGCGCCGCCGCCGTCAACCTCGCCGCCGCCGCCGTCGCACTCCTCTCCGCGCTGCCGGTTTCGCGAAGGTGAGCCGCGCCCCGTCCTTGCCGCGTCGTGCCGACCCCGGTGGTGCCCTCGGCGTGCTCCGTCTCGCCCCGTAGGGCCGTGCCCGCGACCTCGTCAGCGGCGGCCATGGCGCCGCCGTCCCTGCCCGCCGCGCCGCCGCGGCCCCGCCGCTCGCCTCGCCCGCGCGCGGTCGACGATGGACTCGCGGCTCAGCGCCCGCGTGGCCGGTCCACCGCCCAGCGGCCTCCCCTGCCCCGTGCGCGCGGTCCACCGCGCACCCGTGGACCCGCCAACCGCCGGCCGCCACGTGGCCAGTCAATCTGGCCGACCAGCGCCCCCCTGCGTTTTTGCAAAAAAACCCCCTGGGTTTCTTTGAAATCAACCCGCGCTCCATTTAGTTCAAGTTTTATTTAAAATATGCACCTGCTTTTACAGTTTAGCCCCTGCACCCGTTGGTTTTTATATATTTAACCCAAATCCCTTTTTAATTCAGTTTTTAATTAGTTTTAATTACGAAAAATAGTTCAGTTTATCTACAGATTTGCCATCCAACTTGTTTTAGCCATAACTTTTGCATCGTAACTCCGATTTAGGTGATTCTGGTCGCTATAGTTTCGTTTCGTCGAGTAGAATACAGTGGTGCAGTTGCTTTCTGTTTTCGCATGCTTTGGTGTACTGTTTCTGATTAAGCTTGTTTGCTTGCATGTATTGTTCCTTTGATGATGATTGTCGCGTATAGCCAACGAGACGTTCGTGAAGGAAGAGGTTCAGGATCCCGCTGAATTCGAGCAACCCGACATCGATCAAGGCAAGTGCAGACACCGTTTGATCATTTTGAACCTACTCATTAATGTCATTTACTTTATATGCATGTGTCCAATGAATGCAAACCCTAAGGACATGATTAGCTTTACTTACTATTCCTTGTTCACCTAAGGTTATGTATATGGGTAGACTAGGCCATACTAGGTTTGCTTAGCTGCTCTACTCATCTTAAACACATGCCTAAACAAGTATTAATCTCTACTCAACTTGATGCTTAAACTGTGCTGAACCTTTGGTCACTGTGGCGATGGTGATGATGGATGCTCACGAGCATCGTGATGATGGTGGTGACAGGGGGAGCGGGTACCGTTGGTGGTCCGGTTTGCCGGGCGTACCCGTCTCTGCTCTCCGTAAGGACTTAGTCAGGGAGCGGCCCCCTGGGACTTACAGTGCAGCTCCAAGCTATATGGCTCTGGCTTGACTAATTATCAGGACCTCCGCTGGTAGGGTGTTACTTTCCGGGTAGGCGTAAGGAATATAGCTTGGGTATTCATATTAAGAGGTCGGTCAGTTCGAGGTCCCATTGCTATGGGCACGGCTGCCGCGCGCCCTGGCAAAAACTTACGAGTGGCATCCTATTAGTTGGACCCTGTGAAAGGTCTCGTAGTGAAACCCTGCCTGCTCACCTTGGTAGTGTTTTGGGGAGTCATGACCCTGGGCAAATGGTAATCACGACTTGGAGTGAACGTGCACACCTCTGCAGAGTGTAAAACTGATATATCAGCCGTGCTCACGGTCACGAGCGGCCCAGACCCTCACTTGATGAGCAAATTGGATTCACTGGATACTTGGAGATGGAGCTTGGCGAGGTTGCTACCTCGTGTTTTGGCGGAATGGCTATTCCGCGTTGGCAGGATTGCTATCCTGTGTTAATAATTAGGGTCAATCCCTGGACTTCTATAATTATTAGGATAGTCATTTAAAAGATGCTAATTACTACTTACACTAATTAAGGGTTGGGTTTATGCGACTCATAATTAGTAATAGGTTGTTCTAATAATAGTCATAATTAAAAGTGATCAACTAAAATGCTAGCGCAGTCAAACCAAGTCAGCTTTACCTTGTTTTAAGCCTTGCATGTCATTACTTTCCGTCTGTGCTTGCTGAGTTCGACATGAGCTCACCCTTGCTATAATCATTAAAGGTTGCTCGGACGATCAGGAGTACAATTGTGATTTCCCTGAGGACTACCCTGAGTCTCCCGGTTGTTAGGCTCGTGTGGTTCTGCCGTCGACCTTCCTGTGGCAAGGTGGACCTGCTGCGTCGGCGTCTAGTTTCCCTTTTATTTATGGAACATTTTAGCTTATGTTTCCCCTTCGCACTTTGATAAACATTTGGCTTGTAATAATGGTACTTTTACTCTCATTTATGTAATTCGTTTGAACACTGTGTTTTGTACCATTGATGATGTCGGTCCATGTGTGTGAATTTAAGATCCTGGCGCACATGTGATTTGGCACCCGAATGCTCTCTTACATCCGGGTGTGACAGAAACCTTCTGGAGTTTGATGCCTTCAGCGTCTGGTAGAGTTTCTTGGATGATGTTTCAGAGGTCTGCATCGAATATATAGGATGAGACAAAAATATTTGGTTATATAATATTTAAGGCATGAATTTTAATAGTAAATCTTGTTTTGTATTTTACCGTAGCGTTAGCACGGGCACTATACTAGTTAGTACGTTGTAGCACTGCACAACAGCACAAGTGGAGGGGAGCTTGATGACTATTCTAGAAAGAATACAATTGGCCGGATATCTTCCCTAATTTGCAAGAATATAGATTTTTGTGGAAAATAATACCCTTCAATAACCTCTTCAATTGGATATCCAAATGGATGTAATATGACATTATCAGTGGTCAAGATCATGTTTCAGGTACCATATCAAAATTTAAAGGATCTCTTCTGTTACTAGAAAATATACTAAGAAAGTAGTAGGGATGGCCGCATTTGCTAACACCATGAACGAATTTCCCTTAGGCCTTGTTTACTTCCACCCAAAAATCTAAAATTTTTAAAGATTTCTGATCGCATCGAATCTTTAGACGCATGCATGGAGTATTAAATGTAGACGAAAATAAAAACTAATTGCACAGTTTGGTCGAAATTGACGAGACGAATCTTTTAAGCCTAGTTAGTCCATGTTGGACAATAATTACCACAAACAAACGAAAGTGCTACAGTGTCGCGAAATTTTTCTCTTCACGAACTAAACAAGGCCTTGGGGTTCGAGAAGCTGCGACTGCGACGGCGAGGTACAGTAGTACATAGTAGCAGTTCCAGAAAGAATACAATTAGATATCTTCTCTATAAAAATTTATAGGAATAAAGATTTTAGTGGAAAAAGACCCTCAATTAGCCTTTTCAATATCTAAATATAGATATATTATCTAATCCGATTTCTCCTAGTCAAAGTTGGAGAGCTAGTATGACTCTCTTGACTAAAAATTATTGAAGAATACAAAGATATAGAAAATGGTTTTTAGTCAAATGGCTCTCCAAATCATAATTTAAATAGTCGATTTTAAATATGATTCTGAAGATACTTTAATGTTGCCTTTGTAGAGCAAAGTCAAAGACAAGTCTGACAGCCCCAACGTTCTTTTTGGAAGTGGTATTAATTTTTTTTTTGTTTTGTTTTGGGGGCCGAAGACACGTTTGGGGTGAAAGCTAAATATTGTTGTTTTGAGTCATCGTCTTATACAAGCCAAGTTAAACCGTGTTGATAATGCCCTAGTAGGTCATGGGCAATAAAAATATTTCACAAAAGGAACTATCTACTCAACAATCGAGTGCTCGACACTCGATTTTTCTCGGATCCTCCACTGTTCATCTTTCTCTCCGCCGCCGTGCCCCTTTACCCATCATGGCCACGGTGGCCTCCATCTTCCTCTCCCCCCGATCTCTGGCTTCTGCAACGACCTTTGGCCATGGCGCCCTGCTCCAGCCTGGTCTGCCGCCTCTACCGCCGCCAGGGCTCCTAACCGCATAGCCGACCTACTTTCTCTCGAGCCCTCTTCTATGCTGAATGGACTTGGAAAAGAAGAGGTGAAGGTGCCGGGGAGAGCTCGCTGAAAATTGAGTGTTGAGAGAGAAAAGGAACAACCGAGTACTATTATTTAGCAATTCTATCACGAAATAATCATGAATGTAAGATGACATACATCAGTGGTCAAAATCATGTAGTATGTTTCAGCTGGTACCATATCAACATCGATCTAGAATGAATCTCTCATGTAATTAGAAAATACTTAGAAAAAAGTAGCAGGGATGGCCCCGCATTTGTTGACACCGTGAACCGATTTCCCTTTCCAGGAAGGTAGGTGTACAGGAGTACTGTACATAGTAGAGCCTGATGGAGTGACTGTTCCAGCAAGCCGTGTGTGTGATTGTAATCGTACGATCCAATACCTCGCGCAAGAAGCCAGGAAGAGATATGTGGACTCGAAACGACGAGGGCCCATTGGATATTTTTAGGCAAGCAAGGAGCCGACCCCACCCCACCCTCCGTGGCGACCACTGGCTCCATCGATCGCGCGAACCGGACGACAATAATTGCGGGCTGGCCGTTTCCGTCCTGTCCGCATCGGGCACGTGCCACGAACCCGACGGCCGCGCGCGGGGTGCTCAGCTCACCGTTGATTTGGTTTGCCCGGTTGTGTGTGGATTGTGTGGCTCCGGTGGGCCTCCTGTTTCTCCTGAATGGCCGGCCCGCCCGCCCATGCAAACAAACGTGGGCCTCCACGAGTCGACATACACAGTTTCTTGATACTAGTGGGCCTGCTTGTTCGACACAAATTATCTTTCACGGGCTTGGTTAAATTGACTAGAATGCATAGGCCGATGGGAAAGGAGTCAAACTCGTCTCGTCGTTTGTGATGCGATGGCCGACAGTTACGCGCCGTTTGTAGTAACTATTTTCTTTTTTGGTTATGGTCGTCGGCTGTGAATTGTGATTATTTGGCGACAGTTCTCGCGTCGATAGTGACGGGATGGCGTAACTCTCTCTCTCACACACACCCGCGTGTCAAAAGCACAGGAAATCGGCCATATCGATCCCTTTAATTAACTGTAAAAAAGAAAAACTAATCTGCCATCCCGTCACAAAACGACGCAGCTTTGGCCTCGTCGAATCGAAAGAGAGAGCCGTCGTCTGTCACGTAGCCCCACGGTCATGAATTATTGGACGCCGCGGAGACCCAAGCGTGTGCCGCTGCAGCGTGCACGTAGGCGTGTAGCGCTCACGGTCACGGGCAATGCAATGAAGGCGTAGCGCTAGCTCCACAAATTGTAGAGCGACGACCGTACCCTGTTAGGAAACGAACTAGTAATGGGAGGTGGTTCTGCGTTCTTTTCAGGGAGGTTGATCGATCCATGACACAAAACCCCCGCGTCCCTCCCCTTTCACACTTAGTATAACGTGAACCTAAGATTTTGATTCGATCGATTATCATGACAAGGGGGGGAAGAGGGATGATATGAATTTGGTGTATAGTACTTACGTGTGCCCACAAACTTCATTGTCCAATTGGTATGATCCGTGGAATTCTTCTTGGATCAATATACTGTATTACAGCTCGATCCAGCTAACAAAAGTTTCCTTTTGTGTGTTAGACTTCCCTTTGCGTGCCCATCCATATATAGCACCTGCAAACTGATAAGGGGTTAAATCCACCACCTAGCTACTCAATTAATTAATGTTGGTCTTTCAACCTAACTCACTTCAATTCATCAATTAGTAGAACCATGAGTTTGCTACAATCATGAGTTTGTATAAAAATGTCGTATACGTAAGTTTGAATAAAATATATAAATCACGTAAAAAGTTGGGCCCTAGATTTAAATTTATTGCCCACCCCTTAAAACCATTTTCAAGGCCGGTCAGAGATGGAGCATTTCACGCAAAACCAATTTTAAGGCACCATATCCATACACGAAAATAGTTCCGGTTTCTTGTTTTGCTGGTCAGAAGCACTCCTCGGCCCGTTCACAGAGCTGATGGGATTGGAGAAGCCGGTGCGGGAGCCGCAACGTGGATACAAATGTCATCCTTCCAAATGATCAAAAATAGAAGTTGATTAGACCTTTGATCATGTTGCAACGAATAATAGGGACAGGAAAAATTACATTGATATCGATCTCATAGCACGATTAAAATCAGGAAGCAGGCGCTACTCTTTGACAGCGAACAGCTGCAAGAGTTACAGAAAAGGATGGTTGGCATTGAGGGCTTAAGAATTTCCCCCCACCTGGGACCATGTAGAGCTCACTCCTTGATTTTCCCTAGTGCAGTCCGTGTTGTACTTGTGGAGTTTCTAAGAGTCATCGCATTTCTTTGCAATAATACAATACAGCATGTACATGCTCAGCATTGCTTATCTGGACCATCCAAGTGTGCTCTGAGATTCGTGCTGCTGCACTTCTCTCAACTGTGTTCACACTTCTCTACACTGTTTCACACATCTCGATGCATATTCAACGGTGTAGATAAGCAATGCCCAGCATATAGACTTCAAAAAACTGCGTTCATTTCTTTGTTTCCATACGCACCAGAGTGTCAAGATTGCTAAGGTGTGCATCATATATGGTTGCTAGCTGAGATAAGATAGTTCAGCATTAAAGAATGTGATTATTACCTTAATCAATGGTTTTGTTAAGCATTTTTTATTTTGTCAAATTTAGATGGTTAAAGTTCCTTCTATCGAGATAGCAAGGTTCATTGCAGTGGAACCTACCTACTAAAGTTCAAGTCCTCGACTTATCATTAGTGCTCGCATTTTTTTGGATTTATTCTAGAATTTAACGTCATTATGCTTTCAGTGCTAGGCAACGAGACGTCTATGGTGACTTTGTTAATCTCGAGATGTGCCGGTACAATATTTTTGAAGTGTTCATGAGGAGTAGGGTTTGCGTATATATTTTCATAAAGATGAGTGTGTATTAAGCGTCTACATCTGTACTTATTTGTACTTGCATAATTTGAAAAAAAAAAGATAGCAAGAGCAGTAAAAATTGGTTGTTCAACAAGCATACAAATCAAAACTTTTCTCTTATTTTAATATTTTCATATGGCCCCTCATGTCAAACTTTGATGGATAAAGCTCGATCTATTTATGCAAGCTAGTTATGATGTAAAAAGATTTCTCCTTTTATATGCATGATTTAGGAATTGGGATTTAGTATTTTAGTGCTGCTTCTTTTCAACTAACATGCATGAGCTGGAGCCTGAGAAAAGAGGATGAAGCCTTTTTATATGCATCATGTTGTCGATCCTCTTTATTAACATATTGAAACAACATAATCACGTCATCCCTGGCAAAATATCCAGCATCCCCGGCCCGCCCCCACATTCCAGTTCCGTTCCATGCATAAATAGGAGTACAGTATAATATAACCATGAATCAAATCATAGCCAATGGGCAATTGCCCATAACCCTAACAACAACAACTACTACTACGTACGTGGCGCGGCAAACCAGCAAGGACAGGAGGCACAGGTTTCAACGGGGCGGCCGCGAGTCAGCAGGAAGGAAGTAATAACGCTGAAAAGCGCCGCCAATCAATGCCGACGCGGACCCTACCGCTACCGGCCGGCCGGCTCCTCCCCATTCCCCACGCCCACGGGAGGGAGGGCTACCTGACCTCTCTCGCTCACTCACCTGCGTGCCGATTGCAAAATTAATGGCGGCGAATGCTGCGTGCAACTGACCCGACCCGACCGGCCGCGGATGACCGCTACTCGTAGCTGCACCGAGCAATCCGAGACCCGAGGAGCAATCCGATCCGTACTTGGCTCTGGCTGCGTGGACACGCATGGAACTGGAAGCCGGCCGCGCGTCAAAACTGAAAGGCTGCTGCTTCATGCATGGCCTTAATTTGTTACTACGCTCAGTTGAGATACCGGCACGGCAGCTCCAGCTATCTTGAGAGTTGCCTCTCTCTCGGCCTGTCCTGCACCAGCCACACCACACGGCACCCCACAGCCAGTAGAAATTGATCGAGACGACGACGACGACAACAACAACAGTCACCAGCACGCCGCGGCCGCGCGCGTCGCAATCCGGTTGGGTTTCAGGCGTCATAACTCTAAGCAGTGGAGCTGCAGGTGGGGATCGGCCGGGCCGGTGCAGTGGTGCGGCTGGCCTGGAGCGATCCTTGACCGACCCACCGACGATCGACCCCTGCTGTTGCTCCGCGTCATTCCTAACGCGCGCCCCAACTGCATCCCTTGGCCGCGGCCGGACCAAAGCTAGGTACATGTATGCATGTATAAAGCCATGCCGCGCCGATCGATGCAGCGTGCATGACCGCTTAAGGGACACAAACTGTCCTGTCCTGTCCTGTCCACAGTACGTCCACACACGCCTTCATTTCATCGGCTGCCTCACGGACGACCGAGTCTACAAAAAGCACAACATAGGCAGGAGTAGGGGCAGCCGTGAGCTGAGCTGAGGGAACGACACGTACGACGGCAGAGTCGTTGCTAGCCGGCCGGCCGCCGGAGCTAGATCTCCACCAGCATCTCGATCGCCGACGACGACATGGGTGCCGCGCTCTTGGCTTCTTGGCCATGGGACAACCTCGGCTTCTACAAGGTACGTACGTACGTACGTACGATATATACGACGCCAAGCATGCACCTAGCAAGCTAGCTCTTGGGGGGGATGATCGACATCGATTCGCTTTGTTGCTTAATAAAACCTCTTTGCATGCATGCATGCAGTACGTCCTGTACGGCCCGCTGGTGGGCAAGGCGGTGGCGTCACGGGCGTGGGAGGCGGCGAGCCCCGACCGCTGGATCCTCGTCCTCCTCCTCCTCTTCGGCCTCCGTGCACTCACCTACCAGCTCTGGAGCTCCTTCAGCAACATGCTCTTCGCCACGCGCCGCCGCCGCGTCGTCCGCCACGGCGTCGACTTCCACCAGATCGACAAGGAGTGGGACTGGTATGTCGTCGTAGCCATCGATCGGAACATCTATCTATCTTGCCATCTTGGCTAACTAGCTAGCTCTTGATGATCGATCCATACTGTAATAATCAATCAACGCACGCCGGCCGTGCATGCATATGCAGGGACAACTTCCTGATCCTGCACGTCCTGATGGCGGCCACGGCGGTGTACGCGTTCCCGTCGCTGCGCCACCTCCCGCTCTGGCCGGACGACGCCCGTGGCCTCGCCGTGGCGGTCCTCGTGCACGCCGCGGCCACCGAGCCCCTGGCGTACTTGGCGCACAGGGCGTTCCACCACGGGGCCAGCGGCCGCCTCTACGCCCGCTACCACGCGCTGCACCACTCCACACCGGTGCCGCAGCCCTTCACGGCGGGCCTCGCCACGCCGCTGGAGCACATGGCGCTGGGCGCGCTCATGGCGCTGCCCCTCGCGGCCGCGTGCGCCGCCGGCTCGGGATCCGTCGCGCTCGCCTTCGCCTACGTGCTCGGCTTCGACTTCCTCCGCGCCATGGGACACTGCAACGTCGAGGTCGTCCCCAGCTCGCTCTTCCGGGCGGTCCCGGTCCTCAGATACCTTATCTACACCCCGACGTACGTGTGTTAATTGCCTCTCATGCATCTCTCTCACTCCCGGCTCGATCCATCGCTTATTTTTTATTTTTTTTCCTTATTATTACAGTCGTATACGTCCTCAGTTCACGACGATTTGACTGCCCCCGCCTCGTAGGACGTAGGTTCATTTGATGATCATGACTGCTAACCGTGTGTGTGTGTGTGTGTGTGTGTGTGTGTGTGTGTGTGTGTGTGTGTGTGTGTGTGTGTGTGTGTGTGTGTGTGTGTGTGTGTGTGTGTACATACAAAAATATGTGTATCGATGATCTTTAGATGATAAAGAGAGGAAACAACAAAAATATCTTGATAGCGATGGAACTAGAAATGTGTATGCGCCACGCCTATATATGCATGACCTACGAAAAGATGCATGGTGTCACTAGCTGATTCGTACATCCAACAGAACTGTGCACGCGGTAGTCAAGGCAGGGAGTTTTTGCCCTATCATCTTTGTCTTCTCCAAACTCTCGACCTTTTGCTAGGTGTGCTAGTAATTAAGTAAATTGTTCTTAGTCTGATTGCTGTATCACATTTCGAGCTGTCTACGGCGCCTATTTGAAACATGAACGTGTACCGGACAAGCAGTTGCAGTGTTGTATGCATCTCGCTTTTATGGCTTGTGTGTTGTGGCGCACCAGCTTTCCTTCTAACAACCACCTTATTACCCTTATAATACCCGTCGTTGCTTGCTTCGTACTACTATCCTACGGCGTAGCAGTACAGTATCCCTCTAGAATCACGTGCTGAATGATGACTGGATGCTTTTTAACGACGTGATTCTGTGCCCAGGTGCTTCTGGCCAGATCAGAGAGGTGTCGTACGCACGTATAGTAGGTGCTGATGCATGCTGGCCCTTTTTTCTCTTGATGCTGCAGGTACCACGCGATCCACCACACCAAGAAGGAGGCCAATTTCTGTCTCTTCATGCCGCTGTTTGATCTGCTGGGTGGCACCATTGATCAGCAGTCGTGGGACATGCACAAGAAGATGAGCGCAGGTACACACACGTCTGGCTAGTTTTTGCTTATATAACATCCTTTTGGTTGTCAAATCTACGTTTATTATGGTGGTCCACGACATGCCAGCTACGTATATGGGTTCAAGAGATGACCTCCCGTGATATATATAGTCTGATACTCCTAATTAAGTAGTCCTAACTTTTTTTTTTAGAAAAGGAAGTAGTCCTAACTAGATGAGTAGACAGCCCAACTAGCCTGCTAGCTAGCTTCTAGCTTTAATCAATAAAATGCACTGGACCGGTACATGTATCTAACTGCATGCCCTCAACAATAATAAGCCCGAACACAACTACGACACGTTAAGCTGTTTGTAAGATTGATCAGTAGCTAGTGGTTAGTGGTACCTATCTACTAATTTATTTGCATTGCATGCAATTATTAAACATGAATGCCGCAACCCTAGTAGTACATTATCTTACTGCTATAGCTAGGAACAGAATCGAAGATGTATTGAATAAGTGAAAACTATAAAAATTCTAAAACATGGAAATTGATACTCTGAGAGGTTTGGAATGGAGGAAAAGAAATACAGGAACATGAGCACATAGCAAGAGCGAAAACAAAAATTCCTTCCCTTAGGTTGAAACGATGGTTTTAGTCTCCACTAATATGGTTTCCTTTCAACAAAAATTAACTCACCGTTCCTTTGTTCCAAACACTATGATGTACTAATTCCTTTTCTTTGGAAATTATTGTTTCAGAATTCCTTTGAAAGTTGTTTGACCAAACAGTAAATTACCTACTTGCCCTAAATCCAGTCCACTTGTGTAGTCATCCAGAAAAGATACCACAACAAGACAGGCAGTTAATAGATCGAATAGGACGTACTGCTGATTATTTTTGTTTCACATTAATTATTAGCAGAAGGTTCTAATTCGAGCTGGGAACACATATGGTTTCTAGAAATGGAATTAACCCAAGGCCCCAATAAGCTCATCTAGCTCCTCATAATTGATCGACACAACCCCTCAGCAATTCGTCGCCGGAGAAATTAAAAAAAAAACACTCGATATGACCAATTCATTTCTGTGGAGGACAGCGCATGCATGCCCAGATCGAAATAGGACATGATGCAGCGCCGAGACGGACACCTCACGGCCGGCCGCGGCCGGCGAAGAGATGAGCTCACTGTCAGTCGAAATCCCCGGTCAGCATCCGGCGGATGGGAGTGCGAGATGCCATCAGCCGCAATGAAGGCGCTAGCCTGGTGATTGGCGCGTACGTCGCCCTCGTTCCTCGCCGTCGCCGTCGCCACCCGTCCGTCTCTGAACCTCAACCTGGTATGGCCGAGTAGGAGGAGCGTAGGCGGTTGGGAACGGCCGGGCCCGGCGATCGCCGGCCGACGTGGCCCGATAGCGAGATCGATCAAACTGCACAGACAACCGCCGGGGCCAGCGGCGTCGTCCAGGTGTCGCCGGCCTAGCGCTAGCTGCGGGTCTGGCATGGCGATCGCGAGGTCGCCCGTCGCCGCCACCAGTAGGTGGGATGTCACTCACAACAGAATCGATCGGCAACGCTAGCTAGCGCTCCCCTGCTCTGCTCTGGCCGCTGCTGATATCCGTCCCGACGCCGACGCTTGTCGATCTGCTCTGATGCGACTCCTCGCTCGATGGAGCAGGTGTGGACGAGGTGCCGGACTTCGTGTTCCTGGCGCACGTGGTGGACGTGATGCAGTCGCTGCACGTGCCCTTCGTCCTGCGGACCTTCGCCTCCACGCCCTTCTCCGTGCAGCTCTTCCTGCTACCCATGTGGCCCTTCGCCTTCCTCGTCATGCTCGCCATGTGGGTCTGGTCCAAGACCTTCGTCATCTCCTGCTACAACCTCCGCGGACGGCTGCACCAGATTTGGGCCGTCCCCAGATACGGCTTCCAGGTCCGTGTTGTCTAATTGTCTTGTGTCTCATGTCATGTCATGATGGGGTGTGTGTGTGTGTGTGTTTTATCTTAATTTGCATATATTATTGCCTGCAGTACTTCTTGCCGTTTGCCAAGGACGGCATCAACAAGCAGATCGAGCTCGCCATCCTCAGGGCGGACAAGATGGGCGTCAAGGTCCTCAGCCTTGCAGCCCTAAACAAGGTAAATCAACGGAGCCTGAATCAGAATCAGCTAGCTGAACGGGGCTTGCCAATCTAATTAAGACATGGGATCGTGCATGGCCTTGTGCAGAACGAGGCGCTGAACGGCGGCGGCACGCTGTTCGTGAACAAGCACCCTGACCTGCGCGTGCGCGTCGTCCACGGCAACACGCTGACGGCGGCGGTGATCCTGAACGAGATCCCCAAGGGCACGACGGAGGTGTTCCTGACGGGCGCCACGTCCAAGCTCGGCAGGGCCATCGCGCTCTACCTGTGCAAGAAGAGGGTCCGCGTCATGGTATTTACGCATCCAGACCTGCCCTGCCCTGCCCCTGGTGTACACGCATCTCAACTATATATATATATATATATATATATATATATATATATATATATATATATATATATATATATATATATATATATATATATATATATATATATATATATATATATATATATATATATATATATATATATATATATATATATATATATATATATATATATATATATATATATATATATATATATATATATATATATATATATATATATATATATATATATATATATATATATATATATATATATATATATATATATATATATATATATATACTTTAATGAATGAATGAATTGCAGATGATGACCCTGTCGACGGAGCGGTTCCAGAAGATCCAGAAGGAGGCTCCGGCGGAGTTCCAGCAGTACCTGGTGCAGGTGACCAAGTACCGGGCGGCGCAGCACTGCAGGACGTGGATCGTGGGCAAGTGGCTGTCGCCGCGGGAGCAGCGGTGGGCGCCGCCGGGCACGCACTTCCACCAGTTCGTGGTGCCGCCCATCATCGGCTTCCGCAGGGACTGCACCTACGGCAAGCTCGCCGCCATGCGCCTCCCCAAGGACGTGCAGGGCCTGGGCGCCTGCGAGTACTCGCTCGAGCGCGGGGTGGTGCACGCGTGCCACGCCGGCGGCGTCGTCCACTTCCTCGAGGGCTACACGCACCACGAGGTGGGCGCCATCGACGTCCACCGCATCGACGTCGTCTGGGAGGCCGCGCTCAAGCACGGACTCCGGCCCGCATGATCCGTTTCCTGGGGGCCCGGCTCGACCGCCCTCTGTTGTAGTACGAACCAGGCCGATCGAAACGCACGGGCCTGGCTTTGTCACCTTCCTTCCCTTTGTTTTCCTTCCAAGTTCATCATTAGTTGGGTGTGAATTGGTGGTTCCTGGATATTCAATTTTCTTTTCTTTCTCTCTTCTTCCATCCACAATATGTATACTGTGAACTATACAATATATATATACACCATATACAAGAGATAAATTAAAGGATGTAATGAGAGAAAATACAAGGGCATATATATATATATATATATATATATATATATATATATATATATATATATATATATATATATATATATATATATATATATATATAAAATGTTGAAAGCACGCGGAAATATCGATATCTATATTCTCTCCACTAACCCTTCTATATATATTCTCTCCAGTAATGTGTTGCCCGGCAAATGGCCGGCCACAGAGCACACGAATCATCTATCCCACTGGATCCTCTCTATGCTCCTTGTGCATCCATCCCTCTCTAAGAGCAAGGTCAATAATAGAGCCTAGTACTTGGCTATAAGCCAAGTGATTAGAATCAAATTATACAATAAGTTGTCTCATATTTGTCTCTAAAACACATTCTCTTTCCTATTTCTTCTCACAACACTTGCTATTTTGGCCCATTACTACCTATGCATCCGTGTCCAGCTTGGTGCTTACATAAGAGTCAAGCTATCATCTCTCTCCTCTTTTTTCTCCTCCACATCAGCATTAGCTTGGCTATAAACTCATTATTGTACCTGCTCTAAGAAATGTGCACAACTATGACAAAAATTTATATTTTGAAATGGATCATTGGTGAGTGGCCTCGAGCGCTGACTATTACTCCCTCTCGCCCTGCTCATATGCGAAGCAAAATATCATCAAGAGACAAATATCATCACAAAACACTGGCGCCCCCCTCGCCCTACTCATATATGTGATGCTCTGTTTTAAAACTATAATGAATATCACTTTGTCATTAAACCAATGATTACAAGTTTGATATATACCATATCAACATCTGAGGTTGTTTATAAAATTTTAAATTTTAGATTTTAAATCCGTGAACTTAAAAAAATATTTTGAAACTCTAAGTAGTTTTTAAGAAAACATATCTCAATTTACAAAGTTATATATTGCATGAAGGGCTAGTAATTTGATGTAAAGTTTGTCTTCATCTAATTTTATATGAAAGAGCTATGGATTATATTTATATCAAAAAATGGTACAAAGAAAAAAAAACATGCACCACAGGGTGCTCGAACCAAGCAATACGTGCAAGTGCAAAGCACAGGGGACGGACAGGGCTCGCGCGGGATTTTTGGATTGGAGGCGGGAGTGCGTGGCGCAGCCAAGCCAGTGCTTAAGCGCCATGTGGCCGTGGGCCCAAGTGTCATAGTGTGTGAAAGAGGAAGAGAGAGGTGGCAGCAGGAATTTTGGAAGACCGTTGTTGAGGCCTTGTTTAGCCGTCACATCGAATCTTGCAGTATATACATAAAACATTTGATATAGATAAAAATAACTAATTACACAATTTGCTAATAATTTGTGAGAACGAATTTTTTGAGCCTAATTAGTTTATAATTGAACAATAATTGCCAAATACAAACAAAAATGTTACAGTAAGATAAAATTTTATCTTTTGCTTTGCACGCTCGGTGTTGTTTTTTCTTTCCTATCTGCTATATCAGTTTGGGCAGGGTGCCAACCCAACTTTGCCATGAACCTAGCTAGACCACGTAAAACCCAACGGCAGGGAGCCAGAGCGTGCATCTTCTCTGACAATGACGTGAGCTGCAGTTGCTACCACTGTAGATTGTTAGTACTGATGTTATCCCTGTTGAGCTCATGTTCATCCAGCTATCTTGGAAATGAAACCATGTACTTAATTTGGTGCTTAGTGGTTGTGGGGGTATAAACCCCTATACCCTTACGGCTAGACTTCGGCCAGAAAGCTTGGCCCATTACGAGACGAGTTCAAGGCTTTATCCGACAACCTGGAGTTTCGCACAAGGAAACAAGATGGGGAGATCAAGCAGGATTCTAGTCGGTTAGAATAGGAATTGATATCGAATTATCCATGTCAATTGTAACCGACTAGAATTAGTTTCCAGATCTGTAACCCTGCCCTCCAGACTATATAAGGAGGGGCAAGGGACCCCCCCTACGACATACGATTCTCTCAACACAAATCAATACAACCAGACGCAGGACGTAGGTATTACGCCAACTCGGCGGCCGAACCTGGATAAAAAGCTTGTCCGTGTCTTGCGTCACCATCGAGTTCGTAGTTTGCGCACCGTCTACCGATAAACTACTACCGTGAGTATACCCCAAGGTAGACTGCCGACTAGCTTTCGTCGACAGTGGCGCGCCAGGTAGGGGGTGTGCGTGCAACTTTTCCGGCGAACAAGATGGTCACGATCCCAGCTTCCGCGACCGTGCCCGAAGGCCTCACGTTCACCGTCGGCCAGATCACGTGGACGACGTGCAGCGGCGGCCTCACGACCACGGTTTCGAAAGAGATCCAGATCCAATCTGAGATCACGCCGTCTCCGACCACACGCGTGACGGCACCAAGCGCCCGACCACCGTTCCCACTCTACAAGGGAAAGAAGATCGACTGCTCGGACCTTCTCCAAGCGCTTGATCGCGCTGACTCCAAGCTACTCGAAGTTTCCCAACTAATAGACGGAGTTCTGCGTCGGCCCGACCAAGCTGCTCCAGCGGATTTTTTCAAATCCCGCCGGCCAACTCGTGTCGCCACACACGAACGGCTGGGAACGTCTCTGACGATAACCTCAACACCCTCAGGACGATCCGTCGAGCTCAAGAAGGAAGACTATCCTTGCGGCCTGAACAACTCGGCCTCTGTTTACTCACAGCACACCCAATCCGTTTTCAGCAAGGCGGGTTGGTCGCCGACAAGGAACAATCGTCACTACGTCAACATGGTGACAATCCGAGAACTACGGGACGGCCAGGTTTCCAGCACCAACTCAAGCACCGGTTCCGTCCCCACCGAGGTTATAAACACCGAAGACGAGGACTACGACTTGGATTTTCCTTCACACCCTCCGGGTTTCAACCGATTCCCGATATTCCCCCCCCCCCGGCGAGGGGATATTGTGTTCAATGTCAGCGCCGACGAACCGGTCGTTGATGGAGAAACAGATGACCAGAGGCAACTCCGCGAACAGCGTAACGCCGATCGCGCCCGACGACGCGCAGACGAGCAACAACAAATGCCACCAAATAATCTCAACGATGCCTTTGACATGGTCGGGGACCAGCCAGTCTACAAAACGCCAAGCGCCAACGTGGCTGTCGCCATGGCTAACCTAGATCGGCTTCCTGATACCCCCGAATGCCAGGGAGTCCGGACCAGCATCCGAGCACACCTGATCGCTGCAATGGGACAGACAGCCACTCTGCTCAAGAGAGTCCAGGACGTCTCTTATACGGAAGCCGCCTCCGACCAGACTAATCGAAGCCGGGCCTCACCCAGCAGGCGTCACCGCAGCCGCTCCCCCGACAACCGTCGAGGGGACTCACGGCGCGACGATGGTGGTCGGGACGCCGACGGTCACCGCAAGCAGAACCGCGTACGTGGCCAAGAAGTAAATCAGCACAGGGATCTCCGCCACAACATCCCTCCCAAAGATGCCCGGGACCGCATCAACAGGCGCGCCGCAGAGAGAGCAGTCCACGAAAACCTGCGCCGCATCGAGTACGATGCAACGCACGGTCCTCCGGGCCTAAGACAGTTCTCCTCACACCTCCGCCAGGTCGTGTGGCCCCGCAATTTCAAGCTCGAAAAACTTAAAAAATACGACGGCAAGGAAAATCCAGAGAACTGGATCACCCTCTATGAAATCGCCGTCCGATCAGCGGCAGGGGATGAGCACGTCATGGCTAACTACTTCCCCGTAGTCCTCGACCAGGCTGGTCATCAGTGGCTTCTCGGCTTGCCCGAGGACTCCTTCGACTCTTGGGAAGAGCTACGCCAGGCTTTCATCGACAACTTCATCGCCACATGCGAGCAGCCTGGAAACAAGTATGACCTTGAAAGGATAAGGGACAGGAAGAACGAACCTCTGCGCGATTACATCCGACGATTCTCGGATATGCGCCTCAAAATCCCGAAGATTTCCCATGACGAGGCCATCTCAGCCTTCATCAAGGGCCTGCGTTTCCACGAAGCGCTGAGGAACAAGCTGTTGCGTAAACGTCCAACAACGGTAGCAGAGCTCCTCGCCACGGCCAAAAATTACGCCGATGCCAATGACGCAGAAAAACTAATCCGAGACGATGCGAGAGGTCCCGACCAGCCTCCCCGGCGAGATGACGGTCGTGGTCGCTACGACAGTAGAAACCACCGCCGCTCCGACAACCGCGATCACCGAGAGGGTTGGGATCGGCGGCGCGACAGCCGCGACGACTTCAGAGGAAAGCGCCCTCGCGACTACGACCACGAAGTAAATACGGTCAAACGTCCCAATGGACGACGGGACTACCAAGAAGACTACAACAAAACGTTGAAGGGACCATGCCAACTACATCCAAAGTCCAATCATACCATGGAAGAGTGCCGCGTCCTCAAAAGTATCTATACACGGCGGGCCGCCCAAGACGACTCCGCCAAGAAAAATAACAAGCGTGACGGGCATGACCACGAAGATGAGGACGAGGACCAAGATAGGGACCCCCGACACCAGTACGTCAGCCCCACTGACGTGGTCCACTCCATTTTCGGGGGCAAGGTCTCCATTGAATCTAAGCGAGAAAGAAAGCTGTTAAAGAGAGCTTGCCTCAACATAGACAGCACAGACGGGCTGATCACAGACCCAAAATTCCCCCCGTGGTCCCACAGGGAGATCTCGTTCAGCAGGAAGGACCAGTGGGCCGCTATCCCAGAGCCGGGTCGTTTTCCCCTGATTCTGGACCTTTGCATCAACAGAATCAGATTCGAGCGCGTGCTCGTGGACGGGGGAAGCTCCATTGACATCCTCTTTCGCAACAGCCTGCCCGCCCTCAAGATATCTCCTGCACAACTAAAACCTTACGACGCCCAATTCTGGGGGGTTTTGCCAGGTCAAAGTTCAGTGCCTCTCGGACAGATAACATTGCCTGTCCAATTCGGCACACCCGACCACTTCCGGACGGAGTTCATCAACTTCGTAGTCGCGGATTTCGACGGGACCTATCACGCCATACTGGGCCGACCATCGCTGACAAAGTTCATGGCAGTCCCGCACTACTCATACCTAGTCCTTAAGATGCCCACGGAGAAGGGTGTCCTAACCGTCAGAGGCAACGTCTACACTGCGTACACCTGCGAAGAAGAAAGCTTCAAGATCACCGAGGCAATCGACCTCTCAATCCGCACGGCAGAAACAGCAAACCAAGCCGCACAGCTGCCTCCCGACCAGCTCCGACTACCCGAACAGGCGACAGCCAGGAAGAACTCAAAATCCAAGGAGTACAAAGAAGTGCAGCTGGTCGAAGGCAGCCCCGAGAAGACAGCCCTCATCGGGGCCAACCTGGATCCAAAATAGGAAGACGCGCTCGTCAGGTTTCTAAGGGACAACGTGAGCGTTTTCGCATGGAAACCCGCAGACATGCCCGGTGTCCCACGAAACCTGATCGAGCACTCCTTAAATGTCTCGAAGACCGCAAGACCAATCAAGCAAAAACTGCGACGGTTCGCTCGTGACAAAAGGGAGGCTATTAGGACAGAAATAACACAGCTTCTAGCAGCCGGATTCATAAAAGAAGTGTATCACCCCGATTGGCTCGCCAATCCGGTTCTTGTACGCAAAAAGAATAATGAATGGAGAATGTGCGTTGATTACACTGATCTCAATAAACACTGTCCTAAAGATCCTTTTGGTCTCCCTCGCATCGACGAGGTGGTCGACTCAACGGTCGGATGCGAACTCCTCTCCTTTCTAGACTGCTACTCTGGTTATCACCAGATCTCGCTAAAGGAAGAAGATCAGATCAAAACGTCTTTTATTACACCTTACGGCGCATACTGCTACACGACCATGTCTTTCGGACTCAAAAACGCCGGAGCCACTTATCAACGGGCCATCCAGCAATGCCTCCACGACGAGATTCGCGATGACCTCGTCGAGGCCTATGTAGACGACGTGGTCGTAAAAACAAGGGACGCGAGCACCCTAATCGACAACTTAGACCGAACTTTCAAGGCGCTCAATAGGTACAAGTGGAAGCTCAACCCCAAGAAGTGCATTTTCGGCGTTCCTTCCGATCTACTGCTCGACAACGTCGTCAGTCGCGACGGCATACGACCAAACCCTTCAAAAGTCAAAGTCGTACTCGACATGCGACCACCGAAGAACGTCAAGGATATTCAGAAGCTAACCGGATGTATGGCCGCCCTTAGTCGTTTCATCTCAAGGCTGGGAGAAAAAGGCCTCCCTTTCTTCAAACTATTGAAAGCGTCAGAAAAATTTTCTTGGACAGAGGAAGCCGACGCTGCGTTCACTCAGCTTAAGACCTTCCTCACTTCACCACCTGTCCTCACAGCGCCTCAGCCCAATGAAGACCTACTTCTTTACATTGCTGCAACCGACAGGGTTGTTTCCACGGCAATAGTGGTCGAGCGAGATGAACCAGGTCACGCCTACAAGGTCCAGAGACCCGTTTACTTCATAAGTGAAGTCTTAAACGAGTCCAAGGCCAGGTATCCACAAATACAGAAGCTTATATACGCCATTCTGATAACGTCAAGAAAGCTGAAGCACTACTTCGACGGCCATCGAGTCCTGGTGACAACCAGTTTCCCTCTCGGGGACATCCTGCGCAATAAAGACGCCAATGGCAGAATCGTGAAATGGGCGATGGAATTGTGCCCATTTTCCCTGGAGTTCCAGAGCCGAACTACGGTCAAGTCTCAGGCCCTGGTCGATTTCATTGCTGAATGGACGGATCTCAATGAGCCTCCCGTTCCCGATGTCTCAGACCACTGGACAATGTTCTTTGACGGGTCCTTGAACATCAACGGTGCCGGCGCTGGGATACTGTTCGTATCACCCAACAAGGACAAACTGCGTTACGTCCTTCGGATCCTTTTTCCGGCGTCAAACAACGTCGCCGAATACGAAGCATGCTTGCATGGCATAAGACTAGCCGTTGAGCTGGGAATCAAGCGACTCTATGTCTATGGCGACTCCGCTTTGGTCATCAACCAGCTCAACAAGGAGTGGGACGCAACCCACGAGAAGATGGATCTCTACTGCAAAGAAATTCGCAAATGGGAAACCAACTTCTACGGCATAGAGTACATCCACGTGGTCCGGGATAAGAACCAAGTAGCAGATGCGTTGTCGAAGTTAGGCTCATCTCGGGCCCAGATCCCACGGGGTATTTTCGTCCAGGACATCCACGAGCCGAGCGTAGGCTCCTCCCTGGTCGACAAGCAACCCACCGAGGCAATGCTCATAGACGACGCCACTCCGACAACCGGTGGGCGTGACTGGCGTACCCCGTTCATCAAATACATATCGGACGGGACAGGCCTTCAGGACAAAACACAGAACGAGCGCCTCATTCGACGATCAAAGAACTACATCCTGGTCGACGGCAAACTCATGCGGAAAAACGCAAGCTCCGAAGTACTGCTCAAGAGCATACCCCAAGATGATGGTATCAAGCTCTTAGAGGACATACATGCTGGATCCTGCGGCAATCACGCCGCATCCAGAACGCTGGTCGGAAAGGCTTTCCGAGCAGGTTTTTATTGGCCAACCGCGGTCGGCGACGCAGAAAAACTGGTTCGACATTGCGAAGGATGTCAGTTTTTCGCTAAGAGGACCCACGTACCTGCCCACGAAATTCAAAACATCCCGTCGTCTTGGCCCTTTGCTTGCTGGGGGCTCGACATGATCGGGCCATTTAAACCAGCCCCGGGCAATTTCAAGTTTGTTTTCGTGTTAATCGACAAGTTCTCCAAGTGGATTGAATACATGCCTCTGGTCAAGGCAACCTCCGAGAAGGCTGTGGAGTTCCTCAATCAAATCATACACAGATTCGGCATCCCGAACAGCATAATCACCGACCTGGGCACTCAGTTTACTGGCACCACTTTTTGGGACTTCTGCGATGACAGAGGCATAGTCATAAAATACGTGTCAGTGGCACACCCACGTGCCAACGGTCAAGTTGAACGTGCTAACGGAATGATCGTTGACGCCCTAAAGAAAAGGTTGTACACCGAAAACGACAGAGCACCCGGTCGATGGATGAAAGAATTGCCGGCAGTGGTCTGGGGCCTCCGAACTCAGACCAGTCGAAACACAGGGGTGTCTCCCTACTTCATGGTGTACGGTGCAGAGGCGGTCCTGCCGTCTGACATACACTTCGGATCTCCTAGAATCGAACACTTCGACCAGGCGACCGCTGACAACGCCACAGAACTCGAAATCAATTGCATGGAGGAAAAGCGTTTAGATTCTTGTCTCCGAACAGCAAAATATCTCGCGGCAATCAGGCGATACTACAACAGGAACGTCAAGGACCGTTCCTTCGTGGTCGGCGATCTGGTACTTCGATGGAAAACAAGCCAGGAGGGAATGCACAAGCTATCCACTCCCTGGGAAGGACCCTTCATGGTGACCGAGGTCACACGACCTACGTCCTACAGATTGGCATACCCAGACGGAACACGAGTGCCTAACTCTTGGCACATAGACAAACTGCGACGTTTCTATCCATAAAGTTTTAATAACTTTCCTTTGTAAGTATCTTATAATTGTTGATAATGAAATTCTCTATTTTTTGCCTATACCTTGTCGCACACAGCACTCGGCAAAACGCCTGCAATGGATGCTCTTAACGACTACCAAGACGAATACGGTGACACGTCACTCAGATATTCTTACAGCGCTCAAAACAACAGTCATGACAAAAAGCAAACTTTATTACAAACTTTACATACAAAGTTTACAACAAATACCCTGACGGGCAGACACTAGTCTATTCCTACAGACTACTCTATTGGCCTAGCTGCTCGGCCTGATCACCCGCCTGGCCCTGCTGCCCGGACGAAGGGGTCGGGGCCACCGGCGCCTGGCTGGTCGAGACCGCAGGCGTCGACCGCCCATCTCCCGCAACGGACGCGCCCGACAACTCCCTGGCCGACTTATCTGAACTCGGCTGGTCTGGGGGAGTGGCCGTTCCGCACAGATTGATGTCGCCGATCACTGTCGACGACAAGTCCAGCAGACTACCCCGAAGCTCGTCCGCTTCCTGTGGGCCGACCTCCTTCGGGTACCCTTTCTCCAGCCTGCTCAAGTCGACCAGTGGGTAGTGGGCGCGCACCATGCTGAGGACGTGCGCGCCGGCAAACTCCCCGGCGTCCTTCATGAACTGCTGGAACCAGTTCCACGCCCGTTGCGCCTTCTCGACCGGGGTCAACTGCGGCGCGCGGGGCTGGCTCTCCGGGAGCTCGGGACTGATCAGGTCTAGGACTGGGGACACTCCTTTCCAGATCCTGCAACAGTTGACCTTCCAGGAGTCCCGGTCCTTGATCAGATCATCCAGGTGCTTCTTGGCGTTCACCTTGAGCACTGGAAATGAAACAAAGCGTTATTTTCGGCATACCAAACAAACAAAGGGGCGACAAGCAGCAGCTAACAAGGCGGCACCCATTACCAGATAATTCCCGGTCCTTTCGACCCAATTCCTCTCCCGCTCGCCGCCCGGACTCCAGCGCACCGGCGAGCTATTGGCTGAGCTGCTCCTTCTCTTGTCGGAGGCGCGCCACCTCCTCCTCTAAGTCTGCGTGAATCATAAACTGGTCAGTAAAGCAAACTACACAAGTACGCAAAGCTGCTCGGAGCGTGTGACTAACCTTCTCGCTGCCGGTACTGGTCGGCCAAGCGACGAGTGAGGTCGAGACGACGCTCCTCTTGGGCACTCATCTCGGCCACCTTCTCCCCGACTTCCGACCGCAGCCGGTCTACCTCCGCGGCAAGGGCCTTGTTCTCGGCCACGATGCCTTCTATCTGGTCAAAGCACCGTTTCCGGTACTTTGCCGTTTTCATCGCGCCCTACAAAGCGAGCATATAACGACCATGCAAGACAAGGCATAGAATGTACAGCAGTACAAAAAGTCGCTTACCTTGACTTCGTCGACGAGGCGCTTGGCCGCGCGCTCCACCCTGGCGGCCTCCTCGGTCTCGGCGAGCTCCTCATGCCCGATAAAGTGATCCCCGCGTTGGCGCCACACATACACGTGTTGGCGGCCATCACGGGGACGACCCTCAATCTCTTCCACCTCGTCATCGGAGGCCGCCCGGGTTTCCTCCTCCTGCGCTGCGTCACCCCCGGTGGTGGTCCCAGGCATTACTGGCCTTCGGACCAGACCTGCGGAGCCTGCAGCCGAAGAGGTTCCTGCTCGGGGCGGCGTGGGGACTTCACTCCCCCCGGCAGGAGGAGGGGTCGGGGATCTTCCCTCCTCTTCTGCGGAGCCAGCTGGGGGAGCCTCTTCAGCCCTGGTCGGGCTGCCTGTCGTAGTCGGTGCCGCGGTCGGGAGCCCCTCGGTGCTCCCAGGCGCGGCTGCAGCTGTAGGCTGCTCTGTGGTCTGGGGGGCCGTATCTTCAGCAGCGCGGACAGGCTCGCCCGTCCCCTGGCTGGCAGCCTGGCCGGGGTCGACATCCGACGCCACACTACAGGAACAAAAGTGTAATTTAAAAAAAAAGCAAAGAGGAGTCCAAAATACGTAAGTCGAACACTTACAGGTCTGATCGACGGTGGGTCGCGGTGAACCTCCTCCTCGCCCGGCCGGTCGGCACCTGCGCCCCCATCTCGACAACTTGCGGTGCAGGGGGGTCGCTGGCCACTCGATCAGTAGCGGCCGGCGCATTATCTGGGCGGCTCCGAGGCCGTCGGACTAACGACGGCGCAGCCTCCTCGTCGTCGTCGTCGTCATCAACGATCCGCACGAGCCGACGACGCTTCGGCGCTTGGCTGCTCTCCACCGGTAGACCTGCCGGCAACATCGGTGTCGGCAAGGGATCTGCCGGCAATGGCCTTTTCCCCGCTACCCTCTCCTCGGTGGTCGGGACGGGGCGGGCTTGTTCCTCCTCACTGCTGGTGTAACGAGTACACCTAGCAGTATTGCCTTCTGGCAAGTCTTCTCCCGCAGGATCCTCCATCCCCGGTGCCAGTGATACATACACTGTGCACCGGTCGACATCGCCGATCTGCAAAAGCAACAAAGATGAGTCAGCTACAGACGATATACGAATGCTAAAACAAAATACTCTGCAACATACCTTTGGTGCTGGTCGGCCTAACTTGAAGGCTTGCACCCGATCACTGCCGCGGATGAAGCCTCCGTCCGCAAAGTTGAACAGCTCGTTCAACAGCCGTTGTACCTCCGCCTTCTCCAAGATCTCCGGTCGCATCCTGGTCGGGTCCACGCTTCCGGAATACTCGTACGCCGAGTGCACCCTCTTCTGGCAGGGCATCACCCGACGACAAATGAAGTTGCCGACCACGCCAAGCCCATCCAGGCGCGACCAGTCGATCAGCTTCATCAGATCCGCCACTTGACCGTCGAACTCCGGGCGGTCGGTCCAGCTTACCCTCTTCTCGGGAATGTACCCCACGTCGCAGAACGTGGAGCTGCCCGGTTCCTCCCTGACGTAGAACCACTTCCTATACCATTCGGTCAAGGAAGTGTTCCATGGACAGTGCAGGTAGTGATTCTTCATTCCATCACAAAGGTTGAGGTACACTCCACCTGCAACCTTGGAGCCTCCAACTGCTCCCTTCTTCCTCAAGCAGAAAAGGTAACGAAAAAGATCGAAGTGCGGCTCTATGCCAACATAGGCCTCGCACAGATGAATAAACGTGGAAATAAGGAGAATTGAGTTCGGGTGCAGATTGCAAATCCCGATCTCATAATACAGAAGAAGACCTTGGAGAAAAGGATGAACCGGAACCCCAAAGCCCCTCTTAACGAAATCTTCAAACACGACGATCTCACCGGCACGAGGGTCGGGGAAGCTTTCTCCTTCCGGTGCTCTCCAGCCGCCGAGCTCCGAGCTGTGCAGGAGTCCCATGTCGACGAGGTCACCGAGGGATTTGGTGGTGCAGCGGGACTTCTTCCACTCCTTGGCCATCAGTTCAGCCCTCTTCTTGGCGTTGCTCTTCGCCATTGGAGGTGAGAAGTGGATTTGGGTTACGAAGATGCAGGTGATTGAAGGAGGCGAAAATGGAAGGCTTGAGGGCAATGGCAGGGTAAGGAGCACAGGCGGAACTGTCAGGCTTTTATAACCCGCAACTCCACCTCTCCCACTTCCCGTATTCTCGGGAAGTGGGCGGGCCATGCGGCGGATGCGGCGTTTCGGTTTATAATGATTATAGACAATTAATGCGGCGGAGTTTTCGTACCAATTGATGGTTCCCTTTTTCTCAAACCACGCAAAGGGCGGCTGTACAGTTGCCAGGCGCAACTTTTCATGCGTCCATCTGACAACCCATCAGGAGGTCTCGTCATGTCAACTTTAACTGAAAAGATCGTTTCAATAAAAAGAAGACAAATATGCAGAGAGTCAACAGTCCGGGGACTGCACCGACCACCGAGCACTCGACGCTCGGGGACTGGTCGCCCAGTCTATCAGCTCGGAACTTCAAGGACTGCACCGACCACCGAGCACTCGACGCTCGGGGACTGGTCGCCCAGTCTATCAGCTAGGAACTTCAAGGACTGCACCGACCACCGAGCACTCGACGCTCGGGGACTGGTCGCCCAGTCTATCAGCTCGGAACTTCAAAGACTGCACCGACCACCGAGAACTCGATGCTCGGGGACTGGTCGTACAGTATAGCAACGCAGAATTCTAAGGAGCGCACTTGGTGCTTGGGGACTGGTCGTCATACTATTATACACCCGGGGACTGGTCGATTAGTCTATTCAATTGCAGACGGACTGGTAAATTCAATTTTTTAGACCTTGCTACAAGGCTCATACTTCGCCTTCCAGTAAGCTCGGGGACTACATCGGTACGATGCATCTGGCGATGCATCTCAGTTACAGAATTTCTTTGAGGACTTTTATTTTGACCCTGGCACCACGTGCCTACGTCACCTACTACCAGGCTCGGGGACTAAGTGGGCACACTTCACCTTGCGGTGAATATGCTTGCTTTTTTGATGTTTATACCTTTCAAAAAAGAAAAGTGGGCACACTTCACCAGGAAAGAAATCTTTTTAAATTTAGAGCACCATGCATTCTTCGAACAACTCGCTTCTTCGATGTCAATGTTGATCAACTGTCTTTTGAGTTGGTCAAAGAACCGTTGCAACTGTTTGGGCGACTTTCCCACTTATTGAAGACGTCACGTCTCACTGATCGAAGAAGCTCAAGACGGCGTGTTACATCACAATACATGGTGCTCGGGGACTAGCTGTGGGGGTATAAACCCCTATACCCTTACGGCTAGACTTCGGCCAGGAAGCTTGGCCCATTACGAGACGAGTTCAAGGCTTGATCCGACAACCTGGAGTTTCGCGCAAGGAAACAAGATGGGGAGATCAAGCAGGATTCTAGTCGGTTAGAATAGGAATTGATATCGAATTATCCATGGCAATTGTAACCGACTAGGATTAGTTTCCAGATCTGTAACCCTGCCCTCCAGACTATATAAGGAGGGGCAAGGGACCCCCCTAGGACATACGATTCTCTCAACACAAATCAATACAACCAGACGCAGGACGTAGGTATTACGCCAACTCGGCGGCCGAACCTGGATAAAAAGCTTGTCCGTGTCTTGCGTCACCATCGAGTTCGTAGTTTGCGCACCGTCTACCGATAAACTACTACCGTGAGTATACCCCAAGGTAGACTGCCGACTAGCTTTCGTCGACAGTGGTTATATATAGTCGATTAAGGGTTGTGATTGATAATGTGTATGGGCTATAATGTAAGAATGTTGTGTTAATATATGAGCTGTAATGGAAGAATGCTGAGTAATATGAGCTCTAACGGAAGAATGTTGAGTTAATATATGTGTTGTGGGTTGTAATTGATCTATTTAGTTATTGAAATTAAATGGACAGATTATGTTTTGAATACCTAAGTCCTCTCGTAGATCAAAGAATGCTACCATTTAGAAAAAATAGTGACACTAGACTAATCCAACGCCAACAAATGGACAAACCGAGCATTGACATGTGGACAAATCCAATGCTGACACGTGGACTAGAATAATCCATCACATGGAGTCAACATCACGAGCCACACATGGTAGTGCCACATCACCTGCCAATCTTATAGGCTTTGTTTGGAGCATTTTGTTGGACCACGCTTTGATTCCAAGGTGTCTTCCTAAGCTAACTTTGATTCGAATCCAAGAATCCAAAAGTGTACCATTTGGGGGTCCAACTTCCACGTGTGGAGGGAGGAGCGGATGCCGGATCTTGACATGCTCGTGCAGAGGGAAGAGCGGCCACCAAATCCTAGTGTGCTCGAGCGGTGGAAGGATCATGAATCATCACGTGTGTGGAGGTGGACCAGGCTCAGCAGTAGTCGTGGGGAGGAGACCGGCAGTGGCGCGGAGGAGGATCTCAGCGGCAGCTTAGGGAAGAGAGTGGTGGAGGAGCTCGGTGTGTGGAGTAGCTTGATGACGCGTGGAGGAGGAGCTCGACCGCCTGGGCTTGTGGAGGTGCATGAGAGGGTTTGCCACTGGTGCTCCACTAGTGAGGACAAAGAGGAGGGCCCCGACTACAGCCTTGACCATGGACAATGTAGTCTTGTAACACCAATCTTTGTTTTGCTTCACTTCTCAATGACTTTAGTGGTTCGTGTTAATTTTATGTGTAATCATTTGGGATTTATGATGATCTCACCGACTTGTTCCATGCCGCTTGGACCTCCTCTTTAAAATCCTTCCATGTGCATCCAGATTTCAAAATGAAAGAAAATTGTTTGGTATTAGGCTTGTCTAACCTTGGAGAAGTAAGGGTGTGTGATCAGATACGATAGAAGACATGGAGTGTAGGTAGCAGGTAAGATAAGCTCCCAATCCGCCACGCGTATAGAAGACTATGTCATTCTATTTATGGTTGGGTTGTCTTGACATTGCTCCAAGTGAAACGATGGTCATTTAGGTTAATCTCTTTTAATAGCATCAAGTGTCACTTTGAATGATCCGTGAGGTGACGATTGAGGTTTGTGTTGGTTTATCCATAGCTTGATAGATGAGGTTAAAGTCGCCTAACACCACACAGGCTGGGTTTGTGAGGTCCTTCATAGGCATCTCCTACCGTTAGAGGCTTGGAGGCATATTCTCCTCTCTCTCTCTCTCTCTCTCTCTCCTCTCTCTCTCTCAGGTTACAACTCCCACTACTACGGAACACAACATTAGTGAACGTTCAAGATGCATATGGGGGACGGGCAAAGCAAGCATCTTTAAATTTATGTGTCTGAGTGTCTCTAAAAATGTATCCGTCTGTAGCACACAGAGACGCGCTTCAACGAGGCACGTCTCTGAATATATAGAGATGGTTATTGAACCAATGAGTCTCAGTTATCTGAACATTAGAGATGGGCATCGTTGTTATGTGGCTCTGGGCAAACTTGACAAGATGCATGGTGGATAGATGCATCTGTAATCGTACATCTGTGATTGTTTCTCATTTTAGCGTCATTGGTGTATGCATCTTTTTCGCATTCCTGTCGTAGTGTCGATCATTCACCCCATACAAAAACAAACAGTTCATGCATTTTCATAACATATTACATGCAGGTTGAAATCGGCGCCAAATAATCTATTAGTTGAGCAATAACTAGTTCATTCATGGGATCTTTAAAAGGAAAGCTGAACAGGAACAACTCCATAAACTGACTAAAACCAAAATCCAGTGGGGATCCTTGTTTTTCAAGCCAACAGGGTAAACACCACTGACCATGACAATGGCTTGGGTTCACCTGCAAACTAACTGCCATATGCACCACACATATTGGATCCAAACTAACTCCCATATGTACCATTCACATAGGAGCCACAAACATACTACTGATGAGGGGCACAATCATCAAGACATGAGCCGGCAAGAAATATTCTCCCCTCCTCCCCTTGGTGAATGTACAACCGCAACAGATTTTGAGCTCAAAACCTCAAATCCTGCGTGGACGTCGCAGTGGAGCACGTACGACGAAGGTGCCAGCGCGGCAACAACGAAGGTGATCCTACCAAATCACACCCCGTAGATGGCTGAGACCCTCCGCAAGACAGTCAGCTTGAGCTCGAGGATGCAGATGTAGTCGGCCGTCTGCCGGAGCAACACGTCCACATCGGCGTCGTGGGCGTCAGGGACGATCTTCTTCAGCTTCCTGAGCCTCCTCAGAGCCATATGCTGGAAAGGCCTCCTGCTAGTCTGCGACGCCACGCCTTTGTTCCTCTTCTTCCCCACCGTGAACATGGCTTTCCTTCTCATATCCCCCCCCCCCCCCCCGGAGAACAGACTAGTTAAGAATTAAGATCGAGATGTGTAGCTAGATCTTCAGGATGTGTGGTGTGTATGTATGACTCGGCAAGGAGACATTTATAGGCCAGAGAGGCGAAGGATATTTCACTTGTCCATATGGGAGGACCTGGACCTTGGTTCTAATTCTAATCAGTAGAATGAGCTGTCAGCCTGCAAGCATAGCTCTCACAAGGCATGGCTTGTTACTGTGCTTGTCTGACATGCATGGATAGATCAGTGAAACTTCTGGTGTGTACGTGCGTCCATGCTTTTATCAAATCATTACAGTTTTTTTAATCAAAAAGTGTATTCCAGATTTCAAACGATTAGCAATTTTCAATCCATCTTTTGTCCATTCAGTTTAAATTTTTAATCGCTTCAGCTTAGACACCAAAGTTGCGAAAACATGTGTTCCTGCTGCTGAGCTATCATAATTTACTCTGACGAATAACAGAGTGCACCCTCTGTTCTTCCTCACCTGCAAGGCTGCAATGCACGTAGGCGAACTTAAGACAAATCTTCTTCTCCTAATCATAATCATCATCAAGCTGTTAGCATTATTTGCAATGATTGGAGGAATTCCCATGTGATCTTTGCCAACTTGCCGCATATGTAAACTGAAAGAATCTGCAACTGGATGATATATAATCCGTCGGTGTGACCAGCTTGGGCCTTGGACACATTTTTTTTTAGGAATCAGGAGGACAGGGCCTTGGACACATCGATAGAGAATGAGTGTATCTTATAAGTGAGCAAACACTCTCCAATTGTATATGTCACTTTGTTGTCGTATTTTGGCATGTTGACATATCCAACTGATCAACGTAACTCCTTGCGTCGATTTTACTGAAGAAAATTCACAAGCCATTGTCAGGCCTCTTGGTTTGAGACTTTGGGGCCATATATAAAATGGAAATGAAAGATTGATCGATTGATCTGGCCGTCGGCGACACTACATGTGACCCTTACATCTCACCACTCACCACTGATATATGCTCTGTTGCTAGATAGGAACATGGGCTTGTTGCACACAAGCACTGCTTGCATAACACAGGGACAACAGAAGCGCGCAAATGACTCTGCATTTTGTAAAAACACCGAGAAACTACGTGGAGCGTACGTGTAGCTACCGCATGCACGTGCCAGCTCTGAGATGCCGATCATTTGAAAATTTTTTTTCCCAATCAAATTTCAGTTCGGAGATAATCTTTTCAATTCGGACATAATCTTTTCAGTTAGCCATTTTAATTTGCATTCTATAACGATCGATTGTATTATAGCAGTTCGTTATTTACTTTCGATGGAGTATAAAATAAAAGACAATTTGCCATCAATATCTAGTTAATATTATATGTATATACGATGAAGTCAAAATCCTGGTACTTTTGGCCCAATGCGGGACCGGTTTTTCCATCATATTGCAGGCGATGCTTCAGGCTTTGTTTGGATGTCGTCGGATTTACCTTAATCCACATGTGTTGAAGTGGATTGGCGTGAAATTTAGTTCAAATTTCATTCTAATTCACTCCAACACATGTGGATTGATGCGAATCCGACTACATCCAAACAAAGCCTCACTGATAAGTGTTCCCATAGGCACACCACTACTGTTCTTCCAAGCAATCAGGGATTGCAAAGTACAATGCTAGCTAGATAGCCACTGTGTAATGAACAGTGAAGGGCTCCCGATCTGAGCAGGCACGAGATGGAACAGCTCGTTCTTGACACCTTTTTCTGTTTCTCAAGCTGCAGTTTGAAGATGATGAAAGAAGTAATTAAACAGCGCGATTAGCAACAACCTGTCTCCGCATCACTTTCGGTTTTAACTTACTACACACTGCATGCGCGCGGCCGGCCGGGTAGATCTACGTCGGCATTTAACCTACTACACACACGCTGCGCAGCTGCTGCATGCATGGGCAGAACATGCATGTATGCAATAATGAATTAGGATTTAGGGCAGACAGCTGCGGCGTGTGAATGACAATTCGCGTGCTGATCGATCAAATCTTGCAGGATATGGATATGTATGCATGCAAAAGCTAAGGTCAGTGAGGGCGGATGGGTGGTAGATTCGATGTAGCCTTTCGAGCCAGGACCCAGCCGACGGCTCTTCAGAGTTTCAGAGGAGCTACAAGGGCGACGTGGAGCAACCGCGTTCGCTCAACAACGCATGTGCTGACGATCTAGTGATGCTTGATTGATTGATCATCCATTATGCAAAGATGGAGTTCACCGACGGTTAAGATCACGCCACTCAGTTCATCAATTGGTGTAGCCGTCCATTCTTTTTACATGTGTTTGATGATAAAATAAATTAAACATAGGCCATACACCTATGTCGACCTGATGCAACAGGCAGCCCGCTTAGCATGTGCATGATTTTGAGAAACTAGAAAATGGAATGGTTGATCCTAATTTTTTTTTTGAGACAGGCCCATTAACTTGTTTGTCTCAGAGTATAGAGGCGACCCAATTTTTTGTTTGGATTATAAAATAGGGAGAATGAGAATGGACACCCTTTCCAAAAAAAAGAACGGACACAATATTTTCTTAAAAAAGAAGAACACACGCACTTATTAGCTACCAATTGTTGTTACGGTTGTGGTGCGTGAGGAGAGAAGTGTAGGTGATGGAGGGCTTGGGGCGAAAAGATGGATTACCATGCCAAGACTTGGCCGCAAACGAAGGTGTGGAGGTCATCGAAAAGCTTGATTGCTCGCAAGCAAGGTTTTTAATTTTGATATCGCAAAAATTTTGGCCACCACCGAAATTACTGAATTTTACGAAATTCGACTGAAATTTCATTGAAATTTTTGTAGAGACTAACACATGAAGTATGTTTCTCTTTTTTAAAAAAAATAGATCTAAACAAGTACCAGTATGATTTATAATTACACATCTATTGAATAGAAGAATATGTAATATAAACAATAGAAAATATGAGTCTAAAGTTATATAGCACATGTATTAGTATATAATGAAATTTCAGATTTTTCTTTCGTTCGACACCGAAATTACCAAAATTCACGAAATTTCAGCGAAATTTTGCCCAAATTTTGAACCCTGCTCGCAAGCCATGGATGGTCGCCACCCCAGATCCATACAAGAAGAATGGCTAGGCTTGACCGCAACCATGGATGGTTGTCTCCCAAGATACAGATAGAAGAACGACATGACTTATTAGTTGCAGGCCATGGATGGCCCCACTACTCAAGATCTGTAGCTCCAAGCTTTGGCTTTGTCTCCGTTCCCTGGCATTGGTACCTCGGCGCCGCCCCGGTGCTGCTTTTGCTAGGACTCCGAGGTGGTGGTCTGTTCTTCCTCCTCTCCGACCCGTCTTCGTCGACTCCCATCGGATTTGCTTCCCCTACCTCCAGATCTGCTTCCTCTCTATTTCGCCGACCCCGAGCCCAAGGTGAAATCGAACTGTTGGTGTTGTTTCTTGGGTGCTGATTGAGTTAGGGTTTGGTGGGATACATGCTTTGATTCTGAGTATACTGTTGTTTATCATTCATGTTTTTTTGTCTAGGTTGTTATGCTTTGTTATCCTTGGTTTACTTGTTGCGGTTTATGATTGTGTGCTGGTTAAGTTCGTATTTTTGTTACGATGGTCGATGATGTACTCCAATCTGTACATCTGGAGGCAACATTTCGATGATGCAGCCGTGCTTTTTTTTAATAAATGATTCAATCTGCAAGCTTGTTTATGCCTGGCAGGGCTTTTTTAGCTGAACTCTTTATTTTATTTCATCTAAATGTAGATGGATCCCTCTATGAGCCGTGACATGATGCGTAGGCAAGCTGATGCCTTGACAGTAGTGATGGTGCCATTTGTAGCCACCAGGCTCAAAAGAAAGATGTCTGAACCTGAAACACAGCCTGACCCTCTAGCACCTATTATTAGGGGACTTTGAGCCTCATTTACCATCCCACTGATGTAGAGTGCATTTCTATGCTTAGGATGAGTAGAGCACCTTTTTTTGCATTGTGCACTACTTTTAGAGACAGGCAGCTGGTGACTGACAGGGAGGGTGTCTCAGTGGAGGAGCAAGTTGCCATGTTTCTCCATGTGGTTGGGCACAACCAAAGGTTTAGAGTTGTACACCATCCTTTTAGGAGATCTATTCAAACTATCCACAAGCACTTTCATCAAGTGTTGTATGTTGTTGGTGAGCTTAGGGATGAAATCACAAGGCACCTAGCAGTGGCACCCACCCTAAGATTCTTGGAAGTCATAGGTGGAATCCATACTTGAAGGTAATTGTTCATCTACGTTTCATGAATTGTTCATAATCACTCTTATCTATCACTCACTTATGGTTTTTAAGATTGTATTGGTGCTATTGATGGCACACATGTGTTGGCAAGGGTGCCTAGGCACATGCAGCAAGCTTTCAGGGGTAGAAAAAAGGATCCAACACAAAATGTTATGGTTGTTGTGGACTTTGATCTCAAGTTCACATATGTGTTAGCTGGTTGGGAGGGTTCTGCACATGATGCTCACATTCTTTTTGATGCCATTGAAAGGGAGGATGGGTTCACTGTGCCACAAGGTATTTGCACTAGGACATCACTCAATTGAAGACATATGCCATTATCACACTAGCTCACAGTAGGTATCACATTGTAGGTAAATTTTATTTGGTGGATGTTGGATATGCATACCGCATCGCTTCCTACCCCCCTACAGGGGGTCAGGTACCATTTGACTGAGTTTGGGGGCACAAACCAACCTACCAATGTAGGGAGCTATTCAACCTCAGGCATTCATCACTTAGAGTCACTATCGAAAGGGCCATAGGTGCACTCAAGAATAGATTTCGTATCCTTTACAATAAACCCTTTCACAGGTACAAGACTGAAGACTCACATATGAAGGAACCATAAACTTTACTTAGCAACAATTGGGTCCATGACTCAAGGTGATGGCAAGAAGTTTATGGTCCTACAGATGCCATGGATGCCACAATTCTTTGGATTTTCAATTAGAGCTACCAATGATTACTACCTTATCTATACACAAACCATGACAACCAAAGTCTGAGGCCATCAGATGCAATCTTCCAAATCTGTGTACATTATTTTTGTTGTCTGCTTTAGAAGTTTGGTATTTTATGACATACATTAGGCCTATGATGACATACATAACAATCTGAGGTGGCTTTACATGTTTATTTGTTGTTGTTTTGTATGGCTATCATTCATTCGTGGGTATCATCAGGCAATGAGATACGTCCATCCCCAATGCAACAGGTCTTAGACTTACCACCTGATGGCTGAGGATGGCGTGTCTCATGACCCCATGATACTCATGAAACATTTCTTTGGGATCATGAAAGTTGCCACCAGAGATGATTGTCTTTAGTAAAATTTGTGCAAAAATATTATGATCTAAGGCCCCTGTTATGTGGTTAATTTGTTGCCAATGATGTCTGATGGAGTACTACTGAAGCAACCTATGGTTGCGGCATGGAAGACCTTCCATTTGGTTAAAACCAAACTCGAGCTCTTCAATGCCGCATTCATAGTTGTTTCAAATTTTTTGTTTATGACTGAGGCTATGTGACTGTCGTATCAAACACAGGCATAATTGAAATCTAAATTGATGTTTGGGTTTGCCTATCGATACTAAATGTTTGGTCCTTTACTTTTTTGAAGGAACATGAATTTGTATGTTGTGTACAAAGGCTACAAGCCTGGAGTGTATAAAAACCGGACTGACTGCAATGCCCAGGTTGCTGGTTTTAAGAAGAACAGCTACTAGGGGTTTCCATCAAAGGAAGAGGCACTAGCCTCTTTCTTGGAGTACATGAGCTGTGATGAAGATGCCATGGAAAGCAAAGTGTTTCTAAATCCACAAGGCATCATTGAGCCCAAGCAAGCTGTTGCAAGGATGAACATCTTCCTTCCTATTGCTTTGTTTGTATTTGTGCTTTTGCTGGCCATGCTATTGTATGTACCTAAATCTTGTTGCACTTGTCATGAAAATTAGTAGGTCTTGCAGTTGTTCCATGATGACCTGGTATGTTGTATACCGAGGTAGGCACCTAGATGTCTACTCTAACTAGAAACAACTGTGTCTGGCTCTTGCTGGAGGGGAGAATAACTTATCAGGGTTTCAAAACCAGGAAGGAAGCTGATGCTATTTTTCTAGCTTTCAGATTAAGTATTGTTTGCTGAACTTCATGAATTTCAATGGCCAATGATGTTGTAACTGAGGCCCAAATTTGATGTTGTAACTGGGCACAATTATGTGTGGATCATGTTTATTTCAAATGGCCATTGATGTTTGGTAGTTGGAGTTTTTTTTTATTGCTGATGCTGCTTGTATTGCTTCATCTCATGTTCAGCCTGGCTCAGCTTTGGAGAAACAAACATAGTATGAGTTTGGTAGTTGGAGTTAGTTGGCTTGCCAACCAGGCTGCTAACGCACCCACAAACACCACCACAGTTGGAACTGGCTCAATCGATGCCTTGCCACAAACATGAGCACTTGCAACACCTGGGACTGGGCTTCCCTGGCTTGGGCCTAGGGGCAGACCGAGCTGCCCTCAGCCACCCTCGCAAACGCACCCTAGACTTCTTGACAGAACCAACAACAGCATCGTGTGGAGGACTCCCTGCGCCTCGCGGCATCCTGCTCGGCCATGCCCGCCACGCCGTGCCCCTTGCCCTGCGCCTTGGCTCCCTGCTCGACCAACACTGTTGCGCCCTGCTCATCTAGCCCCGTTGCACTGCAGCGAATGGGCCAGCCCAGAGATCAGCCAAAAGCCCAGGACGCCTAGGGCACGTGAGAGATGGATCCCGTCGACGGGCCTTGGCCAGAGCGGCCTTCTACATACATGGCCGGCGCGGCGCGGCGGCGGCTAGGGTTCCCACCCAACGCCGCTCTTTTTTTGATTCGAACGATGTTGCACCCTCCTCTGTTTCACCGGTGCGACTCGAAGGGGTAAGGCACCGATAGGGAAAGAGTATGTCGGTCTTTCTAGGGGCACTAGTACTGCGTCTTCACAAAACAAATTGATGAATTGGTAGAAGGGCCCAGAAACTAAGAGCCAGTTTTTTTTAGGACCAAGGAAATAATTTGTTGTTTCTTTTTTTTTCTTTCCTGCAAATGTTGATGGGGTGATGTCGGGTGATATTTGCAAATTTGTAGGGATGTGGAGTTGACTTTTCAGGGGGTTAAGAGCAACTCCAAGAGTCTGACTAAAATTAGTAGTCAAATTCTAATATTTAGTCATTTTGTAAAGTAGAAAACTTCTTAAAAAAGAAGAGATCCACAACAGTCTTACTATTTTACAAAATCATATAGCTTGTGTCAGTGGTTGGCTATATATGTCCAGCGAAAATCAAGGAATAGCCAACTTTCTATTTTACAAAACTAGATAACACATCTGTTGGAGTCTACCTTTTATTATGCAAATTCTAAAATAGCCTCCACAATAAGAATAGCCAAGCTGTTGGAGTTGCTCTAAGGCCTTGTTTAGTTCACCCAAAGATCTAAAAACTTTTTAAGATTTCTCATCACATTGAATCTTACGGCACATACATGAAGTATTAACTATAGATAAAAAATAATTAATTGCACATTTTGTCTATAATTTGCAAGATAAATCCATTAAGTCTAAGTCTATGGTTGGACAATATTTGTAAAGTACAAATGAAAATACTATCGTAGCAAAAACCAAAATTTTTCGCAAACTAAACCGAGCCTAAATTCCGACGTGTAATAGCATCTAGTACTATCTGCAGCCTGCAACTGTAATGCACGAAAGCTCTCACTACGGTACTATTCGTTGCTTTGCGCGGCAGTCGGCACCATTGCTTTGCCGAGCGATGGCGAGCGAGGGCAAGCGAGGACAAGACTTATGGCAAGCGATGACAAGACTTGGCTTCGCCCAGGCAAGCTCCTTATCGCTCACACTGTCACAACAAAGGTGAGGCAGCCTCTATATTTTTCAGTTTTAGACCCTCTATAGATTGTGGGAAATTTTTCTATTTCCTGTACTTTTTTGAAACAATAAACTGATTCTTATAAAATTTCTGTACATTTTTTAAATAAAACTCCTGCATTCTACATATGCTCAAAAGCATCTCCAACAATTTACTAAATCACTTGCCATTCCATACTTTTTGGCAAATCAATAAAAAAAAATCCTCTCCAACAGTTTGCTAAACATGTTTGCCAAAAATCTCCACTTGCCATCGTCGGCTGCCGCGCGCGTATTTGTACACGCGCGTACTCCTTCGCGCATCGGCCTTGATGCTGCCGTGGTACACAGCTGCTGTCGTGCTGCTGCTGATAGCGATAGCTGCTGCCGAGCTGCTGCTGTGCTGCCGTGCTGCTGCTAATAGAGACAGCTGCTGCCCATCTGCTGCTGTGCTGCCGTGCTTGGTACAACAAATGATTTAGTGCTTGTTTGTTCAATAAAATGACAACAAATGACAGTAGTATTGAAGCAAATAAATTCAAGCAAATATACTTCATGATCAAACAAAATATGTTTCACAGAAGATGGTTCTAAAATAAAATGACAACAAATAAATTCCAAAATAAAATGACGCACGGCGCCAAGCCTTCATGCATGGAGTTGGTTTGATGTATGGGTAGTTGAAGTGTGGGCTTTTTTTAATTTGGCAAGTCCAAGTGACAAATTATTGGAGATGGTCTTTTTTTTCACTTGCCAAATCTTTTAGTAAGTTGCCAAAACTCAAAATATGACAAACAATTTTAGCAAACTGTTGGAGATGCTGTGCAACATGCAAACCACAAGCAACTACATCCTTAACGTTTTTCTCTATATGTGGCAGCATTCAGCACAAGCCAAGTTTTTAGTAGCTATTTGATTTGCTACCAAAGTTTGCCAACATTTCACGTTTGACTTTCCATATGGCAAATATTATCGTGGGAAGCAAAATTTTGGTAACACAAACCGGAGGGTATAAGAAAATTGCTAGTTGGGCCTACCGGCCTACTGGGCTTAAAGAAGGGGGAAACACCGCGAAGGGGTGACGCTGCGCGGCTCACAAAATCACCAGGAGTCCAGGAGACTGGCTACGGCCCACCCAATTCCAGTTTAGTTTAGGAACGATCTGTCGCCGGCTCGCCGCATAGACTTGGGCAATGCTGGTGCCCTATTTCTTGTCTCTCTCCTAGCTGTATTGTCGATCATGGTCGTTGTTGCTTTCTTTTCTCTCTCGCTTTTTATTTCTCACTTTTATTCTTCTTCTTTCATTTTTCCTTTTTTTTTATTTTTTTAATCTATCTATTTTTCTCTACATGCTATGCTGAGAAATTTACTCTAAACAAAGTACATAAAAAATTGTGCTGAATAAGTTGTATCTGATTTTTTTTTAAAAATGTCGGACAATAATAACTTGCATATATAAGTTATGTTATTTTGTCTAATTTTATTATGTAAAGCTGTGTTGCAAAAGTTATGTTGGAAAATTACTAATACATAGTATAAGTTTTGTAGGGCTCAGTTTCCCTTTATTTTATCATTTTAGTATGGTGTCAGTGTATATTATATAGTTTTTTTGCATTTCTATTTTTTATTATTTGTTTTTTTATTTTTTATAGTACTCTATCAATTTTTTGTATACTATAAACTTATTTTTTTTAGATTTAGAAGTTTGTCTAGAATAAGTTAGTAAAAAGTATCTGATAATAAAAACTTATGCGTATAGTTGTGTTATTTGTGAAATTTATTTTATAAAAAACTATATGAAAAAATAATTATAAAAATTTTGGTGACAAATATTATCCACACAATGTTATATATAAAAGTTATACATATATTTTTGCAACTTTCTATGAAATTATGCTGATAAGTTATGTTTCACAGAATATTACACGTAAAATATATGTGCATAACTTTGCAACTTTCTTAAAAATATGGTGATAAGTTTTCCGTAAAAAGTTATATTATATGTAAAACTTGTGTTTTAATTTTGTGACTTTTCAGAAAAAAAATTACAAGCATATTTTCTCTAAGAAAAGAAAAGTCACAAGGCTGATGGAATTGATCGCTAAATTCTAGCCAAGCAGTCGTTCCCTAAATAGCTGAGTCCAGTGGTCGCCTAAGAGTATCTACAAGAGACTAGGTAAACTTATATTTTAAACTATAAAATTTAACCATTGTGTAAAATAAAAAACTCGACCAAAGCAAGTTCTACAACATCTTTGTGTAGGATAGCTAGTGAGGACGACATACTATATATGACAAGCAAAAGTTTAGAAATAGCAAACTTGTTATTTTAGCAAATCAGATAGCACACCTGTTTGACTTTAATTTTTACTTTAAAAATATAAAAATAGCGTAGATAACATAGCTGTTTGAGTTGCTCGAACTGCAAACGAGATGGCCCGATGGCCTCTCCAAGCCCCAATGCCACCGGAACCCCTAGGATATGCACGTAGTAGTATAGAATATATGTACTCTCTCCATATATGATTTAAAAGTTATTTTGGATAAGGTTTGAGTCAATGAGATTATAAATTATTAATAACTTTTAAATTATTGAGTTTACAAATATGAAAATTATATGAATAGATTTGTCTTAAAAAATATTTTCATAAAAGTATACATATATCATTTTTCCTAAAATTTTTTTATAAAAATTAGAAATCAAAGTTGTGTTTAGGAGACCGTGTCACTGTCTTAAACAACTTCTAAATCCTATACATAGGGAGTATCAGTATACTCAGATTATTTGTGATCTTGCTGAAGATAAAACAAACACGAGCAAGTATAATAAGAGACTCTAAGTGAGGTCAGGTAAGTGCTAACATGGATGAGAGAGAAGAGAAGCAAATTATAAGTTTATAGTTATAGCCAGCTTATACACAAAAACTAATAAATCATGTGAGACAATTAAATAGACTGTAAACTGGCTAACTATTTATACTAATGCGCTGATAGATTGACTAGGCTTTAGGCTGAGCCCAGCCTAGGAGGCTGAAAGGAGGCTGTCCTACGTCCTTTTCGACGATTTGCTTGTAACACATCATGTCGTTGACATTCATTAGTCCGTTAGGGCGGACGCCGCTGACGCTGTGCCACCCTAAGCTTGTTTCCTTGACATTATCTGCTGAATTTGTCTATCATTCAGCAGAGTTTTTCTCTAATAATTCAGCAAATAGTACTTTTAGGCATGGCTTATTAGCCAAGCGAACAGGCTTACGAGTATCTACTACCGCCCATGCCAAGGCTCTCCACTGAATCACATTTGTAGGTTCTCTTCATCTCACTGAAGTGGATTGTTATCATAATATTTCCATTTTTTATCGCATCTTATTTTTTATGTCTGTAACTGTAGCATCAGCTGAAGAAACCTTCTAAATGTAAATTGTTAAAGAACCATTTGAGATTTACAATGTCTCAATTGGTCATATTATGCATTAAGAAGAAATTATTAGATGAGATTGATATTGGTGCCATCAACAATGAATTTACATCAAAGACAAATAGAAAAATAAATTAAAGCATATGAATCTCAAACGGTCTAAATTTTTTTGGAGATGAGCACTCTAGCACTTTTGTTTGTATGTGATAAATATTATCCAATCATAGACTAACTAAGCTCAAAAGATTTATCTCATAAATTATAGGTAAACTTTGTAAGTAATTTTTGTTTTCGTCTATATTTAATGCTTCATGAATGTGTCTAAAGATTCGATGTGACAGAGAACCTTGAAAAATTTTGGGTTTTGGGTTTTCGTCTAATTACACAGTTTGCCTGTAAATCGCGAGATGAATATTTTGAGCCTACTCCATAATTGAAAAATATTTACTACAAACAAACGAAAGTGTTACAGTGCTCCAAACCAAAAAATATTTAGAAACTAAACAAGGCCTCACTAAAACGGTAAACGGTACTGAGGCCTCCTTTAGTTTTCCAAATTTTTTCAAGATTCCGCGTCACATCGAATCTTGCGTCACATACATAAAGCATTAAATATAGATAAAAAAGATAACTAATTGCACAGTTTACTTGAAATTTACGAGACAAATCTTTTAAGTCTAGTTAATCTATAATTAAATAATAATTATCAAATAAAGCCAAAAAATGCTACAAGAGTGAACCCAAAAATTTCCGCGAACTGTCTGACACCGCGGAGCTGCGCCCCGAACCACTCGCATGCACGACAGCACGAGGCCGGCCCCTCGCCGTCGTGTCGGCGTCGCCCGCATCGGCCGACCTCCATTTGTCCATGGTTGTCGCCTGTCAAATCAACGCTGCAGATTGGAGATGAAAATTTTTTGAATGTCACATCGGATATGTTGGAAAGATGTCGGGAGAGGTTTTTAGAAAACTAATAAAAAAATAAATTATATAGCTCGTCAGAAAACTGCAAGACAAATCTATTAAGTATAATTAATCTGTCATTAGCACATGTGGGTTACTGTAGCACTTAAGGCTAATCATGGAGTAACTAGACTTAAAAGATTCGTCTCGCGATTTTCAACCAAACTGTGTAATTAGTTTATTTTTTTATGTATATTTAATGTTCCATGCATGTGTCCAAAGATTCGATGGGATGGATGAAAAATTTTTGGGTGGGAAACTAAACAGAGCCTGGCCCTGTTTAGATTGGAGATGAAAATTTTTTGGGTGTCACATCGGATGTGTCGGAAGGATGTCGGGAGGGATTTTTAGAAACTAATAAAAAACAAATTACATAGCTCGTCAGAAAACTGCAAGACAAATCTATTAAGTATAATTACTATGTCATTAGCACATGTGGGTTAGTGTAGCACTTAAGGCTAATCATGGAGTAACTAGGCTTTAAAGATTCGTCTCACGATTTTCAACCAAACTGTGTAATTAGTTTATTTTTTTATCTACATTTAATATTTCATATGTGTCTAAAGATTTGATGGGATGGATGAAAAATTTTTGGGTAGGAAACTAAGAGCAACTCCAATGGGCCTCCTAAACAGGCCCCCATCCTAAATTTTGAGAGTTTGAGTGAAAAAAACAGCTCCAGTGGGCCTCCTATCTGGGCTCTCATTTTAGCAGGCCTCTCAAATTCTAGTTTCAGGCCCCCAAGAATAGGACCCCTATCCTCTCCCTCTCCCCCGACGCCCCCGACGCGGCACCGCGCCCCGACGCAGCCGCTGCCATCGCGCCCCGACGCAGCCACGAACCGCCGGCGCGCTTGCCATGTACGTATGCGCGTCGCGTTGCTCGGGCGGCGGCGGCGGCGTCATCGTCGTCATGGCGTGGGGCCTCTGGACCGTTCCTCCTCCGACGTGCCCCTGGTGCCGTCGCTCTCCTCCGTGGTCGTGCGCCCGCCTCGGGACGAGCTCCTCGACCGTCATGCGGGCGTAGGAGGCGCGGGCGCGGTCTCTGGCCTCGCCCGCCCTCTCGCTCGCGAAGTCCGGGTCGCGCTCGTGCTCGTAGCCCTCGAACATGCCGTAGGACGCGTTGTGGAGGGCCGGGTCGGAAGGCCGCGGGATGCGGCTCGCGCGGCGGTACTCTTCCTCGGCCTCCTTGAACATCCGGGAGGCCGCGAAGGCGTCTCCCAGCGCGGCCGCGATGTCGACGCAGTCCGGGGCGAGGCGGCGCGCCGCGGCGAGCGCGTCGCGAGCGACGCGGAGGTGCGGCGCCGCCGCGGCCTTCCTGGCCTCCGCGGTGCCCTCGGCGCGGGCCGCGCGGACGGCGGCGGAGTAGTGGAGCTCGCCCAGGAGGCGGTGCGTGACCGCCACGTCCTGGTGCGCGAGCATGAGGTCGCGGGCGCGGGCCAGCGCCTCGTGGTTGTGGCCGTGGTGGTCGAGGAGCAGCACCTCCGTGGCCGCGGCGCGGACGGCCTCCGCGTCCGCTTCGGCGTCGGCCATCGCGGTCGGAAGGCGGCGAGGTGCGCGACGCGCGCGCGCGGGGTGTTCGGTTAAATGCCGCGGCGACGGCGGGGTCCGGGCGACGGAGCGGGGGGGTTTGTTTGGGTTTTGGCCACCTGCAGCAGCGCCACCATCTCCTCCTCCGCGGTGCTGCTGCCCGCCCGCACCAGCTCCGCGTCGAGCACCTCGGCCGTCCACTCCTCACGCACCACCGACTGCACCCACCGCGGGAGGTCCAGCGCTCCGCTGCCGCCGCCGTCTAGCAGGCCGGACCCGGACGACGCGTGGTGCGCAGGGGACCTGCCCGTCAGGATCTCCAGGAGCAGCACGCCGAGCGCGTACACGTCGGACGCCAACGTCGGGCGGCGCGCGTCCGCCAGCTCCAGCGCGCGGTACCCGCCACCGACGCCGGCCCCACTGCCGGAGCGCGCGGGCGCCGGCGGGAAGAGCTGGTGCAGGCAGTAGTCGGACAGCACGGCCGCGTCGGGGTCCGGCCGGAGCAGCAGGTTGGACGACTTGATGTTGGCGGCGGACAAGCACCTGCGTGGCCGAGAGGGCGCCGAGGGGGACGCAGCGGCGGCGCCGAAGCAGCGGCGGAGGAAGCCCCAGGCAGCGTCGGGCGTCTGGTAGCTTGCGGTCATCGGCTGGAGTTGGACTCAATTTTAGGCTCCTATTGTATGCAGCCCAGCATGCAAATGAAAAAAATAGAGGCCCAATTTGCATGCTGGGCTGGAGTTGCTCTAACAGGGCCTTATGTCTTGCCAAAAATGTGCCATTCCCTTCACTCCCATCGCGCCAGGGGGGCCGCCTGTAGGGGCCGTCGAGGTCCTACACACATGGCTGTGCCACTGAAGAAAGGCGGCCGTGAGCCCGCGATCGATACGGATCCGCGGAGAGCAGCCCGCGGGCTCCGCTGCCGCTGTGCCATTGGTTGCAGTGGCAGAGAGGTTCTCGTGCTCTCATCCTTCCCATTTCCCAACAGTCCTCCTGTCACCCCACCGACACATCATGGGAACGATCTGCGAAAAACATGTGTTTCGTGCTGACGTACGTTGTGCAATCAGAAACACCGATGGTTCATCAGCTTCATCTTGGAGTTGTATTGTACCTTTTTTTGTTTTTGCGACAAGTGCTCATGGTACCTGTGTGCTCATGTTCATGTGCAATCACAGGCAACAGTTGTACTACTGCTGTTCTACTGATCAGTGATTCGTTACTAGCGAGTGGTTGCTGATCGGCAACGGCAAGCAAAGTTGCGTTTACTCTCTCCTTTGATGGCATGGCGAGATCAGATCAGATCGCATGAGCTGCACTAATGGCAGCATGGTGCCTGGAAGCATAGATCAGCAATGGAGTACAGCCTTGTTTAGTTCACCCCGAAATTCAAAAACTTTTCAAGATTCCTCGTCACATCAAATCTTGTGGCATATGCATGGATCTCTAAATATAGACGAAAACAAAAACTAATTGCATAGTTTGTCTGTAATTTATGAGACGAATCTTTTGAGCCTAGTTAGTCAATAGTTAAACAATAATTGTCAAATACAAACGAAAGTGCTACAGTATCAAAATCTAAAAAATTTTCACAACTAAACAAGGCTTAAAAGGAAGTTTAATGGCTTTGTCAGATGAGTAAAAGAGCCTTTTAAGGACTGTTGTACTTCTACCATCTCAATGCAGCTCAGTAGCATCTCAATCATAAAAAAAGTTCAGCACCATCGTTTCCTTTGTAGTATTGCACTGGGGCACTTTAGAGGGAAAGAAAGTAGTACTGGTTGGCACTGCGAGGTAATCAGAATTTTTTTTATTTGAAATGGTAAATCAACAAATTTTGGACTCATAAAACGTTGGCACAACAGAAATGGCCAGCGTTTCACGTATTGAATGAAACTTGAACAGAAATTTGGCTGCTTGTGTTGACCTGTCAAGCAATCAAGGTAAGTTTACCATATTTTTTGCACGGTTCAGAAACTCTCAGATGACAGGAAGTAAAATCCCATCTTCAGAATTACAAGACAGAATTAGAAATCTCGCAGTTTTGCACATCTGAACTGTGTTTACTTCTTGGATCAGAGATCTTAGCAGTTGTAAGTAGCAACTTGCTGGCACGTACCAGTCATCGCTAGTAATCAGGACAAGAGGTAGCTGGAACCCTGTAATAGCATCTTCAACGAAAATGAGGGGACAATTGTGACGCCGGTACGCCACAATCAAAATGCTAGATGCCCTTATGAGTTATGAAGCTATGATGGTGCATGAGAACAAAGGTCAAAACACTGCACCAATAGTTGATCCAACTGCCTGCCTGTTGGCTACTCTAAAAGCAGATCCACCGACAGATAACAAGATAGGAGTAGATGCAATGCCATTCACCAAAAAAGGATGGCGACAAATATCAAACAGAATTTGTGCATGTTCACAGTTTATCTTCTCTGGAACCAATTTCGCGTATCACGATTTACAAATGAACACGGTGCACGTTTTCAGTGTTTATGAATTCAAAGAACAACGGCAGAATGGAACTCTACATATGAACACTGATGTTACACTTACTGACAGAATCGGGGAAAAAATTACTGACAGTGTACAGATGAACAAGAGCTATCTACTATTCAGTTTATTACGTACTGTTGGGCTTTCCGGGTTTGTACCCTGAATCTAAACTGAACTGCTGAACCAATTCCACTCCCCTTTGTTGCTGAGCAGGGTTGCAATTCTGAAGCAAAATTCTAACCAAGAACGAGAAGTTTAGAACTTTGAATATCACTGTATGTATGAACATATGTGTGATTTCCATGCTGTCTGAACAATAGCATGCAAGAAATCAACTTATCTGTTCACCAATTAGATCAAGGCCAACGACAAGGAATGACACCCCCTGGAACAGAAGGAAGTAGAAATGAATCCCTTGAGCAGACAAGAGGCTCCGAGTCGCAGCAGTCAGTAGGAGCAGAGAAAGAGCAAGCTCCTTCTTGTAGATTTTGTTAGCCTTTTTGGCATCATGTGGCACCTTCTCATGCTGTTCCTTAGGCACGTTGATCTCGATCAATTCATTCTTTTCAGGCAATTGCTTCTGGAGCTGAGGAAGTGTGATGCACTTCCTATTCTTTTCTGACGATGTCAAGAGATCCAATTCAGATGATCGACCAGATTTCTTAGTGACAACCCATTCGTAAGAGCTCCCAAGTTTGAACAACCCAGACACCATTGCGTTGAACTTGGTCACTGACATGGTGTTCTCGAAGAGGAGGTATGGTACAATGAAGGGAAATGATCTTGGGGATGGCAGAATATTCAAGAAGGACATGAAAACCGGCACATAACAGATGACCCACACAGGCAACTCGGCCTCGGGAACGAACATGGTTAGTGGAAGAATGACACAAAATAATGTGAAAGAATAGAAAGGAAGTATCAACTTCCTCAAAAGAAAGAACAATAGTATTAAATTTGCCTTCTTCCATGAGGAGATCTGCAATCAAAGTAGCAAATTTTCGTCAAAATAAAAATATTGATCCATACCCCCAGAAATGGAACTTTGATCCCCAGCACAAGTTCAACCTTCGAGCTATCGGGATTGCATACCTTGGCAGTAATTATGTCCGGAAGGCACAGCCGGAAAAGGTGCATTGGGCCAGAATGCCACCGGTGTTGCTGTTTCCGATATGCTTCATAAGATTCTGGAACTTCACACAAGACCTTGATGATGATGATGCCAAGAAAAATTAGTTTCCACATGCACATCAGGACATGACACCGATTGTTATGTGAAATGATATGGTTATGCAAATGTACCTTTACATCATTCAGGAAGATGAACTTCCATCCATTCAGGTGTGCGCGAACAGCAATATCCATATCCTCCACGGTTGTCCGCTCAAGCCAGCCTCCTGATTCTTCCAAAGCTTGGATCCTCCAAACTCCAGCAGTTCCATTGAACCCAAAGAAGTTCAAGAAGACCCCATTGACCTGCTGCTCCACTTCAAAGTGGAAGCAAAGGTTGATATTCTGAAGGCGGGTCAAGAGGTTCTCATCCTTGTTCACAAAGCTCCATCGGGCTTGAACTAGTCCAACCTCAGGGTTCCCCTGAATCACCCAAAGATTTGCACTAGTCTTAGTATGAAGTAGACACACAGTAGCTGATATGGTAGAATTGAATACACAATTCTTACCTCAAAATGTGGAATTGTTTTCTTGAGAAAATCAGGGCTTGGTTGGAAGTCCGCGTCAAAAATGGCAACGAATTCAAAATTCTTGACATAGTCATAGCTCATTGCAGAATTGAGGTTCCCAGCTTTATACCCAGTCCTCAGCACCCGATGCCGATAGATAATGTTCACACCCAGCTGGTTCCACTTAGAAACTTCTGCTTTGATCAACATTTGAATGCTCTCGTCGCTCGAATCATCAAGCACCTGGATTAGAAATTTATCCCTAGGCCAATCTAGCTGGCAGACGGCTGAAATCGACTGCTCATATACCTGTTGCAAGAATGATCCTGTCATCCACAACCCAATGAACCAGCACATCACAAGCTGCATAAGGAAATTCAGCTCCTTACCTCCTTCTCATTGCACATAGGAATCTGAACAAGCACCATTGGGTGCAGATACCCTGAACCCTCCCGGAATGGGTCCCCTTCAATCCTCGGCTTGATTTTCCTGAGCTTAATCCAGAAGCAACCGATGCACAAGGCGAGGCGATCCAACGACTGGACAACAAACAGCAAGATGCAGACTTTGGACAAGAACTCGATCGGCCGTCGGATGTAGTCTGCTCGGAATGACATCCACGCGAGGTAGGCCGTGTGCAGCCACCCCTGAATGTCCTCCACCTCCAGCACATGCAATTCCGGCACGGTCAAATTCGGCCTCTGAAAGTGCCACCCGTTCCAGTAGGCCGCCAGCTCGACGGTGAGGGCGAGCATAGAGAGCGCCAAGAGGGCCTTGATGAACCTGTAGAGCAGCCAACCCCGGCCGTGGCCGAGGCCCTCGGCGGCGGCGGCCCGCCGGAAGCGCTTGGCGACGGCAGACGGCAGCGCCCAGGTGACGGCTGCGAGCGACGCGAGGCACCCAGCGGCACGGTGCGCGCGGAGGAGCAACACCCAGGTGAACTGCTTGGCGCTCCGGCCCCGGCCTTTGTCCGTGGGAGGAGGCACAGGCACGCCGGCCTGGAGCGCCTCCGCCTCGGGCCCGTCAATCTCCACCACCGAGTAGTTGGGGTTCTCCATGGTCACCACCACCGGCGTGCCCCGCCGGGCATCCCTCCCCCACGAGTAGGCCAGGCCCAGACCCGGCACCATTGCCGCCGCCGAGAACTGGAGGGCTAGAACAACAATTGTGCGGAGGAAAGGGGACACCAACACCACCGACACTCTGAAGCAAGCAGGGCTTTGTTTTCTTCTCACCAGTCACCACGGCGCTCTCTGCCTCCGCCTACCCGCCGCCGCTGCCGCCGAGAGCGACGCGGAGCGAGCATCTCTGGCATCAAGACCCGCCTCCCGCCCGCCGCCAGGGAACGCGGAATGCGGGTGGGAATCAGATGGATTCTCGCTCGCCGTGAGCTCAACTCCTAATCTTCCACTGCCCAAGACCAAGAGAGAAGGGCGGCGGAGGGAGCAGTTGTGATAGGAGAGAGCTTCAGCGGCGTGTGTGCTTTTTAATGGGGGGCAACACACGTCCTCTTCTTTTATCTCTCCTCTTCCTCCTCCGGTCCGGTCCTCCCCTCCCCTTCTCTTTCTCTCTCTCTCTCTCCCACGCACACGACACACCCTCGCACTCTCTCGCTCACGTCCTTTCCCGGAGCTCAGAGGTTATTTACGCTAATCTATCTACTTCCGCGCACTTTGCTGGTCCCAAGAACAGAAGAGCGGCAAACAAACAAGAACAAGGAACTCGGGCGAGAAGAAAGGGTAGAGTTTTTTCTTCTCTGAAAAACAAAGCTATATAGAGGATTAGCGGTGACTGGTTACAGGGAAACTTGCCTGGTGGCTTTTGGCAGAGAGTATCCTCGTCACGGCAAAGTGGCAAACGAAACGGCGCGGACCAGAGAGGGCAGAGGAGAGCGAGAAGCGGACAGAGGAAGAGTTTCGGAGCTTTCGGCGAGGCGAAGGACCCGAGTTGCCAGTCGTGGTCTCCTGGAGGAGCAGTGCTGTGCGCGCTTGCTTGCTTGTTGGTCAGCTGGTCCGTTGTCTGTTGTTTTCCCTCCCCATACCGTTTGGTTCGAGTCTGACGCTCACGCTCTGATGGCGGCATATGTCATGGTGCTCATGCCTCACGGGAAGGCTACGAAAATCGCCGCTTTTGGCGTGCCGGTGGCATCATATGTCATGTTCGTAGAGGAAGAGCGGCCATGGCGTATGGCCTGGGCGCTGGCATGATTAAGGATCCCAAACCGAAGAACCGCTTTCTATATTTGATCCGATCGAATTCGTATTTTTTGTCTGAATTTTAGATGTTTCGTATTTCAAATATAAAAGTAGAAAACGGTTTTGACATTTTTCGTCAGTTTTCTACTTTTCTACTTTTAATTTGAAATATTACGAATCTAAAATTTGGTTTAAACCGAATTTAGTCAACTGTAGGGTCACACAGCCCAATTACAGACTACTCACCATGCATCTGCGTTCTTTCTACTAGAGGCTAGTTGCGTTCATGTTAGCTATTAATTGCTTATTCTAGACTTGTATTTATGTGTGGGCTATTGTATTAAATACCTAAGACCAAGGATCATGCACTTTTTAATTATTATATGCACTTGAACTTGATCCTGTATATACTTAGTCATACACTTGGTACTATATATCGGTATTTCGTATTGAGTTTTCGTATATCGACCGTGTTCGACATAAATCCGATCGAATTGGTTCGTTTTCAAAATTCTCGATATTTCGTAAGTTCGTGTTCATTTTCGTGTCCGACTTTACCGTTTTCGTTTTCGTATTTCAAATGTAAAGGTAGAAAACAATTTAGGAGTTTTTCGACCGTTTCTGACTGTTTTCATCCTTAGGCATGATGGCGATGCAAGTTCTCTTGAGGATTAGACCGACGACCCAAACAACTGGACCTGGTGCCCTGGTGGTACAAGTACAACCGTGTGTTCCTGACTGTGGAGGGAGGATCAAGGATGGACCATTTTCCCGTAGCACACAATCACCTTGTTCGTTTAGGTTTATCAGCCGAAACTATCAGCAATTCAGCGGTGTTTTTTTCTCACAACAAATCAGCCAATAGTATTTTTTGTCATGGCTTATCAGCCAAACATGTTCCGAGGCGAGTGAGGCCCCAAGATAACAACGACGGTGCTGCCAAGATCATTGGTGGATGTGGATCGGAGCAGGTGGGTGGTAAAAAAAAATTCTGGATCTCTGTTTTTTTTAATCGAAGTTCTAGAAGACGCGTACAGACCTGTGGAGGAAGTTGGAAACTCCCCCTTATTTAAGGATCTAATTGACCCCGCTGTTGGCTCAACTGTCTAAACAAATGGAATGTTCTTTGCAAGCAGGCAGTGAAACGACATTTATCCTCTACCAGTAGTATCTTTTGCTTTTTAAAAAGAAAAGATGTCTCGATGAAGAAGATGTAAATTAACTTTGAAAGATATGGAGCTTACTTTTCTATTGATAGGTTTGTAGCATCTCTCGAAATGGGTCAAGATTATGGAACAAGCTTGTGCAGAGATTAATTTCTATTAATAGATTAATTTGTACGTGTGTAGGCTTGTGCAGAGAGCAATAGTGAAGCATGATGTTAAGACAAATAATCACACGACGGATCCTGAATCCTTATCACAACAACACTGCAAGCACCAGCCCATTTTCAGAGAGTTATCTGTTCATATCAAACACAGAAGGCGTCATAGTGTAAAACTTAAAACTACATACAAACATGAAATATGCCCCCCCCCACCCCCACCCCCTCCCTTTTGTCGTTTGTTTCCAGTGTTTTTTCGTATTACTCTTTATTTAGTGTGTAACAAATTAACTTAGCAATTCTCTTGCCGAATCTTCTTTTTTTATTAGGCCTTATTTAGTTCACCCAAAAACAAATTTTTTTTCAAGATTTCTCGTCATATCGAATCATGTGGCACATACATGGAGCATTAAATATAGATGAAAAATAAAAACTAATTGCACAATTTGCTTGTAAATTACGTAACGAATTTTTTAAGCCAGTTACTTTATGATTGGACAATATTTGTCAAATAAAAACGAAAGTGCTACAAATCCAAAAACTTTTTGGATTGACCTTAGGCCATGTTTAGATTGGAGATGAAAATTTTTTGGGTGTCATATCGGATGTGTCGGAAGGATGGGAGGAGTTTTTAGAAACTAATAAAAAAATAAATTACATAGCTCGTCAGGAAACTGCAAGACAAATCTATTAAGCATAATTAATCTGTCATTAACACATGTGGGTTACTGTAGCACTTAAGGCTAATCATAGAGTAGCTAGGCTTAAAATATTCGTCTCGCAATTTTCAACTAAACTGTGTAATTAGTTTATTTTTTTATCTACATTTAATGTTCTATGCATATGTTCAAAGATTCGATGGGATGGATGAAAATTTTTTAGATGAGAAACTAAACAGGGCCTTATTATTATGCCCTCGGCCTCCACGACTCCAAGCAGCTGCGGTCGTGCTGCTCTAATCGGAGGTGGAGGAGAAGGGGAAAAGGTGGGTGGAGGCAGAGGTGGCAGAAGCGACGGTTCCCATTTGCGTTGTCCTTGAGAGAGAAGACATTCTTAGGTTTTATTTTGGCAGGTAGGTAAAATGGGTCATGTATTAGATTATCTGTTGGAAGCTGTTTTTAGTAGGTAAAAACACAATACATGACGCATTTTAGATATGAGTTGTATTGTTGGAGACGGTCTAACCTACGTCCAAGGCTCTAGGCATGCTTCATCCTCGCGTGCAGGGTGAAGCGGACAGCCCAACCGCCGAGCACCCGCGCCGCGTGAGAACTGAGAACACGGCGCGCGTACGTGTGGCAGCTGGGTGGGTGAGTTCATCGTGTACAGACCAGTGTCCAGTGTACATACGTGTGGTATGCATGTGTGGGCGACGCTTGGCTTGGCGCGTCTCCTGGCCCGAACCCAAGTGACCGACCTGACGGCTGAAGCCTCCTTGACCTTGACGCGGACGTCCCAACAGACCTGGGCCTTGTTTAGTTCCGAAAAGTGAAAACTTTTCGGTACTGTAGCACTTTCGTTTGTTTGTGACAAATATTATCTAATCATGGACTAACTAGGATCAAAAGATTCGTCTCGTGATTTACTGCTAAACTGTGTAATTAGTTTTTGTTTTCGTCTATATTTAATGTGTTATGCATGTGTCACAAGATTCGATGTGACGGGGAATCTTGAAAACTTTTTGGTTTTCAGGGTGAACTAAACAAGGCCCTGGTACCATTCTTCTTCTTCGTGTGCCTTGTTAGTTCTCCTTGAAAATCAAATTTTTTTTAAGATTTTTCATTACATCGAATGTTATGGTATATGTATAGAGTATTAAATATAGATGAAAACAAAAACTAATTGCACAGTTTGCCTTTAAATCGCGAGACGAATCTCTTAAATCTAGTTATTCTATGATTAGACAATGTTTGTCAAATAAAAACAAAAATACTAAAATATCGAAATTTAAAAAAATTTCGAATCTAAACAAGGCCCTGCTCTTGCCTCCACCTCCGTCCCTACTCCCTAGCGGCACGGGCATTAGAGTAAGTATTATAGTGGGCTGTAAGCTGGCTAAATGCTGAGGTGGAGGAGAGAAGGAAGGAGAGAGAGGAGAAGCGGGCTGTAAGCTTACAGCCAGCCTAGACACAGGAACCAAGAAACTTTGTGAGAGAGACAAGTGGGTCATGTATTAATAGTGAATAACTAACTATTGTATGAGTGGGCTGAAGAAGGCTACAAAAAACCTTACAGCCAACAAGTGGGCTGTATTATTAAACTTGCTCTTACTTGGGTCAGTCGACGCATGCGGCGGCCGCCTACACACGCTCCGTTCCGTTTCCCTTGGGCATGAGCGAGCTAGTGACGGACAGGCATGTGGCAGTAGTCCAGTGGCGGACCCAGAAACGGACCAAGAGGGGGGCTAAATAACATAGGTTAAATTTTTTTTTGCTTGCTCAATGCAGTACACTAATAGATATAGCTAAGATTGATAATTCAATATTGATTCAAAGTGTTCAAAGGCAAAGATTCGTAAAATAAACATAGAAAAATACCAAATATATAAAATATTTTTTTAAAAAAAACTTGTTAAAAAATTTTTGAGTCCAAGAGGGAGGCTGCAGCCCCCCAGGCCCCCCCTTGGGTCCGCCAATGGCAGTAGGTCGCTCTCGCCGTCTTGTATTGCGTGCGTAATAGTATTACTTGGTTGCCGCGGTGGTCTTCAACCTCGCGGCATCAGAGGAGCTTATTGCGTTGTGTGGCGCCGTTGCTCGGATTAATTTGAAGACGGCACTGACTTAGAGCACTAGTGGGGTGGTCCATGGCCATAGGCACCACACCACGGCGGCGCCACATGGTCGCCGACGACGGTGCGCTTACAAACAAAGATTATTCGTTATTCCTCCACCTTCTTTTATGCTGTGTGGACTGTGGCCGCTGGGCCATCATATCCGGCCGGTCAGGGTTGGGACTGCGTGAACCTTCAGCACATCTCAAGAATGGTTTCTGCCTGCGCCATCGCCCAAGCCCGTCGTAGACAGGACAGGAGGGTCCCTATGCTAGACCGGGGCTCGTGTTTGCCGGCCTGCCCGTGCCCGGCGACCACCTTGCGTCCGATTGATTCCCAGGACCGATTCCTCTCTCGTGCTCTCCACAAACCCTGCATTCCGGCATCCATGCCGGTTTCCCCTAAAAGCCACTTTTGGGCCCCTGCTTTTAAGCCATAGAAAAAGAAACAAAAGTACTCCTGCTTATATGGAATGTGCTGGAGTGATCCGAGGCATAGCCAGCCTGCGCTGCTTTTGCTCTTCTTCAGCCTTGTTTAGTTCACCCCGAAATTCAAAAAGTTTTCAAGATTCCCTGTCACATCGAATCTTGTGGCACATGCATGAAGCATTAAATGTAGACGAAAACAAAAACTAATCACACAGTTTGACTATAAAATCGCGAGACAAATCTTTTAACCCTAGTTAGTCTATAATTAGACAATATTTACCACAAATAAACAAGTACTGCAATAGCGAAATCTAAAATTTTTTCACATCTAAACAAGGCCTCAGCACTCTCACATTCGGCAGCCACACCACACCCCGTCATCCGTGAGTCAAAAAAGCACTCGCCGGCCACTCGCGGCTGGTCGTTCTACTCGATTGGATGACTAGGGCCTTGTTTAGTTCACTCCGAAATTCAAAAAGTTTTCAATATTCTCCGTCATATCGAATTTTGCGGCACATACATGAAGCATTAAATATAGACGAAAATAAAAACTAATTATATAGTTTGTCTGTAAATCACGAGACGAATCTTTTATTCCTAGTTAATTCATAATTAGACAATATTTGTAAAATAAAAATGAAAGTGCTACAGTAACGAAATCCGAATTTTTTTTTTTAACTAAACAAGGCCCAGGCATGCATACCCTGCTTGCTTTGCTTGTTCAATACTCGTACTTGGGCCTTGTTTAGTTCCGAAAACTGAAAAGTTTTCGGAACTGTAGCACTTTCGTTTTTATTTGACAAATATTATTTGATCATGGAGTAACTAGGTTTAAAAGATTCATCTCGTGATTTACAGGTAAACTGTGCAATTAGTTTTTATTTTTGTCTATATTTAATGCTCCATGCATGTGCCGCAAGATTCGATGTGACGGGGAATGTTGAAAAGATTTTGGTTTTTGGGTGAACTAAACGAGGCCTTGAGCTTGGTAGAGAACACAGAAAGCGCGATGTGTGCCACACAAGGCACCAACGGTGTGCCCACGAAAAGTGTTACCATGTCACGTGCTTTTACGAGTTTAGGGCTTGTTTAGATGCAAAAAAACCTAAAACTTTACAAGATTCCTCATCACATCAAATTTTACGACACTTGCATGAAACATTAAATATAGATAAAAAAAGATAACTAATTGCACAGTTTACCTGTAAATCACGATACGAATCTTTTAAGTCTAGTTACTCTATGATTAGACAATGTTTATCAAATAAAAATGAAAGTGCTACAGTGTCAAAATTCAAAAAGTTTTTGGATCTAAACAAGGCCTAAATATAGATGAAAATAAAAATTAATTGTACAGTTTGTCTGTAAATCGCGAGACGAATCTTTTAAACCTAGTTACTCCATGACTGGATAATGTTTGTCAAATAAAAACGAAAGTGCTACAGTGTTAAAATCCAAATTTTTTTTATCTAAACAAGGACTTGGTCTTGATCTAAATCAGGATGGTCTTGATTTGGTATTGTACTTCTTTTTGTCTCGATCTAAGATTCTCGATTGAATACGTTAACAGTTGAGCCAATATAAATAGTCAGACGAAAATCCAGACCAAAATTTTGGCTGAAATTTTACCTCTTTAGTATTAGGTATAGATATAGATATAGATTTAATGCTTCATGCATACGTCTAAAGATTTGATGTGATAGAAAATCTTGAAAAGTTTTGTAAATGGGCGAGTGTTGACGAAGGATCAAATTGGCGTTCCGGAAGGACACGTTGACGCATCGAAACTTTAGAATTCCCGAGACAACCAACGCTACATGATGAACCCGGTGGAACTGATTCTCGCTAGCGATGCACTCCATGCATGAACCACCAAGGAAACGTCTCCACTCTCCAGCGGAACCCTATTGAATATGTGGTGCTGACCTTTCAAAACCTATACGTACATTTTATATATCAAATAAAAAAAATTTCTTTTGATTTTGCTTTAGGCCTTATTTAGTTAATTCCAAAAACCAAAAACTTTTCAAGATTTCCTGCCACATCGAATCTTGCGACACATGCATGGAGCATTAAATGTAGTCAAAAACCAAAACTAATTATATAGTTTAACTGTAAATCACGAGATAAAAATTTTAAGCCCAGTTCCAATTGTCTATAATTAAACAAATAATTATCAAATAAAAACAAAAGTGCTATAATATCCAAACCAAAATTTGTTGAACCAAGCAAAGCCCGCTAAGAAGTTGTCCTTGGAGCGCATCGATTTTTGGCCCACTCGTGGCCCAGAAGGAGTTTAGCTACTGGCAGCTTTGGATCCATAACGTGGGCCTACGAGAGGCACAACAACTTCCGCGGCAACTCCGCCGCCGGCGGCCGGTCCCGGTCCCGGCGTTCCGCTGCACTCCCACAGTCCCACCTCTGCGTCCGCGGGGACGGGGTAGCCCTACTGAGCTTCGCAGCCTAACAAGTTTCTTGCCACCAGGTAGGCGCTTCCTACCTGCGGTTCCCTCGTTTCAGGATGCTGGATTTTGCATCCTGCTAGCACTGGCTCTGGCTCTGGCTTTGAGCGAGCAATAAGGTAACTAGCCAACCCACGGGACCCCTTACTCTGTTTTATTTTGCCAACATTCGTCACTCTATTCTTCAATCTGCCTGATTCTGAGTAGACATTATTGCTTTCGTGGGATCCTTTCCGCCTGAGGTGCTCGCAGGCAAAGGTTTATTTTTTTTCTCTCAGGAGACAAAAACGTTCCTCTGAATGTTGCTGTGGCTTTGGAGAAAATAGCTATTATAGGACTCTAATCGTGCGGCTTCTTCGAAATAGGATTCTTAACGTTTGTTTATCTGAAATAGGACTCTAAACGTTGATAATAAGCTGTAATGACATTTTGTGTCTTTTTCATTTCTTTTTTTATCTAAATACATGTATTTGTTCCTAAAATGACCCTTTTATCCTTCAGTCATTAAACTGTTATGGTAGTCTCCATTACAGAAAAAAAAACATCATAGCTTCCTGGCCTGTGTGTTGCCTTGTCCAGCTTATTTTTTTTTAATAAACTGATGCCTTGCTGCCATGCCGCCATGGTCGTGGCTGCCGTGCTGGCTGGCCATGGTCATGGCAAATATTGGATGTCGGCCAGGTATCTCGCGCTGCTAGTGCTTCGCGCTGCCTGCAGCCTGATGTCCAGGCAGAGATCGCCAGCCACTGTTGGGGGCTCGGCTGATTTTGGGGATTGTAACGGAGGGTGAGAGTACCAAGACCGAAAGCAGGTAAGACGGGTGTTGTGCCGTGCCAACTAGATCACACATCTGCTGATCTGCCTAATCCAATCGGTCTTGGAGTGTCACCTGAAATGTTTCACGCTTAAAAATCGAGTAAGAATCACTTTAGCAAAATTGTATGGATAACATGCTAGATCTTGGCGAAAAACAATTCGGCTCTAATTAACAAGCTTAAATTACAAATTCAACTGAGCTAAAATTGAGCCGAACTTGATACTCGCACTGCTCGAGGGCTAGAGATCCTTTCACATCTGTAAATGACAAGTGACCCACTGTACATAAGCTTGTTTGTTTGTTCATGCATCTCTATTGCTCCGGCTTCTTGTCTCTGGCCTTCTGCATGTCCACCATCTTTAATTTCTCCTTGAGGCAAGATGTCATCTGAATCACCACCATCTTTAATTTCTCCTTGTGGCAAGATATTATCTGAATCACCATTTTCATGTTCTACTTGTTTGCTTTTGCAGAAATAAATTGTTAAGGCGACCACAAGAGAGGTGGTTGAGGCAACTCCAGTGGCAATAGTCGGTCCTGCGAAACTGTCAAAGGTGAGTGTACCTGAACCAGAGATGGTGCCCACATTTTGGCAGTTGTTTTGATCTCCTATCCATTTCTTCTCAATCCGAGTTATAGTGTCTCCCCCTGTTATGTTGAGGATTGCTTGTGAGATGTCACCTATTATTGGCGATCCCTTCTGAAGTGCCTGTGGAAGAAGGTGCCCGTGTAAAAAACATGACCCAACTAAGACTATTATGCATCATTGTGGAAACTAGAATAAAGATGAATCTGAACTTGGTTATGCCAAAGTAATTTTAATAAACATAGCTAAACTTACATATCCAAAACCTGCATTCTTATATATTGGTCCAACCATGGTGTATCCCTTGCAATGCTCCGCAAGGAATAATTTGAGGTATGGGATTTCATCCACAAGGGCAGCAACACCACCATTCTTGCATCCTCTGGAAAGCTCATCATGAAACTCTTCAGGGCTTTCATAGGGCTTGATCTTTGATACCTCAAAGCCTATTTCTTCCAAAAGATCCTTGATGTAGGAACCATGAGGATACCCAACACATTCTCCAGCTTTGAGAAGTTCTTCGACATTTGTTACAGTTGGGTAGAGCTGTTGAACAGTTAGCATGGATGTCAAGCTTGCAGTGTAGCTTGACTTGAGTACCAGAAGGAAAAACAGCCATATGACCAACACGATCCGAGAGATAAGGCGTTTCACCTTCTCTTCTGCAGAGAGTTAACATACTTTTCAGATAGTATAAATCAAAGTTAAAAAGTACATAGTTCATAATGTCCAGATTTGCTAATCTTTACATGCATACGGTGATATAATGCCAATATATTCCTTCTTGCATCTGTAAAATTTTGTATTGGCTTGATAGTTCTCAGCACAACTGCACAATATTTGTCCCTGTTTGATCACATCTGTGCTGTAAGACATCAGACATGTCTTATGGACTCTGTGCATTTGGTGGAAACCATATAACATTACACATTATTTTTCTGAGTTGTGAAAGCTTGTGCATGGCATTAACTAGGTATGAAAAAGGTGTATCAACTTGATCATTATGCTATATCTATCCAAAAATTTACTAGAAAAAGAGTTACACTAAGGCACTCACTCTCTTCAAACAGGGAAAAATATATCATCGTAGCTAGCTGTCGGGGAACTGGACCATGAATGTTCTTGTTGTTGCCTAGAAGCTCTAAAAACCATATCACAATGCCTGTGTAGATAAAGAGTATTATGGTCCCAATCCACATGCCAGGTGTGAGTGGCTTCAGGAAAATCCATGTATTCTTGCTTATGCTTTCCCTGACAGGAACAACCATTGCTATCCCTGATTGTGTATGGCTGAGTGAAGTCGACATACAAACTTCTGTTGTACCTAATTGTTATGTCTCCAACTGCTATATCATATTTCTGTCAGGGTGCAAAAAAAAGTTTAACTAAGAGCTGTAAAGAGGAACAAATTAAACAAGAAAAGTTATGACCTCTATGTAATCAGATTGGTAGGACTATTTTGTGAAAACTAAATTCTGATGTTTAATGTGCAAGGTTGAGCATTTATGGATTAATAGTAAAACAAAATAATTTACCTCAGCAATATAGAAACATATTTATGACAGTCATGATTAATACATGACAAAATACGGAAAAATGGAATTGTGTGTTATGCCAGTACATGGCATCCGTTGTTTTTTTGAAGGTCGGCATCCGTTGTTTTCATTTCATCTACAATAAGAATGACAAAGGGCTTATAGCTTGTCTTCTATTATGGTATAACTGTCAGAAATTTATATTTATTTGAAATAACAGCATGGTATTGGAAATATCAGATGTTGAAAAGCATAATGTGTGCAGTTATAGTTTCAACTTGAAAAAAAAAACCCAATATATTTCTTATCTTAAATGTAAATTTATTTGAAATAACAGCATGATATTGGAAATACTAGATCTTGAAAAGCATAATGTGTGCAATTATAGTTTCAACTTGAAAATAAAACCAATATATTTCTTACCTTAAGATAAACTTGATTGACAAAATCATCGTAGCTTGAACTTGAATTCTTCGTGATGTTAAATACTACATATTCATAAGGGAGTGCATAAGGTAGTCTCTTTACTGCCTCCTCAAAAACATCAATTGCAATGCCACTTGCTTTAATCACACCTGTGATGGAATTTTCAACAACATCTATGTATTTTTGATATTTATTTCCTGTGACTACACCAACTTGAAGCTTCTTCCCATTTGTTGGAATCTCCCAGCCCCTTGGGATCTTAGTAGATTCGCCTGGCCAAATCACAATTTTCAGATCATGTGTGGTGTTCCGGTATTTTATGTTTGACCTCTGGTCTAATTGCTGTGACAGTCCATTTTGTGCAGTCCAAAACCCAATCACTCTCTGTGCTTTTCCAACTACATTTATTATTTGAAACTTGGAAACTTGCAGCTGCCCATCTGAAAGGTCAAAGTCACCACTTAAACCTTCAAATTTATTTTGCAAGATTGCCTTTAGGATTGCTGGACCATTTCTTGATTTTTTCAAGGCTCCCAAACTTGTAGAGTTTTTCAGTGCAGGTGGTCTCAGAAATTTTGCTTGTCTCAGAATTTTTGCTTTAGTAACCTTGGCCTTTTCTGCTGCTTGAGCTAACCCCCAGATCGTATCATAGCTCCATAGTCCAAAGATGTTTAATTTCAATGTTGGGTCATTTGGATGATCATTTCGTGACCTCATATACCATCTCATGGTGAAGCTATCAAGTTCTTTTGATTTAGGAACATAGGACTCGACCCCCAAGGCACCATTCATTGCTTCCACGACTGAAGGATTTAGTAAATCAATGAGATTTGCTAGTCGATCTGTTATAATCCATACAAACCCCTCGCTCATCATCCCAATTTCCTTTGCTTTTGTGAAGAATAGGGAGCCCAAAGATGGGGACATGTGCACCACAAAGACCCTTGTTTGCATTGTCATCAACTTGTAGAGTTCTTGGACAATTTGTTCACCTGTTGCTGATTCATCTAGCACACTCCGGTAGGGAACATGGACATCTTTTCCTTCGAGGACATCGACAAGGTCTGCAATAATACCTTTACCGTCATCGTTGTCCATGTAGATAGGCACCACCTCTCTCCATCCATAAGTTTTGATTATGGAGGTGATGCTACTCACTTGTACAGAGTCATTCACTGTTGCTCGAACAAAATACGGAAGGTAATGTGAAGATAAATATGTGCTTCTTGCTGTGAACGATATAACTGGGACTTGACACTTATTTCCAAGAGCTGATACAAACACAGCTTGAGAAGAATTCTGTGGTCCAATGATAGCTTGGACATTGTAGTTCTCCAGCAAGTCAATGACTGTAAAATTGGATGTAGAGATAGGCTGTAGCTTTTTAGTGCAAAGCAAATGTCTTCTATTCACAAACTCTGTACGCAGAATGGGATAACATGGAATAGCTCTACTATTTCAACGTAGGTTTTGTGAGAGATGGATTGCTTACTAGAATTCATTCACTGTACTGTTCAGATGTAATAGCAATGAATTGGGTGGTTCTGTTGGTCAGATCTTTTCAAGCATTTAGTTCAACACTTACGCCCCCTGCCCCCCTTCTTCCTTTATTTCTCGATTATCTCCCAAATCTCATATCTCAAAACATGTTTTGGTGTCATATGAACATATGAAGCTACCATTAAATTCATTTCAATTTGAACATGCATTACCATCAATGAAGGAACTGTGGGGAAATCAGCCTATACAGTATTTCAAAATTTATGTGCCATTGCATAAGTGATTTTTCAACACATGGTTGCCAGTGTCATAAAACTGTGCTATTTCAGAAAAAAAACATATGCTCATCTAATGCATCGATGCTTCTTGTTTTCTGCATCAAAACCACTACAGGTAGATCCCTTAGGTAAATGCTAAAATTCAGCAGTGGTATTGTTGAAAGTTCATATATAATTGTCTAGTATTTATCCCCATATTACAACATAAGTAGTCATCAAATTGGTTAATTATTTGGTTATAGGTTGAAAGACCCTTCTGCCTTCTCATTTTCATATAAGGATATCTGTTTAATTAGTGCAACAACACAAATGGAACATGGCATCTTTATGGACTATTCCAGATTTACTTTGTGTCCAAAAGATCAAACTTCTGAAATACTAAATGCAAAAACAATAGAACGTCAGTCCATAGCCAAGCATGTAATTTACCTGCAGCTGCAGCCTGCACATCATCAGTCATGGAATCCCTGACATGGAGGACAAGCCGAGTGGTGTAGTTCGGATGGACAGCATAGAAATCTTCCACAGCAATTGAAATGCTTGTGCGTGCTACCTTCCCCACTGGTGTCCCCAAATCAAGTACCACTCCCACATGGAATTTTTCTACTTTATTTTCTGTAACCCCCAGCACAACATCATAGCTGAATGCTAAGAACAGGAGCATTGTGATCCTAACTGCTGCTGCCATCTCTTGTGGCATGCTGTTTGTAAATAAATCTGGTGCACTATTTATAGATGGAATTTGTCTGGTCTAATTAAAACTAATACAAATAAATAAGGAAGCTCCCTGCTTTTAATGTCAGTTGAACTGAATTTCGCTCTCAAGTTTCCGTAAGATTGCTTGACTTCGACTTGATCAAAATCTATCTCTTCTTTGTGGGTCCTGTCCGAGAACTTTTGCGGATGCTTTCCCAGCTGAGGTTTTCTTCCCTATCTTTTTCCACCATGCTCATCAATTCTGGCTTGGCTCTCTTCTTACTTTTCAAAGGCTCACTATCACTGCCTATGAGGTTGTACAGTCTGATGGTGCCTTATTTGTTGGTTCCCCCTCACTGACATTTTAGTATGTTGGAGTAGTAAGCTGATGACCGATCTTCCTCCCCTTGTTGCGGAACCTACGTTCCAGCAAGTTGAAGCATGGTCTCACCACAATGTTCCATGGCTGCAAGTCCTCATGAATTTGACATTTCGTTGGTGATATTATAGTACTAGGATTGGAACTGGGAGAGTGAATTTTCTCCTTGGAGGTGGTAGCTGTCAGAGAAAGTATCATTAGACTAATGTGATGACCGTATGAGTATGTGATCTACCTGGAGAGAGCTTTCAAAATAAAGGATACACTGAATTTCTGTGTCTGTTTGCTTCGAGGGAATGCTGTACTTGAATGTTTTCTTAGAGGTGGTAACTGTCAGAGAAAGTCAGTATCATTGAACTAATGTGATGACCGCATGAGTAAAGATATTTACGTGGATGGAGCTTTCGAAATAAAGGATATGCTGAATTTCTGTATCTGTGTGCTTCGAGGGGATGCTGTATTTCATTTTTCAGCTACGGTCTGGATACTTTTTGGTTGTCTCACAATGACGAGCATCCCTCAGTCCCTTACCGAACAGCAGCCAACCTTGGGCCGTGACGGTTCATGAGCATTCTGCACTGCAGTGCTGAATGCCAAGACCATGATCATTGTGATCCTAACTGCTGTGGCTATATATGAGGTTTGCAGGAAAAACCTTTCTGAGCTGGTGCATTATTTGTGGAGATGTATGAGTTTCCTTACAAAGTGTTTGGTTTGAGGAATAGGTTAGTCTATCTTCTCATGTCTCACTTTCTTATTTGGTTTGCGAAATGGAATGAGTTGATACATCATTACCTTATTTCTCACAAGCTTATAATTAGTACTAGTTTGAGGAACGGAGCCATTCTGCCAAATTTGCGTAAGAGTCATTATGATGTATTACCTTATTTGAAATAGGCTTTTCAAATCAAATATTCTAGAATGGTCTGATTCCTCAAACCAAACACCCTGTTAATGTCTCTGGTTTCTACGGAAGAGGGACCAGATGATGTTGCCATGTCTCGTGTAAATTTGAACTGCACTTTGTCAGGTCTTTCTTTGACTACGCGACTTCTATTAAAACCTGTCTCTCTCTGTTCCCGTCGAAAGCAGCGGCTGTCTGCTCACCCAGTTGGTGTTTTCTGCCCTTCCCTTTTCTTTCAGGATTCCTGGTGGTTTCTTAGTTACTGCTGCTACTTTTCGAAGGCCTCATTGCCTGGGAGGTTACAGTCGGATGTCATTTTATTTCCTTTTCGCCTCATTGAACTGTGTGCCACGTCGCGTTGAAATAGGATGCCTCTAAGTTGAAGCATTTTCCTACAACTTACTCCCTTCGTCCCAAAATAACCGTCGTTCTTACTTACCAAGAAACAACTTTGACTAAATATCTATTAAAAATATTAATACTTATAGTACATAATTAGTATCATCAGAAAGATCTTTAAACCTAGTTTTTTAACAAATTTATTTGGAGATATAAATATTACACGTATTTTCTATAAATCTAGTCAAACTTGTGATATGAAAACGTAAAACGACAGTTATTTTGAGACGGAGGGTGTATTTGTTATTGGTGCAAGTGCAATGAACTTCTCTTGTAGCTTTTGATGGATGTCGGTGGATACTACGACTGGGAATGACCACAATATTATTTTGTCTTAAATCAGTCTCAATGGAAGTTTCATTTACATAAATAGGTTGTCACATAGGCATTTATGATAACATGACATTGTATTTAAGAAGAGAGATATAACCCTTATGGCACGACCAACTCCCTATGTGTCATAAAATTAAATGCCTATGAAGCTATAAAATGAAACTCTCTATTGAGAGTGTGTGTTTCATCCGAGTTTTATTTTATTTGCTATGACATGATAGTCTTGTAAACAACGTTATGAAACTCCATTAAAATTGGCTTTAAGCAGTTAAGCCTTTGTTTGAAACAAACTCCCACTAAAGGAAAACTAGTTCATTTTTCTACTCCCATATGGCCATATCCTAATGCCATATTTGGATGCCGTATGTTTTTTTGCGAGACCTAGTTACAGATATAGACACTCATAATACGAGCACACACTCACTCCTATGAACGTACTTACGCACACTCTATGTTTATGAGCACCTCTGAGGAACTGAGTTGGACAGGCAAATCTTGAGATTGACAAAGTTATCACAGGTGTCTTGTTATCGACAAACATGTCACCTACCACTGAAAGAATGATGTTGTTAAATCTATATTTATATTCTGTTTAGTTCTTGCTAAATTTTAGCTAGCTAAACTTTAGTGACTTTAGTAGCTAAACTTCCAAACATATTAACTAAAAAGGAGCTAACATAGATTAGTCCTACTAGTCATCTAAGAATAAATAAAATATTTTTAGCTAACTAAAGTTTAACAAGGGATAAACAACAAAAATTTCTTCCTCTAAATTTTGCTCATCGCACTCTTTGCCTGTTCGTATACGCGTCCATTCTCCAGAGCATAAAATTCCATTTTTACTAAGAATAGTAAATGATGAATTAAATATTAGAGTTCTAATTAGTTTATTGTTCTATCCGTGACCTTAACTTACCCATGTTTATATGAGTTAGAATAGCGCATATCCAACTATGATCCTGTTGATTCTAAAATGTATTAGAACAGATAGTCAAATATGTAAATTATATTGAAACACATACAAAATCGCTAGTAAAGAAAAAAGAGAGGAGAAAACAGATAGGAACCCTCAACCAAATGAATTCACAAGTTTGGTACTAAATTCTAGACTCGTGAATTAAGTCCCAAATATAATAAGGCATGTGAATAGAGTCCCATATAATTAAGAAAAAGTCTTTTTGACCCCCTCAATTTTTGAGGTCGTTTGATTTCCTGCCTCATTTATAAAATGTCTCTTTATCCTGCCCCACTCCCTTAAACCACTTGTTTTTGCACCCTAGACAGTTTTGATGATAGTTTTTGCTGATGTGGTGCCATGCCAATCTAGCTACATATTAGCCACGAGAGGTAAATCAAACTAAAAATATATATTTTAAAAATACATAAAATACCATAATTTTTTAAAAAAACTATCAAATATTTATATATGAAAAATAATGCAATTATAATTCTAAAATCTGGTTTAATCTTAGAAAATTCATAATATTTTCCTTGCCAAGAGAGCTAAATCAGCTCGCCGCATGAGCAAGGTTATCTATGCTTTGCTGAACGAAGATGGCCAGGTGAGGCAAACAAGATCAGCAGAGTTCCCCGTAGGCCAGTACGGAGTATGTCCAAAGAAAATTTGAAAAAAAAGTATGAAATCTCTCTTAAGGGTGTTTAGTTCTACTTTCATCAAAAAAATTCTAGATTTTGATTTATTATTTTGCATAATGGAATTAAACATCATATAAAAGTTTTAGCAAAAAGATGACAATTCTCCATTTTGGATTTTAGCATCAAGAGCCAAAAAAAATCCCAAAAGAGCCTCAAGAGGCCATAATGAGGACAACAAATTCTACATTTTAGATAGAACTAAACAGAACCGTGAAAATTTTGGTATTTTACATTTTATCATTTCAAAGTAGTTGACATTTTGTATTTTCCATTCCATGTGGAATTAACGCATGCCCTTAGGAGTGTTTATTTCCCCTTTCATCCCAAAAGTTCTTGGTTTTGATCCATCATTTTTCATAATAAAACTAAACATCATACAAAATTTTTAGCAAAATAGTTATTATTCTCCATTTTGGATTTTGACCTCAAAAGGTCAAAAAAAACCCAAAAAACCCTCAAGAGACTATAATAAAGATAATCAATTCGGTATTTTAGATAGAACTAAACTTTTTTGTGCGAGATTTGGATGAAACTAAATTTAATCCTGAGAATTTTGACATTTTATATTACAATCGTTCCAAAGCCTATGTCTTAGCCACGGCCCTTAGTTAGTCGGCCCATGTTCTTCAACCCGAAGCGCAGCCCAGTTTCACCGAAGCCCATGTCTTAGCCACGGCCTCGGTGCCGTCGACTCGACGCCCTCCACCATGGCGCCGCCGCGAAGCCTCGCCGGCGCCGCCATAGCTGCCGCCGCCGCAGCCATCGTCCTCTCATGTAATCTCTTGCTCTTACCTCACCTCATCGTTTCTAGCTCCAAGTTCCCAACATCAACCTCTCCTGCCTCACCGATGTGGCCATCTCACAGGCTTGTTCTACAGGCGCAAATGCGCTCGTCTGGCCGCGCGGGTCCGCGAGGTGGAGGCCTCACTGGTAGCCGCTGCAGAGAAGGTCGCTGCCGAGCGCCGTGGCAGAGTGCGGGCCCAGCAGGTGAGGTCGCCGCCGTCCGGCGCTGCAAGTTTTCTCGTGTTCCAACGTGCACTTCTCTTCGAGTTGGGCCATATCATCAGGCTCGTGCTGCCGAATCTCTATTTCGTTTCCTTGCTTGCAGTCGCTGAGAAGGGCTCTGAGTCAGCAGGAGCCTCGCTCCGACGAGGCGAGGCCGGCCAAGGCCACCGCCCCAGCATCTTACCCGCTGGCACCGATTGGCACTGTCCAGTCCTGCTTCTCCACCAGGTGCTGCTTGCCATCGATTTTGTTCCCATTTCTCACGCTTTGTAGTATTCATCAGTCAATTTGTGTTGAATAGTTACTGGAGTGAATGCTTGGAGATATTCAGAGCTAAGGTCCACTCTTAAAGAGGGGCAAATTATCATTAATCCGAACTATGGCCTATGGACCTAAACGTATATTGCCTTATTGACCCTACAATCACAGGAATGGTACACCAAGGCAGCCTTTGGTAGTTACGCTGGCCAGGGCAACTGTGGCGCTTGATCCAGCCCGAGTCCCCGCAGCAGCCCTGGAGGGACTAGCTAGTTACTCACATTGCTGGATTCTTTATGTTTTTCACCTTAACACTGATCTTGATAAACTGTGGAAAGATCCTGCTAGGTCTAAGCTAAAAGCTAAGGTATCGTTTTGTTCTTAGCCCTTTGGTGGCTCCTTTTTCTGATATGAATGAATATTCTTCTGAATGTTGTAGTGGATATTAGGTTGAACTAATGGAATCTTCTGATATCTCATGGAAGGTAAGGGTACCGAGATTGAAAGGGGGCAAGATGGGGGTTTTGGCAACTAGATCACCACATCGGCCTAATCCAATCGGACTCAGCGTAGCAAAGGTACTAATTGTACAACTCAACTAGCCTTCCTCTTATTGTCCTCTGTGATCTCTGCAGTGCAATGGTTGAAGTGTCACCTGAAATGTTCAGTGTTTGTCTTCAATTATTGTTTTCTGGAACACATTGAGGAAATCAATATTAGGATTGAGGAATTGTAAACTTCTAGGTAGACAATAATCATAGTGATGATTGCTATCTATAATGCTGCTTGCTCTCTAAGTCTGAAGGATGTTTTTTCACACAGATTTCACCACAGGGATTCTCTTCAGAAAGTTTTTTTGACCAAAACATCCTACTGTGTCACTTAAATTATAAGAAATCCAACTAATATATTGATTCTGATTAATTCTAGGGTGTGAACATTTCTTATTTGCTTTGGGCTATTGCCTAGTTTGATTGACCTTGTTAAGCATGCTAGGGCTACTGTGTATGCTAGGATGTGAACATTTCTTATTCACTTTGAGCTGTTGCCTGCTTTGATTTATCTTGTTAAGCATGCTATAGCGGTTTGACGTTTTCTCCCCTTCATTTCAATGTTTTACAGGTGGAGGCAGTGGATGGGCACGCTCTTTTGCTTTCTGGAGTAGATTTGGTTGATGGCACGGTACCAATTTAAGCGTTTATATGGTCCAGCATTATGCAAAGGATTGATATAATTAAGCTTGTCAGCTGTGAACTCTTCCTAATACATTGATCACCTATAAACAGCCTGTGCTTGATATTAAACCATACCTGCCATATTCTGACAGTGTTAAAGGTGCAGCTGTTCCCAATTGGTTAGAGGTATGTACAATATTGCATCTCAGTTCATGCATTTCTCCAGACTTGAGAATTCATTTCTCTCTCATCAGTTCGAAATAAGTGTGTTCATTTTTCTGGATCAATCATCATTCTGCACAGTAGTGAACGCTGGACAGCATTTGATGCTTGATGGTGTCTGCATATACATGCTCAGCGGCGGAGGGTGTATCAAAAGCAAGGAGGGGCTGGTTGCAAGAACTAATGTTGTATTACCTAACTGCAAAAGCTATCTATGTTTTATAGGCTACCAAAACTAGGATTATACACTACCTAAATTTATGCTGTCACAGAGGAAGGAGGGGAGGGGGGGGGGGGGGCTCAGTTTCTCTTCCATGAGCCTCCTCCCCTGTACATGCTAATTAGTTATTACCTCTATACATCTTCATACAAGTGCACTGACCTTGTCTTACTGAAAAGATGTGTAGCTCATGCTTTAGTTTAAATTTTTAGATAGTTCAGACTTTTGGTAAATCTTTTCTTCTGTAATATGGGGGTTTTGAATGATACTTGAGAGTAAGATTTGGATATTGAAAGAAATGTTTATGTTCCATTCAGGAACTGTTGATTCACAGCTCGCATGCAAGATCTCATATTGCTGTATTTTATGCCAATGCTACAATCGAGTACCTTCATTGTTCATCACCTAGTAATGTTTGAGAATTTTGTTGAAGCAGGTTGATGGTGCATTAGCTGTGGAGTCTGTCCATTTTTCCGAACACTTCATTTCTGCGCTTCCCACCTGCTGGATGCATGTAGTAAGTGGCATTGCTGTTAAAAAGAAATCGTATATGCTGAATAGCGATTAAACTGCAGTTAGTTTTTTTTTCATATGAGAAGGGATCACACTAGGCCAACTGTAAATAAGAATTTGGGTGTACATTTCAAAATCTGTTTATTTGTTTCAGCAGAAGCAGTCACTCTATGCTTCAGCAGACGAGTTTCAGGATCTGATCAAGCAGGTCCTTTCCTGGGACATCAGATCGATCTCACAGCGGACCCGTCCCCATCAAGTGAGCATGGAAGCTGATGCCAACGGCCACTGTGGCGAAGGCACTGATGATGACCATAGCGACGCAGGTCACTGCGGTGTGGTTTACCACCTACATCTTGAAGGCATCGATGTATCGTACAGAATCGATCAGGGCTCCAACATTGTCGTCGAGGACGCCGCCCTTCTTCCGGATGTCGTCCAGAAACGGCATGGTTATTTGGCGTGGAGGGATAAACTTGGCAGCAGCGTTTTGTAGCATGGCCATGGCCACTCGAGCTCGCTGCGTTTTGTTTTCGTTTGCAGGAGTGCAGTGTGGTGTAGGATGTCATCAGTAGTGATGCCGATGAGTTTGAATGTGGCGGTGTATCTGAATTTTTCAGTTTGTTGTATCTGAATTGGATTTGGAACGTAGAATGTTTCCCCCCCTGTTTTGCACAGGAGTTGTAAACAAACTTGCTCTGATTTCCCCGATGTGCCACTCGAGCGCAGGAGCCTTTTGTCAGCCACTCTGGAAGACCGGGAACCCGTGCCAAGCGGCCAAGCCTTGGCAAAGTAAGCAGGATCGCTTGTCCAATACCGGGACGGCCGACGACGAGGAGCGGAGCTGTGCAAGTGAGGAGAGCGGAGCCGATGCCGTGAGAGCGGGCTTCAGGCTTCAGCAGGCCGGCGGCAGTAGCCGGTGAAGAACGCCGGGTGCCGCCCTCCATTTCACGACAACGGGCACGCCATATGTTGGGTGCCATGGTTGCTTGCCATCTGCGTGCGGGGACTGCGTGGCCGTCCGCAATGTCGCTGGCTTAAGAGCATCTCCAACCATTATGCATTTGAAGTTATGCATTTTAGGTAAATTGTAAACCTCCAAATGAAAATGGCAAGGCTAAAATCGGATGATCTCCAACCGTTATGCAAAATGCCAAGTCTATCATCTTTTTTTTCTCGGAAATTTTGTTTCGCGGCACTCCTTCCCGTGCGGACAATCGATCCCGCGCCAAACAGCCCGCCATCGTCTCCCGTTCACCAATTCTCGCGCCAAACAGCCGCGCAGTACCGATCGTGAGCTGCGTAGTTCGTCGTTCCCGTTCGCAGTACCGATCTCCCGTTCCGTTAGTTCCCGTTCACCGTACCAGTTCGTCGTATGTTGGCCATCAGTTCGTCGTCGTACAGGTTCGCCCCTTGGCTCCAGTACCGATCTCCATCAGGTCCTGTTCCCCATCAGTTTCCGGTCGCCGCCATCAGTTCGTCGTCAAGGCAGGTCGCCGCCATCAGTAGAGTCGTCCTATCGCGCGCTGCGTCGTCCTATTGTGCGCTGCTTCGTCCAAACGCGCGTGCGAAGCTGGCGAAGGAGGACGCGCGATGCTTCTCCTATCGCGCGAAGTGGTGGCGGCGCGAAGGGAAACCGCGCGAAGGGAAGAAAAAACCCGCGAGGTGGAACCGAGAATCCCATGATCTCTATTTGCATAGCCGGACTCCTTTGGCATATATGCCAAGTTTCCCCCTCCAAATGCATAGCTATGTAAAATGCAAAGTCCAAATGCATAACGATTGGAGGGGTTTCTTTTGGAGTTTTATGCATTTTGGTAAATGCCAAGTCCATTTGCATAATGGTTGGAGATGCTCTAAGTAAAGTTTAATTTAGAGCCGAATGCACCAGCGACAAACCTAAGGCCTTGTTTAGTTCACTCCGAAAACCAAAATGTTTTCAAGATTTCTCGTCACATCGAATCTTTCGGCAGATGCATGAAATATTAAATATAGACGAAAATAAAAACTAATTGCACAGTTTACCTGTAAATCACGAGACGAATCTTTTGATTCTAGTTCATAATTAGATAATATTTGCCACAAACAAACGAAAGTGCTACAATAGCGAAATCCAAAATCTTTTCGCATCTAAACAAGACCTTACATTTATGAACCTTAAAAATGCATTTTTAGGTCACTAAATTTGTTAAGTGATGCACCGTAGGTCCATAACATATACATCGATGTTTTCTAGCTGATTATGGTGGGCATGTTTGGATCCACTAACTAAACTTTAGCCGGCTAAATTTTTTTTGTTAGGGATCTATGTTTCAACCCAGATAAACTTAGAAAATTAGCTGGAGGATTCAAACACCCCAGCTAAAGTTTAGCCAGAGAACTTTTAGCTATTTAAAGTTTAGCCTTGAAATTTCAGCTAGCTAATAATTTTTAGTTAGGTGGATCTAAATAAGACCTATTTACTATGTCTATCCTATCACGGAGTGAGGTGTAACGTGTCTGACCCAGGATGAAAATGTATCTATAGTTAACTTCTACTACTAAGTTTTGAGAATTTTTTTTAGACATAGAGCTTTGAATGTACTCATATTTATCTCAATTCACGTGAACTTAAGTAAAGGTTAAATTGAATTCAACATTAATCTACTCTAACATATATGTCGAGGTGACAATTGACATGCATTACCGATCCGAAGTTACTCGTCGATCGTCCGTCAGCCCATCATGCTTGCAGGAGCCTGAGCCATGGGCGCGGTGCCGTAGCTGTGAGCCTGTTGCAGGGACGAATGCTGCGCGCGGAGTGCGTCTATTTTGCCCTGAGTCTTGTTTACTTCTATTTTTTTTTACAAAACGAATATTGTAGTATTTTCGTTTGTATTTAATAAATATTATCTAATCATAGATTAATTAGGATCAAAAGATTAATCTCGCAAATTATAATTAAACCGTATAATTAGTTAAATTTTTTATCTATATTTAATGCTTTATAGATATGCCACAAAATTTGATGTGACGAGAAATTTTTAAAAAAATTTAAATTTTTTTTGGAACTAAACAAGGCCATGCATGTCCCATGTTACATTTTTTGCTTTAGGCCTTGTTTAGTTCCAAAAAATTTTACAAAATTTTTCAGATTCCCCGTCACATCAAATCTTTAGACGCATGCATGAAGTATTAAATATATACGAAAATAAAAACTAATTGCACAGTTTGGTCGAAATTGATGAGACGAATCTTTTGAGTCTAGTTAGTACATGATTGGATAATATTTGTCAAATACAAACGAAAGTGGTACTATTCCTATTTTGTAAAATTTTTTGGAACTAAACACGGCCTCAGGCCCTGGTGGTAACGTGGAGATGGGCCAAATGGACAGGAGCCCAGGAACATGCGTTGGCTTGTGCTGTTCTTGTTCGTCTCATTCTCATCATCCATCGTCTTCCTCTCAATCGCCCCGGACCCGACTCTACAATCAGCGCGCCGCAGCAACAGCCGGAACCTAAAGGCAGTGGGCAGTCATAAGTCATAACCAAGCAGAATGCGGAGCGGAGAGTAAGCGGAGGTAGACCTCGCACTACTGGTGGACGCGCATGCGCCCCCTGCTAATCAGCCTGAAACGCCCGTGGCGCTGGCAGCCGTATCCTGGTCCAGGGTGCTCACGATCCGGCACTTCGTGTACGACTGAAGCGGCAACTACCCTACCCATGGTGTCCATGGATTGGTGCGCTTAGAGCATGATGCACTCGTCTGTAGTTGATGCAGCGCAGATGCTCGATGGAATGCCTCAACGGAGGATTCCGTAATTAAGTTTCTGCATTGGCATTTTTCAAATTGCTATCAGGTGGTTCAAGTGTCAAAATATACTCCTGCATAATGCAGGTTTATTCACTTGCAAGTTTAAGGGTAACAAGAGCCTCTCGATTTGTAGGCTTTGGTGAGCTCATTGACTTGTGGGACTGAGATCACTATAAGCTAATAGGGGGAACAAAAAAGCTCAACTTCTGATGGATTCTGCTTGGAGAACAGTGATTGGTTCGCCCCTGTGAGAGGCAACTGAACCATTGCACGCATCTGTGCTTGTGTGAGGATTTCTGTCACCCACCCTTTCTGAACCAGTTTGCTCATGCAGCTGGTCGTTTTCTTCCCTGTCTCGTCTAAACTGGACATGGTCCTCAGGTGCCACTCCTTGGTTTCCTTCTTGAGGCTCATTCTTATCTTCATTTGCTCTGTTTTCTTCTACCTGCGTTCTATCAACTTCTATGACTTCTGTTGATCTGTGCTGCTTTTTGTAGGCATAAATTACCAATGCTATCAAAAGAGAAGAAGTTGAAGCAGCTCCAGTTAGGATGAACAGTTCCCTGAAGTTGTCAAAGGTGAGGCTGCTTGAACCTGTGATGGGACCCACATTTTGGCAGTCATTTTGATACCCTATCCATTTTTTCTCGATTTGAAGTATGGTATCTCCCCCTGTTACATTTAGGATTGCCTTTGAGATGTCGCTGAGTAGGGGATTTCCCTTTGCAAGTGCCTGGACAAACAGCATAGCCGATTTGATGATTCATAAGTAACAATGGCAATAGTGATTCATTTTTTTGTCTCATATGCAATGATGGTTAATTAGTACTTCAAATTTTCTTATATGTCATGGTGGTTAATAAATACTTCAAATTTTCTGACGCCCAGACTCTCGACATTTCTACAAGGCACGACTATTGAATTGGCCATATAAGGCGAAAATAACTATAGGATGCTGTCTTTCACGTGAATGCTATCTGAGATTCCTTTTTTCTCATACTAACAAACAAACTGATGAACTCATTCATTTTATCTCTAGGAATGTAAGTAGTGCAGAAGAACCAGATTAGATGCAATTCAACTTACATATCCAAAACCTGCAGCCTTATAAATTGGTCCGACCATAGTGTAACCTTTGCAGTGGTTTGCAAGGAACAGTTTAATGTAAGGAACTTCATGCACGAGAGCTGCAATACCACCATTACTGCTTCCTGTTGAAAGTGCATTGTGAAAATCGTCTGGTGTATCATAGGGCTTGATCTTGGATCTTTCAAAACCAAGTTCTTCCAAAAGTCCCTTGACATATGAACCACGATGGTATCCTACATTTTCTCCACTTTTTAGGAGTTCTTGGATATCATTCACAGTAGGATGAAGCTGTTGTACAGTCAACATTGATGACAAGTTTGCAGTGTAACTTGATGTAACTACCAGAAGAAAACACAGCCACACAATCAGCACTATCCGAGATAAAAAGCGTTCCACAATCTCTTCTGCAAAAACTATGATAACTGAGTTAATGTTTTAGACATCTCAAATCCAACTTGATAGTTGTAATTTACACATCACAGAAATTTTTTTGTTAACTTTTTTAGTTACAGAAATGTTCACTTGCATAAATATTACTTGGTACAGTGTAGGATAACAATTTTGCATCCTCTACCCTTTTTTATTTTGGCTTACTGGATTTTATTTTACTACAGAAAGGACAAAGTTACTGCATTTATTAGCCATCCTATTTCTTTTTGTGGGAGCCATTTTGTATGCTCATCAATATGAATAATGTTGAATTTATTGCCTTTATGATAAATCAGATAATATATGTCAATTATTTGGTAATTGTAGCAAAAAAAGTGCTGTCTGCTGTTAGTTTCTAATTATACTTTGCTGTGACATGATGACTTATAAACTTACAGTATGTACTGCAGGGCCATTTAGCAAATTAGAAATTGGAACATATATTTTCTTTACTAAAGGTTAAGAAAAATAATAGCTATATTATTACTTATATGGCTAGGTTAATTACTAAGGATAATGTGTACCCTGAGTCTCTAACTTCATAGTAAGTCACCTAGCTACATGCTTCCTTACCCCTGGATCCAGGTCTCACTAATAGCTTAGAGAGAGTTCTATGTTGTGAAATTTCATTTTACTACAGTTAGATCCATATTTAAAACATAGCAAGGTGGAACAAGATAAGCTGAAAATATGCGGTGATCTTGCTACTGCAGTATAACAAGGTGAGTAGAGAATAATGTTTGCGAGTCATGTGGGTATTGCACTGATGATTTTAGCTAAAGTATTCTTTTTTAGCATCATTGTGAAAAACTTAGTAGTAATATTGCAGTTAGAAGAGACTGATTAGCATCGTGTCATGTTTAACAACATACAAGAGATCTGCTTTCATATAGAGTTAGAAGAGACTGATTAGCATTGTGTCATGTTTAACAACATACAAGAGATCTGCTTTCATATAGCCTTTCTCTTATATGATTGCAATATATAAATTCTTATTCCCATGTAGATTTCTGAGCTCTATACTAAATGCTGTATTTTATGCGTTTTGGACGGTAAAACCAATGTGATGAGTGTACTCAACTCTCTTCGAATAGGGAGAAAAAGATTAGAATCCCGAGCTGTCTGGGAATTGGCCGACGAACATTCTGATTGTTGCCTAGAAACTCCAATGAGAACACCACTACACCAGTGTAGATAAAGAATGCAATGCTCCCAAGCCACATGCCAGGTGTTAGTGGCTTCAAGAAAATCCATGTGTTCTTGTTTATGCTGTCCCTGACAGGAACCACCATTGCTATCCCTGATTCCGTGTATGGCACAGTAAAGTCAGCGTAGAAAGTTCTGTTATATCTTATTGTTATATCTCCAATCACTATATCGTATATCTGTATGGAATGAAAAAATAATAAATGTTAACCTTAGTATAATGGCTTTTAACTGACAATTGTAAAATAATAATATGAATGGATAATCGTGATTACCGCTCAGTAGATATTTGCGGCACATGTTCTATGAAATCAGGCTTTTCCATTAGGTTCTACACTTGTACAGTTTACTATCATGCAACTGATGTTATGCAACTAATGTAATTTAAGCCTGGAGAACTACATATCATGTTAATATTCTCTGTTATGATAAGTGTTCGTACTGTACTATGCTGAAGGATATTAGGAATTTAGAGTTACCTACATTGGTTTGTCGTAAACCATATGCAAGTTTGGCTGGTGCTTTGAGGCTCCAATTACTACTTACTAAAGAAAGTAAAGTAGGAAATATACAGGTCATAAACTTATTTGTACCTTAAGATGAACTTGGTAGACAAAATCATCATAGCTTCTGCTACTTGTATCCTCCGGAGAGCCAAATAATATATACTCAAAAGGAACTGCATATGGAAGTATCTTTACTGCCTCTTCAAACACATCAACTGAAAGGCCAGTTGCTTTAGTTGCACCTGTGATTTGATCCTTCTCAACCTTTATAAATTGTTGATATCCACTTGGGCGTACACCAACTTGAAGCTTCTTCCCACTTGCAGGAACCTCAAAGCCTTTAGGTATGTCTGTGGTTTCTCCTGGCCAGATCACAGGGTTCAGATCTGGCATTGAGGTTGAATATGTTGTTGGTTGTGATTGATTTAATTTTCTTGAAAGTCCATTTTGTGCACTCCAATATCCTATTTCTCTCCACCCTCTTCCAAATATATTTATTATTTGAAATGCTGAAACAACCAGCTGCCTGTCTGAAAGGTCAAACCTGCCACTCAAACCTATAAATTTACTCTGCATGATTTCCTTCAAGAGTTCTGGACCATTACTAGATGTTTCCAAGGTTTCCAAGTCTGTTGTTTTTTGTTTGGATATTGGTTTCCGAAATGTGGCATTGGCAAGTCCAACCTTTTCTGCAGCTTGTGCTACTGCCCAGATTGTATCATAGCTCCACAGTCCAAAGATGCTTAATTTTGAGGGTGGGTCAGTCGGGTTGTCAATTCGGTACCTCATATTCCACCTTGTAGTGAAGTTATCCAGTTCTGTTGATTTGGGAACATAAAAGTGGACACCCAAGGCACCATTCATTGATTCCACGACAGAAGGATGCAAAGAATCTATGAGATTGGTTACTCCACCAGTTATGATCCATACATGCCCTTTTTCCATCATTCCTATTTCTTTAGCTTTTAAGAAGAGGGTGGAGGCCAACATCGAGGACATGTGCACAATGTAGACCCTTGTTTGCATTGTCATCAGCTTATATAATTCTTTGGTAATTTGTTCACTAGTTGCTGATGGAGGAATCACACTGCGGTAGGGAACCTGCACATTAACTTCTTGGAGGACATCGACAAGGTAAGATATGATACCTCTACCGTATTCAGAGTCTTCATAGATTGAGATGACCTTTCTCCATCCATAGGCCTTAATTATTGAGGCAATGCAGCTCACTTGTGCTGAGTCATTTAGTGTTGCTCTGACAAAATATGGAAGACTGCTAGTGGATAGAGTTGGGCTTGTTGCAGTGAAGGAGATGACTGGAACATGACTTTTAGTTCCAAGTTCCGAGATAAATATAGCTTGTGAAGATTTCTCAGGACCAATGATAGTTTCTACATTGTAATTCTCCAACAGGTCAAGAGCTGCAGAACAGCATACAAAGACGTACTTTGTAGAAGATCATATTTATAAATGAAAATATAGTATCTGCACAAAAGACCCCCTCAAATACTTTCAGTTGAAGATAATTCTTGTTGCAAGGATGGCACAAGTGAAACAAAATCATAAGACAGAAGTTCCTGAACTGTAACATGTTGAAAGTTACTGATGCACTTGCAGTGTCGGAATAGTATGTTTGCAGAAAAAAAGGTCACTTCAAGCAAACTTCAGAAGATACAAATAAGTAATTAAGGTTTACTCATCAGTTGCCACTGTTTTTACCGTTTCAAAGATAGGGTAGTTTATGAACCTATGGAAAGAGAGAAACAGGTGCATTTTCAACAGCAACTCTGAATCAGTGATGCAAGTGGCAGCAAGGATCAAAGAAGACATTGAGCAAAGAAGGAGAGCTTTTGCCTAGAGAGGTTTTAGTGTTTAGAGGGTGCTTTTCCTTCTCCTGCCCCCAGGCGTGTTTATACCCTGGTTCTTGGCTGTACTTTTTCAACTCGCTTTTCCCTCTTAATTGAAAGGCAGAGCTCCTGCCATTTTTTTAAAAAAAAAAAAATTCTTGCTCCATATTGACTGATCCAAAGTCTGGATTACAGAACCTTTCTCCTCGGCCAGGTGAAGAGCTTGTAGGAAATTTGTCCTGATGCAATCTCATTATCCCAATGGTAAAGAGCCTGTAGGAAATTTGTCCTGTCACATCTTATCAGGAACAACTAGGTATGACATGGCCATTTTCTGTTCTTATATGATGCAAATTGCTTCCTGATCTATTTGTTGAGAAGTGCACATTGTCCCTAATGAAGATTGCTTCTCTCCAAATGTAATGGCCAAGATTCACCATGTTTTGTTTTTCTTTATGTGTATTGTTCCTTTTACATCAAGTTTTGATTGTTATGCAAACACTGTTAGTGCCTCATTGTCCTTTGCATGTTTGCTCTTCTGTTGCTACTTAGCCGTGCTGAATGAATATGCTCAAGTTATGTTTCAGACATCTGTGTATAATTGAGCAATAGTGTGTGCAACCTATCATTCAGCAGCACAAAAATAGCAAGTAAATGCAATGGAGACACAGCATGGTTTCAGACATCTACCTTGAGATGCAGCCTGGACATCATCACTCTTGGAATCCCTGATGTGGAGAACAAGCTTTGTGCTATAGTTTTGGTGGGCAGCATAGAAGTCCTCTAGAGCCAATGAAATGCTGGTGATTGCTATTTTGCCGACCAAGGACCCCAAATCAAGGATGACCCCCACATGGACCTCCTGTGTTCTTCCTCCAGAAGCATTTTGTGCAACAGCAATTCCAGGTAATAACAAGAGGAGCAGAATGATTCTGTTAGCTATTTCCATTTCAGGAGCTGTCAGGTTTGTGGAATCTACTTGAATTGCACTCTCATGCCTGTTAGTTATATATAGTGTTTCGGTAGCCCCTTTTCCAAAGTGTTTCTGCAATGAGCCTGTTTAGTTTGTTGGAATACAGTGTTGCTTCGAGCTTAGCAATCACTTGAATAATACAACAAACAATGATGAAGACCTAAATACTGAAAGCTTTGTCGTCCTCTAATTGACAACCTATTAACTTTTATTTTTTGGTTGCAAGTTGTTTCTGGACTGTGTATTTGTTTATATGCTTTTACGAATTAACTAATTATTGGTAGTTGATCACATGCAGTAGTTGACATTTGGGCTGGGTCTCACTGTCGATTTGCCTTCTCAAAGTCAGTTGCTTCTACTCAACACTAGCTCTTTATGTTGGTAAGTGTGACAGTTGACTTGACTGAGCAAAGTTAAATTAATGGCGTATGTTGATTGGCTCAGCGGGATTATGTCTTCCTCAACTAGCACTTGGTAATATTTAGTAGTATGTACGTATTGCAATTTCACCTTGGGAGAAGAAGTCCGGCGCCTGCAGCATCATCTGTCCATTCTTAATTCAATTACTCTCTCTTGTTGCGGTAAGGCAATTCCGAGACAAAGATTGGTGAGAAGGTAAAGGAAATGAAATAAGCATGCAGATGCAGGTTTATATTTTGAGTCAAAATATGGACCATGCTCTGCTGAAATCCTAGCATATCTGCAAGGAGTGAGCAGCAGAAGCAAGAGGGATTGGTCGTATCATTTTTGAGACAGTTGGCATGCTACTATGCTAGTGACAAACGCGTTGCTGAATTCAGACATGGGCTTTCAGTCATGGGGGCGACTTGTCTTCGAACTGAAGGAGTTGCTTCATGATGCATTCGTTTCTGCCTCCGTCAATTATATCGCAAGGGAGTGTAATCGTACCAAACAAGATGGCTGTGCTTGGTCGTACTAACCAAGCTAGCCTGTTTCTTTGAGCTTATCAGCCGAATCTGCCAGTTATTTAGCAGTTTTTCTTTACAATAAATCAGCCAACACTGCCATAGCTTATCTGCCAAAAGAACAATCGAACTCCCGATTGTATTCTGTTTACGGTGACCAGCGATTTGGCTTTGTCACTTGGTTAATGGAAGTTATGGATGCCTTATTAAAAAACAGCAAAACAATATGAACAATCCATTATCTGGTCTGCAAGTGTCATCTAGATTCTCAAGGTCTCTGAATCTGTCTTGGGTGTCATCCATGCCCTAAAGGCCTGATCTCTTAAATATATATCATGTCTTGTGTAAGAAAAATAGCATCTAGCTAGAGTCATATATGATTTTGGTGACTATATACGACAACACAATTATTTGGACCAACGACGTTTGCTAGTATACAAGGTATATTTAGTTCCATGGATGCAAGGATGGATTCAGAAGATTAAGTGACTAACACCTCAAGAAAGGACATGAAGTTATAAATTTAAGAGTTCCCAAAAATATATAAGATGCGGCAGAGGGCCTTTGATCTTATATACAACCCTACACCCTCAAATATATAAGATGCGGCAGAGGGCCTTTGATTGGATACAGCACAGAATACAATATAGCCACATACACTGGACGTAGAATAGGGCCTTGTTTAGTTCCTAAAAAGTTTTATAATTTTTTTCAGATTTCTCGTCACATCGAATATTACGGTGTATGCATAGAGCATTAAATATAGATAAAAATCTCCACTACTATATAATCCACCAGATGTAAACTTTCCTAAAGCCACACCAAAGTATGTCCACCACAGTCATTAACTTTCTTAAGTACACCCAAAAAGATACACTTAAAACCTACCGATCTTTGAAATGAAAGGACGAGATCCACTCTCACATCTTCTTTCTCTTACTCACTCAAATCTGATGGACCAGATTCCTCGGATCAAAGCTCATCACTCATCTGTCATCCCGTCCCGCACTCATGCACAAACCCCATGCGCGACCCTCCCTCTCCCCGACGCCCTCTCTCCAGCACAATCGGGATCGCGGGACAACTCCTCTCCCTAGCCGCGCATGCGTCTCTCCCTCCCTCCCCTCTCTCCCGATGTGGTGGCACGGCCTCCCCCTACGGCGCGCACATCTCTCCCTCCCTCCTGATGTGGTCGGGCATGGTGGGTGCCCCCAGCGGGGCTCGTGCTGCGGCAGCGGCGGCGCCCAGCCATGGGGCTAGGGTTTCGCAGGGTGGCGGCGGCCGCATCCAGCCGTGGGGCTTGTGGCGCGCGCGGCCGGAGCTATGCATAGGCGCCGCCAGAAATCCACGCCCTGCTAGGAGGGCTCGCTGCCGGGGCGCGCGGCCAAGGCTCGCGGGGCGCAGCCAGGGGCATGCGTCCGCCTCCACGCTGGCCAGGACGGAGGGCGCGCGGCCAGGGCTCGCGAGGCGCGCAGCCAAGGGCGCGCGTCCGCCTCCACGCTGGCCAGGACGGAGGGCGCGCGGCCGGGGCTCACGGCCGCCTCCATGCCGACCGCCTGACTCCACGCCCGACTGCCATCGCGCTGGTTCTGCCCTCAAAAAATGTTTGAAGTAGTATCTTGAGCAGAATTTTTTTTACATTGATGAGTTTATGTTTCTCTCATTTCAGTGTGAGCTAAATCTTGGCCTTCTCATTTTAGTACTAATAACCTATTAGCCAATGATGAACTATATATTAGCCCCTGAATTCTTGCTTGCTTTGTGCTTTAGATGGAATTGATTAATGTCTGATTTTCAGTTTTGTAAGCTCTTGCTGTGGATGTGCGTTGCCTTGATGCTAGGATAGAATCCACTTTATGACACGCTGATTCTATCTACTTTTAGGCTATCTATTTTCAGATTCTTGCATGTGTTTCTCTCACGGTAGAAATCGAAAGCAGTAATCTGATTCCTCTGGACTTTATACTATTTTTAGATTAGATTCTTGCATGTGTTGATGGAATCAGTGGATAGATGAGTAGCATTTACAAAGGGGAATTTTGGTTTTAACAGCACTCCTAGATAACAGAATAATTTTTCTTTCACGCAGCCTGATGATGGTACTATAGATTTCTTTATTGCTTACATCAAGTTTGCAAAAAAAAAATGAAGATGCCTGATTTCTTTATTTGCCAGATTGCTTCACTTAATTTTTTTCCATTAGCTGTACTTATATCATGTGTTATTTTTTTAGGTTTGACAAGGAACTTAATAAAGAGGTTGCTATAGAACCCGTTGATCTGAAAGAAGCATGAGTCCCTAACATGAATTTTACCTTGTGTCTGTATCACAGTTTCTCAAGTGGTGTTCCATTATGAATAATAATTATTTACATAGAGTATTAAGTGATCTGTCATGGGGGATAAAAGACCAACTTGCGCTGCATTTGGCGACATATCAAACATCATCGGATGAGGTATGCTCGTTGCTATCATTCATGATCAGTTTCTCTGTCTTTTGACTATACATGTACTGAATTGTGTTTATTCCTCATAAAATTTGGGTACTGAATTGTGTGTACCAAGGAAGTACAAGCATTTTCTCCTTTTTCTGGTACAACTGAAACACTTAACTTGGCTTCCCAGTTCATGCTAGAGTGTTTTGTTTTTGAAATTTTACATAGAACTATGTTTATTGTTCTCTTTATGCTGAAAAATCATTTCATTCTCCTGCAATGGAGAGTCTGCGAATGCTATCAGTAACCAAGGCCTTGAATATTTGTCTTCAAGTTCAACCATTGTACTGGTTTGATTGTTCTTGCAAATATGTAAAAAATACTTTGCAATAATTTTGTTTCCTAACTGGCATGCTGAAGTACCAACAATTAATTAATTACCAGTCAATAGTATATGCGGGTAAGCAAGCTCTACTTTCTGCTGCTAGATAAGTTTGTCAACCATTAACAGTCCAAAAAGTTAAGTCCAGGCCTCTACATAGAAACAAAAGAGACATGATTGTATTTTAGTTTACCTTCTACCTCTCCTATGTGATGTTCTCTGTTTTTGTGCTTAAATACCTTATTTCTTGTTACTTATTTCTCTTAAATTTGTTTCCCTGTGTATAACTGTAAACATTTGTTGAGACTGTGATGGATACCTTGGTACTGATTCTAAACTTTCTTGAGTTTATTTCTAGATGACTGTAGGCAATCCAGCTCCCCTAGGTCTATTTCTATTTTATTTCTTGCTTTTGGTAAACGTTTTCCTTTCCTTGGAAGCATCAAACTTACTCAAATCAAAGTTGTGCAAGTTATGTGACAATTGGTCTTTGTTGCAGGTCTCAATTGGGCATTTGCACTGAGCCTCCAACTGCACGTTCAGATATGTCGTGTACAGTTCACTTGATATCCTAAGAAAGGAAAAAAGTTGTTGTTGCTCCAGCAAAGGTAACTACTATTGGTAGAGGTAATGCACTGCTTGACTGCTCTTACAAATCTATTAATACTAGCTTCACTGCTCTTACAAATCCATTGACATGTCTTGGAGTGAGATGATAGTAGAACAATTTTGTAGCTCCTTTTAGCGTAAAAAGATAGAGCACCATTTTTCATGTCTATCATCACTGCACTTTTCAACTGAGCACCTTGGCTTGGCACGACTTTGATGATAAGTATTTGTAGGCTAAAGTCATTATATATCTGTATATATTATCTATAGAGCCTGAGACTTGGAGGGCTTGAATTATTTATAAGCTGTGGGTTGTGCTTGTTGTGGGTGGACACTTCTAAGTCTTGAGGAAACTTTTTCTGAATGGCTGGAGATTCATCTCGATCTACAATAGTTTTTTCAGGTATGAGTTCTCTCTCAAGTTTCTGCAAAATATATTGTGAGTTCGGAATGCAAAATATATTGGGAGCCCAGAATCCTATTTTATAATTTGCACTGCTTTAGTCAAAATCGCAATGCTCTCATCACAAGACAATGCTCTCATCAGTTTGTTTGAATTTAAGGTGCAAGCAGTCTATTTTCAAGATTTAGCTAATTTTTATATGAGATTAGAAAGAATGTGTATCTCTTTGAAAATATGAGATGGCTGATTGGTAGTGCTGGTAGTTCTATGATGAAAGAAATTAACTACTATTTGTTTTTGAAAATATACGATGGCTGCTCACAACACTCGCCACCGCTGATGGCTACTCACAGCCCATGCTGCACAAAACGCTTATTAGGGTGTCTTCTAAAAGAAGATACCAAATCAAGTTTGGTGGGGTTCACATGGGGAGGTTCTTGCTGGTACCTGCTGATCTTGAAATGGAAACAAAAACAACAACCATCTGTTTTCCAGTAGTCCACAAAGATGTTTTACTGTTTTAGTAGTGAAGTATGAACCAAATTTTGATTTTCACCTTCTTGTTATTTAGCTCTCTTAAGCGGTCTCACAATTAAGTTCTCAAATCTCAAATCCCTCATTTTTTGTCTCTACAACATGTGCAGATGGACTGCTCACTTGTATTAACAATTTCCAGTTCTAATGGCTACTTGATTTTAGCTATATGTCAGTGTTCAAAGATGGATTCTTAAAGTATAGATGGAACATCAAAGTTTCTGAAATCTGAATTATTCTGTAGCCAGGTAGATCATTCTATGCTCTCCAGGTTAAAATAATTTCATCTATGTGTTGCAGTTCATGTGTCTTGCAACTGTGACATTCCATAAAGCACTTATTTAGCTTACTGTGTTTTTTTATCAAGAGTTAGTGAAAGGTCCAAATGGCTAGAGGGGGGTGAATAGCCTATTTAAAATTTCTACAAACTTCAACTAGACAAGTTGATTATTAAAACAAAAGGCGAAGCTATTCTAGCACTAGCACAACTAAGATATGCAAGCCACCTACACAAGTCTAGCAAGAAAGCTAAACACAAGTTACAACAAGAAAGCACAACTACAAACTTGCTACACTCCTAAACAAGAAGACTAAACTAAACAAGCTAAAAAACTAGCAAGATATACAAGTAAGTAAAGGAGTGGATAGTGATTGTTATACCAACGTTGTAGAGTAGAGATATATCCAACCAATCACTCACAATCACAAGAGAGTCCTCGGTAAGAGATGACACAAGATTTTTTACCGAGGTTCACTTGCTTCCCGGCAAGCTAGTCCTCGTTGTGGCGATACACCCACTTGATGGATCACGAGCTAATTGGCAATCCAAAGCCAAACCCTCAGCGGGTGCCGCACATCCACTCACAAGATGGGGATCCTCCAAGCCACGAGCAATCCACTAGAGTAGCCAATTGCGATCTCCCGCGGGGAAGGCTCAAGAACCCCTCACAAGTCACTTGGTGAGGCTCGAAACAATCTCCAATCACGAGCTCAACACCACCGCTGCTCCAAGCCGTCTAGGGCGTCGGGAAACACCCAAGAGTAACAAGAAATCTGCAGCGAACTCAAGAATCAAGTGCCACTAAATGCAACTCTCAAAGCAATGCACTTGAATCTCACTCAATCTCACTAGGATTAGCAATCAAGCAAGGAGATGAGTGGAGGGCGTGTTCTCTAGCTCAAAGTATGCCTCAAGTATTCAAAAGTGCAAGAGCGAACCCCCCAAAGCCGGCCACCAACTATTTATACGCCCCTCAAAGAAACTAGCCGTTGGCTGTTTTTCACTGGGCTGAAAACGGGGGCACCGGACGCTACTAAGTGAGCACCGGACGCTCGACTCCCTGCGTCCGGTGCACTGGAGTTGGCCACGTGTCCTCTTTGAATCTCGCGTGTCAGATCCTAACGGCTACCTGCAACACACCGGACGCTCTGCAAGTCCACACCGGACGGTCCGGTGCTCACCGGACTCGTGCGCAGAGAGGGTGTCAAACTCGCGACCTCACCGGACGCTGGGCACCGGACGGTCCGGTGCTCACCGGACTCGTGCGCAGAGAGGGTTGCAAAAACTCCTCACACCGGACACTAACCACCGGACGCTCTCAGAGTGCGTCCGGTGCTCAACCCTAGCAAGGTCAAGCACACCGGACGCTGAGGCCAGCGTCCGGTGCCTCCGCACTCAGCGTTCGGTGAGTGTTTCTCAGTGAGAAAACACTCCCGCGACTTCTTAAAATTTCCCACCGGCGCAATAGAAAATATACACTTATTTTTCTCAAAAGCGCCGAATCCCGCCTCGCAAGCTCGGCGGGAGGGAGAGAGGAACCCACACCCCTCTCAACCCTAGGAACTCCACCTCCTTTGCAAAAGTGCTAACACCAACAAGTGTCCACCACCAAAGTGCAAGTGTGTTAGCTTTTTACAAACATTTTCACCAAAGGAGTTAAGTTAGCACTTTACTAGATCCTAATGCATATGCTCAAGAAGTGGACCTAGTAGCACTTGATTCGAGAGATGACCGTGATTTCCCCTCTTGATAGTCGGCTATCTATCCTAAACCCGGTCAATCACTTCTCTACTCATCTTAGACCGGCAAAAGTAAAACCCTATGTTTATACCTTTGCCTTGATAACTTTGCTCCTCGTTTATCACCATGATCTTCACTTTATGCTTCATCCCTTTGTGATCATGTGGCCACCTTTCCATGCCACCATGCACCTTCATCACATGTGTTGCTATGCCTAACTCACATCACTCAAACACAAGGCATTAGCAACTTGGTGTCATTAATTACCAAAACCAAACTTGGGCTTTCATCGACCCCCAGCGTTCGGTGCTCAAGGGTTGGCCACGTGTCCTTCTTGAACCCCGCGTGTCAGTTTCTAACGGCTACCTGCAACACACCGGACGCTCTACAGGTCCACACCGGACGCGTCCGGTGCACACCGGACTCATGCGCAGAGAGTTCCGCAAACCTGCAGGGTCACCGGATGCTAAGCACCACCGGTGCTCACCGGACTAAAGCGCAGAGAGGGTTGCAAAACCTCCTCACACCGAACGCACACCACCGGACGCACTCAGAGCGCGTCCGGTGCTCAACCCTAGCAGGGTCACGCACACCGGACTCTGAGGCTAGCGTCCGGTGCCTCCACACTCAGTGTCCGGTGATTGTTTCTCAGAGAGAAAACACTCCCGCAACTTCTCCAAAATTCCCATCGGCGCAATAGAAAATATACACTTAACTTTCTCAAAAGCGCCGAATCCCGCCGAGCTTGCGAGGCGGGAGGGAGAGAGGAACCCAAACCTCTCTCAACCCTAGGAACTCCACTTCCTTTGTAAATGTGCTAACACTAACAAGTGTCCACCATCAAAGTGCATGTGTGTTAGCTTTTCACAAACAATTTCACCAAAGGAGTTAAGTTAGCACTTTACTAGATCCTAATGCATATGCTCAAGATGTAGACCTAGTCAGCACTTGATTCGAGAGATGACCGTGATTTCTCCTCTTGATAGTCGGCTATCTATCCTAAACCCGGTCAATCACTTCTCTACTCATCTTAGACCGGTAAAAGTAAAACCCTATGTTTATACCTTTGCCTGGATAACTTTGCTCCTCGTCTATCACCATGATCTTCACTTTATGCTTCATCCCTTTGTGATTATGTGCCCACCTTTTCATGCCACAATGCACCTTCATCACATGTGTTGCTATGCCTAACTCAAATCACTTAAACACAAGGCATTAGCAACTTGGTGTCATTAATTACCAAAACCAAATTTGGGCTTTCAGTTAGCTCGAGTACACAATAACTCGCTGCATAGTGAGAGCATTTTGTCAGTTAAAAGAGCATGTGAGGATGTTGTAAATCACCAAGTAGTATCTTGAGCAGATTTTTTTTTGCATTGGTGAGTTTATGTTTTTCTCTTATTTCAATGTGAGCTGAATTTTGGCCTTCTCATTTTAGTACTGACCTATTAGCCAGTGAATAGAATTTTAATCTAGAGAAACTTATAAAAATAGCAGTGTACGTAGATGCTTGCTGTAGATATGCTGCATGGATGCCAGGACAGAATCCTCTTAATGATAGGTTAGGCCACTCCAAGCAACATTTTTGCAGTGATCTTATGCTGAACTACAGGTGCTTCAATGTGCGGCAGGATAAAATGGCTGTCACAGAATTTATCCTGCCACTTGGTTCTAGGCACTGCTGCACCTGCACATCCATGATGTTCTTTTTTCTAATTAGCAAAAACTGGTGACATGAATCTGTGTTGTATTTTCTATAAGGAACAAAGCTCTAGGATGACATATGTAACGTCCAAAACTTGGATGGTTCTATTTTAGAGTGCGCAAACAATTGGCTTGAGTTGATAATGAGTGTAAAGTACAGAGCTACCTCTATACTAGCAAACATCTTTAGGTATTAAGTTTTGTCCTAAACAGAAATATTATATATAAGCAAGTTTTTGCATGTTTAATCTCTTTAAACTATACTGTTGTATATATTTTTTAAAACACTATACTATTGTATCTTACTATTGTATCTTGTTTAAACCTATCTCTTTAAGGAGCTAAACCTGTGACAACTGAAAGAATTACTGTGCTACATAGTTTATTTTGTTGTACCAAGTCTTGTCATTGTCTATTTAATGATAAGATCATATTATTTGATATATCTTGAATTTAGTCACGAGCTCAATAACTTGATTACCTAAACGGTTATTTTTGTCACAAGGAGCATTTTTTTACTGCAATTTTTTAATAATAATTAATTACAAAAGTATCTTTTCTTGGTAGAGATAAAGAGATGGATGGTTCTTGTTTATTGTTTTAAGTATATCCCTTAAATAAAACCGTAGCAACGCACGGGCACTATACTAGTAATAACTAATTGCACAGTTTAACTGTTATTTGTGATATGAATCTTAAGTCTAGTTAGACTATAATTGGATAATATTTATCAAATACAAATGAAACTCATTTTGTAAAAAATTTTAGAACTAAACAAGGTCAAGGTATAACCTCTAAAAAAGCCTGAACCGAATATATACACTTGGGTCTTGTTTAGTTGGGAAAATATTTCGGATTTCGGTACTGTAGTATTTTCGTTTTTATTTGACAAACATTATCCAATCATGGACTAACTAGGCTTAAAAAATTTATCTCGTGATTTACAGATAAACCGTGTAATTAGTTTTTATTTTCGTCTATATTTAGTGCTTCATGCATGTGCCATAAAATTCGATGTGATAAGGAATCTTGAAAAGTTTTTTAATTTTAGGGTGAACTAAACAAGGCCTTGAGGTGTTTTGTTCCCTGCACTCGTCGTTGGGCCTGGCCCTGGGCATGCAGCTAAGGCCTTGTTTAGTTCACTCTGAAAACCAAAAAGTTTTTAAGATTCTCCGTCACATCGAATCTTGTAGCACTTGCATGAAGCATTAAATATAGACGAAAACAAAAACTAATTACACAGTTTAGGTGTAAATCACGAAACAAATCTTTTGATCCTAATTAGTCTATAATTAAATAATATTTATCACAAACAAACGAAAATACTACCGTGCCGAAATCCGAAATTTTTTCGGAACTAAACGAGGCCCAAGGCGCCGGAGCCTGCCTCCCAAAAAACGGTTTAGAATCCGTTTTGTCGCGGCCTAGCTCACGCGGGCGGGGATAGCGTATGCAGGCGAGTATGGGAGCACGGGTCCTGCCAACCAAACGTCGGCTGTGTGCAACCAGGCGTTGTAGGTCATGCGAACCAAACAGACAATGGTTGCATGCCTAGTCAGCGGGAGCTTGTATGGCCAGGTGTAACGTAGAGAAGAGAGCCAAACATATACTCTTAGGGGTTGTTTTAATACGCATGACTAGTTATTAGTTAGGGCTAAAAATTAACTCAAATTAATTATGATAGGCTCACAACAGTAGCTGAAGACTTATCTAAAAAAATTAGCCTACCTATTAATCCTCATGTTGAATGCACTAGAGCTAATTTTATTTTAATTAATAATTAGCTAGTTAGCAATTAGTCCCATGGCAACCCATTGGCGGGGGCTCTTGGGGTCCGGCCGTTCAGACCGTATTCTCAGTCCGGCAATTTTCCCGCCGAGTTTGGAGACTGTTTCCCGCCGAGCCGCATGCTGTCGTCCACTCTGAATTGAGCTGGGCCCGCCAGGACTGTTCTTCAACTTTTCGCGCGTGTGGAGAGTTGATGCTGACACCTGACGCACAATCCACCTCAATCAACAGCCTAGCTCACTGCTGACACCTGACGCACAATCCACCTCACTCAAAAGCTTAGCTCACGCATGCACGTATACTTCCAACAAACTAAAAAAAGTCATAACTCCAAAACTAAATATCCAAATTAAATTTCGATTTCACCATCAGATTCCTTAAAATAAATCCTTCGAAACAAGATCCCACATGAATATATTTAGACAAAAAATTATTAACGAGCATTTCTCTTATGAAGATAGAACATTTTTTATTGAGTAGAGACAATGTTCTAGATTTAAGGAACATTCCGTCTTCGTATGAAAAATATTCTCGGTTTAGAAAAATAATATTTTTTCAAACAGTAGACAATGTTCTAGGTTCAAAAAATAATGTTCCGTCTTTGTAAAATAATGTTCCGTCTTTGTAAGAAGAATGTTCTCAGTTTAGGTTCATAAAATTAGTATTATAATATACGTAAAAATAAATAAAAAATAAATACATAATACAAATAGAGATCAATGAAATCCAGAGCAAAGCATAAGGAAAATAATAAAAATACGTAGTAGAGAATATTTAAAAGAATACCATACGGATACTTTTCAAACATTCTAAAATATATTATAGGACATTACATGCGAACTAAGTGAACATCACTCAATATAATATAGAACATCACAAGAAACACAATAGAACAATGCATCAATACTACATGAACATCACAGAATACATTATATAGAACATTATTATATATTATGTGAACATCACATGTGTACTCATCACAAAAAACATCATAAAACATCACATCTATACCACATGAATATAAACAAAATATAATAGAAGATGTAACACATGAGTATCACATAAAATATCGTAGAACATCACATGTATACTACATGAACATCACAAAAAATATCACAGAACATAATATTATAATCATGTGGAAATCACAAAAAACATAGTAGAATATCACATCTATACTATATGAGCATAGAAAATAGAAAAATTTAATATAAAACATAATTAACTAAGATAAAATCACAAAAAAAAGATATGAAGAAAACCTAAAGACGAAAGAGAAAATAGAAAATAAAAAAATGAAAGGTCACACCAAACAAAAAATAAGCAAAAAAATAAATTGAAAAAAAGAAAATAAAAAATAATGGAAAAGAAAAGAAAAATAAGTTGAAGCTATAAAAAGGAAATAAGAAAAAAAAGAAAAAGAAAATAAACGAAAAGAAAAACAAAATAAAGAAAAAAGTACCAATAAAATAGAAAAGAAACAAAAACAAAAGAAAATAAACAGGCATGAGTGAAAAGTAAAGGAAATAAAGTAAGAAAAAAGAAAAGAAAAAGAAAAAGGAAAAGGAAAGAAAAAGAAAAAGAAAAAGAAAAAAAAGAAACATACGTACTTACCTGAAGAATCGTCACGTGTGTACGTGAACCACGCCTGTCTGCTCACGTCCGCATGTGGGAATTAGACGGGAAAAATACTGCGCGGGAATCATCGGACGAGCGTTTTCGTCCGAGTGTTCGGACCGGAAGAATCCCGCCCATTGGCATAAACACAGTCAGACAAAAACAAAAAAGAGAACGATGGGCCACGTGCTCGGCCCGACAAATGCGCTCGGTACTGTGTTACCACTGGGCCTTCGCATGGCTGCTCATGGTTAGTGGGCCATAGGAGTTCCGTGCGGCCCATCCGTATCTCCCCTCTTCTGCAGTTGCGCTCGCCGGGGCTATCACTGCCGCCGCCGCTGCCTCTGCCCCCAATCCCGCCTCCAGTCCAGAGGGTGGCGCGCAGCGCTGAGGCTCTCAGCCAACCGAGCTCCCGACGCGACAGCCCGTTCCGCGCGCGGCTGGGCGGCGACCACAAGGCACGGGGATGGGTATCTCGCTCATTCAGTTCTTTCCCTTACGACGCTTTACCACTCCAAGGCCCTGCTCGATCCCCCACCATCGTCGCAGCTCCTGAATGTTTCTGATGGTGTGTGCTGTTGATTTCTACATACTGCCAGAGTGCCTGTTTCTTCTACTGTATTCGATTCGTTTTCTACCCTCTCAATGTGACTTTTCTACTCCCATTTCTGTTCTCTACTAGGTGTACCAGTTGATTCCAGGAGTCCAGCAATGTGATGCACCGCTCCCTGAAGGTTGCATAGTTGCATCGCACCACGCGGTGGCATACTTGCCTGTCGATTATGCAGGTATGATAGTTCATTCCAGTGCCAACGACAAAAGGGTATGACAAGAAAAATATGATTATTGGAATTCCCATGTGCACTAGTTACAATAAATTAATAATTCTTCGTGGATGTGATTTATTTATAATAATCAGTTTTTCATGTGAAAACTTAGTAACCGTTCTACAGACTGGGTGCCATTTTACAAACTTAATTGAAAATTTACTATGCACGGATTAGCCATTTGACCAAGATCAATAGGGCTACTGCAGATCTTTGAGCTTCAAGCATCAACCCGCCTTGGCTCCATAGTTTATGAAACTAAACTTGAGCCACTTGATCACCTATATTTGTTACGCCTCCCCTGTGGGTGACTTGAGAACCAAAACAAGTCAATGCTATTGCCTTGTTATTCTGCGGGCAGTCCCTTAGCTCATCACTATTCGTGTTCGGACGAGGCATGGATATTGTTGTGGCTTGGTTCTCTATATCATTGCAACCTCCATTTTCTTCATTGTTTTGATCTCCGTCTTGAATGTGCCCATTTTCTTCTTGTGGCCCATGTCCTTGTTCATTCTGATAATCTGTGTTGATCCGTTGACCTTTTTTGTACTGGTTCCTCAGCAAGACTATAGAAAGGGAGCAGGTTGTCACAAGTCCAGTTAGGAGGAATAATCCCCCAAAGTTGCAAAAAGTGATAGCACCTGAATCAGCAACTTCTTCCTCATTTTGGCAACTGTTTTGATCAATCCATTTCTTCTCGATTTGAATGATGCTATCTCCTTCTGTTATGTTGAGGATTGCCCTTGATATTTCAGTAAGTAGCGGAGATCGCTTAGGAAGTGCCTAATTCCCGAAGAGGAAGTCTTATTAACTTTACTATACTAATATTTAAAGAATTCTTCAGTATATCTGACTCAGTACTAGCCATGAAAAATATAATTTCTGAATCTCATCTTTATTTTGATCTAACCTTTTCAGCTTTAGTGATGCAATGGAATGTGGAATTTAATGCAGCACATGATTATATTATTTGGATGTTAGATTTTCCATCATAATTTAGTAGCAAACTAGCAATTTTTAATATAGTTAGGAAAGATTGAAATAATTGGCTAGCAAAGAGTAGTTGAACTTACAAATGCAAAGCCAGCACTTTTGTATATAGGTCCAACCATTGTGTAACCGTTGCAGTATTTGGCGAGAAACAATTTGATGTATGGGACTTCCAGAACGAGGGCAGCAACACCACCATGTCTGCCTTCATTAGAAAGAGCAATGTGGAAGTCATCAGGAGTATCATAGGGTCTTATTTTTGATTTTTCAAAACCGATATCTTCCAACAGGCCCTCTATGTAGGAACCTCGGTGGAACCCTACATACGCTCCTTGCTTTTGGAGTTCATGAATGTCAGTGACCGTTGGTGAAAGCTGCTGTACAAGAAGCATTGATGCGAAGCTTGCAGTATAACTTGATGCTAGCACCAGAAGAACAAACATCCATACAAGTAGAAGTATTCTAGACAAAAAACATTCCAGCTTCTCCTCTGCAGAATTAACTACAAAAATGTTATTTTTTCTTTCAATAAACCAATTCAATTTGTAAAACAATATATTGAGTTTTTCTTGAAAAAGTTATATATTAAGCAATTTTTGTCAATGACTGCCATAGTTGTTTGAAATTTGTAGATGAACAAAACCAACGAGAAAATATACTGTTTAAGTGTTTTACTCAACTCTCTTCGAATATGGAGAAAAACATCACAATCCCAAGTTGTTTGAGTGAAAAGGGACCATTTAGATATCCATTGCCACTTAGTCGCTCTAACAGCCAGACAACAATTCCAGTATATATAAAGAACATTATGCTTCCAAACCACATTTCTTTGGTTAGTGGTTTCAAGAAAATCCACATGTTATTGTTGACTTTTTCCTTGACTGGGACAATCATCGCCACTCCTGATTCTGTGTATGGTATAGTGAAGTCGACATACATCGTTCTGTTATATCTGATTGTTATGTCTCCAATTGCCATGTCATATCTCTGCATTGACATCAATTGGTTGTATTTAATTGTAAAATGAAAAGTAAAGTCTACTTATTATGCACTACATCTGATTCAATAATGCATTCTAATTTGTATTTAATAAAAGGAAAACAGTTAGGGCCAGTATATATTTTCTGTGGGAAAGAAAGAAACAAGCCTGTATATATTTTCTTGGATTTATGTCCTTTCAATAAACCAGCAGCAAGGTTTGATTCTGGTCGAAAATAGGATTAGGTTTTGACACTGGTTAAAACTATAAATGCTGTAAAATATTAACTCATTACAATACTATTTACAGTAAATATATGCACATTTTAGGTTATTCACTTGGAAGATTGGGAAATTGAGTAGTATCTTTTAGAAATTATTCCTTACCTGAAGATAAACTTGGTAAACAAAATCATTATAGCTCCCTGTACTTTGTGTATCAACGGTATCAAATGCTTGGTACTCGTAAGGAAGTGCAAAAGGCAGTCTCTTTACTGCCTCCTCAAATATGTTTATTGAGAGTCCACTCGCTCTTGTTGCATTCGTGACAGGATCCTTTGATGTTTTTATAAACTCTGGATATGCACTTGTGTGCACACCAACCCTAATCTTGTTAGCACTTGCAGGAAGTTCCCAACCCCTTGGTACTTCTGTTGATTCTCCTGGCCAAATCACTGGATTTAGATGTTGCATTGAGGCTGGCATTGTTAATTTCAAACCATTTTGATTTAACTGGTATGGAAAACCATTTTTCAAAGTCCAAAATCCAATATGTCTCCAACTCCTCCCAACCACATTTATTATTTGCAATGCAGACACTTGCAGCTGTCTGTCTGTAAGGTCGAAATTTCCACTTAAGCCTCTGAATTTGTTCTGTACAATTGCTGTTAGGAGCTCTGGTCCAAATCTAGAAACAGCCAATGACTCCAAGCATGTAGAATTTTTACTGAACTGCAGTCTCTTATTTTTGTTAATTAATACCCCAATCTTTTCTGCCGCTTGTGCTAATGCCCAAACTGTATCATATCCCCATAGCCCGAAAATGCTTAGTTTATTAAATGGTGATTCGGTTGGGTTGTCTTGTTGGTACATTCTGTTCCATCTTATGGAAAAACTTTCAAGTTCTTTTGATCTGGGGACATGAAATCTTACTCCTATTACCCCATTCATCGCCTCGATGATAGATGGATTGAGTGAATCAATGATATTTGCTAATCCATTTGTAATGATCCACACAAATCCTTTGGTCATCATCCCTGCCTCCTTGGCTTTTGTGAAGAGAAGGGAGGCCCTGGTCGATGACATATGAACAATGAATACCCTTGTTTGCATTGTCTTTAGCTTGAAGAGCTCTTGCATAATGTTTTCACTTGTTGCTGACAAGGAGATAACACTACGATATGGAATATGAGCATCTATTTGTTGAAGGGCGTCAATGAGGTGTGGTAGAATGCCCCTCCCATAGTCGGTATCATCATATACTGGAACCACCTCTCTCCATCCATAGGCTTTGATAAGAGAGGCAATACTATTCACTTGAACTGAGTCATTCAATGTTGCACGCACAAAATACGGCATAATATCTGAAGTAAGTGAGGGACTTGTTGCAGTGAAGGATACAATAGGTACTTGTGTTGTATTCCCAAGGTTGGATATAAACACAGCTTCTGATGATTTCTGGGGACCAATGATGGCTTGCACTTTGTATGTCTCCAGTAATTCAATAGCTTTGGAATTGCACAAGAAAGGAAATTTCTGTCAACAAATTTGTAGTACTAAGCATATTTATTTTCAAGTGCTTTCAAGATTCCATAAAGACAAATTTTGCTAGAAGACACTCTGACTATGTGGGTTCTGTTGGTGGAATGCTAAAAATGTTTACCATTAGAGGAGGACATTCTTGAAAAGTGAATATTATTTTATTCTAGCAAATATTCACTTTTTTGGTAACACCCCCCCCCCCCCCCCCGCCCCCCCCCCCTGAAGACAAGGAATATAGAGTCCAGCAAAAGCGGCAGTGTGTCTTCTAGCAACATTTGCCTTGGGAAAGGTAAAGAGAAACTATTTTCCTCATTTATGTTTGTTTAAGGGCTCTAATCTAGATCTGCAATTCGAACCCAACCTCACAATTCTGTCATCTGTCCAAATGATATGCAGCTTTGTCTGAGTGAATGGTGCTGCCAAAATGCAGCTGGCTAGTCTCTGCAGAGAGGAGCTAGCTGATCAGGTTCCAACCCTGGTTCTCACACGTGTTCAGTTGGGCGTGTTAAAACCCTTCTGTTCTCCACCCTCGTGTTTTATTAACATTTTTGCCACCTATCTAAAGAAGTTTCTATACAAATTCTGTCTCTGAAAGACACTGATTTGTCCCCATGACTGCATAGGATATATTTGCCTTTTATTCAATAGATCCATAACTATATCACTCTATGTATGATTTTATTTTCAATAGCAACAAAACATCTTTATCTACTTCTATGATTCTGGTCCTGTGCTTGTTCTTAGATCATGTAACCCCACACAGTAACTGACAAGACACTTGTGAAACTATGCTTTTGCATAAAGGTGTCAAATAATATACAGTTTCAAGTGAAGTTATTGGGTCTTGATGTCAATGCTACAGAACATGTACCTGCTGAAGCAGCTTGGACATCATTGCCTGCCGAATCCTTGAAATGGAGAACCACCTTCGTGCTGCAATTGCGGTGGGATGCGTAGAAATCTTCCAAGGCAAGTGACACGCTTGTCCGACCTACTTTCCCCACCGGTGAACCCAAGTCAAGGATCACACCAACATGGAATTTGTTTGGGCTGCTTCCGATGGTGTTCTGAGCTGCACTAGGACTGAAGATGAGTAGCAGCAGGAAGAGGATGGATTGAGGTGTTCTGTCCATTACCTTTTGCCACAAGGTATGCAAGTTTCAGTGAAGTATGCAACCTTGTGCTGGTATGCAGTCATTAATACATACGATGGTTTGTCTAGGACCCTGATTCTGAAGTCTGGTGATCTGGTCAAGCTGGAACTTGCAAGGCAGTTCAGTTAGTTGATTCTGTGATGCAATTACTGCCTACTTAACAGTGACTGGAAATACTAGCATATGGACACCATCTTGTCTCGGTCTTGACCTCCCAGATGTTGATTGGTCATGTAAAAAAAAAAAACATGACTGCTTGGCGCTGTGCTATTGTTTGCTTGCTTGCCCAAGAACTGGGAACTTATGCTAAGAATCCTACGTGCAAGTCGAGCCGAAACGAATTGGTCAGCGAAATTTTGTCTTGTCGAGAAAAAGGATTCTATGTTTAAATTTAGAGCACTTCCAATGCAGAAACCATCGTGGTTTCTATAGACATTAATTGTAGTGCCACCTAAGCATTTTGCTGATGTGGCAAGAGAGTTATTGAAGAGAGAGAACAAAAATCATAGAAACTGGGTCTAAACAAAATCCAAGACATGAAGTGATATGATTGGGTAAGAATGGAGAGAGAATGAATGTGATTGGATATGAAAAAATATTATATAGAAACTATCCATTGGAACCGTCTATAAAAAATAATGAGTATAGAAACTATACGTAGTTTCTAGCATTGGGAGTGTCCTTAAAATTGGATTTGTTTGTGTGGTTGTTGGCGCTAGCTTTTGTCGGAAGTAAGCCCCTTCAATGCGGGGGCAAATTTGACCGAGCCAAACTGCATTGGTTTGTCAAGTCTTCGTTCAAGATATTTTGTCGGAGATTATTATTCCATTTTTTTTTGATAACGTATTTTCTTCTAGGATAAATCTTTTTATGGCCTCAACTCCTGTGCCTGTCTAATTTCTACCCTTGCCTCAAAATATCTAATTTATACTCAAGTTACCCAGTGTCCGCGAGAAGTGGCATATGTGTGACATGGTGTTTTTTGCTCAAGAATGGACAAAGTACAACGTGTAGGCGAACAGAAGTAACTCCGCAGCTATTAATCATCTTCTTGCTTATGTGATTAATAGTAAGTGCAAAGAGTGTTCAATTAGTATCCTCCATTGCATTCATGTTGAGATGTATATTTGGTAGTATTTTGAAATAAAAAGAAAGAAGAGCGTGTACAGAAAAGGGAAAACAAAGATTATAAGGAGTCTAGCCATCCACTAATGCTAGGGAAACAACTCTTAGGGAAGTTATCATCACAAAAAAAGTTGTTGGAAAAAATAACTTGGACCAAAAGCTGCCACAATATCATTCGAATACAACTTATGATATGATCGAGGTGTAAATTGGGCTAGTTTTAATACTTGAGGGTGCAAACAAGACCTTAGAGTTGTGTTTGGGGGGGGGGGGGGGGTTATTCCTTCTTTTCGTTCTTGCCGTTTTTTGTTGAATGTGTCTATTCGATTTTTGTACACCATTGGACTCGACCACTTACCATCTGTTTGGTTGCTTGTACCATTGTGTTTATACTAGCGGTTCTTTTCACAGACACTATATCTTGCTAATTCGGCCTAGCCCACGAAAAATGACTGCCTACAAGCCCACCTCATGTGTTGTGGTTCCACCAACCGCGGGGAACAGCGTCGTTGGAACTGGAAGGACTAGGAGGGAAGTCGCTTCGAGGTCACCCTGGGCGTTTGTTAATATCAAACCGATTGGTTCGGTTCCTCGATATTCGTATAAAATTTGGTTCTAAAAAAAATTAGTATCGAACTAATTCAGTATCGGTTCTTTTGGTTTGGTTTCGATATTTTACCGAAAGAACCAAACATATTACAACAACATGTAACATCAGGTTCAATAGCCAATTTTGATAGAAATTCAACATGATTTCACATAGAATAACAGTGCCAAAATCATACGTCTAAAAAGCCACAATACAATAGAAGTAGATTAACACAAATACGTAACATAGCCGTCCATGATAGACCCATCTTACATATTGCTAGTAGACATATTTGGTGCTAGTTCAATACTTCAGTTTACCGAGGTACAGAACCCCGAATATACCTCGGTAAATTTAGTTCCTAAGAACTAGGTACTAAATAGGGAACCAAATTTTTCGGTTTCGATAAATTCGGTTTGGTTCTTTTGTTTTTAGTATTTCGTGCCCGGTGTGACTTCAAAGGGCGGCGATAGGTGGCCTACCGTGGGGTATTCAGGGAGAGCAACCCAACAGCGTAGTATTGCGTTCTGCTGCGCCGGAGGGGCTCTGATGCAAGAGACTGCAATCGGCGGTTAGGCATATGTGGCAATTGATGGGATTACCATGGGTACTGCTAGCGCCCGGACGTCTGATCCGGCGCTAGCGTCCGGACGCCAGTCTTCCTATGTACCCTCACTGCTATCCCACAAGGAAAAGAAAAAAGAAGAAAAATAAGATGTGAACCCAACCCTGCCTGACCCCGCACGAAAAAAAAAAAAAGAAAACTAGAGATACGAACGCATCCCTGCCCGTCTCCATACGGAGAAGAAAGGAAATCATCTCTCCCTTCGCTCCTTGCACAAGAAACTCACCCCATCCCCCACACACGGGATCTGCCTGCCCTCAACCTTGCTGAAACCCTAGCACCCCCTCGCCCCCGCCAGCTCGCCCCCAAAGCCCCTCCCCCTTTGTCACTGCAACACTGAAACACCATGAATATGTTATTGCAACTGCGTCAAACAAACAGTTACAATAATAGATTGAAGTAGTTGAAACACCATGAATACATATATTGCAACAAACAAAAAGGGACAACAACTGTAACTTTGGGATGAAGAAGTTGAAACACCTTGACACATATTGTTGCAACATCAAAGGAAAACAACTGGAACATTATGCTAAAACAGCTGAAACACCATGAACATATCATTAAAACAAGACTGAACAACTACTACAACAACATACAACAATTACTGCAACATGCAGATTGAAGCAACTAAACACACACATACATCTCAAAGTAGTATTGCTGCAACATCAATTGAAACCTACAATTACATCCAGAGAGAACCATTGCAATACGGCGAAATCTAGAGAGAACCATTACAACATCCAAAAGCTACCGCAACAATAGAAACAACCCTTAGATCTAGATCCAGAGGAGTAGAAATGCAACATCAGAAAAAAAAACTAATGTAACAAAGAAAAAAAATACTTGTGCAACAACAAAAATAACGTTATTGCAACAAAGCTCGCTGAAACCCTAGCCACTATTGTGTCCCTCAGATCCAAAGGAGAAAGGGGAGAAGGAGGAGAAGAAGAGCTCAAATCAGAGGAAGGAGAAGGAGAAGAAGGAGGAGGGTCAGATCCATAAAAGGACCCACCTACCTCACTGAAAGTTGTGCCATAGCCATTATCTCTGGCGGCATAGAGGTCACGAAAGAGAGGAGGGAGCAGGGAGGAAGGGATGGTGCGGCTCGCCGGAAGCTGCCACTGTCGCCCTCCTCTCCGGTGCCATGGAGAGAGGAAGGGAGGGCGAATAGGTGGAGCACCAAGGAGCTAGATGTGAGTGTGGCTTTGTCGCAGAGAACAGCAAAAAGCGCAGCGTGAGTAGCCGGAGTGCAGAGGAGCCAGAGGGGGAGCGGACGAGCGGAGAAGACGTGGGCGAGTGGTCACGGACAAGACGGGAGAGAGCTAAGTGGATAAGAACGTCACGCGATTGACTCGTCTCAACACTGGTGCGACGGGCTTGTTCAACGCGGGTGCGTCCGTTGTGTCCGGACGCTCGTTGTATAGCATTTGTCCGCGTCCTATGGAAAGTATTGGGGATCCCATGGAAAGTGAGCTGAGCGTAGTAGAGTTTATAATTTTTTATATTATATTAGATATATGATTGTGCATTACACCTGGGTCATAATTTTTGAATTGAACCTCACTAATCGGATGTGGATGTGTGAGCTCTAAGTACTTTGTTATCGGATGCAGACATGTAGATCCGGTCTTTGTATCATAACTGAATAGGCAACAAACGTGTAAGCTCAGAGTGGATTATGATTCGTATCGGACGCAGTAGTCACATGAGCATGGGGTCAAGATTTGGTATCAGCGGTAGATGATGACTTTAGAGTCTTTTGTATTAGGTATACAAATATAGATAGATAGATTAGTAATGTTTATGATATCAAATAAGTATGGTTAGATTTATCATGAAATATATTTTTATATTCTACCTATTTGATGTCATTAATGCTATGTTATTTCCTACTTCCTCCATCCCGAATTCTAAGACGCATGACTTTTTTTACCTCAAGTTTGAACACTCGTCTTACTTAAAAAATGTGTGCAAACATAGTCAAATTTAAGTCATTCTTGAAGAATTTTTGTTAATAAACCAAGCCACGATAAAAGAAATGATATTTTGCATAATTTTTTGAATAAGATGAGTGGTTAAACTTGGTGTGAAATAAGTCAAACGTCTTATAATTTGGGATAGATTGAATATAAATTTGGTCAAATTTGATATAATTTTTTTTGAACAGCGCAGGAGAATTGCATGTTATTTCATTAAGATAGAAAGAAAGTTACATGGGTCAAAGAGACCCAACTCACACACCACCCCCTAGAAACTAATTTGATATAATATAACTTTGGATAAATCACTTATTTATGTCGGAGGAAAAAGAATTAGCGGGTGCACACGCTACTTGCTGTCATCCATGCAACCATAGATGCATGGAATTTGGCTCAATTGTGTTGATCCGTTAATCTATGTCCAGGTTCATTCTGATAATCTGTGTTGATCTGATTGATCTTTTCTGTACTGGTTCCTCAGCAAGGCTATCGAAAGGAAACAGGTTGTTACGAGTCCAGTTAGGAGGAATAATCCCTCAAAGTTGCGAAAAGTGATAGCATCTGAATCAGCAACTTTTACCTTATTTTGCCAACTGTCCATTTCTTCTCGATTTGAGTGATACTATCTCCTTCTGTTATGTTGAGGATTGCCCTTGATATTTCTGTAAGTAGGGGAGATCGCTTAGGAAGTGCCTAATCGCCAAAGAGAGGAAGTCCTTATTACTTGAGTATACAAATATTTAAAGAATTCTTCAGTATATCTGACTCAGTACTAGCCATGAAAAATAAAATTTCTGAATCTCACCTTTAATTTGATCTAACCTTTTCAGCTTTAGTGATACAATGGTGTAACACCCTAAAATGTGCTCATTTTGAAATATATAGGTGAAAAATAATTTAATGTGTATTTTTGTGCCCATGAAATATAGGAAAAATAATATTTCTCTTTAAATGAAAATGTACCATAGGAGTTAACAACTTGTTTGAACATGCATGCTCTTGCATTGGATTTATTGTGAAGAGTGGATTTGACTAAAGTTTAAAAGGAATTCAAATTTGGTTTTGAAAATATTTTGAAATAGGTTTGGTTTTTAAAAAAGAAAAGAGAAACAGAAAATAAAAAAAAAGAGAAGAAGAACTCTCCCTCTCTACTTCTGGCCCGAAGGCCCAAGTCTCTCCCCAGGCCTGGCCTGCTTCTGCAGCCCACAAGCGCAGCAGCAGCTCCCACCGAGTGGCCCAGCTGCCTTCTCTCTCCCGCGTAGGCCTCTGGCATCTCTCAGCCCAACAGCAGCTCGGCCCAGCGCACCTCCCTCTCCTTCTCTCTTCTCTCGCTGACACTTTGGGACCCACCGGTCAGTGGTTTCCCTTCCTTCCCCTTTTCTTCTTCGACGTGACCGAGCAGGTCTCCTACCGAATCGAAGGTTCGAGTCTGGTTTAGGCGGGTTTGGTTACCAAAATACACACCACCGCGTCCAATGAGTAGAACCAAGGCCTCCACCGCCTCCGTTTCCTTCCTTTGCGTGTTTTCCAAACCCTAAGTTTGTGTTTTGGCTCCGTTTTGGATCTCGTCAGAGAAGCAAGGAGCCGCCGTCGGGGATTTCGCGATTCGCTGCCATTCACCTGAATTCGATCCCTTGCCGAGCTTCGTGTTTGAGTAACGATGCCACTGAGCCCTTCCTTTCATTCTCTCTCGCGTTCTGTGTCATGCTAACCATCGCTGAACTTTTGCAGAAGCTTGTTGCCGCCATCTCCCGTCGCCGGACCTCTCTGAGCCCTCCCCGATCGTGGAAAGTGCTGGGGTGAGTTCGCGATGTTCTTATCTTCGTCCCCATGTCCTTGTTTCGTTGAATGATGCACTAAATCGTTTTAACCACGGACTCTGGCGAGCTCCAACCCTTCCGGCCATGGCCGCTGCCAAAGCGCTGTAGCCGGCCGGCGGCCACCTCCTCCTCCCCTCCAATCAAATTTGAGCCGTTCTCTTCTAATCTAATGGACCAAGATGGTCGATACCCCTTCGGGGTGAAGTTTTGTTAAAGAAGCCCTGGCCTTTTTCAATATAGAACCCGCGGTCCTAAAGCGCCCTTTCAATAATAGGCTTTCTCAGTTTTAAAAACGTATTCCGCGCCGATTTGAACTAAAATACATTTTCTAAATCTACAAGTTTGCCACTGGAATTAAATAGCTTATAAAATATTCGTTTTAACTCCGTTTTGACCAATTCAAATTGCGTTCGGTTCGTATTTGAAAGATCTACATGTTAGTAACTTTATTTTTCTAGTTTGAAACTTTTTAATTTCATGACCTTATTTAATTAATTTCTTTTCTATATAAAATTTTAGAAAATTCATAACTTCTCTGTTTTAGCTCCAATTTTCATGATCTTTACGTCTATGAAATCATAGCGATGCGTAGAATCATTTTATAAACTTTTCATACTGTTTTTATATGTTTGGTGTACTGTTCTAATTGTGGCCTTGTTTGCTTCGTGTATGTTGTCTCCGATTATTTGTGTGACAATGATCGATGGTCGAGTTTAGACGGTGAACAATTCGTGGTGAACAAGAGTACTTCGGTGATCGAGATCAGAGCCTTGGCAACAAGTAAGACCAGCAGAACCAAAAGGATCAGCAAGAGCAGTTGGATTAAGGCAAGTATAGTATTTGGATTTTATTTCTGTGACCATGATCCTATGGCTAGATTAGTGTTAAGTAATAAACGATAAAAATAACTTTTTAGCAACTTGATGATTTATCTATACATGATCACCCGGGATCACAGTGCAACCATGAGGGCTATAATGGCTCTGGCTTTAGTTAAGTATGAGTAATTTTTCTAGCTCATTAGCGGTTACCCGTGTGGCGCAATTGGGGAATAGCAAACCGTGAATTCCTGTAGGTGGATCACACGGACTGACTAATGAAACCAAGTGGCCCTAACTTGTTAGACGAACCTTTGAAAGACTTTATAGTGATCTCTGCCGACCTTCCTTGGTAGTGGGTTAAGAGGCTGATCACCTCGGGCGAAAGGGTAAATCATGACTCATGGGTAAAAATGTACAACCTCTACAGAGTGTTAAAAAGTAGTATACTAGCCGAGCTCACGGTCAGAAGCGGCCTTGGGGACATCTACATTAAGGGTGATGATTCATGTGTGTTAAATATGCTCATTGTTTATTGTTTAATGCTCTACATTATTTATGTCACATTGATCATGAGATTGTGGGAGCTATACAATCTAGTTGCTATACTTGTGGAGTTCGACATGGACTCACTCTTGCTATTTCCCCCACCCTTCAGGAGATGCATTAGGCTTGTGATCAACCAGTCAGTTGGATCCTATAGAGTGAAGTTAATACCCAAAGTTGGAGTTATCTACCGTTGTTTTGCTGCTTAAGGTCATCTCTGATTTACTATGTATGTTATATAATTTATGTATTGTCTTTTGATATTACCCCTTATTTGTAGCTATATGTGAGATTTGGCTTTTAAAACTCGCATATGGTGCATATATATCTGGTTTTGTCCTTAAAATCGGGTATTACAAATGGAATATGGAATTTAATGCAGCACATGATTATATTATTTTGATGTTAGATTTTCCATCATAATTTAGTAGCCAACTAGCAATATTGAATATAGTTAGTAAAGATTGTAATAATTGGCTAGCTAAGAGTAGTTGGTTACAAATGCAAAGCCAGCACGTTTGTAAATAGGTCCAACCATTGTGTAACCTTTTTAGTATTTGGCAAGAAACAGTTTGATGTATGGGACTTCCAGAACGAGGGCAGCAACACCACCATGTCTACCTTCGTTAGAAAGAGCAATGTTGGAGACATATGGAGTATCTGTCTTATTTTTGATCTGTCAAAACCAATATCTTCCAATAGACCCTGTAGGAACCTCGGTGGAACCCTACATATGCTCGTTGCTTTTGGAGTTCATGAATGTCAGTCACCGTTGGTGCAAGCTACTGTACAAGAAGCATTGATGTGATGCTTGCAGTATAACTTGATGCTAGCACCAGAAGAACAAACACCCATTCGAGTAGAACTATTGTAGACCAAAGAGGGTGCGGTTTATGATAATTAATTATTCGAGTAGAAAGGAGGATGAATGACTCAAGGGAAAAATGGCATGGAGATTGAATGGTCTTCTCTAGTAACCCATGTCTGAAATAAAATTATTTCAAAACCCAACATCACCAGGTTATCCGCTGTGGCCTTGTCTAGTAACCCATGACTGAAATAAAATTATTTCAAAAACCAACATCAGTCAGGTGGTTCACTGAAATAAAATTGTCCTATACTAGAGCAACTTTGTGGCATAGTAGTAACTTTGCGACCTACTCCCTCTCTCCCAAAATAGATATCATTCTCGCTTCTCGAGAAGTCAAACACTTTTAACTTTGACCAAATATATATAAAAGATTATTAATATTTATAATACATAATTAATATCATTAGATAGATTGTTGAGTATACTTTCATAATAAACTTATTTGGAGATATAAATATTGCACGTATTATTTACAAATCTAGTCAAATTTGCAAAATTTTGACCTACATGTATCCCATAACGACCTCTATTTTGGGACGTTGGGAATAAGTTGCTTCTACCTCCAAGTTATTCAGTGTGCAGGGATCAATGCTCTTTTAAATGAGTACCCAGAGCCTTCCATTGACTACTAGGTTGGATAATTCACTTAATCGGTCATCTCGATACACCTCTCATACAATGTACTAAATAGTGCCAACCTTCATCTAGGATCAAGCCAAAGGGAAGGTATCACAACCACATGCAACATATCACAACCACATACAGATAGAACATATTACAAGTGCAAATACTTAAGTTTACAGTACCGGGTTGTTCCACAAACTTAGTTCATCACACCAACATAGTTCATACATCACAATCTAACACCATCACAGTCTAGCAGAAGACATTAACATAGTTCTAAAAGATAAAATGTGTCATGTTCACACATCTTCGAGGCTTGGCCTCTCTACCACTCTTGGTCCTTCACGGACTCTAGAGCATAGAAAAAGTGATGCACGAGTGCAACGTTACCTGCAAAACTCAAGATTATCACAGGGTGAGTACTCAGTTGTACTTCGGAGGACTTACCCAATATAATAAACAAAGGATTATGCATTTGGATAGTAGCCTTGAATACAATTGAATTTGCATAAATGTATTTTATACAAGAATAATGAATGTGAACAACAAACTTAAGCAATCATGTGAACGTGGCATGGTTAAATGAAATGAGCATTTGCATTTGCATCTCTATGTTCGATGAGTCCTTGTTTCAGTTCAACTCTAGTCCGTATCTAGAAGTACAGAACTTATAGCTTTTGAGTGAGAAACTCTGCAGAACACATTAACCCAACCAAATACAAATATTGCCCATAAGACCTATTAGTACATAAGGGATATCTCGGTGTCTCAACCTTTCACCAGTCCAACCAAGGTTGTCCATGAACGGTTAGATAGGTCCCGGAGTAATGGCATCACATATACCAATAACACCTTCAAGCTGAATCCATGGATAGGCCAGTTGCAATTAGGTACTTGGATGTCATCCCCATTTATGACAAGTGGTTTGTACAATTTTGTTCATGAGTTGCTACTGTAGATACATGGTCCTTAAGGTTAGCGAGTTATGTCATCCAAGACCATCACCCGTCTTGCCATGACCTTATGCTAACCATTCATTCAACATTGATCAAGTTTTAGATCATAATCCATTTATGTTGCTTTAGTGGAGAAACATGCCCTACAACATGTGAGAGATGAGAAACACATCATCTTCCCAGCTTCTACCGTCTAAGCATACTAAGCATGAATTATTCAATACTTGAAGTTAAACAAACAATGTTTGACTGATGTGGTAACATCAAGGTATGAAAGCTCAATTAGGAAACTCATAGGTAAACTAATCATGCATATAGTAACATAGCAATGCATTTAGTTAACCATACTTTATTAGTGCATTTGCAAAGCATAGGGATGCTAGGGGCGTACCTTAAGTGATCTTGGGTGGCTCGTCAATGATCTCCACTTCCTGGGGTTCTTCTACAACAACCTCCTTAAGAGCTCCATCACCTATACATGTATGATGCTTGATGAGTAGAAATGCATAAAGTAAATGATGTAACATGCTATGCATTGATTATTTAGATGGACACTGCGTGAGCATACATGGACACTCCATCCAATTTAGGACTTAGGCATTTTGGCGATCAAGTTTGTGTAGCAGTGATGGACAATCTGCTAGAGGGCATGTTCTCTCTGTTAGTGAAGTTTGTAGCCTCTGGAGGTCTCTAGTCTTCATAATTGGAGGATGGGATGTTCCATCAGGTGTGACGAGTAGTCCGTCTAGGCAGAGTCCATATTGTACTTAATTTTTCTAAGTGTTAGGGTTCGCCCAGAATGTTCCACCAGATTTGATGGATGCTCCACCATGAACTCACATCTCTTTGGTTGGAATTTAAACCTAAAAGTATTCCTATAAGACTCTCCATGGGGTTTGACCGAAACTCTGCCAAGACAAGTCTATAGCTCCTAACCTATCTGTGTTGATGAGTATTAATTTTGCAGACACTCTGCTAGTGGTGACGGATGCTCCGTGAAATTACTCAGTGCTCTGCTTAAGTGTTTAGACATGCTATAGCATTAACATAATGTTCTGTCGGGTGGGAAAGACTCTCCGCCAGATGATGCTGTTTTGGTACAACTCAAAATGCAATTCTTGTGCTAGGGTGCTTGCAAGTGGAAAACCTTAGTAAGGAAGTTCCTAGCATACTATAGGATGTATCTAGCCAGGTGGTTCTAGCTACATTGTGTTCAAACATTTCCTAGGTCTTGATTTGGTCATTTCTTAGTTTAGGTTCATGTGAAGCAAGAATTTATTGAGCCTCAAATGTGCTTACCAAGGGTAGCAAGATGAAGATCTCAAGCTGCTTAGTGTAGTGGAGAAGCTAGATCTCCCCTTGGTGACCTGATTCTCCTTCTTGCCTCCTTCTAGTTCCCAAATGGTGAGGATGTGATGGCTCCAAGGTGCTGTTCATGGCCTCCAATCTCCTCCCCTTTTTTCCTCCTTGTTTGCTTGGATGTGTCAGAGTAGAGAGAGGGATGAACTAGAGAGAGTGAAAGTGTGAGAGTGAGGGTGTGGGCTTGGCTAGTGCTTCTGGTTTGGCTCTCCACGAAGTGGACAGCTAGGCTAGGGTGTGGGTCAAAAGATACTCTCAAAGTGACACCTAAGTGTTGCCGCATGGGCTGATTTGTCAGACAATCTATCAAATTTGTTGGATTTTCCGCCAGTGCACAAAGTGCACTGACAAATCCTGATAACTATCAGTTTGTGTAAATGGCTTAGCGGACACTCTGTCACATGTGATAGACACTCCATCAAAGCCAATAGTGAGTTGTTACAGTGCAGTTTCTTCACAAGTTGATTTCCAAATTGAAATTAAAATGCATATGATGCTCATGATGAGTATGAAAATCAACATGTCATGATTGGGTCATGACATATGCTATTTGTGTTTGGACTACCAGACACTGATATTGTTGCTCGATTATCTATATCATCGTTGCAGTCTCCATTTTCTTTATTACCTTTATCCGCATCTTGAATATGACCACTTTCTTCTTGTCTTTTGTAGTGGCACATAAGAAACGCCACAAGAATGGAACAGGCTGTGACAAATCCAGTTAGGAGGAATAATCCCCTAAAACCACCAAAAGTGATAGCACCTGAACCATCCATTTCTTCATCATGTTGACAACTATTTTGGTCAATCCATTTCTTTTCAATTTGAATGATAGTATCTCCTCCTGTTATGTTGATGATCGCCTTAGATAGCTCAGCAAGTAGTGGAGATCGCTTGGGAAGTGCCTAATCAGTGAAGAGAATGTTTATATCAGGTTAAACATACTAACATTATTCAAAGAGTGCTATTTTTAAAACCAGGGCAAACCCATTTTCTATTAATAAAGGGAACACCCGACAAAAATATGGAGAAACAAGTTTAAGTCTTAAGAGTTGAGAAATAGACCACCGAACCAAAGGAACAAGTCAAGAAAATAATTAAGCCTCACTAGGGAACCAAAAAGTAGACCTGTTACAAATGAGAAGTTGAAAGTGTAACACTTACCGATCTGAGATACCAACAACCAGACCACAATAGAGAAAGAATACCACATTATATCAGATTCAACAAGCCATGCATATAAAAATAATAATTTATTCATCCTGATTTATCTAACCTTTTCAGGTAAAGTAATACATAGGAATATGTAATTTAATTTAGCACATGAAGGCATATTTTTAAGAGAAATTTTACAGTGCTTGAAAACAATGTGAGTCTTTCATTCGTTTAGATCTAATGGTTAAAATTATAGAGGAACCTAACGAGAGGAACTTAAGTCGTGGACCAGAACTTAAATTTGGTGGGCCAGAAACTGATCTGCACTTTTATTAAAAGGGTATAATAGTATTTTCATTTGGTAGAACTCGTCACATGGATAACAGGCCCGAGCCGCGATGACCAGATGACCGGTGCCGTGATGTCGGATCCCGTCCCGTCCCAACCGGCGACCATCGATCTCCAATGACACCGAGGACGATTGCTAGCCTAGTCAATTGCTTCTCTGAAGGCCTCTGACTTGTGCATGCATGGGCAATGCCCAGGATTGTGGAACTGCTACCGAGGTCGGGTGTGTGAGAAGAGCCATGGAGGGTTGCTGCTGGACTACAGGGAACTCCTCGTTTCACTTTGTTTGAAGGGGAGGGACGAAGGGCCGCACTGCCTACCGCTGCCATGGTCGCACCATCATGGGACATGAACTTCCATTGGCACGTCGACACACATGCAGCCATGGCTGCTGGGTGCACCACATAGATGTGTTCTTGGGCGGGATCTACGCGCTCGGCGCTGCTGTGGGCGGGTGCGGTCAGGCACGCGCTCGAGGAACGGGGACAGGAACGGAGCAGAAACGTTTGGAAGAGACCGTAAGGAGGAAAAAACAATTGGTAAATAACTATAATAACCCTACGTCAAAAATAGAAATGGACGGGTGGAACTGCTGGTTCCTCCAAGCACCGTAAAAAAGCTCTATTTTTAATGGTACATGTTCCATAGCTTAGTAGATATTCCTTTTAAAAAAGTAAGACATAGATGAAAGAATCAGTTAGCAAGTGAAGATGAACTTACAAATGCAAACCCTGCACTCTTGTAAATAGGTCCAACCATTGTGTACCGTTTGCAGTACTTAGCAAGAAACAACTTGATGTATGGAACATCTAGAACAAGTGCATCAACACCACCATTTTCAACTCCGTTAGAAAGAGCAACATGGAAATCATCTGGAGTATGATAGGGTCTCATTTTTGATCTATCGAAACCAATATCCACCAATAGACCCTCCATATAGGAACCTTGGTGGAATCCTACATATCCACCTTGCTTCTGAAGTTCATGAATGTCAGTCAATGTTGGTGAAAGCTGTTGTACAGTAAGTATTGATGCAAGGCTTGCTGTATAGCTTGAGGCAAGGACCAAAAGAACAATCTTCCATACACGGTGTACTACTCGAGATAGAAAATATTCGAGCATGTCCTCTGCAGAAGTAAATATAAAAAGATGTGTTTATAATAAACCAAGTTAAGGTAAAACACATGCTACTATGGGATTTTCAACAAGCGGATATGTAGTATCTATTTTCTCATACTATATGTCTAGTGTTTCTTCATTGAGGATATTTCTTTTATTATTATTTTATTTTTAGAATTTCTATTTTTTCATAAGGTTTAGTCTACCTTTTTCCTAAAGAAATCAAGATGAGTTACATACTGAAATCTGCTTTCTAGAACAATGGAGTTTCAGTGTTAAAAATCTTCTTGCAGGAACTTTTCAATGCTTCTACATTTATAAGAAGGTTCAATGCATGTATTATCTAGGACAGTTGTACATTAATAAGCTAATTATTTGGCACTATTGCCATGGTTGTTAAAAAAACTGCATACATAAACCAACCAAAAAAAATAATGTTTTAGTGTTTTACTCAACTCTCTTCAAATATGAAGAAGAACTTCAGAATCTGAATCCCCAGTTGTTTAAGTGAAAAGGAACCATGTAGATATCTGTTGCCACTAAGATACTCTAACAGGCAGATAGCAATTCTTGTGTAAATAATGAATATGATGCTTTTGAACCACATTCCTTGGCTTAGTGGTTTCAAGAAAATCCACATATTTGAGTTCACTTTTTCCTTGACCGGGACAATCATCCCCACGCCAGATTCTGTGTATGGAATTGTGAAGTCGACATACAATGATCTGTTGTATATGATTGTTATGTCCGCAACTGCTATGTCATACCTCTGCAATAGCAATAGTTAGTTGTATTTATATTTTCTAAAAAATGATTGTACAAAGATAAAATATTATTATTGTGAGATACAGATAATTCAACAGTGTGCTCTTTTATATTCAAGAAAGGGGAGAAAATTAGTGGTCAATATACATTTGATGGGAAAACTTTGTGCTGGCCACTCTATATTTTCAGGCATTTTGATAGAGGACAAGGGGAAATTCATGTTTGCTGCTAGACACTAATGAAAAAGGTAGTTGTTACTAGTGGACATAGCCCCAGTTAAAATATTTGACCAAGTTTGAAGGAGAAATAACTCAAAGCGCCCTCAATGCCCCGTTAGTTAAGGAAGAAAACACAGGGAGGGGCATGTGGCAACCTCTCTTGCATTCTTTCTTTCATATTTCCTCTCCTTGTTCAGGCTATGCATGCAAATTATATTTAGTATTAAAAGAAGCCAACATATCTAAACTTGGACTCATGATACTATATGGAAAGGTAGAAAGGAATTGGGAAACACCTTGCACCCACTATGGAGTGACTTGCACCTATATAACCTGGTGCCACTTGTGTTAGAAGAATACAACAACCATATGATCAGTTAGTCTATACATTTCTAATACTTTCTATAGTAAAATATATATGGAAGGCAGATTAAAAAACTAGACAATATCTTTTATAAAACATTTCTTACCTGAAGATAAACTTGGTAAATGAAATCATCATAACTCCTTGAACTTGTTGAATCTCCAGCTATATCAAATGCCTGGTATTCATAGCTAAGTGCAAAAGGTAGCCTCTTTAGTGCGTTCTCAAATATGTCTATTGAAAGGCCACTCACTCTTGTTGCATTTGTGACAGGATCCTTTGATGTGCTTATAAACTCTGGATATGCACTTGAGGTCACACCAACCCTAAGCTTCTTACCACTTGTAGGAAATTCCCAGCCCCTTGGTATTTCAATTGATTCTCCAGGCCAAGATACTAGATTCAGATTAGGCATTGAGGCTGATGACCCTGTTATTTCCAATTCATTTTGATTTAAGTGTCGTGAAAGTCCATTTTTTGAAGTCCAAAACCCAATATGTCTCCAAGTTCCTCCAATGACATTTATTATTTGTAATGTAGAAACTTGCAATTGTCTTTCTGTAAGGTCAAAGGTTCCACTTACACCTTGAAATTTGTTTTGTACAATTTCTGTTAGGAGCTCTGCTCCATTTATGGAAATAGCCAATGAGTCCAAGCATGTAGAGTTTTTATGGGGTTGTAGTCTTTTATTTCTGTTGCCAGACAACCCAACCTTTTCTGCCGCCTGTGCTAAAGCCCAAACTGTATCATAGGCCCATAGCCCAACTATGGTTATTGATTTATTAAGTGGCAATTTGTTAGGGTTATATCTCTGGTAAATTTTGTTCCATCTTATTAAGAAACTAGTATCAAGTTTTTGTGACTTGGGAACATGGAACCTTATTCCTATTACACCATTCATTGCCTCAATGACAGATGGATTGAGTAAATCGATGATGTTTGCTAATCCATTTGTAATGATCCACACAAATCCTTTACTCATCATCCCTGCATCCTTAGCCATTGTAAAGATAAGAGAGGCCCTTGTCGATGACATATGAACAATAAATACCCTTGTTTGCATTGCCATTAACTTGTAGAGTTCTTGCTTTATTTCTTCACTTGTAGCTGACAAGGAAATACCACTGCGATATGGAACATAAATATCACTATGTTGAAGTGCATCAATGAGGTGTGGTAGAATGCCTCTCCCATAGTCAGTGTCATCATATAGCAGCACTACCTCTCTCCATCCATATGCTTTGACGAGAGAGGCAATACTATTCACTTGAACTGAGTCATTCAATGTTGCACGCACAAAATATGGTGAACTATCATAAGTGAGAGAGGGGCTTGTTGCTGTGAATGATATAACAGGTACTTGTATTACACTCGCAAGCTTTGATATAAATGTAGCTTCTGATGATTTCTGCGGGCCAATGAGGGCTTGCACTTTGTAGTTCTCTCGTAAGTCAATAGCTTGAGAATTGAATAAGAATGAAACTTTGATCAAATAATATCAATGAAACAAACTTGCAATTCTTGTGCATGTTTGTTTTTAGTACTTTAAAAATTGTAAAAAAATAATTAAGTATAATGGGCTTGTTTAAAGTTATAAATGGTTTTGGTGATGGCAACACCACAAGACAACAGACCATAAATATTGAGAACCGTAGCAACAACAACAAACATAGGAAATGTGGCTACTCTCTACTGGGAAATAAGGAGACTACATTGCATTGCACTTATTCCGCAACCTAGTTGCATTGCACTCATTCCACTACCTGACCACATTGCACTCGTTCCAACAAATACAAAGGACAACAATCAAGACAAAACTCCATCTTCACAGCTTTACCAACTTCCATATTTTAATCAACCACTCTAAAAAGGTGTGTCAATCATAGGTGCTAGTCCACACAAGTGAGGTTGTTGAAGAAGGTTGAGCCAAGTTTTCCTAATGTACACACATCAATAGATAGATGATCTAGGAGTTCTGGCTATTGTGAGCAAATAACATGTGGCCACTATTAGGCAGTTGATGTTTCTAAGTGCTCGATGGTCCAAAAAATGCCAATGTACCTCAAGCTAGGCAAAGAAGTGAAACTTTGTTGTTGAATAAATCTTACATGCAATGAAGAGACTAAGGGAGACTGAACTCATAGAGTACAAACCATACCTTGTGTACTTCCATATCTGGGAGTTAGGGACATCTAGGAGGAGGCAATATCCAAGTTGTTTTGCATGTTTAGGTACTCAAGGATCACTTTGACAGTGAGACCTCCTCACAAATTTCTCACACCGAACAATGGGATTTAAGCACATGATTTACATATTTTAGGGGACCTTGTAGGCATATTTTAGTTATGTTCTTCTATTATATTTTATATTTGAACATGTTATGCACCAAAGCTAGCACCCAACCACTAGAAGCACCTAGCACCCCAACAACCTTAGTGGGAAGGGGAGGGTAAATTGTGGTTGCCCCTACAACCTTGCGAGTTGGGTAAACAACACATAGGAATGGAGGGGCAATGGGGGTGATGATGAATGGAACTAAGAAAAAACCAACAAAGTGATGACCAATAACCACACAACTACATGGCACTAGAGGGTATGAATGAGCTGCTCAAAGAAGGATATGCTTCACCACCCAATCCCAAGAAGGGTTGGATGAGATGAAGAACCCTTCCTAAGGTGTAGGCCCTAGAAAAAGGGATGGAGGACCTCGACTACTAACACTAATTCTAAAGGGCCAATGTCCAAAGAGATGGCTAGCACCAAAGTAGCCTGCATGGGGAAGCGCCATCCATATAGATGGTCTTCCATGCTCAAAGTGGATGAAAAGCCTCACCTTGTGGCAATGGAATGACTTAGGTTGTGGATTCCATGGCTCTTGGTCCCTATCAAGGAGGGACGCCAGAGATGAGAGATGAGAGAGGTTTAGGATGGATGACAGGTGTAACACCTTGTGTTCAAAATCTGCTTATATGGCCTAGCTCCGCACGTAGAACGGGCCTGCATACATATAACACATCGCTTACATTTTTGTCCTTGCTTCATGTAAAAGGGTTAACCTGAAGGTGGATGTTGGAATAGCAAGGATTATAACTTGGCCCTCGCCCTCCTGAACTGCCAAGGTGGTATTAAACACAACCAACCACAACCACACATGAGCCACTTGGGCCACATGGGCTAACTTCATAACTACTACAGGCTACTAATGGGCCGGTGTGTTACAATGGGAGAAGTCAAGTTGAGGGATTTGGTTGAACAATATGAACACTAGCTAGTAGGAAGCAATAGGGTGGTGGCAGGAGCACATAAGAAGAGATCCAATTTGGTTGTCAAATAGCTAGCTACAAATTGTTGCCTATACAATTATGCTATTAGTGGTTTAATTCATGTATTGTAGTGCTATATATTTAAGTTTACTAATAATACTCGAGTATGTTTAGTTAGTTACACAGGTTAATGGTATCATTAATCTTAGTCCTTGTATACCAAATGGAGACTAAGACATGGAGGAATATAAGCCATCAAAGCCACAACTTGAGTTGCATTGAATTAGACAAAGTTAACTTATAGAGTTAGGGTCATTAATAGTAACAGCACCCACCATTATTTACACTAGGACACTAGCAATAACGGTGGTCATCTGCCCAACCACTAAAGGAATTTCTAGGGATGCTAGCACCCAAATTTTTATGTAACTTGCATGCATCGTTGTGCATATTTTTGATAGTGCACACACATAGGGTGGAGGAAGCAAGGTCACTGTCGGCCACATGCCCATGGTTGAGGTAGTGGGGATTTGGATTTGTGTTGGGGATGAATCTAAGAATTCAATATACATAGAGGGGGGCCTTTTTGAAGGTAGCCTAGACTGATGAAGTGGTAGGTGGTTTGTCCTAGTGGCGATGGCGCCACCCGCGGGTGGTGAGGAATCAACTATGGGAAGGGATCGGTCAAGGTGATTCCAATGGAATGGTTCATGAAGGACAAGGGAGAAGGAGGGGATGGGTGCTAGAAGCTAGTGGTTACAATAATGTATGATAAGTCTATTGGATAAGTTGATGGAAAGAATGGGGTGGAAGAAAGAGAAGAGGATAAGAGGCATGTCTTCAGTTAAGTTGTTGTGCTGAGCTCATGTAGAATGGGTTGGTAGAGTACTGTAATGGCGCACTAATATTGAGGCGTTGTTAGTCAAGGATGACCATGGGTATTTGTGGGTAACTTGTAAATATAGCAATACACATAGGCATGTGCATGTGCACGTGCACACACACAAACTCTTGAACTTTGGAAGACCAATAGATGGTGAGATAATGAGCTTTCCAGCATGTCATGGCCCATTTTTATTGGGTCAGGCACAACACGACCATGTACAATGTCGTGTTGGGCTAGCCCAAGCACCGACGAGGAAGACGAGGAGCAGGAGGTTCCCCACGCATCACCTAGAGAGAGAAGTCTAAATAGAGGTTCCTCCTACGCCCTTCCTACTAGCCAACTCGCAGGAGTTGGTACTGGAGGAGCTCCCACTTGCTAGAGTCCAAGACACATGCATGAAGCCTGGAGGGCACCGTCATGGAGGAGTTGCCCATAGAGGGTATGATCATGGAGGATTCATCGGTGAGAGGTGGAGGTGGAAGCTGGGGCTAGGGCTCGCGCTGCACCGCTGCACTCTACGGAGGCATCGGTCAACAATACTGATCAACGTTGTGGCTTTCACTTATGACATGCCTGGGCATTCGTGGCTTGGACACATGCCAACACCACGCACCAGGCTGGCCATTGTTTAATGAGCCGTTTCGTGTTACTAGGAATGTTAGGATGATGGCCCAAGCATGGCACGTACGTACCAAGTCGGTTGTGCTTGGGTCGTCCAAAAACATTGGCTTGGGACCTTCTATATAACTACAATTTGAGCATTCCATCCCTTTCAAAGGCATGTGCTTGGGTAGGCCAAAAACATTGGCTTGGGACCTTCTATATAACTACAATTGGAGCATTCCATCCCTTTCAAAGGCAAAGAAAACTTTTTTTAACTTGTAGCCCACTTCTGATGTTGTGAGGACCCTAATCTGGTGTGCGATTGATACTCAACCTCGTGTGCTCAAGTGGTCTTGGCTGTGTGCGGTCACAGAGGCTAGAATTTTTCCATTTTCTAAAAAAAATGTGCTTGTATTCTATTTTAATTTATCTGTGCGACTGCTACCTTTCATCTATATATGACAGTAGCAATCAAAAGCCATATATATGTTTGTGTAGGATAATATAATTGGTTTCTGTAATAAAACATACGAATGTTTTCTTTTGTTGATTGAAGCTGAACTGAGCAAGAGTATCTACGTATTTCTATGATTTTGTAGCATCAACATACCTGCTGAAACAGCTTGGACTTCACTGCCCATGGAATCCCTGATGTGGATGGCTAGCTTCGTGCTGTGGTTCGGGTGGACTGAATAGAAATCTTCCACAGCCAGTGAAATACTGGCTAGTGATATTTTCCCCACCAACGAACCCAAGTCAAGGATCACCCCTACATGGAATTCGTCTGCCCCACCACTCCTGTGTGCGGTGCTATTTTCAGCTGCAACGAAAGTGAAGACCAGTAGAAGAAGGAACAGTATGGTTTGAGGTATTTTCTCCATTGCTATCGTAGCTGCATACACGACCACTGAATTTTTGTGCGCTGCTATGCATGTCATTTATAGGACAGCTCGTTGGGGGCCTAGATTCTTGTAACATCAAAAGGTTTACTTTTCAATGTTTTATAACTATTTGGCCTGAGTGGAACCTGCCTAGGAAGAATCCCTCTATTATCAAAAGCAAATCAATCGATGCCATGTATCATGTTATAAGTGGTTTTGTAGAGGAATATGCAGGGCGTCCACTTTCATAAATGTCATCACCTTAGCAATATAGTCACTTAGGGGAGAAAAAAAAACTATACCCACGTGTCGCACTCAAGTCCATTTCTTCCCTTTCCATGCTGCGAAGGTAAACTCGGCTCGGTCACGTTTGGCTGAGCTTCAGCTCCAAGAAAATATTTGTAGCTCCAAGAAGTTTCATGGATCGAAAGATACAAAGACACTGAGAGAATTTAGATAATTTGTTTTATTGGTAATTTGAATTAGATATATTTAAGTCATTTTAATTTAATCAACAAACTATAGATCCAATCTATGTTTCAAAGCTAGAGTTGTGCCAAAGAAGCTGCCGGCTTGCCACAACCGTTAGAATTTGATACCCTAGTTATGCGTAGCAGCCCTTAGATCTTTGAAAGTATATTGCGAGTATGACACAAGCTTATACTGATAGTTGGATCGCGTAGGAAAGCCCTAGATGATGACGTTCAAGCAACCACGACAAGAGATTAAGATTTTGATAGAGCCACCCGCAATTTTATAAGCACAACTTCAAAAAAAGTACAAGTGATTGTTACTCTCACAAGTCCCAACCCTACTTGACCCTGGGACCAATTGATTCTTGCCCTCTACCCCTTATTTATAAAGTCCCCTCTAAAGTCTCCATACGTGGAAGTAGGAGTCCTACTTCTGGTAGAATTGTGTACTCCTTACTAGAAATCATAATACCACACCTCTCTTGATCCAAATAGGATTTAAGTTACTATACAACAATAGTAATGTCGCACCATGCTGCTAGTTACGAAGCCTCATGCAAAGTTAAAGCCTGCACCTCCTCCGCTCTTGCTATTTTGTTCTCGACTGTTCATCACCTCTCTCCAAATTGCTTGGCTTTTTTACAAAATAAAGAAATATATATATATATACACCTAATAATAAAGAAGCAAAATTTCTGCTAATATTTTTTCCACTTACATATAAAATGTAAAACTCCTCCTACACCAAGATTCAATCTCAAATACGTCTATTTAGGAACATGAGTCAAGTACAACCTCTACATGCACCATTATTTTTCTTGAACTCAGAAACAACGACTGATTGTGTCTAGAAAGCAAAACAAAAAGAAAAAACAAAACAGACAAGCACAGGTCTGAAATAAAAAAGCACAGGCAAAATAAAAAAAACATAAAAAAAGTATAAAAAAAAAAGCTCTTTGCGGTAAGATATCATATCTTCTTTGAACCCATTTTTTATTTCAAAATACCCCAATCCTTTGGCACGGCCGGACTTCACATGCGTGCCATAGATATGGAAGCTAGAAATTAATTAAAATAAAAAGGCAAAAAATAGTCAAAGCTACTAACAAAATAAAAAATAAACTTTAAATCAAAACCAAAAGGGTATGTCGTACCTGCCCAGCTCATTCTTCATCTGGATTGGCTTATATTTCTAGAACTGAACTCGCATATACTTACAACTCCATAATTTTGTTTGTTATAGTGGTCATTGCCACATTACCGAGCACACACCATTGTGTTGTTTAATCAGAGAAAGAGGATCTCGTCATTGATTCATTCCAAGGTCAGGTCTCACCGATTGAGATGCTTCACGAGGTCCGCTACAGTCATGAGTGCCGAGTCTGGATACCTTATATCAACTTTGTGACACGTGTGAGATTTGGCTCCACCTCCGTCGTTCGCACCACTTCGCTCGGACAGCTGGGATCTAAGGAGGAGCATTGTCGTGCCAAAACCCTTGTTCATCGGTGCACGTCAACCATCACCTTTCTTCACTAGGATGCATGGTGTTCTCTGTCACATCACCACGTCGGCATTTCTAGAGATTCCAAGCCATAACCCAATTGAAGTGGTTGGCATGGACTGCGGAACGGTCCACACGTTAGACACATGCAGCGAGAGTTTGAGGTGCCATTGGGCATGGACGTGGCGATGCTAGGTCATCAGGCCTGAATAGTTGAACTCCTATGCCCATGCATGTCTTCACCACTGGCACTAGAGGTACGAACTGTGCTGCCAAACCCTAAGTCCATGGATGTTTCACGGCCATAGCTCCACCTGTATTGTGCACTTTTCGATGTCTTGGCAGAGCGCAACCAGACTCGCCTGGGTTGAAGCAGGATGGGTAGCAATGACTGCAAGAATTGCCAAGGAGATGACATAGCGATGGAAGAAGCTAGTAGAAAAAAAGAAAAGTGTGGTGTGTGAATTCTAATTAACACGACAATATGAAGAAAGAGAGAGAGATACAGAGACAAGTTTATTGAATTTTATAGAAAGACAAAACATAATTTCTCTCCGTTGTAATGCACGAGCACTTTTGCTAGTATATATTAAAGTAGCAAAACATGGTCACCTAAAGAACATGTGATGAACAAAGAACAAGACCAACAAAACCAATGACGATGACAACTCCAGAACTGTTCACAAGCATGTTTAGTGAGACTCAGCAAAGTTTGAGACACCATGCAAAAGGGCCTCACTATGATTAGTTCAGAGGTTTGGGTAGGTGTCCATCACCAAAAGGATATACACTACTACAAGATTTTTTTGGCAGTGTTTGGCAAATAGGCTTCGAGGCGGGCGGTCTGGCTGTGCAGCCAGGCCAGCAACCGCCTCGGTTAATCTTTAACCAAGGCGGGCGCTTTAACTCAACCACCACGGTTAATGGTGATTTAACCAAGGTGGTTTAACAAGTCAATGAAGAATTGCTTCTTGATGATGGTAGACTATGGTGATAAAGACTAAGAGGCTTCATAGAGACTCTAGTAGAACCGGAGCAAACAATGTTGCTAGAAAAGAGGCAAGACCTAGATCCGAGGCTAAGGAGGCCGGATCTACTATGTAGTCGACCGGATCTTTGGAAGAAGTGAGTGGATGTGGATCCAAGGTGGTGGCGATTGAGCCATGGTGAGAATAGATGGATCCAAGTGAGGGAGGTGGTGGAGCTTTATTGTATTCGCTCGAGGCAACCACCGTGTCTAAAAACAATATCTCCAAAGCTTTCAATGATGAACATGGTGATGGCGATGACAACCAAGACCAAGTAGTTGCAAAAGAGTAGGTGAGAATATGAAGATCCCATCTAGGTGGAACAAACCTAAAACTTCTACTAAAGTAGAGAAAATGGAGGGGGTAGACCTCCTCTTTCATGCTAAAATTTTCTTGCCCTTGTGTAGGGAATTAAAGCCACTAGTTACATGGCGCATGTAGAACACACAAGAAAGAATGAACCATCGTTCATCACTCCATGGAAGCTATATGACCTTAATGGCATCCATGTCCACACATTTTAGTTAGCACTTTATCCTTCATCAGATGTAGCATCTAAATTTAGTGCATGCGACATATTAGAGAACTTTCTGTATACAATTAGATTACATGGATCGTCGTATCAAAGCCACCTTTGCAACCCAATAATTACTCCAAGCAAAAAACAATCATAACCTAAAATATCCTAAAACAATACTCACAATGCACCTCAATCTCTAAAATATCCTAAAACAATACTCACAATGCACCTCAATCTCCTAATAAGATTTCCCTATCCACATGCAAAGATGGTGCAAAGATAGTTAGGTAGCTCAGGATGGAGCCATGCCATGGGTATGTTGTTCGACCAATTTTGTAACAATGCCAAGCAATGCAAGTGAACATGGGGGTAGTTGAAAGGATCTATATGCCTAGAGGGGTGAATAGTCTACAAAAATTTCTACAAAGATCAGAAGTGTCATAGACCAAATGCGGGTTGTGAACGTCAATGACGAGAACGAGCCGATAGGGGCCCATGGAGGGGGCACCAGTGCCCCTACTGCCACCCTAGGTGGGCCTCGCAGCCACCCCCGAGGGGGCTACACGCCTAGGAGGAAGGGGCAGCACAGTTGCCACTACCGTCATCACCGTTATCGCCATGTCATCAATATCTAGTTACCTTAATAAGAGTTCTAGTGGATTTGGAAAGAGTTGTGATTGTTAGGAAAGGGGAATCCAATTACTATAAGGATCTCTTGAGATTGCTAAGGGGCCAAGTCTGAGATTGCTTAGGGTCAAGTCTCCTAGGACTATAAATACAAGGGGCCATGTAACTATTGCAATCACGAAATAAATAGCCAAAGGGCTTTAACCCTATCCTCTCTCTCTCTCTCTCTCTCCTCTCTAGCACCACTGGTCTCTCTCTCCCCCTCTCTCCAGCGCTACCCCCTTTCCCTGTGCCACCCTGGCCATGCCGCCAGCCACCACCAGCCAAGCCCCTAACATTTGGTATCGCAAGGCCAATTTGATCCTTCAGGCATCCATGGTTTCCACCATCGCCATCATCAAAGAACTCTAGGAGCTCCTTATCACCAACGCCAAACTAGATCTGATTTGAAAACTCGACGAGATCGCCATCCTAAAAGCAAGCCAGCGCACCCTTAAGAAATGATATAGCTACAATGATGCCATCATCACCACACTAGCAACAACCTATGGTTACCCACCATGGATCCTACCACCAACCTTGATGCCACCAACAATGATCTTGCTGCAAACAAACAGCGAACCAACCACGTGAGTACCTTCACCGCAGGAAAGCTCAGGTCATTGATGGAGAATGTCGAACTCAAGCAACCCGTTGTGACCGCCACCATTATATTTCCACCAACCCTCAACATCTCGACCACCATCAACAACTCCATCAACGATACCAACATTGTCACACCAATGACTGATCGGGCAACACCACCAGCGCCATCGCCAACGCCATCCATAGTGTCAGCAAAGTCATCCATAGCGTCGGCATCAACCATGCTACAATCACCTTTGGCTAGATCGACACCCTAGAGACCATTAGGGAGGTATCGAACAGCTTGTCCATGGCACTAGCAACACTGCAGCTACCCTTGCTGCCGTGCCTAAACAAAATTGTCAACGACAAGGATGCTTTGATCACCAACGTCGAGGCAACCATCACTACCAACACCAGCCATGAATTGGAGACCACACACATCCTGATCCCCGTTGACAAATCCTTCCTCAAAAGCAACATGGAGGATCACTCATCTGGTACCCTATAGTTCATCACAAAGGTATCAAAAATTTTGCTCGTGGCATCACTGCTACCGTGCCTTCCCCAACTTGGATGGCACCCAGCCAATCCTGTGGGTGTCTAGGCAATTAGATCCAACCACCAACGTCTACAGTTGGCCTTCTAGCTTCCAGGAAAGGAGGTGCCCTGTACCTCCATCACAGCAACTCGTTTGGTATGCAACCTTTAATTTAACACCACAACATGAGTTGTATCATATGCCAAGAAATCAACACGTTCGGTATGCAACCTTTAATTTAACAGGCATATGCACCTCGGGTTCACCACTTCAACTAAGGATGCGCCAATAATCAAGTGGACACTCTACAACCAATGCATCCTTGGTAAATTCAGCACCGTACCACCTGAGTACACCAACAACATGACCGACTACATTGACAATGTCGCTAAGTCCATGATACAGATTGGCATCACCAACAAGCGTCTTCAAATCACCCTCTTCATCACTAGCTTGGAAGATCCGCTCTAGGCAACCATTGCACAACACTATAACACTCCAAAATTTTTAATTTTGGATTGTTATTAGAAAACACTAAATTAAATAAGGATTTAAATTTTTTTCTAAAATATTCCCAGATTCATTTAATTATTGAATTCAAAAAGAGAGAAAAATGTGGAATTTTAAAACTTTTATAAAGTTAAGTGATGAGTGTTTTGTTTTGTTGTTGTGTGCTTTGTGCCCTAGCTTTGTTTGGCTTGTGAAAAAGAATGAATTATAAAATTTCTAGCGAGCCACGTTTAGTCTCTTTTGGTTTCCAGAAAAAAAAACCCCAAGTCATATATAAAAACCTAATTCAAATTTGAGTCAAGAATAATTGAAAAATATGTTTAAAAGAAAATAGGTTTTGTTTCTAAAAGTAGTAAAGAAAATAATTCTTAAAATAACCTCAAGTTAATAAATCAAATTTTAGTTTATAAATGTGGTGAAGAATTTGGTTCAAAGCCTTTTTGAATAAAAAGAAAAGTGTTTTTTCTCCAACCTGGGCCGACCACCCCTCCCTCGGCCCACCTTCCCACTCCCCCTCTCTCACCCAGCCAGGCCGCGGCCCAGCGCCCCCGCCTCGGCCCGCTAGCAGCGCGCACCCGCTGCCACGCGGGGCCCACTTGTCGGTCGCTCCAAGCGGCTGACGCTGCGGACCCACGCGTCAGTCGCGTCTCCCTCCTCTCGCCGCACATCTCGGAAGCCGCCACCGCCGTTTGATCTGAGTCCGAGCACGCCCCACGAGGTTCGTCGGCCTATAAAGGCCCAGCCTAGAGCCCCGCGCCCCCCACCCCACGGAACCCTAGGGCAGCAGCCGCCGCCTCTTGTGCTCGAGCCGCGAGCCGCCATAGCCGCCGTCGTCCTGAACTCCGCGCCGCCGACGATCTCCGCTGCCGCAATGTCTCCGGCAACGAGGACCGCCCCCCGAGCTTCGCGTTGAGGTGAGGAATCCGTCGGTGCTCTTCCCGTTCGCCCTCTCTCTCTCTCAGTCGCGTGCACGCCCTCGCCGTAGTTGCGCCGCCGCCGTTGAGCCGCTCCGCCTCGCGCACCCGCCTCCACGGCCACTCCCGATCCTCGCTGACGCGCACATCGCGCTCGCCCCAGCGCGCGCATCCCGCCCATGCCCTCGACGTGTCCCCTCGTGCCCCGTAGCACCGCCACGGTGAGCCGGAGCACCGCGGCCATGGTGCCGCCGCCGTGCGCGAGCCCCACCCGGCTCCCCGGTCCACGGTGGACCGGTGGACCACGCCCTGCCCCGGTCCACACGAACAGCCCATGCACCGGCCCTCTCCTGCGCGGCCACGTGGCCGGTCAGCCGGCCACAGCTCGGCGACCCCAGCAAGTTTGCAAAAAGGCCCTCGGCCTTTGTAGTAATCAACCCGCGGTCCAGCCAGTTCAAAAAGAATTTGATCTAGGTCCTCGGTTTTAGCAGTTTAGCCCCTAGATCCATTGGTTTTTATAGAATAAGTCCAGCATGCTTTTAAAATTCAGTTTTTAATTATTTAAAATGCGAAAAATAGTTCTACTTTGTCACGGTTTTGCCACTGACCTAGTTTTGGCCATAGAATGTGCGTTTTAATTCCGACTGAGCCTGTTCTGTTCGCGTTAGTTTCTTATCGTCGTAAACTACGCTTTAGCAGTAGTAGTTACCTCGTTTGACCATTTAGATTTTCACCATAAATACAAAATAGTTAATGTCTAACTAAATGCCCTTTTAATCTACAACGAACAATTTAGGTTTACACTTTGGTATTTTCTTTTATAATCTAATATCAACTTTGTTAATGTTAACCTAAGTATTTATTAACTATGATTCTTTTAGTTAAACATAAATTATATAATTAATTTGTTTAATATTTATTTAATGACTTTTTGATTAAAAGTAACTTAGGTTTATAATTTTGATCTTTTGTAAATAAATAAATGCCGATGTTATTAATATCAACCTTAATGTTTCTTTATTAATTATAACTTGATTAGTTTAAACATGATTTATAATCACTCAATTAGTTGCTTTCATACATTCTATTTTTTTAAAACTATAAATGCTTGATTGGCTTCAGTAGTATATAATTATTTATAAATAGAATATGACTAACATTTAACCCTAACTTTTATAATTCTTTATAATTTGGTCAACTCAACTTTCACATATTTTTTCTGAAAAGTCCATCACCTGTTCTCTTAAAATACGACCAACGTATAGTTGTCTTCTTCGTTACACTCCGAACCTCGAAAGTCGTGTCCGTTTAACGATAGCTCCGTTCTCAATCGTTCTCGCGTTGTCTCGATCGTAACAATAAGCCGTGTCGTCTATTGCGCTCTTCTTTTTCAAAGCTTTTCTTTTGATTGATGCTTGTTCTTAGTCGTGATTGTTGTTTGTCTGTTTGTGTTGCTTGGTTGCTACAAGTAGAAGAAGCGTGGTTCGTCAACAGTGAAGACCAGGAGCTGAGGACCAACAATCAAAGCAGAAGTTGGAGATCAGAAGAAAGAAGTCAAAGAATTCTGAGCAGATATACACTGGGAATAAAGGCAAGTGCAGACACCATTTGATCATTTTGAAGCTACTCATTAATGTCATTTACTTTACATGCATGTGTCCAATGAATGCAAACCCTAAGGACATGACTAGCTTTACTTACCATTCCTTGTTCACCTGGGGTTATGTATATGGGTAGTCTAGGCTATACTAGGTTTGCTTAGCTGCTCTACTCATCTTATACACATGCTTAAACAAGAATTACTCTCTACTTAACTTGATGCTTAAACTGTGCTGAACCTTTGGTCACTGCGGTGATGACGATGTTGGATGCTTTCGAGCATCGTGATGATGGTGGTGATAGGGGGAGCGGGTACTGTTGGTGGTCCGGTTTACCGGGCGTACCCGTCTCTGCTCTCCGTAAGGACTTAGTCAGGGAGCGGCGCCCTAGGACTTACAGTGCAGCTCCAAGCTATATGGCTCTAGCTTGACTAATTAGCAGGACCTCCACTAGTAGGGTGTTACTTTCCGGGTAGGCGTGAGGAAGTAACTTGGGTAATGAATATTAAGTTGTCGGTTGATCAGTACGCTATGGCTATGGGTATCGACTGCCGAGCGCCCCGGCAAAAACTTGCGAGTGGCATCCTATTAGTTGGACCCTGTGAAAGGTCTCGTAGTGAGACCCTGCTTGCTCACCTTGGCAGTGTTTTGGGGAGTCATGACCCCGGGCAAATGGGAATCACGACTTGGAGTGAACGTGCACACCTCTGTAGAGTGTAAAACTGATATATCAGCCGTGCTCACGGTCACGAGCGGCCCAGACCCTCACTTGATGAGCAAATTGGATTCACTAGTGAAAGCCCTAGTTTGGTTTTGATAATTGATGAAACTCTAGTACTAACCTCTATGCTAAGTGTGTGTAGACATAATGAGGTTGGTACATGCCAAGTGATGGAGCAAGTGATGATCTTGGTGATGATGGTGATGACCACAATGTGATCAAGTGCTCAACTTGGAAAAGAAGAAAGAGAAAAACAAAACCCTATGGAGATCAAGGCAAAGGTATTGCTTAGGGTTTTGGTTTTGGTGATGAAGACACCATAGAGGGTGTGATCACATTTAGGATAGATAGCCGTACTATAAAGAGGGGAATTCTTTGGCTAAGCGGTTATCAAGTGCCACTAGGTGTCATTGTTCATGTGCATGCATTTAGAACCTAGTGAGCTAACTTAACTCCTTCGAAGAAAATAATTGTGAAAATGCTAACACACGTGCACTTGTTGGTACACACGTTGTGGTGTTGGCTCACTTTGAGAAGGTGGTGGAGTTTGATTCGGCGCTTTTCGAGAAAATGAAGTGCATATTTTCTATTGCGCCGGTGGGAATTTTTGTAGTAGTCGCGGGAGTGTTTCTCGCTGAGAAAACACTCACCGGACGCTGGCTTCTAGAGCACCGGACGCTGCGTTCGAGCGTCCGGTGCAGACAGTGCCTGGCCCAGCTAGGGTAAGGCACCGGACGATAGGCACCGGACGCTGGCTTGAGCGTCCGGTGGTGCGCGTCCGGTGTGCGGGCGTTTTGCGACCCTCTCTGCGCATGGGTCCGGTGAGCACCGGACGCTAAGGGTGCGTCCGGTGGCTTGCGTCCGGTGACCCTGCGAGTTTGCGGAGCTCTCTGCGCATGAGTCTGGTGTGCACCGGACGCGTCCGGTGCCAACCTGCCCAGCGTCCGGTGCTCTACAGGTTACCGTTAGACTCTGACACGCGGCTGACGTTGGAGCACCGGACGCTGGTGTTGAGCGTCCGGTGCCCCTTTAAGAGCGTCCGGTGACCCCGAGTTTTGCCCAGTGAAAGAGCCAACGGCTCTATTTGTTTGAGGGGCTATAAATACGTGTTTGGCCGGCTTAGGGCTCACACTCTTGGCATTCTAACATACTTGACATCCTTGTGAGCCTAAGCAAACACCTCCCACTCATCTCCTTCATAGATTAAACATCTTTGTGAGATTGGGAGTGATTCCAAGTGCATTTGCTTGAGTGATTGCATCTAGTGGCACTTGGGGATCGTTCTAGCTGCGGTTTTCTTGTTACTCTTGGTGGTTGCCGCCACCTAGACGGCTTGGAGCAGCGGAGGAGTATTGGCACGAGTTGGTGATTGTTCGTGGCCATCTCCCGGTGATTGTGAGGGGTCTTGTACCTTCCCCGGCGGAGAGCCGAAAGGTAACTCTAGTAAAGTGCTCGTGTCATTGAGTTACCTCACTTGTGGGTAGGTTCTTGTGGTGTCCTAGTGAGGACGAGGTTCGTGCTACACCTCTTAGCCACCGAACCACCAAGTGTTGGTCGACACAACGGGGACGTAGCGTGCCGGCAAGCACGTGAACCTCGGGAGAAAAATTGTGTGTCTCCATTGTGATTGTTCTTTGGATTTCTCCCGGTGATTGGACTTCATATTATTGATTGGTTCATCCCCTCTAGCGGCGGTATAAAGATCAATCCATCTCTCTTACTTTCCCGCAAACTAGAGTAGTTTACTTCTTGTATAGAAACTTTAGGTAGCTCTCTAGTGTAAGTAGAGACATAGCTCTTGTGCGCCTAGTGATAATATCAACTAGAATTGTTGGATAGGTGGCTTGCAAACACCCCTTAGAGCTAGAGCAAAAAGCTTCGCTTTCTTATTTACTAACCTCTTGCTCTAGTGAATTTGTAGAACCTTTTAATAGGCTATTCACCCCCCCCCCTCTAGCCATATTAGGACCTTTCAACTGGATACTTGGAGATGGAACTTGGCGAGGTTGCTACCTCGTGTTTTGGCGGAATGGCTATTCCGTGTTGGCAGGATTGCTATCCTGTGTTAATAATTGGGGTTAATCCCTGGACTACTATAATTATTAGGATAGTCATTTAAAAGATGCTAATTACTACTTACACTAAATAAGGGTTAGGGTTTAGGGTTTAGAGTACTTGATGTCTTGGACTTCTTGTACTTCTTCTAGGGTGTTCAAAAACAACTCTTTGTCTTGCTTGAGGTGTTGATCACTTGATCTTCATGTTGCCTTTGTCTAAGTCTATCCTTGCATCCAATCCAATAGACTAAGAACCTTGTAATGTAACACCCTAGCCCACTAGTAGCTTGTACTAGTTGCAAATGAGGCCCATGTGTGGTTGTGGTTGGTGGTTTAGTACCACCTTGGAAGTTTAGGAGGGTGAGTGCCAACTTATAATCCTGGTCGCTCCAAACATAGCACCTCTGGGTTAACCCTTTTACATGAAGCGAGGATAAAAGTGTAAGAGAGGTGCTATGCATATAAGCAGTTTTTTGACACAGAGTGCTACAATACACTAGCAAACCACACTAGTCCAAATAAATCATATTGTCATTCAACCACCAAAATCACAGATAGCCCTAGCTAGGGGCCATTTTCCTTAGAAGGAGGATGATCTATGGCTTGTGCCTGACTAACATATTTTCAAGACTACTGATATAGTCACGTTAGAGACTAGAGTTTGATGTCTATGTATGGGAGAAATAGAAATCAACATCATGAACAACCCAAAAAATGACATAGGTGGAGAAGAAATGAAGCCAAATTAGATTTGTCCCTATGCCAAGTGCTCCTAAGTGGAACAATGGTAAGAATTTCCCCCACAAGAATAATTTTCTGTGGATGCCCCTCCTTGTATGGCTATATTTTTTTAGATAGATTACAAAGGAAGAGAGCTAGTAGCCAAGTCAAACTTTCCATTGAAGAGAGAAGTTCTTTCCAAGAAGGAAAGAAGGCATGGCTACTCCTCAAGGATAAAAGAAGCTATCTAGGTTTGAAAATCACGGTGAAGCAATGATTCACAACTCTTGGTGACAAAGGGAAACAACTCTTGGTGACAAAGGGAAGGCTTCAACAAGAGGTGGAAGCCATGTAAAAAGAGGAAATCAAGGATCAAGGAGGACTGCATATATGTCTATTCTCAAAACTGAGAATTTTCTTCAGTAGTCTTGCTTTGCTGGGCAATCTGGTGCTTGAGAAATGATCTTATTTTCAAGGAATTTCAGTTGCTCAATCACAGGGTCAGCCCAAAATTTGCAGAAGCTTTTAGTCAATGGATTCACAATCTAGCTTAGATTCTGAGCTAGTGCTCATCATTTTTTGTTTCTTTTTTCGTTTCCTGAACCTTTTTGTCTGCTCTTTCTTAATTTGTAAACTGTTATGAGATTTGATTAATCTAATTAATTTTTAAACTGTTGCTCTTTGCTTCAATAAAATAGTTCTGTAGGGGGCGCAAGCCCCTCTAGTTTCCTAAAAAAAACTGAGAATTCGAAATTTGATGATCCCATGGATGGAACACAACTCTCAGACTTGTGGTATGCAAGTTCTGTAAATGGTATACAAGCAAATGCTACAAGTGGTATCAAAGAGGGGCAAATAAGTAGAGAAGGAAAGTCATTTATTATGCCCATCATTTTTTTTTGATAATTGTATGCCCATCATTGAATCAGCCAGTCTTGATTAGCACAATTGATGGTTAGCTAGCTTCCGATTGGCCAGCTCCTGATTACATACTAAGAAATTATTATATTTGTTGATAAAATTTGAATACTAGTAGTACTTTTATTTGTGGACGAAAGAAGTAGTATATACTTAATTGATGACATCTGGCCATCTTGTATCAGTTTCGGTGTTGATTGTTAATTTCTATATCCTACCTTAGTTTTATTTGATTTCTGGTCTTTTTGTTTGGTAGTCCAAGCTCTGGAAAGTTCAGCTGAGTTGCCGCAAGCTACATGCAAATCGAATTTTTTGTGGAATTTGTTCTTGGGACAAAAGGTTGTGTTGCTTCTGAATATTGGCGGTTATCGATCTGGAACTTTCAAGGTAGTTCAATTGGTAGTTTCTGTCATCTAATAAGCCTCACGGATTCATTTATATTATTACCTGTGACAGAAAACAGTGACTTATAGAAACCCTCGGTATCAATGTTTGTTTAGTTACTTTTGTTACATGACTTTGTTGCTTATTGGCTATAGAGCAAAGCCCTGGGAAATTCTGATAGGTTTGCAGCAAGCTAGGCAAGTCAAGTCCAATCGAATTGGTTCTCTGGAAGAAAAGAGCGCGTTGAATTTGTTTTTCCTGTTTCCTCTCAAAAGAGACTTGGGATTATTCCTGCAGAATAAAGAATGGCTTTGCCACAATAACACTTTTTTTTTGTGTTGTCATAAGACAACCTGGAGTCAAGTCAATATGGTCCAGTTGCGAGGATAAGTCCCAACTTCTAAGTTCATTACTGAAGAAAGCTGAAATTAGTTATGATCGAGATCAAAGTGCTCTAAAGTAGAATGATCGATCCTGCTATGCAAAGACAAACATGCTTATCGAATTTATGTTCTTGTATGCACAAAGCCGACGATTGAGAGCTAAAGGATATATTATTGGCATATCTGTGTTGTGTTCGTGAATGTGTATATGTAGCATATCACCCATCTCCTATCTACCACTAGCATGGTGAAGCCAACCACCTTATGCCTCCCTGTAAATTTTTGGTGCTTAGCTAAAGTAAACTGTAAGTTGGGCTTACAAGATATTTGACTATTTTTTTTTCGGTTGCCTATGCCTGAACTCGAATGGATACCATAACGTACACAGGGCATTTTTTCATATGGTAAGTGCAAAATTCTCGATCCATCCCAAATTATAAGTTGTTTGACTTTTTTGACACTAAGTTTAGCCACTCGTCTATTTAAAATTTTGTGCAAAATATCACTTCTTTTATCGTGGCTTGGTTTATTAATAAAAGTTCTGCAGAAATGACTTAAACTTGACTATGTTTGAATAAGAGGAGTGGTCAAAGATAAAAAAAAAGTGAAACGTCTTATAATTTAGGATGGAGAGAGTATGAAACATGATTTGGATTTTAACACCCGTGGCATGGCACGGGTATGGTCCTAGTACTTGCAAAAAGAATAATGAAACTTGTAGCCAAATGGTGAGAATAAAAACACAGATTCAGTCGATCGTTTGTACCACAAAAATTTGCCTGGTCAGTTTCTTTTACTGTTAATATCCTGGTTATTTCGTCAGCTTATTTTCCATTGATTCCCGTGAGGGGAGGCGGCCAGCCAGGGAATCAGAAACCATGACGATAGTGAAACTCTTTTACAACCTGATGTATGAGTGTACCTGCACTGCTCTTCTTCTTCTTCTGTATATAATCCAACACAAAAAATCTTGGTTCAAAAAAGACGAATCAGTGCAAAAGTTTGGCACAATGCAAATCAGATCTACATCTTCAGAAACTACGGAAGAATGAAAGGAATCTGATGCAGATATATACACTCCAGCTGAACTAGTAAACGCGCGGGGCAGAATTGTGGTTCCAGCCAAGTGAGCAACAGGAGCAGTGCGCGAATCAATTCCGGCAACTTTGCCGTGGGAGTCGATTTGGACGAAAGAACAGAGAAGTGGGACGACTCCAGGTGACACAGCTACGCACAAGACCATCTAGAACGAATACCAGTAACAGTAGCGCCTTTGGATTGAATGATTGAAGCATGGGAAAAGAAGAAAATTATAAATATAGGACTTGGACAACGCGCTTCGCAAATATAGAACTGCAATCGTCGTTTTCATAAAAATAACCTTCGAAACGTTGTCTTCTTGTTTTCTATGACATTTGATGTATTTTATCTTCTTTATAATTCCTAATACATGTATTTATCTCCTAATGTGACTCTTTTGCCCTCCTGTCAACCATGCATTTTGATCGACGTTTTATCTACGTTTTATCTATCTCTCGACGCTTTATGTCCCCGATCCTTCATCTCCCTCGCGACGCCGCCCTAACCCTCGACGCCGCCAATCCTCACGCCGCCGTCCGTGACGTCACCATGGATGGATGGCCGCTGCCCGATGTAGATGATGGACACGGCGCCCTCAGCCCTGGTCATGGCGGCCTGAGCCCTGGCCGTGCATCGTCCGTGGCCGCAGCACCATTAGCGCTAGGCGTGCGTGGTTGTGCAGGTTACAGGGCTGGCCGTGGCGCCCTTAGGCTTGGCCACTCCGGCTTCTAGAGTAGCTGCGCCATCATCTGGACTGGACGCGACGGCTGATCTGGTAATTTATTTTATTTCTATCATGGTCCGGACCGAGCCGGCAAACTATTTTGGCCCAAAGACCTAGGGATCTAGGACTGTGCGAAGTCAAAGGTGACGTTTAGCATGCAACGGACACTAGAACTAACCTATATGTTGAGTTGTGTGTGGCTTTAGTTGTAACGAGCATATGCTATGAAAACCAACTAGCTATGTATAAACTATGCAAACTATGATTAAGCGTACACGATTCTAATTTGATGGCTTCCGGTGAAAGTGGGACAATTAACCACTTAAACCCTCCCACCAATCCAATCTTATACATTTTTTTCAACTCACCCCACCAACAGCGATTGCTCCTATCTGCTCCGAGTCGCGTCGCCTCTTTGTACGGCGCCGGCGCCCTCACGCGGCGGCCGCTGGTGCAGCTGGTCTCGATCCAGCTCTGCTGGACCCACGACGGCGACACCAACACCTGGATCTCCCACGTCGCCAGGCACAAGGCAGAGGAAATCGAGCTCTCCGCCAAGCATCACAATGGGAACCCGACACCGGAGTACATGAGCTTCATTGTTGATAGCGAAGCCCTTGTAAAACAAGATGTTGCTGGCAAAGTCTCTGTCAAGACTGACCTCAAGATCTTAAAGTTTATCCATCTTAGTCTAGATGACACCACTCTCACGCAACTATGTTCAAGGTGCACTTCTCTGGAACAGATTGAGCTCAACGACTGTCTCATAGCCCAGGCCACAAAGATACAGTCTAAACTGCTCAAGCGGTTGACCATGATCAAGTGCAAAATCCCTAAGGGCCTCCTCTCGGTTGATGCTCCAAACCTTGTCTCGCTTCAGTTCAGCAGCAACTTTGGCTATGTTTCGTGGATCCAGAACTTGGGGTTGCTAGCAGCATCCAATGTAAACCAACGGGTAACCCATAAGTATCCTTATTGCTTTGGCCTTGGTTCTTGCAACCTTGAGATCTTGAAGCTCTCTTGTGTCAAGCTGGATCACCCTCACGCAGCTCTGCTCGGGGTGCACTTCTTTGGAAGGACTAGAGCTAAGGATTGTTTGGCGCCGCTCAGGAGGGGCGCCGTGAGCGATCGCTGCTGGTGGGGGTGAGTTGAAAAAATGAATAAGATTGGATTTGTGGGAGGATTTAAGCGGTTAATTGTCCCACCTCCACCGGAAGTCATCGGATTAGAATCGTGTGCGCTTAATTATAGTTTACATAGTTAGTTGGTTTTCATAGCATACGCTCCTCGAGGGAGTATTGGCCTCCTCTTCTGTTATTTATTTAGGTTCTTCAATTTCATTCCTTATCTTTTATCCCTTTTTTCTCGATGATACTCTTTTTGCAAATACCTGGAAGGATTGAATTATTTTAAAAAAAAATGGGAAGAAAATCAACCAAATTTGAGCAAAAAAGAATTTTACCTGGGAAATAAGGCAGATTAATTTCTTTTTATGAGAATTAAGGTATATGAACTTAGTTGCCTCTCCTCACAAATAGAAATGTGTCCACTGTCACTGACCTAACTTTTATTTGCTGCGATGATCTTTTTACTTGTTCTTTCAAAAGAGGCTTTGAGATTTCTGCAGATTGAAGAATTGGCTTTGTCATACACAGCTCATGCTGATGCTGCTGTGTAAGACAGCATGCGGAAGTCAATGTGGTTCAAAAGAAAACCTTCGTCGTCGACTTGCAAGTTGCGAATGCCATTTGGTTGCTGGAGAATCAGATTGCTGGTCATCGAAGTCTGCAAGATCCAAGATGCATCGGATTAGTCAAAAATAAAAAACTCTGGATTTTGCAAACCTCAACTGCTGCTCGTCTGAAGCTAGCTAGGTGCTAATGTTTGTGCTGTGTGGCTACGTTTCTGCACTTTCAGGTATGCTCTCTGGCTCGCTCTTGTCCGCACCTCCTGAGATTTCTTCGGCAGGTGTGAAAAAGTTAAGGCTGAAATCATTGTTGGCTGATTTATTGTGAGAGAAAAACACTGCTGGATGGTAGAAAAAGTATGGCTGAAAAAAAAAGAGAACAGGAAAGTTTCAGAACATCAAATACGCTCACATTTGTGGTTCATGGAAAGAAAAATGAATTGTTTTGGTTTTGATGAACATCAAAGAAAAAACTTGCTCTTCTTATGTAAAAAATTCTTCTAAAAATACTTTGTCCTCTCGAGGTCGTGTACTATTTACTTTACTTACAAATAACCCAACGCAAATTCGGTTCGGAACGAATAGAACAGACTATGTCGAGCCAAGAGCATTTTCATTACTATGAAAAATGATGGATGGCAAGATCCACAATCGATCATGTCCTTCAACTCGCACGTTGCTTTCTACCACATCGTTTTAAACGAAGTTTTACCATAACTGTTATTAATGGGAAAAAAGAGGGTTAAAAGAAGAGAAATCATTAGTTATTCATTAAGATTAATTTGATTCAATGACCAGAGTTCCGCGAGGATATATAACTCAGAGACGAAGAACAAAAATGTGTTCATTTGCCTCAAACTTTAGAGGGGCTCATTTAAGACTTAATCGAATGATTACTCAACAAGTAATCTTTGACAAAACAAATAAGAAGAAAAATGATTCTTATTTCGATACAAAAGAATCGACACAAGAAAAAAGCTTTTTTATCTTCTTGTGCCCAATAGATGATTGTGCGCCTGGGGTTTCATTTTTTTTCCATGGGACCTGTGCTACGTGGTGTCGGGGTGTTGGATGCGTAGATTCACGTGGCATAAAAACGGTGTCATAAAACAATGCGTTTTTAAAAGTGCTTTCAATCATGTTTGGTCGATTTCAGGGGAACACCTTTAACGGTTGCAAATCTTCCCATTATGTAATACTAGTAAAAATATACGTACGATACAACGGAAGAAAAAAAGCTATCAGATCTATATCTATATCTCTATTATCTAATTATATATATCCTTCTTATCTAGTAATAAAGAGACAAAATTTCAGGCTTTTTTTCATCCATCCATTTTTTGTCTGTCTTTCTCTAACTAACGAACGATGAAGAGTTTTTTTTATCTGGACTTATATATATAACCTATGCTCATACGAGTTAGAATAACTTGCGTATAAACCAATATGGAGTACGAGTCCTAATATAAATAGATTCCTTACATCCTAAGTATTCTAAATACAACTCTTATAATAGTCAAATAGAAAAGAATAAGAATTACGTTCTTTATTTTGCTCCGCTTTTTTTATTTAGTTAGACGTCAATCGGAGGCAAAATAAAAATCAAAGTTCTAATATGTAGTTCCTTATTCTTCTTCTTCTTTAATAATAAAAAAACAAAAACAAAATTTCTGGTCGTTTTGGATTTTTGATCGAGCCCACGTGTTAGGCTTCCGAATTAGATTCAGCCCATAACTTTTTTCTCTAACCCAATTGGACCAGGAGTCCTCGTGCCATAAACAAAAAAAAAGATAAAAATAATAGGAAACTAGATCCGAACGAGAGGAACATCATTTAATTAATCTTTAGACTTGTGGACATATAAAGATATGATGGACTGAAATTTTCACATTTATATATCAAGGAAAGAAGATAACAATGTGATTCCCAAAATCTCCACAGCTTAGACTGGTCGGTCGCATCTCTCGCGCCGGATAATTAAAAAAAAATCATGCAAACCTTTCTTGATTTTATTTCAAAATAATACTCCAACAATAGTATAAGGTGATGTAATATTTTGAGGATTTAATGGTATTGTGTTTTTAGTGGTAGCCATGTTTTCGTCGACAGTGAGACGTCTATTATGACTTTGTCGATGTTGAGGATTTGCCGACCTAGTTTTCAAAGATACTTATATGAGTAGAGTTTGCATGTGTATACTCATAGTGTGAGTGTGGATGTGTTGCGAGTGTCCAAGTTATACTATGTAATAAAAAAATAAGGTGATACACTTAAACATATTTTCCGGGCACTTATGAATACTACATCAACGATCCGTCAACGTTGGCCAAACACAAGACGAAACTGGTTTGGTCCAGCCCACTAACGCACCCCTCCTTTCGGCCCACTATCTTACTAGGATGGCCAAACACTGCACACTGGTAAGCGTTAACCGTCCCCGGACCCCGGTTCACATTAGCCACCGGAAAAAGGAACTGCCGGCACCGGCGGCCACCGCCGCCAAAGCAGGAAGCCGCCTTGGCCCTTGGGTGGTGCTGTGTAGCCAGCTGACGGGTAGCTAGGGACGGTGAGGCCACGGTGCAGTCTTACTGTCTATCGGGCGGAGGGCAACTCTGCAGCATGCGACGGCTGCCAGGAAGGCAGATGCGGCTGGAGGCGATGAGGATTGCTCCTGCTCTGCACGTCGGCGCCCATGGGAAGTTAGGTGAGCACAAGCTCGCGGTCGCATTTGCACGCACTCATGCTAGATTCATGTTTCCGTAAGGGTAGATGCCTAGTTGTTCTTATGCTTACATCTCTGATAGTATAATGGGGTAGTTAATCCGATACAAACAAGTGAATAACCATCGTAGTCTAACTCTGGCGGGGCTTGGATTATAGTTATGCCTGGTTGATGTACATTTGACACCTGACTAGTTTTCGCAGGCAATAATCTTACTGTTGGGTTGCTGGTTCATTGACTGAAACGCAATGCAGGGATGCACTAGTTCACATGTGCATTTTGTTTACTGAAAATGCTCATCAGCTGGTGTACTGAGTACTGACTGAAATGAGGGGACGCACATCACATGTGCTCATGAGGTGTGAAAAATCTGGAATAGGCTGACTTGCATTGCACAACACTGTTGCTTGGTGTTTCGCAAGATGCAAAGCCCGGACCTGATGGGAATCCAGAACCAGGACTACTGACTTCGATTGATATTTCTATCTCCTGTTGGCATGCATCATCATCTAGATCATTTGACACTGTCACCTGCATGCTCTGGGCCTGGTTGCAATATAGTTCTCTTTCTTGATTCTGACTGTTTGCATGCGCTGATCCATATCCTCCCTTAGTCTGGACTCGACTTATACTGTTCCTTATCTTGTGCTTATTCTTGTAGAGGAACATCACCAGGGCTATAAGAAGGGCAGAAGTTGAAGCAACACCTGTGACCAGAAAGAGTCCAGAAAAGCTTCTGAAGTTTAGACTGCTGGGGCTGGCGATGGCACCATCATTTTGACAGACATGTTGATCTCCGATCCATTTCTTTTCTATCTGAATGATGGCATCTCCTTCTGTTATGCTGAGGATTCTCCTGGAGAAGTCATTGACCATAGGAGATCTCTTGGGTAATGCCTAGTCAACAATTAAAATAATTTCAGTAATATACAAATTGGTTAAGTAATGCGTCAATTCTACTAAAAATTATAATGGCTAGCATTCTAAGATCCTCAATAATCATCCAAAAAAGGGTAAGGTCAATGAATTGCATTGTTGTTTCCAGCTTCTGCAAATTCATTTTTGTGGTTAGATTTATCATTAATATAACTCCATATTCAAATTTGAGTGATTTATAATAAACAGAAATCTGTGAATGGTATCTTCTATATTTCCTTTTAAAAATATATGAATGGATGTTGCTTCTCCTTGTCCTGGTCTATTAGGATTATTAGGGGTGAAAGCAGGTGCGAGAAATTCCAGTACTGTCCAATATCATTTTCTGCATTATTCCGATTTTGTAAAAAAAAAAAATAAAGTTGTCACTTTAAACCAATTTCACTTGCAACTGGCACTTAACTGTTCATTGCACAAACATGGGAAAAATCCTGACCCAGCTGTTTCTGTTTTCTATTTTGCAATATTGTTTCCAATTGTTTTCATCCCTATTAGGATTACATTTCTTTTTTATCGATGTTTTCTTGAACAAATTTAATTTTAGTTATTTTTCTTAATGTGCAAGAGAGTTGAGTACCATTTCACTAAAGAGAGAGAACGATTACAAACACAAGGTCCCCAACCCCATCCCAACCAAAATACCTTTGCACGATTTCCATTGGCGCTCTGTCATGGGCAGCCAACAGGCTGCCTGGGCCGACGGGCTGATAGTTCGGCCCAGATATCTTTATAAGTTTAATTGTCTTTGTATTTGCAGTTTATATTAGTCCCAAATAGGTTATTTAGCAAAAGAGGTGAAGTAGAAGGGACATAAATATCTATAGACTCTATCGATATAATCAAGCAATCAATTATGAAGAAACAATTCTAGTCTCCCTCAATCTCTCAAGCTCTTGGCAAAGCATAAGGCCTAGTTATCTCAAAATACCCCCTCAATCTCTCAAGCTCTTGGCAAAGCATAAGGCCTAGTTATCTATCCAAAATATCCACCTCGTGCATAACATCTGGTATCAGATAGAGTCCAGCGATCCTCCTCCATCAGCCGGATCCCCCAGCACCTCCGATCCTCCATCAACCAAATCCTCCAGCACTTCTGATCCTCCATCAGCCGTTTCCAAAAAAAACAGATACCGATCCAGATCGCCGCGTCGCCTACCTCATCCATCGTGCCGCGCCGCCACAGCAACGCCACCAGCCGCCGCCGCACCCTCATCACCACAGCCGCCGCCGCCGCACTTATCGATCCAGATCCGCCACAACACACCGCCGCTGCCACGCTTTGCCTCGACGGATTTCCCTAAATTTGCGGGGAAATCTGATCATGTGGCCTTCGTCAACCAGTGCGACTCCTACTTCCGCCGAGAGCGCATCATGGAGGAAGAAAAGGTATGGCTGGTTTTCCGTAATTTGGAAGATGACGCCCGGGTTTGGTTCCTACAAGTCCAGCACGCTGAAGGCACCCCGGCGTGGCGTCGCTTCACCGAGCTCCTGCACCTGCGCTTCAAATCGCCCCCATGCCCCAACCTGCTCCATCAGGTATCCCTCACCCTACGCATCCTTGCTGATGTGTCCACACAGCTGGATCGCCTCAGGGCGCATCTCCAGGCGAAGGACAAGGAGGAACATGAACGTCGGGCGGCTGTACGCCTCCAGGCAGCAGCACGGGGACTCTTGGCACGCCGCCGAGCGCAGGCTTTTCATGTAACAAAAGCATTGAAGGAGCAAGCAGCGGTGCGCCTACAAGCAGCAGTGCGAGGATTTCTTGTCCGTCGCATGGTGCGGATGAGACGCATGTTCCTCATTCCGGCGCACTGGCAAATCACAGCCGGATGGTTTGACTACTCGAGCTCGTCTGTTCTTCCTGTGGCGTTCCAGGTTTCGTGTCTTCCGGCAACAACCATGGGAACGCAGCGACCAGCACCCCCGACAGTTCAACCTGTGCCACGAATTGCAGTGGCCATCTCATCTGTTCAGGCGCCCAGCGGACTCATTGGCTGCTACATCCTCCTCTTTTCAGTCCATGCGACGCTAGCTGTTGGGTCTTTTCCATGGGATCCCGGACAACATAGTTGTAGTCCACCTTTATTTCATATTTTTGTTTTAAATAACAAAGGTAAGCCGAGATGTAAAAGGCTTAACCCTCGGTTGCGTCCAATAGGTCTGCGGCAACTATCCAGCTCGAGGACGAGCTGGGTCTCCAAGGGCAGGGGAGATGTCATGGGCAGCCAACAGGCTGCCTGGGCCGACGGGCTGATAGTTCGGCCCAGATATCTTTATAAGTTTAATTATCTTTGTATTTGCAGTTCATATTAGTCCCAAATAGGTTATTTAGCAAAAGAGGTGAAGTAGAAGGGACATAAATATCTATAGACTCTATTGATATAATCAAGCAATCAATTATGAAGAAACAATTCTAGTCTCCCTCAATCTCTCAAGCTCTTGGCAAAGCATAAGGCCTAGTTACCTATCCAAAATATCCACCTCGTGCATAACACGCTCATACTACGTTATACATAGGTTTGCATGCCACTATTGAGTTTGCAATAGCAAGAAAGATAATAGCAAATAGCTGCCAGTCATCAGTGCATTAACTCGCAACATTTTCCAATGGTGTCTGTTACCATATTTTTTCCTATACTAACAAAAAGTTCCTTACAAGTGATTGTATGACTTACAGTAGTCACATAGTCCTTTTGTGATAATTGATCGTGCATAAGATCTATCTATGCTGGCCTTTTTTAGTAGACCTGTTTGTTATTATCTTGGGTCTTAGGCTCTTAGCAAGTGCATTAATTTATATCCCTATTTCCAAATGTCCTTTCTTTTTAATAAGTATTTTTTTAGGAGTTCTCCATTTCTTTCTTGATCACGAGAAGGTAGAAATTAACTTACAAAGCCAAAGCCTTCAGATTTATAAATACTAGGAGGATTCTCGCGTGTTGCCGCGGGTATGAAGAAGAAATATAAATAAGTTAGAATGTGTGTTGCCTAGTTGAACAGCTTGTATGTTTAGAGAAATAGGTAAATTGCTGATGTGGACATTACAATTGCATGAGCTAGTGGATTTTAATTGTGTGTGACAATGGATTGCCTAGTTGGATAGCTTGCATGTTAAAGAAATACGTAGTGGGGTGTGATAGTGGATTACCTAGTTGGATAGCTTGCATGTTGAGAGAAATAGGTAGTGGGGTTTTGCTTTATAAGAGTATAAGATAAGATATCTGGTGTAATTAACTTACAAAGCCAAATCCTTCTAATAGATATAAATATATCTGGTGTAATTAACTTACAAAGCCAAAGCCTTCAGATTTATAAATTGGTCCAACCATGGTGTAACCTTTGCAATGCTTTGCAAGAAATATCTTGATGTATGGAACTTCATGTATGACTGCAGCAATACCACCATTTTTGCCCCCTTTAGAGAGTGCATCAGCAAAATCTTCTAAAGTTTTGTATGCTCTGATCTTTCTTCTGTCAAAGCCAAGTTCTTCTAATAGATTCCCCACATAAGATCCACTATGATACCCTACATATTCACCTTTTCTAATGAGTTCATGAACATCAGTTACTGTGGGCTGAAGCTGTTGCACAGTGAGAATCGATGATAGATTGGCCGTATAACTTGACGTAATCACAACTAGTACAAAGACCCATACAATGACAACCAATCTAGATAAAATACTGTCCACCCTCTCCCCTGCAAAATGATGGGAAACCGCCAATAAGAAACTTCAAATAAATATGAATGGTTCTTATTATGAAAATATCCTTCTTGTACTTTCTAAATAATGTATTTTCAAACATTTATGAAAAATGATTATGTGATAATATTGGAGAATATGTTACTTATTTTCCACTTCCTGCTCATCCTAACTTTAGTAAGTTTAAAAGTCAGACATATGTCTATTTTTTACAATTATTTATTAGATGTGTACAATGCAGTATGTCAAACTGAAAGAAGAAATTCAGATATCATCACTCACTATCTGCAAAAAAGGAGAAATATATTGCTATCCCAAGCTGGCGAAAAAATGAACCAGCCAGTTCAGCATTATTGATTCGTCGCTCCAATAACCAGATGACAATCCCTGTGTAAATGAAGAATGCGATGCTTCCAAACCACAAATCAGTAGTTAATGGCTTTAAGAAAACCCATGTGTTCTTATTTGTGTCATCCTTCACTGGAACAATCATTGCTACTCCAGACTCGGTGTAAGGTAGGGTAAAATCAACATATGAAGTTCTATTGTACCTGATGGTTATATCTCCGATTGCCACATCATATACCTGCAAACATGGTATTTGGTGTTATATAAATACAATATTGTTTATTTTACTTGAATTATTGAATGATGAGTATGTAACTCCTTAATCTCTGTGCACCTTACAATGTGCCATTCTTTTACAAACTGAAAAGGAATCATATTGTTAATATGCTTTGAGTAAATATCCAGTGAGTTATGCCTTAACTAGAGGATTCGTATAACTAATAATGCTGACTAAATATGGTTTTAGTACTAATAAAACAATGAATTAATGCTTTAGTTTTAACTTTTCACACACCCTATTAATTGTCTACCTGCATATCTGATTTTAGCACCAGTTCACTTGTGATTGTTAAATTCTTAAAAACTTTTTTGGAAAAAAGAACTCCAGAGAGAATAACCCAATCACCTTGATCTTACTAGCAAAATAGGAATATCAATTTCTTACCCTAAGATGAACTTGGTAGACAAAATCATTATAGCTCGCCCCTTCATGATCAAATGCTACATATTCATAATGTATTGCATATGGTAGTCCCCTCAGCACCTCTTCAAATACATCAATGGCATATCCGGTAGCAGTTGTTGCATTTGTGATGGGATCCCTTTCCACCTTCATAAATTCAGGATATCCGCTTGTCCGTACACCTACTCGGAGCTTCTTTCCATTAGTAGGAATCTGCCATCCTTTAGGCACAACATATACTTTTCCTGGCCAAATCACTGGATTAAGTTCAAGCATAGAGTTTGCATTTGTTGTTTTTGATGCATTTTGATCCAGTGTCCTGATAATTCCATGCTTTGCTGTCCAAAAGCCTATCCCTTGTGAACCTCCTCCAACAACATTAATTATCTGGAATGTGGAAGGTTGCAGCTGCTTGTTTTTAAGGTCAAAGTCACCACTTAGGCCTCTGAACTTATTCTGTAAGATTGCATCTATGAGTTTCGGACCAATAGTTGAGATTCCCAGAGTTTCAAAACATGTCGAGGGCTTCTTGTCCTGCTGCTTCTGAAATATGGCATTGACCATGTTAACCTTTTCTGCTGCTTGTGCCAATGCCCAAATAGTATCGTAACCCCAGAGTCCAAAGGTGCCTAACTGAGCTGACGGATCATTTGGGTAGTCCTGTTTGAATCTCTTATCCCATCTTGCAGTGAAGTCATCAAGTTCCTTTGATTTAGGCACATAGAATTTGACACCCAATGCACCATTCATTGAATCAAGAATTGGAGGATTGAGTGAGTTAACGATATTCGCAATCCCATCTGTTAAAATCCATGCATACATTTCACTCATCATTCCTAACTCGTTGGCCTTTGTGAAGAGAGTAGAGGCAATCGAGGATGACATGTGCACAATGTAGACTCTTGTTGGCATTGTCATTAGCTTGTAGAGTTCTCGCTCAACTTGGTCACTGCTTGCTGATACAGGGATCACACTACGATAGGGCACAGAAGCTCCAAATTCTTGGAGGGAATCAACCAAGTATGGTATGATACCCCTACCATAGTCTGTGTCTTCATAGATTGGTACCACTTCTCTCCATCCATATCCCTTAATTAGAGCAGCAATACAGTTCACTTGAGCTGCATCACTTGGTGTTGCACGCAAAAAGTAAGGCATGGAGCCAGATGTAAGAGTGGGACTAGTTGCAGTGAAGGAGATAACTGGTACTTGGCTCTTGTTCCCAAGATCAGACACAAAAGTTGCCTCTGAAGACTTTTGTGGTCCAATTATGGCTCTGACATTGTAATTCTTCAGCAGGTCAACAGCTGTGTATGTAATTGAATTAGGAAAGAATAATTTTAAGAACATCTATGAAGATTCTACTGTGGTTAAGAATATAGATATCAAGTAGAGATGATGCAATGACATATGCTATCTAGACATTTCTTGGGATAGTGGTGGATAAGTGGATTCAGGTTTTCAGATATCGGAGGTGCAAACTAGCCAACTGCTTACATAGAACACATAATAGATAGTTTGTTGTTAAAATACGAACCTGCTCCTTCGATGTGTTTACTATGGACTAAAATGGATTAACCTCTTTGTGATACACAAACCCAAATACAATCTATGTTTTTTTGTTTCGTAAAGTTGCATCCAGTAAAATTTATTGACAGTTACATATAACCCAAAAGTTACCTTCTGATGCAGCTTGGACATTGCCTGCATTGGAATCTCTGATGTGAAGAACCAGCTTTGTCTTATAGTCCCTATGAACTGCGTAGAAATCTTCCATGGCCATCAAAATACTTGTATGTGCCATCTTACCCACCAATGACTGCAAGTTGAGGATCACTCCAACATTGAGTGTTGCTGCTCCACTTATGGGAACTCTGTGAGCAAAACTGAGGATAACGAACACCACAGAGAAGGTGGTTCTAGCTGCTAACTCCATCCCCTTGAGTTGTGTAAGTTTTAGAGAATGTGAGTGTGCCAATGCAGTCTTGTATGGAAAATCTTATAGGTCTGGATTTTTTTTTTGTGTGCTTTGACTTGGTCCAGTTATATTTCAGTTCTGTAAGCTATGAACTAAAATTTAAAACTCTTCCATCTCTTTTTCTTGTGAAAGGTGCTATCCTTTAAATATGATGTATCTGAGTGCCTGCATGCTGAAGCCGGTGGCAGTGGAGATTCAAGGAAATTCCTGGCGAATAAACCAAGAATGATCTGGACAGCTGTAAGCTCTGAATTAAAATTTTGTCCTTCCATCATTTCTTCTTTTTCCTTGTGAAAGAGTTAACATTCTATTTATAATTTAGAATTCAACCGGTCTGAATACCTGCATGGGGAAGTTGATAGCTGCGCAGAGATTCTGGGAAATTCCTGGTAACAACCGAGGATGGTATGGACAGGTTCCCTGGTCAAGCCAATCGATCTTTGGCCCTGAAGTGATAATATAATTGCGACGAGAAAGGTCAAAAGGAACTCACTGCTGGCAGTCCTGCGAGTCGAAGCATGAGATCGCCGTCCAGAAGCAATCAAAACAGTGTTGACAATGAGCAGTCAAGTCAGTGGGCTTAGCTTTCTTGTGAGGGTACGTACGAACTGACGAGTGACCTCGAGGGAATTAAAGTATCATGCTCTGCGTTAAGAGAATCTGCTCGCTGATTGTTGACTTTTGAAATATGTGCTGCATAACACAGTTTTTTTTTCATTAATTTATGCATCTGGTAGTTGCGGAAATTAGATTTTCTGACTGTAGCAACTGAAATTGTTGGAGAAAAATATTCAGAATGGCAACGGTGATCCATAGTCCATTTGACTTTTCATCTACATGCATGCGTATTCAAAGGTTGCTGCTATTGTTGGAAATTCAACTTACACGGAGAAAGGCATCCTTGCGGCCTACTCTGAGCGATCTGATTATTTGTGAATTTTTTTATAAATATAGCGAGATAATAGTGCCAGCACTTCTTTTTGCAAACATTTCAGAGTATTACAGCAATTTGGCATGTGCCTTCTAAACAAATTAAATCCATGCAAAAAAAAGAACTAAACAAATTAAATGAAATGATCAAATTACTACATTTCACATGACTGTAAACTCAGTAGCACCCAAGGTCATGAGTTTTGGCTGTCCATGAAAGCAAATTTCAGGCTAGGGCAGGAAAAAGAAATCCCGTTGTCCATCCCACAACCAAAACATAAGTCTAAGGCCCGGCCTAATTCTCACAAAATTCCGCTAGGGATTTTTTTAGTCTGTGTGAGAAGGTCTTCTTAACAAAATAATTAGGGGTGACCATAACCTCCGTAGGTCAAGTTTTTTTTTTTACTTGCATGATGACACAAGTAGTGATATTTTCATTTGGCCAAATGAATATGTGCAGCTTCAATTTCGTTATGCTCATCGGCGCACAGTGCTCCTGTTTTTTTACTTCGACGGGGAGCAACGTAAGCTATACTTGTTGTGGCGCCGGTGGTGGCTCTCCGATGCCATCCTTCCGGATTGAGGAGGTAGTGGCTGAACGTTCTCAGGTCTCAGCTGTGCTGCCATGGCCCATGGGCATGCCCAATACCAAAGTTACGTTCAGCGAGTCCTTCCTGAACTCCATCTCTACCTCAATGCATCTCTCCCTTGTCCCTTCATGGCCTCATGGTCATGGGCCCAGAAGCAGACACCACATGGCTCAAAAATCTATTTACGGGATACATCTCTTTCAATATTTTTTTATAAGTGCACTAGTGGTCCTCGAACTTATTCAGTTGTGTTATCCTGGTCCTTAAACTCTCAAATCGACCATTCAAGTTCTCAAACTTGTTCATCTATGTTATCTCATTCTCTAAACTTGCAGAGCACCTGCTTAGGTCCTCAAACTTATTTAGTTGTTTCATCTCGGTCACTAAACGTTGTAAATATTGTAAACTTGTAAATTCAATATGTATTTATTGAACTGTCCAAAAATTATAAATCTAATTTTGTTAGACTCCTGCTAGCATGTACTTTAAATTGTAATAAAAGAAATCACCATATGCTTTCTCTTTTTAACCTTGTAGTTACAAGCACATATATTTTCATAAATCTTAAAAATGTACGTGCATATTCACTTATTGAACTATATGAGTAAAATAAAAAGTACATGGTGATTTCTTTTAATCTAATTTAAAGTACAAGTTACCAGGAGTCTAACAAAATTAGATTTATAATTTTTAGGCAGTTCTATAAATATAAATTAAATTTACAAGTTTATAGTACTTAGGGACCGAGATGACACAACTGAATAAATTTGAGTAGCTAAACGGGTGCGCTGCAAGTTTAGGGACCTAGATAATACAACAGAATAAGTTTGAGGACATCAACAAGCGATTTGAGAATTTAAGGACAGGGATGACATAGATGGACAAGTTTAAGGACTTGAATGGTTGATTTATGAGTTTAGGAACTAGAATGACATAGTCGAACAAGTTTGAAAACCACTAGTGCACTTTCAAAGTATAGACATAGTCACTCATACATATATGCACATTCACCCATATGAACGTGCGCACATACCTTACTTCTATGAACACATTCATTTGAACCTGTGCACATGCTCAAATTTTAACATTCACATGACAGGATGAAAGTGGAGTATGTGATCATAGATGTAAACACTGCACGGCTTGGAGGGAGATGAGAGCATTAGGGGAAATTTGATATTTATATTTCTTTTTCGTTCCTTCATTTGCTTTATACATATATTTGTCCACACAGTACTCCTATAATACTTGATAGGTATAAAGCTCGCAAGAGTAAATAAACAAGATATCAAAGGGCACTCCAGAACTTTGATTGGGGAATGTTTTGCCTCATTTCTAGAATATGCCTATAAGCAATGAAACTTAACTTTTTTTAAAAAAAAAGAAGTTACACCCTTCATTATAAATTAATTTATAAGACATTTAAGATTTTCCAAGATACATAGCTTTTGTAGTATATTTAAAAAAAATCAAAGCGTCTTATAATTTTAAAAATAAGGAGTACTAATTCCCAACTATTCTCCATTGTCATGGCCCATGGGTGACTGAGAACATAGGTAAATCAAGGTTGGCATGTGCACAGTGTAGACCCTTGTTTGCATTGTCCACACCTAGTTCAGAGACCGCACTGCGATGAGGCATACAAGAGAATAGAAACTATACGTGCTCGTTTTCATTTTGGCAGAAAATTATACTGTACAGCTTCAGTTTCGTTGTTCATTACGCTTGTCGTTTTCTGCTGCAGCCGTTAGCAATGGGTGCTCCACCAAGCGCACCTGCTCATCCGGTCCTTCCAAATTTATAGTATCCGGCGGTGGCTCTACACCATCAAGACCAGCTTCTGGCTGAGCCACTTCTTTAGCTCCTGTATCAGCAGGCCGTGGTGGATTACCACGCAACTGAATGAGCAGATGACTGTCTCTGCCAATGCGCCAAATAATACTCTCATCTCTGTTGCCACGGACATGCTCAACAGCAAGTTCAGCAACTGCTTCCTGGACTGGCTCTTCTTCTTGCCTTGGTCGGAACCATATGACTGCACAGATTACCCCCACAACAGCCCAAAGACCAATGGTTATGAAGAACACTCCTCTTAAACTGCTCAAGGTAATAACAGAGCCTGACTCAATGGCATTTGCCTGGTTGTTGCAGGTCACCTCGTATCCAAACCATCTCTGCTCAATGCCCGCAAACTTGTCTCCTTCTGTCACTGTCAGTATGGCCCTTGACACATCGGCGACGAGTGGAGAGCCCTTGGGGAAAACCTGTCAGTTGCAAAGCAACCAGAATAAGATGAATAATTTTGAAACGTAAACCATGCAAACTTGATGCACAGGAAAATTGAAATGTTAGTGACAAGTCATAAGTCCACCTGCCTAACTACTACCCAAAGCCAACAATTTATATATACTCCCAACCAGTCACAAATCGCATGCCCTTTTGGATAGTGACAGTTTCAAAAGTTTAACCACGTCATCAAAGCTACAAGAGTTCCTGATTAAACAGTGGCATTAGGTTTAAGTTTCTATTTCCAAAATGACATACATCTATGGCCTGAGGAAGTAGTCAGGAAGCAAATGGATGAAATGGACAAAAAAAAAATGAAACACTCACAAAGCCAAATCCACCAGTCTTGTGAACACGACCAACAATACTGTGGTTCCTGCAGTGCTTCGACATAAACAATTTGAGGTACGGTATCTCATCGAATACTGCTGCAACACCGCCATTCCAGCTCCCTTTCATCAGTGCCTCAGCATACTGATCTGTGGAGCTGTACTTCCTAATTTTGTGCTCCTCTACTTTTTGGCTCTTCAGGAAATCCTTAACAAAAGACCCACCCTGGTAACCAATATAATCCCCATTACTAATAAGTTGATTCAAGTCATCAACCGTTGGCTGGAGTTGATGTACAGTCATCATGGAGGTCAAGCTTGCACTATAGAGTTTCTCCAACAACCAAACTAGTAACACCAAGTTTATTAGTGCAAATTTTGATAACCATTTCTTCAGTTTTGGGTCTGCAAGAATATATAGCACAAACTTATCAGGGTTATGTACATTTTGTTAGCAAGCAAAATGCCTACCAAAAAATTCTGTATTACCAAAAAAAAATTGGTCATCAAACTGGTTCCCAAAGAATTTGGCATATTTGGAAACAAAATAAACTTTGAAGGCAATGAAAGGAGAATAAGAGCCTCACTAAAATGTTAGCAACACAAACGATCGAAAGGTGCCAATTTTTTATTTAAGTTAATTTTGGTATCAATGTCTAATGCAAAAACAACAATTGTATAAAACTATACATTAGTCCTCATAATATATACAGAAACTGTTATGCTAATATTTGTGTTTTAAACTAGCCAGCACTGTATGATTCCAATGATCCTTTTATAGATAGTTCCATAGTTCATTAATTGCATTTCAACATCTATGTAAAGGTTATTTAGTGTAAGAAGCTAAGTAAAAAAAGGTAGTAAAAAGCTGCAAGTTACCATAAAAAAAAAATAGGCAGATGCTTTTTGTAGTGAAGGTTGGTTGTGTAAGAAGGTAAGCGCAAAATGATGGTAAAAATCTGCAAGTTAAGAGAAGACAATGTATGGTCAAAGTTGCCAATTTTGGTTTAACTAAATTTTGATACCAATATCTAAAGTTGCAAAAACAACAATTGTATTTTTCTACATCGACAGTGAAGGTTGTTTAGTGTAAGAAGCTAAGTGCAAAAAGGTTGAAAAACTTTGCAAATTATACATACAAACAAAATAGGCAGATGCTTTCTATAGCTAAGGTTTGTTTAGTGTAAGAAGGTAAGAGCAAAACGGATAGTAAAAGTTGGCAAGTGAGATAGTGAGAAGCTTTTGTAGCTCACCCTTTGGAACAGCAAGAAGTGCTTGAAAGCTGAAATAAGCAATGTTGACAAGCTGCTTCCAAGCGCTGCCACCAAAATCCCTGCTTTCCTTGTGCTCAACAAGCCATATGACAAAACTCGTGAATACAAAAACAGACAAGAAGGCTGCCCATAGAATTGGTTCGATAGGCTTAAGAAAAACCCACAAGCTCGTGCTCCAGTTCTTCTTCATGGGAACAACCATCTGCACTCCAGATTCTGTGTAAGGTAATGTAAAGTCCACGTACAAGGAGCGATTTATGATTATTGTGGTGTCCCCAACCATTGCATCATATTTCTGTTCAACACAAATGAGTAAGAGTAATTAGATCACATACTTGTCTGAGTTAATATGTTGGAGTTACTATTGCTCGTCTGTTTTCTTCCTTGTCCAACTTTTTTATCCTATTACTATTTCTCTGGTTCATACTGAATCTTACAGATCAGATCAAGTCAATAGCACAAGTGCGGCATATGGCATGTGAAATATTTTCAAGCTTACCTTCAAGGAAACCTGGTGACATATCTCAGTGTACGATATGGTCGAGTTGGTGGCCATGTTAGGGTCCACAACAGGAACATACTCGTAGGGGACAGCATACGGCATCTCCTGCATGACAGCTTCAAAGACATCTATACAGTATCCGGTCACATCGAATTTTCCAGTAGCTGGATTCTTCTTAACATTCACAAATGCGTTAGGAGCAGGTTTTACTGGCACAGCAATCTTCAACTTCTTTCCAGCCACTGGCCACTCCCAACCCCTAGGAGCCTGTGCCGACCCACCAGGCCAAATAAGTGTATTCAATCCAACGGTGTCACTTGGACCAGAAGAGGTAACAAGTTTCTTGCTTAGGCCAAACTTGGGTGTCCAGAACCCAGCACTTTGATATGAATTACCAATCACATTAAATATCTCAAATACTGATGCCTGCCTCTGGCCATTAACTAGAATAAATTCACCTGATATGCCTTGGAACTTGGTGGCCTGGATGGCATCAACAAGTCTTGGCCCATCTTGTGACACACCAAGCACGCGCAGATCATTGAGGTCATTACTGTTCTGTGATGATGGCGATTTGAAGCCCAGTGTAAGGGGTCCAACCTTTGTTAGGGCTATTGCAATGGCCCACGCTGTGTCATATGCCCACAGGTGGAAAACATTTGGATTTGCTGGTTCAGGTGCACCTGGGTTCTGTTGTTTGTACCGTGAAAGAAATCGAGCGCGGAAGTTGAGCAGCTTATCCAATCGTGGAATGTAAGGCCTCACACCAAGAACACCCTGCATTGAATGGATTGTGTTCCCATCAAGGGTGCTAAACATGTTGCCTACACTGTCGGTCACAATCCAGGCATAACCATCAACCAGCATCTCAGCATCATGTGCAAGGACAAAGAAGCGTGCTGCAACATCGGATGACATATGCACGACAAAGACTCGAGTTTGCATAGTCTTCAGCTTGTTAAGCTCCACGTTTATCTGGTCATCAGTAGGAACAGAAGGTATGATGCTTCGGTATGGGATGTGTGTGTCAATGTCTTGGAGAGCATCCACAAGATATGGTATAATGCCTCTACCAAATTCAGAATCATCATAGATAAGTACGGCTTGGCGCCAACTGAAGTATTCAATCAGAGAAGCTATTGCAGGGACCTGGGAGGCATCATCCAGGGCAGTCCGAATAAAGTACTTGGACTGCTTAGCTGACAAGTAAGGACTGGTGGCCGAATAAGACAATATGGGGACATTTGTCATGTTGCCGATGCCAATAATGAACCTCGCCTGCATTGATGTCTTTGGCCCAATGATGGCTTGCACTTTGAAGTCTTTCAGCAGGTCTATTGCTGCAACATAGGAAAAGGGAGTTATAAGCATGGATTTGCCATTGTCCAACACTAGTGTAGTAAGTAACTACATTGAGCATGGCACGCATGCTGTGGTAGTTCAATCCTATCGGATTATCACAAGATCGAAGGTGTTCAAAGCTAAGCTAAGCTTATTGTAATGGCCTGGCCTGCTTAAACTCTTAAGCCTTAGCCATAGTAACCAATGAAAGCTCCTCCAGTGGATTCCAATAACTCTTCCCTGGTTATATTTTTCTTTTCTTTTTTTCTCCAGGAGTGCCTTTGCGAGCTCCTCTTGGTTGCTGTTAGCGCACATCTTGAAAGCTGCCAGACATTCCATGACGCCAATAAAAACAAGCTCATGGCTGCACTGTCTAGCAGACTAGCACCATTCCCAACCCAAAGTTAAGGCAGTTAATGCGTACCATTTTTGGTGTGGATTGAAGGGGCTATCGACTAGCAAGAATTTCAATTTCATATCATCAGGCATTATGATATATGAATAACCTGCAACTGCAACACACTTGCAACCATTAATATTTTGGGACAATCCCCAACGCACTCACCTCGCTGGTACTGAACATTGATAGTCGCCACGGATTCGCCGGTACAGCCACGGCTTTGCACCAGGAGTGATGGGTGAGCCAGCTTCCCATCTAGCGGCCGCGCGCCAGCGGCCGCTCTGTCGCTCGGCCAGCGGCGGGGTTTCGTTCCCCGCCGTTCCGCCAGCAACCGCGTCCTCTACTTGGCAAGCCCAAAATCCGCTGGAGCACGGGTCTGCAGGGTTGAACCCACCCACGGCGGCACCCATGGGCAGACACCACGTCTCGGCGGCTTTGCTGCCGGTGGTTTTGCCTCACCGGCGCTGGCCGCTCTCCGCGGCTCCGCCCCTCCGCAGTCCGCAGTCCCCGCCTGCGAACCGGGCGTGTACGGGCGGGCGACTCAAACCGGCATTGGGCTCTGTTTAGATCAGATAATAAGGCCCATAGCATTTGGCCTCTTGAGCATTTGTCTGGATTTGATCATATTTTTTTCCCAAAGAGAAGGCCCAACGACGTTAAGGAATTAGAGTCACACAAAGACGGCAAGATCAATTTTTTTTAAAAAAAAATCATGGCCAAATAGTTTATTTTTAAAGTAAATTAGATGAACTTAATAGTTTTTAAAATTATTTTTTCAAATGATGGCTCATTTGAGAAGCTATACTTTAATAGGGGTCTATAACATAATAGCTTGTGATAACACACTACTCGCTTCGTCCTAAAATAAGTGTCGTTTTCGCTTCTCAAAGAGTCAAAACTTTAACCAAAATATGTAAATATATATATTTATATTTACAGTACATTATAAGTATCATTAAATAGATATTTGAATTTATTTTTATAAAGTTATTTTGAGATACAAATGTTACTAATATTTTAAAAAACCTAGTCAAGCTTATAAAAGTTTGATTGACACAGATAGTCAAATATTATAGAGACGCTTATTTTGGAACAGAGAAAAAACTATCTATAACCTTTTTTATCGGTCATTCTTGTTTGTCAAGAAGTCAAATGTACTTAAAGTCAACTAAATATAAAAAAATATTAATATTTATAGTTATCATTAGATAGATTATTGAATCTATTTTTATAATAAATTTATTCAAAGATATAAATGTTTCTAATATTTTTTATGAATTTAGTTAAACCTGAGAAAATTCGATTGGCATGATATTCATGGGACACTTTAAATAGGCGCGGAGGGAGTACACTCTGGCAGCTGGCAACGATTATGGATGTCTGGATCCCGTGGTTATCGCTAGCAAAAGGAAATTAACAGCACGAGATAAATAATAAAAACGTTCAAGTATATAGGATACCAGCCGAAGCAGCGGTGATCTCGTCGTCCTTGCAGTCGGCGACGTGCAACTCCACGGTGGTGTCCGGCTGCCGCGAGGCGTAGAAGTCGTCGAGCGCGAGCGAGATGGACGCCCGTGACTCCCTCCCGCCGGTTGACCCGAGGTCGAGCAGCGCCCCGACATGGAGGACGCTCGAAGCTGCAGCCGCAGGCGCGGTCAGCGGCCTCTGCGCCCGCCCCAGCAGTCTAGGATGATCATGGCCGACGAAGAGTAGCCAAGAAGAGAGAAGCACGATGACGGAGACGACGATGTTCTTGCAGTCCACCATTCCTCTTCCTTATTGGGAAGAATTAATTGGGATTGACACGGTGCTCCCTATATATAGCTAGCTTGGTGCATTCATATATACTAGCGCACGCGGTTGACTTGGTGCATGGTCGGCCGATGAACAGGACGGCGTACGATGGCGATGAGCTCGGAACGACGACCATGGATGCAACCATGGCGCCGAAATGAACTGAAAGTCACAAGTCTCTTCGCTTTGCTACGAATTAGGACGTCATTAGTTAGGCATGGACCTGCGACTTTAACTTGCGAATGGTGCCGTACTATGCTCGCTCTGTCTTTTCGCACGAGGGGAATAGATACACCGGTTCTATGGTGCATGCAGTCATTTGCTTGATTGAGACTTTGAGAGATGTCGTGTGGGTCGAGGTAGTAGCATGAGGGGGCTGAGGCGCTCGGTCGCTCCTATGCCCGCTCCGTCATCGTAGATGACGGCGCTATCCTTTTTGTTGACATTCATGTCTCTCCCTAAATCAGCATAGACGATACAACTCCTAGATTATGAGCATCCACATTTGACTCTCTCCCTTCATGGACAACATGCCCATAAGACTCATATACTTCCTTCATGAATGCTTGCAACGACTCCTACGTTGTCACCTGCAGTAACAAATCGCTAGCAAGAGTCAAGCCCTCCTTTCATGCTATCACCTCCATTGTTTCTGGCTCCAAGCCGCCTTCCATCACCACTACTGAGGCCCCAAAGAGACGTCCAGTGAAATCTCGCGCAACAGCTGCAGCAGCGACACTTCCTGAGCTCTTAACTAAGGCAACAACATCAACGTTGATCTTCATCAGCCTCGATGGAGGAGGAATCCACCAAGTGGAGCTTCTCTGGACTACAGGCTTGTGGTTCCACCGATTGAAGATCAGCCACAAAACTAGTAACAAAACTGTGTGTCAAAAGCAGGCTTTGGTAGATATTTATATATCCTTGTGAATAGCTTTCCGTCTTACATACCAAATCGTCCAAAGTGTAACAGTAACACTCGCACTTTGGAAGGGACTTCAACTCCTCACAATGTAGACTACTCTCTTTCTGAACTGCTTGCCTGTCCGATCGAGGCCCTCGCTAATCCGGCTAGATGTTCACGATGTGCAAGCATTTTATATGCCGAACGGACCTAGAAGACACACCACGCTTTCTCAAAGTGCCAAGCCCAGAAGTCTTATTGTTACCTTTGTAATGAGTAGGATATGAGTAGGATACTCGATACCAAATTCACATCTGATGGAGTAAATATTCTAGGCCAGTCTCAATGGCCCATTTCAATGCACTGTTTCCAAAACAAATCTGCTGACAGAGCATCAATGAAACGAACAATGAAACAATCTCCACAATGCATGAGTTTCACCTTGATGTTTCCTAGGCTGGGCAAAGCATTTAATTACTGTAAAATGATTGGATCACATGCAAGATGGTGAAACGATTTAGTCCTCAGTGGGGATTTCATCATGTTTCACCGCGTGGGAAACAACGCCAGCAGAGTTTCACCATGGTGAAACTACTTCCTTCCCTCTCCTCTTCGTTTCATGCAAAAAGTGCAGTTTTGCTGACATGTCGCTCTAATAAATATGCATGACATCCTGGTGAAACCCCCACTGAGACTGCCCTTAGCTCCACCAGATCCCAACTAGCCGACGTTGACTCTAAGGAATGTTTCACCTGTCCCGATCCGCCGTATCAGTCCATTAGTGGTTTGATGACTGTTGGCGCAGTGAGAAAGAGACTGTCGCCTGCGGCCTGCCAGAATGCCAATCTGGGCCATAAAACATTCATGTTGTCATCCTGGCTGGAGAGCCTCTGTTCTTCCGTAGGCCCATAGTACTGGCGGGTAAAGGCCTGGTTTGACGTCCGTCGTGCTGTGGCCCAATACCTTCTCAGGCCCATTCAGCACCCATCTCACTATCTCAGTCTCAATATCCTCATCGCCGCGTGTACGGAATGGAACCCACCAACCAAGACCAAGACCAAGATACTTGTCCAAAAAAAAAAAAAAAACCAAGACCAAGATTGTTGTCAAAAAAAAAAAAAAAACCAAGACCAAGATACCTTCATGTCGCCCACGACTGCGGCTGCGCGATAATTCTCGCCTCGTCGTCAAAGGCCCGCCAAACTGTTGCTTCGCTGCCCCACTCGTGTGCCTTGTGCCCCTCAGGCCTCAGCCCCTGTCTCGTCTCATTTCCGGGAGTTGTCCCCACCCATGGCCGGCCTCGCCCGGCACCCTCCCTTCCTCCGTGTGTTCTACCTCATCGGCCTGCTGGCCTCGCTCATCCCGGCCACGTCGCCGGCGCAGCCACCGGAGACGGTCGCGGTGGGGCTCATCATCGACGCCGACTCGCCCGTCGGCAGGATCGCCAGCACCACCATCCCGATGGCGCTCGACGACTTCTACGCCGCCTTCCCCAACGCCTCCGCGCGGGTCCGCCTTCTGCAGCACGACTCCGGCGGGGACGTCGTCGCCGCCGCGTCCGCCGGTATGGACACGTGTCCCCCCATCCGCCCCCAGCCACTCCGTCGCCTCCGTTGCCTGAGCCTGACGTCGTCTCGCTCGTCGCGTGCGCGTGCGTGCGTGCGTGTAGCGCTGCAGCTGATGACGACCCAGGGCGCGCGCGCCATCCTGGGCCCGCAGTCCTCCGTCGAGTCCGCCTTCGTCGCGGACCTCGCCACGCGCGCCGAGGTCCCCGTCGTGTCCTTCTCGGCGACCAGCCCGTCGGTGTCCCACTCCGAGGCGCGCTTCTTCGCGCGCGCCGCGCTCAGCGACGCCGCGCAGGCGGAGGCCATCGCCGCGCTCGCCACCTACTTCGGCTGGCGCCGCGTCGTGCCCATCTACCAGGACGACGACTACGGCGCCGCCTTCGTGCCGTTCCTCGTCGACGCGCTCACGGCGGCGCGCGCGGAGGTGCCCTACCGCTGCGCGCTGCCCGCTGGGGCGTCCAGGGACGCCGTCGCCGCCGCGATGTACCGCCTCGAGTCCGAGCAGACGCGCGCCTTCGTGGTGCACGCGCGCACGGAGCTCGCGGAGCTCGTCTTCGCCGCCGCCGTGGAGGCCGGGATGATGGCGGAGGGGTACGCGTGGGTCATCACCGACGGGCTCACGGGCCTCCTCGGCTCCTTCCACCCGCCGCAGGGCGTCATCGGGCTCGCGCCCCACGTGCCGCCCACCGCACGCCTGCGCGGCGTCCGGAAGCGGTGGGCGCACAGGTTCATGCGCCAGCACCAGGACGCCGATCCGGCTCACGCCGAGATGGGATGCTACGCGCTGTGGGCGTACGACGCCGCGTGGGCCGTCGCGTCCGCGGCCGAGCGACTTAGCACCGGCGACGACCTGTCGTCGTCGCTACCGGGGCTCGTCGGCGGCAGGAGCGGCCCCACCGACTTCTCCGGGCTCGGGAAGTCAATGTCCGGTGAGAAGTTCCTCGAGGCAATAACCAGCACTACATTCGAGGGCCTCGGCGGCAGGTTCGAGCTCCTCAACGGCGAGCTGCCAGTGCCGGCCTTCCGGATCGTCAACATCATGGACAACGCCAAGGAGCGGGGCATCGGATTCTGGACGCACAAGGCCGGACTGCATAGGCAGCTGGGGCGCGGCCGCGGCGGGATCGCGTCGAACAGCGGGCTCGCGCCGGTGATCTGGCCGGCGGACTCGACCGTCGTGCCCATTGGCTGGGTCCAGCCGACGAGCGGCCGGAAGCTGCAGGTGGCGATGCCGGCGGGGCGCGTCGACCCTGGGTACCGGTCGATCATGCACCTCGACGTCGACCCAGCAACGAACCGGACGGTAGCCGGCGGGTTCGTGATCGAGGTGTTCGAGGCGGCGGTGCGTCTGCTGCCCTACGCGCTGCCGTTCGAGTACGTGCTAGTGGGCTCCATGCGCTACGATGCTCTAATCGAGAGGGTCGGCAAAGGGGTAAGTGCAATATCAAATTTTCAAGTTGTTAATTTCTACATACTCTCATTCTGTTACTACATGTTTTACATTGCAAGATTGACATTTTATGGTCTCTATAACAATGCCAACGAAACATTCGTGTTGAAATCTACATTAAATGACATAGGAGTGCATTTCCTTCACAACAAAGGTTTTAGATTTGATTATAGATATCAGATCTAGTAGCTATTTTTTTTCTCGGATATGCAGTGATTGTATTAAGAGAGAGAGAAATGGCCTCCTACAAATCACCACCACCTCACTCCGAGCCAAGCCGTGAGGGATTGTAAACAAAACAAAGTTTTGTAGCTAAATAGGATATTCTAGCAGCTATTGATTGTCAGTTAGTATTGCACAAGCCAATTGTTGCCTAAGGCCTTGTTTAGTTCCACCTAAAATTTTTCAAGATTCTCCGTCACATCGAATCTTTAGACGCATGCATAGAGTATTAAATATAGACAAAAATAAAAACTAATTGCACAATTTGGTCGAAATTGACGAGACGAATCTTTTGAGTCTAGTTAATCCATGGTTGGACAATAATTACCACAAACAAACGAAAGTGCTTCAGTGTTGCGAAATTTTTCCCTTCGGAAACTAAACAAGGCCTAATTGCATAGGCATTAGTTTGCTTTTCTTGTCTTGTCTTTTTTTTCTTCGGTGAGGACACTATTTATTAGTTACATTCTCGAATTAATTTTTTGGGTCTTTCATAATATAGGCCTTGTTTAGTTCCGAAAAGTGAAAATTTTTCGATAATGTAGCACTTTCGTTTGTTTGTGACAAATATTATCCAATCATGGACTAAGTAGGATCAAAAGATTCGTCTCGTGATTTACAGCTAAACTGTATAACTATTTTTTATTTTCGTCTATATTTAATGTTTAATGCATGTGCCACAAAATTCGATTTGACGGAGAATCTTGAAAACTTTTTGGTTTTCAGGTGAACTAAACGAGGCCATAGTTATAATATAAAAAGAGCACGTGGGTTCGTTGACTTCAGATTATTCCTTAGCATAGACTTTGTCCAAGCACGCGTTCATGACATTTGTCTTCTAGTCAAGTCTTGTCACATAGGAGTACTCCCTCTGTCTTTTTTAATTGTCGCTGTTGGTGTGCGTACCACAAGTTTGACTCGATTTATAGAAAATACGTGCAACATTTGTATCTCCAAATAAATTTGTTAAAAAACTAGATTCAAAGATTTTTCTAATGATACTAATTATGTATTATAAATATTAATATTTTTTAATATATAATTGTCGTCAGTTGTTTTTCGGAAAGCACAAGCGATAATTAAAAAGGGACGGAATATTTCTGAACTTCTCTATCGTTGCTGACCGTATCTTTTGACTCGGAATGCATTGACCGGTTGACCGTTTCCAAGACATACTTGTCACACAAAATTGGCTCCAGGACTGATCCTTGGTCCATGCATGGACCAAACGAAGAGTTGCATATATAAGGAGTTGACCGATTCCGTTATAAGTTTGTTTAAGAAAGCATAAATTAATTAAGTCATATCGTTGTAGATACAAACACATCATCTAGCACTAAACGGATCATTAGCTTCAAATGCAAGTAGTGTCAAATGCATGAGAACTTGAAACTAATTGAGTTTTACCCGTTCCATAAGGAATCTATTCAACTGAGTCTCATTTAGGCCTTGTTTAGTTCCCAAAAATTTTACAAAATTTTTCAGATTCCCCGTCACATCGAATCTTTAGACTTATGCATTTAGTATTAAATATAGATAAAAATAAAAATTAATTGCACAGTTTGGTCGGAATAACCGAGACGAATCTTTTGAACCTAGTTAGTCCATGATTGAACAATATCTGTCAAATACAAACGAAATTGCTACAGTGCTCATTTTGCCAAAAATTTTGGAAGTAAACAAGGCTTTAGTTCACTTAGGCCCTGTTTTGTTTCCTCCGATAAATTTTAACTCATGTTGCATAGAATGTTTGGACACATGCATGAAGTATTAAATATAGAGTATTTATGAACTAAAAACATAGCTAGAGAGTAATTTACGATACGAATCTTTTAAGCCTAGTTAATCCATGATTGGACACTAATTATCAAATAAAACGAAAAATGCTACATAGTACCTACCCCAACCAAACACCCCCTTAAGCAGCATATAGGCTAGTAATAAAATATTTAGCAGCACTGGTGTAGTCATTTCTTTATTCTTTTGTGAGATCTTGAAATTGACGAAGTTATAACAAGTGCATGAATATTGACCGTCGTTTTCTTTAAAAAAATAGCACAACTAAATCTTTAAAAAAATAATAAAAAATACAAATCCAGACACTATATGACGCACCGGTGTATGTAGTTTCTGTGACGCCGGTTGCTTGAAGTGTGAACCCATGCCCAGATGGCAATTGTCTAATTTGAGGTAAAATAGACGCTGGTCGGAATCAAATCGTTATCGGTCCTGTGTGTGAGTGTGACCAAGGAGATGCAGGCACTGTACTGCTTAAGTGCTTAGTGACACCTAATAATAATTGTTCAGTTAGCAACTTCTGTCTCGAAAGTCGTAACTCTACTTGTTTCAGATTATATATGATCGAGTACTGATGTATAAGGTTAGTCTCAATACATAGTTTCATGGCACAGTTACCAAGACTCTAAACTAGGTAACCGAGCCAGATAAGTTTTATGGGGATGAAACTCCTCTCTCATCTGATGAAACTCCTTCATTTAATGACCCTGCCAAGTCAGCAATTTTGCATATGTGGCACCCTATTTAATGTGCATGACACTCTCATGAAATATGCATTGAGACTAGCCTAAGTGAGCATACTATTACCACGCAAGAGCAATTATTTTAGGATTTCCTTACAATATTTTATTAGGAGTTTAGGACTGCTTTGCTAGGTAACTGACGTATGGTTAATTTGATAATTACCCACTCGGTCTAAAAAAATCAATTATAATATCGAGTTAAACAATTTTAATTTGACTAAGTTTCTAAAAAATCTTGATATTTATGATATAAATAAGTATCACTAGATTTATTAGATTTATCATGAAATATGTTTTCGTTATATATTTATTGATGTCATAAATATTGATATTTTTATATAAGCTTGGTCAAACTTTAGGGCATGTGTTGAATGGGATACTAAATCTAGATTCTGGATAAAAATAATCTCTGATTCAGTGTCTGAGATATTGCTTGGAAGAGATCTTAGGATTATAAGATTTTTTATCCGAATTCTTAAAATACCTAGGCATCCAAATGGACCTTAGACAGTTTGATTAAGGACGGAAGTAGAGTTGCACACTTTTTCGTAGGTCTTCAGTCTCAACTTATACCCTTTGTTCCAAAATCATTTTTGTCCTATATTGAAATCATTTAACTTTAATCATGTTTATAGAAAAATAAAAATATCTATAACATTAAATTAGTTTCATGAATCCAATTAGATATTAATATAATTTACATAAATTTGATCAAAGACTCAAAGTAAGAGAAGTGAGCATCTCCAGCGGTCCCCCAATAGAACTCTCTCAATAAGGTAGTATTATGGTAGCCCAATATTACTTTCGAGATTTATGAGGGAGATGCTGCAGCAGTATTGTCAATATATCTCCCCCAATAACCATATGAAAGGTGGGAGAAAATATGACTGAAAAGTGATAGTTGGGATGGTCTCTATGATATTGGGGAGTTGTATCTCCTCTTTCTTTGAGGGGAGACGAGAGAAAATACTGGTGGCCACTAAAATATGGGAGTGGTATTGTGGGACTGTTGGAGAAGAAAAAATAGCACATCTCTCCAATATGACATCTTTATGAGGATGATGGGTGGTATTGAGAGACTGTTGGAGATTTTGTAAACCAAAACTCTAACAACCTATGCTTTGGATATCACTTGGACAACCTCGAACATGTGGTCACGCCACAAATAAATTGTGACTTACCAAAATTTTCGGAGAAAAATGCAATTGGAAAAAAAACCTTTACCTGACTCTGACTGGCATAAATTTGTGTTGTTACATACCAACAAACATTAGCAGTATTTAGATTCTTCTAATTTGAATTTGCTTATGTTTCAGAACAGACTAAATTTTCACATGGCTTACAAAATAGTACTCCCTCCATCCTAAATTGTAAGTTATTCTAAAAATCTTAGAGAGTCAAAGCATTTCAAGTTTGACCAAATTTTATGGTAGAATAATAACATTTATAATATCAATTAAGTATTACCCCCTTCATCCATGAAAGAATCAATTCCTAGAATCCGTGTCAGTCAAACTTTTTTAAGTTTGACTAACTTTATAGAAAAGATTAACAACATCTATGACATAAAATGCGCATCATATGAAAATATATTCTATGATGAATCTAATGATACCAATTTGATACTATTTTTTCTAGAAATTTAATCAAAGTTTAAAAAGTTTAACTTAGGACAGCTCTAGAAATTGATTCTTTCGTGAACGGAATGAGTATTAGGTTCTCCATTAATTATATTTTCATAATATATCTATTTGATTCACAAAATTTTGTAATTTTTTCTATAATTTTAGTCAAACTTGAAATGCTTTGATTTTTTAAGATTCTTGGAATGATTTGGGATGGAGGGAGTAGGTCCAAAGTATCCGAGCCAAGAATTTGAAACAATTTGAGCTTAAGTTAGCTGCATCGTGTACACAGGAGTTCGACACGGCGGTGGCGGACATCACCATCACGGCGGAGCGGTCGAAGCACGTGGACTTCACGCTGCCGTACATGTCGTCGGGGATCTCCATGGTGGTGCCGGTGCGCGACCAGCGCAGCAAGCGCGCCGCCTGGGTCTTCCTCAAGCCGCTCAGCTACGACCTCTGGCTCGTCAGCTTCGCCTTCTTGGTCTTCACCGGCTTCGTCGTCTGGGCCGTGGAGCACCGCAGCAACGAGGAGTTCCGTGGCCCGCCGTCCTACCAGATCGGCACCCTCCTCTACTTCGGCTTTTCAACCCTCGTCTTTGCACATAGTAATGCTCCTCCCTTCCCCTGTTGCTTGCATTGGCTGCTTGCGGTGCCGGTGATCCGCCATTGCCGCATTGGTAACGACGTGCTTGGATCGGTGGTGGATGCTGCAGGGGAGAACCTGAAGAGCAACCTGTCGCGGATCGTGGTGGTGGTGTGGGTGTTCGTGGTGCTCATCCTGCAGTCCAGCTACACGGCGAGCCTGACGTCCATGCTGACGGTGCCGCAGCTTGAGCCGGCGATCGGGGACTTCACCTCCCTGTGGCGGGGGACGGACAAGGTCGGGATCTTGAACAACTCCTTCATGCGGGCGGCCATGGACAAGTCGGGCTTCCCTCAGTCCAGGCTCGAGCCGTACCAGGCCACGCAGAGCTTCCACGAGGCGCTGCTCAACGGCACCATCGGCGCCATCGTCGACGAGACGCCCTACCTCAGGCTCTTCCTCACGTCCTACTGCGACAACTTCACCAAGATCGCCCAGAGCAACAAGACCGGCGGCTTCGGCTTCGTAAGCGCCCCCTCACCTGCCTGCAGCTGCCACTAGACATGGCATTTCGATCGGCTACTAATAAGTAACTTGTGTCGTGCTCGTGCATGGACGATCGATCGAGCGCAGGCGTTCCCCAAGGGGTCGCCGTACGTGGCGGACCTGTCGCGGGCGATCCTGAACCTCACGGAGAGCGACGAGATGAGCTTGATCGAGCGCAAGTGGTTCGGCGACGCGGACGGCTGCGCGGCGCAGGGCAGCCAGTTCACGTCGGAGAGGCTCAGCTTCGACAGCTTCTGGGGCCTGTTCCTCATCACCGGCGCCACCTCCCTCCTCTGCTGCGCGCTGCACCTGCTCATCTTCGTCGTGGCCAACCGCCGGCGGATCTGGGCGTCGCGCGTGCCATGGAGGAACAGGCTCCGGATCTTCCTCAAGCTCCTCGACGACAGGGACCTCTCGTCGCACACGTTCAGGACCAACAAGGATGGCGGCGGGTCGGTGGCTGATCGGAGCGCTAACGACGCGGGCGCCTCCCCGTCCCCGGCCGTCGTGCGCATGGAAGCCGGCAGCCCGCTCAGCGTGTCCAACCACACGTACGACATGAGCGACTGGTCGTTTGGTGCGCCGAGCCCGGCACCTGCTGCAGCTGCAGGTGAGAATGAGATCGTCGAGCTGGCTGGCGCCGGCGAGGCAGAGGAGGTGGCCGCAGCTCCCAACCCTGACGGCTCCGGTGATCAAAGTGGCACAGCCCACAACTGATCAACTGCTATTTCCCGACTTCTCTGACTTCTCTGGCAGGATGCAGGAAATGGGCAACTGCTGATCGATGATGATACGTGCAGATTAATTCATTTCATTGTAAGAGCTCAAGGATAATGGCATGGCGCTGTTTATATGCAGGTTAGCTGGAGCTCATCCTTCTTACGTGTAACGTGTTAAGATAGGGTGTTTTAAGATTAAGTAATTGTAAATAATATTGTATATAAACTTCTCGTCTAAGGTCTTGTTTAGTTCACCCAAAAATCAAAAAAAAAATTCAAGATTCTTCGTGACATCGAATTTTGTGGCACATGCATTAAGCACTAAATATAGATGAAAATAAAAACTAATGTTGCAGTTTACCTGTAAATTACGAGATGAATCTTTTAAGTTTAGTTACTCTATGATTGGACAATGTTTGTCAAATAAAAACGAAAGTGTTACAGTTCCGAAAACCAAAATATTTTCGAAACTAAACAAGGCCTAAGAAAACTAAACATTGTAAATTGCAGGAAGTCCAATAGCTAAATTCGCAAAAGGTTCAGTAGTGAAGTTAGTTTTCTTCCTTGCTCCTATGAACACCGAAAGATCTCGAGATCGATAGACATGTCACTTACCACTAAATAGAAGAACAAATTGTTAAATATTGAAATAATTTTTTAAAAAAATTACAAACACCCTCATCAAATCAAGGACTTAAATTCAGGTGGACAAGTTCTACTATAAGTAACACAACTGAGTTGGCAGCACTTGTTGTCAACTTATCAAAATATTGCTAAAATATATTGGGTATAGAGGGTGAAACTTTATTTTCTCATAATAACTCATATGCTTTAATTTGTTCCTCCACAAAGTTTTCATTGCAAAACTCAACTTAATTAAAACAAAACTAAGAAATTCTATAGTGGTTTCAATTATGTTATAAATGTAGTGAGGTATCGTAAAAATATATCGGTATACATGAAACCTTATTTTTTTGTAATACCTTGTATGTTTTAATTTGTTCCTCCACAAATTTTTATTACAAAACCAACTTAATTAAAAACAAATAAAATGAAGAAATTTTTTAGTGGTTTTCGAAGACGGTTTCCTAGCTATACGAACCACTTTTAAAAACAGCAGTATTTCTAGAGACCATTAACTTAAGAGACAACCTCTAGAAAATACCCTTTTTCTAGGGGTGGTCCATAGTCGTGGGGTCCAAGCCAACTACATACGCAGGGGCCACAATAGTTATGATCGATCTATGTAGTAAAATGAGTTGTCTTAAATATGATTTTTGTAGCAGTGCTAATTGAATTCTAGGCGCATAGGCATGACCATCGAGCATCCTCCCACCAAGCGCGCCAGTTCTCACATATGTAGCATCCCAACCTCATCGTTGCTAGAGTGTATCGAGAGGAGTCCATGTGAGCATAGGAATAATGGTAGTGCCATGTTTATTCCGGCCCGTCCAATGATTTCCTTCCATCTCTTGGTGGTTTAGGAGGCGATGGTGGCAATGTCCTTGTGCCTTCAATGAAATAGATTTGTATCCAAAGTTACTTCAAGACGATATTGATTATTTAGTAAATGTGCTTATCCTAGACAGATACTTAGGCCGTCGGTGGAACCCTACTGCTGAGATTACCCCCGTCTTTGCAGTCAACCATTGCATTGTTGTATCCTTTTCTTGCAGGCCGCTCAATTGGTATGGCTTGAGTGTTAAGGGTTGTCACTCTTCCTTTCCTTCTTCTTTAATTTTACACTAGATGTGTCATCTACCTTAAGAAACCAAGAAAGTACTCTCAACTTTAATTTTAACAGTATATATAAATGTTACACATCATACCAGCAGACTAATTTGTTCTTGGTGACTAACATTCGAAGACAATGTCAGAGGCCATAAGAGAAATCAACTCATCATTCTGAATTTTATGGATAAGATAACTATAATGAATCTCTTTGTTTTGAATGTGCCTAAGATGATGTCGCATTATCAAATCAAATTCTTCAATCATCTCAGCATAACATAAGAAAATTGTTACTAAAGGTCTTGCTCATTGTTGGATCCTCTAAAGCCAAATTGCGTTCACAACATAAGAAATTGTCATTGAGGTCTTGCTCACTGGATTCTCTAAAGCTAAATTGCGTTTACGAAGAAATTTTATAATGACCTTGACTATGAGTTCTTCCTCCTTTCAAATTTTTTGTTATACTTTTTTCTTTAGCTATAATCCTTTGTCTCAGGCCTTGTTTAGTTCCCAATTTTTTTTAAGATTTCCCGTCACATCAAATCTTACGATACATGCATAAAGTATTAAATATAGATTAAAAATAACTAATTACACAATTTGTCTATAATTCGCGAGATGAATCTTTTGAGCCAGTTAGTCTATTATTGAACAATAATTGTCAAATACAAATAAAAGTGCTACAATAGGCAAATAAAAAAAATCGCAAAAGCCTCACTTGTTCGTCTCAGCGAGTAAAATATAGAAATCACGAGCCTCACGGCGATACATCATCAACAAGGGAACCAAGGCTATGTTTAGTTCACCCAAAAACCAAAAAGTTTTCAAGATTCTCCGTCACATCAAATTTTACGGCATATGCATGAAGCACTAAATATAGACGAAAACAAAAACTAATTAAACAGTTTGCCTGTAAATCGCGAGACGAATCTTTTGATCCTAATTAGACCAGAATTGAACAATATTTGACACAAACAAATGAAAGTGCTACAATGTCAAAATCCAAAAACTATTTACAACTGAACAAGGCCCAAATAGGACGTTTTGCTTCGGTTTGTAGCTTGAGGTCAGGCGAGATTTTTTTTTTCAAAGATGGAACAAAATCCGCCCGAAAGGTCCCCACACTGAAAAGATCGTCGTCGTCCACGCCCTGCATAGCGAATACAAGTCAATGGTAAAGTCGCTGCCACCTCCGACGACTCCAATGGCGGAGGTCGTTGCCGCGTTGGGCCCTTCCACGAGAGAACTAATATCCAGCAGATAGTAGAAAAGATTCCATCCTGTTTAATCCCTGGATATATAATAAATAATCGATCGACGTCGCTATCGAGTTCTTATTACCTCCACCTATCTTTGACATTTAAAAATTCGCGCGAGATCGTTGTCAACAGCCGCCGCAGAAAATTCCAGCTTGGACCGTTTCAGTGGCCGGGACGTGAAGCAACGCCGGGCGGGCGGCGATCTCATTTCCCGGCGTTCCATACTCCTACTGGACATGGCAACAAGGACCACCGGGGTTTTCAATTCCAGCTGCCAGAACACTGCTGTCTCGAAGACTTTGACCGCACGACACCGTCTGATTCGACGCCTCCTCTCGGCGCTCGAGCTACACCACACGCGGACGCGGCTCCCACGGCACCACAGCCACGGCCGGCTTCAAGTAGTTCTCTCGCCACGGCCGCGCGCGGCGCGCCCCTCTCACGCCGTGCCGACGCCATACGAAACTACCCGGGGGGCTCGCATTGCGTCGCCGATCGAAGGACTAGTCGACATGTGCAGACGAGATCCCGTAGCTAGCCTCGGCTCCCACGGCACGGGGGCGCGCACTCATCAGCGCTGTGTATGGCTGTGTAGAGTTTCGCGGCAAATGTGCCAGGACGCCCCCGCCGCGCGGTGACCGCGACCTTTGTTGGCTGGCGCGATGCGCACCGGCGGCGGGGCGGCCGTATGTAAGCGCGTGTAGTACTTGGGAGAAACGGAAACTGATATCGGCAAAGCCGTGTGGCGTGGCGTGTTGCTGCATCGATCACTGCATGTAGAAAGGCCGTGCAACCGAGGGCAACTACTAGTCACCATTGGTGCTAGATGCAGCGACGACCGTTACCCAACCGAGCAAAAGAATCGGTTTATTCCTCCTTTAGGTGTCCCCATGAAAGCGGTTCCGTATCGGCACTCTCGTTTCGTCGTCGTCTTCTCGCCGTCCTCCTCCTCTGCCTCGTCGTCGGTGCGCAGCAAGGCGAGGGGCAGGCGGCGGGCCCAGCTGCCGGTGCCGCCGGAGCGAGGCGGCGGGTGGACGTGGGGGTGATCCTGGACCGGACGACATGGCTGGGGAACATCAGCTGGGCGTGCATGGAGCTGGCACTCGAGGACTTCTACGCCGACGCGAGCCACGCCAACTACAGCACCAGGGTCACGCTGCACCTCCGGGACACCCCGGCCGGGCCGAGCGCCGTCGACGCCGCGTCCGCAGGTACGATACGTCCCGCGCGGTCCGCCTATACTACTGCTCTTCATTTCATTCATTCGTGCGTTCGTCGAGCTCGAGCCTACCACCTGCTGTGCGCTTATGACTAATTTCAGCATCTGCAACAAGACTTGCATATGTTCGTTCGCAAAATAAATCACAATGCGAGCGAATCCCCGGATCGGAGTACTCTGCTTGCTCCTATAATAGACATTTTCTCCTTTATATATATATATATATCCCTACCTAATTGTCGAGCTGCTTGATCTTGCGCCGAAGCTTGTTGGAAAGAGCTCACATTATCAGCTAGCTGTATGGATCATGGATGTATGGTTGTTGCAAGCGTCTTTGACAGAGCTGTCGTGGGAGACCGGAGACACCACTCCCCAACCCCAAGCTTGGCAGTTTGGCACCGGCGCACCGCACCCCATTTGTGGCTGTGTACAGTGTAAATTGCCGGTTGGTGGTTAGGCTTAGGCCGCGCGCGAGGCAGGGTGCGAGGGCAGTGCGTAGAGCATCTCCAATATCCAATAGTTCAAAAAGAAAAAAAAAATGGTTGGCTATGCGCACCTAGCTATAAATATCCACAGAACACAAGTGCAGAAAAGAATGGGAGTTGAGATAGGGAATTGTTTGCTAGTAGTGTATTTTTTTAGTCTTGCTAAAATAAATCTAGATTGAGAGTGGGTTTTGGGAACTTTTGGAGATGTTATTTGGAACTCAGATAGCTAGCAAGTAGCAAGCCATCATCAGGCAAGTACGGTGTTAAGGCCTTGTTTAGTTTTCAAAGTTTTTTGGTTTTAGGTACCGTAGCAGTTTCGTTTTTATTTGATAATTATTATCAAATAATTAGGCTCAAAAGATACATCACGTGATTTACCAGCAAACTGTGTAATCAGTTTTTGTTTTCGACTATATTTAATGCTTCATGCATATGCTGTAAGATTCGATGTGACGGAGAATCTTCAAAAGTTTTTGTTTTTTTAAACAAGGCCTAAGTAGTAGTTTTTTTTTGGCAGAACCTTTTTTTTTGCGATTTTTTGAGCGGAACCTAAGGCCTTGTTTAGGCCTTGTTTAGTTCCGAAAAGTGAAAAGTTTTCGGTACTGTAGCACTTTCGTTTGTTTGTGACAAATATTATCCAATTATGGAGTAACTAGGATCAAAAGATTCGTATCGTGATTTACAGCTAAACTGTGTAATTAGTTTTTGTTTTCGTCTATATTTAAGGTTTATGCATATGGCACAAGATTCGATGTGACGGGGAATCTTGAAAACTTTTTGGTTTTCAGGGTGAACTAAACAAGGCCTCAGTTCGCAAAAGATTTCAAGATTCCCCGTCACATCGAATCTTTGGTGGCATGCATGAAGTATTAAATATAGACAAAAATAAAAACTAATTGTACAGTTTACCTGTAATTTGTGAGATAAATCTTTTGAGCCTAGTTACTCCGTGATTGGACACTGTTTGTCAAATAAAAACGAAATGCTACAAAAATTTTGCGAACTAAACAAGGCCTAAGTAGCTGGTGTAGTTATCGGTTCGACCCAAGCCAGGAAGGCCCAATGGCCTATGTGGCGTGTCAAGCGAGGACCGGGACACCAGCTCAGCCCAACGCGACTGCCCAGCCCAGGGAATTCGAGCCCATATCAACAACCTGCCAACATCCCGCTTCTCAGTTTTCACTTTTCGGCCGGCGGCCGGCGACACTTCCGGCGGCAGAGGATTCGCTGTCCCCCACGCCGCCGGTGCCCTGCCCCTACCGATCCGCTCCTGCCGCGCTCGCCGTTTCCTTTCTCCCGGCATAAGGAGGAGGTACCCCGCTACCCCACGACCGCATTTGGTGTTTGTAGTAGTATACGTATAAATTGGGGGTTTCCCATGGTTCTATGGACGCCTGAGAGTTACAATGCCCAATACATACATTCCATAACGTCGCTCATCCTTGCTTTCAGTTAGGATAAGCCCATAGATGCGTACTTTAAACCTTGTTTTTCCCCCCTGAAGTTTCCCTTTCGCATCCTAGTCTCAGAATCCCTGGATCTGCTGCAGGTTTCAAACTAATTTTGCATGTTCAGGTAGGATGAATGAATGGCACCAAACTTTTCGCTTTCAGGAATCGTTATTCGCTGACATGTGTTTGGGTCTTTGGGAAATACTGCAGGTGTTGATCTACTAAAAAATGTCCGTGTGCAAGCAATCGTCGGGCCACAGACATCTAGCCAAGCTAAATTTCTTGCAGAGCTTGGGAACAAGGCATCAGTTCCAATCATTTCCTTTTCTGCAAATAGCCCGTCCCGGTCATCCAGCCAGACCCCATACTTTATCAGGACGGCATGGAACGACTCCTGCCAAGCTGAAGCTATTGCCTCACTTGTCCATAAATACAATTGGAGGGAAGTCATCCCTATCATCGAGGACAATGATTCCAACACTAGATTCATCCCTGATCTCATTGATGCCCTGGGACATGTCGATACTCGTGTGCAGTACAGGTGCAAGATCCATCCTTCTGCTGGAGAAGCTGAGATAAAGCATGCTATATCAAGCTTAAAAGTAAATTGGACAAGCGTCTTTGTTGTGCGCATGTCATATCAGTTAGCCCTTAAGTTTTTCCAGCTTGCAAAGGATGAGGGAATGATGGGCCAGGGCTATGTCTGGATTACAGCATATGGTTTGACAGATATCTTCAATGTAGTTGGTTATCCTGCACTTGATGTGATGCAAGGTGTTGTTGGGATTGAGCCTTATGTTGAAGAAACTGTGAGACTGAACAAATTCAGACAAAGATGGCATGAGAAATATAGGTTGGAAAATCCTGGTACATCAATTAATGAGCCCATAACGTCTGGTCTATATGCATATGATACAGTATGGGCAATAGCATTAGCAGCAGAGAAGGGCGGATATGTTAATTCAGACTTTGTGCCGTCTGAAACAAACAATGGGTCCACTGATTTCGACAAAATAAGTACTTCTAGGGCTGCTGAAAAATTTCGTGATGCATTCTTGAAGGTTAATTTCACAGGCATTAGTGGGCAATTTGTCATTCAGGATATGCAGTTAGTATCAACAACTTACAAAATTATCAATATAGCTGGTCGGGAGAGGAGAGCAGTTGGTTTTTGGACTCCAGGATTGAACATATCCAGAATTTCTATCGTATGGCCAGGAGGCAGTGAGACGACACCTAGAGGATGGCTTTTGCCAGTGAATAAAAAACTCAAAATAGGAGTACCTGTGAAACCTGGGTTTAGCAGTTTTATAAGATCTGAAGATGGTACCCCCAAGGGGTTCTGCATTGATGTATTTGAGGAAGTCATTGGTAAACTTCCCTACAAAGTTCCCAAGCATTATGTGGAATTTGGAAATGGAAAAGGAGAAAGTAATGGAACTTATGATGAACTCGTCTACAAAGTTTATCTTAAGGTATGTATGGACCTATTTTCTTGCATTTTATTCCTTGTTACAGTCAAACTGGAGGTGTTGAACTTGTAGTTAAAAACTGGCCAGGTATGTGCATTTATTACATGATCAAAAGTGATCTGAACTTGGCAATTTGTTGTCCTTGTTGCTCTTCGTGAGTGCACAGAATTGGAAGCATGTGATTTGTCTACAGATTGTCCACCATGTTAATGTCTAAGGTAGCTTACGGATGGAAACCATTGCAAAGGGGTGGATCCAGCATGTAACCATTGGTGTCGAATGACATCAATGAACCGTCGCTAACACTATTAAGCTTTTAATTTAGATAGCAAGTAGCACTTGTAATATGTTGTTGGCTTTCCTGTTTAATAGAAGTGGCATCAGTAGCAACATTTTATTGTCCCCAAATGATTTGCAGTTTATTCTGTGCAAAATGGTTTATGTTTTTCCAAAGTAGATCAACCAGTTTTATGTTAATTCCTGGCAGGAATTCGATGCGGTAGTAGGTGACATAACAATTTTGGCCAACCGTTCTCTATATGTGGACTACACTCTTCCTTATACTGAGTCAGGGGTACGCATGCTGGTTCCAGTTCGGGACCAGAGACAGAAGACTGCATGGACATTCCTAGAACCATTAACAGCTGATCTATGGTTAGGAACTGGAGCCTTTATTGTCTTCACAGGTTTTATAGTTTGGTTTATCGAGCACAGAACGAATCAGGAATTCAGAGGACCGCCAGCCAGTCAGATTGGATCAGTCTTCTACTTCTCCTTCTCAACACTTGTATTTGCTCATAGGGAGAGGATTGTGAACAATTTATCAAGAATTGCAGTAGTTCTTTGGCTTTTTGTGGTGCTAATATTGCAGCAGAGTTATACTGCAAGCTTAAGCTCAATTCTCACGGTAGAACAGCTTCAACCAACAGTCACCAATATAGATGAAGTTATCAGACGAGGGGATTATGTTGGCTACCTCAATGATTCTTTCATGCCTGAGCTTTTGAAAAGGTTGAAAATTAATGAAACAAAAATGAAGGCCTTCAGCTCTCCTGAGGAGTACAATGACGCCCTATCAACTAGAAAAGTTGCCGTCATTGTTGATGAAATACCATACCTCAAAGTGTTTCTCTCAAAGTATTGCCACAAGTACACTATGGTTGGGCCAACTTACAAATTTGATGGATTTGGTTATGTAAGTGACTCTTCTTTACTTCTCTGCAGTTGTCTGTTTTCAGTAATCAGTACAGCTTAGCGATCAAATTGCATCTACTTTGTTGCAGAACTCTGCTATTGTACTAGATCATAGTTTTCTAAAAATCTGATGCCATGAGAGAAACTTTTGATATTCGAGCTGGGATTCCTAAATCTTCCAGATATAAAAATGGCAAAGGATGAGATGAATGATCAGATTTGTCTTCTTGTGGAAATGAAACTCAACAAGCATATACTTTATGGAAATGTGGTGCCATGTTATTGGCTTCCAGTTGGGGGTGGTGCTGGTGGTGGTGGTGGGGGGGGGGCATAAAAGGCTTACATTACATGTTTCTACTTTCTAGAAGTATAAATAGCACAAACAAATTTACTTTACCAGATTCTCATGCAATTTTCTCTTTATTGTGTGGTGCTAGTTCAGTATGTTTTCAACTAGGTGAAAATTATGATCAATTTAATTGTCCTCATCATTATACAGGGTTTGTGCAAGTGGTTGATATAACTGGCCCACTGTTACATGCCTTTATAAATGATTAATAACTTACATGGCATTTTAAAGCATTTATATATTAATTATTGGCATGTTTTATGACTCTCATCTCTCTATTCCTGCAGGCGTTTCCTCGAGGTTCTCCACTTACACCTGAAATTTCAAGGGGAATACTGGAACTAGCATCAAATGGCAGAATGGATGAACTGGAGAAACAGTTGTATGGTGATACGTCGTGCCCAGACAAAGATGACTCCCAAACTTCAAGCAGTCTTACGTTGCATAGCTTTCTTGGGCTGTTCATAATCACTGGGACAACTTCATTACTGGCACTGATTTTGCATGTAATTATTTCCCTTTATGATCATCGGAGTCATTGGATCAATGGCAGCGGTCAGATATCATGGCATGAATTGCTTGCTGTTCTCTTCAAGATTTTTCATGAGCGTGATAATAGCTCTAATACTCCGGATAATGAGGAGCCTGAAATGGAAGATATAGATCCTCCAACAGCTGAGAGTCCATGGAGCATGTCTAATCACATCATCGAGAATGTTGATTCAGACACTGATACAGGAAGCACACCAGATGGAGAAGGAACTCCGGGCAGGGAAGTTTCGAATCAGGATCTTGGTCCACCATCATTTGCATACATGCATTCTGAGGGGGCAATGGAGTAACTAGCATTCTTTTATCTTGCACCGCTAGCACCAAGAACTCTATGGTCATATCGCATACAGTTCCGTGAGATTGATTTAGATGTATCGCCTGCCTCTAGTTTCATCTTGAATACAAGTGTGTTAACATGTACTGCTGGTTGTTGTCATGGCTAGTTTAACTAGAAAATTTAACATAGTAAAATCTTTGTTGACAGAGGTGCCGATATATATCTCCTGATACTCACCAGCAATTGCTAAGTACCACATGTACTGTTGCGGTTTCCAAGTGAACATTATCTGAACATAAAATTCATTACCCGTAGACTGTCCAGGTTTTTAGTCACTCTTGAGCAATTGATCAAATACTGTCACTGAGTCAAAGCTTTGTTGATGGTTATTAAGAGGCATCCGATATACAAACGCCTAAGCCTAACCAAAGAAGAGATAGCATTTCATAAACAAGCAGTTTCACCAGGCTTTTACTCAGTGCAGAACTTCACAATACTAAGTTGATGTTCCAATCCTGAATTTCTGGAGGAGATTAGTGCATGTCGCTAGTCAAGCTACCGCTCCAGCATTGACAACACATATCATGATTCAAATCTTCAGAAAAGAAAACACACCTATGTTCAGAGTTGAGGCTGAAACTATCTACGACTCAGTATGATATCACACGTCCACAACTAAAACAAACTTCATCAATCTATATATATATATATATCTTACACGTGCTAGCTAGTAGTGCATGTCTGCAAAGCTTCTAGCACTGGTTGTACCCTTGCACGTAATCATCGAACACTGAATCCACTCCAGGAGTGGAGCAGCAGGAGCTCCAAGAGCCAACGCTGCCGTTGCCGTTCGCCATCTCATGATGATCCATTATTGCTCGGAAGCAGTGGTCTATGCCGTCTACCGTCACCACCTCGTCGCCGATGTGGTGGCCGTTGTTCTCCCCGAAGCACTGAATCTGCCGGAGCAACATGTCGATCTCGTCGTCCATGCTACTCCCAAACGTCGCGGAGGCAGAGCTTGCTGTCGGCGTCGAGCTGGAGCTCTCCACGCCTACTGCCGTCATGGTCTCTCCGGTGCTAGTCGAAAGCGGCGGAGTGCAGGTGCCGTCGATGTTCTCTTGCACTCCAGCGCCTGTGTAGCCGAAACTGCCTGGCATGTGAGTCCAGAGCCCGCCGGAGTAACCAGTGGAAGTAGCACCTGCACCGGGTGGCTGCCGCGGCAGCATCTCTGAGCTCTCACTCGCCGCTGGCGAAGGAGAAGACGAGGAAGACAGGCTCGGCCACAGCGGCGCACCGAGGCTGCTGCCGTAGTTGTACAAGGTGAAGGCCGCCGCCGCCGCCGCCGGGTTGTCGAGGCGAGCCTGGTCCTGGTGGCGCCTGTGCAGGCGCATGCTCACCTTCATCCTCTCGAGCGCCGACGAGGCGAAGGAGTTGTGGTGCTGCCAGGTTGTTGGGTTCGTGAGGAGCTGGAGGCGCGCCTCTGCCCTCGGCCGCCGGCCCCCACCGAGCAGGCGGCGCTTGAGCTTGGTGTTCCAGTGGTTCTTGACGTCGTTGTCCGTCCTCCCCGGCAGCTGCGCCGCGATCGTTGCCCACCTGATGCCGAGACATATCACATATGATGAATGGTCATCAGTAAAATCCCTCGGCAAGCTAGCTGGGCTGCTGATTATTGATCTACTACTAACTCTTTGAGTTGCAGTGGTTGAAAAGGTGCTTGAAATCTTGAATTGGACGCGCTGAATATTAGCTACTGATGAACTGTACGACGCGTATGCTCACCTGCTCCCGATGCTGATGTAGAGGCTGCAGATGAGCCTGTCCTCCTCCTCCGTGAAGCCGCCGTGCCTGATGTTGGGCCGGAGGTAGTTGAGCCACCGCAGCCGGCAGCTCTTGCCGCACCTGTTCAACCCTACAAATGAGCAAATCGCAGCGAACGATCCCGTTCAGCGTTCGTGCAGGAGCGAGCGATGAGCCGATGATCGAGTTCGCTGCAGGCTGCAGCTATGCTATATATATGCAGATGATACAACTAACTAGTGCTCCTACCGATCTTGTGGGGGAGCTGTATCCAGTTGCCGCCGGCGCCATGCTCGTCGATGTAGGCCTTGAGCACGGCGTCCTCCTCCGGCGCCCACGGCCCCTTCTTCACCGTCGCCTTGTTGCAGCACGGCGCCCTGCCCATCTCGAGCTGCTCGTGCCTCGCGGCGGTGAAGTCGATCCACCGATCGAGCTCCTCTCTCTCGCGCGAGAAAGAGAGAGAGTGGCTTGGAAATGGCGTTACGGCGGCGCAGCACGGTCTCTAGGAGGCGTGGCTTGGCTGACAGGCTGAGCCAGTGAGCCTTGTGGCCAGGGATGGCTCGATGTTTTATTTATATAGGAAGGGACCTTGATGTGTAACATTAATTAGTTTTATTTCCTCACAGTACGTACAAAACAGTCCATCAGTACGACATCTATATTACTTTTACTTATATTTTTTGTATCAAGTAGCGTATTAAAGGAGTCGGGTGTATATATATATAGTTGCTATAATTTTTACTGTGAAATATGATACTACTGTAAGACGTGATCAATATTTGTATAGTACTATATGGACCACATGCGCCTACATAAGATTGTATTAGTTGCATTACTATCTGACTCGGCTTACGCCCCTACTGTACTATCTTGGAGATTTTAATTTCAAATGATTGGGGCCAGTTTAATTTATAACGCAATTCCTTTGTCATGTTGTTCCATGTTTGCCTTCTAAACTTGTGACTAATTAGCAATGTTAAAACCATTATTATATCACGCCACTGGAAGTTATTGTTTGCATCAATTAGCACAAATAGTTTTTCATGCAAATATTCTCAGTATAGTTACGACATCTCCTACAGACCATAAAATTAAAGAACATTTTCCTCTTAAAGAATAACCTTTTGTACTAGCCACAAGCCACCCTATTAATTAGCCTGTGTTACTATATGACTGGTCGGCTAGTCCATGCAACTTGAACGACCCTCTGGCCTTGACACGCATTTGATAGTGCTTCTCTAAAGTATTCTCAAGTTGCACACAAATATCTCTAAGAAAAACATTTATCAAGCAGGTAAGGCTATGCGCTGTATCCTGCCAATGTGTCCAGTACTAGTCAACCGCTGCCACAGTGTGGTTCAATGCATGATTTTTGTTCAGGCAAGCAAACTGCAAATTCAAGTGTACATTTAAATTATTGGCCGAGGCCAAAGGCAATTATGGCGACGAGCAACGACTTATGGCTTATAGGACCTAGGACAGTTCCAATGATGTAATGATGATAGTTTCTATGTCTATTAATTACCATAGAGTACAAAATAAATAAACCGCTTCTTCCTCAGGGAACGACGTCGATACTAGGAACGAGGCACAAAGAAACAGCAAAAACACCATTGGGGAGAAACGACTAGTTTCTATCAGCATTCATGCGGATCGAGTGCGCCGTCGCCGCTGACTGCTTCTACGCTCTCCTCCCGTGAGTGCACGCTTGGCTGAGTGGCTCACACCGCCGCGGCCGCCCGGGCTGGCACCTCACTGGCGTGGAAACAGCTGCGACAGGCATGGAGTGCGAGCTTCTTCGATCTCCTCTGATACTCCAAACCAGCGAGAGCTCTGTAGCAGAATTGAAAGCTCTCAAGATGGAGGACGGGGTGGTGTGATATGCATTGCCTAGTTTCTGAATTTGGAGGTTGGATTCCGGAGAGGAAGAAAGATGATTTTTTGGGAAGCAACGCGAGGAGAGACCAGCAGTTCGTTCATTCTGGCAAGGAGTCGAGGACGGTGCCACACCAAGTTGTCGGTTTTTATTTGATATGTGCACATACGATCCGGAGATGAGAGAGAGATCAACATGGCAACAATTGGCCAATATTTATGTGAGCACGCTAGAAACAAATCTTGCACTGAAATAGATAGTTTCTTTGACACAAAGTCCAATACTATATAAACTACTTAGTTTCTATCACTAGAACTGCCCTAACTAACAAAGAATACATTTCTATACATTATAACCGGCCAGTAATGGGTATTTTCTCTTCTCTTCTATTCTAGGTGGTATTTTTTCTTTTTATATTTGTACAATGTTTGTATTTTAAGTTGTATCATATAACTCATTCCTTAATTAATTTCTAGAACAAAATTAAAGTTGTGAGTTACATGACAACAACTCATATAATGGTATAATAGTTGTCTCATAGTCCTAAATCTTAACATATGTGGTGGTTGTTTCGCCTATTTATCTCTCTCCTGTCTCTTTCCTCCACATGAACAAAAATTCTACGTGGCATTGCATGAGATAGAGTATGAGACTAGTAGATCATTGACATGTAGCAATGTACTTGCCCTTAAGGCTCCATGCTTATAGTGCTGAGAACAACCCTCAATGTGGTAATTACAGATGTGATTGCTTATCTAGGAAGGTGATCACAATTCTATTTACATGGAAGCAAACAATCTCAAACTAATCAGTGTGATACTTCCTATGCTAGACAAGCAATTACAGGTTTATAGTTTGTCATTAAAATACAGATGATTCTAATATCCTTCCTCTTGTGTTGAAATTCTCCCAATTGTTGCCGAACCCCGAGCGCTTTGTTGAATCCATTTGCTACTTGATCCCCTATAGCAACATATCAAACACCTAACAATTATTGTTGAGACACCCTTTTTCTGTCAAAGTGATAGTCTATTTTAATGTGTTTAGTCCTGATATGAAAATAGGGTTAGATGATAAATATTAAATAGTTAGCACCAATATTGTCACACCATGATCTACCAGTCTAAGGACTTTGAACACCAAGTTCCTCTAATAGGGATTGTATCCAAATTATCTTTATTGTTGTGTTGGCCACAGACTTGTGTTCAGCCTCAATAATAGATCTTGATACAGTGCCATATTGGGTTGCTTTTTAGTACTCTATGACACAAGGTTTGAACTATGGAAAACCACAAATCCTCCAATAGATCGCTTACCATTAGGGCATCCGCCCAATTTGCATCAAAGAAGGCTGAGACAAGTGTGGAGGCACACTTTGTATTCCTTGTACCAACAATGGTTGTGGCACTTCCACACTTACATATCTCAAAATTCTTTTTACCACTATCCAATGTTGAGTAGTAGGAGCACATAGGATTAACAATGTTGGAGTGGAAAATGTCTCTCCTAGGAAGGTCAAATACTATAAACCTCCTACTGTGCTTCTATACTGAGTAGTATCCTTAGGTCCCAATGGTTCACCAACACATGTTGTTAATTTTTCTAAAGTGGACTACACTAGCTCCTAGAGCTTCCTTAGAGAGTGATCATCTTGATCTTGAGTGATGCTTTCCCATGGTGCAAACACCACTATTTATAGTTTGTAGGAGCATGGAGGGGGTACTTGTAGGAGAAGGAGGGAGATCGGTGGAGCCTCCTGGTGGGGTCAGGCACCCCAAGGGTTGGCCGACCTATAGGATCCATCGTCTCACCATCCTATGGTGCTAGATCATCCTCCATGGCGGTTGACGCTTGCAAAATATTGATTGGTGGTTGTGGAAGTTGTCCATACACCAATGGTGGCCCAACCAATCTTTATGAAGCTCTCTACCAACCCTTGGATGCAACTGACATTAATCCAACATATAGGATTGCTCCAAATTGTGTTTTCTCAGTGTGGAGTGATGTGGTAGGGTGCAAAGGTGGTGTTAGGTGACCCCTTGGTGGGGTCCGTCGAGACCCCACCAAGTGGCCCCTAGACTCTCTATCACGTCTATTTGCTTCTCCAACTTGAGTTTGATGAATTTGACCAAATTTTGCTGCATCCCAATATTTTCCATGTACAAGTGGAACTAGGCCATTTGAAAACATTATTACTACTTATGATGTTGATTTACCCTTCACGTTGGCGAAACATTTGATGATCAACAATGATGTTGAGTGACCATCAACATTGATTTTAGTGGTTTAATGAAAGCATAACCATTTGGACTAACAACTTTTACTTGTATACAAGGTACATTAGCTCTTAGGACACAAAGCTGGACTTGAGTTTGGTTGGAGAAGATCGAGCAATCAACACATCAAAGAAACATCAAATATAAGCATTGAAGACCCTAGAAGACAAGCAAGAAGTTCAAGATGTCAAGGAAGAAAAGCCTAGAGAAAAGAACGTTAAGAAGTGGACTTAGAGGAGCATCGAATAAAGCACTAGAGTGCTCAAAGAGTAGCATTGGAGATATCCGGTGAGGCTATAGGTGCAGAGGAGAAGTAGAGAGCATCAAAGTGGTCTAGTGATGCACTAGAGAAAGCAGCGATGATTAATTGTCTAGTCTAGCAATGAAAAGAGCCTTGGACAATGCACTAGATTTGTCTAGTGGTGCACTATAGGAACCACCATAGAAAGAGGCTTCCTACTATCGTCAATGGTGGAATTAAAACTATTGGTCTAGCCAAGACTACACCCCTCTATCTAAGTTCTCTAGCACCTTAAAAAGATCCTTAAACAAGCAAGCAAGGTGCTACCTTAGCAAGAGCTCACCTAACCAATTCTAGGAGCAAGGTCACACAAACCTATGCCACTAGTACTTTGCAAACCGGGGAGCTCCTACACAACTAGTAAGCAAAAGCACAAAGCTCCTAAGGTCATTAGCAATGCTCAATAACAAGGCAACCAATGCCAAATTAGAGAGCGCAAAAATACTTAGCTACACAAACTAAGCAATGTGACTAACAAGGTTACACAAACCAAATTAGTCACGCAAGGGAACTACTTCTAGCTACACAAGCAAGAAGGTAACTAGCAAGCTACACAAGCTAACTAATTACAAGAGCAACTACACAAGCACAAGTATATGAATGTAAGCACAAGCTTGTGTTAGGGACTTGCAAACCAACGGGAAGAACAATGTTGACACGATGATTTTCTCTCGAGGTTCACTTGGTTGCCACCAAGCTACGTCCCCGTTGAGACAAGCTCCAAGGTTGCCACCGGTCCTCTTGCTAGTGGTGACTCGCAAGTCATACTCTCCCACGTGAAGTGCTTACCACAAGCTCTAGCACTTGACCCGACCAGACCACTTGTCGCTCTTCACGTCTCGCTCAACTAGAGTTGCTCTTCGCGATCCCCGCGGGGTGAGCACCGTACCCCTCACAATCTCTTCTCCGGAGCACCGCATAATCTCCTTGCGTGCTTCGATGGAGTCACAAGCCACCAAGCCGTCTAGGAGGTGGCAACCTCCAAGAGTAACAAGCACCACCGGCTTGCAACACGAACAACTAGTGCCACTCGATGCAATCTCTCAATGCAACGCACTAGAATCACTCACTCGCTATTGATTCACACTCTTGCAAGCACAAGTGAGTTAGAGGCTTTCCTAGCACTCCCTAAGCATGGACACTAAGTCCCAAGGGTGCTCAGCCCCAGCCAAGGCCGACCACCACCTCTATTTATAGCCCCAAAGGATAAACTAGTTGTTGCCCCTTCACTGGACAAAACACGTGGGCACCGGACGCTCATAGGGAGCCACCGGACGCTCAACCCCCAGCATCCGGTGCTCAGGCATCAGCCACGTGTCACTAGCCGTTTGAACTCGATCGTTGCCGCCAACGGCTACTACGCACGCGCGCTTGCACAGCACCACCGGACGCTCTACTGTGTCGCACCGGATGCGTCCGGTGCACACCGGACCCGTGCACAGAGAGCTCCGCGAACTCACAGGGTCACCGGACGCGAGCCACCGGATGCACCCTGAGCGTCCGGTGCTCATCGGACTCATGCGCAGAGAGGGTCGCCAAAACGCCCGCACACCGGACGCTGAGCACCGGACTCACTCCGGTGTGTCCGGTGCACTCTGCACATCTGCGCCACAGACTGACACCACACCGGACGCTCTGGACCAGCGTCCGGTGCTACCAACACCAGCGTCCGGTGAGTGTTTCTCCCGCAACTTCTCCAAAATTTCCACCGGCGCAATAGAAAATATACACTTAATTTTCTCAAAAGCACCGAACCCACACCACTCTCAACCCTAGGAACTCCACCTCCTTTGTAAAGTGTGCCAACACCACAATGTGTAAACCAACATGTGCATGTGTGTTAGCATTTTCACAATCATTTTCCCAAAGGAGTTAGCCTCTCAAACTTGCCACGCCACTCGATCCTAACACGTATGCAAAGTTAGATCGCTCAAGTGGCACTAGATGACCGATATGCAAACAAGTTTGCCCCTCTTGATAGTACGGCCATCTATCCTAAATCCGGTCATAAACTTCTCTACACACCTATGACCGGTGAAATGGAAATGCCCTAGGTTACACCTTTGCCTTGCGCTTTCCATTCCATCTCCTCCAATGTTGATGCAACACATGCACCAACCAATCACCAAATGATCCACTTCATATCATCACATGACCGTATTGGTTCATCGATCTTGACCTCACTTGCTCTTCACCGTTGCCTCGGTCCATCGGCGCCAAGTCTTGCTCAAGCTTCACCGTCACACGTGGTCCCTCGCTTCAAAGCCTCCGACTTGACCTTCACTCTTGCAACCGGTCCATCGAGCCAAACCTCATCTTGATCTTCTCCACCTTGGTCACATGACTCCATGTCATGTCTCATGTGCAATGAGCTCCTCCATCATCACATCATCACCTGTGGACTAATCTCCTGTGTATCTCACATAAACACTATTAGTCCACCTAAGTTGTCACTCAATTACCAAAATCAAACAAGGACCTTTCAATAGGTTTCAACATGATGCCCTTTTGGGCTCACGGTATGAAAAATCTACAAATCAACATGTGTGATACTTCCTATGCTAGACAAGAAATCACAAGATTATCATATGTTAATAAAATACAGAATCTAACAATCCAAACATACTAGATTTTGGGTTGCTAGATTATCATAATCCAATCAACAAATTGATCCTATCCAAACCTACTAATAGGAGATTATAGGTGCTCAAAAGGCCTAATCTTGTAGTTCAGCACCTATAGTATATCCAAGGATCCATACAACTTAGATTATTATAATCCATAATCTAGGTTATTATAATCTTATTCATAGTCCAGATTCTAATAATCTAAAAGTGATCCAAAAAGGTCCTTATTATAGTGCAAGTCAGATACCACCGATATTATGTTCCATGGTCAAAATAACATGTTTAATTATCAATACTATTTTGTGACATTTCATAAGGGCAGCTACATCTCACTGTCAGCGAACACTAGGATGAAAACGATTGCAAACACATTGTCTGCTGACTCTTATTTTCGAAAATAAGTCTAGAACTAGACAATATGATCACCTATGCCAAGTCCATTGGAAAGAATCTAACCAATTAATAAACTAAACCTGAATCACTCTTTTTTTCCTCTCAAAAGTACATACAAACAGATCGGCCCTAGTTGTCAAATGTTATTATGTTCAATGATGGCCTACATATAGCAAAGCAACCAAAGTCAGCTTGTTTGCACACCAATAACGCATCGACAACAGCAGTATTAAGTTATATTGTCAACTCCACATGCATAAAACTGGATCCTTATCATTGGGAAACTAGGTGATCTCACGTAACGTACATATATATGTATATCCACTGACAGCTATAGCAAGTTAACAAGCTAAATATTTTCAAATCACACTGTGATTAGCATATAGGGCATCAGTAACATGGATTGCACACTGATGGTTATTTAGATTAGTAACACTCATATATATAATTACATGCACTGTCCGGCTACGATTCTTTGTTCAGCAAAACAAAGGAAAAATTGCTGGACACACATATAACAATATTGGAAAAGGAAATTTTTCTTTTGAGAGAAAAGGTGACAAATTTTCAGGATAAAGAGTGCCGTATTCTTCATATTTTTTCTTTAACATTAGCATATTTTATTTCCAACGGTCTTGTGTTTGGCTTCAGACATACTCCCTCTGCATAGGATTTAGAAGTCATTTTAGATAAGATTTAAATCAAACATTGAGAATATAAATCATCAATAACTTTCAAATTGTTGAGTTTGCAAATGTGAAAATTATATGAATAGCTCTTGAAAAATACTTTCATAAATAAATATATATATATATATATCATTTTTTCTAAATATTTTTATAAAAATAAGAGGTCAAATCTTTATTTTGGAGACCGTGTCGAGTAGACGACATCTAAATCTTATTCGGAGTATGTTAACTTACCCATAAAAAGACAGACGTATAGGATATCTATTTTAGCTATTTCTGTCATATCTCATCCATCCATCATGTTGTCTCTTTTCTAATGGAAATCATACATTCACTCTACAGTCTACACTCCCGGTCTCTGGAGCACTCCTCAATCTAAACACTGTTCCATGTTTTTTTTTTAAAAAAAAGAAAAACACTGTTCCATTTGTGACACACACAGGATCTTGGTATTTTCCTTCAACTCCATGGACTTCACTATCATTGTCATCACTAGCCAACAAGGCAAATACACCTTCGTTACAAAACTTTTTGTGGAGTAATGACGGTTGTTTATGCGAATTAATGAAGAGTAGGTCGTCATTCCTCGATCGGCGGATGTACAGATAATAATTCCTCATATTTCAAACAGCAACAGGAAGTATGAAATTAGAGTTAAGAAAATATATAGGTACGGATCCAGTAATAAACTCTTCAGTTAGCTACTTGTCGATTGCTAGTGGGATTGGGCAGTCGCCCAACCAACCCGTATTACGCATATTATATTGGTGGCTCATCCGTCTGCATGCTCGTACAAAGATTCGCACTTCTAACTTGAAAAAAATCGCTCTATTTGAGAATATTGTCACGACAAATAAACTCTATACTAACCCAAATTATTGCAGTAATGATCCCCACAAGCATCTTGACAAACAATGTATTGATTGTTGCCTATTAATTAACGATATTCAAACACTTGATCGCGATCACGCTGTTAATGACGACATGCATGTTGCATATATAGTTGCGTCGCAGTTGGTCCATTCGAAGTTTCTTTCAACACTAGACACAAGCATCATATCAGCGCCCGTCATTTGTGAAAGCGGAAACATTCTTCACCACCACTTGTGGTGAAAAATTAGAATGGTCTGCTAAAGCTTTTCATACCAGAGATTATATTATTAGCCAACGCAGAGCCGGCCTTTAGTTACCAATAGTCGCTGCAGAATGTCTTCCAAGACTATTTCCACGAGAATTGCAGTGAGAAAATAAGGTCCAGCGCATAAAGTTCCTGCGGCGTACCGCCCCGTTCCGTCGTGTTTTGTCCGCTGTGGAGAAGATGCCACTGAAATGTCGCAAAGCTTTGTGCATAGTGGATCAGCCGGCGGCCATTAGCGACTTTGGCTGCATAGTATACCATACCATGCACTAGTGTGGCTACCTAGCTTTCTTGTCACGTATACCAAGTCTGATGGTTCAGATATCACAGCTATCCGTGCATGTATATTCCACGGAATCGTGGGTTCACACATCCCAACCGTACTCCTTCGCTGGTACGGACTGAATACACACAAGTACAGTAATTTTAAAAGGCGTGGTTAGTTTTGTAGTCTTTTCATTAAAATAATGTTATTTTGAGAATAAAATTGCTTTACTCTCTTTTAGGTCTAAAATTATTTGTTTTGGATTTTCGGAACAAGTTTTAGGTGATTTTTTGTTTAATTCATTTTGGCTACGTGTTGTTGGAGCAATTTTGCTAAAGAAAAAGTCGCTAGGAAATTTGTGAGAATGTCTACGTACGGCCATCTCAATCAAATTGTCTCACACAAAGCTTACATCTTCAATTTGAGTTTTGCCTTAATATAATTCACCTTCTTGTGTCTTGGTCAAATCCATGAAATTGAAGGTAAAATTTTGCTTTTTTTATTTTTGGACAAGGTCTTTTGGGCAAATTAACATCGCCACAGGTTGGAGAAGTATAACTACAATGTGATTTGAACATCCTTTCACTGGATTTCAAGATTTGGCCTGGATTAAAGTCTTGATCTTTGTTACTAGATGAAATTAAAGGACAGAAGGGGGTTTGTGTGAATGCACATGTAGTGAAATATTTAAATACCTCTTTTTTTACTATCAATATGTTAAGCCTTTAAAGCCATAACCCACATGCTTGGGAATTGGCCAATGGGCATAGGTCAAAATTAACTAATTTTAATCATTATGGGGAGCCAAATACATTATTTTAGCAATTTGGTGTATGCCTAATGATCTTGTTTTTTAGACAAAAAAAAATTTACTTTTCTTTATGCATGCGATCTTCAAAGGAACATATTGATGTGTTATTGGCATTGCTGAAGCTCAAAAAATGCAAGAGAGACCATCTGTTTGATGAGCAAAGCTTTAAAAGTCATTCCTTTAAACATTTTTACAGAAAAATGGATGCAAAACAACAATATATTTTGTTTATGATTTTTCTTTTCTTTTGTGTTCTCACTTTGCTTAGAGTGCAATGAGCCGATGAGCAGAAAACTCTAGTAAGAAATTGACCTTTTTTTTAATAACCAGTAAGAACTTGACTGCGGAACTTGACCTTGTGCGGTCGTAGAAGCTGAAACTACTTTTTTCTACCAAAAAAATATGATTAATTGCAAGTCCTATTTAGAGCAACTTCTACCGTTGCTTTTCAAATATTGGAGGTGCAAAAGTTAACTAGCTATGTGAAACATACTTGTTACTTTAGATATCCATACATATTATACTAAGGACATCTTACAGAAGACTTTATCACTTTAACCTAGCTATATGCGCAGAACATAGGTTATCGGGCTAACGTATTAACAGTTAGCTAGGTGATCGCCCAAAAAAAAACAGTTAGCTAGGGATGTTAACTAACCGTAAGAAAAGGAAGCTACACATTCGCCCATGTTGACTTGAATTTGATTATTACAAAATTGAAAGTTAAGTTGTCGATCGATGACAGTGACTGCAAATTTACAGCACTAAGGTGACAGATTTGTCACGGTATACGGATCATCATCTGCAGCTAGGTTCGTCGATCGTCTTGTTTGAAGAAAGTGATAGTGATCTTGTCCGGTATTCTCACTATACATAAATTAAAAGGCAGAGCAGCTTGGACGAATTGTCACGCTCACATGGCCGGAACATGTACGTCGGCTGCACTATGCATGTAGAGCTAGTTGTCTCTGAGTGCCCTTGGGTGTTTTTATTTTCCTTTTCTCTTCTCCAAAAGCAGCTTTTCTTAGAAGCAGCATGGTCGAACCGTTTTGGCCGTTGAGTGGTTTTTGCTTGACCGGGACGGATTCAGTAACTTATATAATTTTATTGTCATTGAGTATTAAAATTACAATGCATTTGCTAAATTATTGGTATGTGAGTTCTTATGAAAACATTACTTTTTATGTGAGTTCTTAAGAAAACATCACATATTTACATGTTCTGCAAAGTAACAGGCATAATATGTTTAGGTCTTGTTTGGCACGGCTCTATATCTATGGAGGCAGCTTCTGCACAGGAGTTCGAGAAGTGCTATCAAACATTTTAGGATGAGCCATTTTCTACTGAACAATAGCAGAATTGGAGGAGCATTTGAGGAAGAGTCCTGCCAAATAAACTTTTACTTGGAGTTATTTTTCATATATTACCATTAAGTGGCAGAAGAGGGTACTTTAGAAATATTTGTGGTATTTTATAATAGCAAGTTAGTGGTACTTTTTTTATGGTGTATTTTTTTTATAATAGCAAACATCGGTAGTCATATTTGGAAATAATTATCTATTTTGTTATTTTTAGTAATAATAGGAGTGGGTAATTTAGATGGAATTTTAGGTGGCGTACAATCTAGATGTATATTAAGAAAGTTACTTTATTAAAAAAAACTCGGTCCATAGGTAAAACCTCCACAGAGCTAGATTTTTTACAAAGGGTTAGAAAAGGCCACGAACCCTCTTTTTTATCTATAGCACGTATCACGAGGATTAGCCTTGGAGGTGATTTAATTCTCAGCACATTGAAATAAAAACAAAATGTGCCAAGATGGAGTTGATGATTGGAGCCTCACCAGCAGCCTACGCATCAGCATCACAACAAGCGGCTGGATGGAGCTTCACACCAATTTTCAGAACCAGCTCACGAAACCCCCGCGAGTGAGAGAAGCTAGCAGTGAGAACACCCTGCAGCCCCGGGCACTTTCCTGGATACCCACAACACACCATCCAGCCGGCACAAAAGAGGCTCACATTGACCTGCTGGTTTGTGCTGGAAATTAAACGAGAGAGGACAAGACGACTGGCAGATAGGCGACACCGGAAAGGCAGGATCATTGCCACCTTTTTTCCCAGAAAAGAATGTGACACCGGAATGATCCGTCGCGTTTAAAATTTTCATCACTCAAAAGCGATCATCAAAGTGGTGGACGACTTGGGTTGGGTAAAGCGATGCTGGGAGCCTGCTGCTGCTGGGATGGTGGCGCTTCTGAGCCTTTTCCCCTTGTCTTCGCCTGCGCTAGCGTCTGGGTTCAGGAATCCCCATGGCGCTTTGAAACTGTGATTGGCCATCAGCATGGTGTCATGCGTAATCTTGTCAATAATGGCAGCAGAAAAGTATTGTCATCGTGCTGTGTTAGGATAGGCTCGGATCATTAATCTATCTTTTTACTTTTTTTTTCTAGTCGTTGTGAACTCTTAAAACTGAAGGTACTACTAGCTAGCTAGCCTCCTGCCTGAACCATGTAGAGACTACAACACCCTGCTGACCTTTTGCCTCATGTCATGGATGAGTCCATTTCATATTGTCGTGTCATGACCTCTCTTGTTAGCTAGGATCTTACTGGCCCGAGTAGAAGATGGACAATGGGAATTCAAAAGATTAGCGAAGATCCATAGCAAAGTCAAAAGCCCTTGTTTCTAATTAATTTCTTTTTTACCGGTCGAACGATTTGACCTGAGGATGGGTACTGTCCTTGCAAAAGCTTAATTGTTGTATATAGTATATACATAAGGGGTGAAATTGACTGTATTCTCTCTGTAGAAATGATCAAATGACAGATAATATACACTCTCTGACAAGTGGGCGGCTATATTTGTAGCAGCTGGCTGTTACAGTTTCCATTAAACATGCAGAATAATAGATGAAATGAAAGCGACCAAGTGAACAACTTGAGGCTTTGTTTTACTGCAAGGCAATAACTCAGCAACATGATATTTCTGTACTTCAGTTCAGTGTTAGATATCCAAGTTATCCACTTGACCTAGGATATCCAATTTCTGTCGATCTATAGAAGTAACCTGTGACTTATTTTTATTTATTTATCTCACGAATCTCATCATGAAAATCACTTAGGTGGTTAACAATGATGGTTCACTCATTTGGATGTGACAGACGAGGTTAACCTAACTGAACTTGGCGAAGATCCTTTTGTCCTGTTTGCGAAATCAACTTGACCTACGTAACTACTGAAAGTCTGAAACAGTTAACCAATGAATCAGGTAAATTCTAAAGGATATTCGAAGGGGGCAAGTTTTCGACTGCGCCGATTCAATGATTATCACTTTCATACTAGAGATCAGTTACTGTCTGGATTGTTAAACCATATCATTGCGCCGGCCATGATTTTGTTAATCCTTCTAAATCGTCAGCAGAAAATGGTTGTGAACTTGGGATGAAGTCAACACTTCATCTTCTTGTTATTTTGTCAATTTATATATATGCAAGTGAAAACACTGAGATAGACCTTAGAAACTTGTGAATATAAATATCTATGTCGATGACCATGCAAATAGAAATTGGAGAGTGACCAGACTGTGCAAGATTTTTAAATCCCTCATGGTGGGTTGGTGGCCTAAATATGATACTAGGGCTAGTCCCTTTCAGAAATCCAAAGCTGCATTGAAAAGATGAAGTGCGTCAAGCTTTTATTTATTTTTTGAGAAAAAAAAAACGTAGGGAGAAATTTGTTTCACGTTGAGGAATTCACAAATCGAAGTCAATCGTGGAGCATGGTACATCAGTACGGTTGATGATATATATATAGCATGAGGCGACCTTTTCGTGCCTGTGTAAGATTTCTAGTGTTGTGCTAGAGACAAAAGCAAGGACAATTAATCAGTGTGGTCATGTGAAAGTACATACTAATCAGTTTGTCAATGATGGAGGAACAAGGGACCTAGAGAATTGTCCATAGAGATGTTCTCCTAGGGCCAGGGCTAATTTGACAATTGCTCGCAAAATACTCCGTTTGAATGTATGTAGAAAAATAGATTTCGTTTGAAACATTCATGGTGTTTGCCCAATCATCTTTGGGCCCCGTAGGGTTACAAATGATTGACAGTTTGTATAAAAAGTGCATGGGCTAAACTACTTGTGTTCCAGCAGTTTCGGTACTGGATTAGATAAACTAGACCTATCCAACCTCCGGATTATCTCAGTGGCAATGGTAATTGAAAAATACTAATCATATTAGCAGTACTCTAAAAATAATACATCCCTAATAGCAATGGGGATACACTTTGGAGATTATGGCAAGTCCACCGTTACATCGAACTGATCGGGCAAGAATGCCAGCATCCCCATTCATTCATTCCACATGATTCCTGTATAATTTCTAGTTCCACTTGGACACTTCGTACAAGTTGGCCTAATCCAATCTACTCCTCTCTTGTCGAAGGAGCCATTCCTGCTGAAGGGCTGTCTGCAAAGTACTCCGGGTGTTTCAAGTTCACACCGTGCTGCAGAGAGAAGTCCCATGTCAGTATATCAGGCCATCAGGGTATAAGATCACACTCATGGAGCAAAAGCTAAGGTCTTGTTTGGATGTTGTCGTATTCACTTCAATCCATATGTGTTGGTGTGGATTGGAGTGGAATTTAGTTCAAATTCCACTCCAATCCACCTCAATACATGTGGATTGATGTGAATCCGACTACATCCAAACAAGACCTAATGTGGTGGAAAGTAGTCCAGTGACCATGGCCAATAGTTACTATGAAACGAACGGAATATGACTTAACCGAAGTTCCTAAGCCTAAACAGGATTAAGATTTTATGAATTAGGATTACATTTATCAGTTACTCCATTCTTCCAACAATGATGCCATGAGATGTTATTAAGTAGTATTAAGGAATCTGGAATACTGGAACTTCAAATTAGAGGTACTACAGAAGCACACGTTAAAGAAAACAGGATTTTACCAAATCTAATTTCTAAAAGGATCTGGATGGTTGTTAGGAACCCACTCGCTAGAACAAGAGCACTGATCTCAGGTAACTGATACAGCAAGAGATAGAGTTCAGGGAAGTAGCAAGCAGGGGGGAATCGGAGAGAGGAAGAGAAGCAGGAGGCTCAATATAGGGAGTTGGGGAAGATTAACAGGGAAAGAGGATGAGTTGGCTTCGGCAATGTTCGATGGTTCACACTGCTGCTGGCTCCCTTCCTTTGTGCTGCTTGCCTCTGTCATCTTGGGCCTGTATGTTGTCCTGGGCCTGCGTGGGTTGCATCGTCGGCCCACTATTGGCCAATCCCTAACAATGATGGACGCTGAAGAATCTCTCTATCAATATTATGAACTTTGTATTTTTTTGGTATAAAGCACAAAAAACAATGCCTTTTTTTGGAATATAAGAAAGAAGAAAAACACCATCATCGTGCTTAATAGCACTGGTATGGTACTAAATATACATTGATTGATAACTAAAGGTCAACTGGAAAAGATAATTTGCTGTGGCTGAAGATATACCACAGTTTTCAACAGCCTTAAGAGTTGTGCTAATCGGACTGCAAGATTTTGGCAGGAAAGAGGAAATTCCACGTTCCTGCAGGGATTGTACTGTTCTTAGTGAAATTCCTAGGTTCTAGACTAGGTTCTAGATTCCGGAAGTGCTTAGTTCCATGCATACAATGGTCGTCTTGTCGATGGTTAAACCATTAAACCTATAAAGGGTGTCGTCACTAAGAAGTTCAGAATATGCAATGTTCTATTGACAATTTGAAATTCGATTAGCTGCTCCATTCATTGTGAGACAATCTGCTACTCCCCCTCTCTCTTTGATTTTGCTGCAGCAGCAGGATTGGCACAGCTCTGTTGAGTACTGTTGAGGTATGGGCAATAGGCCATGACTTCTTGTACTAGTTAGTACACTAGATAGTAGTGGCATACATCAGTCATACTTGGTAGTTGAGGTTCATCTCATCTCATCCATGTAGTAGGTCAGGTGTACTAGTGTACCATGTAAAGGTGCTAAATTGTGTATATATGCACTAGGCAATGCAATGGAAAAGGCAGTTCAGAATTGCCACATTCAGAGTTTCAGAGCTGGTGCTTGTGCTGTGTGTGTGCTCTGTCCCCAACTCCTTTCTTCTACCTCTAGCCGTGGTGTGTGTGTTGGTGAGCTAGCTGCTCACCTGTGCAGGGAGATTGAGGGCCAACATTCATTTACTGATTGCAATAGCCACTATTACACATTTAATTTAAATGGGAGGTAAATTGTGACTTCAGATTTTAGCATCCAGATCCCACTTTTCTTTCTTACAATGATAGTAAGGTTGACAGTTATGGTCTAATCAGTACAGGCAAAGAAAACCACACTAGTATGATCTCCATATGGCCTTGTATATTTAGGTCCATGCACAATATTAATAACAGAAGATTGTGTGTACCTCACTCTTGCAAAAGATAGAGGTCATATTGTTATGGGTGTTGGGCCCAGGACGCCCAGCCTGGGTTGGTGTGAACAGTACCTGCAGTGCTGTAGCGTGGCCTATAGCGCCCTTGCTAAGGAAGGAATAAGGATTAGGAAAGGGATTAGATTAGATCAATTACAGGGATTTGATCAAATAGAGGTAAAAATAGATTTGGGTCAATTAGAGATAGGTTTGGGTATGATTTGATTGGGCCTTCCTTAGGTGGCCAGGAGTCCTCTATAAAGGGAGGTGATGTACCAAGGAGCAAAAAACAATGAAGAACAAACAATCCAATTCCCCCAAATACTCTAGTCTCCCTCCACGCCGATTTTGCCCGGCTATCTTCCTGGCAATGGTTATCCCCCAGTGATCTAAGGATCATAACACATATGGGCACTGGCACACTGCCGCTGGGTTGCTGGAATTGATCGCATCTAGTCTGAAGGAACTCAATCATCATTAAGATCTCCAACTGTGCAGCACATGATATTTGCTTAAATATCTATCCTGTATCGTTAAGTTTTTGTTCGTGTGCTCTGTTCTTAACTGCCGCTAACAGTTGGTTTTCCTTATGAATTTTTGGAAATTTGTGAGGAGCAAGAGCATATCAAACTGGCTACATAACTGTTTAAGTTTAAGAAAACATTGGGGAGATTCAATTTCCAGTCCTGACAAAACAGTTTGCTTTAGTGTCTAAACCAAATAATGCGCTTCTGACTAATTTTTCTCTCAAGAATACAGATCTGCCCAACTATTGGAATACAGAAGATAGTAAATGGTAAGCTGCTGCCAACAAAAAAATAAAAGTGCAAACTGCAGAATTAAATGGAAACATGGTTACCTCACGCAAAGCTTTAGAAAGATCATCCATGGTTAATACAAGACGTCTATCCTGAAAATAACATTTTTAAAATAAAAATGTGATAAGTAAGCAGTAAGGATACTAAACAAGATTTAACGCTACGAACATGAAAAGTTCAACTAGTGAGTAAATACACCTTAGGCTGCTTGCTCTTATTGTCTTTGATAGGTGCAGCTACCCTGGCCTTGCAGTGCCTAGTTCAAGGGAAAGAATAATGTCAGATCAGAGGGGGGGGGGGGGGAGAGATCATCAGTTTGCCACCTCTTCTAGTCATCTAGCGGTTCCTACAGTTCAGTTGCCATATGCTGCCTAGGTTAATTGTAATTGCCAGATTGCTGCCAGCAGAATGGCCATTTCAAGTCGTGTCAAACTAGGAGCCTCTCCACTAGGCGCTAGCCTGCTGCCACTACAACTGCAAATTGCAGCTTTAAGGCACATGATGTAATACATGAGCCTATCATGATGATTGATCAGGCATCCTTTAATTAATTAGGAATGTTTTTTAGTTGGTAACTCATGATGATGATACCAAATAAATCATAAGTGACCTGTTTTCTAATTTCAGTATGCTTTAGTTATTCATCACTTCATTAGCCAGGCCACATAAAGAATGAGCACCATTGGTAATATAATTCCAGAATCTCAACAAAATTAGGCATTCACTTTGTAAATGTATCTTGTATGTTTTAAAAAACTTTGAAGAAGACAATTGCATGTTACACTGTTACCCCCCTTTGGATTTCCATTAAAGAAACCAAGCCACAGCTGGTATATAACATGTTTATAAAAGTAACTCGACTATGCAAAAATAGGGGGGCAATTATAATTATTTTTTAAATTTTGCACGTTGTATGATATAACACGAAACTCTAAGGAGTCACACTGAACTAAGTGTCATTATACACTATTTGTAACTTTAGAACTTGCCAACCTGCACCCTGCACGAGACAACTTAACATTAAAATGAGGATAGATCTCACAAATTAAGTATAGACACATCCATTATGTATCAGAACGTAATCCTTTTTTAAAAAAAAATCCTTTAATGATGCAGAGGAATCCATGGAACCCTTGGCTAGTATAGAAAATTCCAAGAGAGATCATACTATATATTTAGACAATGAAAAACAGGGCATATTCTTTTCTACCAAGAAATATCCAACGGACTAATCCATCACTGTGGTGGAACAGTAAGTTTGTGAGAGCAGCAGAAAGCAAACAATGTTTCAGCAAGTGGGAAGATTATTGAGTTACAACGAGCATAAATGCAAGTAAGTGATAACTAGGATCACAACATATTCTGAATGGAACAGTAGAAACATGAAATGTTGTAACAATAGGAAAACCTTCGTCATCATTCCGATATTATTAACATTGACTTGTGGATGCATGGTTCTTAAGGCAGTAAGGTGAGACCCACATCTGTCCCTCATGTTAGTGCTCCCTCCCTCGGTCTATGTATCACGGATACATGATACAGAATTACGGATATGCAGATGCGCCATTTTTTTTCCAAAAATCTCAATATGGGGATATGTTTTAATATTTTTTTTGAAAAGTAAATAATATGGCACATAAAATATATAATAAGATATATAATAGAGAATAAGAGGTAAATACAAGCTCTGATGGGCCACAATAACTATTAGCAGCCAGCCCACTAACTCATTAGAGCCCAATTCACCCACTCATAAAGCAAAACCCTCCATTCTCCCCTCAATCCCTAATCTACCGATTCCTCACTGGATGCTATTCCCATCAGTTTCCCGCTGTTACCATGTTGGAGCAACGACAAGCCTGGCTGCCCCAAAAGTACGCCTCCCTCTTTCTTCCCGGTATCAACGGCTCCAGTGCGCATACACATGGTCACCCCCATGTATCCATGGAGCATAGCTCCCTCTCCCTCTCTCTCCAGATGCACCACCACTGCCACTGCCTGAAACTTCTCCTTCCTCCCACTTCTTTTCCCTTTCCTCACTGATCTGCGCTCTCGAATCGACCACTGCTGCCGTCCCCTTAAAGATTAACTGTGGCACAGATGACTGGAGCAAGTTCTGTGCCAGCCTCCGGTGCTGGAGCCAGCAAGGATGGCAGCAGCTCGGGTTCTTGTCCTTGATGGCCCCCTACCCTCACATTCTTCTTCTCCCCTCCCTCCCTCTCTTTTGCTGATATTTGATCATGGCGACAGGGACGCCTAGATTTCGAGCAAGCCTTATCACCTAAGAGACACCTTAAAAAACCATGTGCGGATGAATAATTTCACAAGTACATCCAATTAAGGATTTTGATTGGAGCCTAATAAACTTGCTGAACCAAACAAAAACAATGGAATCACACAGAAGATTTGCATTCACATGGAAGAAAAGAACGATACTGTTTCATTCTTGAATATGTTATCATTGATATTAAGAAGGGAATCATTTTGCTTTGTAATAACGAGACTATGAATTTACTCACTGAAGAGAATCACTAGCAATGTCTGCTAGGAACTTCTGGGTGGCTACAGCAACCAGTCTCGTTCTGTAAAACACGAAATCAGATTATGTGTGCAAGAAATCAAGCAATTCGTGCTTTTAACTTTAATCCATGGCACTGATCAGATCTCAGCTTACTACTATCCATCAGGGAGAGAGATTGGAAGGAGGACGAGCACTCACAGGCGAAGGTCGGGACAGTGGAACCCGCTGCGGCCGAGGTAGTGCTCCACCAGCTCGTCGGGAATCTTCCGCACCAACGAACCAAGCATCAGGGCTAAACCACTGACAGAACACTGTAAAGAAGGTGAGAGGGAAGCAGCGGCACCATACCGTGGGGGTGTAGTCCATGAGGGATGAAAGGAACTCGGTGAGTGCGGCCTCGTCGTCATGCCGCCCGTCCCCACCTCCACCCACTCCCGGACCCATGCCCCCACCAGGGCCTCCTGCGCTGCCGCCGCTGTTGCTGCTCATCATCCTTGGACCTCACGTCCTGCCAGTGGCGGATCTAGAAACAGACCAAGGGGGGCTAAATAATTGAGGCCAAAAAATATTATTAGCTACACTAATAGTAGACTCAGGAAGGTCTCACTCAATATAGCTACACTAATTGAGGGCAAAAAATCTTACTAGCTACACTAATAGCAAAAAATCTTATCTTCTTATCTTCTATAACTCTTATAATCCTAAACCCCACTAACTATTTCTCTAAGCATGCAAGCTATCCACCTAAGCAATGCACACTACCACATTGAATTAAAATCCACTAAGTAAAACCTCAATAACTATTTTATCTCAACATGCAATACACTACCACATATATACAATTAAAATTCAATAGCACACATGACAATTATAGTGTCCACGCCAGCATAACAAATAAGTATAGTCTACATCATCATACTACACAATCCACTGATCCGCAATTCCCGCAGCAACCGCGGGGTATGCTTCTAGTTGCTATTATCCGTGATCTTTTTGCTCAAGCCGGCTCTCTTTAGTTCCGGCACTACTTTTTGACACATCTTTCTTAACATAATATTTTTCCACTCTACCCTTTTATACCCTAGAAATGAAAATGTTGCAAACTAAAATGCATTATTAGAAATCATACAAAAATAAGGCATCAGTATTCAGTAATCTGGGGGCTGGGGGGCTCTCACCGTGACCTGCAGCTGGAGCCTGGAGGCTGGAGCCGAGATGCTGAGGGATGGCCGGGTGGAGTGATGGCGGCGGGGGCAGGACGGCGGGGGCAGGGTCGCCGGGAGCCGGCCAGGCGCCAGCCGGGACGTGCGGATTGCGGCTGCGGGGGCGCGACCGGGGCCGGCTGGCGGGCGCCTGCGAGGCTGCGACGGACGACGGGAGCTGACGAGCTGCGCCGCAGGAGTTCGCGTTCACGAGACGGGAAGAGGCGAGGCGAGACGGGAGACGCGAGCGGCGACGGCGCAGACGCGGTCGCGCCTAAAGATGGCAATGGGTCGAAACCCGATGCATTTCTTGTATTAGGCTAAGGATATGGGTCCCTCAACTTCGCTATCTGGATTTGTTAATGGGGCAAAAGCTAGACCCCAGTGATTTTATGGGCATGGGTCTTGGTGCGTAGTACCCAAACCCGCAAACTTATGAGTTTTTTAAACCCGGTTCACCATATCATCACACAATATAATTAGTACATAAAGTACAAAATGCAAGAAAATAAACGAAATAGAGAACATGCATGCTCCATACTTTTTTTAGTAGAAGCTCCTTATGTGAAAGTTGCAAGTAGTTAGCGCGTCTTAGTGCATGCACCCGGTTCATCTGGACTCAAAGATATGATAGATGTTGGCACCGAGCATTAGCAGGTCATGGCCCAGTGCATGCTAGAGGTGAGTGTTATGTCACAACTCGTAAATTTCTACTGCGGAAGTGTAATAACACATAACATGAATCCCACCTTGCCAATTGATTCAACTTTAAGTATTTTGGTGCGCTATAGAGTAGACTTGCTCACTTGACTGGATGACCATCTTATGACATGTTGTGACGCGCACGGGCAACCCGTTAAATACCCGTGACCCGATGGGCATGAGTTTGGGCACAAAATCAAACCGGTGACGGATCATGGATTTTTTAGTTGGCATATTTTATATTAATGGGCATGGATTTGGGATGGCAAAACCCAGCGGGTTTATACCCGTTGCCATCACTGTGGGAGGCAAGCAGGCCGCCAGGCTAGAGTTGAGAGTTGGTGGGCTCAGGAAGAGCTATTGGGTTGGGCTGCAGTGGGCCTAGAGTTGAGAGTTGGTGGGCTCAGGAGGGGTATTTTTCCCCTAAATACGAACGAACTCCTAACATAATCTTTGTGAAGTTCATACATTTCAAATAGGTCTCAAAAGATGCGGTCCACAAAATCGCGGTGGGAGAAACCTGCTCTAGAATCTCCACGTACGAAGTCGAGCAAATTCTTTTCCATCAATCTACGCAAAAGTTGTGTAAGACTAGGTCAAAACAAAGCAAACCAACGGCAAAAACATTTCAGCAGACAACTAGACATAGGATTGATATGACCAACTAGCGGGGTTGAATAATTTCTAACAAACAAACACAAGGGCTAGCTAAATTAAATGCGGAAATGAACTAACGGTTCGGTGCCCTATCAAAATAATAAACTAGTGAGCAACTAATGTGCTGAGCCAGTGGACCTAAATAATTTTAGTTGGCAAGGTCAAGCAACTTAGGGCGTGTTTGGTTTCGTGATGGGATGAGCCAAGCCATGCCAGCATAGCTAGGCTCTCGGTAGCTAGGTCGTGCACATGCAAAGCTTATTGTTTGGTTGTCTGCTCGTGCATAGCCTAGTCGGAGCGAGCTATTGTTCGGTTAGCTGGCTCGAGCACATGCACACCTCTTGCCCTTTGACAACATGTTGTGCTTGCCCAATAGTCGACCAAATGCATAGTTAAATGGCCCTGCGGTTAGACCGCTAGGACCACTTTCATTAGCTTAGGTGCTAACTTTACAATCGATAAAGTGGACCACTGTCGACGAAAGCTAGTCGGCAGTCTACCTTGGGGTATATCCACGGTAGTAGTTTATCGGTAGACGGTGCGCAAGCTACGAACTTGATGGTGATGCAAGACACGGACAAGGTTTTTATCCAGGTTCGGCCGCCGTGTGGGCGTAATACCTACGTCCTGTGTCTGATTGTATTGCTGTGCATTGTGTTGAGTTGAGATGATATGTGTATGACTTGTCCTCTAGGGGACCTCTGTCCCTCCTTATATATCCTGAAGAGACAGAGTTACAAGCAAAGTATCCTATTTAGTACAATATCTTGTAGCCTTACGGGGCACGCCGACCAGCATCGTGCGTCGCACGTCTTCATCTTGTGGGCCGAGCCACCTCTGATGGTGCGGCCCATGAGGGTATAGGGGTTTATACCCCCACAGCTAGTCCCCGAGCACCATGTATTATGATTTAACACGCCGTCTTGAGCTTCTTCGATCAGTGAGGCTTGACGTCTTCAATAACCAGGAAAGTCACCCAAACAGTTACAACGGTATTTTAATCAACTCAAAAGACAGTTGATCAACATCGACATCGAAGAAGCAGGTTGTTCGAAGAATGCATGGTGCTCTTAATCAAAAAAGATTTTTTTTCTGGTGAAGTGTGCCCATTTTACTTTTCTGAAAAGTATAGACCTCAAAAAAGCAAGCATATTCACCATAAGGTGAAGTGTGCCCACTTAGTCCCCGAGCCTGGTAGTAGATGACGTAGGCACGTGGTGCCAGGGTCTAAAAACAAAATCATCTTAAAATTTTTGATACTAACATGCATCGCTAGATGCATCGTATCGATGTAGTCCCCGAGCTTGCTGGAAGACGAAGTATGAGACTTGTAGCAAGGTCTAAAAAATTAAAACTATCCAGTCCAATTCATATGTAACTGAGAAAAGCAGTCCGTAAGCTGTGGTCGGAGAGTGATCGAAGCAAGTCCTGAGCACAGCGCAGGGAGTGATTGATGAGTACGAGCATGATCGGTAGTCAGCACAGTCCCCGAGCACGGCATAGAGACTGATCGACCAGTCCCCGAGTATAGTTGGGAACGTAAACGTGCTCGGTGGTCGGCATAGTCCCCGAGCACGGCGTAGAGACTGGTAGACAAGTCCCCGAGCGTGGTTGGGAACGTAAACGTGCTCAGTGGTCGGCACAGTATTCGAGCACAGCGCAGAGACAAGTCGACAAGTCCCCGAGCGTGGTTGGGAACGTAAACGTGCTCGGTGGTCGGAGCAGTCCCCGAGCACAGTGTAGGGAATAGTCGACGAGTCCTCGAGCGTAGCTTGTGGACTGAGCCAAAAACCTGAAAAATAAATATAGAGAATAGGTAGTACATGATGTATAGATAAACTTAGGCCTGGGCAAATTACCCGATACCCATTACCCGTACCTGAATTACCCGGATCCGGACTCGAATTACCCGAACCCGAGGTACCTGATCCTAAATTCGGATAGCGATTTTGATTATCTGAAATTAGTTTGGGTAATTCGGCTAATATCTTCTGGTACCCGAACTACCCGAATTACCCAAATATTTGTCTATATCTTTATATTTATCATGTGTTGTTAGTTAAATATTAGAACTTATCAATTTATTAGAACATAATTCTCTTTGTTTGAACAAGTGATAGTAATATATTATTCTCTACAAAATGCTATTGAAATTCTATACAAATTGCTGCTAAAATTATATATAAATTGCTATTTAAAATTTGTATAGTGTGTTGTTTTTAAAAATTCGGATAAATCGGGAATACCCGAACCCGAACCCGAATTATCGGGTAACCGAAATTGCGGGTAGTGTTTTTTCGAAACTAATATCGAGTAACAATTTTCGTTACCCGAATTTTGAATTACCCGACGTGAAAAAATCGGGTAACCCGAATGCCCAGGTTTAGATAAACTTTAGATAAAAAATCGGCATTGAAATAAGTTTTAGATTTTTTTATTATAAAATTAGCACGAGTAGTTAATTCATCCTAGAGTTTGTACCAGCTCTGGTCGAGCCAACAATCAGCATGAGGTGCGGAACATAGGCACGCGTAGGATTGCCAGCCTCGCCAGAGAGCTACTGCCGACCACCCGGAACGCAGAGAACGAATCTCATGCACGTGTAGAGAGGAGTCGGAGACAGTGTCAGCTCTGGAAAACTCGTGTAGGAGAAAAAACTAGTCGACTAACCAAAAAATTATTTTAAAGAATAATAAAAAAATATTATGCTAAAAATAAATAAAATATTAGAAGTGTACTTATCTTTAGACGAAAGTCTAGTCGGTGACGACAAAATTATCTGGCCCTCGAGCTTTTCGACTTGTCATGACGGTGGTCGTTGTTATCGTAGCGCCGTTCTTCGTGGCGATTATTATTGCGACTGGTGGTCAGAGCAAGTAGGTCAAACAATTTGGTCGATAGCCCGAGCAGGTCGGTGTTGTCGATCTGCCTCCCTTTGTAGTAGGGAAGCGGGTGAGGCGTTGTCGGCGTGGTCGGAAACATTGCTACAGTAGTCGGAGTCGTAGCCAGCGTGGTTGGAGTCACGACCGACGTCGATGAAGAAGTGATTGGCGCAGATCGGATCTACGCCTCCACCGTGGTCGCGGCGGTGAAGCTGTTGAAGCTGACGGTGAACGTGAAGTCGCCCGCCATGGCCGCGAAGTCGGGGATGATGGCCATCTTGTTCCTCGGGAGAGCAGTACGCACACCCACTACCTGGCGCGCCACTGTCGACGAAAGCTAGTCGGCAGTCTACCTTGGGGTATACCCACGGTAGTAGTTTATCGGTAGACGGTGCGCAAGCTACGAACTTGATGGTGACGCAAGACACGGACAAGATTTTTATCCAGGTTCGGCCGCCGTGTGGGCGCAATACCTACGTCCTGCGTCTGATTGTATTGCTATGGATTGTGTTGAGTTGAGATGATCTGTGTATGACTTGTCCTCTAGGGGACCTATGCCCCTCCTTATATATCCTGAAAAGACAGAGTTAAAAGCAAAGTATCCTATTTGGTACAATATCTTGTAGCCTTACGGTGCACGCCGACCAGCATCGTGCGCCGCACTTCTTCATCTTGTGGACCGAGCCACCTCTGATGGTGCGGCCCATATTGGCCCATGAGGATATAGGAGTTTATATCCCCACAACCACCCTAGTGACCACGCACATACCGGCCAGGGTGGCTGTTAGACCGCTAGGGTCGGTCCAACAACCCAAAAGAAAGCCCAAATCACCTCTTTTTTCAAACCTTCTAAATTTGCTAGCTCCAAGTATTGTCCCATGAGGCAACCACCGTCTTAAGCATATGTGTTAGCATTTTTAAATTATTTCAAAAAGTTTTTCAAACTCATTTGATCTGCCACTTTTGTGTCTAATGTCAACAAAATTAGGACCTCACAGATGGCATCAGATAACCGATGCAAACATATTTAACCCCCCTTAATAATACAACTATCTATCATAAACCTAGTCATTTTAAACTTCACTACAAGACCTCATGGCCACTAAAATGAAACCCATGTGTTTCATATCTTTGCCTTGCACATTTCTAGTTTCTTTCAAGTAGTGCACACGAGGAAAGATTATCTGACATATTCACCATGCCACTTGATGTTATCATCAAATCCATAAATTATTCTACATAAGTGATGTGGATCACTCAAAGCATCACATAGCCTTCAATTCCATCGACCTTAGCTTTGCTTGCTCTTCTCCATTGGCTTGGTCCATTGGCGGCAAGATCCCTACTCGTAGTTCACCGTCTTGACGGTCCATCGTATCTCAAATCTTTAGCTTGCCCTTCATCATTACTTAGTCCATCGGTGCCAAGCTCTCTTCTCGCACATCACCACCTCGATGGTCCGCCGTGTCCCAAGGCTCTAGTATGCCTTTCATTCCTGGCCTTGATCCTTCACAGCCAAGCAAACAATCTCAATCATGTTGGTAGGCTTACTTTAATTCAATTGGTTTTTTCTTCAGATCTGATGTACTACAAGAGTAATGTGCTTTTCACGAAGAAAAATTTAGCAAAGATTACATCTAAATTAGGACCTTCTCGTGGCAAGGTGTGCAAAATGACTAGCAAAAGAAACCCATCAACTACGAATCTTGGATCTCCATTTGCAAGCCCAAGAAAGAGGTGGCCTTGGCATAAGAAATAAAGGTATTCTGATCAACACAGGCGCTTTGTCCATGAGCTAAATTAATTTGTTGCTAAAAAATTATAAAAGCAAAATATTATTCTTCAGCTTCTTTTTGGACTGCCCAATTTATTCCGCTGAATTCATTTTCAGGCTTCCATTATTAGCATCAAAAAGCATTTAAAGTAAAATATCTCTTATAAATGGAAACACATCAATTTGGAATCAACCTTGCTGCCCCTTTTGGAAGGAAATCCATGACCGGTTAAATCTTGAACAAATAACCTACCAAATTCCTAACATGGTTCATGTATTGTGGCAACCTCACACAAAAAATGGGATATGGAAAAAATTACAGTTCTTTTTCTCCAGGAAACCACGGATACCCTTTTGCATGTTGTAGTAACTAGCAAACTTGCCCGTGTGTTGCAAAAGGACTTAATATGTACAGGAATTGGACTTATGTCATTGCTAGATGCGAGTTGTGATGAGTTTGAATCACGTATGAGATATATGTAAGGTGTAATCTAATACAGATTAAAATCGGACTCGATATTCGTCATTGTTAGACGCGAATTGCTTTAACTCGTATGACTATGGATCATAAGTCTATGTTGGATATGGGTGCGATCCAATACAAATTAAAATCGACTTTGTACGCCTGAGTTGTCCTAACTTGTATGAGTATGTGTCATGAGTTTGGCTCACATATGAAGGTCTCCACTGCCCTAGTAGTTAGGAAGAGACAAAACAATAGATGGAAATAAATTTTACTTATTTTATCAGTTATTATATTATTATAATATATAATAATTATGTTAGAAAAGGATTCAAATTGAACTGATGGACAAAGAAGACTAAAAAATTTCGTTTTAAGAAGCCACCATGCAAAATGGATGCTTAGCACTTTAGCTTCAGGCTTGTTTAGTTCCAAGTTGTAAAGTGTCATATCGGGTATCACATGGAGATGTCGCGGTGGTATTTAGGGAAGACAAATTTATTAAACCTAATTAATCCGTCGTTAACACATATGTTATTATAACATTTATTGTTAAACCCTGGACTAATTACGCTTAAAAGATTCGTCTCACAAAGTAGTCGTAATTTATGAAATTAGTTATTTTTTAATTTATATTTAATACTTTATGCATGTGTCGAAATATAAACAACGGAAACTTTTAGGATAAACAAGGCCAAAACAAGCCAGAAGCAGCACTTTGAGAACCGAATGCCCTCATATTCTGAGCCCCACCGCTCCTCAAGTCCACCTCTCGTCTTGTTCTTCCCAATCCTTTGACTCTCTCCACCACTCTCTCACAGTCTCGCTCCTTTGGAGCCTCACAAGCTACGCACGCGACAGACACGGCCATGCGGCAGCGGTGCTACGGTTGCTTGCGGCGGGTAGGGGCGGGCATTGCCCGGGCTTTCTCGTGGGCGACGACAGCATCGGGGGTGCATTCGAGGCAAGGTTCGGCAATGTTGGCGGCGGAGCAACGACACATGGCACGCGGGCTTCTTACGGTGGGGCGGGTTTGGCGGCACCGGTTGCTGATGCGAGGCCCGCGGTGGCGCATCTGGAGGACGTTGGAGGCGGTGGCAGCATCGCATTTGGAGGCAGGAGTCGCCAGTGGTAGTGTGTGTGGAGGCGAATCACCGGGCCGCCATGCCTCCGAGGGGACGCCCGGCTGAACATTTGCAGTTCCGCAGGCTGCGCAAGCTCGGGTTTCCTAGTCGTTCGGACATGCTAGCAGGTATTCGATCCTTTGATTTGAGGACATCTGGTTATGGCTCTTAACTTGGTCCTAATCTTATTGGTTCTTGATAATTTTGGATGTTGTTAACTTTAATCTATTTCTCTAATATGGATCAATCTGGTGTCCATTTAGGTTTCCTTTTGCGATATGCATAGCTGCTTGAGATTTTATTATTTTCCGGATTGATGAAAATGATCCGACTAAAACTCCTTCGGTGGACAGATTCAAGGATATATGTGTTAGCAATCAGATCTGGGAAGTGGGAAAATGCTTGGGGAAGAAGAAGAACAGGAGGAAGGAGGAGTTCTGCATTTAGAGGTTCAGAGAAACATTCACAAATTCCATAGTTCTCTCTCTCGGTACAACATGTATATATATCACTCGACTACACTGTCCACACTGGGCCTGATGTCTTCGGGTTGAGCCTTGTCAAAACGCTTGGGCCGAGATGTCAAAGGAGCCCCTGCTACCACTCCAGCCGAGCCTGCAGGCTTGTCTTGGTCAGCCGACCGTCTAGTGCTGACAATATGTTCGGTGTTGTTTTATACCGCCTTACGGGACGTGGGCCAAAGGTCGGAAGAGAATAGGAGATGGATATAGATAGGCCAGACGAAAAAACATGCAAGTATTGGCATACCGACCCGTTCAGAGCCATCAAGTTGTACAAATCCTAAGAGGTATTGGCTGACAAAACCATGCAACGGGTCAAAGTTTTTGCTTGGTGGCTCCTTAGACTTGCTTTAGGTACTGCAAGTCAGATTCAATTCATAGAATAATTTTAAACATTGATGAAAAGTATTCGCGCTGTAGATTGTTTGAAAAATGGAACTCACTTGTTTTTTGAGTGTAGCTTTGCCAGGCTATTTGGTTTGCTTTAGAATTGGGTCCAAGAGCCCATGGACTTCCCTCTGCTGGTCGAGGAATCTATTTGCAGGTTGCCACTTTGATGCAGCATAATCCAACTTTGGCTACAACGAATGCGATTTTCTCCATCATGTGGTGTCTTTGAAAAGCGCACAATGATCATGGATTTAACAATTTATACTGGTCATCCTCAAGAGTATTCCACGAAATTAAGGCTATTAAGTTGGCTTACAACTAGGCAACTGTGGCTGAAGAAATCACTATTTCTCTCTAATCGGACAATAACAACAGCCAACTCCAAGATACTCACTCCGTACTTAAAAAGAAAGTTATTTTGGACAAGGTTTAGGTTCAAACACTGAAAATATAAATCATGAATATCTTTTAAGTTATTGAGTTTGGAAATATAAAAACCATATGAATAGATTTGTCTTGAAAAATACATTTTATAAAAATATACATATACTACCTTTTGATAAATAAAAATAAGAAGTTAAAGTTAGACTTTGGAGACCGTGTTGCTATCCTAAACAATTTTTTTTATGAATACAGAGGGAGTATGCAAATTACAGGTTGGGCTTTGCAAGTATCTGGTGGCCCATTTTTTTTGTGATGCTCCAGTTTGTGTGTAACAGAATTCAAATGCCACCCAAACATGAATGAGAAATTTCATCCTCGTATCTCCAACAGAGAACTTCTTTTGTCGAATCTTTTTTCCAGTGGTGATTCAACGTGCCTTGCAACCACCAGATGTGGAAGCTGGGCATTACCTATTGCAGCCAAGCTAGGCTCGTTTTGTCCTATTTGTGGCTTATTCGCTTGAGCTTATTAGCATTTAGCAGTGTTTTTTTTCTCATAATAAATTAGACAAGAGTACTTTCTATCATGATTTATCAGCCAAACGAACTTGCCTTAGTTTCCAATTTTTTTCTAAAATTTTTAAGATTTTCTGTCACATTAAATTTTTGGACATATACATAGAACATTAAATATAAATACAAAATTAACTAATTGCATAATTTGCCATCAATTTACGAGACAAATCTTTTAAATCTAATTAGTTTATAAATAAACAATAATAATTATCAAATACAAATACAAATACTACAATAATTTTTTTTCGCCAACAAAACAAGACCTAATGAGAATTTTATCCTAAAAAAATAATAAAAAAACTAGCAGCCCACGCCCAGGCCGGCCCCAGCTTTATCCACTCGCGCCGCGGGTTCGTGCTCGCGAAACGCAGTCGGCGGCAGTGGCACTGGCCAGCGGCGAGAGAAGAGATGATGCTGATAAGGCCGCCGCGGTTTGTCTCCCCCTCGCCCAGGCCAGGGCCGCGCGAGCCCCGCCTCCGCCGGCCTCTCGATGCCTCCAGAATCTTCTCCTCCCCTCGGCCCCCCGGTCGCCGTTCCCGCCCGCGCCCCCAGCTCGCCTCTCCGTCCACCGACCTCCGCCGCCTCACTGCCCGCATCGTCGACCTCACCCGCCGCAGGCAGCTCGCCCAGGTTTGCCTCGCGTGCTCTCCTTCCCCGTCCACTCCCCCGGCGGTCGGATTGTTCTATTTTTTGCTAGTGCCGAGTGCTGACCTGGGTTGTGCGGTGCGGTGCAGATCATGGAGGAGGTGGAAGCAACGCGGCGTCGTGTGCGTGGGGGCGGGTTGCTCAACACCATCGTCATGAACGCGGTTCTAGAGGCCTGTGTGCGCTGCGGCGACGTCGACCGTGCGCTTCGGCTCTTCGAGGAAATGCGCGGGCCCAACGGGTGCGGTGTCGACGGTGTCTCCTACGGCATCCTGCTCAAGGTATGGTATCTGTTAATGCACGCAACCTTGACACTTGCAAAAACTCGTTTGCTCAGTTGTTTGTTCCAACTGGTTGAGTAACGATGGAATTGTGGGGATGAACTGAAGAAACACCATGAGTCCAACAACATGACCTGTCCTGAAAAATGTATAACTGGTTGAGTAACGATGGAATTGTGGGGATGAACTGAAGAAACACTGTGAGTTCGACAACATGACCTAATACATGTGTAACTATAGCAATTAGTGAGTTGGCATTGATGGAAGAGAAATGGCATGCAGGCCTGTTTAGTTCGCACCCTGAAAAGTTTTTAGGGGTAATGTAGCACATGTGTAACTATAGCAATTAGTGTCTAATCATGGACTAATGAGGCTTAAAAGATTCGTCGCAAAATACATACAAGCTGTGCGATTAGTTATTTTTTTATCTATATTTAATGCTCCATGCATGTGTCCAAACATTCTATGGGATGGAGTGAAGTTTTTGGGTGGGAACTAAACAAGGCCTTAATTCTTATACTCGTCTTTGTTTACTAATTGTTTGCTGAGGTTGATATGGCATCGATTTGCTGGACTACCCCTGATTTGTTAGTAAACGATCCATGTAATTTGTACACACTGATACTTAATTCTCCGGCTGTTTTAGCCAAAACCAGTTGTACTATTAGTGGTCTCACCGGTCACCAGTCACCCAAGCAGCAAATTACATTTTGGGGTGGAAAAAATATCCGGGCTTGTAACTTACAAGGGTTTTTGACTGATTACGTGGCCTCCAAACAGACCCTTAAGGGGTGTTGCTTTGGAGTTTGAAGGGCCTGTGGCAGTGCAATCTATCGGGCAGGCCTATGCTGTGACTGGGCCTGGGCTACATTCGGATACATTATACAGTCTCTCTATTATTTTTGTAATAGTTTGCAAATATATGTTATACATATATCATAGCATACCTGAAATGGTACACCAGAAAGGGCTGGTTCCTATAGGTTCCATTCCAAGAGAAAAACCGACTTTTGGAATGACATTGACAAGTATGATCCAGCACCTGCTCATGACGTGTGTATTTGCCAGAGTTTCGTATTTTTGGCACCAGATATTCAGTCGCTACAGTCTGCAAGAGTTAACAATAACACCCATTCTGGATGGCAAGGTGTTTGTGGATTGGTGGTGCAGGATAGAGGGATGAATTAGCAAGGCCATGTGCAAGGGGTTTAACTCCCTCGCCATTCTTGGCACCTGGATGATCTGGAAGAAACGAAATGAATGACACTGTCTTCAACAATGGCTTACCCTGTATACAGGCAGTAGATGAGGAGATACACTTGCGCCTGCCGGCGCTAAGGGCCTGATGTCACATGAGGCCAGTAGAGGCTAGATAATTTGGCAGGGATCACTTTGTATCAAAAAGGGAATGGATATAATCTGAAAAACTAGCTGTATCAAACTCTTTTCTTCTTAGCGCAATGACACACAGTTCTGCGTATTTTCAAGGGAAAAGCATGGTTTTGGAGAAACACGTGTTAATGATGCTTAGTGGCTTGCGCTTGAATAAGATACATAGATGTATGTTGTAGCCTTGATTGAGTTGAGTGTTATACAGCTATTCCTTTTCCTTTCTGAAGAGACAGTTTTGCTAACCAAGAAATAAGCACCCTTCTGAAATCTAGGTACATATCCCACAATACTAAGGAAACTTGTAATGGTAGATTCAGGAATCAGGAGCCCTCCAATGGTTTCTTTCTCAGTTCCCTATGAAAAATCAGAAAAGAGGTCCATTGTATCTTTCTAACCAGAAGCAGTTCGTTCATGATAACATCAGGGCATTTTTACAAGGCCTACTAGATCTACTAGGAGCAGTTACAGTACGTCTGTTTCTTTGACTTAGATTCTAGGCAGTTTTTTGAGCTTGTGTGTGATGATAATTTGAATTCACCAATATTCTATCAGCTAAAGTCTTAAACGACCTTATTTGTCTGAAAAACAACAGTGTTATTACGTTTCATTTTTTTCTTTAATGTAAGGTGGTAATTTTCCAACTCGTACAGAGTTGTCTACTATTTTATGCCCCTATACAACTTTAATCAAATGTACATCTCAGATTGTCTGAATGCTCACCATGTTAATCACCAACTGCCTTCTTATTGTTCTGTTCAGGATTTTGTCCTTTAGAATATGTATTTAAGTGCATATTTGTAATCTGTTTGTTTGCAGGCTATATATGACCGACCCTTTTTTTCCCAAGTACATTCTGCTAATTGCTCCAATTTAGCTTAGGGAAATCTTTATGTTTGAAATATTTATGTATTGTACTGCTTTTCATTGAAGGGCCTGGGTATAGCAAGAAGGATTGATGAAGCATTTGAAATACTGGAATCAATTGAGAAAGATTCTTCCATTGGGAGCCCCAGGCTCTCTCCTCATCTCATTTGTGGTTTTCTAAATGCCCTTATTGAAGCAGGTTGGTACAAGATTGATCATTTAATCTTCCACAGTACTAGAGTTGGTTTACATTCCTTCTGCCAAAGAAATTGACCACTATCTTGAACAGTTTTATTCTTCATTGAACTGCTGATTCACCAAACCCAACTTAGCATCAGAACATCAGTCCAGAATTCAAAATTATCTTGCCTTGTTCACGGGAAAACTCTAATCCTTGGGTTTAATTCTACATGATACATATCCACAGTGATGCCCATTAGTGTGGGTTAGATTCTGCTTAGAGGCTGTTTGGAAGGGTGGTTTTGGACCAAAGGCCATTGTAAATCACGTCTGGAAAATAATATGAGCTAATTTGTAAAAGCATATTTGAATGGCTGGTTAGACTACTAAACTGTTCAGATTGGACCTTTACATCTGGAAAGTTAAAATACTTCTCCCGAGCTCTGACTAAAAGATCGACAATTATCGGGCACATCTGGTTCGTGAACACATCTCCTGGATGATAGCATTGTGGTTGTGAAGTCTGCCGGCACTGGCCATCATCTGTCGCTTGCTCACCCATACCAATACCATCATCTGCCGCCACCGCCACCTTCTAGCGCATTGATTCGACTACCATCTGTAGCAATGCCTCTCTTCCTCTTTATCACGACACACCTCAACTCATGTCGTCGATCAGACAGCTAGTATCAGGATGACTATTGCTGCCGAGCCCTTGACGGCCGAGGCGCTGAACCAACCATGGAGGCAACAACTATCACATCGGCTACAGCGACAAGCCCATCGAATCATCATTGCACACCACACTTAGTTCTTGTGATCTGCATTGCTTGTAGCAGATGGTAAGTTTGTCCCACGGCTTTGGCTTTTCACTGTGATTTGGAGTTCTGCTCCCTTCTCTATCAACGATGATTTTGCAAGGATGGCGTTCCCATCGATAACACTGACAGTGAGCTCTTCCTGCAAGCCCAAATTGATGCTTTGGTCTGAACTTTCTGTGGTCCGTGCATCGATTTGAGTTCTAATCTGAAACTTTGTCCAGTGTTGCTCTCAAAACTGAAGTTTGGTCTGATCTTTTACTATGCTTTGTTTTGAAATTTCAGTGATCGATGAAATGGTTATTATCACTAGCTTACTCTGATTTCTATGGCTAAATAACTTTTCCTTCTTGAGCATGATGTAGAAGGAAGAAAATTCAATGCATCACAGTTGTTTGCAGATTCAAATTACTTGCAAAACTTGGACCAATTGGAATAGTAATTGAACGGCTGCATGTGTGTGCATGTTATCTGCACTTCCGACTCAGCAGATATCTGCATAGCTGGTCCCCCCACCCAAACAGCAAGTTTACCAGTGAAAAGTATTACCTCTGTATCCTTGTGCATAACTAATTGCAGATGGAATGCCGGTGATAAACAATCCTCCCTCCGTCTCAAGATATAAGGCGCGATTTGACTTGGTGCGGTCTTCAAGATCATACTTTAATTGTTAATTTATACTATTATATATAATTTATAACAACAACAAAGTATCATTAGAAAGTATTTGTAAAGGCAAATCTAATATTATCATGATTGTACTATAAATTTTTTATATTAGTAGACTAATTATTGGTCAAAGATAACAAAGTTTGAATTTTGAAATACGTGCATGCCTTATATCCTGAGACGGAGGGAGTACAATGTTTCCAAACAGGGCTTGTAAATGTGTTATGTGCAGATACTAACTGGTATAGTCAAAACTCAAATAAGTATGACAAGATGAGTAATTATCACTTAAAGTATTAACTCTATTTACTTATTTCCTTTTTTAGGGGAATTTACTTATTTCCTAGATATAGTTGTTTTCATCATTCCCAATTTCCCTAGTGTAGCTGGGACTAAGCTTGATAGGAATTGGACAATTATGCCCATTTGTGTATTGCTAGATTTGTTTGTCTTGAACGCGCAGGAGAGCTGCGTATCATTATATTAAGAATAAAAAGGAGTCAAAGTGATTCCAATAGGGTTGGGTTTACACGTAAGGACTCACCAATGAAAGGTGGCCAACAAACTGCCTACACACCCAGGTTATGGCCAAATGCACTGAGGCCTTTGGCCCCTGCCAATGCCATACACCATATTTTGCCGCATCTGTCCTGCACTAAAGCATTGGGACTAGGAGAGGTCCCCTCAAAAACACATCTATTCCAAGGCTTCCAAATCCACCAAACAACCAACACAACTAAAGAATTGGATCCCTTTTGAAGCTGTTTATCCCAATGCTACAGAACTTGGCACCACCAAATAATAAAGTTAGAATCAGTAGGCCCTGGTGTTTTGTGTTGCATGCCAACTAAAGATAAGACTGAGAACCACTCTGTTCTTGAAAACACTGTTTTATAGCGTCACTATTCTACAAATACACTCCGCTCATGTTCCTGCAACTCCATTTACTAATGGAATTGAACTTCAACTTATCCAGGAGATATGAGGCGTGCCAATGCTCTTGTTGCCCGTTTCCGCAAGGTCCTTTATGAGGGTCACTCTGTCTTACTATACAACTTACTGATGAAGGTACACATATTGTTATTTAGTTTTAAGCAAATCACCATTGTAACTACATAGTTTTTTGAACTGAACATACTCCAGGGGTACATTAAGAGCAACTTCCCTCTCGGAGCTTTGACTGTTAAAGACGAGATATTGCGTCAAGGGTTGAAGCCTGATAGATTGACCTACAATACCATCATTTCTGCCTGTGTAAAATCAGCAGAGATTGATAAAGCTATCCGATTTCTTGAAGATATGAAGGTGTCACACAAGTATTGGAAAGGCCAGTTTTAGCCACAAAATTGTTTTGGTATACAAATAGTTGCATTGTGTAACAAAAATGAATCGATTATATTGCAATGCAGGAAGAAGCTAATAAGGAAAGTAACCCTGAACTCCTTCCGGATGCTGTTACCTACACAACATTACTTAAGGTGTGCTGCCTGCTAGTGCCCAGCAGTTAGTGATAACAATTGCTGGCTTCTGGCTACACTCTCCTTTCATTTTACATTATTAAGCAGTGATATTTTGTAGTGCTCTTACACTGCATTGTTAGATAATAGTAGAGGCTACACTCTTCTTTTGTTGATAACTTGACATGATCAGAAAATGACATTTGAGTGGTTGTTACACAACATTCTTTTTTGCTCATGAGAATGCTTCATGATTGTCGAAAAAGAAGATGATATTGCCTTCTTGAAAAATAAAAAATGTGATACAGCCTTAAAATTGAGAAACGTAATTGGATTTCTGAAGGATGCCTTTTAGACCTCTTGAACAAGTAGTTTGATCACTGTTGTGTTTGCTATCATTTTTTGGTTACTTAATTTTACAAGTCAACATTCTGCAGGGTTTAGGAAATAACCGGGACCTTTATTCAGTTTTGAATATTGTTGTGGAGATGAAATCTTCATTAATATCACTCGACAGGACTGCATACACTGCTATGGTAGATGCCTTGCTAGCTTGTGGGTCCATTGATGGTAAGCTCGGTATCTTCTTTCTAGTGGCACAATTTTGACACCAACACTACAATGAATTTCCAAAAAGAAAAAAAAAACTACAATGAATTTGCATGTTGAAAAATAGCATTGGTGTCTGACTAATAACTAACTGGTAACCTAGCATCCACTTTTCATCCTCACATTTGATTTATTTTCCAATTGACACTTCTTTGCAGTGTTTCAGCATTTAGTTTTCCTTTAACGCTGAAAACTGACCTAGCACATTCTTATTTTTACCCTTCTATGTCCCAGTTGCCCAAGCAGCATATCCAATCTAAAGTATCTAAAACTAAAATGTTGAAACTTTTCTTGGTCTGTTGTGTTTGCATAAATATTTATAATTGTTTCACCGATGTGCTGTACATCTTAAATCATCACATGCAGTGTCTAAAACTTACACCAAAATCATTTTCTGAAGTATAGACAACTTGCTGTTCGTATAGTTGATTTCACATTACTATTGTGCACAAGCAAATTACTTGACAATATTTGATGCCTTTGGCTACTAAGGCCTTGTTTAGATGCATCCAAAATTCCAAAAGTTTACAAGATTCCCTATCACATGGAATCTTTAGACTCATGAATGGAGTATTAAAAATAGATTAAAAAAAAACAAATTGCACACTTTACCTGTAAATTACGAGACGAATCTTTTGAACCTAGTTAGTCCATAGTTGGACAAGTTTGTCAAATACAAACGAAAGTGCTACAATACCAGACTTTAAAATTTTTTGCATCTAAACAAGGCCTAAGAGTTCCCAAAAATTTTCAAGATTCCTTGTCACATCGAATCTTTGGACACATGCATGAAGCATTAAATATGGATAAAAAAAACTAATTACATAGTTTGCCTGTAATTTGCGAGACAAATCTTTTGAGCCTGGTTAGTCCATGGTTGGACAATAATTGCTAAATACAAACGAAAGTGCTACGGTAGCCTAACTCAAAAAATTTCGCCAACTAAATAAGGCCTAAATGGTAGTATTTGCAATTGCTTGGATTAGGATCAGACCTGGTTTTCAGACCCAGGTGTTAAATGTTATGGTCTATTAAGCTCCTCCATGGTGGAGCTTCATGCAGGTGAAATGTTTTCCAGATTTGTAAGTACTTGTTTCCTTGCTTGCATAGTAAATGAGAATATCAAAATTAGCACTATTTTGCTTAGCCTGGCCTCTCTTTTGTGTACCCAAGCTCTGCCTCTGTGTCTATTCTAATGTTTTGACAACTTATCACTACCTTAAGTTCATGTGCTTTGATTTCTCTCTAGCAATTCAGCATTATCCATAATTCTTAATCTAGTTGGTCCTAGGATGATAATGTTATCTCGAGTACACCTGAACTTAGTTCCTTTATTACATTTGTTCAAAGTATCCAACTATCATTCAACATATACTTCATTGTAATATATGTGCCCCTACAAATATTTGCGACACTGTGTAAAAGAAAGAAAGAAAAATGGATACAATAACTATGCATATACTAACATAAGTATGTGTATAAATTTGAGAATTTTAAAATTTTCAGTTTGTACGAATATACAGAACTACTCCCTCCGGTCCAGTTTATAAGGCATTTCACATAGGTCATGAGTCAAACTTTATAATCTCTAACCAATAATTTGGCTAACAACTTTTAACTATTATAATACAAACTTGATGATGCTAGATTTGTAATCAAATACACTATCCAGTAATCATAAATTTGTAATCATAAAAACATAAAAGAAATGAGTGGTCAAAGTGTAATTTAGAAGACTGCCTTGTCGGAAGATAAACTGGACCGGAGGGAGTGAAACAGACTAACTTATGTGTACTTCCATCTTAGTGTCCAACCTCTTTGTCCTTGTTGAAGTGAACATAAATGTGTATGAGGCAACCAAAATTACCTTGAGAAAGTCTTTTAGATCATGGATTGTGAGAGTGAAAGCTGTTCTACAGAGAAAAAACCTCTTGTTTATGATATGTGTACTAAGTTTCTGTACTGATATACTTTGGACCTTTTTGGTGGTTATTATCATAGGGGCCCTTTGTGTTTTTGGTGATATAATAAAGCATGCTGGCAAGAACAAAGATTTGAGACCTAAACCTCATCTCTATCTTTCGATCATGAGAGCTTTTGCTACCAGAGGTGATGTTGATATGGTCATGAGATTGAACAAGCGCATGTGGCCGGATTCAGTTGGAGCAATTAGCCGTGCTGCCAAAGAAGAGGCACATGAGCTATTAATGGAAGCTGCTATAAATAATAATCAGGTAGAAATGAAGCCTAGGATGAAATTAGCTGTCTGGAAATGTGATTTGAATTTGTTACATATATGCAACACCTTGGTTCCTTGGGTTTTAGTTTTACTAAATTTGACTAGGATAAGCAAAACTGCAAGTCCTTCAGAATCAAGATGCATATTAGGTGTGTTGTGTGCTTGCTGTTGAAACACCTGCTAGAGATGCATGGAAATGTCTTTTATTTATGTATTATATTTACTGTTGTAGGGAGAGTTCTTTTGCAATGAGGGAAATTATTACTAAGCACTTCCGACAAAGTGTATTTTCAAGTGGTATCAATCAGTAAATTATTCAGTGTCTAGCTTGTATGAAGAAATGAGAATGTATAAATTACTTTGTTAAAGTGTTTTTGCTAGGTCCAAGAGGTCTCATTGTGCCTCTAAAGTTTATGTTTTCCCGTTTGTCGGATGGCAATAGATGGATGCGATTCAATCAACAGTTCTACGATTTCTGAATTTATGATCTTATGAAGCTTAGTATGACATGAGGTAAAAATCTAGGGGGTCTAAGGGTTGTTGAAAGGACATGTTTGTTCCCGTGTTCAGTTAAACTGCCTTATATGTCGTCACATTTAACCATATTACCATATTCAAGGTAGCACGCCATGTTCATGATTATGCTTATCTATCTAGATAATTGTACCCCTGAATGTTAACTCTGCTCAGTCTTAACATTTTTAATTTTTTAATGGATCTTGTCCCTTGTACTTACAGTTCCCAGATTAATGTTTCAGATAGATTTGGCTAGAGGCCTTCTAAGACAAATAGTGAACGAGAAGGAATGTTTCTCTTGGACAAGTAGAGTAGGACTGGTATGTTTCTTCTCCTAGGATTTTATTTCTTAAAATAGTAATTACTATATATGCTTCATTCATAGAGCAGAACTAGAGCCTCTTTCATTTGTCATTTTGTTAACACTGTAGATTCTCTCACATGTTTTGCCACCTTAATTTATCTCTATTCCTCTACCACTCCTTTATCAGTCGCTTCAGCTAACAATGATGCTTGAATGAAATAGCTATGAAGCATTTCTTTAGTGTTACCATATGCAATGCTAGTTTTGTGACATGAACTTATATGCGATTAATGTCATTCCAGTCTTGGCCATGGTTCAGTTTGAATTCAAGCATGACTTTGCTTGTTGCAAAAGTTACTTCCCACAATTAGTGAATGGCTAGATGTTCTCTTTTGATGTTTCCTCTTCCTTTAACTTTTGTACTTAAGTTGTTTGTACTATTAATATTTAACCAGTAGGGGCACAAGCCTTCCTATTTGTTCCAAAAATGCTATTGGCATGCACATTGTTGCTGGAAGTAGTTTTGTAAACAAACATACGAAAGCCAATTGAGCTTCTGTGCTTTATGTCTCTAGCTGTTCTATTTGCTAATTTGCTAATTATTTGACCATATTAACCAAAGTAAGAGGCAGCTATCCCTGCTTTAGTATTGGTTTGACCGCTTCAAAAATTAGAATGTTCAGTCTGGCCACTATCGTGATTGCTTCCCACTTTAAATTTCTAAATACCTTATTTTGCCAAGTTGTTGATTGGCCAGCACTTCCTAGCATCTTTATGCATTGAAGATTCATAACATCACTCAGGCGAACTTTATAACTCCAAGATAGCTTAGTACTTCATACTGGTCATGAATATCAAGGCACCAGCCATAGCAATACATCAATTATGGTTTTGACTTAACCAGTCCTGCCTGAAAATTCTTCTAATTACTTCATATTTAGGGCTTGTTTGGCTACACTCCAAAACACCCCAATCCATATGGGTGGGAAAGATTGAGGTGGGAAATGAACTAATTTTCCTCCCAAACAAGCCCTTATGTGGTGTGGAACATCATGTCCTAGCTTATTATGTGGGCAAGACTGAATTTCCAGCTTATAGCCATTTAAATGAAACTATTCTGTGAAAGCTGTGAACCGTACTTGTCTTGTTACTTTTGTTTTCTTTCTTATGCAATGCCAGCCTGGCTTTTGAAATACATGAGAGACATGTAGTAGTTGCCAATAGTTACTGTGGCAGTTCTCATGCATTGAAATGTATGGAATACCTGATTAAAATTGTATTGTTGCATGTAATTGTGTATCTGAATTCAATAAATTGGAAACTTAGCTCGGTAGACCAATGCCAGAATAGGAGCATATGACATATGTAAATTAATTATTTATCTACCACCACTTTTACAAATTTAAATGTATAGAAATGAAAGGAATAATGTTTTAAGTTAGTTTCTTTGCTGTTGTTAAAGGTCGCAGTTAAAGTTGAAAGCTTATCTGGATTCACCAACTCTCTTCTAACGCCCCACATATTTCCACAGGTGGTACATTCTTATCTTGTATCCCTTTCTCTACTTTACTCTGTTTGTTTGAATCTGAAGTTCTGTCCATTGAAATTGTAGATTATCTTGAATGATCCAGTTGAGAAGTATATGGTTCCATTTCAAGAATCTCGACCATTACCTGCAGACTTAATCTTGCGGAAGGCTGTGATGCGATTCTTGAAAGATCGTGCAGTTCCTCTTGTCGATGATTGGGGAGGTTGTGTTGGCATTGTTCATCGTGATGATTGTACCAAGGTACGCTGTGCTGTCTCCTTCAATCCGCGTCAGCAACACATGGTTGATCCTTGTACGCAAAGCTAATGAAACGGTTGGCACTGGTTTCAGCAGCAGCGATAGATTCCTTTTTTGCCACGTCGATTTCTTAATGATTTTGGCCAAGCTACCTATGGCCTTGTTTAGTTCGCAAAAAGAAAACTTTTTAGGTATGTAGCATATTTGTAACTATAGCAATTATTGTCCAAACATGGACTAATTAGGCTTAAAAGCTTTGTCTCGCAAAATACATGCAAACAGTATAATTAGTCATTTTTTAATCTATATTTAATGCTCTATGCATGAGTCCAAGCATTTGGCGAAAAGTATTTGGGTGGAAACTAAACAAGGCCTATGTCTATAAAGAAAAAAAACAAGACTAAATCCTTTTATCAAGTATCCTTTAACTAAAAACATGATGGTTCATGGAACTATGGTTAATTAGAGTGATATATTTACATTTTCCTCTACAATAAAAGAGTAGAAATGCACATCATGCCAGTAATTGAGTTTCTTGTGATTCTGGACTTCATTTTTTCCTTTTTTTCAGCTGGATGCACCTCTTCTATCGATGTCTAGAGGGCCACCTTTGTGCGTGCCTACTTCAACCACCGTGGAGCACGTCATTGACCTCCTCCTCAGAGAGAAGTCCGAGATGGTGATTGTGGTGAAGAGTGGTAACATGTACGAAGGAAGCTACACATCCAGCTCAAGACCCTTGGGCGTTTTCTCCCTCGCCATACTATGGAGCTTCACTGGCGACTACGACTCGTCGGAATCAGATATCCCCGACGCAGGCACATCCTGGGCAACAAGACCCAAACAAGACGCCTGAGGCCTGCAACCGCGGTTGGTTCCGCAGCTAAGCTAGTTTGGTGTGTCTTTTACTCGTCAGCTTATAGCAACTCCACATCGTGATGCCGAGCAAACTAGTCATGTAATGGTCCTCCTCCAGTTGGACAAGGAGAGCGAAAAGGTTTTGTCAAAGGAAGCCGCTAGGCTGATACTGACCTGCTGTGGCTGCGTGCTGTGTATGATGTTTTCTGATGCAGAGAGCAAAAAGTGACAGGGCACCGGAGATTCCCGCCCAGCATTTCGGTTGAGGCGCCAGCGCCACCGCGCAGGGATGGTCCTGACCGGTTTGGTGGCATGTGGCATCCCTGCTCTCTCGGTCTCGATCTCACCAGGCTGCAGAGGGGAGTGCCTTTGCATCTGCCGTTCCGATCAGTCTTTATTTGGTGCTGGGCTCCTCGCGGCCGGGACCCAAAAAGGTTAGAGATAGTTGGTCATTTGGTCTGTGCTAAAAGATGTTCCAGTGTTCACTGATCAGTGGTAGTGTGTGCAGTGAAGTGTATTGCTGCCGCCTGCTGCTGCGAATGGGATCCAGAATCCTGCTGTCGTGCACAGTTGCTTTATGTTCTGTGACCTTTTACGTATGGACGGTGGATAGGTGTCGACTGTTGATGAACGGCCTCGAGCACTCCGATGGGGGCCGCTTGGTCACCTCATGCAATAGGGCCATCTGCGGATCTGTGTCCTGGCCCTGGGGAGGTGCATATGCAGCTTCCCATTTGGGAGACGGTAGGTTCCCTGGAGATCGCACCTGTTATCTCACAGGTTTCTGGGTGGGTAGCTAAGGGCGTGTTTGCGCACCTGGCTCTAGCCGACCAGGGTGGCCCAGCTCACCCAGGCTTTGCCAAGCTAGCCCCTACTGATGCAACTACTCTTGTTTGCGCACCATGTGCCAACTGAGCCTGGCTCGAGTGAGATGGTGTTTGTTTTGCTTGTACCAGTGGATATGCCTACCGTGTGGCCAGCAAATGGTAGCCTTACCACCCACCATTCTCCTCTCTATCCTCATAGTCATTTCATCGAACACTCATGGGGTCTGCCTAATGCGACGGTGGTGGAGGTCCATGGCAGCCATGACACACTCGGCTCTGTGAACACGGCCACCGCTCCAGCCAAGTCGTCATGCCGGCGAGTTCCATCACGTCCTTGCGCTGTTTCCACTGGACCCGCGTCCCCATGGTCGTGCAGAACGGGCTTGTGTTCAAAGCCGACGAGTCCCTGCCCGGTGCCCCGTGCCCTGCGGCGGCGCGCACCGGCGGCCACGTGCGCCATGCGTGCCTGCGCGAGCAGCGGCGGCGCGCCCCGGCGGCCACACGCGCCCGGCGGTGGCGTCCTCCTGGTGCCCGCGCGAGCAGAGGCGGCGCGCCCCGGCGGCCACGCGCTAGGCGGCTGCGCCCTCCCGGTGCCCGCCCGCCTTGCGGCGGCGCGCCCCGACGGCCACCCGCGCTAGGCGTTCCTAACAGCAGCGCGGGACTCCAGGGCGTCGACGGCCGAGCAGTCGGCGGCAGCAGCGGCTATCTCGACGGCGAGGGTGGGGTCGGAGGTGGTCATGTCGACGAGGATGCCTCCTGGTTGCCGTGCGGTTGAAGACGGCGAGAGCGTAGCCGGCGGTTGAGCCCTCGCTGCTAGACGGGCGCGCTCCTCCCCGGCGGCTGGCTGAGCGACGCCGTGCGCGAGGCGGTGAGGGAGAGGCACTAGTGGTTGAGAGTGGAAGGTGACTCGAATTGCTCTCTCAGAGCCGTAAGCAGCCGCACGCAGCCAAGCCCAAAAGAAACGAACCCAGCGGGCGTTTCTCCAGAGCCAGGCTTAGGCATCATTTTTGCATCTGGGGAGCCGGGCTGAAAATTGAGCCAGGTGCACAAACACAACAACCTGGCCCCCATGAGCGCAATTCCCCAACGGGCCACCCCCGCAAACGCCCCCCTAAGGTAGGCCAAGGTGCTTCTGCCCCTGGTCCAGAGTGTCTGGGTCCATAGATTCACTGTATGCATGCTGCAGCCTAGGTAGGCAAGGTAGCAGGCATGGTAATCCCTACCACGTACAGGTACAGTACGTTCGCAGAAGTAGCGAATACGCTGCTGCCTAATATGGTGGCTATTGGCTACAATGGCGAGCGAATTATCCTCTACTATGATCCAGCAAAAATAGAATTTAAAAATGGGTGTCTATCGATCGCAAGTCGCATGTGCGGCTTTCCCAAGTGGGCTGTCCTCTTGCGGGCCGGCTCCCAGCAGCGCTTGCAGCCTCGTCCGGGCGGCCGGATTCAATCAAAGATTCGATGTGACGGAGAATCTTAAAATTTTTTTTCGAACTAAACAAGGCCTAAGCAAGGCCTAATGGAGAGAAAGCTACTATAATAGCCAGCTAACCATACGTGCGCGCATGATAGCCGCAAATCAGCTGGGGGGCTGCTGTGGCTGCCAAGGAGGCCGCTGGCCCGACCGAGTACGAGCCAATCGCCTGCATGCGGGGAGCTACCTACGTGTACGGACGACGAGGTGAGAGATGCATGCAGCAGGCATGGCTGCCTGCGCCGCGGCGCGTGCCCGATGACTGATACAGTATGAGCACGCTCAGCAATGAAGAAGACGGATTAGGCCTTTTTTAGTTCACCAAGACCAAAAACTTTTTAAAATTTCTCATCATATTAAATTTTACGATACATACATAGAGCATTAAATATAGGCGAAAACAAAAACTAATTATACAGTTTACCTATATTTTGAGCCTAGTTATTCCGTGATTGGACAATGTTTGTCAAATAAAGACGAAAGTGCTACAGTAGCCAAAAACTAAAATTTTTGCAAACTAAACAAGGCCTTAGTTGGCAATTTTTTTTAGTTTTGGGTACCGTAGCATTTTCGTTTGTATTTGACAATTGTTGTCTATGGACTAACTAGACTCAAAAAATTTGTCTCGCAAATTATGGATGAACCGTACAGTTAGTTATTTTTATATCTATATTTAATACTCTATATATGCGTTTAAAGATTCGACGTCGCGGAAAATCTTAAATTTTTTTGGAAGCTAAACAACGCCTTCAATCAAGGGGTATGCAAACCAAAAGGATCTGGGTGGACTAGCTAGCTAGGTGTATGCTATCTCTCTCCAAGATGTGGGCCTACGTCAAAGCATAGTCAGCATGCCACATAGTCACGTTAATGCAGAGAGGAAGAAGGTGGAATGTACTAATTAAGCCAAGTTTAGAGTTTGTTTTGAAAATATCATTTTCGTGAGTTTGAGGGTCTAGAAGCATGGCACCCGGAGCCGACTTTAGAAATCTGAAGTGGTCGAGTTACGGGACCTGCGGCCGGGATCTCCAGGAAGGCGCTCGTGAATTTTAAGTGATCGTATCCTTCGATCTCCACCCGCTTGCCAGCAGCTCCGGCTGCGGCCCTTCATTCCCAGTCGCACGGCTACCGGCTACGAGGCAGCGGTTGCATGCATGCGCGCTCAGAGCGAGCGCAGCCTGCCTGCGCAAGCTGCTGGCCGGCCGTCAAGCGTCAGTGTCTGGTGGTGGCATCTATATCCCCTCGCGCGCGAGACAGCCTTTGTGTCTGCTCGGCCCCGTACGTGTCCAGCCTTAATTAATTTGAGCCTCGCGGCCAGCCAGCCGGGGACCGAAAAAGGTTCGGTGATGGTAGTAATAAGGCCTTTATTTAGTTAGTGAAAATTTTTGGTTTTAGATACTATAACATTTTTGTTTTTATTTAGTAATTATTATTTAATCGTGGATTAGTTAGGCTTAAAAGATTTTTCTCGTAAATTATAGATAAATTATATAATTAGTTATTTTTTTAATCTATATTTAGTGCTCCATGTATGTGTCGCAAGATTTGATGTGACGAGAAATCTATAAATTTTTTGGAACTAAACAAGGCCTAATTATTAAGGATCGGTCCGTAAACATCTTTAGTAATCAGTAGTACTACTGTACGTACTACCACTGCTGTTGCTGTGTCCTGTGTGCGGGTGCTGGGCCTGCTGGCATAGTTGGCCCGCAGTCGCGCACTCATCAGTCGTTGCTTTAGCCTTTAGAGCCTGTCCTATTCACACGTACGGAAACGGAAGGCCTTCATTCCGAGGCATGTTTAATTAGTTATATAGAATCTAAAAACGTTTTAAGGTTTTTCATCGCATCAAATTTTGTAGCACATGCATAGAACATTAAATATAGATAAAAAGTAACTAATCGTACAGTCTACATGTAATTTACGAGATAAATCTTTTAAATCTAGTTATTATATAATAATTGAATAATAATTGTCAAATACAAATAAAAATATACTACGGTGTCAAAACCTAAAATTTTTTTGGATCTTAAAACTAAGCATTAGCAATTGTCGCGCAACTGACGGCCGACGAAGCACTTGGGTTTGGATTTTGCATTGCATGTGTGCAGCTCAAGGTGGAAGCTCAAGTCCAAGTGCAAGTGTGTGTTAGCTGCTCAAGTTGGCATGTACGGACTGCGTCCGTCCTCAGCTCCAGCAGGTCGTGTCTGCAGGCTGCAGGGCGCCCGGGTTGTTGTTCCCAGCTCCGGTCCCGGGGTCGATCGGGCGCGCGCGTACGAACTCCAGTCCCGGCTGCCGCCAATGCCCGTGCGTGCGGGTGTACGGCAGTGGCACCGCACGCCGCAGGAGCATCGCCCACCTCGAGAGCGCGCGGCCGGCCATCCCATCCGCATATCGTCGCACGTGCAGACTCGCAGTCCCCGCGCCCGCAGCCGCACTGCCACTGGGGGTGGTCGCTGCGTGCGTGCAGAAACGAATAGTACAATTGTACGTAGTACGTCGTAGCCCAAATCATATAGTTTCGAGTTTGATCAAGTTTACTGTTTACACATAATAAAGAGTGTCGGTATTATTATTATTATTATTATTATTATTATTATTATTATTATTATTATTATTATTATTATTATTATTATTATTATTATTATTATTATTATTATTATTATTATTATTATTATTATTATTATTATTATTATTATTATTATTATATTAATGATACCAAACAAATAGTAAGTGCCATTGACTTCGTCATGAAACATTTTTATTTTTATGGTATATTATATATTTGGCTTGTAAGTCTTTCTCTAATATATAATTGTAAAAAATTTAGTCCACTGTATCTTTATATGTCCATCGGTCTAAAAATTAATTAAACAATACTCCTCTTATTCGGATCTGGTTTCCTATTATTTTTAGTTTATTTTCTGTTTTATGGCATGAGAACTCCTGGACTCCTGGTCCAATTGGGTTCTCAGGCTTGATAGAATCCCAACCAAGGACGCCATTTACATGCTACTTGATGCTCTCGTTCATCTGAACCATGTATGGTCAAATTAGCATTATTAGTAATTAAACAACTCCGTTTTGTTTTCCTTGGGCATCCACACAAAGTTGCTTCCAATTGAACTCCATCATCGAGTACCAATCGGACTCGATTGTGCATAGCCTCGTCAGCATCCACAACCCTACATCCCAGACATACGGATACACATCGACATTGATTTTGAGTCATATTAGGAAGGGCATTGATGTGTTGGAGGCAGATTCGATTGTTTGGCTCGGAGTAGGAGAGACGAAGACAATAGCCATACCAGCATGTTCTCCTGGCATACGCGTCCGGATGACGCTATACCTTTTTACCCATTGCGCATGGGCACTTTTGCTAGTTACACCTAAAATCAAAAAACTTTTTAAGATTTTTCATTACATCGAATCTTGCGGCACATGCATGGAGCATTAAATATAGATAAAAAATAACCAATTGTACAGTTTGCGTGTAATTTGCGAGACGAATCTTTTGAGCCTAGTTACTTTATAGTTGGACAATATTTGTCAAATACAACGAAAGTGCTATAATATCAAAATCTAATTTTTTTTTTATCTAAACAAGGCCTAAATTTATTCAAACTTTACTTAAGTACTAAGGTTAGCGTTTACTCCCTCCATCTTAAAATAGAAGTCGTTCTCATTTCTCGATAAATATATAAAATAATATTAATATTTATTATATATAATTAGTATCATGTTGAATATACTTTTATAATAAACTTATTTAAAGATCTATATGTTGCATATATTTTCTACAGACCTAATTAAGTTAAAAAGTTTGATATACATGCATCTAATAACAATTTTCTTTTTAGAGATGGAGGGAGTTGACTAGAGAGTGGATCTGAGAAATTGCTCCTTTTGAGGAAAGGAACGTAGTACCTGAACGAAAACTTGCAAAGCTACTGCATGCATGACTGCGCGCGCGCATGCATGGCTTCCTGGCTTCCTCTGCACCAATCAGGGCGCGGATCGGATCATTGTCGCGCCGGGCGTACGTGTAGTATGGCACAATGCACATGCAGTGAGAGTCTTGTTAAGGTCAGTTTTGACGAAGTTTTAATAGAGTTTTATAAACATTAAATATATTGATATGATACTATATTAATAAAGAGAAAGTTAATAAAGATTTTATAGAAGCAGAGAGCATTTTATAGAGATAAAACTCTTCTATATAATTTTTAAAATATGGATGCTTTGAAAATTAAGTCATGAAACTCACACTAAAAATGACCTTAGTTTGTATCTAAAAACTTTTCACCATATCTCATCAGATACACATATATAAAAATTAAAAGTAAATAAAAAATTAATTTTATAGTTTATACGTATTTTACAAGATTAATCTTTTAAACCTAATTAATTTATAATTAAACACTAATTACTATAGTTACAAATATAATATAGTATTTAATTTTTTTTGAACTAAATAAGACCTAAGCATGCATACATGGAATAGGAGGCCGGTTCATGACGGTGTACATCTCGTACGTTTGGCTAATAAGTCATAGTAGAAAATATTAACTAATTTGTTGTGAAAGAAAAATACTGCTGAATAGATACTAGATTGAGCTAATACACTCAAACGAACAGGCTGATGAAGTGCATGCATTATGCCTTTATCTGCACCAATGAATGAATGGATACTGCCCGGCTCGTCTCGTGCTCGGTGCGGACAGTGGCAGAAGAGGGCCACGGCAACGGCAACTGAGGCCCTGTTTTCCTATTTTTTCTTTTTATCTCATTTCATTAAATCTTTAATATATGTATATAGTATTAAATATAGATAAAAATATTAATTATACAGTTTATACGTAATTTACAAGACAAATTTTTTAAATATAATTAGTAGAAATACATGATTAGACACTAATTATAAAATAAAATAAAAATACTATCGTTGCTAAATTTAAAAAAATTTAGAAACTAAACAAGGCACAATAGTTTCTGCGGCTGCTATATGCTGATCTGTATATCTCGATGTACGTTTAGTACGTATGTATAGCTTCTTATCGATAAGCTCCATTCATTTGTTTTATAAACCGTATTTTTCTATCATTAGCAGTGTTTTTCTTTTATAATAAATTAATGAATAGTATTTTCAGCAATGATTTTTAGACAAGCGAACAAACTCTACTGTCTGTCTTTTTTCTGCACCAATGAATGGATCGATGACCCATGCGCCGTGCAGTGCGGTGACGAACCAATGGAAGGGCCCTGGGAAGCTGCTGAAAGAACTAGCGTCTCTAACAATGTCACTTTAGTTAGCTAATAAAAATTTATATCAGTATTTTCTTAATATGAAAGAGAGATGATTCAAAAGAGAAAAGATTATCTTTTATCTCAACGCTTTGAAAACGAGGTAGAGGTAGTTTATGGGTCTACTCATAAAGAGTAAGAGAGGGAGGAGAGAAGATATAGAATAAAAAATTATTTATATGTGGGATTCACATAATGAAGTGACAATGACATAGTATATACTCCAATAAGCTAGGCCTTGTTTAGTTCTAAATTTTTTTGTAAAATGGGCACTGTAGCATTTTCGTTTATATTTGACAAATATTATCCAATTATGGACTAACTAGGCTTAAAAGATTTATCTCGTAATTACAGACAAATTGTATAATTAGTTATTATTTTTATCTATGTTTAATGCTCAATGCATGTGGTGTAAGATTTTATGTGATGGGAAATCTGAAATTTTTTGCAAAACTTTAACAAGGCCCTAGTTGTTGTCTCGTACTATTGAGGACACGGACGTCCTTAATGATATTAGCGACGTAGCTAATTTATATGGAGATGAGAGACAAGAGTAAAGACTATTTTATGTATGTTTATTTTCTATGTACTATTAGACCTACATGTCATTCTTTAGATTTTTGAACTACGTGAAATAGATAGGCTATTTGCTTATCGCTAGTTTTTTCTTATCCATGTCATAATAGCTAGCCAAATAGCTAATTATTGGGGACGCGCTACATCGGTAATGGTGCTAGCTACGTAGCTAGCTTATGTGGAGGTGAAAGACAAGAGCAAAGACTATTTTATATATGTTTATTTTTTATATATTATTAGACTCATATGTTACTCTCTTAGATTCTTAGACTATATAAAATAGATAAGCTATTTATTTGTCGCTAGTAATTACTCTCTTTATTACTTTTTATCTATCCATGTCATAATAATTAGCCAAATAGCTGGCATTGAAGACACCCTAATGCGGCTACTGTGCCTGTCCACCCCCGAGTCGTGAATCTATGCTTTGTCAGGCCTGTTTAGTTATGAAAAGTTTTTGGTTTTCAATATTGTAGTATTTTTATTTTTATTTAGCAAATATTATCTAATCATAGACTAACTAGGCTTAAAAGATTCATCTCGCGATTTACAGATAAACTGTGTAATTATTTTTTGTTTTTATTTATATTTAATGTATCATACATGTGCCGCAAGCTAAATTTAATGTAACGGGAAATTTTTGGTCTTTAGTTGAACATAAACAAGGCCTGACTCAGGTGGGTGGATACTGTACATACGGCTTGCAGCACGTACTACGGCTCATTTAAGCGCTCAATCTCAGCATGCATGACATTATGGGCTTCGTTTGTTTGCGAATTTTTTTTGGGTTTGACTACTATTGCACTTTTGTTTGTATTTGATAATTATTATCTAACTATAGACTAATTAGATTTAAAAAATTCGTCTCGTAAATTACAGACAAACTATATAATTAATTATTTTTTATCTATATTTAATACTCTGCATACGCCCAATGATCCGATATAATAAAAAATCTTAAAATTTTTAGAACCAGATGCAAGATATACCAAGCAAAGCATGCATTCATATATACCAAGCATCACTTCCCCTCCACAGGTTTTAACAAGTATTTCCTCGGTTCACAAATAAATGTACGTTTTGTTTTCTAAGGAATCAAATTTTTTAAAGTTTAACTAAATTTTTTTAGATGAAAGGTTTCCCCTGCTTTTGTATTTCAAAAAGTAACAACTTCAGGTTCATACAAAGTTTAAACGCACATTTGCGTCAAATAGCAAACAAACAAGGTTTCAACCCCAAGACTCAACTCATACCTTCATCTCTAACCGAATCACTCTTGGCAAACACTGAAGGCCGAGCATCCAATTGATCCAACTGTGTTGATGAAGTCCTTGTAATCCCTTCCTTCCGATCTATCAACGTTGGACATCTTGATAACTCCTCCAACTTGATGATCAGGTTTTCCAGTCGCTTCCCAGCTTCCTCCTTGTACAACGGCAACTAACCCCTTAACATCCTTGAGTATTACATATGATAACTATTAGTGTATTTTTGTATATATTTGATTAAACTTTAAAAAATTTAAGACGTGCATATCTAGGTGGTCAATCCGGTGAACACGACAGCGGTAGAGCAGTGCACTGTTTTGCTGCTACTGTTCACGGTGCTGTTTATCACCGTACGTCCAATCCTTGCCTGCACTGCTGTCACACCCATATTTTAAGAACAAAATAGGATGCATAAAAGACTCATATGTGCCCCAGAAACAGTCGCACACATAAGCAGACAAATCTCAAATGTACCATCGCAGTGTTTATTACATAGCGGAATATAAAATATCACATGGTCTCATACAAAAATGATAACATAAAGTAAACAACGCTCTCGACGGAAGCTCCACACAGGGACACTGTTGACTGGTTGACTCCAAACCTAGTACTCATAACGGTAATCCTCATTCCAGTCATCTTCGTTATCATATCCTGAGGTGTTGGGAAATTGCAAGAGTGAGCACATATCGTACTCAACAAGTATAATCAGGGGTTCATGAGGCTCAAATAGCTGACACTGGTTTGACTGCATTTAGCTTTTAATAGTGGATAGCATGTTCATAATTAAATAGCAATTCTCAAGGTAGCATAAATAATCAATTAATCCCATGATCAATGTAAGCATAATTAACTCATAGCATAAACAATAATCAAATGAACATAATAACATAACAAGCTCATCATCTTAATGTAGATGTCCCCAAGGCCGCTCCTGACCGTGAGCTCGGCTAGTATACCAGTTTTTAACCCTCTGCAGAGGTTGCACATCTTTACCCATGAGTCATGATTTACCCTTTCGCCCGAGGTAGCTAGTCTCTTAACCCCCTTCCTAGGGAGGTCGGCAGGGATCACTATGAAGTCTTTCAAAGGTTCGTCTAACAAGTTAGGGCCGCTTGGTTTCATTAGTCAGTCCGTGTGATTCACCTGCAGGAATCCACGGTCTGTTATTCCCCAATTGCGCCACAACGGGTAACCGCTAACGAGCTAGAAAAGTTACTTATACTTAACTAAAGCCAGAGCCATTATAGCCCTCATGGTTGCACTGTTGTCCCGGTTATCACTTACAGATAAATCATCAAGTGGCTAAAGAGTCATTTTTATCATTTGTTGCTTAAACATTAATCAAGTCACAAGATCATGGTCACAGAAATAAAATCCAAATGCTATACTTGCCTTGCTCAAAGCTCTCCTGAGCCCGCTGGTCTTCAAAAGCTTGGTCTTGATCACCAACGTACGGCTCACCGTCTATTCCCAAACATCAATCAACAACACGCAATCCAATGGAGGCAATCATACACAAAGCAAACAAGGTATAATTAGAACATTACACCAAACAGTGGTAAAACAAATATAAAAGTTTATCAAAATATTCTACGCAGCGCTACGATCACACAAACGTAAAGTTCACGAAAATCGGAGTTAAAACGGAGAAGTTATGAATTTTCTAAGATTTCCTATAGAGAAATAATTAATTAAATGCTACTGCAGAATTAAAAAGTTTCAAAACAGTACCCTAATACTTCTAACATGTAGAGCTCGGTGAAACGAATCTAACGAAATTTGGATGGACAAAAACGGAGTTAAAATGAATATTTTACGACCAATTCAATTCCAATGGCAAAACTGTAAATATCTGATTGCGCCTTTTCACTTGAACCGACGAAGATACGTGTTTAAAACGGAGAAACGTATTTAGCAGAATACGCCAAGGACCGCGGGGTAATTTGTAAAACTATACAGGGACTCTTTATGAAGAATGCCCCCGAAGGGGTATCTTTCTATTTCAGCCGTGGATCTTCCATCCAACGGCTGAGGTCGATCCAGGGAGCAAACGGCGGCGGCCGGCCGGAGCCAAGCCTCCCCGCGGCGGCGCGCCATTGCTGCGGCCTGGAAGCTCGCCGGCGTTCGCAGGTTTCTCGATTCCCGGCACCAAACTCCGAAAGAAGAACACCAGACGAACGAGAGGCTCACCACGAACTCGCCTAGCCACCTGGTTTGCGCTGAGGAGAAACAGAAAGTGCTCGCCGCGGTGACTGCTTGGTTTCGGTCTCGGCGAGATCTAAATCCAACGAGGCACGAAGCTAGGGCTCGGATTCTTGGGCTTTGGGACGAAAGGGGTATCACGGGTTGATTTGGGGAGCTTTATAGGGCATTGGTTGGCTCCACAAGCAAGAAATCCCGTGCTTTGCGGGATCGGTTCCGGCCGGATGGAATAGGAGCCCGGCTCGGCCACACGGGGGCGATGAAGGAAGGTGCTGTCCCGCGGGCCCCACCTGTCAAAGAAAGAGGACCGGGACCCGACTGTCAGCGAAAGAGAGAAGAGAGGGGAAGGGGGCGCGCGCTGGGCTGTGAGAATGGGCCGGGTGAGAGAGCTGGGCCGCGCGAGGGGTGAGAGGGGGAGCTGGGCTTGCTGGTTTCCAGGGGTTGGGGTCTTTTCTCTTTTTTTTTTTTTTCTTTCTTTTCTGTTTTCCTTTCCAAAAACCTTTTCCAAATAAAATTTTGAGTGCAAATAAATTCAAACCAGAGACAAACGATACAAAATTAAATATGCACCAGCATGAAATGCACAACCATATTTTCTAAACTTATAATAAATTTTAATTTTAACCAAAACTATTTTATTCACTAGATTAAATGCTCACCAAAAATGCTTAATTAAATCAAATTAATTCCTATTGATTGAAAATAAATTTTTGGGTGTTACAAACTCTACCCCCCTTAAAAGAATCTCGTCCTCGAGATTGAACGGTGCTTACTCGAACAGATATGAGTATGACTTCCTCAGATCATCCTCCCTTTCCCAAGTTGCCTCTGCTTCCGAATGCCGGTTCCACAGTACTTTGCACATTCTGATGACCCGACTTCTAGTGACTCTCTCCGCTGTCTCCAATATTTTGATCGGATACTCTTCATAAGTGAGGTCACCTTTAACAGAGAGTTCTTCCAATGGCAGTTGCTCCTCAGGTACACGCAAACACTTCTTAAGTTGTGACACATGGAACACATCGTGCACACCAGACAAACTTTCAGGCAATTCCAACCGATATGCTACTTCTCCACGCCTTTCTAATACTTTAAACGGACCAACATACCTTGGAGCTAGCTTTCCCTTCATATTAAACCTCTTCACACTCCGCATAGGTGACACTTTCAGATAGACATAATCACCCACTTCAAAAGCCAGCTCTCTCCTACGCGTATCTGCATAGCTTTTCTGACGAGATTGAGCAATTCTCAAGTTATCCCGAATAGTCCGCACTTGTTGTTCTGCATGTCTAAGCACATCTGTCCCAAACACCTGAGTTTCTCCCGTCTGATTCCAAAACAAAGGTGTCCTGCACTTCCGACCATATAGGGCCTCGAACGGTGCCATCTTCAGACTTTGCTGATAGCTGTTGTTGTAGGAGAATTCTGCATATGGCAAACTCTTGTCCCAACTAGCCCCATACTGCAAAGCACAAGCTCTCAACATATCCTCCAATATCTGATTGATCCTCTCAGTCTGTCCATCTGTCTGTGGATGATATGCTGTGCTGAAATTCAACTTGGTTCCCAATGAATCATGCACTGCTTTCCAAAAGTGAGATGTGAATTGAGTACCCCTATCTGACACAATCTTCTTAGGTACCCCATGCAAACAAACAATTCTCTCCATATACAGCTCAGCTAGGCGTTCTCCAGTGTACTTAGTTTTAACGGGTATGAAGTGAGCAACTTTGGTCAAACGATCTACTATCACCCATATTGAGTCATACCCTCTCTGTGTACGTGGTAAACCCACTATAAAATCCATACCCACTTCTTCCCACTTCCATTCCGGAATCTTCATTGGTTGCAACAGTCCAGCTGGCCTCTGATGTTCAGCTTTCACTCGCTGACAAGTATCACACAAAGCAACATACTCAGCTACATCTCTCTTTAAACCATACCACCAGTACTTCTGCCTCAGATCTAGATACATCTTGGTGCTACCAGGGTGAATGGAATATGCTGACTCATGAGCCTCTCTCAGAATCGTATCACGAATAGCCTTCACTTCCGGAACACATATCCTTTTTCCAAACCACAATACACCATTGTCATCTATTCTGAATCCTGGTGCTTTGCCTAATGCCACATTCTGTGCTATCTCCTTTAGTTTCTCATCTTCCAACTGTCCTTTCAATATCTCTTCCTCTAGAGTAGGAGTGACCTCAATTTCCATAGCATTCACTACAATTCCCAAGTTCAAATGTGCAAATTCAGCACACAACTCCTCAGATTCAGGTGTCGCCTGTAGCTCATTAGCATATTTCTTTCTGCTAAGTGCATCAGCTACGACGTTCGCCTTTCCAGGATGATAATGCACTTCCAAGTCATAATCCTTTATCAGTTCCAACCATCTTCGTTGCCTCAAATTCAGATCTGTCTGGGTGAAGATATACTTCAAACTCTTATGATCAGTGTATATGTCACTCTTATGCCCAATCAAATAGTGTCTCCAAATCTTCAATGCATGAACCACAGCTGCTAACTCCAAATCATGAGTAGGATAATTCAGTTCATGTTTCCTCAATTGTCTAGATGCATAAGCAACAACTCTACCTTCTTGCATGAGAACACAACCCAAACCCAGACGAGAAGCATCACAATAGATAGAGAAACTCTTACTCAGATCTGGCAAAACCAACACAGGTGCAGTAGTCAATCTCTTCTTGAACTCCTCAAAACTAGCTTGACACTTATCAGACCATACAAACTTAGCATTCTTCTCTAACAGAGCTGTCATAGGCTTTGCAAGTTTTGAGAACCCTTCAATGAATCTACGATAATAACCAGCCAAACCAAGAAAACTGCGTATTTCACTTACATCAGTAGGTGGTTTCCAATTCAACACATCTCTCACCTTACTAGGATCCACTGCAATACCACCATTAGAGACAACATGACCAAGAAAAGAAACTTCCTCCAACCAAAACTCACATTTACTACGCTTAGCATACAACTTATGTTCTCTAAGTTTCTGTAAGACCAATCTCAGATGTTCAGCATGTTCTTCCTTGGTTTTAGAGAATACCAGAATATCATCAATAAAGACCACCACAAACTTATCAAGATACTCCATAAATACTTTATTCATCATGTACATAAAGTAAGCTGGTGCGTTGGTCAAACCAAAGGACATAACTGTATACTCATATAACCCATACCTTGTTGTGAAAGCTGTCTTTGGTATATCTGAATTCCGGATCTTCAATTGATGATAACCAGAACGCAAATCAATCTTAGAGAACACACAAGCACCTCTTAACTGATCAAACAAGTCATCGATTCTAGGCAAGGGATATTTATTCTTGATAGTGACCTCATTAAGTGACCGATAATCAACACACATCCTCTGACTACCATCCTTCTTATCAACAAAGATAACCGGTGCACCCCACGGTGATGAACTAGGACGAATGAACCCTTTATCTTGCAATTCTTTAATTTGTTTCTTAAGTTCTTCTAGTTCTTTAACCCCCATTCTATATGGTCTTTTAGCTATGGGTGCAGTACCAGGTAGTAATTCAATAATAAATTCAATGTCTCGGTCAGGTGGCATACCTGGCAATTCATCTGGAAAGACATCCGGAAACTCATCCACTACCAGATTTTGAGGATCAACATCAACATTCAGTTGGTTCACTTTAGCTGTGAGTGGTGCTTGCATTGTTACACCGACACTGATTCTTTCTCCCCTTGGTGTTGTCAGAGCCACTACTCTCTCTTTGCAATTAATATTTGTCGCATGTTGCTTCATCCAATCCAAACCCAAGATCACATCTATACCTGAGGTTCTCATAACCATGGGACTGATAGGAAAATCTACCCCCCTTAAAGAAAGACTTGCCGAGGGGCAACATAAAGAAACTGGTATAGTCCCACCCGGTGAATTAACTAGCATAGGAGTTTTCATTGCAACTAGTGGAAGGCTATGAACTCTAACAAATGCTTGTGATATGAATGTATGCGAAGCTCCAGAATCAAATAAAACTGTAGCAGGGATAGAGTTGATGCTGAACGTACCCATCATGATTTCTGGTCCCTCCTGAACAGTTTCTGCTGCCACGTTGTTCACCTTTGCTGAATTAGGAGTGGATCTCCGGTCGTTGTACTGCGGATTAAATTTCTCTGGGCAATCATAGGACATATGTCCTTCCTTCCCACAACGGAAACACCTGGTAGGAGTGTTAGAAGCACTTCTTATCATGGGGGTAGCACCTGAATTCCCGGTGCGAGGTGTTTGCTGACTAAACTGCTGCTGTCGAGGGTTACGTTGCTGGAATGAAGGACGTTGGTTCCCACTCTGCGACTGATTCTGGAAACGCTGGGGTTGTTGGTTGCGGTTCCACTGACTAACTGGTCCCTGGAACCTCTGCTGATGACCTTGATGAGAACTGAAACGCTGACGGTTGTTGCTGCCAGATCCTTGTACCAGCATCCTTCTCTTCTTATCCTGACTCTTCCGCATATTATCAAGCACGATAGCACGATTCACAAGAGCTTGAAAGGTAGGATAAGTGTTTCCTGCCAACTGCAGCCTGAGTTCATAGTACAAGCCTTTCATGAACAAGCGCTGCTTATCAGCATCTTCCCTGACATCATTTGGAGCATAGCGAGCCAACTGTTCAAATGTGTCATGATATTCTGCCACAGTCATGGAGCCCATCCTGAGTGATCTGAATTCTTCTTGTTTGAGCTCCATCACTCCTTCATTTATATGTCGAGCTCTGAAGTCCCTACAGAATTCCAGCCATGTGACAGGAGAAGCATTGTTGGGGCGAGCAGCTTGATACGACTCCCACCATGTCTGAGCTGCACCTTGAAGCTGTCCAGAAGCATACAACACCTTCTCCAAGTCATTGCACTGTGCTATGTTTAGCTGCCTCTCCACAGCACGTAACCAATCATCTGCCTCCATGGGATCAGCTGAGTGTGTAAATACCGGAGGTCTTCCCTTCATAAACTCTCCACGCTTGTCCCTCACATGAACAGGTGGTGGTGTTGGTGGAGGTTGTTGCTGCAGGTGCTGCATGAAAACGTGCATCATCTGATTTTGGGTTTGCATGAGTTCCTCCACGGTGATTGGAGCATTGCCACCATTGCCATTGTCATTGCCATTGCCACGGCCTCTGCCTCTGCCTCTTCCCCTTGCTGCCATCTGCATTCCAAGGTATATAAACACATCTTAGTAATGTCCAACATGACAATTACAAGAGTTAACCGAATCTGAAATTTTCTGGGTAACATCCAACATCAGCAGATCAGAAAATCAGTAATATCTCGAGTTCCAGAATTCAAAAGGACACATGCTGTACACCGTTGGAAAGATAAAGAAATTGTCTACAACTTTCATTTAGATCATATTACCAGATTCCAACGTTAGTTTAATCAAAAACTGTGTACAACCGAAACTGTTCCAGAATTCCAGACTGCGCAGAAACCTCAACTTTAAACAGTCATAACTCACAGCTCATAATAGATAATATGGTCATTCTTGCGGCATTGGAAATATATGAAAGTCTACTTTTTCCCAGAAAAATTTGATGAACATTGCACGAGCATAATTTGATTTATTCCAGAATCATTGCAGACTGGTCCAGAAAACAGCAAAAGACAGAAACAGGATATGACCCCAAACTACTATTTATTCATGTTCTTACTTAAGGTTCTTAATTAGAGAACTTGTGGACATGCCCACAAATTCCCAGCACTCATTACAAAAATCCAAATCACACATATTCATAATAACAAATCAGCAAGCACACCAAGTTCACACCACACTAGCAAAAGACTCTAAATAACTCGCAACTACTAACGTTACTATTACATATGGGTTCTTTTCTATTCTTCGGGTGCAGCATCCTTCAAGATGGGTTCAACATGCAGCCTCTTATGAAGTTTGGGGCGGCCTAACTCCGCTCGAAGGTCATCCGCTTCCCTTTGCTCTTTCTCCAGCAGCTTCCTCTCACGGTGTAGTTCATTCTCCAACTCTATCACCTTGAGTGTCAGCTCATAAGTCAACTCCACTTGTGCTTGAAGCTTTGGTTGTGAAGCATCTGCAACTTCTATGGCCCAAGTCATCTTCTCTGGTACAAAGCGAGGATAGTGGTATGTTGCATTGTACTGAACATCCTCAAAGCGTCTACCACGGTAAAAGATCAATGCCTGGTAAGCTGCATCTGCCATGCTCTCTCTCATCGTGTCCCGGCTGATTCGAGCGAGGTGTTTTGATTCCACCTTTCGAATCCCCTTGGTGGCATCCAGTGTCTTGACTATCAGCTCTGCAACCCAAAGTGATCTCTTCAGCGGGTGTTTGTGCTCAGTGCAGTTATACTCCAGTGTGGCCTGCAAATCCGGGTAATGGTGTTTCAATGTCAACACCAAATTCTCATGGAAGAAAGCCTTGGGATCTGCCTCTGGAATCCACAGCTCAGTAGTCCATCCTATCCTTGCATTAGCAGACTGTGATGGAGGTGGATCTTGCATCTCCTCATCTTCAGGCCCTTCCTCCTGAGCTTCCACCCTTGATTCCTCATCTTCCAGCTCAGGAACTCCATCCACACGTTGTCCTCCTAGGTTGAACATGGCACGGTACTCCTCAGCAGCCATGCGTGCAGCACTGCGGGTACGAGGCGGCATCTACAAAAAGTTTTTAGACATAGATCAGATGGATGCAATAATTTCACAATAGAGCAAGATAGAGAAGCATAAATTTTTAGCAAATAACAAGACCATAGTGGGAAGCATGAAGTAAGTAAAATAAGGACCTAAGTTTTTGACCTTTTGCTAACTAGGTTTGCGTCCTACAGTCAACAAAGCTTTGATACCAATTTGTCACACCCATATTTTAAGAACAAAATAGGATGCATAAAAGACTCATATGTGCCCCAGAAACAGTCGCACACATAAGCAGACAAATCTCAAATGTACCATCGCAGTGTTTATTACATAGCGGAATATAAAATATCACATGGTCTCATACAAAAATGATAACATAAAGTAAACAACGCTCTCGACGGAAGCTCCACACAGGGACACTGTTGACTGGTTGACTCCAAACCTAGTACTCATAACGGTAATCCTCATTCCAGTCATCTTCGTTATCATATCCTGAGGTGTTGGGAAATTGCAAGAGTGAGCACATATCGTACTCAACAAGTATAATCAGGGGTTCATGAGGCTCAAATAGCTGACACTGGTTTGACTGCATTTAGCTTTTAATAGTGGATAGCATGTTCATAATTAAATAGCAATTCTCAAGGTAGCATAAATAATCAATTAATCCCATGATCAATGTAAGCATAATTAACTCATAGCATAAACAATAATCAAATGAACATAATAACATAACAAGCTCATCATCTTAATGTAGATGTCCCCAAGGCCGCTCCTGACCGTGAGCTCGGCTAGTATACCAGTTTTTAACCCTCTGCAGAGGTTGCACATCTTTACCCATGAGTCATGATTTACCCTTTCGCCCGAGGTAGCTAGTCTCTTAACCCCCTTCCTAGGGAGGTCGGCAGGGATCACTATGAAGTCTTTCAAAGGTTCGTCTAACAAGTTAGGGCCGCTTGGTTTCATTAGTCAGTCCGTGTGATTCACCTGCAGGAATCCACGGTCTGTTATTCCCCAATTGCGCCACAACGGGTAACCGCTAACGAGCTAGAAAAGTTACTTATACTTAACTAAAGCCAGAGCCATTATAGCCCTCATGGTTGCACTGTTGTCCCGGTTATCACTTACAGATAAATCATCAAGTGGCTAAAGAGTCATTTTTATCATTTGTTGCTTAAACATTAATCAAGTCACAAGATCATGGTCACAGAAATAAAATCCAAATGCTATACTTGCCTTGCTCAAAGCTCTCCTGAGCCCGCTGGTCTTCAAAAGCTTGGTCTTGATCACCAACGTACGGCTCACCGTCTATTCCCAAACATCAATCAACAACACGCAATCCAATGGAGGCAATCATACACAAAGCAAACAAGGTATAATTAGAACATTACACCAAACAGTGGTAAAACAAATATAAAAGTTTATCAAAATATTCTACGCAGCGCTACGATCACACAAACGTAAAGTTCACGAAAATCGGAGTTAAAACGGAGAAGTTATGAATTTTCTAAGATTTCCTATAGAGAAATAATTAATTAAATGCTACTGCAGAATTAAAAAGTTTCAAAACAGTACCCTAATACTTCTAACATGTAGAGCTCGGTGAAACGAATCTAACGAAATTTGGATGGACAAAAACGGAGTTAAAATGAATATTTTACGACCAATTCAATTCCAATGGCAAAACTGTAAATATCTGATTGCGCCTTTTCACTTGAACCGACGAAAATACGTGTTTAAAACGGAGAAACGTATTTAGCAGAATACGCCAAGGACCGCGGGGTAATTTGTAAAACTATACAGGGACTCTTTATGAAGAATGCCCCCGAAGGGGTATCTTTCTATTTCAGCCGTGGATCTTCCATCCAACGGCTGAGGTCGATCTAGGGAGCAAACGGCGGCGGCCGGCCGGAGCCAAGCCTCCCCGCGGCGGCGCGCCATTGCTGCGGCCTGGAAGCTCGCCGGCGTTCGCAGGTTTCTCGATTCCCGGCACCAAACTCCGAAAGAAGAACACCAGACGAACGAGAGGCTCACCACGAACTCGCCTAGCCACCTGGTTTGCGCTGAGGAGAAACAGAAAGTGCTCGCCGCGGTGACTGCTTGGTTTCGGTCTCGGCGAGATCTAAATCCAACGAGGCACGAAGCTAGGGCTCGGATTCTTGGGCTTTGGGACGAAAGGGGTATCACGGGTTGATTTGGGGAGCTTTATAGGGCATTGGTTGGCTCCACAAGCAAGAAATCCCGTGCTTTGCGGGATCGGTTCCGGCCGGATGGAATAGGAGCCCGGCTCGGCCACACGGGGGCGATGAAGGAAGGTGCTGTCCCGCGGGCCCCACCTGTCAAAGAAAGAGGACCGGGACCCGACTGTCAGCGAAAGAGAGAAGAGAGGGGAAGGGGGCGCGCGCTGGGCTGTGAGAATGGGCCGGGTGAGAGAGCTGGGCCGCGCGAGGGGTGAGAGGGGGAGCTGGGCTTGCTGGTTTCCAGGGGTTGGGGTCTTTTCTCTTTTTTTTTTTTTTCTTTCTTTTCTGTTTTCCTTTCCAAAAACCTTTTCCAAATAAAATTTTGAGTGCAAATAAATTCAAACCAGAGACAAACGATACAAAATTAAATATGCACCAGCATGAAATGCACAACCATATTTTCTAAACTTATAATAAATTTTAATTTTAACCAAAACTATTTTATTCACTAGATTAAATGCTCACCAAAAATGCTTAATTAAATCAAATTAATTCCTATTGATTGAAAATAAATTTTTGGGTGTTACAACTGCCCATCTATTGTGATACTGTTTATGCACTGTAATGTACTGCTTAAACACTTTTCACCGTCCAATCGTCCCCGGCCCGCAGACCGATCGATGCCACGCATATACGTGTATGTGCCGCAAATGCAGTTGGTGGACTGAGCACAACGTGCAGGGGTTGTACCCACGTGCTTATATCTTAATTTTTTTTTTGTTTTTGAGAGGAACTAAACAAGGTCTAAGAACGAGATAATGTTTGTTTATGTGGCTCAACATGTGTAACGTTATCCTGCATCAAGAACCAGGTTACCTTACCACCTTCCTCGCCTCATTGCTATTTCATCGAGCACATCACTAGGGTGAACATCTCAATCACATCTTCTTCTTCCTCACTCTCTGCTGCTGCCGCCACCGCTCGCGATTCGGATGGAGAGCGAGCCCCATCATCCCCTATAGCCCTATAGGTTGGCGTGGCATAGCCGGCAATAAGCCATCAAGGGCACCGACAACCAGAAGCAAGAGACGCCGATGGCCAGCGGCTGGAAGCAAGGGGCACTAGCATCCGCCGTTGCGGGCCTGGCTATCGCCATCCACCGTCACAGGAAAGGGTGCTGCCATCCACCTCGATGGGTACACGAAGTCGCGGGCTCGACTCGTTGAGGAGGAAGATGGCGGAGGCGCGGGAGGAGAGGTGGCCAGAGGTGAAGAGGATGGCGGAGGCACGGGAGGAGAGGTGGTTGGAGGTGAGGAGGATGGTGTCGAGATCATTTTTTTAAAGCGATGGCGTCAGGATCTTTGGTAAGGAGAAGGGAGGTGAGGAGAACCTCCATCTCGAGTAGCTTCGGTGGAGATTATTTTTTTAAAGCGATGGCGTCAGTGGGTAGTTTCATAGCGTTTTTCTAAGTCTGCCATGTCATGTGAAATGAAATGAAACTTAAATAAACCATTATAGAGTTTCATAAATTCTAAAGCTCATAGAGAGTTGGTAATCATGTCAAGATAATTTCATCTAGATGAAACATATTTTTTCTCTTTTTTTAAATACACTGTCATATCATCAAAAATATTTATGTAACAACGTATTTAATATAAATGAAACTCACTAAAACTCCCAACAATGCCTAAGCGAGGACAACTTTGCTGCTGGGCGCTGGCGAGCCGCTGCAGGCTGCCCCTATGACACGTCGCGCGTTGTCTGCTCCGCGCGCAGCAATCAGCAGCTGCAGTTGCAGCCATATGTGACGTCCTCACATGCAGGGAGCAGTTCTCCTGGAAATAATGCTCTTTTGACTAGTAATATAATGTGTAAAATTAAACATGTATACCTGAAAATGAAAAGGTTTGTTTATATCATATTAACTGGTTTCACTGGAATGCTAGTATATATATTGTCGATCTATAAAATTTATGTATGATAATATATAGTCAAAAAGGTAAACATGTTTGAGTTAGGATAAACTTAAATAGCTAGAGTTATATTATGGAGTACTAGATTGGAGGAAGCATATCTGTTCAGGGAGGGTTCACCAGGGAAAGCACACTGTCAGATCCCTTTTTTTCATTGTATTATATATAGTCCTATATGTTTCCTCATGGATCGGAGACAATAAGAGAAGTGCTCCCAGCATTCATAGGACCACTGTGAACGTAGTACAGTACGTCGATCCGTAGTAGTAGCAAATTAACAAGCATTATATTATTGCCATCTGGCTAGTGCCAGCCTCATCAGACTGGAAGCACGTACAGATCCATGCATGGTTTTAGATGACACAGCAATGCAGTAAGTATAGCGAGAGGGGGAGCTAACTCGATCATGTAGGTGTATAGGTGTAGCTGATCTTAATTGGTGCCTTCAACTTCAACAATATAATGTCGATCGTGTTGTATATTATTATGCAAAAATGATTTGAACTTGGACAGTTGGACCTGCATTATTGGTAGCTACTTAGATTGTGGCTGGCAGAGAGAGAGAAGGAGAGAGAGAGTGTGTCAATGATGGACAAATCAAATCCTCTTCGTCTGGACCATTGCGATGGACAGCAGCTTTACGAAAAACTGTCCGTTTTATTAAGGCTTTGTTTAGTTCCGAAAATTTTTTGGATTTCGATACTATAGCATTTTCGTTTTTATTTGACAAACATTGTCCAATTACGGACTAACTAGGCTCAAAAGATTCATCTCGTAATTTACAGGCAAACTGTGCAATTAGTTTTTGTTTTCGTCTATATTTAATACTACATACATATGTCGCAAGATTCGATGTGACAGAGAATCTTGAATTTTTTTTTGATTTTTGTGGTAACTAAACAAGGCCTAAGGGGGCGTAATCGTTGGCTTGTCCATTCGATCGATTCAGTTCCCATTGATTGCTATATCTGAGCTAGTACGGACTGTCACAGCGTCACGCTTCACGACAAGATCTGCAGCCCCTCCATCGTGCGCGCAATATCTTGTGTACTAGTAGTAGTTGTGTGCGTCTCAAAAAAAAAACTTGTGTAGTTGTGTGCTGGCTGACTACCGTACCACAGCTCTGGGCGTGCGCGCTGCGAGTTCATCGATGGATCATGAGGACCACTGTTAACTCGAGCTCTCCAAGACAGGCAACCTCTGTCTTTGAGAAGCATATATATGTTGATTGTTGAGCTTTCACATTCTGTACCCCAGTAAGACCTTGTTTAGTTCCGAAAAGTGAAAAGTTTTCGATACTGTAGCACTTTCGTTTGTTTGTGACAAATATTATCCAATCATGGACTAAATACGATCAAAAGATTCGTCTTGTGATTTACAGCTAAACTGTGTAATTAGTTTTTGTTTTTTTCTATATTTAATGTTTCATGCATGTGCCGCAAGATTTGATGTGACGGGAAATGTTGAAAACTTTTTGGTTTTTAGGGTGAAGTAAACAAGGCCTAAGTTTCTAAAAACAGAAACACACTTAGTACATGTGGCGTTTTTCTATGCTCGTCTGCTCGATCTGGAGGTTGGGAATGATGATGTCTGTGTATATATATATGCTCACCGTACCAGTACTGCTCACAGATTCCATTTTCTGAAGCCTGAAACAGACTTAATTTCTATACAGTAAAAGCACGTGGGAATTGGGGCATCTACAAAGATATGGTAACTACTACCATCTGGAGGAAGTACTTCTATATGTTCTTTAGAGACCCTCCTCTTATCCGCAAGATTTAATTTACCATGTATACATATACATATGGAGCTCCGAAAAGCTTGCGATGATGGCTAACTGAGCGTCTCCCCTGCTAACCAATTGTTGAAGTTGCTCCATATCCTTTAAACTTAGAGATCATCCTCTTTTCCACAAGATTTGCAAGTTACCATGCACGAGCTAACAAGATCTATATATGTCAATTAATTTTATTAACAGTTAGGGAAGCAACATATGTTAGGAACCACTTTATAGAGTGTAAAAGAGCCTAATTAATTAGTCGGCCTGACAGCTCATTGATGAGTGTTTAGGATCAAGCAGTAATTTTTAAGGACTTGTTTGCAATTGTGAGCCCCACCACCAAAGAAAATAATGAAAACGTTACCTTCCTTATAAAAGAGGTGGAGGCGGTGTGTGTGTGGAGTGGGGGGCAAGGTGTAGGGGGACTCTTGGCCATCCTCTCAATTGCTTATTCCTCGTTCTCTCTCCTATTCGATGAAAAAACAACATTAGCAAATAAATAGAATTGCTCCAGTAAAAATTGCTCAACTAGTGACTGTTGAAAAATTTTGTTCCTGAATACATATACGTGTAGTCTATAGCCTTGTCATTATCACCTGTGAATTAATAGTTTTTGTTGATGGATTCTTCTAATTATCATTTTCCAAACTAAAAAAATATTGAACAAAATTGATCATAAGTTAACAAAATAATGGGCTAATAATCTCTACATTAACACAAGAATTCCAATATAGTTATCAGTTTATTATCGATTAGTTAATAGTTTTATAAATTTACTATGCTAGCTCTAAATCCACATCAATTCGAATATCATTCTTAAAGAAGTTTTTTTTTTTAAAAAAATAAATATCTATGTTCTTGCTCAGCTACCTAATAATCAAATTCGGATTAAGCCATAAGTATTTTTGAGAAATTTTGGGATGTTTATTTAACAATAGGTCAATTAATCTCCGTAATTGTTTCTATTTACTCATATCTTTAAATCTGAAAAATATTTATCTCTTTTAGAGAAAAATATTTTTTGAATAGTAGTCAACAAATTTTGTAGTGCATTTGTGGTAACTTAATTTTGAGTTTCCAAAATAACCTGTTGTATTAATTATTTGTTGCTTATGTCTACTAAGTTTGACTGAATTATTGAGTATTGAATGCATGTACATTAAATATCAGAAATGCTTTCATATATAACAAAAAATATATATATCATATTACTGCTTTTTTTCGTCAACTAGTACTAGCTATTTGGAGAGATCCATATATCCATGTATGCATGGTAGCGGGTGCTCATGCCATGGAACATGTCCTGATCATCATATTTGAATTCTCTTTTGATTATTTGCAATTGCAACGCTAACAACGATAGGTTTATTCATAATTCCTAATACAGTTATTGCTATTTGTTTTAAAACTATCATGTGCTTTCATGTCTTATCCTCTCTCTTTGCGCGCATGCAAGAGAGATTAGTATATTTTCATTATCCACACACCGTAGTAGACAATGCCTATTTTGGACTTATCTGATAATGTTGATAGATTCAATGCAGGTGTTGCTCACCTAGGTCGTAGTATAAGCTCAATGGGTAAGGTAGTATCTAGAGAATGGTAGACATATATTGTATCGATAGTCATGTATTACTTTGATTTGACCATGCATGGTAATATAGGTTGCTCATGGAAACAAGATTAAACCATTATTCTTACACTTTCTCTTCCAGCATTCCTTATTTGCTATTTGGAGTATTATAATTTTCATATTGTACCATAATACTATGCATAGATGACATACTTTGTGTCGTTGTTAATGGAAAAAACAAGATATTCAAGGAATTACTAAAATGAAAGGACAAAAAATAATTCACCCTTAATCAGTACTATAAATTATAAGAATATAAATGAGTCCATATAAGGAATCCACATACGACCAAAGTTTAAATCCTTTAGGATGGAGCTGAAACGGCAGTCCAAGTTGCGACCTTTAACCTTGGATACAAATAACAGCTAAAGGAAGTCGTTACTTGGATAGCCGTAACACTCTCGGTGTGGAGGCGACCGGAAGGGAACCGGCAAAGTAAGCTAAAAGACGAGCTAATCTCGGAGAGTAGAGAGAGTAGAGATATCCCGTAGGTCTGGCTAGGAAAGAAAGCGAAGTGGTTGCGCAAAGGGAGTGGCCCCCTTGTCGTCAAGTATGCTTCCTTATGTTCTTCCTGTTCCGGTCCATTCTCACATCCTTTAGAAGCCAGTCTTGTCTTTGGATAGTAAGACATTCTGATCCTTTTCTTTGGAGGGGTTCATGTAGATCGCATCATCTTTCCTTTGTACTCTCTTATTTACTTCTCCATTTTGACAAATCAAACCATTTGCGATGATGTATGATATGAATCAGATATATATGTATGAGAGTTGGGTCTGTTGGATTTTGTTGATATTCATATTCAACCTGAACTAATCATACTCTATCTATTCCAAAAAAAACATAAATCCGATGATTTTTCATGTAGATTAGTATCACCTTGGTGCGCCTATTTATTAAAGACGTTTCCCTTAAAAATAGTTGCCATAGCCTAGGTAACTTTTCACAATAACAACTTGTACCCACATAATTAATGAACCACATGCACACATGCAAATTAGTTGATATCCTTGAGTTTAATTAGTACTCTAAATTAATCTGGATGGATCCATTACATGTTAGTGGGATAGAATGACAAGTTTTTTGGGAAATTTTTTAACGTGCCATGTTTTTGGGACAAAGGAAGTACATATATATCGACGCATATACCTTTTCTAAGTTACATGGATGAGTACATAGAATCAATTCATTTGTAAATCCCTTGTGCATTGTTACTTTCTCAATATATTGAAGTTCACCTTAATTTTGCTAGGTGATACATTCTCTTCACAAAAGTGCCTTTCATGTCTTATATTGTTGTGGTCATGGTAAACCTTGTTTTTATGTAAGTGGTTCGTATTTGTGATGTATGGACAAACTCACTAAAGCATAAGCTCTTTATGTGTTAATAAGTTTCAAGAAGTTGGGTATATAATCTTATGCAAATGCTAGACATTTAGTTTTGAGTGAGACTATTTGTACTTGCATAAAAAAGGAAATGACTTACACATTACTTTACATCCCGGAATACAATACATTGTGGCTATTTTTAGATAAAATAAGAGAGAGGGCAATAGACGCATGTACCCCTCACTTAACTTCCTAATTTGTTAAAATCTGATTCTATTCTGCATGATTAAAGGGTGCAATCTAAGTTTCGCTATAAAAAATAGTAAGCACTTAATTACTTTGGTCTCCCATATTTTTAGTAAATATTATCTTCTTGTTCTCCAAATGCACTATATTTGGGGACACCTCTCAAATGCCAGAATGCACTCTATTGCAGGATGGAGGGAGTACTTGACTTTTGGGAGAAGATAGAGATATTGAAAATAACATGGAGTATGGTATGAAAAAGGTTCAGCAAATTTACATGCAACGCTCAAATTCATCAACTGAATTAATTACATGGGATGACAAGCCCTAATATTGGAGTGTCTATATTTGACTTGAATGTTCAGAGGATTTGGACCAATTCAATTTCACTTGATATGCCTAGTATGGGACACATGAGGTCAAGAAGGCAAGGTGTATGAGATGGGTTTATCATGGAATTCTGTGTAAGGTTTCAGAAGACCCCCGGCCCCCACTCACCCCAAATTCTTTTTTTTTGGCAAATTAGTGAGGATGTGCTTCTGTGGCTTACTGGAAAAAAATGGGAATTCATTCCTATATATATATATGGAGTTCAATTGATAGTTATGCCTTCCAAGCAAACTCATGAGGAGAAAAAACATCACTGGAATCCTAGGAGAAGTTCAGTTCCTATGATACAACAATTCAATGATGTACAATAGATACCTGTACTAGTGCCACAGTTCTAGTTGACAACGAGATATACTGGAATCATAATACTCTGGGACACACGAGAAGCGAGATATCAAGCAGAGTTGAAGCATTACTACTACATCACAAATTGGACAAAGTTTGATATATGGCATATGCGCAATTTAGAATCACTTGAAAAAGCTCCAAACATTGCGGCAAAACTCATGCGGCCCTTTCGAAAATAAAGCGAGCTAAAGCTTAAATAAAAACTGCGCACAAAGGAGGATTCAAGGCACAACCGATGAGCACACCAAATACCACGCCCTTTGGATAGAAGGATGGACTGACAATAGTTCTTGCCGATAAGTTGCATCATCAGATCGAAGAATATAACTGCACAACTACATGAGGAATTGATGGATCCAGAGATACCAGGCACTCGAAAAAGATTATTGCACTCATCATACAGATCGAATTATCTAAGCAAACAACAACGGGGCCAATTAAAGGTGGAGGAGGAAGAGGAACCAGCAATCAAAGCCTGAGGGAGAGGTCCAGCTCCTCGGCGCGCTCGACCCCGTAGCCGGAGTCCGGCGACCTCCTCTTGTTGCTCGGCGGGGCAGGCGCGGGAGCGGCAGCGGCAGCGGCAGCAGCAGCAGCAGCCTTCTCCTTATCCATCCTTGTTGCACTCTTATCTTCATCGACGACGACGACGACTCCGGTACCCGTGCCTTGGGGCCTGGCGGGGACATCGCGAGAGCCCAAGCCCATAGCGGCGGCGTCCCGGGCGCCCGTGGCGGTGGCGGCCGCCCCGTGCGCGCGCAGGGCGGCGGCGATCTCCCTCCGGCGCTTGGCCAGGCTGCGCTCGTACTTGTGCGCGTTCTGGTGGCCACCGAGAGCCTGAGAGCTGAAGAACTTGCGGTCGCAGTACATGCAGATGAAGTAGCCGGGCGGCTCCGGCGAGACCGAGGGGTGGAAGAGGGTGAGCTCAAGGTTGAGCTCCTGCTCCATTACACGGCCGGTAGTACTAGCACAGTCTTGGTGATAGGGGTGTGTGTGCCGACTGTGCGTGTGTTTGTGTGTCTGAGAGAGAGAGGAGAGAGAGAGAGAGAGAGAGAGAGAGAGAGAGAGAGAGAGAGAGAGACTATAGAGTTTGCAACAGCAATCATGTTACTAAGCGAGTTTAAATACAGCTCCAAACTTGTGTTGCATTGTTCCATGAGATGAGGTGAGACTACTGGAGATCTCAGTACAGCAAGTGGTCGGGGCTCGCGCACGTTTCCGTTTGGTAGGTATGTGGCAATAAGGAACGGAAGAAGAATCATCAGGTCAAGTTGCTTTGCCCCGCTTTGAGGCCCGGACCCCCGGAACCGGCCCGGAGTGCACAAGTTCAGTCAGACAAAAACTTTAGGAAACTTGCATATCTTTCTCATTATATATATATATATATATATATATATATATATATATATATATATATATAATAAAACACAAAGTGATATAGGGGAACTCCAACCATTGTTCTTGGACAGTACTTTCAGATAACAAAGCTTATATATGACACTAGTTTCAGATAACAAGCAAAGCAAACTAACCTACCACACGAATCCTCACCGTTACGTTTTACCGAGATGCATGCTGCACAGAGTGGCCGACAAACTGACAAAACAAAGATCGAACAGGGTCACACAGGCACAGCGAATATAAAGATCCCAGATACAAGATAAGCGTCGGCCGGCCCCCACCGTACCTCCCGGTGGGTAGTAGCAATAGCAACGACAAGGCGTTTCACTACAGCTTATATATATGCCATGACTTGGAAACGAAACAAAAGAGGACATGCATGCGGCCGTCGCCGTCGCCTTCGGCTTTGCCTTCGCGCATCAACGGTGTGTGCTACTACAGCGGGCAGCCCCGACTGGCCGGGGACCAGCAGGTGGCGCTCTCTCTCTCGCCACCTCGCGGCCGGAGAGCATCGCCATTATTGTGTCAGGCTCCGGCAGCAGTCGGCCGTATATGGTGTCATTTGGTCCTACGGCGGGGCGGATCTGGTGTCGATCGGCTATTTGCTCCGATCTGGTGTCGATCGGCTATTTGCTCCTGCTGCATGCCGTGTAGAGCTAAGAGCTTGCTGCGCGCGACTTCCAGTTCCAGCTTATCTCTTGATTGAGCGTGCGAATCATTCTCCCTCTCCTTTGTTCACCACCAGAAAACAGAGATTTTGTGAGGCTTACATTTTTTCGTGAGAATTTAAAACACACTTTCACGAAAATATTCCTTTTCATGAGAGTGACATAAATCCCGTCACGAAACATTATTTTTATGAGAGCGCTCCACGTACCGTCATGAAATCAGCTGTTTTTGTGAGAGTATTTAAGTACCCCTCATGGAAATGACTATCCTGCCACGAAATTGTCTATTTTCATGAGAGTCATTCCAACCGCCACGAAAAATAGGTCGTTAGTTTTCAGTACAAAAATAAATTACATAAATACTAGAAATTAAAGAACATGAACAAAAGTTTTCTCTTTTTAATCTGCAATGAAATTTTGTAACTAGTCTTTCTCCCTCATGCTAACTCCAAATGTAGTGATTCTTTTTCCTAGATATTTCTAAAATTACGCCCTATCAATTTATTGTGTTTTTACAACTATTATTTTTGTCATCTCTTCCGGTGACTTTGTTCTATCAATTCAAAATTTAAATTTCAGAAAATAGTAACTTCAAACAACATTTTGAAGCAGTAAATGATTTTAGCTAAAAAAGTCATCAACATAAAAGTTGTAGAACTGGTCAAGATCTCTAATTTTTATTTTAGTCATTTTTTCATATGACAAAGTAATAGTAACATTGGTCATAAATTTTACATATCTCTGATATAGTTTCATAAACTATATGAGAGATATGTAAAATTTATGAACAATGTTACTATTACTTTGCCGGATGAATAAATGACCAGAATAAAAGTTGTAGATCTTGATGAGTTGTACAACTTGTATATTCATGACTTTATCACCTAAAATCATTTACTCTCTAAAAATGTTGTTTCAAGTTGACATTTTTTTAAATTCAAATTTTGAATTGATAAATTAATGTCACTTGAAAAGATGACCAAAATGAAAGTTTTAGATCTTTAAAAGTTATAGAACTTTGTAGTTCACAATGTTTTCATTTGAAATCATTTTGTCATGGAAAACTACATTTGAATTTCTCAATTTTGAATTTTGAATTTTTCAAACAATATTGTTTGAAGTTTTCGTATTTTAAAATTTAAATTCAGATGGAGAAATGATTGACACAAAAGATGTAAATGTCAATAATTTCTAAAATTTTGTAGTTGATTTTTTTTATTTGAATTTATTTATAGTTTAAAAATTATGTCTTATTCAATTTAGAGAGTATTTGGAAAAGAAGAGTGCAATTCAGCCCATTCAACGGTTTTTGGGCAAACACTATGTGGCCCAATGTATTCCAGCTGTTGGATGAACCCCTAATGGATCAGAGCCGTTGGATCAAAAGCACAAGTATATAAAATAGAGCCAAAACCCTAGCCCTCTCCCCATCCCCCAGCCCCGCACCACGCTGCCCTCTCGCCCAGCCCCGCGCCGTGCCGCCCCCTCTCCCAGCTCCGCACCGTGTCGGCCCCTCCCCAGCCCCGCGCCGCCCCGCCCCCTCCCCTAGCCCTGCACCGCGCCGCCCTCTCCCCCAGCCCTGCACCACGCTGCCCTCTCGCCCAGCCCCGCACCGCGCCGCCCCCTCCCCAGCCCCGCGCCGCGCCGCCCCCTCCCCAGCCCCGCGCTGCGCCACCCCCTCCCCTAGCCCTGCACCGCGCCACCCTCTCCCCCAGCCCGCACTGTGCTTCGTTGTGGATCTAGAGGCATGGAGTCGATGACGAACGCGAGCTCGGGAGTCAGCGGCGGCAGAGGGCGCTCGACCGCTCCTCCTCTGCGGGCAGTACTTTCCGTGGCCACCGCTGCACCCATCCGACAAAACTCAAGCTCGCAGGTACATGTACTCGCACACCCCTGCCTAATTCCATTATCATTTCGTGTCTGCATTACGTATACTATGGAAGATTAGGTAACACTGGTGATTATAAGTTTATAGTATAAATACAATAATTAACAATGCAACATCTACAAAGTGTAAATCTGAATAGCATGGAATTTTTAAGTTGATTGCTTCAGTTAAACAATATTTGAAAACCCTAAACCCTAAACCCTAAACCCTAAACCCTAAACCCTAAACCCTAAACCCTAAACCCTAAACCAAAGTCAGTAATTAATTAATTATAAATCCCAAAGGAGTGCAAAGATTTAGTTTAACTAATTAGAAAGACATTTAAGTTTGCCCCTGCCTAATTTGTAAACAATATTTTAAATTCTTGCAGCTTCATGGGTTCTTATATCATTATCTCCATAGACTATTGTACTGTCAAACTTAGATATCATTATCTTCATGACTATTGTATTGCAGTAGTAGGGCGTGCAAAGATTTAGTTAATGCTGTCAAACTTAGATATCTTTCTTATATGGTCATGGTTTGTCAAGCAATAGCTTAGTGATACAAAAGTGTTGTTCTATTAACTATACATGCTATCACCATAACTAGCTTGTTGCTTTGAATACATATGCTATAATGAAGTCTGGTAGCGGCACGGGGCTTGGAGCCTGGATCGATGCAGGGTGTGGTGACCTCGGCGGCCAAGGAGCTCCTCCTCCTTCGGCGACTACATCCACCCTGGTGAGCTCAAATAGCTAAACCTAACTTCTGTGGTTTGTGAAATTTTTGTGTATTGAAAATAGTAAACCTAACTATCCTTTTTTCTTGAAGTCTAAGACCATGATTGATCCCCTGCAGGTTTCTGGACCATCACATGTCAGTACTAATCCACTTGAAGTACATGTTAGTGGTGCTGTTGTGGACACTGACCGTCATGGATGCTAGGTTTATTTTGCTAACCTAGGCTTATATATTTTGCTAATCAGCGACCCTAGGTTGAAATAAAACTTTTTGGTGTTGTACTAGTTGACCTTGAGCTATGTATGTGTTGGCTGCTGGAACTTATGTTAGTTGGTTATGACTTATGAGATAATATTGTATTTTATTAATGTAGTTGTGTTGGAGACTATGTAATATGCTTGGAGTGCAAGTGTTGGACACTTTGTGATATGTCTAGATTGAAATTAGTTGAATACATGAATGTATCGAAATATGATTTGGATTGACTATTGGAAAAAAAACCATATTTCATGACAGTTTGAACATGTTTTCCTGGTGGTGTTGGACTGAAAATCATATTTTATGAGGGTTGAACATGTTTTCCTGGTGGCGTTGGACTCCTAGATAAAACATATTTCATGAGGGCTGAACATGTTTCTGTGATGGTTTCTGGCTCTCATGAAATTTATTTTTCATGAAGGTTTAAACTTATTTCGTGGTGGTGCCTCCCTCTCATGAAATACTATTTTCCTGTGAGTTTGAGGCTCTCACGAATTAATTTCATGACGGCTACCTCCACAAAATACCGCCATGAAAAGGTTGTCACAAACCTGATGTATGTAATTTTCGTGGAGATCGCCGTCATGAATGTTCACCAGGAAAATAAATCATGACGGTTCATTCTCCTGCAAATTGTATTTTTCTGATCTTAATACTGTGAGAACTAATGTGTGATGGTTGCTCGTCACGAATCATTTTCGTGAGGGTAAAACCGTATTTCGTGAGAGTAAATCCACTCTCACGAAATCTCAGCTTTCTGGTAGTGATTCCTTCTCCTCCTACACTACCTTGCTCTTCCCGCGGCTGCACTCCGCTTCCTTCGTGCACTATATGCTCCCACTACCGTAGAAAAGCACGGCCTAGTACAGTCAATTTAGGACCTTGTTTACTACATACGGTAGTTTTGGATAGACGATTGCAGTTCAACGTACTAGAAAAATAACTATTCCTACAAGAAGGCAAGGCAATTAATAACAATTTAAATGCATTTTGTACTATCGGTTTTACAATATCAACCCATGGTGCAAATACATCTGTAAAGTCAGTTTGCTTGAACAAATGGATCAGACGGTAGAAATAAAGTTTGTATAGTCGGTTTATAGCACCACCGACTGTAAAACGGTATCATATACAGTAAGTTGATCATTGAGAAATGAATGTACATATATATTCCCGATGCAACTGCACAACTATAGGTTTAATTTACAGGCAGCTTCATTAGAAATTTCCACAGGTGCCAATTTCATCATATGCATTTTATTACACATCATCACAACAACATGGTAAGTACATCTTTACCATCACAAACAACATATAGACAAGTTACAAGTTCAGGTCATGAGCTCAGATTCCTCAAGCTCAAGTCACAATAAATCGAACAAACCTAATAATTGATCATTCACCAATCAGATGGATGAGCTCCTTCAAAGTAAACCTGCAAATGTCTGGACAACTTTTACCAAGTTACTGTTGTTTGTAACAACTCGATGGAAGGACCATTATCTATCTAAATATGTATCCAAGATTATCTTGGCTGCAACTAAAACTTTGCTCAATATGAACCTATCCATGCCTATCTAGTTCTGCTCTATGGTTTATCTAGCATGCTTACTCACCGCACAATAATATCTCCAACCTAGAGCGAAGCCTACCAAGCAAGTCTATAAAGCTACTCTAAGAAGTAAAGGCACACTGTAAGCTTCTAAGCCCCCAAGTTTTTATCGTTAATGACAACATTGCTTTTGTGACTAATGTGTGTGTTTTGGAGAAGCATGTTTATGTTTGGTCATAAAGTATGAATACGAAGAAGTGTCCTCAAGCATTGATGAAGAAGAAAGTTGAGGACAACATAGCATGTGTGGCTAGCATATGGATTGGAGGATCGATGTTAATGCTAGGCCACAAAGCATGAAGAATGGAGAAATCCCCAATGGTTGATGATAAGACAATTGAAGAACAAGATTGAACAATGAGGTCAATCAAGAAGTCAAGCAAGCAATCAACAACTCAAAATCAAGTGGATCATGGAGGTGTCAAGTATTGCAACCAAAGACTCAAGGATGAAGACCTTTCAAGAGTTAGGATTGCCAGTGAAGGGGGCTTAATTGAGCAAAGGCTCAAGTAGATGTTCAAGTCCTCATGGTGGTGCAATCTTGATGAACATATAGTCTAGAGAGCGTAGTTATGGTGCAAGGAATCCAACAGAACAAGTTTTGCCTCAATCAAAGTTTGTGAGAAGAAGTTAGAGGAATGAATAGAACAAAGCACACTCAAGGTACAATCTGGCACTAAGGAAAAAGCACACACACTAGACTACCAAGTTGGAGTCTACCTAGTGGCACTATGTGAAGACAATGTTCAAAAAAGAATACTAGATAGTTTAGGTAGATGGATTATGAGCACCAAATGATCCAAAGACAAATGACAGAGGCTAGGGTTTGGTGTCTCTAAAGAACTAAGTTGACCAAATGGTCTAGCCAGAAGGAGTTGTGAGTGTTGGACAATCTTGTCAGAGGTGTTGGAAGTTGACCGTGCTTTTGTGATCAAGAGATGGTTTGGTGTTGTCATTTATGTGAGCACCAAAAAAACTAGCATGTGACATCAACTAGCTATTGGGGGTGTCAATACTAGCCATTTGAGGGACACTTGCAACGGAATGCACTAGACTGTATGGCCAAAGAATGCAGACTGTTGCATTTGTGCAACATGTGACCATTAGGGCACATTTGCCATTAGTTTTCAATGACTATGTCTAAGGTTTGGGCTATAAATATGCCTTGAGGGGTCTTCCTAGTGCCTTTTGGCCATTTATTCAATGGAGGGGTGTATGGAACTCATTGAGAGAGAAAAGTGAGAGATGTAGTGTGTTAGAGGGCCATATGTTGGCATGACAAACACACATATATAGATGAATGGTTCCAGTATTGTATAGTGTGAGGTAGCTACAAGAGTTAACAATTGTGAGGTGGAGCACTTCACATCATGTGTTATCTTTCAATGAATATAAGTGGTCTTCATGGCAGTGACCTTCCAAGGGTCACAAGGTTTAGCATGGTATCAGTGTGCGAGAGGTGAGTAGACTCTTTGTCCCTCTCTCTCTCTATGGAGAAACTCTAGACATGGTACCATGGTTACTAGTTGAGCAGGTGGAGAATGGAAAGCAAGACTTAGTGACTCGCACCCCCTTTTATTTGTGATCCAACATCATAAGCATTTTAGGTGATAGTGGTGTTAATTATGAGATGTAGTGATTCATGATGCTAACTTTAGTTAGGTGCAGTTCAACACTAAGATTGGGATACACTATTTGAGTGGCATAGGGAGACTATGGCTCCCATTGACTTTGGTTGGAAGCAAACACCAAGACTAGGAGAGACATACTGTTTAGGAGCCTATCTCAATGGAGGTCCATCATAGACTAGGGTTGCATTTTAGCAATTGTTATCTCTTTGCCCTCTTTTATGTCTTGCATTACTTACTTGTTCCAGCTTAGTATTGGTGCTAGTTTGTGTGCAAGAACCTTTGTGTGACAACTAGGATTGTAGGCTACAATGTTAGCATTAGGGCTTAAAATTCTACAAGTAAGGACCTTATATATCTTAGTGTGCTCTTTGCTAAGGACATGTTTAGCAAGATGGCCCTAGGGACTCTTTGTTCATTTGATCTTGTCCTTAGGCCAAGCACCACAAGTGGGGAGTAATAGTTTTGATAAGCTAAGATTTGTCATGATAGATTTTTAGAGCCCTAATTCAGTCCCTTGGGACCATTAGGCCCTAACACACACAAGCTGCACAAGAGTATGTACAGAAAGGTAAATGTGGCAATAGATGAGTAATGCTTGCAATTTATGTAGAAATTGAATTATGTCATGGTAACATTGGAAAAACTTTTAACCCAAGTCCATGAAAAAGGCTGCCAGAAAACTACGCTCTGCTAGATGATCCACTAGTTGGTCCTTGATACTTCATTGTATCATTCGGCAGGGTATAGTCCCTAGTCAATTGTTGAATCTGCATTTGTCAACACTGATTGCATTCTTTCTTATTCTTGCTTGTGTTCTTTGATTCACATGTAGAGATTAGCCTTTATAGCGAGGTCGATAGAATATCACATGATTGATAACTAGAGAAAATATGGTACTACAATTGTAGAGGTTACATGTTTGTGATCGGAAAGCCACATCATGTGTGTCAAGTTCCTACCAAATTGAGAGTTATCTTTATCTAACAAAAGATCAGACACCCTTAGTCCCATCATGGGCGCACAAGATCTAACCTATGTGTAAGCTCATATGGCTTTAGTTTTACCATGATGTGGTGCAACGTTAGAATATTGCATAGGTGGTCATTACATTTTGTTGCCAAGACCATGGATGTTGATCTAGTTATATGTTGGTAGTCATTAGTATATATATACTCTTGTTTCTAGTGTGTGTAACCTTTAGAACTTATTATTGTTCTCTACCATTGAGTAGACAGCTAGCTTTTTGTATATATATCAACATTTTGTAATATTGTATTGAACATATTTCAGTCCTTAAATAATTCCAAATAGAAAAGTGATAACTACAAATTTGAATCTCAAAATATATGAATACAAAACAAATATTCAAGACTGTAAACAAACTCAAATTTAAACTTATCACCAACAAACTTATAGCTTGAGTGCCACTACAACTTTGGTATTAACCATGTAAACATTCAAGGTGGTTTGGAAATAATTTTAAATTTTTAGTTTAAAATCTAAAAAATAATATAGCTTAAGTATGTTAGTCTTGTTTATTACATACTTGTGGCTTCGTCGTTCGTTCTAGTAATAAATACTCTAGTAGAGGACTCCTGATAGAGATAGAGGTTTCGAGCCAATGCTAAGTAGTAACCAATAGCATAGACATGGTGTCTAAGCTAAAAGTTACCTTTGTTTGCATCATTCCCTTTGGTTGAGGAATAGGAGGCAGGTGGTGACAGCCCTGTTCGTCCCTTGTAATCCTCCACGTTATCGTCCTTTTATTCCCTACGCCGAACCAATAGCCTAGACTTTTATACCTTTGTTCCTTATGAAAATACAATACACTTAATAATTTCGGGTTAAGTGCTACAACAGTACTCTCTCCGTACTCAAAAAGAAAGTCATTTTGGACAGTGATATTGTCTTCAAAGTATAACTTTGACTTCTTGTTCTCGTAAAATTATTTATCAAAAAGTGATATATGTATATTATTATGAAAGTATTTTCAAGACAAAACTATTCATATAATTTTCACATTTTCAAACTCAACAACTTAAAAGTTATTCATGATTTATATTCCCAAAATATTTGACACAAACTTTGTCCAAAATAATTTCTTTTTCGAGTACGGAGGGAGTATATCCTTACGCTTGCGCATTCTTCACATACGTTAAGAAATACCAACACACGTAAATTTTGTTGTTTTCCTATGTCTTTTAACACACAATAGAAAATTGTTTTTTCGGTCGGTTACACTATTTTCTTATGTGTTTTCCTATAATTGTGAGGTTAAATGTAATTTTTCCGTCGGGAAATTTGGTGAAATGTACATGAGTACTTCGTTTTCCAGCAGTGTTAGTATACGGCCTTGAAGATTCCCAGCTCCCACGCTAATGCACTGAGAATAATAAGATGAGAAAATTTTCTATTTGATGATACCCATAAAATAGGGACTTAATTTTTATATGGCTCTGCCGAGCTCTAAGTTTCCTCTTTATTAACTCCTCGCGCACTTAAGGTCTTGTTTAGTTTGCAATTTTTTTAATCATATTAGATGTGTCAGAAGAATGTTGGGAGAGATTTTCAAATACTAATAAAAAAATAAATTGCATACCTTGTCTAGAAACCACGAGACAAATTTATTAAGCCTAATTCATTCATTATTAACACATATAGATTACTGTAACAGTTATAATTAATCATGAATTAATTAGACTTAAAAGAATTATCTCACGATTTATAATTAAACTGTGAAATTAATTTTCTTTTTATCTATATTTAATGCTTCATGCATATGATAAAATAATTTTATGCGAGGAACTCTAAACAAACCTTAATTTTCATACCTAAATTGAGCGTGCATTATTATTCGTGCCGTCCAGAAGCTCCCTTCCAGTTGACTGAGTAGACATGGTAGCAAGGGAGGCGCACGAACTAAAACTCGGTCTGTAGTAGGCAGCCGTCAGCTCGGACGCTAAGCCAGGCCTCGCGCCGAAGTCTGCCAGCCTGATATATATGATCGTTTCCAGAACTAAACTGTTCGACTATTTTACCTCAAAATTATGTGAAAATTGTGCCAACACGTTTACATTTAATAAATAAGTCAAAAAATAAACAACAAACGCTAATTGCGGCTGTCTCACTGTTTGTTGCATGAACACAGAATTTAGAATCGCAAAGCATGTATTAGTGTCACTGCCATTTGATGCTATGGTCATGTTTATCATTGCCTCTTATTATATGTACAATAACTTTTCATCGATTTTACGTAATCATTGCTATCAGGTGATAGCAATACTAAAGGTCAGTTTCAATGTAAAATTTCATCTCCTAGTTTCCAAATTTTAGTATAAAATAGATCTCTCTTTCAATGTATAATTTTACTATACGGTTTCAGAGATTATTTATTCTTTTCAGGTCCCACCAATCTCTCCCTACCTCTTCTTCACAGTCTGTGCGCAGCAAGCCAGAAAGAAAACAGAGGAGGTGGCAGGGAAGCGCTTGCGCCCGTGCTCGTGGTCGGGGGAGCTTGCGCGGCTCGAGCCCGTGCGGCTCACGCCGTGCACGCGGCCGGCGGAGCTCGCGCGGCTTGTGCCCGTGCTCGCGGCCGGCTGAGCCCACGCCCTGCTCGTGGTTGGCGGAGCGCGTGCGGCTCGCGCCCGTGCTCGTGGCCGGCGGTGCCGACGCGGTTTGCGGCCGGTGGAGCCTGTAACACCCGACCCACAGATTAATAGGACCAACAAGTTGCAACTTCTTTTCCGGAGGTCCATCTCGAAAGAACTCTAAAGTTAAGCGTGCTTCGCCTAGAGCAATTTAGAGATAGGTGACCGACCGGGAAGTTCTTTCCGAGTGCACATGAGTGAGGACAAAGTGTGCAGAAAAGACTGTTCCGAGTGCACATGAGTGAGGACAAAGTGTGCAGAAAAGACTGGTGTTGCCCTGTGAGGGCTGACTATGTCTTAAAAAAGCTGTCAGATGTTTAAGTGGGCCCGGTCTCGTGGAGGCTGTCAGATGTTTAAGTGGGCCCGGTCTCGTGGAGGCGGAACGTTACAGAGCCCGCAGCGCTCGCGCCATGCACGCAGCCAGCAAGCACACGAGGCGTCGAGGAGGAGCCTGCTCATGCACGGCTTGCTCGTGGCACGGTGGAGGCGAACAACTCGCAGGCAGCAGGGCGAAGGCGGTGGAGCCTCGCCTGCGCGGTGGACGACCTCGCTTGCGCGCCTACCCAAAGCGTCCATCTGTGCCAACGAAACTCGTTTGCTTTCTCAGTGGGAGTTTCGATCTCGTTTCATAGTGTTAGAAACGCTACCCAACTCGTGTCGTGGGGATGAAATAAATTTCTTCTCTCTTCTCTTCGTTTCATGTAAAAAGGCCAAATCTTCTATCGTGGCACCCTAATAAATGTGCATAACATCCTCATAAAACGTCTAATTGAAACTGACCTAATACTCTGGATCCGCCCGTGGTGCTGTGATGTTTCGTCTGTCCTCTATTATAAGCTTGATTGACAACGCTGCACACTCCTCATGCTTGGATGCTTGCCAAGCACCCATGCAAGTCTGATCCTGTCCTTCCTGGCTGCTTAACTAAAACTTCACCGGGTACAGATTAACTGATGGCCTAGAGATGACCAAACGATAGAAAGGAGGAAGACAAAGGTCCTTGACACTGCAGTTGAGTGGAAAGGAGGTGCGGATGAATTAATTAATGGCACTATGAACTGGACTATGTATATGCTCCCTCCATGTCAAAAAAAAAATGTTGTTTTTGACTTTTAGGAATATTATTTGATAATCTTTCTTATTCAAATTTTTTCCTAAATATCATATATTTTGTTATGGCTTATTTTATTATTAAATATATTTTAATAATTATTTATTTATTTTATAATTTATATAAAATTTTTGAATAAGACGAATGGTCATATCCGAAAATAAAAATGTCACTCTTTGAGATGGAGGGAGTATGTCACTACTACCAAAACAACTTTTCCCAGATAGGCACACTACATTAACCGAGGTAGGTATCGAGTTCCTCTAATCTAAAGGTCATAGTTAATAAGTTATCTACCAAGGCAGTTCAAAGGTCTATCTCGGTAAATCAATTAAAAAACAAAAAAGAAAAGGAAAAAAAAGCCCGCAGCCTAAACTGGGCCTGCATCTAGGCCTGGATCCGCCGCCACTCGCTAGGGCTGCGTCGCCGCATCACACGTGCACTACTACACAAGTGTTAACCGTGACGGGCACTTTACGTTTACTACAGCGGTCATTGGCGTCCGCCACGAATGAAAGGTCACGGTTAATCGTGGCCACACTGTGGCGGGCGCCTGTGCCCGCTGCAGAAAATAGAATTATCGTAGTGGGCAACATAAGGTGCCCGCTGCGGTTAATCCCATTAACCGCAATGGGCATCTTATGTTACCCGTCATGGCTAATGATTTAAAAACAAAAAAACCCTAGACAGGCCCGCCGAGCCCATCCAGGCTGTTGCCGCCGCCACCAGGGAAACCCTAGCGTCACCGGTCCAAGGTCGTCGCCATCGTCATCCATGGATCCGCTCTAATCCACCTTCTCACGCTGGAAGCAATCAACCCCCACATAGGAGGGAGAGACACGACCCCCGCCGCCACCGGAGATGGGCGTTACCAGCCTCCACCTCCCAGATCTGGCTCATGGCGGCTCCTTTACCGGATCTAGAAAGAGAGAAGGAAGAACAGTGAGATGAGTGAAAAAGAGAGGGGGACGGAAAGAAGAGGAGCAGCAGCGGCGTACCTCATGTCGACACAAAGGGGGATCCGCGTCTTGGCGCCTTCCCCGCCGTGGATCTAGGCTCCATCCGCACCATCGTGCTGCCATGCTCCGTCCGCGCCGCCGCACGTTGCGCTTAGCCGCTCCGCACGAGGAGGTAGAGAGGGAGGGGCGGGCAGCCGCACGTTGCGCCTAGCCGCGCCACCCGAGGAGGCGAAGATAGTGGGGCTTGACCTTGACCCGCCGCGCGTAAGGAGGATGGAGCGGCGGAGGCGAGTAGACGAAGGGAGAGACGAGAGAGCCGACTGGGCTGTGGGTGGAGAGACGAGGCGTAGGAGTGGAGGTTGGAGCGGCGCTGAGGTGGGCAGAGGGAGGACTTGGACACTCGACAAGCAAACCCTAGCATCACGTATATATATGACCCTTGCTATCGGATCGCTGGTGGGCTATTTGGCCTTTAAAATTTACTGTGACGGGCATGATAGGTTGCCCGCTGCGGTAAATCGATTTACCGCATCGAGCAAAAGTGTCCGTCGCGGTTAATTAAAAGTGCCCGCTGCGGTAAATCGCACGATTTACCGTAGCGAGAAAAAAAACGCCCGCCACAGAATGAACAGTAACAATATCATGGAAGTTCGTTTTTGTAGTAGTGGTGTCGGCTACCCGTAGTCGCGTTGGGCCTGTGCCACCGCATCACACGTGTTTGCTACCTGTAGTCGCGTTATGCTCGCGCTCACCACCATGGTGGTTGACCAGGCACCTCCCCACCAGTCACCATATCCACCACCATGGAGTATATTATTATATAGATATATGGGCATACATGCTGCCATGATGGAGCAAAACATCCACTCTCAATAAAAAAGTTTCATTCTATAATTTTATAATCATTTAATTTCACGAGTCATAGAATGTTGGTAATCATATAAAAAATGACTTATTTTTTCTCTCTTCTTCTTAATACATTGTCATATCATTAAAAATTATCTATGTGAATAAAACTATCATGAAACTCCCACCGTGACAACATGAACAATAAGTTTAGTTTAGGCTGTCTCATATCAATTAATAATTCTTTAAATTGTGTATGTGTAGAAAAAATAATGTTGTGAACTAGTATAATATATTTTTTTCTATATAACCAACCATTTGTCAACGTGTGGACACTGAATCAATATCGTATAGTAATAATATACACTCGTATTTACTACAATTGGATACTCAGATCTCCGAAAAGTGAAAAGTTTTCGGTACTGTAGAACTTTTCGTTTGTTTGTGATAAATATTATCCAATTATGAACTAACTAGAATTAAAAGATTCATCTCGTGTTTTACAGCTAAACTATATACCGCGCTGTGGCAACTTTTGTCTGGTTCACGCAGCTGCCCCCCGCCTGCATGCTAGCTGGCCCACAGGCCACATCCATCCACAAGTGCATGTGCGCACGACGTCTGTCAGATGCGTTGGCCAAAACGGAATTTAACCTGTTACGGTTACGGATGTCAAGTCTTTTTTTTCTGGAAACGTTACGGATGTCAAGTCGTGGAACGGAAACTCTGCTCCGGAGCGCCCGCTCCCAGTTCCATGTATACGGCGTGCGGCTTCAGCAGTTCCCGCACGGCTAGCGAGCTCACTGCTCACCGGTGGATGAAAACCGATACGATGTTGAAATCATAAATATATAATTTAATTATTTGGATATGGATAGAATGTTAAGTATTCACAGATTTAGATATAGAAAGATATAAATTTTTCTAAATAAATTCTATCGCCCGTTGCATGCCTAACCTAGGCCTTGTTTAGTTTTAAAAAAATTTACAAAATAGACACTATAGTACTTTTGTTTATATTTAACAAATATTATTTAATTATGGACTAACTAAACTCAAAATATTTGTCTCACAAATTATAGATATACTGTATAATCAGCTATTTGTTTCATATATATTTAATGTTCATACATGTATTTGACGTAACGATGAATCTAAAAAATTTGTACAATTTTTTTTTCAACTAAATGAGGCCTGCTTGTAGGCAATGAGCTAAGGCCTTGTTTAGTTGGCAAAAATTTTAGATTTTGGATACTGTAGCACTTTCGTTTGTTTGTGGCAAATATTGTTCAATCATAGACTAATTCGGGTCAAAATATTTATCTCGCGATTTATATGCAAACTGTGTAATTAGTTTTTGTTTTCGTCTAAATTTAATACTCCATGTATGTGTTGCAAGATTCGATGTGACGGGGATCTTGAAATTTTTTGGGAACTAAGTTTATTACTTCAAAAACTCAAAATTTTTCAAGATTTCTCGTTACATCGAATTTTTAGACGTATACATGGAGTATTAAAGATAAATAAAAATAAAAAACTAATTGTACAGTTTGGTCGAAATTGACCAGACAAATCTTTTGAGTCTAGGTAGTCTATGATTAGACAATAATTACCACAAACAAACGAAAGTACTATAGTGTCATAAAATTTTTTCTTCAAAAACTAAACAAAGCCCAATAGGCCACTGGTGATGAGAAGCTAGCTAGTGAACCTAGGAGTACCTCCTTCTCCTTTGAGAAACGGAAACGGATCGAATCGTGGAGCTCTCGAGGTACCCATACGGCAATGCAATAAATGCATGGGTCCTACTAGTACATCTTGCAGTAGCCACCGAAAAACTTTTCATGCATTGCGTATGTTTGAACACATACATAAAATATTAAATATTAATGAAAAAATAATTATACAGTTTAGTTGTAAATTATAAGACGAATATTTTAAACCTAATTAATCTATGATTTATCTATAATTATTATAATAATCTACATGTGCTAATAATAGATATATTAGACTTAATAAATTCGTCTCTCTGTTTAATTCTTTTACTAGTACCTAACACCTCTCCTTCCGACACATCGTTCTGTCACTCTACATGCTAGATGCCCCCACCTACTATGTGAGGACAAGTCTTAATTGGACCACTTGTATTGTGGTATTCCATGAGGCCTGCCACTTGCATAGTGTATTTTTCATAGCCACATATGTGGCTAGTACCTATCATTTGATAAAGACATCTTCATTCGTGGTTGTCTAAAAAAAATAATATATCTAAAGTGGACCATAGAATAGATCAATATTTTATATGACTGATTATATATTATCTTTTATTGTAGCGAAAATATGTATAATATAATCATAAAACTAGTATAACTAAAATTTGTCTAATGCCATATAGAGATTAAGGAGGACGTCATTGGAGCCTAAAAACATGAAAATGTGGACAGAGATGAACAGTTTTTGAATATGTCGATGTAGAACTTGTACTAGCAGAAGGGGAGAGGTAGTCATGGATCGAGTTGAGTATTCTGTTGTACGTGTGACCTAAATTATTGGCTACCCACCACTAAGTAATAATCGAGGTTTAGCCCACAACAACGATCTGCTCCTGTTTGACCACCATTGGAACCATGTACACCAAGGGGTTTTCTACACTTGGACGGTTTGGATCCGCGATATCGATCAGAAATTCAGAATGGTGGGAGATCGATCACCAGCAGCCAGATAGCAGTAGCAGGCCAATTAATCTTTGGCAGCGCATCCAAGTGCATTGTTATATTATGATCTGCTGAGATAGATGGTCAGCATATTATCTAAATGTTCATGGCACGGTACAGTGCAGTCCTTGCATGCCATTGTTAGAGCGCCGCGCGAGTCCCGTTGTCCAATCATAGTCTTGGGGGTTTTGAAAGACAGCTAAGTCTAGCAATGCAGTTTTCATGGCTAATTGGACTGCATCTGAGGAGAGAGTCCGATAATCCCCACATGAACTGATTCATAGCATAGCTAGGGGCATGCAGTCAGCTGCTGCACGGATCAGTATTTGGGGGTATTACAACGTATTATTGCATTAGGAACGTTCGCCAGTGAGACCGGGCAAGCGCTCTCTTACATTCGTGTTTTGTGTTTTACAAATAAATATATATGCTCGGCTAGATAGAGTGGTTCCTCATAAACAGTAAACTGCTGCGACACACGAGGTCTTCCTCGTTTAATTTAGAAACCAGTTAACACTCTCAATATTAGGCCAGTCTCAATGCATAGTTTCATGGCACAGTTACCAAAACTATAAACTAGGTAACCGAGCCACAAGAGTTTCATGGAGATGAAACTCCTCTCTCATCTGATGAAACTCCTTCATTTAATGATCCTGCCAAATCAGCAATTTTGCTTATGTGGTATCTTATTTAATATGCATGACACTCTCATGAAATATGCATTGAGACTAGCCTAGACCCCACAAGCTTTTCAACCTTTTAGGAATTCTGCAGGTTGCCAGAGAACCAAGCGAAAGTTAGGGACAGGGCTTGGGCTTCTCTAAATGTAGTTAAGTCAGAAGAAGGCTAATAAGCCACGTTTTGGTGGCTTAGGTTTTTGGCCCCAAAAAAACCAGTTTTGGTTTCACCATTTCTGTCTTAGTTTTGGCTTCGAAATTTGTTATTGTATGTTCTCGTTTGGTAGGGCTTTTGATTAAATTGGTGAAAAAGCCACAATAAATGTTTTGTCAAAGAGAACTCTAATAACCTTTTTGTTGCCAGCAGCTGCACACAATTAGCCAGTATATATCCCAGTCACGTATGAGTTGGCACAATTTGCCTTTAAGTCTAGGATGTGTCAATGTTTTAATTGCTTGCTTTTCCGAGTAGGTTGACTCACTCACTTGTAAGGATATTTCTTAAGTTTTAATTAATTTTTGTTAAAAAGATGTTTACATCATTAAATATGACTACGCAATATACTAACTTCATCCCAAAAAGAATAAAGTTGTGGCATAGTCCTATAAGTGAAACTATCTCATGTTTTAACTAAATGTATCTAAGAAATGCAAATATTTATGATGCCAAATAAATATGGTTAGATTAATCATAAAAATGTTTTTCTAATATATCTATCTGAAATGGAATGTGTTTGTACTCTTTTCAAATGAATTTGATCAAACCTAAAATACGTTGTTGATGGAGAACCAGAGTCGCACCTTTTTGGGATTATTGTATTTTAGAGCGATAGGGCTCAAAGTCTTGTCCACATCAATGTGGTACCACTGAAAGCTCGGGTGGGGTGTGTGTGTGTGGGGAGGTTATTTACTAGAGAAAACACAAGCTAGACTTCACTTGTGACCATTAGGGCACTCACAATGCAGATTCTATCATAGAGTCTAAAGTTATTTATTGCCTCGAACAATGTGGATTTAGAGTCTAAATAAGACTTGGAGTCTTATTTTTTCTACCTCTTTCTTCAATAAATATGCTGCCACATCAGCAAAATACCATAAATAAATAATATGTAATTAATTGTCTTGGACTCTGTGATAGAGTCTTGCATTGTGAGTGCCCTTAGGGCACTCACAATGCGGACTCTATCATAGAGTCTAAAGTCATTTATTACCTCGAACAATGTGGACTTAGAGTCTAAATAAGACTTGGAGTCTTATTTTTTCTACCTCTTTCTTCAATAAATATGGTGCCATATCGGTAAAATACTATAAATAATATATAATTAATTGTCTTGGACTCTATGATAGAGTCTTGCATTGTGAGTGCCCTTAGTTGCTCAGGATTTACAAATTCCTGAGTATTTAAAAGGGCACTATATATTTCAAGAAAAAAAACATAGTTGCAGGCTGTGTTATTATCGTTATTATTATTATTATTATTATTATTATTATTATTATTATTATTATTATTATTATTATTATTATTATTATTATTATTATTATTATTATTATTATTATTATTATTATTATTTTGCAATTTCGTGTATTGCGCCTGATTTAAATTAAATGGATGTACTATAGAACGTTTGAACCAAAACTTTTTGCCTTTGACTATTTATTCTACACAACAGTATGTACTTATGCCACCTCTGTTCAAAAATAAAACCCATCATTTACTTTGAAAATTTTCAACAATTAATCAAAATAGTACTAGTAAAATATGCTCGGTAGATGGCATTTTGAAACTAGATATTCATATTTCTAAAAATACACACTATATTTTGTTTTAAGCTATAAAAGATATAATCTTTTTTTACAGGAAAAGACAATTTTCAAAATCAAAATGTTAGGATCTATCCAAAATAAAATATTACTATTGCATTCATGAACAGAGATCAAACTGGTATTGATAGACCCGTCAAAAGTTGTTTTCTGTCACTCATAACAAATCGATGTAATTAAAACTGGACTTTTGCCTTCACTAAAATATTGCTCAAAACTATGTAAACCCACGTCAATTGTTGACAGCTCTGTTAAAAAGGCAACTGTAGCTGCCTGCCAATTGCTGACAGACAGAAGGGTGGACCCTCGTCCCTAGGAGACGTCGCTATCCCAATGTGTTGTCGGAGCCTCATCGCTTGGTGGCTGAGAATTTCTTTATTCATATTTTTGGTGGCTGCCGTTGGCCCAGAGCTCTGGCCCACGCGTAATAAATTCCCGCGAGTCGCGACGGAAACACTGCTAACGGGGCGCTGGGGCATCGTTTCCGAATCACTATATTCAAAAAATAAAAATAGAAATCACTGGTATAGTAATCCCACATTTTCAAAATAACTATCCTTCTCGCTTTCCCACAAATAACTTTAACTTTAAAAAATATTAATACTTATAGTATATAATTAGTATTATCAGAAAGATCTTTAAATGTAATTTTTTAACAAATTTCTTTAGAACTACAAATGTTACACGTATTTTCTATAAATTTAGTCAAATTTGTGACAGAAAAATCTAAAATAATATATTTTAGGACGGAGGGAATACTAAGGCGTTGTTAGTTTCACCGAAAATCTAAAAAATTTTAAAGATTTCTTGTCACATAAAATCTTACGACACAAACATAGAACATTAAATATAGATAAAAAAATATAACTAATTATATAGTTTAATTGTAAATCGAGATATAAATCTTTTGAGTCTAGTTAGTCTATAATTAAACAATAATTACAACATAAAAATAAAAGTGCTATAGTGTTAAAAAAAATTTCCATTTCGACAACTAAACCAGGCCTAACCACGTTTCGTCATTTTTTTGCGCATACTTGAAAGGTCAACTTTGACCATGCATGATTATTTTTTTCCTGCGCGTAATTATTTCTGAAAGCTGAAAGCTCCATGCTGCTCGGATGCATATGCTCACGTTTGGTTGGCTGAACGAATGGATCAGGCTCGCACGGTACTTGAGCATGAAAGATGTTTTATTTAGGGAAATACCAGAATCAGCCATATGCAGTGAACCAGGCTCGCGCTATGCATGATTAGCAAAGCTAATAATATCATTAGCATATAATTAATGAATATTAAGTGATCTCAAATTAAAGTAAGATTAAATTAGGTAGATTAAAAATTTATTATAACACAATATATCATAAATAATTAATATTTTAATACTTATTTTAATATATTCGTGTTACATGATTTATACTCATGCGGACAACTATATAAGGCCTTGTTTAGTTCACTCCAAAAATCAAAACCTTTTCAAGATTCCCCGTCACATTGAATCTTGCGGCACATGAATGAAGCATTAAATATAGATGAAAATAAAAACTAATTACACAGTTTGGTTAAAAATCGCGAGACGAATCTTTTAAACCTAGCTACTCCATAATTGGACAATATTTGTTAAATAAAAACAAAAGTGCTACAGTATCAAAATCCAAAAACTTTTTGGATCTAAACAATACATAGCTAGGATGCGTCGTAAGGATCTCGGGAGTGGTTTTTAGAAATTAATAAAAAAACAAATTACATAGCTCGTCTAGAAACTACAAGACAAATCTATTAAGCATAATTAATCTGTCATTAGCACATGTGGGTTACTGTAGCACGTAAGGCTAATCATGGACTAACTAGGCTTAAAAGATTTGTCTCGCGATTTTTAACCAAACTGTGTAATTAGTTTATTTTTTATCTATATTTAATGTTCCATACATGTGTTTAAAGATTCGATGGGATGGATGAAAATTTTTGGACGAGAAACTAATCAGGCCCTAAACAATTTCTCTTTCTGGACAACGAATCTAGCTGGGGTGAGTCAGGTCCATAAATGTGGACTAGGCTAGCTATGTGTGAGTAACCAAAACAGACCCTAGCCGTATTCCACTTACGAAGCACATTTAGGCCTTGTTCAGCCTCAAAACCAAAAAGTTTTAAGATTTCTCATCACATCGAATCTTGTGACATATGCATGAAACATTAAATATAGACAAAAACAAAAACTAATTACACAGTTTAGCTGTAAATCACGAGACGAATCTTTTGATCCTAGTTAGACCATAATTGGATAATATTTGTCACAAACAAACGAAAATGCTACAGTACCAAAAACTTTTCACTTTTCAGAACTAAACAAGGCCTTAGATTTAGTCCCCTCTGTCGGTTCGTTGCTTTAGATTTTGCCAAATTTCACTAAGGCGGCTGAAAACTCATTTCTACTGGCGTTTTTCAGCACCGCCTGCGCAGGAGGCCAGTAGAAATGGGATATTTCTACAGGCGGTAACTAAGAACCGCCTGTGGAAATGCATTTCTACAGGCGGTTCAGTTATGCCAACCGTCTGTAGAAATATTTTTCCAAAAAATAGGAAAAAAAAGATTTTAATATAAGGAAGGACCATCGGCTATTCACCCGCAAGTCGCGCTTTCTACTGACTTTTTTTCATGTAAAATCGCGTGTTTCGCGGCCGGTGTGATTCGAACCTGCGACCTTGCCCTTGCGCGTAGCCTCCTCTACCACTCCACCTATCACTCACTTGTGTCTAAATTAGAGTTTAGTTCCCCACATATTATCCCAAACCGAGCATATATTGATTATTTGAGGCCCTAAACGGATTCCAATGGAAAAGTTGTCAACTACAAAGTTTCATAACTTTTTAAGATCTACAACTTTTATATTGGAAGTTTTTCCATCTGAGGTCATTTACAAAATTTGAATTTCAAATTTAAAAAATTCAAACGTAGTTTTCGACGACAAGATGATGTCAAATAAAAAAATTATCAACTACAAAGTTTCATAACTTTTCGAGATCTACAACTTTCATGTTGACAGTTTTTTCAAACAAGATCATTTGAAAAACTCAAAAAATTTAATTTCAAATTATTTCTACAGACGGTTTTCTTAACAAACCGCCTGTAGAAATATGATTTGTACAGGCGGTTTCTTAGGAGAACCGCCTGTAGAAATACATGATTTCTACAGGCGGTTTTGTTAGAAAAAACCGCCTGTAGAAATATGATTTTTAGTGGCGGTTCCTTAGGACAACCGCCTGTAGAAATGCATAATTTCTACTGGCGGTTCTGTTAGGAAAACCGCCTGTGAAAATGCATCTTCACAGACGGTTCGTAGTTTTGACACCGCTCTTTTTACACCACAGGCGCGTGATAACTACAACCGCCTGTAGTATAAAAAGGAGACGTCGGCGTTGTACTCTTTTTTACTAGTGTTTCAAGGCTTTGCCGAGTATATAACACTAACAAAAAAATATATCGGCAAAGCTGTCTTTGCCAATTGTTTTTTGTCGAACACCTAAAATTTGTGGCTATGTGGCTAACGGGATTCAAACCCGTGACCCCTTCTTGGCACGGTACCTCCGCTAGCTACTACACTACACATTCACATGTGTCTATAAGTCATTTCGGTTCCCCACATGTTATACTGAACCGAGTGTAAATTGCTTATTTGAGATCTTAAACGAATTCAAATCAAAAAGTTATCAACTATAAAGTTTTATAACTTTTCAAGATCTACAAAATTTATTTTAGTTGTTTTTCCGTGCAAGGTCGTTTGAAAATTTTGAATTTTAAATTTTCAAATTCAAAAACAGTTTTGCATGGCAAGATGAATTCAAAAGAAAGAATTGCTTACTACAAACTTCTATAACTTTTCAAGATCTATAAATTTTATTTTGATTGTTTAGTCATTTGTTCATCCGACATGGTGGTTTTAACATTGTTCACAAATCTTATATATCTCTTTTATAGTTTCAAAAACTACAAGAGATATGTAAGATCTGTGAACAGATTTACTTTTACTTTGTCATATCAAGAAATGACCAGAATAAACTTTGTAGGTCTTGAGAAGTGTCACAACTTTATAGTTGAAAACTTTTTTCAGCTGAAGTCATTTTGTACTTCAAAATGTGATTTTAAATAATGGTTTGCCTAGTGCCAAAAAAAATACTCGCTTTGCCGAGTGTTTTTTGAGACACTTGGCCGAGTGTTTTTTTTCTGGCGGTGTTTTCTTAGACATTTGGCAAAAAAGCGGCTTTGCCGTGTATTTTTTTCACCAAGTGTTATTTTTTTGCACTCGACAAAAAGCACAAAAAATTATACTCAGCAAACTACTTGACATTTAGCTGAGCAGGTTTCCGGCAGTAGGTCTTCTTTTGTTATGAAAATATTTTGGATTTTGACATTATAGCATTTTGTTTTTATTTGACAAACATTATCCAATCATGGAGTAAGTAGGCTTAAAAGATTCGTCTCGCGATTTACAGCTGTGCAATTAATTTTTATTTTCATCTATATTTAATGCTCCATGCATGTGCCGCAAGATTCGATATGATGGAGAATCTTGAAAAGTTTTTGGTTTTTAGAGTAAACCAGACTCAATGCATAGTTTCATGGCACATCAGTTACCAAGACTATAAACTAGGTAACGAGTCATATGAGTTTCATGGGGATAAAACTCCTCTCTCATCTGATGAAACTCCTACACATAAGCAAAATTTCTGACTTGGTAGGATCATTAAATGAAGGAGTTTCATCATATGAGAGAAGTTTCATCCCTATGAAATTTTTGTAGCTCGGTTACCTAGTTTATAGTCTTGCTAACTATACCATAAAACTATGCATCGAGACTGGCCTAAACAAAGCCTTCATCTGCTCAAAAAAGAAAAGCTATTCATGTATCTCGAACAGAATGCCAAGCGTTGCGGTGGCCTGCTCGCTATCTACTCGTCTGTTCGTCTTCTTCAACTTCTGTCTTCGCGCTCCGCGGCTCGATCCACGCCTCCGCTCTGTCCACTCGCTCGGAGACGGCCAGAGACGACGAGAGACTGCCGAACAACAGATGTCGTCCATTGATCAATTAACCCGATCAGGTTATCAGCAGTTCAGCACTCGGCATCGCACAGGAGTAATAAAAAGAAAAAGACCACATAGTTTTTCTGAAACCTGTTGCTGCGCATTGAATCCATTATTAGAAGCCTATGCTGCCAAGATAACGTGGAAAGGGATCAACACGAATCCTGGCTAACATTTTTTACATTGCCCACCCCGGCCTGATTATATCCTAAAAAGCAATAGAAGAAATATAGAAAATTGTCTTCCTACTAATATGCATGAATATCTAACATTTCTATATGATGTAAGGCCTTGTTTAGTTTGCAAAATTTTTTGTTTTTGGCTACTGTAGCATTTCGTTTTTATTTGATAAACATTGTCCAATCACGGAGTAACTAGGCTCAAAAGATTCATCTCACAAATTACAAGTAAACTGTGCAGTTAGTTTTTATTTTTGTCTATATTTAATGCTCCATGCATACAACCAAAGATTCGATGCGACAGAGAATCTTGAAAATTTTTGCGAACTAAACAAGGCCTAACTCGATGAAATCTAAGGTTATTATATAAAGTGGACGGTGACACACACGTAGTATACAATAGTCGAACACACACTGCACACTTGTGAAGACATGTTTTATATGAGGATGTGATAGTTGGAACTAATATAATGATCTTTGAATTTATCCTTTCATATTTAATACCCAAGTATTTTTTTAAGAACATACACATGATTATTTTGGACGTGTGACTCGATTTGATCAAGGGCCGCCTGACCTGACTGGTCGAAGGAAAAAAAAACTTGACCCACCTGTTTATATGCATAGAACATTTTTATATTAGCACCATCCACTTTATGCCAGGTCTCCGTACGTATCACTGCCGGTTTAAAAACTGTCATCACTGTCGGATTTTGAACCCGGTAAACCGACAGTAACAGAGGATTAAGGGGATGTTTGGTTGCTAGCCATAGTTTACCATAACTAACTTACCTAGGCAAGTGTGGCAAGCCACAAAAAATGTGGCTAGCAAATTGGTTGCCACACTTTGCCATGCCTAAAAGAATCTTGCCACACTTTTTAACTCTATGACATGTGAAGCTCAAAAGAATCATGGCTAAACTTAGTTGTCAACCAAACACTTGCCAACTTGATCAAACATGCCTAAGGTAAAGGCTAGCAACCAAACAACCCCTAACATTATTACTGATTTTTATAAACCGATACTAATGTTGAACCGGTAGTGATGTTGTTTTTAGGAAATGAGCTCAAAAAATACGATGAAACTTAAATAAGGGAAAACCCACTAGATAGCCACATAGTCTATTAGTTAGGTCATAAGTCACATATTTTTTTGCGCGAAAGACCACACACTCATGTCTTCAACCTCTAACTCCATCTATAACTTGTTTGTGTCCAAATGACATTTTCGTCCTAGATATTTTATGTTTAATTGATTTTAAAATGAGTATTTGGTACCCTAAATAAATTCAAATGAAAAAGTTATCAACTACAAAGTTTTATAATATGGAGATCTACAACTTTTATTTTAGTTGTTTCTCCATCTGAGGTAATTTATAAAATTTGAATTTCAAATTTAAGAAATTTAGATGTAGTTTTCCATGACAAGATGATTTCAAATGAAAATTTGTCAACTACAAAGTTTAATAATGGTTTGAGATCGAAAACTTTTATTTTTGTTGTTTGTCCATCCGAGGCTGTTTTAAAAATCAGAGTTATTAAACTTTTTAGGTAGTAAATGATTTTAAATAAAAATTTTAGATCTCAGAAAGTTATGAAACTTTGAAATGAAAGTTATAGATGATCTCTCGCCTCGGATTTTTAAAAACTTTGAAATGAAAGTTATAGATCTCGGAAAGTTATGAAAATTTATAGTTGACAACTTTTTGATTTGAAATCATCTTGTCAAGGAAAACTTCAATAATTTCGAAAACAAAAATCAGAGTTCTTCAATAATTTCAAAGTTTAATTTCAAACAATATTTTGAAGTAGTAAATGATTTTAAATGAAAATATTTTCAGCTACAAACTTGCATAACTTTTTGGGGTCTATAATTTTTTTTTGGTGTTTATCCATCCGATGTCATTTCAAAAATTCAAATTTTAAAGTTTAGATATCAAAATTAATTTTTGTTAGATAGATGATTACAAATAAAAATATTTGGACATCCAAATGATCTCAAATTAAAAAGTTTAAACTGCAAATGTTGTAGATCTCGTCGAGTACTACAACTTTAATATAAAGTTCATTCTTATCAGACATCATATGAGAAACTTATGAAATTTTCTTATAGCATTACCGTTAGTTGAAGCAACAAACCTCCCATGATCACCACAGGTTCTTGGCTAAAACTGACAGTGATATGAACCATTAGTAAAGACCTGAATATCAATGTCGGTTGAACCATTGCTGATTTAAGCCAAAAACCGACAATAATATGCTATGACAAGCTATCACTATCAGGTTTTTTAAAATTCGACAATGAAGACCAAATTAGTGATTGCCGGCACCCTTCCGTGCATGGCGCCCCTCCGTGCCTGCTGCCTCTTTGCATGCCGCACTAAACTAGAAAGTTGGGTCCGGCCTACGTGAGGATATGGTATGATTTTAGTGATTTCTTTTATTCTTTTATCATTATTAATTTATTCAATTATTTTCTTAATTTTAAAAATCAAGGGGTTGTGATTTTTTTAAGATCTTATCTTTTTTCGCGGAATCTTACCTCTTATAAGGTAAAGAGTTAACCATAATGACAAAGCCCGTGATCCATACACATATCCGATAGAGTGAAATGCGTTATGGCCCATAGGTCCCTAAACTATTATGTATCCTCTAGGTTCTTTCATAATCTCTTAAGTAGTCATCTAGATTTTTTACAAGATGTTTAATCTATGGAATGAGATAATATATCATCATTCTCACTCATTAAATTTTTGTTTGGTTTGCAAAATAAAATGAGATGATACAACACCACCTGATGTTCACAAACTAAATTTGACAGATAGACTCATACTGCACCATGCATCTCATCTATAATAGACTGATTCTCCAACCTAAGCCCATTAACTTTTTAAGTGATTAATTCCTACTGTGAATCAAGCGTTAGAACTTACAAGATCTTAATTAGCTTAGCTCATCATTAGAACACCTATTAGGCTTAGAGGATCAGAATGTCCTGGGTTACAAGATCGGCACTTGCTTCATCTTGTGCCATGGGTGTCCTCGTTTGTTTGGCTTGAAGCAAAGATCATATTCAACCTCTTGGTATAAGTGGAAGATCTCTCAAAACCTTCTGAAGAACCTACTTGTTTCCGCCTGCATCTTTGCATCTAGGTTCACCATATTTTGGGCACACATACATTTTAGCACAATCCTTTTGAAACAATACACAATTATTCTAGCACTCAGAGGTCTATGCGTATCCAGAGCCCAATTCACATGGTGGTTATGTGCCTCATCATATATTTGGTAATTGGCACTAATAAGGGGATGCTGAGGATAGCTATTTCAATAATACATTAAATGTTGTATTGCTAGTGGGACTGGATATATGGAGCAGCCTCACAAGGAACTAGAATCTTGAGTACCTAGATCCTCATCAAAGTGATGACCTCTTAAAATACTTGAGCACTATATAAAACATTGTCTATTGTTTATTCTGCTCTACGCCTCTGTGTAGTTATGAAAGACCCATCATTTGGGTTTTGGTAATTGAATGAGAACATTACTGGACTAATGTGTTTCATGTGATATGAAAGGTTACGCTTAGTGTTGACACTTGTAGTGGCAAACAAAATAAACTACAAGCACACAACTGTCAATGTAACTTTCACCTAGGAGTATTAATTCCAAGGTATTGATTTTAATGGGAATGTGAGTGAACTTAAATTAAGAAACAAGATCGTCTTAGGATAAAAAAGAGGTAAGTATTTAGTAGAGAGGCTATATATATGGCTATGATGAAGAATTAAGCAAGGATACACTTCAATATTCACTTCAGGACATTGACGTAGCTAGCAGCGGAAAGAGGTGAGAAGGGTACTAAATTGTTCCAACATGGGCCCCTACAACTTAATAACTCAGCACGAGCGAACATGGTTGAATATAGTGGATAGTTAGGGTTGTCACCACCTACTGCCTACTACAATCTATCTATGGGTCAAGCCACAAACAAACACAACATATAGTCTAAGAACCACACTTACACTAGTGATCACTACTCTAGTCCAACACTTAAAGGCTCGAGCACTCAAATAATTGAGAGATGAACCTATGAATAAAAGAAAATAATACTTATGCACAACTTAACATAGATCCTAAAGAACACCAAATATTTACTCAGATGGACACAACATCCGCCGAGGTACAAGAGTGTGGACTCCTCTTAGCTATGACATGAAGTGAACAACATTCACTGAGGTACAAGAGTGCCGATAGCTCCAACACTTCCCCAACTTCTTTTCACTCTCTCCTTATTCTCTAATACTGCTAGAGAGGTAGAGCTTCACCTTGGTACTAGAGTGTGGACTCCTCTTATTAGCTATGCTATGAATTGAAGTGGGCACCAAGAGAGGCAATGAACAATGTGAGCCCTCAAATCCATGTTAAACCATCCTTGGCGCCATCAAATCAAACCATCTCCACTACACATGCCTAGGATTTCTTATGATTATGCTTGTTTGCATGCTACTAAACTTGAGGTGGTAGGGTGGAAATGGGAGGTCACGCGACCTAGGGTTGGGTTGGCCAACCCTTCTCTCTTCTTCCTAGTTGCCCTCCAAGAGCTCAAGAGTGTGTTTAGTTGATTTGTTGTGAAATTGATCACTAACATCAGACTGGCGGACCCAAGGATCCATGTGACACATCATCCACCTTCCATCATCAACTAATGTTCGACCAGTGATGGACAACACTTTAATAGTGGGCCCTACATGGTAGTGTTTGTCTAGAATATTTTGCCCAAAATTAAATAATATGAAATATATGTTATTTCACATCTTAATAAAAAGGCACTTTGTTGATGATGAAAATTGTGCTTAACAACCATCAACAAGCTCCTCCACACCAACTCTTTGCTCGTCCTTGAGTTAAGGTAAATGCAACTAGGAAACATGACTCTAGAAGTCACGATGCTAGCATCCAAGATATTTCATGTTGCCTTTAAGTAGTTGAAATGTGGCTACTACCATGTTGCCTTAAGCAGTTGAAAAGTGGAACGGTTTTGACATCAAGTCATCACTATCCTCACCAACCCTCCTTGTTGTTCACTAAAGAACCTCACAACAAGATACAGAAGAGGGACTTTCAAAATGTGCTCACAACACACCTTTGCAAGATGAGGTGTGCCTCTTTTGTATGATGTGTAAAAGTTGTTGAAGTGTACCATTCAAAGCTCCATGTTTAGTTTTGGTAATTGGGACAACTAGTGGACTAACCTTTTCCTAACTGTTAATTAAGCTAGGTGAAGTCCACACGAAGATATGGTGATCAAGTCTAGGAGTCAGATGAAGGTTGATCAATCCAAATGGAACAAGTTCAGACTTGGAGAGAAGATGAAAATGTGAAAATAAGCCTGAAGTCAAAGGTATATGTTAGGGGCATTGTTTTTGCTAGTCCTTTATCCATTCTTGCAAGGTATTCCTTACTTTACCTTGTATTTGCTATGTCACTACAATAATTAAATTTGCACATGCTTATTCATTCCATGCACTGAATCACCAAGGTTCCTATGTTAAATTAATAAATTCTATGTGTGTTCATGAATTAGAGGAAAGCATGGACAACAAGAATATTTAGAGAAAGCTTTGTGCCTATAAGCTGGTGATGGACAACTAGTTAGAGAAAGATTTATTGGTGAATGTTGGTGTTGATGGTACATTAAGAGATCAATAAGAGAACTCATTTAAATCTATTTTATGCCAAATATAGTTACAAACATGTAGTTTGAGATGAAGTTTTTATTCTTATGTGGTCAAGTTTATTTTAGCATTATTTTGGTCATTGTGTCATTACTTTGGCTAAGACATATGTTTGAAATTATTGAAGGTTTGAGTTCTTCTATGTGATGGCAAAATCTATAATTATGGTACAAATTGTTTTCAATAACAATTAAATATTTATGAAAAAAAATTAATTGGTCAAAATGCCCTTGTTGCAACAAGCTACGATGCAATCACTCTTTATTGTTGCAATATCCAGTATTGCCTCAAACTTTATGTTTTTTGCAGGCAAAAACTTTAGGGGAGATCCCAACAGTGTTAGAACTTTTCATTATAATAAGAAATACAAGGGTTTATACATAAAGGGATTAACTGAAAGTATCAAGATAAACACAAAAGAATGATTGCAAATCACCTTTGAATCTAACAAATTATACATAGGAGGAGTTCACTCTTAAAATTTGAAAGTAAGATGGTCGGGGTGGGATTCCTCATTTGGAAGACTTTGTCATGGCACAATTTCTAGAGCTCTGATGCTACTATTAGCACTCCTTCTATGAAGAAAGGAATGACATGTGAAGACTATGCTTGAGTGCATCTATCCATTAGTGGTAAAGAGATATCCTAGGTGATACCTATCGTAGACCAACACTCCTATGCACATGGGCAATCGAAGAAGAAATGATGTATAGTCTCCTGCTCCACTGAACTACACATGACACATATTGGGATATCTTGGATGTTGAGATGCCTCCTTAGAAGCATTATCTTGGTGTTCAACCGGTCTACACGCATGAGCCATGCAAAGAATTTGATGTGTGGGATGCATCTTGATTTCCACACTATCTTTAAGACTAGATGTGCCTCCACAACTCTAAAAACGTGAGAAAAAATGCCGTTATGTATATGTGTTACCCCATGTCGGCACCCATCTATCAGTGTCATCTGGATCATATGATAGCCCTTCTAATTGTTGCTGAAGTGATTCTAGCTCTTTCAGAGCTTGTTCTCATAAAGGTAATATGAAGAGGGTGTCCAAGTCGTCAACTTGCATGACCTCTAGGATTAAAATGCTCTCACTTTTAGAAAAGAGGCAAGCCTTGTATATTTTTATGCTAAAATTCCATCTGACCATAGATCATCCTAGAAGCAGACCGTGGACCCATCACCCCTCAAACTTTATGTGCTATTACAGGATATGTCTAACACCAACAATGATTCATTGTATTTCCCATTCATTACCACCACTAATGATTCATTTCATTTTCTATCTATTACCCCTAATAATGATTCATTTCATTTTCCATCGATTACCTCCAACAATGACTCATTGCATTACCTTTATTGCCACTAGAAAATAAATGTGGCCATTATGACTCTAACAACTATGGAGTGGTAGTAAAGCTATTTTGCGACAAGTTTGTTCATGGCAATACTTTCATATTGTAGCCACGCGCTTCATCACAACAATAACTCATGCAACCATTGTGTTGGTTGCAATATTTGTGCTTGCATCCATATCATGGTTGCATTCGACTTTTATGTGCATTGCAGAAACACCATATTGCAACACCATATCCAAAAGGATACAAGAACATATTGCACTGTTCCAAATTTGTCAACATCCATGTATAGATGAAATTAATATGTACTTCAACCAAAATATCCATATTGCAACATATAGGCATCACGACAAGTGAAAGCCCTAGTTTGGTTTTGGATAATTGATGAAACCCTAGTACTAACCTCTATACTAAGTGTGTGTAGACTTAATGAGGTTGGTACATGCCAAGTGATGGAGCAAGAGATGATGATGGTGATGACCACAAGATGATCAAGTGCTTAACTTGGAAAAGAAGAAAGAGAAAAACAAAACCCTATGGAGATCAAGGCAAAGGTATTGCTTAGGGTTTTGGTTTTGGTGATCAAGACACCATAGAGGGTGTGATCACATTTAGGATAGATAGCCGTACTATAAAGAGGGGAATTCTTTGGCTAAGCGGTTATCAAGTGCCACTAGGTGTCATTGTTCATGTGCATGCATTTAGAACCTAGTAAGCTAACTTAACTCCTTCGAAGAAAATGATTGTGAAAATGCTAACACACGTGCACAAGTTTGTTTACACTTTGTGGTGTTGGCACACTTTGAGAAGGAGGTGGAGTTTAAAAGGTAGAGAGAGGATGGGTTCCTCTCTCCCTCCCGCCGAGCTTGCGAGGCGGGATTCGGCGCTTTTCGAGAAAATGAAGTGCATATTTTCTATTGCGCCGGTGGGAATTTTGGAGAAGTCGCGGGAGTGTTTCTCGCTGAGAAAACACTCACCGGACGCTGGCTTCTGGAGCACCGGACGCTGCGTCTGAGCGTCCGGTGCAGACAGTGCTTGGCCCAGCTAGGGTAAGGCACCGGACGATAGGCACCGGACGCTGGCTTGAGCGTCCGGTGGTTAGCGTCCGGTGTGCGGGCGTTTTGCGACCCTCTCTGCGCGTGGGTCCGGTGAGCACCGGACGCTGAGGGTGCGTCCGGTGGCTTGCGTCCGGTGACCCTGCGAGTTTGCGGAGCTCTCTGCGCATGAGTCCGGTGTGCACCGGACGCGTCCGGTGCCAACCTGCTCAGCGTCCGGTGCTCTGCAGGTTACCGTTAGACTCTGACACGCGGCTGTCGTTGGAGCACCGGACGCAGGTGTTGAGCGTCCGGTGCCCCTTTAAGAGCGTCCGGTGACCCCGTATTTCGCCCAGTGAAAGAGCCAACGGCTCTATTTGTTTGGAGGGGCTATATATACGTGTTTGGCCGGCTTGGGGCTGACACCCTTAGCATTCTAACATACTTGACATCCTTGTGAGCCTAAGCAAACACCTCCCACTCATCTCCTTCATAGATAAAACATCTTTGTGAGATTGGGAGTGATTCCAAGTGCATTTGCTTGAGTGATTGCATCTAGTGGCACTTGGGGATCGTTTTAGCTGCGATTTTCTTGTTACTCTTGGTGGTTGCCGCCACCTAGACGGCTTGGAGCAGCGGAGGAGGATTGGCACGAGTTGGTGATTGTTCGTGGCCATCTCCCGGTGATTGTGAGGGGTCTTGTACCTTCCCCGGCGGAGAGCCGAAAGGTAACTCTAGTGGATTGCTCGTGTCATTGAGTTACCTCACTTGTGGGTAGGTTCTTGTGGTGTCCTAGTGAGGACGAGGTTCGTGCTACACCTCTTAGCCACCGAACCACCAAGTGTTGGTCGACACAACGGGGACGTAGCGTGCCGGCAAGCACGTGAACCTCGGGAGAAAAATTCTTTGTCTTCATTGTGTTTATTCATTGGATTTCTCCCGGTGATTGGACTTCATATTATTGATTGGTTCATCCCCTCTACGCGGCGGTATAAAAATCAAACCATCTCTTTTTACATTCCCGCAAACTAGAGTAGCTTTCTTACTTGTATAGAAACTTTAGGTAGCTCTCTAGTGTAAGTAGTGACATAGCTCTTGTGTGCCTAGAGATTATATCAACTAGAATTATTGGATAGGTGGCTTGCAAACACCCCTTTAGAGCTAGAGCAAAAAGCTTCGCTTTGTTATTTACTAACCTCTTGCTCTAGTGAGTTTGTAGAATTTTTAAATAGGCTATTCACCCCCCCTCTAGCCATATTAGGACCTTTCAACAAGGCTAAATCATAGTAGTGGATCTTAATCTTACCTTTGTGGTGAATGGGAGATCACCACACCCCATGATCCATACATACATGAGGGGTTTGAGATTAGGGTTTGAGAGAAATATCCAAATAATTGAGATGAGAGCTCATGAGCTAACCATGACCATGGGTTGAGATGAGGAGGGCTTGAGCTTGATGAGATGATGATCATGGATTGCTTGCTGCCACTTCACTTTCCTCATCCATTGTCCAATCTTCATTTTCTCTCTTTAGTTCTTCATTGTTCTTGCTTTTTAGAGATATGAAGATGACAAATGGGAGAGTGAGTTGAGTTGGGGCTGCTTTAGCTGATGATTCACTCTTTAATTTTGTGCATATGACAAGTGGGCCAAGGGCAAGTTGAGGACAACTCTTTCTCCACTCATGGTTGTGCTTAAAATGCATTAGACGAACGCGCAATTATTAGACCTAGCTTTGTCAAAAAGACTAACAATATTGAACGAGGGCCATGGGCCAAATAGGGGTCCAAACTAAAGCTCCGTCTGCACCCAACCTCTTCCACACGTGATATTTTACACTCAAGAACATCGACTTTTGAGTAGCTTGTGGCCTAAAGGAGAACCGGTGTAGTAGATACGAGTACATAAGTTGCACTCATAAAAATAGCAGCAAATTACATATTTATCTGTTCTCTCAAATTACACCGGCCGAAAGGATCCTAGTGTAACTATTACATCATTATATTTCTAGTATTCGTCTATTTATATGCTTACCACGCAGTTTATTTGATTTTTTTCATAAAGATTTTGGTATTCGAAGACGAGGATATATAGTTTGACATAGACAAAAACAAAATCTAGGTCACTATTTGCACCAATTTACGTGCTCTCCGGCTCTCCCAACAAATGGAAACATTTATTGAATGGAATTTTTATAGTTGACTATTTACATAGTGGTTCAAGTCAAAATTTACTTAAAATATTATTTGAATATTTATGCCAAGCAAAAGAAAATAAGATTTCCCACCAAGCATGTAGTAATTTCTATATTTCAAAAGAAACTAAAAGTATTATCTTTACTATAGTGTTATTAGTCAATTCATATGTTTCTCTGTGTCATAAACTTTGTATATGGAACTATATATTTAACTAAATATTACTTGGGTTTTGATACATTAATTAAGTACATATTATAGAACAAATAATGAATAGTTGAAAACAAATTAATGAGAAAAACAATACAAGTACACATGGAACTACATAAGGTTTCAAATTTCATAGTTACTGTGATCTCTTACAATATGGAAATAATCAAATTTCAAAGTGGCATATTCTCTAAATGTTTCATCCATGCCTTTAGATCCACTAGAAATTTCCATCCTTGAAAATTAATATTGGTTCCATTATGTCAGATTTAATTTTAAAACACACATATATATAAAGTACAAAACAATATGATTTCACTCAAAATGTATAGTAGTAAATAGAAATTTGGTTTAATTGACCTAAAAATCCTTTGGCAACAGTGAACTAAGGCTAACGTTGAACTATATCTATCATTTTGAGAATTATATTGAAAGATGAAGAACTTCACAATAATCATATTGTGTATATGACTAATATATAGAAATTGTTTCCTGTAATGCATCGATCATGTGATTTTTCATAACTTCAACATTATAATACACATGAATATACATTGATATAGAGAGATTTATCATGTTGTTTCAATTCCATGTATATATATCTGATATACTTTAGTGATCATAATTTCACATGAACAACAAGATTTGCAAATCCTGAATTCTTAGCTATAAAAGGTATTGGTTTAGTAATTCCTCCACAAATAGTACATGCACACATGGTTCAAATAAAAGAAGAGATGTAATGGATCCTAAAGCACTAGCTCTTTCTTCATCCCATGGACCAAAAACTCCCATATTATTAAATTATATATCTTGGTTGTCAAAACAAGCTTGATAGTTGTTTTTCCTCTAGAAAGAGACGTTCTGGCCCATGAGATATTGTGTACATTAATGAATTACCACAAAGAAAATAAATCAACCATGGTAAGTTATTTTACACTTCATGTAATAGTTGTTTAATAGTTAGTATGTAGTTCTATACTACCAAAATGGTTAATTTACTGGATAAAAACACAAAAGTTCAATTCCAACTGAAACATAAACTGCAAGCAGAATTTAGGAAACAATGATCATATAGTTTCAATTCTTGATGTTTTATTTATTGAAAAAGGGCATGGATGCCTATAGGTAAGAAATTAAGTAATCTGAGATTTTGATTTCTTGTTTATTTTTTATAAGCAAGAAAAATAAAGAAGGGTCGCTAGTTATCTATCACCATTCACTAATTGCCGGAAGTAATTAAAATAGCAGTCTCTGACCATATATACATATAGTCCATATATTCCTGAAACTATGTGGCTCCTATATATCCAAAAAGTAAAGAAAAGGAAGGGTGATAGAGCCATTACACGAACACTGTTGCAGACAGCAACATGCATGGAACTCTTTGGGGGCACTATAGTCCATAAGAAATATTGCAATTTTACCTAATACCATTGTCTGGAAAGGGGTAGCAGTGACACTGAAGTCTACGATATATAGTTTGAAGTTTCAAAAGGCCAAAGACGCCACAGAAAATAACAAATGGATTCTTTTTTTTTTCAAGTCAAGAAGAATTAGTCTATTCACATCTTGGGCCTACTTTAGTTCCAAAAAAATTGCAAAATTTTTCAGCCGTCACATCGAATCTTGCGGCATATGCATGGAGCATTAAATGTGATAAAAAATAAATTTCATAGTTTGCTTATAATTTGCGAGACGAATCTTTTAAGCCTAGCTAGTTAGTTTATAAACAATATTTATCAAATACAAACAAAAGTGATACATTGTCTATTTTGCAAAAAAAAAAAACTAAACAAGACCTTGATCGAGTTCCTTCTTATATTTTCCTCCACAAAGCGGGACAGCCAACTGTCGCTGCTACCGGGTCCCGTCGAATTCTTATGGTTATTCGGTTGATATCACTACTTGGACAATGACAATAGGGAGGTAATAAGTCACGTGCTTTTATGCGCAAAGCCTTGGCACATGGCAGTGACAAAGAGATGAGCCTAGCAAGAGCTAAGGCCTACTGGACCACACACCTACATGGATACTACATCCACAGTCCACAGACTTCTCGATTTTATTGGATGCGTCATCTAATGTAAGAATTACTCACGATTAACAGCTAAAGGTCATAGAGATGCACTTTAATTACCAGAAGCTCAGGTGCTCTGCTGCCTGCTAGTCCCTACTGTCTTGTAACGTGTATAGGTACCTGCTATAACAATTAATTTATTGCACCGGGTATGTAGTACACTTGAACCAGGCCCCCAATCCTCACCTTGTTCATGTTTCCATTTCTATTCATTATTACATGAAAAGTAGCACTAGGTAAATTACATCATATATATCCCAGTAAAATGTTAAAACAGAAGACGGAATACCAGTCAAGATGAAGGAGATGGGGAGTACTGGGTGAAGGTGGGATCAAGGGAAATCACCAAGAACCTGCTTTCAGTCGATGCACGGTCCAGGAAATTAATTAATCGATCAGCACACGTACAGAGGTTTAATCAGCACACGGAAATATAACAAGAACACTCAAAAGGAGGGATCAAGCCAGTGATTGCTCGTGTGTCCCAGCGACAAGAACCTCAAGTCCGATGAGCCGCCGCCGCAGACCGCAGCCAATCATAGCTTCAAGGAGAGGTCGATGTCGATGTCGTCGGTGAGATTATTCCTGCTTGCCTCCGGCGACGCCCTGATCTGGTGCGATGACGAGGAGCTTGGTGCCGAGACCGACCTCGCAATGCCCATTTCCTTCCCCATCCTCGGCTCCTCCTCGGCCGCACTGGCGCGCTCGCCGCCCTCGCCCGCGCGGCGAGCGGCAGCCAGCTCGCGGGCGCGCTTGGCCACGCTGCGCTCAAACTTGTGGGCGTTCTGGTGGCCGCCGAGTGCCTGCGAGGAGTAGAATTTCTTGTCGCAGTAGGTGCAGGAGAAGTAACCCAGCGGCTCCGGCTCGGGCGCCAGCAAGGTCGGCTGCAGGGAGAGGTTGAGGTCGAGGTCGCCCTCGCCCTGGCCGCCGCCGCCGCGAGCACTCTCGCCCTTGGGATCCATGGCAGCCGGGGACAGCACGGCAGGCAAAGCTGCAGGCTCCCCGAACGAAGGTGATGAGCGAATTGAAGAATAGCTGCTGTTTGCCTCTGTTTGGATAACAGTCAATGTACTGTGCTGCACCATTGCACCAATCGTGTCCCAGGATGCTGGAGTACGTGTATACTGTATCTACGACCCTAAAGAGTGTAGAGAGAGACAGGAAAGGGCTTAGCTTAGCTTATGTATTTGTACGTATATACGGTGTGGTCCAGAGACTAATAACACGTACGTCTAAACGCAGGAGAGATGAGGCGCTAGCTCCATGAACAAAGAAAAGAAAAAAAAAGAAAAGAATGAAAAGGACAAAAGATTTCGTCCGTCGTCGATAGGTCCAACAGCAAAGCTGGTTGCTGGCTGAGCAAAGGTGTTATACGAGAGCGGCTACTTGCCCACCTACTTGGACCAGTGAATGTGAGAAAGAACAGCTAGAAAGTATTTTTGGAGTTTTTAAAAAAGTACCATGATGGGTTGCAATCCCGTGCCCCCCATTGGACGCACGCTGGCTAGGCCAGGCGGCGGCTGGGTGGCCGGGGCTGCGGTGGTGAGGCAAAAGCCGCGCGCGCCCATAGTGTCTGGATCCGCGCCCGTGCGAGCTAATCAGGCGGCGGGGGTCTAGGTGCATGCGGCCAGATCTACACCGCCAGGGCGGTGGTCTGAACGTCATTGTAGATCTCGGCGAGGAGGATCGAGGCAGGTCAGGTGGAGGCGTATCTCGTCGGCAGCGGTAGCTAGCGGCGAGGCGACAGGCATGATCCCAATGACCGAAGACTGCCCTATGAGCGGCGGAGGCCTTGAAATCTGGCAAAATGGAAGCAGATCCTGCACGTGTTTGATCGGCTAGTTCTAATTGAATGACGACGGATGAAGGTGGACTAACCGATGACATATGGTGCCACATAATTTGAAGCGGATGAAGATGGCACCAGCGAAGGTTCGCAGCGCTGCCAAACTAGGAGTGGTGATGACGTGACAACTTCCACCGATCAAATCTAGACATTTCAAAAGAGGATGTCGAGAAGTAGTGATGTGCCGAGATCGTAGTTTTTTTTTCCTTTTTTGGTTGTGTGTTATCCTCTTTGTTGCTCTTGTTTTCTTTCGACGCCTGTCTAGATCCTATGTGGATATAAAGGGCGATTAGTGAAAATCCATTATCTATAAGAATACCGTTGTTTTGTGAAATATTTTAGTTTTGGAGTAGTATGAAGTGTTTGGATCTTTGGATGCAACAAAATTTAGTCTTGAATACCATGATCTTGCTAAAATTATAGTCCTTTTAGAGTTTTAAACTTGACCTCTTTTTTCTAAACTATGGTTTTGCACATCAAACGTTTCTAAAAACTGCAGTTTCTTTACACAACATCGAAAGAAGGCCTAAATAATCTGTGACTGGACACTTGGAGCTATGTAGGCTTTGTTTTGGAGTGGGGGCTAGCTTCATTCACTATTTATTAGAAAGAAATGCTAATAAGTTCAAGCAAACGGTTGCTGTCTTGCTGGGCCTTTACATGTCAAGAAACTACATAAATAAGTATAAGATTAATCATAGAATATATATTTATTTGAATTCATAAATTAATAATATTTTATATAAACTTGAATAAACTTAAGAAAGTTTAACTCAATTATTCAAAACCAAAATTACATCCTTTATTTTGAGATGGAGGTAGCTAGGACTCTAGTTAGTTCGATCTTGATGCTACTCCAAAATCAGAGCCTCTCATTCTTACAAGCAGAACCTCCTTATTCATCACGTTGCTGGTGGCATCTGTAGTCGAAGCATAATTGTGATGTGGTCTTCCGCCTCTTGATGCCACTATCACTGGCTCGCTGATTCGGTAAAGATGCGACGCTTTGGCGTAGCCAGTTGCCCAGCTACTCACACGTTATATATATATATATATATATATATATATATATATATATATATATATATATATATATATATATATATATATATATATATATTTCTAATGAGGCTAAAATCGTCTCAACAAACGCCATGTGACATACTTCTATGGCTTTTTCAGTGAGTTCCATTATTAGTGGCCTTCACTCCCGTACCATCATCATCTTCACCATATAAATAGGGTATGCGAATGGAATTTCTTTGGTTCCACTATTGTTCTCCTTCTAAGTTGTACACGAGCTGAGATGCTTAGAAGCAATCCTTTTATTGCTCGAATAACATCTCTCATCCATATGTCTCTCTATCAAGAATTTTATGGAGGTGTTCATATTCCATAGCATTTTCAGTTCGCAACTCATCACTATTCATATGATTATTCATTCTTGATAAGTGATGCGCAAGTAGGTTTTCTAAATCTTTTCTATCTCTAATATCAACATCAAAGTATTGTAACAAAAGGATGCAACGAATTAGCATCAGTTTAGCATCTTTCTTGGCCAAGAGGTATTTAACATTAACATGATCAACGTAAACTAATCACCTTTGACTTTCTTTGACCAAAGTCAGCAGGGAGCCCCCTACCTACTTTTTGGTTTATATAAAGAACAAAAGGGTTTATGTATATTTGCAAGGCCCCATGCCCAAAGCTTTTGAAAAAAAAACAAGAGAAAGGCATTAATGAAAATTACATAAGAAAACATTATTAATATAAGACATTTTACAATGGTTGAGATCGCTTCCCATCGCCTCTTATCGCCTTCACAAAATAACTATTGTTATTAATTGTATTCATCAAAGGGCAATATGGTCATTTTACAGGGTCCTCTCAATCCCATCCCACGCCCCCGCCATGCCCCATCCCCCACGCAGAACCGGTCAGCATGCGCTGCTGCTTCTCTCCCTCAACGTAGCCATCGCTGCTGCCCTGCTCTCTCCGTCGCTCTAGCCTCGAACGCCGACGTCGCACGGCGTCGCGGCAGCTGCCCTACCCTATCCCTCGCTTGCCGCAGCAGAAGCCTCGCCCTCGCCTTCGTCCTCGCTCATTGATCGTTGGTGGGTTTCTCGGCTGAAACAGCCCGGGCTACAAAGACCGGCGCGACCTCTCCTCCTGATTCCACCGCGAGCGAGACCAGGACCGCCGCCGCCGCTATCATGGATCTTCATCATCCCCTCAGCTGCGTCTCCTCGTCGCATCGAGTTCCACTGCGGCGTCAGTACCTCCGCACACTGCATCTCCCTGCCCTTCTCTGTCTATCTTCACATCTCCTCACACCAGGAATGTTTGCAATAAATACTGGCATAGGTACCTAATTGTGTATAATCTTTCATTGGGTCAGCTAATCTGTTGTTTCAGCAAAATTGTATGGATGCTACCCACTACTTTAATAATCCTTAGGAGAAATGAAAATGGGATTTACAGCTAGCTTTTGGTGATTGCCAGTTGCTTGTTGTGCCTTGTTCATTGGGTCCTTGTGCATATCAAATGTCAGTTTTTTTTGTTCTATTTGTTCCCTGGGTTTTAAGTTTTAATAGGAAAGAGAAAATATATATTGATAATTAAGGGATTTTTTATATTCAGAGAAGAGAAATGTCTGAAAGATTAGTAAAGCTGATTAGGTTTGTATGTCTGTCGTGTAGTTACAGCATTTCTTGGGCAAATGTTTCACTCAGCTGTTTGGCATGCTATTATTTAGCTATTGAACTATTAGCCATCAAGAGCTAAGCCTTTCTTTTGCTGAGTATAATACAACATTCTCGAACTAGGACTTGCTCAATCTTATACTCTTGAGACAGCTATCACAAATGGTCAAATATAGGCATATAGATTTTGCAAGTTTTCAATAGAAATACAGAATAGGTTTGTCCTAGAAAAGGAACTAGAATATGCTTAGTCAGTGCTGATTTGGTTAATTGTCAGTGCACCATTCATAAGCTACGAAAATCGAATGGGCAGCGAAGACTAAAAATTTAAGCACCTCATCTTAAAACTTTGAAAAGCATTTTGTTAGGGGATGCATTGTCTCTCCTTCTCGAGGCTAAGCTTTATGCTCACAGTAAAGAGTCGTGACCCAACAAACTTCACTAAAAGTTGGAGAGGGGGGTGGATGGCATTTCAAAGGATTTAATAGCAAACTTTATCCATGGAGAGAAAATTGACAAATGGCGTTACTCATTTCACATTTATAATAGTGTAGTTTACAAAACCTAGTGTCAGGTCTAAATAATTTTCACTACCGGAATCCGGGTCTTTGTCGAGTGTTAAATACTTTGCCGAGTGTTTTCTTTCGAGCACTCGGCAAAGAGCTTCTTTGCCGAATGCCAAAAAGACACACGGCAAAAAAACACTCGGCGAAGAGGCTTTTTTGCTGAGTGCCAAAAAAAACACTCGGCAAAGACCTTTTTGCCGAGTGTTTTTATAGGCACTCGGCAAAGAAGCCTCTTTGCCGAGTGTTTTTTGGCACTCGGCGAAGAGACTTCTTTGCCGAGTGCCAAAAAAACGCTCGGCAAAAAAAATTCAAATTGAATTTTGAAGCCCTAAATAAATTGAAATCAAAAGGTTTTCAACTACAAAGTTGTATAACTTCTCAAGATCTACAATATTTATTGTAGTAAATTTTTTATTTGACAAAGTCAAAATAAATTAGTTCACAAATTAAACATCTCTCTCCTATAGTTTATGAAACTATAAGAGAGATATATAAGATTCATGAAAAATATTAGAATCACTATATCAGATGAACAAATGACAAATAACTAAAATAAACTCTGTAGATCTTGATAGTTATGAAATTTTGTATTTGCTAACTTTTTCATTTGAGTTCATCTTGTCATGTAAAACTGCGTCTTTAATTGAAAATTTTCAAATTCGATTTTTTCAAACGACCTTAGATGGAAAAACTCCCTAAATAAACTTTGTAGATCTCAAAAAGTTATGAAACTTTGTAGTTGACAACCTTTTGTTTTGGAATCATTTTGTCATGCAAAAACTAAGTTTGAATTTCTCAATTTTGAAATTCAAACTTTGTAAACAACCTCAGATGGAGAAACTCTCTAAATGAAAATTGTAGATCCCAAAAAGTTATGAAACTTTGTAGTTGACAACGTTTTGATTTGAAATCATTTAGAACCTTAAATAGTCAATTTACACATGATTTGGTATAATATATGAGAAACCGAAATGCAATATTGACACAAGTGATAGTGTGGTGCAGCGGTTAAGGAGTTAGACACACAAGAGAGAGGTCTCTTGGGTTAGAATCCCACTGGCGGCAATGTTGCGAAAAATTTTGAAACTTGAGCAGCAGATGGAGTTGAGTGGGCACAAGACCCCTGCGAAAATTCCCTTTTTCCCATTTTTTGATTTTTTGATTTTTTTTGATTTTTTTTGATTTTCTATCTTTGCTGAGTGTCGGCACTCAGCAAAGCTTTTGTCGAGTGCCCGATAAATGACACTCGGCAAAGATGACTTTGCCGAGAGTTTTTTTGCCGAGTGCCCTTTGCCGAGTGTGGCACTCGGCAAAGCCTTTGCCGAATGCAATATGGGCTTTGTCGAGTGCCAGAGACACACGGCAAATCTAGGAAGTCCGGTAGTGTTTGTCCAGTCCCCAGCTTAGCTGAGAATCCAGCTAGTCCCCAACTTAGCTGAAAACTATGAAGAAATATTACAGTCACGCAAGGTAAAGTGTACACACTTAGTCTCCAAGCATGCTAGAAGATAAAGAATTATCTTGTAGTATGGTCAATGGAATTTAGTAAAAGCTTTCCAACGCCATCTGCCATATACTTATCAAGACCCCACACAGGTTGCCCAAGACCAGCACCCTAATCCGAACAGCATGGAGCAACTTGATAACACACTGATTAGAGATAGCAAAAATCCTACCACAAAGGAGTCCCTAGCTTAGCTGGCGATGTTTGCACGAAGAATCCAAGTGCTAAGGAGTCCCTAGTTAAGTTGGTGTCTCGAATAAAAATTAGGGTACTTAAAACATGTGGATCTCAATAGGCATCAATACCAGCTGCAGCCAATTAAGTGACGATGACGAAACATTTCGCCCAACCCTAAGGGAGCAGGCTCTGTCTCGCCCTACCCCAAGCAAGCAGGCCCCACCTCGCCTAACCCCAAGGGAGCGGGCTCCATCTCGCCCGACCCCAAGGGACCGGGCCCTCACCTGACCCAGGAGACGCAGACCCTCTCTTTGTAACCCTATGTGGGGAGTTTTCGCCTCACTCGACAACCATGAGCGTAGAAGCCCTTGGACAAAAGTGGATAACTCTTGGGTAAAAGGTAGGCGTGAGTCACGAGATGTACGACCCCTCCAACCACTCCAGGCACTCATCTCTAATGCCTCTAACGCCAGGAAGGAGCACACGCTCTGGTATGATCCAAGGCAACATCAGACGATGTTAGGCAGTCGCACATCGCTCAGGACCGCTACAAATGGCACTGTGCTACCAACCCCTATACTTATTCTAAATAATAACCCACAGTGTAGGAATTGTGGAACCAACCATGGTATGGCCTCCACCTAGGTAGTCGGTTGAGTGTACCATGAACCCCAAAAGTGTGGAACACCACGCCCATCCCACGAACGGCCTTGTGTGGCAACAGTGGCCAATGATAGAGTGCCATGGCGCCTTTCCAATCATCATCTACATGGTATACAGGGTCGGCAGGACCCACATGGCACGGATAAGATGAGATGACCCTCTAAAGCCCTTTTTTCTTTTTTTCTTTTTTAGCTTCTCGTACTTCTTCTTTAACCTAAATGACCAAGTATGTAACCTATTCCTCCCCTTAGACTATTAAAGGGGAGGTAGGGCACCCTTCTTAGGCATCAAACCATCGAGCCTACACATGCATAAGCTTACACACTCACACTCATTAGAGACTTGGGGGGCCTCTCCCTCTCTTGCTCGTTTGTAATTCCTACTACAAATAAAACATGCAGAGTAACATGATAGCTCTTGACTAGACATAGGGACATTCTGCCTGAACCAGTATACATTCTTGTGTCCTCTTTGCACACCATCATAGCCTAGACACACATATTACAAATTTACTAGTCGGTAGTAGTTTCAAAACACCAATAGTTCATGAGGCCCCAGCGTAGCTGATGATGAATTCCAAGCAATGAGCAATCTGACCAGGTGGTCAGCGAGCACTAAGCAATGCAACCTATTGGTAGACAGCAAAGTGAACGTCGAGGGAAAGTGAGCACCGAGCTATCTATCCAATTGTTTAGCGATGAAGTCCAACTAAGTCAGAGACGCTAAGCATATAACTTCACTGCTGAGATCCTAAGTGTGCACACTTCATCTAAGATGAAGACTTCAAACAATTTTTACTTGAGCTCCTTATATCCTTCTAACAAACCTTGATTGAGCTTAGCTCCTAGATGAATAGCTCAGGTGATCACTTAGATGATTGTCGAACAGCTCAAACAACATGCTCAACTGCTCGGGTGCTCACTCTTGATGGTCACAACTTGACAAGCTTGGACATGCTTAAGATGGTGTTGCTCAGTGGATACAAGGTGCTCGGGGACTAGCTATGGGGCACGTCATAGGTCGTCATGTCTCACAAGACAGCGTGAAAACCCTTGCCAATCAAGGCAAATTAACTCGGATATGCCAGATTCGATAATATCTACAACTTCCTATCATGTAATCCGATCTGTATGGAAACTATTGACCTATAATCCTACCCCCATGTTCTATAAGGTAGGTAGGGACCCCCTCATTTTTTCACCTCATATAACACAATCCATAGAGACATAGGACGTAGGGTATTATGTCATGCTAATGGCCTAAACCTACTACATCATGTTCTATATCATGTCTAGTTCATCTCTTGCACACCTCCATCGACTCATGTACTACTCAAAGGACCAAGGATGCGCCTAGAGGGGGGGTGAATAGGCGTTTCTGAAAATTTACAACTTAAAATGCGGAAACGATTTGAACTGGAGTTTTCCACACAGGTGAAAAACTCCACACAAAGATAATCAGAGAAACAGTTGTAAACAGTATTAAATAAGTCTAACACCTGCACCACAGAGATTAGATCGCAGCACGAAATATTCTTGACAACTCGCAAATACCGGACGCGTCTGGTATCAACTAGAACACGTCCGGGATACACGAGCACACAGTACCTACCTGTTTTCGTTCACCAGCTTCTCCAAAACCTACACATGTCAACTTATATGATGATGTAGAGAAATCCAACACCCTGCAAAATGGTATCCAACACAGATAATACAAAATATATATATTCTGCTGTGCTGGCACAACTCAGACACGTCCGGCTTGATCTCGGACGCGTCCGGAATTCACGAGCAGAGGATATTCAATCCTTGTGCTGTGAAATTTCTTCCTCTACCTGCAAGTACCTCAATCACAGTATATATGATACTATAACCCTGCAGAGTAGCTCACACAAAGGATAAGACACAAATTTCAAACGTAATGCAAAGGGAGACACAAAATTTGTTTTACCGAAGTTCGGTCTCCGTAGAGACCTAATCTCCGTTGAGGGGGCTACGGGTAAGGCACTCGATGACCTAGAGGATACCACTAAGGTCACTCTAGCTCAAAGGTCCTCCCTAGAGGATACCGCAAAGGTAACTCTAGCCGGAGTCTCTTCCAACTCCAACTCCTCCTTCCACTAGGTGATTTCTTCCCTTGCGGAGGTGAAATCCGACCTGCACAAACAATCCGAGGCAACCACAAACACTTGGGTGCTCTTCGGCGACGCCTAACCGTCTAGGACCGAAGAGTCCAAGAGTAACAAATGCAAATCACGAAATAGACAATATGCTCAAGTGCTCAAGTGGTGGCTTGCTCTCAAATCCAAAGATCTTTCAACCCACAAGTTGGATTTGTCAAAGTTGATCAAACACTCACAAAGAGAGGGTTGGGGAGAGTTAGCAAAGCTCAGCAATGTGTCACAAAACCAGTAGAATCAGCAGCCCCAAAAGAAGAGGGCTGAGGGGTATATAAAGACAGTTTTGAAAACTAGCCGTTAACTAGCCGTTGGCCATACCGGACACGTCCGATATGAACGAGGCCAACAAACTTACCCCTGTTAGCTTTCTACTCCCTACCACGGAGAAGCCTACGTCGGAACTCTCGACGTACGTCGGAACTTCTGACAAGTCAGCACTACTGACGCGCACCGGAAGTGCTGACGCGCGCCAGAACAACTCCCTGGTCACCGCAACTCAAAAAGTTAGTATGCGCAACAGTACTCATACCGGACGCGTCCGGTATCATACCGGACACATCCGGTATGCACGGCCTGTGCACAAAGAGTTCAGCTCTCAGGTTAGTCTCTCTAAAACCTCACATGGGTTGACTTGAGCACTAGAGAGTATTAATCTATGATCATGATGCATCCCTCTTAATAGTACGGCTTTCCTATCAACTCAAGATCAAAAGAAAAAACAAATTGAAACCACTTGAGAAGCTTCCATCAAGCCAAAACCTTTCTTTCAATTCTTGATAAGCTGAGGATGTCGTCATGTCAAACTTGTTTTTAATCTTGAGCATAGCCATCTTGAGCACATGACTTGGTTCCATTTAATAAATAGATTTGACTTCAAATGTACAAAGTCATTTCCATTAACTATTTCAAGTCATATGTTGCTTTGAATCATCCAATCAATTTTATACTTTTCATTTTTGCTTTCATATGAGTGATAGCTATCTTCTCAATAAATAAGCCTTTTCAATAAATCCATTTGCATTGTTGTTTTGTGCTTGAACTAGATTGCTTCATACAACAATACATAATTTTGGCTTTTGTAAACTTGGATCAAATACCTGAGAGATAGCTTTTCCCTATTTCACACTTAGCAAGATCATTAGTTCCTTTAATCAATGTTGTCATTCAATCATCCAAAACACATTAAGTGGCTTAATGCACTTACAATCTCCCCCTTTTTGGTGATTGATGACAACCTTGATTAAAGCTTACAAAAGATAATAAATTTAAGCTCTCGGGTTTAATGATTTATTTGAAGCTCCCCCTTAATATGTGCAATATGAATGGAATTCATAATGAGACCTATAAAGGTCAATTTGCACATTTTAAGTGAGTGACAAGCTCCCCCTAAATCATTGCATCCGGTGCAAGTGAATGTGAACAATATAACCGAGATGCACATGACATCTATAAATCACACAAGAATAAATACAAAACATACACCAACACATGTCAGGGCAGCACATTTGCAAAAAAAGAAATCTAAAAATTATAACCAACACACATAGCAAACATCACATAGATTTCCCAAGTCCACAAGTCACTAAGATAAAGATCATGTCTTATTCAACATCTCACATAGACTCAACATGATACAAGATGATATAACAAGCCTCATGATAATATAACAAGTCTCATGATAATATAACAAGTCTCATGATACATCAAAAAGCTCATCATAGACACTACAGCTGCAGTACATATCTCAGAATATGCCAAACATGAAGAACATCTGAAGCTTTAATCAATATCTCTCCCCCTTTGTCATCCATCTCCAAAATGTACAGGAACAAGCATATGACATAGGAGGGCTGCAAGCTGTAACCGGCTATCTCTCACTCGTCATAATCATCATCATCATCGTCATCTCCATACCTCTGATCCGGAGAGCGAGAAGTACCTGGTGGGCGAGAACCACTCTGTCCTGGGTCACCTAGATGGCCATAGCCACCAAAGCCACTAGAAGTCCCTGCACCACCGAAGCCATGGTCATAGTCTTGTGACTCACCAAAGTAAAGAAAACTATCCCACCAGTGCTCCTGTGACTGCTGCTGCAAGGGCGCCTCAGGCTGCTCGCCCTGGTCTGTCTGACCCTACTGTACCTATGGTGGAACTGGCTGTGACTGAGAGTATCCACCAAACTCCTGCTGAAACTCTCTCTCATATCTAGCCTACTGCTGCTCAAAAGTCTCAGGCTCACTAGCTGCACTGTCAGAAATAGGAGACCTCGGAGTAGGAAGCTCATTCTTCTGTGCAAGCTCCTTGAGAGTACGAGTATCCTTCCTCCTTGCTTCTCTCTCATGGTGCTGTCTAGTCTTGATTGCATTCATGTCCTTGCACATCCCAAATATAGCACTGAAAAACTTCCTAATGGGAGAAGGAGCGGCACGACCATGTGAAGAAGACCGGGAATGACCATGAGGTGGAGTAGGGTGTGCTGCTGAACCTCCTCCTCCTGCTGCTCCTGGAGGTGACAAATTGATCTCAGCCAAGTCAGCAGCAATCTTCATAACCTTGTGCTACTTGTCATACTCAAAGGAGTAGCCTGTCACCTGTCGAATCATATAAGTGATGTAAGGTGCATAGCCACATCCCTTGACTGGTCTCTCACCCACTGACTTGATCTCATTCCAAATGAAATCAAACACACTAAATGGTCTAGCATCAAGCAACATCCTCATCAACAAATTTTTGCTATAGTCTCCTACATTGCCCTTGTCTCTAACCTTGCAGGCAATGGTCTTCCTGAACATCCTGTCCAAGTATCTGTATGTGGGGAAAAGACCTTTCACCTTCCCCACAACTGCTCCTCTAAAGCCTGGAATGTACAGCTGACCCATCCTCTCTAGAGGTGTCACAATCTCATCATGAATCTTGTCTCTAGCAGGTCCTCCTCATCAAAACCAAGAAATCCAGCAAAGACTGCATACTCAACACTGAAATACTCGCCAGCTGTCATCCAGTGCATCACCCTATCTGAATCAACATACAAAGTGGCATACAAATGAGCCACTATCTCTATGTTCCAATCATGCTTGAAGGACATGATCTCACTAGCACCAATCCGTGCACAAATATCAACAGCTCTATCAAGTGAAGGCTTCTTGTGAGCCTTCAACTCCTTCCACTTAGCCCACTGAGACTTGATGACCACAGGATTTCTAGTCAAAATGACAGTGGTGTAGAAGTCAATCTGAAACAAAGTGCGAAACCTGTAGTCATACATCACCTGCTGTTGAGTCCTGGGATCCTCACTCCTAAGGGTCTTCACTCTCTTTGTCATCCCTGTGCCCTTGTAATTGGCTCTCTGCACAAAATCTGGCACATTAGGAGCATAGACTCTGGGATGCCCCAAGTGACGTCCACCTCCCTGTCCTAGCTGCTGTGCTGGTGGTACATTCTGGGCCTGCACATAGTCTTCATCACTGTCCTCAGACTCTTGACCATTCCCTGACTCATGCCCAGACTCAATCTCACCTCTGGCCTCAACTCTGAACTGATCTGGCTCTGAAGCAGATGAAGAATCATTATCATCACTACCTTCTGCATAATCAGCTGGTGCTCTATCTGCAAGCCTGCCAGATTTCCTCCTCCCACCTCCACTGCCACTGCCACTACCGCTGCCAGCTGCTCTTCTAGCTTTCCTTGTTCTTTTGTAGTACCTCATGGCAGTGGGATCATTCTTGTGCTTAGCTCGTGGCTCAATCCATCCGTCTCTAGTCATGAGCTCCCCCTGAATCCATAAACACAAAGGAGATATACAAGCATTTAGAGCCTTGTCCAAAAGTGCCTCTCACATTGCCATAAGATGAAACAATAATCATTCGATGAATTTGTAATCACCTAGACACAATTCAATGTCAAATAGGTTCACAAAGCATCTATAATAATCATTGAGATCATCTAAGACAATAGGGAAAAGAGTCTGAAGCAAGAAAGCAGCAGGTGCTGCTCTGCTGATCCATACCGGACGCGTCCGACTTGGACGCAGCAGCCTCTTCCTAGGGTTCCAACTTCAAATCTCAACCAATTCAATCCATACTTTAGACACAGCTTCTAGACAAGAAATGTAGCCTCTTCACCAAAGGGATTTGGAAACAAAGCTCTATCCAATAGATCGGAAGGAGTCCGAGATTTGAATACCGTGAGATTGGAGAAAAAGTTGGGCCTTCGATTTCTTGCTGCAGATCCTTGACTCTTGATGCTTGGTGACTTCAATCCACCTTCCTCCCTTCCTTTTCCACGGACAACTCACGAAATCGCCAAGGTGAAGAGGATTGGCAGTTGGGAGGTAGAGAGGGGAATGAGGAGAGAACAGGTCTGAAGGGGTACGCTGCTTCTTTAACCCCGCGCATACCGGACGTGTCCGAGATGAAGCCGGACGCGTCTGAGATGCTTGGGCTGCAAATAGTTTGCTGTATTTCTCATTTTTCTTGATCCAAGTCCCCTTCTATGTTAACACTGAGTCCAAACATATATATAAATTACTTAATCCAATCATTTCTCATATCTTTTCTTCACAATTTGTACTCCAAAATATTTCAAGTCTCCTTTTGAAATTTCTTCAAGAATTCTTTCCTCGGTCTTATGTCCATGTGTCTTATGATGTCTAGAGATGTGAGGAAGAGATAAAAGAGTGACTTAGGACTTGAGAGAATCATGCCGAGTGTGATTAGGTAGTCAATCAACCAAGGAGAACAATAACCACACTTGACATGATTAGGCCACAAAGACCAAGAACAAATTGTTTTCACAAACCACTCAGCCCACTCATGCTATTAGAGATTTTGAAAAGATTCTATCTTAAGTCAATCAAATGCACATTCTAGCATAAGGACCTTACATGCACTTACAATGCTCATATGAAACCATACCTTAGCCTTGAGCCCCTATGAATACCACTGAGTGTAACTTGAAGTATGGTCATTAACATTTGAAGTCCAATCACCAGATGACCATACATAATTTTTAGTTTTATTGATCCAATTTTATCAAGGTCTACAAGCTCAAATCATAGGTCAGTAAACTCACAAACTCATTAATATGATAGACTTATGATAAATAAGGTTCAAGGATCAATTCTTGGCCTGCAAACCAAAGTTATTTCATCCACATAAATCGCGGACACGTCCGAGACAATGCCGGGCACGTCCGACATGTTCCACATCCCTGCAATAAATGATCTGGGAAGAAGAACCAATCCTGGGACAATATTAGTGGTTAAATACTAAAGTACTTCTAGCCGAGGTCTTTTCATGGGCTTTTCAACAGAAATTCCTGCATCGAGAATACCGGACACGTCCGGCCCGTTGTCGGACACGTCCGACATGCACAGGACAGAAACTAATCATTTTGTTTTCTGGCCATTCCTTTTGCCTTTGAATTGACCTGCACATAGGTGAAAATATTGCTCTACTAGAGAGACATTAATGGCATCGAAAGTCAAGTAAGTATGTGGTCAAATTTACTTAGTCACTTTCTCAAATATCACAAATATTGCTATTTGTGAAATATTAAGCATGAGTGACTAAACTAATTGGTTTAGGTACTTCTCACCGACGATGAAGATGAAGTGAATGATACGACAATTTAGTTTGCTTTGGGTCAACTCCATATTGGAGATTGATGAACAAGTTGATAGGTTGAGCGTGTCAAATGAAAAGACATGGTATGCTTTCTCAACCACCCCAAAGCCTTCATCTTCACCAAGTACCTATAATCACAGCTTAGGCACACTTTGGTACCCAACTCTTGTTGGGTACTATAGAGTTAGTTGCAATGTGCTTAGGCACCCAAGTGGCTCTAGTGCTAGCATGTGGTGAATACCTTGCTTGGCTAGTACTAGATCCATTTGTGGTCCTTCTAAGCTTATCATTGAAAACATATGCATTTGGCTTGGGCATGTTACCTATGGGACAATCATAGCTTAGATGTCCCTTTCTTCTACAATTGTAGCAAATGCGGGCTTTGTTGCTACAATCCTTGTTTTGTTTGTTGTGACACTCATATATCATGTGTCCAACATCATTGCATGCATAACATCTTCTTGTTGCAACTTGAGCCTTGTTTCTTGTCTTCTTGAAATCCTTGCAAGTATTGCTCAAGTGGCTTACTTTGTTGCACTTGATGCTAGCTTTAGGTTCATCCATTTTGAGTTGGTTTGCCAACTTGCTAGAGGCCTTTTTCGCGGCCACCTCACACTTGTTGGCCCAACTCTTGTTTGGACACATATCCCTCATGTGCCCATATGCCCCGCAACCATAGCATAACCTTTTACCATGTTTCTTGCTCTTGGTTGACATCGCTTTGCTTGTGATGTGGTTAGTTTGTTGGATGTTGGAGGAAGCAAGATTTGAACCCTTCTCAAGCTTCTTCACCATGTTTTCACGGTTATCTTGAGAAGGTTGTGCTTTCTCCTTACCCTTCAACTTAATCACATCTTTCTTCAATTTTTCTACTTCTTCTTTGAGCCTAATGTTTTCCATGGGATCATGCTCAATCAAAGATTGACTAGCTTGAGAAGCACACTCATTAGCACAAGAAATATTTAATTTAGAGGGAGTGCTAGTGAGTGGGTGAGTGTGAGGTTGAGAGGATTTTACCATTGTAATAACAACCTCATGCGCTATCTCAAGCATGGCATGTGATTCTACTAGGCTTTCATGTGAACATTTGAGTTGCTCATGCACAACTTGAAGAGTGTTGAAGTTGCATGAAATCTTGTCAAGCCTTTTCTTGAGCTCAAAGTTTTCCTTTTCTAGTTGAACAACACTAGAAAGAGCATTAGTAACAAAATCATGCTCAATTGACAATTTTTCATACCTCTCATTCATTTCCTTTAGCTCTTCAAGCTTGGATATGAGGGACTTGTCTTGATCATGAAATTTTTGACCTTGTTCCTCATTTATCAGTTTCATGAACATGAGCTTGTCCTTGCTGCTAAGATGATCAAGCATGTGACTATCTTCATTTTCACTTTCTCTTTGATCATCCTCTTGAGCCTTCTTTTGCTTGGTTTCTTTCTTCTTCTTCTTCTTCTTGCTCTTCTTGGCCATGAGACACAAGTGATGAGAGTCATGGGATTCTATTGTTGACTCATCACTTGGTCTCCACTGAGGTGCATTATTGCTGCATTGATCTGCTTGCTGTCCTGCTGCCACAGCCATATCGGACACGTCCGGTATCATGTCGGACACGTTCGGTATGCGCTGCACTGCCAGCACAGCAGCATCTGCCTTGATCAGCTTCGGCTCTGCACTCTTGAGGTTTCTGGATGTTTCTTCATTGTAGTGAAGTATGGTGGACATATTATCCTTTGTTTTCCACACATAGCACTCATTGTCATTGGATTTTCCATATAACTCATACAATTTGACCCAAATGACATGAGCACTTGATGGAAGAGTTTGTCCATTATAAATTGCTTCATCCTGAACCTCTACACTTAATGTACTCAAAATGACATTAGTAGCTAGAGCATTGAGTTGCACATATATCTCTTCCTCTTTTGGAATATTCTTATAACTCAACCAATCGACTATGGAATGAGATATACTTGCATCCACAATTTGTTCTACAAGTGGACTGATAGTCCGAAAAGTGTTGAGTATATGGATTGACCAAGATAGAAAGTTTGAACCATCATTTTGGAGAAGTATGGGATCCATGTCATTAGGCGTCGACATCCTTTTCTCACAAGCGGTGAAGCTCGATCATGAGACTTTGCTCTGATACCAATTGAAAGGACCAAGGATGCGCCTAGAGGGGGGTGAATAGGCGTTTCTGAAAATTTACAACTTAAAATGCGGAAACGGTTAGAACTGGAGTTTTCCACACAGGTGAAAAACTCCACACAAAGATAATCAGAGAAACAGTTGTAAACAGTATTAAATAAGTCTAACACCTGCACCACAGAGATTAGATCGCAGAACGAAATATTCTTGACAACTCGCAAATACCGGACGCGTCCGGTATCAACTCGGACATGTCCGGGATACACGAGCACACAGCACCTAGCTGTTTCCGTTCACCAGCTTCTCCAAAAACTACACACAACTTATATGATGATGTAGAGAAATCCAACACCCTGCAAAAAGGTATCCAACACAGATAATACAAAATATATATATTCTGCTGTGCTGGCACAACTCGGACACGTCCGGCTTGATCTCGGACGCGTCTGGAATTCACGAGCACAGGATATTCAATCCTTGTGCTGTGAAACTTCTTCCTCTACCTGCAAGTACCTCAGTATATATGATACTATAACCCTGCAGAGTAGCTCACACAAAGGATAAGACACAAATTTCAAACGTAATGCAAAGGGAGACACAAAATTTGTTTTATCGAAGTTCGGTCTCCGTAGAGACCTAATCTCCGTTGAGGGGGCTACAGGTAAGGCACTCGATGACCTAGAGGATACCACTAAGGTCACTCTAGCTCAAAGGTCCTCCCTTGAGGATACCGCAAAGGTAACTCTAGCCGGAGTCTCTTCTAACTCCAACTCCTCCTTCCACTAGGTGATTTCTTCCCTTGCGGAGGTGAAATCCGACCTGCACAAACAATCCGAGGCAACCACAAACACTTGGGTGCTCTTCGGCGACGCCTAACCGTCTAGGACCGAAGAGTCCAAGAGTAACAAATGCAAATCACGAAATAGACAATATGCTCAAGTGCTCAAGTGGTGGCTTGCTCTCAAATCCAAAGATCTTTCAACCCACAAGTTGGATTTGTCAAAGTTGATCAAACACTCACAAAGAGAGGGTTGGGGAGAGTTAGCAAAGCTCAGCAATGTGTCACAAAACCAGTACAATCAGCAGCCCCAAAAGAAGAGGGCTGAGGGGTATATAAAGACAGTTTTGAAAACTAGCCGTTAACTAGCCGTTGGCCATACCGGACGCGTCCGGTATCATACCGGACACGTCCGATATGAACGAGGCCAACAAACTTACCCCTGTTAGCTTTCTACTCCCTACCACGGAGAAGCCTACGTCGGAACTCTCGACGTACGTCGGAACTTCTGACAAGTCAGCACTACTGACGCGCACCGGAAGTGCTGACGCGCGCCAGAACAACTCCCTGGTCACCGCAACTCAAAAAGTTAGTATGCGCAACAGTACTCATACCGGACGCGTCCGGTATCATACCGGACACATCCGGTATGCACGGCCTGTGCACAAAGAGTTCAGCTCTCAGGTTAGTCTCTCTAAAACCTCACATGGGTTGACTTGAGCACTAGAGAGTATTAATCTATGATCATGATGCATCCCTCTTAATAGTACGGCTTTCCTATCAACTCAAGATCAAAAGAAAAAACAAATTGAAACCACTTGAGAAGCTTCCATCAAGCCAAAACCTTTCTTTCAATTCTTGATAAGCTGAGGATGTCATCATGTCAAACTTGTTTTTAATCTTGAGCATAGCCATCTTGAGCACATGACTTGGTTCCATTTAATAAATAGATTTGACTTCAAATGTACAAAGTCATTTCCATTAACTATTTCAAGTCATATGTTGCTTTGAATCATCCAATCAATTTTATACTTTTCATTTTTGCTTTCATATGAGTGATAGCTATCTTCTCAATAAATAAGCCTTTTCAATAAATCCATTTGCATTGTTGTTTTGTGCTTGAACTAGATTGCTTCATACAACAATACATAATTTTGGCTTTTGTAAACTTGGATCAAATACCTGAGAGATAGCTTTTCCCTATTTCACACTTAGCAAGATCATTAGTTCCTTTAATCAATGTTGTCATTCAATCATCCAAAACACATTAAGTGGCTTAATGCACTTACAACTACTAATGGCATACCCCTCGCTAGACTGCCAACCATATTTCATCAACAACATTTGATGCTGCATACATGGTGTTGACTAAAGTCAAGTCAACAGTAGACCAAATCGAACAAGGCAATTGTGCCAGCACATGAAGATCAGGTGATCAAGGACAAGCAATGGCACTCATTGAGATTGTGGAGGAGGCATAGCGGATACACAACACCAGTTGGGTTTGGAGGATTCAGCCTCAAAACCATGGGTAGCAGGCTTGCCTCGTTTGGGCCTCAAAACCTAGGGAAGGATCTTGGGGCAGCATGTGGCATGATCAGAGAGCTTAGGTCATGCTGAAGCTTCATCATGAAGTGATTACGGTCACTCATTGTTTAAAATTCAACATGGACCATTTTGCCCCTAGGGTTCGGTGGTTCAAGGTAAATATCTAGAGTATCTTGGAAAGTGTAATAGTTTTATAAATAAGGATAGAGGCTACCCAAGTTAGCTATCTCTTCCATCTCAGTCCTTACCATAGGGTAGCCAATGGTTTTCACTACTTAGGGAAATCACTTTTAGAGAAGGGTGCCTACCTTGAGCATCTGATTTTTTATCTGCAAGAGGAAGGACAAAGGGTGGAGGCTAGACCATGTCTTTGTAAACATGTTTTCTTCAAATTCATCAAGCTAACCTCTGGTCTTTTGATCCAATCATCTCCCTTCTTTCTTTTGTCCCTAGTTTTGTGGTTTTGCTGGATTTCTCAAACATGAGATCTAGTTCTTGTTTAGGCTAATTCTAAATGTGTTATGACCCATAAGGAACATCTCTAGCCACTAGATTTCATAGATTCCTCATGAGCATGAAGATTTGTGTTTTAAGCCTGTTGGAGAAAACCCCAATTCCAAGGATGGATTTCAAGATCTGTATTGATTTTGATGTTATCTTTTGGGCAAAAAATTTTAAACATCCTTCAAACGAGTTAAGCAAAATTTGGTCTTGATTTGAGCCCAATTAGGGCAAGATAAACTTTTGGATTTTTGGCTCAAGCTACAGGCTAACCAAACAAGTCATGCCAATTCCAGCAGCAATCCAAGGTGTGTCCCAACTAGATAGGCTAATTCCCTTGTTGGCCAGACCGGCTTGCTATGTGTGGAGGCTACCAAATCATACTACTATAGAAATTTTAACCATGGTAGGTAAATATCGTGCCCTTAACCAAGGCAGATGCAAAAAACTATCTTGGTTAATTGATTAACCAACACGGGCATCTTACAAATGCCCACCATAGTTACTGAATTAAAAACAAAAAAGCCCAAAGCCCACTGGTGAGCCCTTTTTGGAGCCCACCAGTGAGGTCGTCTGCTCCATGTGGCCCCACCACCACCATATCACTGCATAGATCCGGTGTCCCTACATCGAGCCACCATCAAATCTGATGTCCCCATGCCATGCCGTCATCGAATCTGGTCAAGGGACAAGGCCTCATCCCTACACCACGCTCCTAGACTCAGTCTATGGTCAAGGAGCAAGGCCACGTCGCACCACTAGAGAAGCCACGACCGCTCGGATCTAGCCTACAAGTAGGAGGTGGCATCAGATCTAGGACCGCTGCTTGTGCTCCTCCACTTGCCAACACTGGATCTGGTGGTGGCCACTACCTTTGCTTCGTGCAGCCTCCAACCGCTACCATAGGAACCCATTGTAGAAGCCCCAAAGCTAAACAAGAGCGAGTGAGGGATGAGATGGAGCTGAGGGCACCCCCACTCTAGGGAGCCATGCCACCACCATTGTGTGGGAGAGAAATGAGGAAGAAAGGTAAGCAGCTGAGGGTAGGAGGCGAGTAGCTAAGGGAGGAAGGCAAGCAGCGCGAGCAGCTGAGGAGACTACAGAGAAAGTTGAGGGAGTGAGGGGAGGGAGGCAGTGCTCACATGGTGGTTAGGAGCGCTCGTGACAAAGAGAGTGGAGGGAGCAAGGTGGCTCAAGTGGGAGAGGAGTGAGGGAGCTATGGGTGAAAACCTAGTCTTCTAATATATATAGGTATGCTCATACTAGGCCTTTTGGGCTAGCAGGTTGGGCCTGATTTACCAAGGCAGGCTTTATAATGTGGTCACCTTGATTAATGTATTAACCAAGGCGGTTGTGTGAGGAAAACCACCTCAATAACTTGATTTTATGAGGGAATTAAGTGTGATCGCTTAAGTTAATAAAAAATGACCACCTTGATTAATACTAGGAATTAACCGAGGCGGTTTAAAATCTCGCCAGCCTCTAAGCCCACTTTTCAAAATGCCTCGTAAAATCTTTTGCCTACCAGTGTCACCTAGGCTAATTATGTAGGGGTAGTTTGTCATGTTTTTGCTTTCGTCACTATGTTTATGTTGCACCTTTTCCTCTTCTATTCCGTCCTTCTCTAGACTTTACTGAGTGTATCTAGTCATTGGTTGACCTGTGTGGACTTGACATGAAGAATTTGGGTCTTTAGAGTGCTTAGTCTACTTAGTACATAGATCAGTTTCTCAATTGAGAAAATTTATTGGGCTCCCATTCATGCCCTCTCTAGTTGACTGCTTGGTCCTTCAACATTACTTACCAACTATTTTATATACCTTTCCATCCTTAGTCATACTCTCAACTTTGCATCACACCTTAATGTGTGGTTAACATTAATTTGTTGAAACCTTAGCTTCATCAAAGTATTTATCTTGGAAATCAATGTGCTCATCATATCATGCATATACATATATGGTTTGAATAGTGCAAACATCATCATACATACCTTGAGTTGCTATTCTACCATTTTCTTAGAGTAAATTTCACCACCATACAACAACTATATTGGTTTCATATTAGTCCAGTGTCTTGTAATATGTCCAACTTGATTTGATCAATAGGTTGTTTGGTGCTTCCATGCATATATGGCCCCAACATGCCATGGATAGTATATTTGGCCACACAAGATCATGAATAAGATAGAGTTCTTTTATACACATCAAAATAGTCCGCTCAATTATGCATCCCTTCACTCAACTCAATCAAGCTCACTCAGCTAAGTCTCATCAGCATACCAAACAACAATCCTCTAGATTAATCCAACAAAATAGTGCCTACAACATAGATCTATCATGTCACACCCCAAAATTTCCTACTTTGGAATGTGGCTTAGAAAACACTAAAACAAAGCCAAAGATTTTATTATTTTATAAAATGTTCCAGCTTTAGTTATGTTGTCAACATTTTAGATAGTGGAAAAATGTGAGTGTTTAAAATTTTTCCAATACAACTTTGTGGTTTGTTGCATTCATGCCATTGCATAGTGTTTATGTTTGGAAAATGAATTTATTTGTTTTCAAATATGCTTAGGGTTTGAAACCAATCTCATCTTTCCAAATATCATGTCGAATCTTTAAGACTCTAATCAAGTACCTGCCGAGAATTCTACTAAAACACTAGCCTAACTCTCTCTCTCTCTCTTGCTTTGCTCTTCCTTTTTAGGCTCCTACTTATTCTTTTATCAATTCTCACCAATCCCCTCTCTTGATGCAAAAATATGTGCACCTACTTATTTCCCTCATCCCCTCTCAATTATGTGTGCTCCTTTAATCCATTCTTTCAATTCCATGCATGGACATTACAGCTAGCCACATTTCTTCTCTCCCTCTCAGTGCGTGTGAGAACAAAAAAAAACTATTGAGCATCAATGGCATGGCAGCCACCTCCTGCAGTCGCACGCCTCTCCCTACTCCCATGCAAAAATAAATCTACTTAATTCTTCCTCTCAAATTGACTAGACATTCTTTTAAAAATGCTCTGCTACTCTATTTATCACTCCTCAATAACATGCATGCACACACAACAACCCCTCTCTTTTCCTACGGTGCATTCTTCTTACTCTCATGCAGAAGTATCAAGACTAATGCTCCCTCCTTCAATCCCTTGAAGCCATCTCAATAAGCATCCATAATTCCTCCAACTAATTCTCCTTCTCTTAATATTCTATTTTTATGTATAGAACAAAAAGGATGAATTATTCTCATAGCCAGCCATCTCCTCTTGCTGCTGCACTAGCGCCTCTCCCTTTTCCTCATGCAAGAATGGATGCAACAATTCATTGCTTTAATTTCCTAGACCCACACCCTCCTAAATAATGCTCCTTTACTCTTTATTTGTTATTTTTATTTCAGCTGCATGCATGAAGAAGTTAAAAGAATAGCAATGCACATCTTCCCTATGCCGACAACCTCATTCATACTTCATGCAAAAATAACAGTAATACATGTTATTCCTCCTTAACCACCTATTCCTTTTGCCTCCTCTTTCAAATTGCATGCACATAATGGCAGCCATCCCTCCTCTCTTTCTCATGCACATACACAGCAATACCTCAGCATTTTCCTCTGTCTCTCATGCAAGAATTTTCACACGTAATTCCCCTTCATAAACTCTCGATCCAATTGCCTCCTCTATTCATTTGCATGCATGCACTTAATAGTATTCATACATCCTTCTCCTTTTTCGCTCGCGTAGCAGCCATCTCCTCTCTCTGCCCATGCAAAATAACAGCAGCTCTCACTCTTAACTCCCTTTACAAGCTCCTTTTTATTCTCCTTTACAACTCCCTAATTGCAAGAGTGGAAGATGATAGAACAGCCTCTCCCTCCTTGCCTTCTTTTTATTTACATGCAGTAGCAGCACCTCGTTTCTCCTATGCGACATTCCCTTTGCTCTCATGCAAAGCAAAAGCAATCTGTTTCTTTCTTCTTTATTTCCCATGGTAATACTTTTTATTCATCTCTTGGCAGCACCTTTACTCTATCTTTTCAATGGCACATGCATGCACATAACATCCAGCCAGCTCTCCTCTCTTTTGTCACGCATAAACCAGCAGCATTCCTCTCTTTAATCCTCTTTTGATACCTCAACTTTATTTCTCTTCAAGTGCATACATCCATGCAGCAACACACAGCTATAAAACCCCTCATCTCCTCCCCTCCTCATCCCTCGCGCACACAGCAGATGGGCAGCCTCTCTCCCCCCTCTCACGCCACCTCTTCCACCTGCTGTTGCTCCACAAAAACAGCAGCAAACATCTCCTCTCCTCTTGCTCCATGCAGATCAGATGTTTTCCCTCCCACCTCTCCTCTCACCTTCTTATCTGTCATGGATGCCCCAACTACTCCACTCCCACCTCCATGGACGTCCCTCCTCCTCTTCCTCCCTCCCTTTTCTTTCTATGAAAATGGAGCCCCCATACAGCAGCGATTCCATTTTGCCATTGTAATTCCAAACCGAGCAATGGATCATGATTTGGACTGGCTACCAATCTCATCTGCTGCAGTAAGTTGATCGTCCCTTATTTCCCTCTCTCTGTGTGTTTCGTCTTCTGTTGCTTATCTCTCTCTTGATGTCCCCATGTATTGCAGGACATCCCTAAATCGATCCCTAGCTGCTGCATTTCATTTCGCCACTGCACCCCTCATCCCAAAGCCTGAACATGTCGATAATGTTGTTGCCATCCCCCTCTGGACCAAGCATGTGGGCTGCAACTCATGGTGAGTGTAACACCCTAGGTGTTAAGCATGCATTTAGCCCTATCACAACATGCATAAGCATTCTCATCAAGCATAGCATCATGAGCATGTCATTCATCCCAAAACATGATTTTATGTGCTTTATTTCATGTGTTTTAATTATGCTAAAAATATGATGCTTGCTTCTAAAAATATGAAATATTCAAACTAGGTTGATTTATGTGTAAGAAGAATTAAGGATATTTTTGTGCAATTTTTGGAGCCATAGAATTTGAGAATGGAATTTATACAAAAATCTCTAAAATGAATTTATTTAAAAACCTAGAACTAGTTTTAATTTGTAATTCAAATTCTATGGGGAATTTGGTCTTGCTTATTAAAACAAAGTTGTAGGGTTTTTGTTTTGGAACAACTTTGTTTTTGGGAGCAAGAGGTGGAAATGATTTTAAATTGGTCCAAATGAATTAGAGAAAAGAATTTGAAAAAGGAAATTCAAAAAAAAATAGAAAAGGGAAAAAGGGGGCGCTAGCAGGCCGCGGCCTCACTTCTGGCCCGCTGGCCGAAGCCGGCCCGGCCCGCCCGTGCTCTCCCCTTCCCCTTCCCCGCGCACGCGCCCGCGCCGCGTCCGCGCGCGGACGGCCTCGCCGTGACGCCGTGGCGCGCCGGCAGAACCTGGCCGCCGCGTGGCGGGCATGCGGCGGCGTGGAGACGCCCTGGTCGGCCACCAGGAGCCCCCGGTCGCGTCCGCCGCAACCCCCACTGCCATTTGCGCCCCTCCACTCGCGCTCTCGCCTCTCTGCTCGCTCGCGCGCAGCAGTCGCCGCTCCGCCGCACGCCATAGCCGCCGACGGCTCAGAGCTCCTCTCCCGGCCAGCTCCGGCCCTCTCCTTCCTCTTCGCGACCACCACCGGCTCCGCCTCGTCCTCCCGCGTCGCGTGCTTGCGCTCTTCCGCGCTCGGTGAGCCCGGCGTGCCCGCTAGAGCTCATCGGAGTGAGTCAGAGCTCCGGCGACCTCTCGGCTCGCACGGTTCTCCCTCTCCTCTTTGTCTCTACCTGCGTTCGTAGGTGCGTTAGTTTCGCCTTGGCCTTGCGCACCTTTTCCCGTCATTAGCTTACGCTCTACCGCCGTGAAACGGCCGGACCACGGCGAGCAGCGCCGCCGCGTCCGCCATTCGCGACGGCGAGGTAGTTCCGGTGCTCGTCCGGTGCCAAAAGGGGCACGGTTGGGTTCGTCTCGTGCTCACGAAGCCGTAGGTGCTCCCGGTGTCGCCGGAAACCTCACCGGCGGCGAGATTCCGGCCGATCTTTGGCCGCGGAGTCACGGGGTGGATGACAGGTGGGGTCATCTGACTCGCGTGTCCCGCCTGTCAGTGACTCCGAGGGTTTGAATCCGGGTGCGCTTAGCGTTTTAGGTTGTTTTCCGTTTTAAAAGTATTTCCAGAAAATGGGTTATGTATTCAAAAATCCATATCTTGAGGAATATAGCTTCAAAAATTGTGAAATAAATTTTGGTGTGTTCCCTATTTCCAGATCTATAGCCTAGTATGTCTGCATGTCATGTTTGAGTAACTTTTCTGTATGAAAATATTTAATCCATGTTTTTGCTAAACTTGGAAAATGCATAGTAAATAAAATATGGCTCAGAAAAATATGAGATTTATTTTGTTGGCTCTGCATGTGTGTTTGCTCACTGGGAAAGTATTGTTACATATTATTTGGGGTATAAATGAAATTACGGTAATTTAAATGCTTGCATGGAAGTGATTTATGATTTTTAATAATTATTTGGATCATGCAATAAATCTGGAAAATTTTGTGGGTGTTTCTTATGATATTAGACAAATTGTAAAAATATGAAATCTGTTGTTTAACACTTATATCACAGTAGAGTGATTATACTTACCCTATAAATTAATCTTGTGATTTTTGTGGCTCAAAATAAGTATCCAAAAATTATGAAAAATTTACAGTAGACTTTATGCTTAGCTGGTAGTCTCCTGTAATTTTTGTGGAATTTATTGATGAACAGAATTGCATATGATTTTTAATGGGCCAAAAATTTAATAAAGAAAATTATGAATTGTTGTGTATATAGGTTGAATAGAATAAGTTGGGTTTGGTGTATCTTTGAAGCATCATGTGGGTTGCTGGTTGCATTTGAGAAATAATTGTAGAAGAGAATGCAATGGATAGTGATTCAATTGTTTGTTCTCGGATGATGTTGACTACCTTGTAAAGAGCATGACCAATTAAATCACCTACGCATCATGTCATGACCCCTTGGTACTTTCCCATACAAGCATCCATTCGGGCATCTCGCACTCCACTCATGAGCACACATGCATCATACAGGCTCGTAGGAGAACGAGGTGGGACCCGAGGAGCCCGAGGAGATTCAGGAGCAGGAAACTCCAGAAGCACAGGAGTCCGGAGAGGAACTGCAGGAGTGTCCGGATCACCGACCCAGCACGTTTGAGAAAGGCAAGCCCCGGAGCATTCTAAGTCTCCCTATTCTCGCTAACTTACAGGATACACTTTGCTTGTTCTACTATATGGCATTTAAGTGATAGGAGTTGGTTGATACCGTTGATGCATTGGTACTCCTTGATATCACCCCTCGTTTATCTACCTTGTCCTATGTAGCTAGGTGCGAAGTCTATGCTTAGCTTGCTTAGTCCGGTAAAAGTCGGGTGATTTCCTGTCACCTGCGAGATATAGGTGGATACTGACATAGTTAAGCAGTGATTGCTTTGGGAAAAGAATAACCAAGTGTGGAATGGAATTGGAGACCGGGCAGGGTCTTATGGTGGGTTGACCATAGTGCCCCTGCCTGTGTCGATTAAGGACCGATCGTTGATGGCCCTCTTATCATGTTGAACGCATGCCCCACATTTAGCTGGAAGGATAAGTCGTTCCGACCGCGAAGCCTGAGCACTATCCGGGCCGGGAATCGGCCCGATGTACGCGCTGTATTGGTGATGGTTGAGGAGAACGACGAGGGCGCGGCGCGCAACCTTGGTATACCTTGGATACCTCGGTCGTCGGAACGGTCCTCGGGTACGGGCGATGCCTGTCGAACCCGCGAATTGGTCCTGGATAGTGCAATACGGTGATCTGTAGCTCACTTGATCAGTGAGTGTGGTTTGTGTGGGGAATACCTCGCCAGCTGGTTAGAAATCGATTCGAATCGCCATCGCTCCTGGATAGTGAGCACTTGACATGAGCCCTGTCCTCGTAGTAAGGACTATGGAACACTTGGGTTATAAAGATAAATGGTTTCATGACTGCTATGATGAGGTACCATCATATTACTATACTTGCTTGTAATAGTGCAGGTGCAAACCTAGATGATAGGTAATGATACTTTTAACTTGAGCCAATTAAAAGAAGAAAGACTTATGTAGGTTATGATAGTAACATCCGGCGGTTTTGCAAAGTGGTTGTCAAGCTACCCCACTATATAGCCTTCATGATCCTTGATGAGTCTTTATTTTAAGTTTATGACGGGTAAGTCTAGCTGAGTACATTCTCGTACTCAGGGTTCTACTCCCATGTTGTTTTGCAGATGGTCAAATGTACTATGGTTATTGCATTCTCTGTCTGTACCCAGCCATGGGTGATGACTAGACCAAGGGCGATGGTCACTCCGTCTTTTCTTCTGCTTTTGTGGGAATGACCGAACTATGGCACTGTATCAGACTAAGCGTGTGTGTTGTATTTTCGAACTATGAAGCTTCCGCTACTTGAAGAACTTGGTTTGTAATAACTTTAAGAACTCCGATGTATTTTATGAATGTTGTAATCCGGATGTATTTGTGAATGGCGACCGCTAAACTTATTACGATCTTGGCTGTTGTGCGATATGTGGTTTGAAATCCTTCGAGATTTCACGGACTACCGGGATTATATGGGCTTAAGCGTGATGGTTTGACTATGCAAATGGTCACTGTTATGCTTAATCTCTTATAATTTGGTCGGTTCTGTTACAGTGAGGTCGACCCTGCAATTTCCCTCATTGATCTTGCTGCTCTTGTACACCATGTCCATTTCTATGATCTATCATATGGTGTAGATTATCACCAAAGTGGAATTGGAGATGTCCTGTTGATCGCAGACCAAATCGCCTCCCCCATCATCGATGAAGGCTGCCGCTAAATTCATCTCGAACTACAGCTAACCCCAATGTGAGGACCCCCATCATAATCTCTATTTTGTATACATGTTCCTTGCTGTAAATTGTGGACCACCATTCCTGTAAGATCATGTTTTGGTGAGGTTTCCTAGGGATACTCTATGCTGTCCCTCTGTCCAAAAACTTTGCTGCCCGTTACCGTTCACATTTCTAGTGATCCAGGCCTCCGGTCATTAAACCCTTTGACCACAATATAACTCTTGATGTTGTACACACCTCCCCAAATCAGTTGGGTCATAGGACCAACAATGCCGGATTTGATATCGTTGTGCTTGCTGCCCCTGCATCTTTGCAGCAGCACCATTACTAATTGGCATGCATGTTCCAGGCAATACACCATTCCGTTTGTAAAATTCCTTTGAACCACATATGTTTCATATCCTTGAGCATTTCTCAACAAAATTTCATGGCCATAGAGCTCAATACGAAAGAGATATAAATTTTCTTGTGCACGATATCTCTGCTGTCCCGCAGCAGAGTTCCTGCCGGTTAACATGCGTATTCTCGATGTTCCATCATTCCAGTGACTGTGTTCTTCGACCACAATGTATCTTATATTGTTGCACACATCTCTGAGAAATTCCATGACCATAGGATTCAAGATAAAAGAGAAATGTTTCTATCTTGTGCTTACTGTCCCTGCTATTTCAACAGTGTTGTGCCTCTGTTTGGTAGTGATGTTCCCCATAATACATTAGTCAAATCACCAAACCATTCATACAGCATGTGTGTCCTATCCTTGCACATGCCTCTGCAAAGTTTCATGGCTATAGGATCAAATATTCAAGAGATATGATCCTATCTTTTGCTCACTGTCCCTGAAGCCCCGCAGCAAGAGTTCCTACTAATTGGCATGTGCATTCCCATTGTTCAGTCACTCCAGTGACCATGTCCTTCAACCAAAATGTGTCTCATATCCTTGCACATGTCTCTGAGAAGTTTTGTGGCCACAGAATCAAAGACAAACCATGTATCATTCTTTTAGTGCTCGCTGTCCCTGCTTCCCCTGCAGCCGTGCTGCGGCCGATTGGCGAGTGTGTTGCCGAAAATCCACTACTCCATTTGTCAAATCCTATTACCCACCTGTGTATAAAAACTTGCACATGCCTCTTCAAGTTGGTCTGTCCATAGGTGCCACGATTGTCGTGATATAGTGGTCACAGTAACTGCTACAGCTGCTGTCCAGCAGACAGCAGTGCAAGTCCTTTTGCAGTCATGTTTTCCCGGTCCTCCAATACTTAGAATAACTTGTTCTTTTGCCATAATATACTCCATACAGTCCATGACAAGCCCACAAAAATGATCTCAATTTGGTTCTGCTAAGACCATGTTCCTTGTAATCATAACCACCACTGTCCGCCACTGGGTTTGCTCCACCGGTGTGCAAATCGTCATCATCGTGCTTTCCTTTTATGTAACATTTTATCAGTGCAGCCACTAGTCATAATATGTTCCATATATCCTCTTCACAAATTTATAGTCATCAACAAATTATCTATAGATCCTTGTGCTCCATAAATCTTCCAGCCATGTTCATCATGTTTATTCATTCCTATCATTTATCAAACCTTCCAACTTCTACCTTTGAACTTCCATGCCTCTTTAAACCATAGCTTTGTTTAGTTGTTTTTGCGCTCAAACATTTGTAGTTGCAAGTTCTACGTGTTTAAAACCTTTTATCATATTTTGTAATGCTTGATGTATTGTTTTTAGGTTTCTTTTATGGTGCTTGTACCGGTTGATTGCTAACGTTAGAAGAGGATCTCTACAAGGATGATCAAGAAGTTGGATAGCAAGAATTTGGAAGGCAAGTGTAACGTGAGTTCCCTTGTTACCTAATAACTATTTAATAATCTCTTCATGTGCATGTGTCTAATATGATAAACCCCTAAGGACTTTACCTAGAACCTTTGTTATCCTGAATCCCTTGTTACCTTGGGTTATGCACATGGGTAGTTCTGCTTAGTCTGCAATCACCAAACTGTATAATGTTAATCTTGACTAATGGATTATGTAATCAATTATAAAATGATTCTTTTTAGCAACATGGACAGAAGGGGGCTAGAGCATTGGGCCTTTTTGGGTGCTCTAGTCTGCCCTCCGTAAGGACTGAATCTTAAAGCGGCCACCCAGGATTTACCGTACAGCCATGAGAGCTACATGGCTCTAGCTTTAGCTCAGTAAACTGAACTTCTCTAACTTGTTAGTGGTTACCGAAAGGCGCAAGAGGGGGGTGCCTCGTGGTGTATAGTTGTTTTCCTACCTTGGTGTGTACAGTGCCGCGACCACATGTGCCTCTTGGAGGAGGACATCTATGCACACTTGCCATTGAAACATCGCGGCTACTAACTTGTTAGGGGGACTTTCGAAAGGCTTCATAGTGAACCCTGCCGACTTACCTTGGAAGTGGGTCAAGAGGCTGATCACCTCGGGCATATGGGTAATACGACTCATGGTGAAAGTGTACAAGCTCTGCAGAGTGTTTTAAAACTGATATATCAGCCGTGCTCACGGACACGAGCGGCCTGGATCCTTTTTGAGATAGATGGTTCAATGGATGGTTTGGGTTGATTATTAATCTTGATGATAATTATTATACTTCTCACCTTGGGAGCTTAAGCATAACCTAGCAACATAGGTCTAATAATTAAATATGACCAACTAAAAATGCTTATCGCAGTCAAACCAAGTCAAGCCTTTTGAGCCTTGCATCCCCTCATGTTATACTTGTTGAGTATGGTGCGCTCACACTTGCTTTACATTCAACAATCAAAAACCCCGGATGGGTACCAGATGGTGATACAAAGGCGGAGTTCCCTGAGATGTTCCAGGAGTACTAGGCGAGTGTACCCCCAGTCAACCGTCCCTGTGGAAAATGGAGACCCAAAGTGAAGATTAGGATTAGTTTCCGCTATGCTTTGTAATAGATGTAAGCCTTGTTGTAACTATGTTTCGATATATAATAAAGCATTGTTCTTGATATTCTCCATATTTGTCGCTATATGTGTCGTGTGGACATCCTGGGCACACATATAGTTAGCGCTTGGTCTTCTTTAGAAAACCGGGTGCGACATATCACAAACAACATTCTATCCTAGTCAAGCATGCAATGAGGGAGGGTTTTTGGCAATTATCAACATCACATTACAAAGGTCATAGGCAGATATCTCGCACTAGAAATCACCTAAGCTGTTAGAGACAAAGCTACATCTATGAGAACCTAGCATTGCTAAGGCTTTTTGGTATTTGGGTCAATAGATTAGGAGATGTGGAGTTCTCTTGTTTAAGCTTATCGCACTAAATCCAAAGAAGTCTTATATCTTCATTCAACTACACTACCTTTGAAGCTAGCTTTTTAGAAGTCTTCTTTAGAACCTCTAGCCCAAGAAGAACTTTTGCCATCTAACTTTCAATCAATTTATTCAACATCTTTTTGATCTCATCATAATGAGGAGAAGCTTTGTACCGCTCCTTCACTACCATGACAAGATCCTTCCATAATTTCTCTTATGGTAGCATGAGTAGCCTCTTTGCCCAACATGGCTTCATCTTTAGTGGATCTATACCAATACTTACATGGGTGATAGTGGTTCTTGTGATGAATATTGGTATTTCTTAACATCTACATAAGTTAATCCACAAGTGTATGAAATTATTGTTGAAGCTTTCACCCAAAAGTATTCAAGGTAATGTATTTCCTCATAGAATGAAGGTATTTTCTTCTAGAGTTGATCCAATGACAACACAAGGAGGTAAAGTTGGTAATGGTAGAGATGGATTCTAATGGCATAACATTTATGGTTAGGTAAACTTTACTCCTACTCACTTACTTCGAGCACCGGCTTATACCTGGTCTGACAGGTATCGGCATATGGCTCTATGTCATGCCCACAAGTGGGGGAGTACAAGGGATGGACAGGGGTGTCACCACCTTCCGCTTACCCCTCAACCATATGCCACAAGGCTAATGAAGGTAGTAGCCTATAGTCTAGACACCATGTCTACGCTATTGACTACTACTCTAGTGTGATAGGGTTACCCATCTAGTAGGGCCCTTCTACTAGAGCATTCATCACAAGATGAATGAAGAGCCCACAAACAAGTAAGAATATTGCTTAACTAATCAAAAGACTTAGTACCATAAGAAACTCGGATACTTAGTAAATATTTTGTCGAGGTACAAGTGTTCGTTGAGGTACAAGGTGGGGAGTCACCAACAAGTTTGGCATTTCCCCAAGCTTTCCCTCACATCTCTTCTCTACTCAACTTAGAAAGCTACTAGGGCCTAAGCCCTTTAGAGTGGAGCTCTAGCTCAAGTGTGGTGCTCTTGCCTTGGTGTGGTGTGTGTCAAGAGATAGAGTGAGGCCCTATATTTAAATAGGAGGTGGAGGAGGGAATGTCCAAGGAATATTCTCTCTATGAATGTCCAAAACTGACCTCATACCAACAAACAGGTTCAAAGAATCAAGTAGTGCACCCTACAACTGACCTGCACGTGCATTGATGGAATCATCGAAGAAAAATGGGTCTGAGACGTGGCAGCACAGGTGTGCTCGCACCCCTGGCATGTCTGCCCCCCACCGAGCCTAAATGGGTTCAATTTTGGTGGTCGTGTGTTGACACTTCTTAACGCAATTACTAAAAATAGACTTTTAGACCTATCCCTAGTAACAGCGTCAAAATTACTTTACATTACTTAAGCTAGGTTGTCATCCCCAACATGACGTAGAAGTGCTGGTATTAAATCTATATGCTTTTCTAGGGAATAAATAAATAAAGGATCTGCAAGCATACACATAATACCGATGTAGCATTTTAACCGGAAGTAAACCAGGTATCATTATTTATATCTTTACCTCTGGGAAGGGACTTGCAATGGATAATGAGCAATGAACACTGCATGTAATCATGGAGATCTTAACCATATCTTTATCTATCTCTCATGCAGGGTAAGTGTCACATAAGATAAATATATGAATACGAATGATAAGTGACATAAGATAAAGAATAACATATAGCCATATAAATATAATAATCATCTCAATAGAGTACTCTAAGTCTATAAAACTAGCATGGTATTAGGACGATCTACAAGAATAAATCCTAAGTATTCTAACTATACTGTCAAAGCATACATTGATTAGTGCAAGTACACCTAGCATCATCGCAAGAATAGGTTATATCTATGCATAGTGATATTAGCAAGAAAGATCATGAACATAGCAATCACTTCCCTGTAAAAATGGTGCTCTACAATCCTTATAATCGGGAGAAGGAATACAAATGACTCAACAGGATTGTCACTCCCTCGATCTACCTTAAGCTCCGGACTATAAGGGGTAATCACAGATAAATATGGTCTAGGCACCTCACCTACACAATATTTACCACTTACCCATCGATCTAATGAGTAAGTGCTATACGATCCTATGCATAAACATAATTCTAATCTAACTACACTAAGCATATAATAAAAGTAGACTAATAACAATATAATTGAGAACATAAGCAAATAGAATAAAGTCAATTCCAATATAATCAAATAGATCAAAGTCATATTCATAGTAGCAAGAACTAATATAAATATAACAAAGAAGAATAAGAGTTTACTAAGAACTGAAGATAGACCTGGACTCCAAGATTAACTTGACTCCTTCTAGATCTATTTCTATATAGCTATGCTATAAAACTATAGAGCTCTAATTGAGATAGTGGCTCTAAAGAGATAGATCCATTCGAGGAACCCCTCTCTGTCTAAATGAATTCTTCTATCTAAATTAGGGTTTCTAGGGGGGTCAGGCTTGTATTTATAGCCCCCTAGGAAGCACCACAACCCTTGGATCAAATCAACTTAAATGTGCGCTTAAGATTAATCCTCAAAGTCGGTGGAGGCAGGATCCATGAGGTTCACCCTCATTGGCTAAACCCTCTAGGCGGCCGCCCCTGACAAGGTGGGGCGCCCACCCCTGCCCTATGGCAGGTGGGCCTCACCTTTCAGGTTGTGTCTTCCTGAGTCTTCTAGAGTATTCCTGAGTTGACTTTTCATGTATTCTCTCTATATAAATCTGACATGTGGACCTCCTTTTGTTAATATTCCGATAACCCCCTGCAGAAATAGACAATCACCAAAACTTATAGAATTTTGTTAGTGATAACCTCTATAGCTAGATAGTATTCTGATTTTAGTCCTTTCTCATGCTATGTTGACGGTTAAAAAGAGTATTTATCTACTGTCAACAAACTCCCCCAAGCTTACCTTTTGCTCGTCCCTGAGCAAAGATAGACTGATGGATCAGGAATGTTCAAACAAGGACTCTGCTTCGGATTAGAGTGAACTATTCTAACTCAAGACTTACCCATATTAACTTTCACCATGGAGCTTATAGCTATCACTTAGGTCTTGAGAAGTTTAAAGACAGAACAGTTAAGTCGGGCACTATGCTTCTCGCTCTTTGATCAACTATCATTCCAGAGTTTTGTAAGATTTTCAAATAAAACTCAGAGTTTCCTTGTATGATACATTCCAGTCTCTCATATGTGGTATTTTTGGATCCTCTCCAAGGCAAGTTAGTATGCCTTTTCTCTGCTCTTAGAATATGTGGTATTTTGAGGACTAAGGCATAGTTGCCTTCTCTCTCTCACCCTGCTTCTAATTGGCTTATGTGGAGCTCATAGGTGGGAAAGACAATTCAAACCTACTTGCATGTATTGCATAGTTAAACCATCCAGAGAAACTAATTATACAATCAAGTCATATGTGCATGTGAGTGCAGTGAATGAATGATAAGAATGAATTTACCATTTTTCTTAGAGTAAATTTCACCCACCATACAATAACTATCTAAATTTCACCCACCATACAATAACTATCTAGGTGGTTGCATATTGGTCCAATGTCTTGTAATATGTTCAACTCAATGTAAGAAATTGGTTGTTTGGTGCATCCTGCGTCTATGACCCTAACATGCCATGGATAGTGTATTTGGCCTCACTACATCATGAATAAGATATAGTTCTTGTATTCACATCAAAGTAGTCCACTCAACTTATGCAACCCTTCACTCAACTCAATCATATTTGCTTGAGGATGATCAAGCTCACTCAGCTTAGTCTCATCAGCATGCTAGACAACAATCCTCCGGATTAATCCAACAAAAATAGTGCCTACAACATAGAGCCATCACAAACAACATCCTATCCTAGTCAAGCGTGCAAGGGGGAGGGTTTTTGGCAAATGTCAAGATCACACTACAAAGGTCACAAGGCGGCTACCCCATGCTAGCAATCTCCTAAGCCGCTAGAGACAAAGCCACATCTCAAATAACCAACGCCACTACTAAGGCTTTTTGGTATTTAGCTCAATAGATTAGGAGATGTTGAGTTCCAAAATTGAATTGTTAGCCTATTGGATAAGCTCATGAAGTAGTGCAAGCCTTGGTTTTCAGACAGTTTCAGGCTCAAATTTGGTGACCAAAAGAATCTAAACACTCAACTTTAATTTATCACCTGTTCTAGTATCTCCCATGTGTAGCCTACAATTGCTATTTACACATATAATCAAGTTTATATGTAAAGTTATGAGAACATTGACACCAATAGCGATTTTTGGCCTACTTTAGGCTCGATTAGCACACCTCTATAGAGCGTGATGGCTAAGGCCGCCATATGCAAGCGCGGTGTGGCTGACTCTAGGGGAACCCTGTCACACCCAATTTCAAGGAAGAAATTGAATGCATAAACTTATGTGCGCCCAGAGATCAATCACACACATAAGTCACAAATTAAATACCATCATCGCAGTGTTTACAACAAACGTAGTTATTACATCACAAAGTCTGGCACAACAGCGGAAATATAAATATGATATTCTAAGATAACTATCTCAGGCCCTCACACAGGGAAGGTCGACTGGTGAAGCACAAGCCTAATAGTCCTCAGGGTAGTCCTCATAGCCACCACCATCTGTTACCCATCCGGGATTTTTATCCAAAGAAAAGAAATATACAAGCGTGAGTACATCTCGTACTCCACAAGTATAGCATGAGGATTTATGAGGCTCAAACAGGCTAAACTAGGTTCACTGCATCAGCTTTTAGTAGGTCAGTGTTTTATCATTAATTATTATAGTTTATGCTTAAGCTCCCAAATATCCCATATGATCAGTTACTAGAACCATAGTAAGTCAATAAGTCACATTAAAGCATAATTATACATCATCATGTACCATATAGCCATCAGTAACCAGTTATTCTGTGAGTTTTCCGGGCCGCTCGTGACCGTGAGCACGGCTGTTATAACAGTTATACACTCTGCAGAGGTTGTGCACTTTCACCGTGAGTCGTGTTGCCCATATGCCCGGGGTCCGTCGACCCCCAAACACTACCAAGGTGAGCGGGCAGGGTACACTATGAAGCCTTCCATAGGCCTATTCTAACCAGTTAGGGCCGCGAGGTTTCCTCGGCAGGCAGATGTAGAAAACCCCCCTTTCCTATGGCACATTTCCATCGCGGCTATACTCATAGAAACAGGGGCAGCCCTACACCCAAAGTGGCAAGCGCCTCTTGCGCCCTTTCGGGTAACCTCTAACGAGTTAGAAAAGGTCCTATTACTGAGCTAAAGTCAGAGCCATATGACTCTCCCGGTTGCACTGTAAGTCCCAGCTTTTGCTGACAGATAAGTCCTTACGGAGGGTCTAGGACAACCTGACCAACAGTCATTTGTACCATAGCCCTATGTTCCATTTATCATAATCATGTTTAATCAATTAACCATGGTTCCATCACTGATTTTAGATCATATAAAATTGGAGTTAGAGCACTAGCACTTCTACCCATATGCAATAAAAACCCTTGGGAACAAGGTAATTGTCATCAACAGCTAGGATGTCCTTATAGTTTGCAATATTATACACATGCAGGGTGAAATGCTTAAAAATGAGTAGGACAACAAGGTAGGCCCATGCTATACTTGCCTTTATTCACGTACTCCTGCTGGTCCTGCTGATCCCCAAAGAGCTCCGGACTCCCGAAATACTCCTCACTGTCTGGGCTCAATCAATACATCACAATCATCACGCATACCAAGACGAACATGCAAGAGAACAATTCCTAAAGTTAGAACAGTACACCAGCAGTAAATAAATTAAATAAAAGTTTTCCAAAATCATCTACGTGCTGCTACGATCACGTCAACGCGAAATTCACGAAAAACGGACTTACGACGCGAAAGTTACGCTTTTAACGGGATTTCAACAACAATCTATGGACTTGTAATTAACTAGGAAATCTAACAGTGGTAAACCTAAACAACAGTGGTACCAACGCGAAGCTTACGAAATTACGAAACTAACGCAACTTGAACGGGTCGATTCGGAGCTATAACGAATATTTTATGGCAAAAACACTGCAGTGGCAAATCTGTAAATAAAGCATATTTAAATGAATTTTAAATAAATATAGAAATTCTGGAATTTCTCTGGCCGAGGACTGCGGCGCAAAAACATAGTTTTAGGGGGACTCTTTAGAAATTTTTCCCCCGAAGGGGTATCGGGCGTCTCTGGCCGTCCGATTAGAGATGGACGGCCAGGATTAGATCCTGGGAAAAGAGAGGGAGAGGAGAGGGGCCGGCCGCCGGAGAGAAAGGGGACGGCGGCGGCGCTCCATGGCCGCGGCGAGCAAGGTCGCCGGCGCACTTCAAGGGGGGGGCTATGGCGCGCGGTTTTCCAAAACGAAACCACCGGGAGAGAGAGGAGGGCAAGGGGAATTCATCCCCGGCTACGACGCGGCCAGAGAACGCCCGAGAGGCCCGCGCCATGGCCGGCCGCGACGAGCTACTCCGACAAGCATGGCCGGGGCGCTAGAAAGCCCCAATTCGCTCGGGAATTGGATGGGGAGAGAGCGGGAGGGAAGAGGAGGCTCACCAAAGCGACGAAACGCGGCGAAGAGGGCTCCAAATGGAGGAACGACGCGCGGCGGCGTTAGCTTCTTCGGCGACAGTTTTCTTGCGCGAAAGAGAGAGGAAAACGGAGGCGAGGAGGGGGAATGGGAAGAAAGAAGGCTCGGGCGCAAGGGGGGGGTTTCTCCAACTGAAGCCGAGGCGCGGGGGAGGGAACGTGGGGGAGCGGGGCGCGGCTTGGTGGTTTTCCAACCGAGAGAGAGAAAAGAGCGGGGCGGCGGTTGGGGGAAGATGAAGCTGACAGGCGGGCCCGGCCTGTCAGCGGGGAGAGAGAGGGGAAGGGGGAGGGGGAGGCGGCTGGGCCGCGGCCCAGGAAGGAGATGGCGCGCGCGGATTTTGGGCCAAAATGGCCGAGAGAAGGGGAGAGGAGGAGAGAAAAGCTTTTTATTTTTATTTTCCAAACAAAATTTTCAAACTCTTTTCCAAATGAGTTTTTGAACCCAATATCTTTTCTTCGAATCCACTCATCACATAAATAGATGCACCAGCATGTATGCAACAAAGTATTGGCCTAACTTATGTTTTAATTTTATTTTCTCCAAATTTATTTATTTTCCTATATTGAAAATGCTCACAAAATTATTTAGCAAAGCCAAATTCATCTATTTTGAAAAGAGTCAAATTTTGGGTGTTACAATTCTACCCCCCTTAAGAATAATCTCGTCCTCGAGATTGGGTGATGCTTACTCAAACAGATGTGGATACGACTTTCTCAAGTCCTCTTCTCTTTCCCAGGTGGCTTCATCTTCGGTATAACGATTCCATTGCACCTTACACATCTTTATAGTTCTGCTTCTTGTAACTCTGTCTGCAGTTTCCAAGATCTTTATCGGGTACTCTTCATAAGTGAGATCTTCTTTAACGGTCAACTCTTCTATAGGAATCTGCTCTTCGGGTACCCGCAAACACTTCTTCAACTGAGAAACATGGAATACATCATGTACACCTGACAAACTCTCAGGAAGTTCTAACTGATAGGCTACTTCTCCCCGTCTTGCAAGAATCCTGAAAGGTCCGACGTATCTTGGTGCTAGCTTACCCTTCACATTGAATCTCTTCACACTCCTCATAGGAGATACCTTCAGATATACAAAATCACCCTCTTTGAAGCTCAAGTCCCTTCTTCGGGTGTCGGCATAACTTTTCTGCCTTGACTGTGCCACTCTTAGATTGTCCCTAATCATCCTCACTTGTTCTTCAGCACTTCTTAGGATGTCTGGCCCAAACACCTGTGTTTCACCAGTTTGATTCCAGAATAAAGGTGTCCTACACTTGCGACCATACAAAGCTTCAAATGGTGCCATCTTGAGACTCTTCTGGTAGCTGTTGTTATAGGAAAACTCAGCATACGGCAGACTTTTGTCCCAACTAGTGCCATACTGCAGAGCACAAGCTCTCAGCATGTCCTCCAAGATTTGATTAATTCTCTCTGTCTGTCCATCAGTCTGGGGATGATAAGCAGAACTAAAGTTCAGCTTAGTTCCCAAGGATCTATGTACTTTGTGCCAAAAGTGCGATGTAAACTGAGTTCCTCGGTCGGACACGATCTTCTTTGGAACTCCGTGTAAGCACACAATCCTTTCCATGTATAGCTCGGCTAACCTTGCCCCTTTGTAGTTGGTTTTGACTGGTAAGAAATGTGCAACCTTAGTGAGTCGGTCTACTATTACCCAAATCGAGTCATACCCACGTTGAGTACGTGGCAACCCGGTAATAAAGTCCATACCGACTTCTTCCCATTTCCATTCGGGTATCTGCATTGGTTGCAACAACCCTGCAGGTCGTTGGTGCTCAGCTTTCACCCTCTGACAGGTGTCACACAAAGCAACATACTCTGCTACATCCCTTTTCAATCCATACCACCAATATCTCTCCTTTAGGTCCAAATACATCTTGGTACTCCCAGGGTGTATTGAATAAGCAGAGTCATGCGCCTCACGCAGAATTGTGTCTCGAATAGCCTTCACTTCAGGCACACATATCCTTTTCCCAAACCATAGGGTACCATTCTCATCTATCCTGAAGCCTGGTGCCTTTCCAAGCACTACGTTATCTGCTATCTCTTTTAATTTCTCATCCTCCAACTGACTCTTACGTATCTCTTGTTCCAATGTTGGCTCTATCTCTAGACCCATGGCATGATTCACAAAGCCTATGTTGAGGTGTTCTATTTCAGCTCGCAACTCAGCTGGAATAAAGGTCAGCTGAAGTCTGTTGACATAGCTTTTCCTACTAAGTGCATCCGCAACTACATTTGCTTTCCCAGGGTGATAATGCACTTCCAGGTCATAATCCTTGATCAACTCTAACCAACGACGTTGCCTCAGATTCAGGTCTGACTGGGTGAAGATATACTTTAGGCTCTTATGGTCTGTGTAAATATCACACTTATGACCAATCAAGTAATGCCTCCAGATTTTTAAGGCATGGACCACTGCGGCTAGTTCCAGATCATGAGTAGGGTAATTCAACTCATGTTTTCTCAGCTGCCTAGATGCATAGGCCACTACTCTTCCTTCTTGCATGAGCACACAACCTAAACCTAAGCGAGAAGCATCACAATAGATGGAGAAGCTCTTGCTTAAGTCAGGTAAGGTCAACACTGGAGCTGTGGTCAACCTCTTCTTTAACTCCTCGAAGTTAGCCTGGCATTTGTCTGACCAAACAAACTTAGCACTCTTCTCTAATAAGGCCGTCATGGGCTTAGCAAGTTTAGAGAATCCTTCAATGAATCTCCTATAATATCCGGCCAATCCCAGAAAACTACGGATTTCACTCACATTGGTCGGGGGTTTCCAATTCAACACATCTTGCACCTTGCTGGGGTCCACGGCTATCCCTCCATTAGAGACCACGTGTCCCAGAAAGGAGACCTCCTTTAGCCAAAACTCACACTTGCTTCTTTTGGCATATAGCTTATGTTCCCTAAGCTTCTGTAAGACTAGCCTCAGATGCTCTGCATGCTCCTCTTTAGTTTTGGAAAAGATGAGTATGTCATCAATGAACACCACTACAAACTTATCCAAGAACTCCATGAACACCTTGTTCATGAGATACATGAAATATGCGGGTGCATTGGTTAGCCCAAAAGACATAACTGTGTACTCATACAGGCCATACCTAGTAGTGAAGGCTGTCTTAGGTACATCCGAGGCACGGATTTTCAGTTGGTGATAACCGGACCGAAGGTCTATTTTTGAGAACACACAAGCACCTTTTAACTGATCAAACAGGTCATCAATTCTAGGCAAAGGGTACTTGTTTTTGATGGTTACTTCATTTAATGACTGGTAATCCACACACATTCTCCTGGTGCCATCTTTCTTATCAACAAAGATAACGGGTGCTCCCCAAGGTGATGAACTAGAACGAATAAAACCCTTCTCTAGCAACTCCTTAATTTGCTTCTTAAGTTCCTCTAATTCATTCACTCCCATTCTATAAGGTCTTTTAGCTATAGGTGCAGTTCCAGGTAAAAGTTCAATAAGGAATTCGATGTCTCGGTCAGGTGGCATACCTGGCAATTCATTAGGGAACACATCAGGGAAGTCATCCACCACTTGGTTCTCCTCATTGACCTCATCAGTCAACTGGTTCACGGTAGCAGTTGGAGGTGCTTGCACTGCCACTTCTACACAAATTCTATCCCCTTTAGGTGATGTTACTACCACAGACTTCTCCTGACATTGAATCACTGCCCGATGTTGCTTCATCCAATCCATCCCCAGGATAAGGTCAATACCAGAAGTTCTAAGCACAATGGGGTTTACTTTGAACTCTACCCCCCTTAGAGAAACACTAGTGGAGGGACTCCAATAGTTCGCTGGCATAGTACCCCTCGGTGAATTCACTAGCATTGAGTTTTTCATGGCACATAAAGCTATGCTATGTACTCTAACAAAAGCTTGCGAGATGAAAGAATGCGAAGCTCCGGAATCAAAAAGTACAGTAGCAGGGATGGAGTTGATACTGAACGTACCCAGCATGACCTCGGGTGCCTCCTGAGCTGATTCAGTAGACACATGGTTCACACTTCCAGTGTGGGGTGGTCGAGCATTGGGCCTCTGATTGTTGTTCTGATTCTGTGGAGCTGAGGGGTTCTGCTTCTTCGGGCACTGATAGGCATAGTGACCCACTTCACCACAACGGTAGCAAGCATTGGGGTTGTTTGCCACTGCTGTCTTCACTGGAGCATTGCTGGGCACACCTGGACGTGGTGCCTGGGGGTTAGCTTGCTGCTGAGGGCATTGATTACCAAACTGCTGCTGGTACTGGGGACGCTGCTGGTTCTGGTTTTGGTTGCGCGGAGGGTACTGGCCCTGATTCCACTGACTAGGGGGCCTCTGGTTCCTGGGAGGAAAGCCCTGCTGAGGAAACACGCGCGGACAAGTGTTGCTGCTAGATGCTTGCCCCTGAATCTTCCTCTTCTTAGCATCCATCTCTTTGCGCTTATTGTCAATCACAATAGCGCGGTTCACAAGTTCCTGGAAGCTGGGGTAAACATTGGACATCAACTGCAGTTGCAGGCCATCATACAGTCCTTTCAGGAAACGACGTTGCTTGTCAGAATCCTTGGCTACTTCACCCGGAGCGTAACGTGACAATTGAGCGAACTTGTCACGGTACTCAGCGACAGTCATGGAGCCTTGCTTGAGAGCACGGAACTCCTCTTGTTTGAGCTCGATGAGCCCCTCTGGAATGTGGTAAGACCGGAAACTCTCGGTGAATTCCCTCCAAGTGACAGGCGGTGCGTTGTCTGGGCGTCCATATTGGTAGGATCCCACCACTCTTGTGCAGCCCCTTGCAGTTGTCCGGAGGCATACAACACCTTCTCCATGTCATTGCACTGAGCAATGTTCAGCTGCTTCTCCACAGCTCTTAACCAATCATCAGCTTCTAAAGGGTCACTAGCATGTGTAAAAATAGGGGGACGTCCCTTCATGAACTCTCCCCTCTTATCTCGAACCTGGACCGGTGGTGGTACGACGGCGGGCTGGTGATCCAGACGATCCATCATAGTTTGCATCAATTGAGTTTGCATCAACATGAGCTGCTCCATTGTCACAGGCTGTGGTGGTGGCGGTGGGTCCACCGGTGCGCCACGGCCTCGACCTCGACCACGGCCTCTTTCTCCTTCATCAGCCATCTGTTTCCAACAAAGCGATAAGCTTTTAGAGGTCTTTCCATAATTAATAACTGGTTATAATATCAAATAGGCTTTGCTGAAATTTTTCTGGACAGGATGCAAAATCAACAGTGCAGTATTTAACTCATAACTCGAGTTTCTGAGATCCAACAGAGGCGTGCCATATATGTTTGGAAAGCTTATAAAATTTGTTACAACTTTTGTTCAGACCACTTTTACAGATTCTGATATTATCTTGATCAAAAACAGGGGTAATGCGAATCTGTTCTGGGCTCTAGTCTGCGCAATAGTCCCAGATTGTAACAAGGATATCTCCCAGATCCGAGCAGGTTTTAACGTGGTTCCAGTTGAAAATGTGAGATACATCAGTCTAGTTTCCTCCACAAAATTTTCAAAGTTTTTGGACGTACCAATTCAGAGATAAAAGTTAAACATCACAGGCTGCTCCAGAAAAACAGCACAGCGACAGCAGAAAATACCAACCCAACTAAGCATTCGATAATTAAACTTAAGGTAACGGAAGTTTGTAGATAAATCCACAACCTTCCAGCAGTCATTACAAAGATTCGAATCATGCAAATACACAAACAAATTCAACGGACACATCAATTGTTCACAAGCACTTCAAACTCAACTGACACAACGGGACTACGAAATAAAAGAACTGGCATCCTAGGCCTATGGTGCGTCGCCGGAGATGCTAGGAGGTGCGGTCTTCTTCTTGTAGAGCGGTGGCAACTCAAGCTGCTCTCTAAGGCTGTCCACCATCTCCTGGAAGCGATCTATGGAATCCTGCTGATCACGTAGCTCCTCCTGTAGGTCATCATTGGCCATCTGCAGGACATGCATATGCCTAACAGTTGCATCCAATGGCGTGTCAACCTCCTGCGGGTTCTCGATAGACCAAGTACCAATAGTAGAATCATGGCGAGGGAGAAACTTGTACTGGTCAGCTCTCATGGCCTCGTAGCGAAGGCCATGGTAGTGAGTGTAAGCCATCTGGGCGGCGTCCTCCATACTGTCCTGTGCCTCAGCTCGCCTAGCAACGTGACCATGGATGCTCTCTACCATATAGCTGTCATGTGCCTCATTCCCCACTGTGATGGTAAGATCTGACCTCCAGTAGGTGGCCTCATAGGGGTGTGTGTACTCCGCACAGCAGTACCTAATGCCAATCTCCTTATCGGCATAGTAAGTATCCAGCATCTCCCTAAGCAAGTTGTGGAAGTAGGCTGTCATTGAAGGATACTTGTAGTGGATGGTGGTAGTCCATCCTGGGTTTTCTTCCTCAGGACCAGCTGGAGGCACTACCTCTGGTACAGCAGGGGCAGCAGGTGCAACTGGTGGAGCTGGTGGTGCAGGTGCAGCAGGTGCCACTGGAACAGCTGGTGGCGCAGGTGCAGTGGGTGGAGCAGGTGCAGTGGGTGGAGGTGGAACAGGTGCAGCTGCTACAGGGGAGTCCATCCAGTTCTCATCATCATCATCCACCTCTGTCACCATCGCTGGGTCCTCTTCATCCATGGGGACAGTCTCGTTGTCGGAGATGTCCACCACTGGCTGGGACGACTGGGGCGTGAACTGAGAGATGTAGCTCCTGGTGCTGGCACGGCGAGACCTCGTGACAGGCGGCATCTATAAATTTTATTTTAAGATTAGATCAACATTTTGGCAATAGAATAAGTGATATAAGCATAATAAATTTTATAAAATAACAAAAAGTAAGGTAGAGAGCATTAAATAAATAAAACAAAAACTCTATATCGACCATTGCTACCTAGGCTTGCGTCCTACAGTCAACACGGCTTTGATACCAATTTGTCACACCCAATTTCAAGGAAGAAATTGAATGCATAAACTTATGTGCGCCCAGAGATCAATCACACACATAAGTCACAAATTAAATACCATCATCGCAGTGTTTACAACAAACGTAGTTATTACATCACAAAGTCTGGCACAACAGCGGAAATATAAATATGATATTCTAAGATAACTATCTCAGGCCCTCACACAGGGAAGGTCGACTCGTGAAGCACAAGCCTAATAGTCCTCAGGGTAGTCCTCATAGCCACCACCATCTGTTACCCATCCGGGATTTTTATCCAAAGAAAAGAAATATACAAGCGTGAGTACATCTCGTACTCCACAAGTATAGCATGAGGATTTATGAGGCTCAAACAGGCTAAACTAGGTTCACTGCATCAGCTTTTAGTAGGTCAGTGTTTTATCATTAATTATTATAGTTTATGCTTAAGCTCCCAAATATCCCATATGATCAGTTATTAGAACCATAGTAAGTCAATAAGTCACATTAAAGCATAATTATACATCATCATGTACCATATAGCCATCAGTAACCAGTTATTCTATGAGTTTTCCGGGCCGCTCGTGACCGTGAGCACGGCTGTTATAACAGTTATACACTCTGCAGAGGTTGTGCACTTTCACCGTGAGTCGTGTTGCCCATATGCCCGGGGTCCGTCGACCCCCAAACACTACCAAGGTGAGCGGGCAGGGTACACTATGAAGCCTTCCATAGGCCTATTCTAACCAGTTAGGGCCGCGAGGTTTCCTCGGAAGGCAGATGTAGAAAACCCCCCTTTCCTATGGCACATTTCCATCGCGGCTATACTCATAGAAACAGGGGCAGCCCTACACCCAAAGTGGCAAGCGCCTCTTGCGCCCTTTCGGGTAACCTCTAACGAGTTAGAAAAGGTCCTATTACTAAGCTAAAGTCAGAGCCATATGACTCTCCCGGTTGCACTGTAAGTCCCAGCTTTTGCTGACAGATAAGTCCTTACGGAGGGTCTAGGACAACCTGACTAACAGTCATTTGTACCATAGCCCTATGTTCCATTTATCATAATCATGTTTAATCAATTAACCATGGTTCCATCACTGATTTCAGATCATATAAAATTGGAGTTAGAGCACTAGCACTTCTACCCATATGCAATAAAAACCCTTGGGAACAAGGTAATTGTCATCAACAGCTAGGATGTCCTTATAGTTTGCAATATTATACACATGCAGGGTGAAATGCTTAAAAATGAGTAGGACAACAAGGTAGGCCCATGCTATACTTGCCTTGATTCACGTACTCCTGCTGGTCCTGCTGATCCCCAAAGAGCTCCGGACTCCCGAAATACTCCTCACCGTCTGGGCTCGATCAATACATCACAATCATCACGCATACCAAGACGAACATGCAAGAGAACAATTCCTAAAGTTAGAACAGTACACCAGCAGTAAATAAATTAAATAAAAGTTTTCCAAAATCATCTACATGCTGCTACGATCACGTCAACGCGAAATTCACGAAAAACGGACTTACGACGCGAAAGTTACGCTTTTAACGGGATTTCAACAACAATCTATGGACTTGTAATTAACTAGGAAATCTAACAGTGGTAAACCTAAACAACAGTGGTACCAACGCGAAGCTTACGAAATTACGAAACTAACGCAACTTGAACGGGTCGATTCGGAGCTATAACGAATATTTTATGGCCAAAACACTGCAGTGGCAAATCTGTAAATAAAGCATATTTAAATGAATTTTAAATAAATATAGAAATTCTGGAATTTCTCTGGCCGAGGACTGCGGCGCAAAAACATAGTTTTAGGGGGACTCTTTAGAAATTTTTCCCCCGAAGGGGTATCGGGCGTCTCTGGCCGTCCGATTAGAGATGGACGGCCAGGATTAGATCCTGGGAAAAGAGAGGGAGAGGAGAGGGGCCGGCCGCCGGAGAGAAAGGGGACGGCGGCGGCGCTCCATGGCCGCGGCGAGCAAGGTCGCCGGCGCACTTCAAGGGGGGGGCTATGGCGCGCGGTTTTCCAAAACGAAACCACCGGGAGAGAGAGGAGGGCAAGGGGAATTCATCCCCGGCTACGACGCGGCCAGAGAACGCCCGAGAGGCCCGCGCCATGGCCGGCCGCGACGAGCTACTCCGGCAAGCATGGCCGGGGCGCTAGAAAGCCCCAATTCGCTCGGGAATTGGATGGGGAGAGAGCGGGAGGGAAGAGGAGGCTCACCAAAGCGACGAAACGCGGCGAAGAGGGCTCCAAATGGAGGAACGACGCGCGGCGGCGTTAGCTTCTTCGGCGACAGTTTTCTTGCGCGAAAGAGAGAGGAAAACGGAGGCGAGGAGGGGGAATGGGAAGAAAGAAGGCTCGGGCGCAAGGGGGGGTTTCTCCAACTGAAGCCGAGGCGCGGGGGAGGGAACGTGGGGGAGCGGGGCGCGGCTTGGTGGTTTTCCAACCGAGAGAGAGAAAAGAGCGGGGCGGCGGTTGGGGGAAGATGAAGCTGACAGGCGGGCCCGGCCTGTCAGCGGGGAGAGAGAGGGGAAGGGGGAGGGGGAGGCGGCTGGGCCGCGGCCCAGGAAGGAGATGGCGCGCGCGGATTTTGGGCCAAAATGGCCGAGAGAAGGGGAGAGGAGGAGAGAAAAGCTTTTTATTTTTATTTTCCAAACAAAATTTTCAAACTCTTTTCCAAATGAGTTTTTGAACCCAATATCTTTTCTTCGAATCCACTCATCACATAAATAGATGCACCAGCATGTATGCAACAAAGTATTGGCCTAACTTATGTTTTAATTTTATTTTCTCCAAATTTATTTATTTTCCTATATTGAAAATGCTCACAAAATTATTTAGCAAAGCCAAATTCATCTATTTTGAAAAGAGTCAAATTTTGGGTGTTACAAACCCTCTTAGAGCATGACCTTGAGCTTGAAGGCAACATTATTCATCATCCTCCACACCCTAGTGTGTCTGCCTCCACATTGCCACCTCTGCGAATGCCTTCGCGAGAATGAGCAAAGCATAGGTTTGTAAAAGGTAGATATAATCGAGGAATTTCATCCCATTCAAGCATATGTGTAACATATTCTTGTTTAACCCCTAAACAGTCCTATCCTCTCCCTCCCGATGATAGCTCACTAACTAGCCTAACAAAACACAATATTGTGCCAGTTCATGTACCATATATATGCACTAGTTAGTCTAGTTGTTGCACCTATTTGAACACTCTACAATTTATTGAACAAATAGCGAAAGGGCATGTATACTACAAGAGCCTTAGCTAGTAGCACCTCAAGTCCTAGGTTAGATTCCCCATACTGGGAGTGAATATTCCTAGATTTACTAGTGTTGTGGTTTCAATGGTAGGCAATATTTTCGTCGATAGTGAGACATCTGTGGTGACTTTGTCAATCTTGAGGATTTGTCAACGCAATCTTCGAAGATGCTCAGGGTATGGTTCGGGTGTGTAATAGAGTGTGCCTATGTTGTGAGTATTTGTATTGTGCTATGTAATTCTAAAAAAAGTTATTGGATGAATATGCACTGGTTTGCCATGTATTGTGTAGTGGCTACAGTTTACCCTTATTACCGATAACATAACATAGTAACTTGGAAGCGTTATGTGAGTATATTTGTGTAATTTTTTTTATAATGACAGATGTAAATAATTTAGATTTATGGATGTTTAGGTTAGTTTTAATAATAGTGGTTGTATGTAGTTTAAGTGTGAATTCATGGTTATTTTATATTATTTTTTCGTAATTGTGTAATCTAGACTAGATGAAGAAAAGAGGTTCCTTTAAGTTATTTTACATAGTTACAGTGGTGAGTTATTTAGATCAAGATTTAGGGAGTATTTGAAACTACTTTTTGTAAGGATCCTTGTAAGTAATTTTTCAGAAAGCATACCATGTTTAAAGTCGACTAATAAATAAATGGTAGAATGTTTCTAATTTTATTATATTTTTTATTATTTTATCTGTGGGGATTAGTGTGTCCTTTGTTTATGTCTGGGTGCGGCGGGTTATGGACACCTCGCTCGTAAGCCAAAACACTACGTGACCTGATTCCTTCTTAAAGAAAAAAGGATTAGTGTGTCTCTGTAAGGATTGATGATTCGGAATAAATTATGTGCCCAATGAATGCAATAAGTAGCGGCATGTGAATCCATAAATTCGTGGGTCTTGCATGTTATCTACATAGGCCTACTCTAGTTCTACAGCATCAGCTCACATCGCTCTGGTCCCACCGTTCCGTTGTCTTCTTCATTTTTCCCATTGCCATATCTGGACTGTTTAGTTGGTGAAAAGTTTTCTATTTGATTATTATAATACTTTTGTTTGTATTTGATAATTATTGTTCAACTATAGACTAACTAACCTAGATCGATAAGATGATGGAGCATTCATTCTCTATTCCTCTTAGGCCCTGTTTAGATTGGAGATGAAAATTTTTGGGATGTCACATCGGATATGTCGGAAGGATGTCGGGAGGGATTTTTAGAAACTAATAAAAAAACAAATTACATAGCTCGTCAGAAAACTGTAAGACAAATCTATTAAGCATAATTAATCTATCATTAGCACATGTGGGTTACTGTAGCACTTAAGGTTAATCATAGAGTAACTAGGCTTAAAAGATTCGTCTCACGATTTTCAACCAAACTGTGCAATTAGTTTATTTTTTTATGTACATTTAATGTTTCATGCATGTGTCCAAAGATTCGATGGGATGGATGAAAAAATTTTGGACGGAAACTAAACAGGGCCTTAGGTTACTGTTTCCAGTCTCTCCACGTAATACCTAGGACTAGGACTAGGACATCTGCCTCCATACATCGAGCCTCGATCCACAACCAACGAAGACGGCCTCAATTTGTCGCGATCTTGCCATGGCCATGATCCGGCTACCTTCCTTCTCTTGGGAGCAGTGCACCCCTTTTTCCCGTTTGGAACTGGACTAGTGTCTACTCGTAGTGTGCACGAAGGGCACGATGGGCGTCGATCCAGCTAGCATGCATCAAGCATATCATCTGTCCTGGCCTGTCTCTCATGCATTACCACCACCCCAGACAGTGGTCCTCGCTGGGTGTAACGGCGATGTGTTGGCCTGACGTGCGTCGGTCCAAGAAGAGTTGCTCTCTCCCAGACACGACGACAAGTAGCTCCATTTGTGGTAACATGAGGGATACCAGATAGGGTTAAAAACGAGAGACAAAGCCGGTGCCTGCCATTGTCGCCGTCTGTCAGATCTTATCTTATCTTAACATCTTCTGACAGCACGTGCCCAATTAGGCAAAAAAGAAAAATCGGGCGCCACCCTTGACCCTTCGCACTATGCTGGGGCCGCCAGGTCTTGCCCACACAGATATACGTATGCATGACCATTCAAAAAAAAATTAAAATTGACGCCACAGTGTGATACAGGAGTAGTAGGGTTCGATACAGCGGCCGCTGCGGCTGCAGCTGTCGCTGCTGTTTCCTTTCTGTGCGGTACTGTAGCAACAACAGGAGTAATACGCACAATGGAGATAGATAGAAGGCAAAAGACTAAATATACCTAAAAATATAGATAGATATATATTGAGGGAAAAACATATATTAGGAGAAGAAAAAGATACATTTGTTGGAAGTGAGAATAATAACTATTTTAGAATCAAATTTAAATACTGTATAACGTTATCAATTTAGGCCCTGTTTGTTTTCCTAATGATCTTTAGCTATGTAAAATACAACACCGATCCTAGCTGGATCGGTTCCGGTACTGGATTCCGTTGGAACCGAATGTGCCCTTAACTTGGAAAGACGAGGGCAAATCAGGAGCTGGCGTGTGCCGCAGCCGCAGCAATCATTTTGATGGATCCATCGCCACCGTGCATGCTAGCTACCACTAGTGCCACTGATAGGCCCTCGATGGATTGGCATGTCAGCTGGACCCATGCACGTTTCGATTATTGCATGCATGTGTGTAAATTAAATGTGCTGATAGCATTGTTGCATGGTATGCTCCCCCGCCGGTTTCATTCGGTCCTCATCGTCAAACAGTGTGCTACTGTTACTATATATGTAGACGTTGGAGGGGACCCTCTCGAATGTGTCATGTGTGGCAGCGATGTGTGCTACGTGACGCGCACTCCGTACGAAACCCCAGAACGTGTCGACAAGGATGGTTAGGTCCCAAGGTCTCGTCCAATATTGTTTAACGATTGTTGATTGATGCTATAGATACAACAGTATAGTAGTACGACCAGATTAATTTCTGGCCAGGCGCAACGTGTGTGTACTACATCCATTTCATGATTTGGCTCCAGTGTTCTCTGTTCACCGTGGACTGTCGTTTTGTGTGCTAACTGGGCCTGGGGTCGCCTGATCCTGATCGATCCAGCAATGATCGTCACTGCCTCTCTCTCTCTCTCTCTCTCTCTCTCTCTCTCTCTCTCTCTCTCTCTCTCTCTCTCTCTCTCTCCGTCAAAGTGGCAGGTAGCTATAGATGTCAGATTCCACCTTGGGCCGGCCCAGTCCAGCAAATAGGTAGGCCTCCTCCAAACTGCTGGACAAACGCCCCAAGATTTCAAGACTCCATTGAAGCCCATGTCCAATTTATCCTCTTTGGCGATGTTTCAGATGCACAAGAATACTGTGCCTATATTTGGAGAAATAGAAACTTCTCGTGTGCCAAGCGCTACAAACTCATGATGGTTGAGCATATGGCTGCTCACAAAGTTTATCTTTGGCTCGGGGAATCATCATGTCAGGTTAATTAATGCATAAGGTAGATGTTCTTTATTTGGGCTTATTGTGGCTCATGTCAAAGGACAGTCTGAATTGCTACGCAAAATAAATTGATACTTTTCCAAGAGCTTGTTGGGAATCAAATAAACTAAACATCCCTAGTACAGTCTATGTATAAATAGTTGATTTTTTTTGGCAAAGATATAAATCGTTGATTGGATGTTTCACCTATTTGTATATGGAGATTCAAATTGCCTTTAAATATAAATATATTGTGTTCGTACTTGCATAAGGAGTATCAGAACCTTGAGTGTCGGGTGTGTCATGTTTTAGAGACAACTATTTTTATCTTTGCAGCACATGGATGGAAGTTTAGCAATTGAATATGCTAAAGGCGATGTATTTATTTTTTTTTAATTTTTTGGCTGAACTGGAGGGGTTGAAGCCCTGCAAGAATTTATTAAGAAAAAAGGAACAAAGGTACACAGCAAGAAGGGAGAAAACAGAGGAAGGAGTTAAGAACAAAATTAAGAGACAAAGAAGGAAAGAAAGAAAAGAAAGTTGTTACAAAAATCAATTACAGGTTTAGGATCCATTGATCAAAAGCGTGGGAAAGGCCTACTTTCACTCTTAGAGAGACAAGCCATAATTCCTTGAAGAAAATTGCCCTGCACTGCTGAATATGCATCTGATTGTTGTTGAAGAGTATGTCGTTCCTAGCCTTCCAGATTGTCCATGCCATTAAAATGATGGCAACCATAAAAAACTGGCTCTGCAATTGATATTTAACTGCCAAAATGTGAACAAAAGTTCCTTCTCCCTAGACTGTACAGAGATTTATTATCCCCCAACATTGTTGTGCAAAAGGACAGTGCCAGAAAACGGTGGTCCAAAGTTTCTTCTTGCGATGAGGGGAGAAAACACAATTGAAGGAATCCAATTGCATTTGTTTTCTTCTTAGTATGTTTCTTGTATTTAGCCTATCATTCATTAGGAGCCAAAAGAAGACCTTGTGCTTTATCTTAAGTATTTTGTTGTTAGAGAACTATTAGTTTGCTTCGCTGTAGATGCAAGTATGCAATAATTTATGCCCATAAGCATCCTTTGATGTTCAGGCCAGAATTTTTTTATTTTATTGTCAAAAAGAAGACTAAACATTTGTACTCACCTTTCTACCACCGCAAATCGTTCTAGGCATTTAAAGGGGGCTCTAGCCATGACTGTCCTCAAGGAGGTGATATCAAGGACCGTGATATTCTACGCTGGCATACAAACCAAATTACCATGAAACAAAGAACATTTACGAGTAGAGGATCATGGATTGTACTTTCTTGACGCACTGTGCCATAGAAGACTTGGTAGAACATGCATAGATGTAGTCAACATCAGGGAGGTAGTAATATGATTTGACATAATGCACAAACCACAACCAATGCCTCTACACTCACCCACATATACAAGGAACAAACATTGCATGTAGATGTGCTAACACCTCACATTCAACAGCGATCTAGGGATGCGATAGACAAGGTGACTAGGGTTTGATGGCAAACAAACATACCTTTACTTCCCTCAAGTATTGAAGCACAAGTACTATTTCAATATATCAATGGCCCTAATGGACCTTCGGCGCTTGTGGCCTATTACGTTACAACTAAATTGATCTAATGTATCAATATATCTAAGCCTATTAGAAGACCCAATAGGCTGACTCTATGGCATGCATGAGATAGCCATCATCTTAATGTACAACATTTGGATAGTATGACATGATATTTATTCAACCAACTATATTATGAAGCATGTAGTTCTTCAAATGTCCACTCACTTCGTAGATGTGGGGTCTCCATGCAGAGAGAGAGGTGGCTTCAACAACCTCTCAAATCTAATATAAAAAAACTATAACGACTCACCCAGTATTAGAGCTGTCGATAACATGTTGAGAATCATCCTATCCATGGATTGCCAGATCTGTTTTCTCGTTCTCGATCCCAAGAAAGAGGTTGTAGGTGTAGACATCATATGTAGGTCATGTCTCCCTTTCTTCTCAATTCTCAAGAACAACACATAAGAACACATAAGATAAAAATATATGAGGGGAGTATCTCTTTATTAGTCACTCCATGTATACATATAATCCATTTATATAGATATAGCGTTCAGAACATGTATGGTAAATTACAAGGCATATATGGTATGAGCCCATCAATCCCCAAATTGAGGAATTCTTAACATCTATCATTCTTGTGAATTGAATTTTAAGTCTCCTATTTACCTTTTCTCTTTATTAATTGTCATTTTGGTCCTTTAGACCGAGACATAGAGATAGTGACAGTGTGACATTTACTTTCGCATGCCATATATTGATACATGGGGACATAACAGGGGTTTTAGCCACGGAACAATAGCATGAAATATTATTTTGTATTGACATGAAATACTTGGGAGAACAAGGTAGAGATCTGCAAAACAGAAAAGAGAGAGAGAGAGAGAGAGAGAGAGAGAGAGAGAGAGAGAGAGAGAGAGAGAGAGAAGGGAGGGAAAAGGCAAACCAGGCTTTTGTTTAGAAGAAAAGGCAAGCCAGCTCCTCCGTGACTCCTGTAGTCCGGGTTATCATGGAATAGTGGGCCGGCATCTGATTCCCTGGTCCGTGGTTGCTCTTGCTTCCTTGTGTTGGAATAATGGGCCAAACAAGCACGCATGTTACATCTGAGACCTGAGACTAACATATTTGGGGTTTGGGCTTAGCCCCTGTTTTCATATTTGTTTGGAAAATGTTCATATTATCTACTTTAACTTTCATGAAGTTCGCTTTTTTTCATTGAACAAAACCAAGCAAAACACCTCTCTCAACTTTTAAAACCATTCATCATATCTTCCTAGCTCTGTAATAAGCGGTTTTGGCTTTTTACTTTTTATTTATTTCGGTTAAATCTTTGAAAAAATCATAGTAAATCACAGAAAAAATATAAAATAGAAAATTCAATTTTATACATGAGTGGATCTACACAATAAACATATAATATGGTATGCTTTAGTACAAAGTTTTGTTGTAGCTTTAGATCAATGTTTTTCTGTAATTAAATGGAATAATTTATAGTTGCAGCTTCTATGATTCAATTATGGTGAAACTTCTATGGTGGTCTAATTAGTGTATGCTTAAATTGTAGTAAAAATTTCATACACATTAGATCATGTTTAACTTAGTTATAGATTTTATTTATGTTTATGCTTCTTAAATATAAATAAATCTATAACTGAGCTATACATGTTCCATTGAGTATAAAATTTTTACTACAATTCAATCATACAATACTTAGTCCATCATAAAAAATTCATCACAATTAGACCATATAAACTACAATTATAAATTATTCCAATTAGTTATAGAAAAACATAGATCTAAGGCCACAGTAAAAACTTTATACTAAAGCATACCATATTATATATTCACTATGTAGATCTATTCATGTGGAGTCCAACAGAATTAGATTTTTTTTATTTTATAATTTTTTATTTACTATAATATTTTTAAAGATTCACCCAAAATAATTAAAAAAGATAAAGATAAAACCGCCTTCAAAACTGCTTATAACAGGGTCAGGGAGACAAGATGAATGGTTTTCAAAGTTGAGGAAGGTATTTTGCTCGATTTTAAAGTTTAGGGAGGAGGTAATGTGGACTTTTTCCTATTTGTTTCCTGTTTTCGAACCATACCCCCAGAAAATAATTTGACTTTGTGAATACATTCTCACACAGAAACTCAATGTATTTAATAACACGAATCCAACACCCCATTGTTAATTAATAGAGAAAAATAATTGAGTCATATTTTTCCTCCATATAATTTGATAAATAAACAACTAAAGGTCAGAAAAAAATAGAAGATGAGAGCATATTTAGTTTATTAGTACTGTGTAATAATAAATTAAAATTAAAAAAATTGAGGTGCGATGGAGATGTGCAAAACCAAAAAAAAAAGCAGAATGGGGGGGAAAGGAAAAGGAACAGAAAAAGAAAAATGCAGCCCAGCTCCTCCGTAACTCTAGGCTACCATGGAATAATGGGCCGGCACTCATGAGCAACCTCCTGTTGGTGGAACAGTGGGCTGAATAGGAAAACATGTTTTACCTGAGAATGTTTGGGGTTTGGGCTTAGCACCCGCTTTGAACTGAAAACGGGCCTACAGGACGCCATGCCTGGCGGAAGCATGGATCCAGGCCTGGAAGGGCGTTGCAGTTGCCAGACGCGCCATGGCCGGAGGGGCATCGATCATGATAGCGCTCAGGCTGGGGAGGTACTTCATTCGCCACGGCGGCGCCCCATGATCACGGCCCGAAGGCCCAAGGCCCAAGTTGGACAGACGGGGCAGGGGCCTTTCCATCGTGGCCGAACTGCCGAATCCAGTGTCGTCGGTGTCAATTTCGACCTGTGATTCTTTTTAGAATTACTCATGCGTTACAATGAGAGAAAAATATCAAATAGTTATAAAAAATAATAATATAATATTATATATTTATTAATATTTATTCTTTTTATCATCTTATCTTACTCTAATACTTACCTCTTAATATACCTTAGTATTATAGTAAAACATGAGAAGTTTGTTGCTAACTTTATTTTTTATTAAGATTAGGATTTCTACGGATATATCAGTTAAATGTATATACATTATGAATACATGGATAAAGTGTTCATATGACATAACAACACATCGTGCAAAGGTAGTGGAAGCATCCTCAAGCATAAATTTAAGTAAATTAGTAAATCAGTAAGATATGTAGGAATAGTGCTAAAACTTTTACCATAAATCAAGCATCACATTAAATAGGCTATCATAACATTTTTCATAATAATTGGATCAAGATAACTACAATTTTAATTTTACACTAAAAAACGTGGACAAGCATCTCTAGAAAAAATATACTAAAATTTGTGATATGTTTTGTTTACTGCATGGATCTAAATATGTGGAGCTGAACAAAATTTGTTTTGTAATTTCTAGATTTTTCTATGAATTACTACGCATTTATCAATTTTCAACCGATTTAAAGAATAAAAAAAGTAAACTAGAAATTTTTCATTGAAAACCCTAAAAAACTTCTATTATTTTTCTCCTCTTCCACGAGTTACCCACGGGCCCATTCCGGAAGCAGGCTGAAGGCGGACAGCTTTGCATCTAGGTCTCTATATTTTTCTTATTTTTAATGTTTTCTCTAATGTGTATAGAAGATTTTACATTGCAAACTCTAATAAAAACTTCTATTCTTTTTTTTCTCCGCACCATATACTAGGGGCGGATTCCGGACGGACAGACATGCAGCGGACAGAAACTGATTGGGCGGACTAAAATTTCCATGATTAAATATTGGAGAAAGATACGACACATGTAAACACAACCCCATGAACACACATAGCGATCTACTCTTATGAGTACCTACGAATGACTGAGCCGCTAGATTACGAGATTCACAAAGTTACTACATATGTCTCATTGTCGATGAGACAACGTCTGCCACTGAAAACATAGCATCGTTAAATCCTGAAATAAATCTACGAAAACGAGAGCACTCATACCAAATTAAGAACTTAAGCCGACTAGTTAGATTTCACCATAAGAAATTTAACATGTTCAGTTCACAATTTCAATCTAAAACTTGGGATGTCGATGTTTCAAGGGGGAGAGGGTTCCTGCTTTGTTTGGTGACAAAAGTTTGTAGACCTCGTTAGGCGTCGAGGTCAAGTGTCTGTCCCGGGCTTCGTCAGATGCGGTTTTTTTTTTGTCTTTTCAAGAATTAGGCTCTGTTTAGTTTTCAATCTAAAAAATTTTCATCCATCTCATCGAATCTTTGGACACATGCATGAAACATTAAATATAGATAAAAAAATAAACTAACTACACAGTTTGGTTGAAAATCACGAGACGAATCTTTTAAGCCTAGTTAGTCCATAATTAGCCTTAAGTGCTACAGTATGACAGATTAATTATGCTTAATAGATTTGTCTTGCCGTTTCCCAGACAGTGTAATTTGTTTTTTTATTATTCCTAAAAACCTCCCTCGACATTCTTCCGACATATCCGATGTGACACCTAAAAATTTTTTATCTCCAATCTAAACAAGGCCTAGCATGAGCTCTGCTATGTCATATAAGAAGACGAGCAAGCCGTTGTCGAATTTGACAGCCATTCAGCAGTGATTTTCTCTCAACGCCAGGAGGTAACATTGAAAACTCCACTAGGGAACTACCGGGCGTCCGCAAGCCAACGTTATTAGCCCTAACTCTTTCTTGATTAGTCCAAGCATTTGAATTGGAGTCCTCGCCGCTTCTTGAAAGGATCCATCTTTCTATGTATTACAAGTTATGTGCATAAGGATTGACACTGTTATTCGTTGTTGACTGGAGGATTATTGTCCCTGGAAATCGTCGTCAGATGCGTTTAACGCGCTGAGGAAGCAACCCTAGCTGGCGGCAGGCACAGACACAGAAAATGCAGCATTCCGTTCGACGCCACGGTGCTAGTACGCGGCGGCGGCAAACAGGCAGACGCGCGCACGCATGTGTGCCACCACACGTGCTGGCACCGCTGACTGAAAATTCATTCATGGCGGCGACGACGGCCGGGCCGACGGGTGGGTGCCGGGCGCCGCCCGAGCAACGCGACGTCGCGTCGTCGTTGTGGTTCGAAGCCGGTTGGCACTGGCTACCGGGTGCCTGCCAGGGGGACCACGGAGGAATCGCGGTCAACTCCACCTCGTGGCTGGGTGCTGCTGCTGCAGCAGCAAGGGAAGTGGCATGGCATGTCACCGGATTTTTCAGCCAGCTGACCGGGCCGGAGTCCCCGACCTTGGTTCAATTCGTTCGATAGGCGGAGCTGCAATGCCTTTGCCAGTTTGCCCTTTTGCCTTTGGAGGACCAACCTCTTTCAGCTGGGGACTGGGGTGCTCCGCCGAAGCGGAAGCGGCGCAAGGAAATGGACGACAGGGGGAGCGGGGCATGTGCGATGCGAGCGCGATCCCAAGGCACATGGACACACGGTCGGCCTCTCGAGGCAGGAAAAGCCGCGGCGCGATCGCGCTCGCGCTCGCGCTCGCGCCATCAGAATCCGCGTGCGGCGTGCCCCGGCCTCTGCTCCGACCGTCTGGGCCAAACTAGGCAACGCAAGGCCACCAAGGAGACCGACCGACGGATCGATCGATCGCTCGTACTGGGGAGCGAATCCACATATGCTTCCACTTTCATCTGCCTTCTGCCAGCACCAGCAGTAATCAAAATCGAACCGCAGTGCCGCCACGCGCACTGATCTTGGAAGCAGGCAGGATCCAAAGGACAGACAGAGCCATGTCCCATATGGCAATAATAACGAACGAAATCCGTCGTCCCCAAGTTTTACAGTGGTGATGAGTAGTACTGGAGTACGTACTTGATTAAAAAAAAAATATGAGGGAATGTTGCAGCAGAAACATGCGTAGATTCTCATTCCGGAACACAAGTCGTTGCCCTATCATTGGTGTACTTGACTCCCAACACCTGCCCGATCGTTGTCGCTACCTAGCTCTGCTGTTTGGCTGCCTCTGCTAAAGCCTAAAGGTGCTACGAGCACTGAAAACATACGCTATGAGCCTATGACACCAGAGAAGAAAATGTGCACCCTTGCAATTGCAAGCAGAGCAATGGCACAACATGAACAGCTAGCACAGGCACCAGCAACAGCTAGCCGCGCCCGCGCACACAACAGCACGCAGTACAAAACAGTCGCTTTCTGATCGTCTCATTCCAGGGAGGAAGAATTATAGAGCTGACCAAGTACGGCGGCAGACAGTTCCTCCCCAGCCAAGAATTGCCGGCGGGCGTCGAGCTGGAAAGAGCGCCAAAACGCCTTTGCCTTGGATACGACAGGGGATCCAAAGAAACACAACAAGCGAGTCGTTGTCTGCCTTGCTATCCATCCTCCTAATCCAAGCCACAAAAGTGCTTGATCTCGATGACCCACACCACACAGCAAACAACCGTGCCTGCCTGCGCCTGCGCACACAAGATCTCTTGGGCAAAAAGAGAGTGCCCTGCCCACCTTTCTTTCAGAGTCCTCCTCACTAAAAAAGAAAGAAACAACAAAGGCGCCAAGCTTACGACAACCGCAAAAAGATGAGCATCAAGGACAAGGAATTTGTCGTGCAGAATCAGCATGGTTGATCTTGAAACAGTGCCCAGCAACCGTCGTTGCCCTTGCGGCCTTGTTGCCCATGTACAATGAGAACGATCAACAAAAGATCATACCAAATGGACACAAACATAGTAGCAGATTTTATTTGATTTTACTAGTAGTAGCTCGTATGGGATAAACGGTATGATCCCACTACTAGAATTATTAGTTGCTTTTCTTATTACAATAGGCCAGAAACTAACTAGATAGCGATAGAAAAGACATCAACGACGAGCATCAAATCAGATCAAAAGGGGAGAAAAATAAACAAAGAATAATCAGACAAACAAAAAAAGAAAAAAGATGCTCCCCAACAAGTTCCTTTCTTGCATTGATTTCTCCGGTGAAGATTGGCCACCACTGAACGGGAAAATTTTGAACCCTTCGCTTTCCCTCTTCGCTCTTTCCAGCCTCCGCTTGTCCTGCTCTGCTCGACTGCTCCTCCTCGCACATCACACCTGTTTCTTTCCCTCCTCCGCTTCCTCATCCTGTCCGTCCGCGCAGCTGTCAATGCCGCCCACGTCCTGCTCCTTCCCGGCCTCCTTGGGGCTCTCCAGCGCCCGTTTCTCCTCCTCCTCCTCTTCCTCCTCGTTCTCGCCGTCGCCGCCGGCGGCCTCGTTCCCCGCCGCGGCGGCAGCTCCGTCGCTGAAGCCCCGGCCCCGCGTCTCGGCGCGGGCCCTGAATTCGTCCAGCAGCCCCTGCATTGCCTCCGTCTTGCCGCTCCTACGGTTCTTGATCAGCACCTCGCTCACGTCCGCCGGCGTGATCTCCGCGGCGTCCACCCACTCCTCCAGCCCGCGCATGGCGTCGCTGTCGCTGAGGCGGTCCAGCTCCTCGTCGTCCTGGAAGCCGAGGTAGTTCTTGAGCAGGATCTTGAGCGCCGGGAACGAGCAGTAGGACATGAAGACGTGCATGTCCATGCGGCCCGACCGGAGCAGCGCCGGGTCCAGCTTCTCGATGTGGTTGGTGGTGAACACGAAGATGCGCTCCGCGCCGCAGCACGACCACAGGCCGTCCGTGAAGTTGAGCAGGCCGGAGAGCGTGATGGACTGGCCCGCCCCGCCGGCGCCCCCGTCCTGGTTGACCATGGCGCCGTCGACGGTGATGCTCGGCCGCGGATTCGGCTTCGGCTTCGGCGGCGCGGCCGCGCGGTTGGTGAGGTCGACGGAGCAGTCGATGTCCTCGATCACGATGATGGACTTGGACGTCGTCTTCATCAGCAGCTTGCGGAGCTCCGCGTTGCTGCTCACCTCGGTCAGCTCCAGGTCGTACACGTCGTAGCCGAGGAAGTTGGCCATGGCCGCGATCATGCTGGACTTGCCGGTGCCCGGTGGGCCATACAGGAGGTAGCCGCGCTTCCATGCGCGTCCGGTGCGCTCGTAGAAGGCGCTGCCGTCGGCGAAGTCCCGGAGGTCGGCCATGATAGCCGCCTTCCGCGCCGGGTCCATGGCGAGCGTGTCGAACGTGCTCGGGTGCTTAAACGGCACGGGGTCCCAGGGCAGGCCGCGCGAGTCCATGACCCCGCCCCGCGCGTTGGTGTAGAGCATCCGGTCCTGGCTGCGGCGCTTGATGTCGGCCGCCGCGGCGAGGATGTGGTCGAGGTACGCCGGGAGCAGCTTGTCCCTGTCGCCGCGGCGGATGCGGAGCGTGAAGCGGCGCTTCTCCTCGGGGAGCGGGCGCCACGAGAAGCCCTGGCCCTGGCGCGGCGCGACCACGTGCTCCCACGTGACGGCGCAGCCGGCGAAGGTGTCGACGACGCGGTCGCTGGCGGCGAGCCCGAAGGTGAAGGAGGAGGCGTTGAGCGGGCGCGACAGGCTGAGGCGCGCCCCGGACGCCGGCGCGGCGGTGCTGCTGAGGTACAGCTGCACGGCGTCGTAGATCTCGTTGGTGCTCATGCCTTCCATCTCCGTCACGTCGAAGTAGCAGTAGGGGGAGAAGGCGCGCGTGAGCCTGCCGAGCAGCCGCGCCAGCGCAGCACGCAGCTCCGCCGGGAACATCGCGTGCACCACCCCCTGCAGGAACGCGAACGCGCCCATGAGCGACGCCAGCGCCGCCCAGTACTCCATCTTCCTTGGGCCCTCTCGGTTCGCTGGGCCGATCTTGGAATGGAAGGAAGCAAATGTAGCAATGAGGAGTCAAGGCTGGCTGGACCTTGGTGGAGGCTTTCTACAAGCGGAGGCGACGCATTTATAGGAGGAGAAGAAGAAGAGCGGCAGAATGGAGAAAGATTTGAGGAGGGCGGGCGATGATAATGGAATGAAGGAAGGAACGAAATGAGGTGCACGGCCAGCAGGACCAGCAAGGCAAGGTCGCTGTCAATGGAGATGGAGCTCAGAGATTACTAGGATGGTCAGACAGACGGATCTTGGATAGAGAGACGGAGGAGGAGGGAGGAGGAGGAGATGGAATTCGAGCAGGGGCAGGGCGACAGGATTCCAATGGCCGCAACAGCGAGCGGAGTACACATACCAAGAGAGATCTCCCGCTCAGAGGGGCCACTGCGAGCGAGATTTGCGACTGTGCAGTGTGTCATCATGGATCATGGATAGAATGCTGCTGCTGCAGCCAAACTGCCATCCTGCCAATCGTTCTGGCTGATGGGTACTTTACCTTGGGCTATGCTTGGAGACTGACAGCACGGCCTTTGGACCTTAGTAGCTGACTGCTGCTACTAAGCTGGCGATGATGTTTTCCTTTTAATAACAACGATATTTACTAAATTAGAGCAGATAAACACAACAACAGGACATGGACGTTAACGGGAGCAAGGTTGGCGTACTAGCTCAGATAGCTAAGGACATGTTTTGATTGAGCCCGAGCAAAATCACGAGCCTAGAATGCTGAGTGCTTGGGCAAGTTCGCCTGCACAAATAATCAAACAAAGTGACACTACGAGACGCCTTGCAGGGCTCGCTAAGTCGCTATGATGAGGAGCTTACACCGTAGACATCGACATCCATCACAGGACTTCGCATCACCACCGCAGATGTGGAGTGGAGGCCGATGGACGTGGCTATACTCGTAGCAGGTGAACTCGTTGTCCACGAGATAGATTCAAGTCGCATTGAACACGTAGTACTAGAGAAAAGAGCTGGTACTCGACGGCGATTACCTTTGATGGTGGTGAAGAAGAGACAACGGCGATTACCTTTGATGGTGGTGAAGAAGAGGCTTAGTACTAGAGAAAAGAGCCAGAACTCAACGACGATTACCTTTGATGGTGGTGAAGAAAAGGCTTAGTACTAGAGAAAAGAGCCGGTGCTCAATGGCGATTACCTTTGATAGTGGTGAAGAAGAGGCTCAACATAAGACAAAGGGTAGATCCAAACATAAGTAGGGGCTGGAGAAGAAAAAAGTTTGAGACAAACCAGTTCCCCTAAAAAATCTGCAGCTGCTTCGAACCCGACAGCTCTCACCACTGCACCAGGTTTCGCAAAGGATTTGCTTTGAAATTGCTAGTGTTTTGTGGACCGCTATCTCAACAAATCTCTCAATGAGGTGTGTGAGTTGAAATAGCTTTGGGAATTCCCGTGGAAAAACGCAACAGGCATGTCAACACTTCCTGCTTATTACAACACTAGCCTATGTTTCTAAACACCTCTCCACTAATTGTTCTTCCCCTTCTCTAGCTTTCGGAGCAATTCTAGTTACTACAACCTGTCATCTTAGCATGTTAGAATCAAAATCATATTGTTTACTTCATACTCATATTTAGAAACTAGACTAGATTTTTAGCCACGTTTTATAGACCAGTTTGTGACACATATCATTATTGAATGAATGAGTACAGGGAGTTTATTCACATCTTTGTGTATGGGCACATTCTTTGACTGAACCCTACTGCATAAAAGAATCCTTACAACGAACAATATATGAAGCATGGATAGGATAATGGTCCAAAATGTATATTATGCATGATCGAACATGAAACACCAGCATAGCTTTGTAAAGACTTCCCATACACAAAAGAGGTCTTGGAGAACATCAAACAATGGTTTCACTTATCGAGATTGAACACAATTAGATCACTTTCATCAATTCTGGTGGAAATGTAGAAGGCAGGTTGACAAAATTAGAGAAGAAAGTTCAAACGGATCCTAATCTTTATTGGTGGAATATATAGAAGAAGAGAAATAGGCAAACTTTCCATCAAAAATCCTTAAATCCAAGACAAGCTGCAGGTTTGTGCAAAGATGACATTCTTAGGTACCGAATGACAATGGCAACATTACAAGAAGCAACAGACCTGCAGCAGTCTTGTAGAGGTTCTTCATTCTAGTTTTAGGCAAAGTTGTCTAGTGGTTTGGACACAAACTGTCCGGTTGTTAAAACAATGTTGTAAAGCTTTTTTTTCTTTTCTATTGTCTAATAAAAACTGTGGCAAAGCTTTTATTGCCGTTGTTTCTAAAACAACTGTTAGATAGATTAAAATGTGTGTTTCACACGTACGCTGAACATCTATCAAACTTAGCACCATTGATGAACAAATAAATATTACACTTTATCAATTTTTCAGTAATAACATTTAATCAGGCTGGAGTTGGACTGTGGGTTGTTCCAGTTGTTTTAAGAAAGTCTCTTCTTAGTTCAGCACACCAAAATCGGACACTAATGGTAATGATAGATTGTGCTGGCTACTACAGCGCTCAATCCCAAAATCATTTGGCTCCAGTTACCCAGAGCAAAAACATAAAGACCTTTTTTTACGGCTTGGATATCCATTTGAATGGTTCCTTGTCGATTTTGTTATACAAAACAGAGGAACATCGAAGCAAACATCAAATTAAAGACTGACAGGAAAACAGTAACGGCACCAGCATGTCGCCATCTTAGGCCTTGTTTAGTTCCCAAAAAATTTTGTAAAATTTTTCAGATTTTCCGTCACATCGAATCTTTAGATGCATACATGGAGTATTAAATATAGACGAAAATAAAAACTAATTGCATAGTTTGATCGGAATTGATGAGATAAATCTTTTGAACCTAGTTAGTCCATGATTGGACAATATTTGTCACAAACAAACGAAAGTGCTACAGTACCTGTTTTGCAAAATTTTTTAGAACTAAACAAGGCATGGAAGATTCTTCTTGCCCTTCTCGATACGGTCGACACTATTCCACTGACGTGTTCCAGGTCATGATCGTGCCATGCTACCAGTCGTAGGTAGGAGAACTGGAGTACCGGACAAATGGGATTGAAACACTGTCAGTTGATCCAAAATAAAGCTAATGGACTTCGTCAAAGATAAGGCAGATAATGTCAAATTTTGGATAAAGATTTGATGGCTTTTTTCTTATTTGGAAACGTGTGATTGGACGGCTTGAAAAAATGAGCTGCAAAGATCGACCCATATGGCATTCAGTCGTGTTGACGATCACAAATTCGCCAAGGCTGGCAAAAGGCTGGTTTTTTTCGCGTCCTTGAACTAGGATTGCGTTAAAGACCGCAAGCTTTTTCGATCTTACCTGTAATGCTAGACTAGATTTCAGGAAGGTTTCGGGGAAAAAGGAGTCTAGTGTCTTCTGTGTTTATCTGACTGAAAACAGGACGCATTGAGTCCTGCTTGTATAGTTTGATTTTTTAATTATTTCTAACGCTATTTTTAAATTTAACACGTTTTTTTACAAACCTCTTTGGCTATGCCTACTGTGCTGGTAGGCGAAGCAAAACTGCAGCACCATGCATGGCAGCTCGACAAGCCTGCTAGCGTGGCAGTCAGTCGGCCTGCTGACCACTGACGTGGCACCAGTGTCATCCCACCCTGCCCGGCACGGTAGGGGCACAGGGGTGCAGCCAGAACATAGTTGTGTCACTCTTCCCTTCAATTAGCAACGTAAGGGTAATGTACAACGCAACATCTAGACCTACACACGGAACCATGCCTTGGTACATGATTGTACCACTTTCCTTCTTAATGGGCAAAGCACACATGGAGAAAGGGTTAATGACCTAAATACCATCCGTAGCACCCTATATCCAAAATGTACACGGGATAGACCCTTATACATAGCACATCTCTTATACTTTTATTATTTCTTTGTGTAAATGAGTTAACACGAAGATCAGATGTGAAAAACTTTTTGGATTTCGCTACCGTAGCACTTTTGTTTGTTTGTGGCAAATATTGTCCAATTATATACTAAGTAGGGTCAAAAGATTCGTCTCGTGATTTACAGGCAAACTGTATAATTAGTTTTTGTTTTCGTCTATATTTAATGTTTCATGCATGTGCCGCAAGATTCGATGTGATGGGGAATCTCGAAAACTTTTTGGGTTTTGGGTGAACTAAACAAGGTCTGGTTTGAATGAAAACGAGTATATATATGGTGTGGCTCACCTTCCTAAAATAGTAAAATTCTAAAATGTTACTAATATGGTTGCAATCACATGAGTCAACTGCTACAAACTACTGATGAGTCAGGGTACGTATTATAAAGAGAGTCGTCCGGTGCTTTCGGAGGACACCTCACTTGACGGCCTCGTCTCCGGCAATGGCCTGAAGAGCTTGGCCGGCACCGTAGAGCAACACCGCCTTAACCTCATGCGTATATATATAGAGAGAGAGAGAAAAAAAAAACAAGTGAGGCGGCTGCGGTATCCGTACATGAATCAACACAGCCCAGATCCATGGATCCGAGTCAACGCAAGGACGGAACAAGTGCATGGAGAAGAAGACGCCTGAAACTGAGCTTAAACAAAAGCGTCCATCCCGAGTGCATTTGTTCCTCTGTTTCAGGTACCACCAAGTTGGGTTCTTATTAGCGGCGGTGAGGTCAACCAGTAACCATTGGACATCGTACTAAACACCAACTACTATATATGCCTGTAAACTTATCGTCTCAGCGCTCGATGCAGGCGTGGAGTGAACTAGAGTACCGCGACCAGCTACAGCCAACGATGCACTTCGCGGAGCGAGCTGCAGCTAGTAGCTGCTAGTGGCACGATTAGATTATTAGACAGACGTATGTATATACTATAGTGTAGTGTAGTTCCGAAATTAAACAAAAACCTAGGGCATCAAGTACGCTCCCGGCCGATCTCTCTTTCACCTGAAGTTGTACAACGTAGCACATGTGCCAAAAACATGCGCCGAAATCTGCACTCCGATTGTGCCGCCTCCGAGGCTCCGACGATCAGCGCTGCGCGTATCGTCGACGCAGCGACGACAGGTGAAGCAAGCACATGGGAGACGGAGAGGCAGCTGAGCCTAGCTACGATACGAGTACTACTCCTATAGCTGTGTAGCGTGGGCGCAACCGCGCGTGGGGAATCATGGCCACGCATTTGGCTGGCTGCTGCAGCTAGCACTGCCAGCCTTCAGCTCTCAAGCCTGCTCTGGTCCGGCAGCAGCAACGCAAGATGCGATGCGCCGATGCCATTTTGCCAATGCCAGACCTCTCAGGAATGCATGCATGCAGGATTGCAGGAACGAACGAGTAGCTAGGCCTAGGCCTAGGCGGCTAGCTAGGCCGCCGGCAGGCAAAGCCGTCAAAGATCTCATGAGCAGTGCGGCCATCATATCATCTCCCCTCGGATCAGATCGGATCTCCGCCTCCTGGGCCGATGATGATGATGACCCTAGCTCATCTCCATGGATACATGCATGCATGCCGTGTGCTCGCTTTCAAGTGGCGCGCTGTTAACAGTGCGACACGAGTCGGGTCGGGGCTCGATCGGGCGTGCACGGCCGGGGCCGAGGACCAGTGACGGACACGCGGTGGCGGATGGCAGCAGCTGCAGCCGCGACCACGACTACTCTGGCCGCGGATGCTGGGTCCGACCGGATCGAATCTAGTATATGGATGATGAGAGGCAGTCAGCACAGCAGAGAGTAGGGACAGCGTAGCTGAGCGCACGGCGTCAGGACATCGGATCCCTTTACGCATTGATGGCCCCAGGCACGTACTACTGTGGCCTGGTGAGACTGGGCTGGCAGGGCTGGCCGAACCGTGGCCAGAGCGCCCGGCAGGCGGCAGCGGCTTTTCCGGCCGCCAGACCAGACCGGCCAGAGCGCAGACTCGACCCGTGGCGCTGGCGCGCGCGGCCCCCAGGCAGGCACACGCAGCCGTGGGCCGTGCCCTGCCTGCCCGCCCGCCCAGAAATCACGTCGCCTCCAGCGCCGGGCACGCTGCCGAGCCGCAATCACGTCGCTCGCGCTCGGGAGGCGGGTCGCGTCCACCAGTCCGTAGGCTCAGTCAGGTCTTGTCAGTCCGGACGGCACGAATCCTGACTCTGACGGTGCGGCCCTCCCACGGAAAACAATAGTATTCTCCATTTATTACTGCCCTCCACATCAAAGAAAGGAGTGGACTAGATGCAATTGTAGAACGCGCTCGATCAAAACTCCCTCCGTCCCGAAACAAAAAAAAGACACAAAACACACTTTTGAGTTGTGATTGAAACAAGCAACGCACACTAATTTTTTATATGACCAAGTCTAGTCCAGTCCAACGGTCGCCGATCGAGCTGCTGATGGGTGTTTGCATCCCTGTCGAATGGAACTACTCCTACTCGATTGCGAACATCCATTTCCGAGATAGCGCTCTGCGAAGTGCAGTGGAGGCAACCATGGACCGCGGTCCCTCCCGGCCAAGATGGCAACGGCGATCGTGCCGCTAGAGGAGCATAAGAGCTCGCCCAAGCCCAACACATCAATGCAAATCTTTGAATCTGTCAGGCTCAGGCAGGCACATATGACACATGCATATGGTCCATCCGTCCGCTGGATTCAGCAGCTCGAGCGATCATCACCATCACCACCCTGGAATCCTGATGCAGCCGGGGGGCACTCACCTGCATCCATGCACAGTCACAGACTCAACACTCGATGATTCAGCCCTGCCTCGCTTTTGTTTTTTGTTCGCATCTGCGCTGCGCAGAATCCTGGAAAGCTCGTGTCCAGTCCGTCGCATCGCATCATCCATGAACCCATGATCCGTCCGCCCGTCGGGCGCCTTGCGCGCTGACACAAAGCCGGGCGGGCCTTCGCAATCGATTCGCCATGGCTGGCTTCGACTTCGAGGCAGGCGGACCGGCCGGCCGCCGTGAATAATTTGACTTCACGCGATGATTGCCCTGCCTCTGCGGTGATGCCGCTGCTGCGCGACGCTCGGAGGTCGGAGAGAGAGAGCCTCGGAGAGACGAGACGGAGACCGGACGGGTCGACGAGATTGTGCGCCTGCCGCGGCGCTCAGCGTCTGCGATGATTCGCGCCTTGATGTTTCATCAGGCGGGCGGGCGGGCGGGCGGGGACACGCAGGATCCGGGCAGCGGCAGAGCAGCCGCTTGTGGATTTGCGATTTCCGCGGTGAGCCGGTCATTCAGCGCCGCTGGAAAAGCTGTGCACTGTGCATCAAACAACGCGGCGGCTTCGTCGAGTATACTATTATTCTTGCGTCTTTTGATGCCCTGTTCCTTCGCTTCGATATCTGCGGCGACCGGCGATGGCCGATGGATGACCGATGGGGGACAGGACGAAGGCGGAAGCGGGATCGTGTGTCCCCGTTTTCACCTCTTGTGTTCCAAATGCTGGCCCAGCCCATCAGATTTACTGTGGGCCGAGAGATATAGCAATCCAATTTAGCGGTACAGAAGTAGGCCCAGTAACGGGACGTATGACTTTTCCTTTAGCAAGGGCGAAGGCCTGCTTACTCTGGAGTCCAACGGGCTCCATAGTCCAATTCATTACCAAGTCAAAACATTCCTGTGACTGATCGAATCTATAGAAAATGGAATCGATATTTATGTGTCTTCACTAAGAGACATGTTTCGTAACTAATCTAATAATATTTCTTTAGAGTCATAAAATGTTTGTATGTTTTCTATAAAATTGGTCTAAGATCTTTTTTTTTTGACAAGTTCTAAGTTCAAATTGTTTGGCTTCTCTCAAAGTAAGAATAACATTTTGTTTCATGATAGAGAGAATATTACTTGTGTGAATGAGCAAAAAGATGCATCCTTTATTCCCACGGCTTACAAGTCCGGGAATTGTCTTTAAATTATCTTGTCGGCACTTAGAGATATGCCAAATACTTAAGTATTGGCACGTGCAACATGCAAAGACTCAGTTAATCCGATTTGAAAGCCGGCTAAGTCGGACACGACAGGGTCACTAGATAAACCAAGAACGCTACATTTGGAAGGGACCCCGTCAAGTTGTCATGGCAAGCACACTTAGGTTGCCCTAGCGTCCGCACACTGTAGATTCGATCATTGTTGAGATGAAGGAAGAACAAAGAGTTAGAGTTTGGAGAGAAGATGGCAAAAGATAGTAGATTTATTTCTTGTGCAATGTGATGCCCTCAATCGAATGTGACACGTGGGGTCCCCAATTCAGTCGGGTTTCAAATTGAGTGTCAACAATACCGTTGCTACAAGGGATATGAGACAAGCAAATGAGGACAGCGGAAGGTGAGATGGGGCGATAGGATAAAGTTGCAGAGCTAGTTCATAGGTGTTGGGTAGTCTAAACGACCAATATTTGAGGATATAGTTCAAACTCCAGAACGACCATCATTAAGGGATAGAGGGAATATTGATTTACATGATATAATTTACCCTATTTTCAACCGACTTTTGAATAGAAGATATTGAACCATCTTTAGACACACTAAGAAAGTCATAGTATGAAATATCCAAACTTGTCACACATGAAACACTGGCATGTGCCCAAATTAGAGGTGTGTTGCCTAGAGCAATATCAATCGATGCATTTGTATGTACAACCTCTACTTTGTTGCCTTCCCATTGAATTAATAATTGAAGCACCTTAGGACCTTGCTAATTAGACAGAGTCTCGGCCAGTCCAACCCAAGCCCGATGGATTTTGGCTCGTCTATGAGCTTTAGTGGACAAGGTCTGGGCATAGATCCCGCTGCACAGAAAGCATTTTCTTTGCCTGAGCTAAGTCCCAAATATTTATTTTATTAGTTATCTTACACTATAAACCGTGTGGGCGGCTTGCCAAATTGGAGAGCCAATGAGATTTTTTTGCCCTAGCCCATAAAATGCTCAAGTCTAGTGCTAGTTATTATGAATCCATTCATACCCTGCCATCACATTATAATTACCTTATACCTCTGCGATGAAGAAAATTGTAGGTAGTGTCTTGCTCCCGATCCAAGATGGCAATGGGGACCCAAAACCCGATTCTCCGCGGGGAATTCCTCTACTGGAGATCGGGGATGGGAGAGATTTACTCCCCACGGGGAGACTAATGGGGAAAATTCTCTCCCCATCGGGTCTGGTGGGTTCGGGGATGTTCCCTATGTCTCCGTACCCGAAAACCGCATACCCGCCCCGTTAATAAATACAAATATACAGAATATAGATGCAGAGGCCCAAGACACTAGGTCCAACATCCAGCCCAACTAGTAGCAAGTATATATTGCAACAGCTAACCCTAACCCTAGGTGGTCACCTGCTCCCATCCCACAACGACCCAGCCAGCACCGAGCTGCTCGCAGAGTCGCAGCTTGCCTCCTCCCATCCGAGACCAAAATCCAATCCCACCCAGGCAAGCCGCAAGAACCAGGAAGGCACCCAGCCACCGGCCAGCTGCTTGGGCCTCTCCGCCGCTCCCTGCTCCCATAGGCCATAGCTCCATCCCATCCCGGCCAGATCCTCCCAGGCATTCTCGCCCAGGCGGCCAGCGCAGCGCCGCTGCCTACAGCTGCAACAAGCTGCACGAGTTCACGACTGTGTCCGTGGCTCCGTACGTGGCGTGTCGACGCGTCTTCGCTCTAGATTGAGCTCGAGCTTCCAGATCTCGAGTGGTACAGGTCCCCTGCTTCCTCTTCCTAAACATGGATTCGCCCAATACTTCCTCTTCCTCGCCTATGTCCATGTGCTCGAGCTTTTGTGCTGCTGCTACTAAGGCAAGTTCCATGACAACATGTGCTTGCTTTGCTTGTAGCCTTGTGGTCCTGCTGGATGTTGTTGTATGCTTTTGTGCTATTAGCTTGGACTTAGATGGCTGCAAGCCATGATCTATGAGACTATGACTGAGAAACTAATAATGTGACTAGTTGTATGCTATTATTATGATGTGTGTATGAATTATAGATCACAATTGATAATCATGTCTTAGTCATGCTTATTGTTCTCTTGCTTTTATCTTGTTCAGTGTCGGGTACGGGGATCTCCGTCGGGGACCAATTCTCGCGGGGAACGGGGATAGGAGAAAAATGTCTCCCAATGACCTTCGCGAGGATGGGGACGGGGACGGGGAAATTTTCCCCCCGCGGGGATGGGGATGGTGGGTCAATCCCCGACACGGGGAATTCCCCATTACCATCTTGACTCCCGGTAGCGAGTTCCATGGGACTGACCTCCTACAACATCGTTAAGGGTCATGTTTATCTTTATTAGCAAATATGTCCGTGCGTTGCAACGGGGAAAAACATCAAATGGCCATAGAAAGTGACGACATAGTTACATATCTTTTTATATTTATCCTTTTATAAAATTTACAGCCCATAATTTATTTTATTGATAACCATGACATCTATGGTATCAAATAGTTAATATTTGCAATGATATGTGGCTTAGAGACATATTTATTTAATAATAATAATAGAAATTAGTCAAACATTGTCTTACTCTAATATTACCTCTTTAATATACCTTAGTATTATAGTAAAACATGAGAAGTTTGTTGGTAGCTTTATTTAGGATTCCTATGAAATAGATATATCAATTAAATGTATGTAGATTATGAACACATGAGCTTATGAAGTGTTCATATAACATAACAACACATCGTGCAAAGGTAGTGGAAGCATCCTCAAATATAATCTAGGTAAATTAGTAAATCAGTAAGATATGTAGAAATAGTGCTAAAACTTTTACCACAAATTAAGCATCACATTAAATAGGCTACCATAAAATTTTCATAATAATTGGAGCAAGATAACTACAATTTCAATTTTACACTAAAACCCATAGGCAAGCATCTTCAGCAAACAAAATGTGCTAAAATTTGTGATATTTTTTGTTTACTACATGGATCTACATATGTGGAGCTAAACAAAATTTATTTTGTAATTTTTAGATTTTTCTATGAATTACTACGTATTTATCAATTTTCAGCCGATTTAAATAATAAAGAAAAATAACTAATAGGACAAACACTTTGCACCTAAGCCCCTATACTTTCTTTATTCTCAATGTGTTGTTATGTGTATAATAGATTTTGTATTGAGAATCTTAGAAAATCTTTTATTCTTTTTTTTTCTTCCTCCACCAGCGTTGAAGCCACGTGCCCGATTCTGGAAGGGGCGGACAGATTCAGAACGGGTGGACAGATTGGCGGTGGAAATTTTTGCAATTATATATTAGAGAGTTATAGAGGTAGAATCATAGTTCTATATGGATGAACTGGTGAATAGAATTTCGTGGTGAACCGAAATTTTTATAATTTATTATTAGGTATACATAAGTTCATCTTTAGATCCGCTCAACTTCTTAAACATAGAATATGGCACTAGAAATACAATGGTTCTGCCATCTATAAGTGTTCTATAAATAGTGTTCCATTTAGGTGTCCTTCGCATATAACACTTTCAAGTGTTTCATCGCTTCATTTGGTTTTAAAAATATGGCACTCTTAGGCCTCAAAAACTAATTAAGCAAACTCTTCATTATCTTGACCAACATTGAAATACTCAGAAGACAAATAAACCACATCAACATCCATAACTACACACACCGGAAATGGTTCAAGATGCGACATACACATGCCGATGAAACCAAATTAGCCGGTAAAAAATCACTGCTTTGGCCATAGGTCTCCACTCTTGCTTTTGAGAAGTTGTAGTTTTAAACATGCTATGTTCTTTTTCCCTAGAATCTTTATTCTTTTGAGCCTTGAACTATTGCAAACTGGCCTCACTAGTCATGATCAGTAGGTGAATGATCTGGATAGAAGTATCAACAATTTGAGGATTGACCGGATGATCAATAGGTGATGATAAAATCTAGACAGAAGTATCAACAATTTGAGGATTGGCTAGAGCCCCGGGAACCAAGCCCAAAATAAGGTCTTGTTTGGTTCCAGGTAATTTTTTTATCACACATCACATCGAATATTTGGACACATGCATAAAGTTCTAAATATATACTATTTGCAAAACTAAAACAACAACTAGAGGATAATTTGCGAGACCAAACTTCTAAACTTAATTAATCCATAATTAGACACTAATTGTTAAATACAATAAAAATGTTACAGTGCGTCAAATTTTATCACCTTCAACCAAACACCCCCTAAGCTCTTTGTGACCCTTCCCGCTTCACTTTTTCTTATCTTTTCTGAAGACGATTACTAATGTTAATTATCCTTCTATCGTCTGTTGCCACTTCAACTATTGATTTTTTCTTTTGGTCCACTATTCTGCACAAATTAAAAAACTTACTTATTGTCCTTTTTTCGAAACTTCAGGCAAACTTTATTGATTCACAAAGACTGTTACATTGTTTATAAGCAACTTGAAAAATAGATGAAGGGGGATCATTTACCCATATCTAAGAACTCTTATATGATAAAGCTAGCCTACCTAGCTCATGAGCTACAAAATTACATAATCCACTGCAATGACTAATGGATATCTCATTGAACTCCTTCCATAGTAAAATAATCTCACCATAAATAGCCAGTGCAGATATAGCCAAGAACCCACCGTCTTGCATAGTTTGAACGACTTCCATACAATCGGATTGGACCTCAACTTGACTACATCCAATTTGTTGGTGTAAGTGCATTAAGCCACTTAATGTGTTTTGGATGATTGAATGGCAACCATGATTAAAGGAACTAATGATCTTGCTAAGTGTGAAACAGGGAAAAGCTATCTCACAGGATTTGATTCAAGTCTACAAAAGCCAAAATTATGTATTGTTGTATGAAGCAATCTAGTTCAAGCACAAAACAACAATGCAAATGGAATTATTGAAAGAGGCTTATTTATTGTGAAGATAGCTATCACTCATATGAAAGCAAAAATGAAAAGTATAAAGTTGATTGGATGATTCAAAGCACAATATGACTTGAAGACTTGAGATGGTGAAGATAGCAAGGAAAGGCTTCGAGGTACTAAGCAAGGGTGAAGGGCAAGCGACGGCTTGACGACCGAAAAACCTAGCTCGGGTGAAGAAGGATTTACTTGCATTTAGTTGAGGTACTAATCAAGCTCTAAGGGTCATGTTGTTGTGGAGGATCAAATCTACTATTGAAGTAGTTAATGGAAATGACTTGGTACATTTGGAGTCAAATATATCTATTGAATGGAACCAAGTCATGTGCTCAAGATGGCTATGCTCAAGATGAAAACAAGTTTGACATGATGACATCCTCAGCTTATCAAGAATTGAAAGAAAGGCTTTGGTTTGATGGAAGCTTCTCAAGTGGTTTAAATTTGATTTATCTTTTGATCTTGAGTTGATAGGAAAGCCGTACTATTAAGAGGGATGCATCATGATCATGGATTAATACTCTCTAGTGCTCAAGTCAACCCTTGTGAGGTCTTAGAGAGACTAACCTGAGAGTTGAACTCAATGTGCACAGGCCGTGCATACCGGACGTGTCCGGTATGATACCGGACGCGTCCGGTATGAGTACTGTTGCGCATACTAACTTTTTGAGTTGCGGTGACCAGGGAGTTGTTCTGGAGCGCGACAGCACTTCCGGTGCACGTCAGTAGTGCTGTCTTGTCGGAAGTTCCGACGTACGTCGGGAGTTCCGACGTAGGCTTCTCCGTGGTTGGGAGTAGCAAGCTAACAGGGGTAAGTTTGTTGGCCTCGTTCATATCGGACGTGTCCGATATGATACCGGACGTGTCCGATATGATACCGGACGCGTCCGGTATGGCCAACGGCTAGTTTTGAAAACTGTCTTTAAATACCCCTCAGCCCTCCTCTTTGAGGGCTGCTGATTCTACTGGTTTGGTGACACATTGCTGAGCTTTGCTAACTCTCCACAACCCTCTCTTTGTGAGTGTTTGGTCTAGATTGACAAATCCAACTTGTGGGTTGAAAGTTCTTCGGTTTTGAGAGCAAGCCACCTCTTGAGCACTTGAGCATATTGTCTATCTCGTGATTTGCATTTGTTACTCTTGGACTCTTCGGTCCTAGACGGTTAGGCGTCGCCGGAGAGCACCCAAGTGTTTGTGGTTGCCTCGGATTGTTTGTGCAGGTCGGATTTCACCTCCGCAAGGGAAGAAATCAACTAGTGGAAGGAGGAGTTGGAGTTGGAAGAGACTCCGGCTAGAGTTACCTTCGCGGTATCCTCTAGGGAGGACCTTTGAGCTAGAGTGACCTTAGTGGTATTCTCTAGGTCATCGAGTGCCTTACCCATAGCCCCCTCAACGGAGATTAGGTCTCTACGGAGACCGAACTTCGGTAAAACAAATTTTGTGTCTCCCTTTGTATTACTTTTAAAATTTGTGTCTTATTCTTTGTGTGAGCTTCTCTGCAGGGTTCAAGTTTCATATATACTGTGATTGAGGTTTTTGCAGGGAAAGGAAGAAGTTTCACAGCACAAGGATTGAATATCCTCTGCTCGTGAATTCCGGACGCGTCCGAGATTAAGCCGGACGTGTCCGAGTTGTGCCAGCACAGCAGAATATATTTAATTTGTATTATCTGTGTTGGATACCTTCTTGCAGGGTATTGTATATCTTTACTTCATCATACAAGCTGTGTGTAGGTTTAGGAGAAGCTGGAGAACAGAAACAACTAAGTGCTGTGTGCTCGTGTATCTCGGACGTGTCCGAGTTGATACCGGACGCGTCCGGTATTTGCGAGTTGTCAAAAATATTTCTTTATGCGATCTAATCTCTGTGGTGCAGGTGTTAGACTTATTTAATATTGTTTACAACTGTTTCTCTGATTATCTTTGTGTGGAGTTTTTCATTTACTTGGAAAACTCCAGTTCTAATCGTTTCCGTATTTTAAGTTGTAAATTTTCAGAAACGTCTATTCACCCACCCTCTAGGCGCATCCTTGGTCCTTTCAGTTGGGCTAAGAGAAGACCATCACGAAGGGCAGCTGCCTCCGAAGCCGCTGCTTCAAAAACATGGGGTATATAGCTATTAGACGCCACGATGAAGGCACCTCGTGAGTCTCCGCAGCCCCCGTACCTCTAGAACCTTTTATTTTATCATAAGCACCATCAATGTTTATCATCAAATACCCTTGCTTCACACAAAGCAGACTCTATTAATGTTAAAACCGATTAAGTGAGTTTTCAAGAACTGGCCAAGCCAATTTTGCTTGAATCCTAATTGGTCAGTACCAAATCGACTACGAGGATGTGATAAATTATTATTGGCCAGCTTATAATAGCATCTTCAATAGATTAGCTAAATTATTTTCTAAAGGTAAATTTAGTTATTATTGAAGGAAAAAAGTTTCTATTAGACTTCGTAAACGACTCTCCATCCCACCTTATTCGCTTTCTACTTTTGAATAGCCTACTTCACTAGCCATCCTTTACATAGTTTGTTGGAGTACTCTAATATTTTTTTTCAAATCTATTTTAGAGAATAGCTAAATCAGTAAATTTAAATAGTGTTTTTGGCTAATCTCTTGGAGATGCTCTAAGTTATTTATCAATCTAAATTAAATGCAAGATACTGGATATCTTATCTTATACTCCTATAAAGCTAAACCCCACTATCTATTTCTCACAATATGCAAGTTGTCCAACTAAGCAACCCACTATCATATATAATTAAAAATCTACTAGCCCATGCAATTGTAGTGTCAACGTCAACAAGTCAGTGTATTTTTTTTCAACATGCAACTTGTCCAACTAAGCAATTCACTATCACACATAACTAAAATCCACTACCATACAATTGTAATACCCACATCACTAAGATACATAAGTATTTTGTTTGTCCAGGTCATCATGTCATAGGTGTGTCTAGAAATATGCAAATAATAATTAAAAATCTACTAACCCATGCAATTGTAGTGTCAACGTCAACAAGTCAGTGTATTTATCTTAACATGCAACCTGTCCAACTAAGCAATTCACTATCACACATAACTAAAATCCACTACCATACAATTGTAATACCCACATCACTAAGATACATAAGTATTTTATTTGTCCACGTCATCATGTCATAAGTGTGTCTTGAAATATGCAAATATACGTAAGTACTCATCCGTCCCAAATTATAAGTCATTCTAAAAATCTTGGAGAGTTAAAGCATTTAAAGTTTAACTAAAATTATAAAAAAAAAATATAAAGATTTATGACATCAAATAGGTATACTATGAAAATATAATTAATAAAGAACCTAATAGTACATAGTTAATATTATAAATGTTATTATTTTATTATACAAATTTAGTCAAACTTAAAATGCTTTAACTCTTTAAATTTTTTAGAATAACTTATAATTTAAGATAGAGGATGTAACATCCCGGATTTTTACGAAAAACCAAAAATACGAACTTTTTAAAATTTTTCCTGTAATCGTGTGAAGCATATAGTTTCTAGGTCTAACTCGATCCTAACCCGCTAACAAAACGTCGCATTCATATAGAATCGTTTGTAGACGAGTGCTCTTAATCGCGAGTCGTCTTAAGTTGGGTCTTGTTTAGGGTTTTGAGTTTCTTTTGGAGTGCACAAATCCGTAGCAAAGTCTTTCTGAATCTCTGTTGAGCCTATCTCAAAGGCGAAGCGAATCCCTTCTCAATCTTTCCGTTGGAGTACGTCTCAAACTCCATTGGATTTTATCCGATCTCCTTTTGAATCTTCTCCAACTCCTTTTGTTTTCATTCCATTGTGTTTAATCAAAAATAGAAAACCCTTTTCTCCTCCTCTCTTATTTTTCTCTCCTTTCTCCCCCTCGTGCATGCCCATCCAGGCCTCCTAGCGCCCCCCCTCCCTGGCCCATAGCGTGGACAGCAGCGCCGGCCCACCCCCTCCCCTCTCCGCGGCCCAGCTACCTCTCCCTTGGCCCAAGCCACCCAGCGGCCCAGCTCCAAGCCACGCGGCCCAGGCAGAGGCCCAACCGGCGCCATCCCCCTTCCAACCGCGCGGCCCAGCCAGCTCCCCATCTCCACTCCACGGCCCGCGCAGCAGCCAAGGCCCACCTAGCCCAAGACCAGCACCCCTGGAACCCTAGGTGCGCCCCCTGGCTCCCAGACGCCGTCGCCGCGCCCCTGCAGCGCCGCACTCGTGCCCTGGACGCCCGTGCTGCTGCCAGATGAGCGCCACGCGGCCCGCCCAACGGCACGGACGTCGAGGATCACCGCCCGCAGCGCCTAGCACCCCTGGAACCCTAGGCCACGACGCGTATAAGAGCCCGAGCCGCCGCCCTCCTCGTCTTCCCCACGACGCCGCCGCTCTGCTCCACCACCCAGCGACGCCAAGCACCACCTCGCCCCGGAGCCAGAGCCGCCGCGCCGCGTCGAGCTTCGGCCTCGCCCTCGCCCCGGCCGCCGCGACGACGCCATCAGACCGCGTGCTCGCCACGGTCGCCACGTCCAGGAGCGACGCCGCGGCGAGTGCTCCCTTTTCGTCGAGCTCCACCACGACAGCGCCACGACCGCCGTGCGTCCTCGACCCGAGCCGCGACGCCGGACTTTGACAGCACCTCATCAAGCTTCGCCCTCGCGCATCCGTCGCCGCCGAGCCGAGCGTCGACGCCGAGCGTTCCGCACCGAGCAGGAGCCCAGCACGCCCACGACGGCCGACCACTGCGGGTGTGTCGCGGCATAACCGCGGGCACGCCGAGCCCCGTCCCCGAGCCACCACGACGACGCCGTGCTCGAGCCCCATCGCCCCCGCGTCGTCCTCGCCAAGTCGAGCAGCCGCGCCACCGCCGAGCTCGCCGCGGTCACCACGTCAGCGCCGGCCATGGTGATCGCGAACCCGACCACGACGTCGTGCTGAGCGTGCCATGGTGACCACGAACTTCTCCTTTTGCTGGCCACCGTTCATCTCTGCACGTGCAGCACAGCCTCAGCAGCAGCAGCACCCCATCTTCGGCAACATCCACTGCCGCTGGTGAGACAGTAGGCAAGCTTTGTTCTTCTCCTCATTGTGGTTGACCTTGCCGCTGTCCTTGCTGAGACCGGCCTTCGTGCCGTGTTTTACTGCTGTCACAGGGAGGCCTCGGACCTGCTACACCTTCCCACGGAAGCCGCAACGCTAGAGCTACCATGAGTGGAACCTCGCAGCACCGCTGATCGCCTTTGCAACATTTTGCCGAGCACCGGCCAATGACGAAGCCGCGCGACCAAGCATGACCACCACTTCGCTGCATCCGAAGAACAACAGCTGCTACCACAGCCCATCGGCTCCAAGGTCGAGCCCCGAACCCTAGTTGGCGTCATTCCCGATGCCAACAAAAACCCTATTCTGCTTTCATACACTTGCTATATGATTCATCTTTATCCATCTATCTATACTTGTCGATACATGAATTATTTATTCTATGCCTGTGCCGTGCCTTCGTGCCGGTCTGTTTATCTATCCGTTTATCTATCTCTGTTGGTCGCTATGGAAATGTGCTACTCTACTTTGTCTTTGTGTTGGTCGCGGCATTGTGGTTCTTTGTGCGTTGGTTCTTGTGTCATGTGGTTGGTTGGTTGTGAACCGTGCCTTCGAGCCGGTTGAGAGAGTGATGTGTTTGAATGTTGCGATCGCGAGTTGTCTCGCCATGGTCGTAGTGCCAAGCATATCCCTTCGCGGGTTGTCGTCGTTCTTTCTTTTGTTATTTGCCTGAGGACTGAGCCTTCGAGCCGGTCGGGGAAGTGGTAGTGCGTTTGATCATTTCGATCGTGGGTCCGTCCCGCCGTGATCGCGATGCCGAGCGTAACTCGTCTCCCCGTGTTTAGTTGACTTCGTTGCGCTACGGTCGTTAGCTCCTATTCCCGTCCCTCGGACGTGGTCATCGTGGACTCGATGTCATTAACGACGCGGTTCTTACCCGCACACCCGAGACCTAAATGACCTAGTCGAGTGGGATACGAATTAGGGGACAACCTTCGTGGAACAGTCGGAGGCCAACTCGTTAGGTGAAGCTCATGGTCGCGAGACGCCTCGCCATGGCCATTGAGCCTATCCCATTTTTCTCGCGTGTTTATTTATTCTGTCTCGTATGCTTATGCCACCTAGACCCGGGCATTTCCCTAGTTCCCGCGATGACAACCGCATCGCCTGAAACTACGGAAATGACCTTGTGCCGATTCAGAAGCACCTAGGTTGAGAAGTGTTATGAGTTGGAGTAGATCGTGGGGTCGTATCTCTTTTAACCAATCGTCGTTCGCTCCATGGCGAGTTGGTCGAAAGAGTGTGATTCATTCTTCTTCTCTCTTGTTCTCAATCCCATCGATCCAGTAAGATGTGGATTAAGCCTCTTTTGCTTGTTTGATGTTTCGTTTCCAATCCCGTGATTCTCGCTGTTGCTATGGCGAGTGGGTCACACGAAGATGAATCTCGTATCCCTTCCCTGCCTTTTTGGTTCTTTGTGCTTAAACTCTTGTATGTTTGTACTTAATCAACCGTAGCATTTCTTTGGTTCTCGCGGTGACAACCGCACCGCTAAGAACCTTAGTGATGTCTTAGTGCATTTAGTGCACCTAGGTTGTGGCGCCCTACAAGTAGTTTGAGCACTCGTGTCCTTGGTGTGTCACTCCCTCTTATGCCCTGTCTTTTGCCGTGGCATGAGTATTGGAAGGAGTAGACCACTTCCCTTCTTCTTCTCTCTTTATTCCACCCTCTCTTGGCTCTCTCCAACTACAATGGCGTATGGGTTGAGAGAGACCGGAACTTCTCGTGCTCATAGTCTTTACGATTCCTGTCGATCTCTATGACACTTGGATCGAAAGACCGTAAGCTGTGGTGTTTGCTTAGAATGAGTTAGAGTCTAAGCCATTTATTAAAGCCGTACAGGTCGACACGATCGACCCGGGAAGTACCGGCTAGGCTAAGACTCAAGCTTGTACTTGGTGAACAACCATTTCCGTTTCTTTTAGCCCAGGGATCGGACACCCACCGAGAGGGCTAAGCCGTTTTCCTTTTGGTGCTCTTTCAGTGTAGTTGTCCTTCAGTGTTTTGTCGCCTCTTTTCACAGTCTTTCTAGGACTAGTGGATTGATTGTTTCGCCTTGTTTGTCGTTTACGAGGTAGTTGCTTCGGGTAGCGTTGATCGAATCGGAACCAGTTGAAGGAAGGACATGCAGATAGGAGAAAGACCTTGGATGAGTACAACTACAAGTGAACTGAGGATCTTGGAAATGTCACTCGACAGGTGCCACGTCCCACCCAACCTCGTAGAATCCTATTAGACATACAATATGTAGATGCTAGTGCTTTACTTTTATGCAAATGAATTGAGATAGGTTGCATGGTAGAAATGCTTGTGAGCCATTGCCTTGTTGCAACCTATAACCCTCGCACACCCGCTGTTAGGTTAGACGCTTGCAAACTACTTGCTACTGCTTCTACTACGCATTATATCTGTGATGTGATGCATTGTGGAGGATTGGATGTGAGTGGATCAGGCACGTGGTGCCGATAACTGGTTAAGAAATGGATAATGGATTTGGGGAGATCTTGGCGTGTGTCTTGGGTGTGTGGTGAGGGTCGAGTCGACCGAGCAGGATCTACGACGAGTCTTGGGACAAGTCTTGCCGGAGGACGCTACCTGGGCGTTCTCCACGAGAGATACCTGTGGCGGGTACATGTGACAGGGAGAGGTCCCGGAGTGGAGTGTCTTCGTGGGACGAAGCACCGGGATGGGAGGTGCTGTTTAGCACGGGGTAATCGGATGTCCCGTCGAGCGGGGCATCGGTTGGCCCCTCGTGAAGATGTCCTGTTCGGTCACCCTAAGGACTGAGATGTCCTGAGAACCGGTTCGTAGGAAGCCTTGCATTCCCACTCGCCTTAGCCATGGAACGGGACGGATGTACGACCAGCTAGGGCGGTGCCACTACTACTAGGTTGTTAGCGGAAAGTGTAGGGAGGTACGGGCCTGGGACCCACACCCTCCTAAGACAGCGTAGTGACCTTGGGGGCCCGGTACTACGTCTCACAGTCTCAGCATGCCGGTGGTACTCCGGCATGGCCCCAGTCCTGAGTGGTAGGGTGGCATCGTGTTTAGTTGGAAGGCAGCCCGGTATCAGCCTAGACGATGTACAGCTTCGATGATGGTGATCTTGTGGGTAGTGCAAACCTCTGCAGAGTTTTTGGTTGATCGATCGATACATATGCCGTTTACGGCTATGGACCTTTCCTATGTTTCCGCTTCACTTGACTAGTGAGAGGAGTCCTTTCTACCTTCCCCTGGGTTTGTGTTGGATCCGGCGTTGGCCGATGAGGCAAGGCACGAGCGGGAGTCGTACTTGCCGCCTAGAGAGTGAGAGTGTGGTGAGATGTGTGTGATGGGATGGATGGATGGATGTGTGGAAGAGATGGAATAAAACTTGATGAATTATTACTATATAATATTGATGAACTTACATAGGAAAAACTACAGCCATATATATAGGCCTCTTGAATCACCCTTGCATTCCACTTACCACAAAGCTTACGCAAAAGCATAGGGTGGGAGCCAGTGGCCAGTACAAATCGTACTAAAAATTGTTTAGCAGGTTTTGAACGTGGTCCATGACGATGACTACGGAGAATAGAAGGATTAGGTGGTCTTGTTCCTGCGCTCAAGTTTGGTTCGGAGATGAAGGCTACGCCCGCTGATAAACTATGCCGACTCTGATGATTGCCTGTGAAGGAGGAGCCTTCACCGCTGACGCGCTACATCAACTTTGATATAGACCCGTGTGTGTTTCCGCTAGAAAAACGATGTAATAGGCTGGTTGACCAAGAGTTGTAAAGTAAATGTGATGTAATCTTGTTTTTCACGATGTATGACTATGATAACAGCTGATATATGATAATGTGATGGATCAATTTTTGAATTATCACATTATAATTCGAATCTGAGGATTTTTCCCTTTGTGGAAAAAATCTAGGTCGTTTCAGTTGGTATCAGAGCCATACTTGACCCTAGGACGAGACCTTTAGGACCAAACGCTAGTTTAGAAGCCAAACATTCTATCTTTTGTAGAGTTATAGATGCTAACACTTGTTTTCCCCCTCCGCCTTGAATTCTGCTGCTAACTGACCTCCCTGTTTCATAAAGTTGACCGTTGGAATCCTTTCCCATACCCGCCCACGCTAGATCGGTAATCGTGTGAGACTTTGAAGGTCTGTGAGCCGCCTCAAGTCAACACTATGCATTAGGAGTTGTAATGCTGTTTGAGTGCTTGGATCTTATGTTGTTGCATTTCTTCTGCTTCTTGTTGTCTGAGTGTAAGTCATAGAACCTGTTTTATGCGAGAAAGACTCTGGATCCCATCCAACCTAGCCGACTAAACCTAAGACCGTCCTGAGACTAGATAGGTGACCCTGGCTAACAGAGCTGAAAATGGGTGTAAAGCTGGTGCATCATGTCTTGCCCATCTATTTCAAAACTGTTTTTGGCTTCCAACTAAACTTGTCTTCAAAATTGCCACTTGGTTTGAAAAATTTTCTCTCCTTTTTGGTTAAAGTATTTCCCTTTTTAACAAAAGCATCTCTATTTCAAATGGAAAAGTGTTTCAAAACTCTCCCAATACCTTCCCTTTTCACAAATAAAGCAATTTTAACTCCTTTCTCAACTTAATTTTATTCAAAAGCTATTTTATGAAACAATTTTAAAACAAATCATCTTGCAAAAGGTGTGACAAAACCTCTTCCAAATATATATATATATATATAATAAAATAAAGGTTTTGCCTTTTTCATCAACAAAGTGGTTTTCAAACCAAAGAACTTTGGCTCAGTTTTGTTTTAAAGGCCTTTGACTTTATCTCAGGAGCCAAATTCCTTTAAAAATCCATCTTGTCTTAAAAGAAAAAAAAAATTGCCAGTGATTTATTAAACAAAAACCATTGCGAAAAGATTTTATTTGCATCCTTTCAAGGAAAAGTTTTAGCAAAACCAAAATGAACTTACAGGTTTTAAAAGAAAATGCTTTTGTTGTTAAAGCTTTAACCTTCAAAATGAGAAATGATTTCTAATCATTTTCAAAACTAGTTTGTTTAATTCAAAAAAAAGGAGCAATACCTTGTTTTAAGGAAAATAGTAATAATAAAATAAAAGAATTTTAAAATCTCTCGATTTGAAATCTTTTATAACAAAACCTTCAGAAGATTTGGTTTTCAAAACTTGCATTGATTTCAACCCTCTTCAAAAGCTCTCTTCATTTTGAAGTCTCAAAAAAAAAACTCGACTTTGTAAAAGCGCTTTCACTCTGTTTTTGAAACCTGTTTCCCAAAAAAATCCCTTCCTTCAAAAGCTTGTTGCAAAGAGTAATGCACGAAAAACAGCTTTTGAAAGCTGACAACCCTAGCTACGTTTAAGCCTGCCAAGCACTCTTTGAGAGCCAGATGTTCATCAACCCCGTGCGATTCTTGGACACCCAATGCCCTGGTGTGAAAATTTGGATACCCAACAACTGCAAGTGACGTGGATACACCCGGAACATGACTCACTCCCAATTTTGGAAAAAGGTCTGTGGAGTGATCATACTGAAAGTGAAACAACTCAGAAGTAAGAAGAACTTCGGGAATAGCACCCTTGCTTCTTCACCAACCGAGCAACGCCTAAATCTCGGGGACGAGATTCCTCTAAGGAGGGTGGACTGTAACATCCCGGATTTTTACGAAAAACCAAAAATACGAACTTTTTAAAATTTTTCCTGTAATCGTGTGAAGCATATAGTTTCTAGGTCTAACTCGATCCTAACCCGCTAACAAAACGTCGCATTCATATAGAATCGTTTGTAGACGAGTGCTCTTAATCGCGAGTCGTCTTAAGTTGGGTCTTGTTTAGGGTTTTGAGTTTCTTTTGGAGTGCACAAATCCGTAGCAAAGTCTTTCTGAATCTCTGTTGAGCCTATCTCAAAGGCGAAGCGAATCCCTTCTCAATCTTTCCGTTGGAGTACGTCTCAAACTCCATTGGATTTTATCCGATCTCCTTTTGAATCTTCTCCAACTCCTTTTGTTTTCATTCCATTGTGTTTAATCAAAAATAGAAAACCATTTTCTCCTCCTCTCTTATTTTTCTCTCCTTTCTCCCCCTCGTGCATGCCCATCCAGGCCTCCTAGCGCCCCCCTCCCTGGCCCATAGCGTGGACAGCAGCGCCGGCCCACCCCCTCCCCTCTCCGCGGCCCAGCTACCTCTCCCTTGGCCCAAGCCACCCAGCGGCCCAGCTCCAAGCCACGCGGCCCAGGCAGAGGCCCAACCGGCGCCATCCCCCTTCCAACCGCGCGGCCCAGCCAGCTCCCCATCTCCACTCCACGGCCCGCGCAGCAGCCAAGGCCCACCTAGCCCAAGACCAGCACCCCTGGAACCCTAGGTGTGCCCCCTGGCTCCCAGACGCCGTCGCCGCGCCCCTGCAGCGCCGCACTCGTGCCCTGGACGCCCGTGCTGCTGCCAGATGAGCGCCACGCGGCCCGCCCAACGGCACGGACGCCGAGGATCACCGCCCGCAGCGCCTAGCACCCCTGGAACCCTAGGCCACGACGCGTATAAGAGCCCGAGCCGCCGCCCTCCTCTTCTATCCCACGACGCCGCCGCTCTGCTCCACCACCCAGTGACGCCAAGCACCACCTCGCCCCGGAGCCAGAGCCGCCGCGCCGCGCCGCGCCGAGCTTCGGCCTCGCCCTCGCCCCGGCCGCCGCGACGACGCCATCAGACCGCGTGCTCGCCACGGTCGCCACGTCCAGGAGCGACGCCGCGGCGAGTGCTCCCTTTTCGTCGAGCTCCACCACGACAGCGCCACGACCGCCGTGCGTCCTCGACCCGAGCCGCGACGCCGGACTTCGACAGCACCTCGTCAAGCTTCGCCCTCGCGCATCCGTCGCCGCCGAGCCGAGCGTCGACGCCGAGCGTTCCGCACCGAGCAGGAGCCCAGCACGCCCACGACGGCCGACCACTGCGGGTGTGTCGCGGCATAACCGCGGGCACGCCGAGCCCCGTCCCCGAGCCACCACGACGACGCCGTGCTCGAGCCCCATCGCCCCCGTGTCGTCCTCGCCAAGTCGAGCAGCCGCGCCACCGCCGAGCTCGCCGCGGTCACCACGTCAGCGCCGGCCATGGTGATCGCGAACCCGACCACGACGTCGTGCTCAGCGTGCCATGGTGACCGCGAACTTCTCCTTTTGCTGGCCACCGTTCATCTCTGCACGTGCAGCACAGCCTCAGCAGCAGCAGCACCCCATCTTCGGCAACATCCACTGCCGCTGGTGAGACAGTAGGCAAGCTTTGTTCTTCTCCTCATTGTGGTTGACCTTGTCGCTGTCCTTGCTGAGACCGGCCTTCGTGCCATGTTTTACTGCTGTCACAGGGAGGCCTCGGACCTGCTACACCTTCCCACGGAAGCCGCAACGCTAGAGCTACCATGAGTGGAACCTCGCAGCACCGCTGATCGCCTTTGCAACATTTTGCCGAGCACCGGCCAATGACGAAGCCGCGCGACCAAGCATGACCACCACTTCGCTGCATCCGAAGAACAACAGCTGCTACCACAGCCCATCGGCTCCAAGGTCGAGCCCCGAACCCTAGTTGGCGTCATTCCCGATGCCAACAAAAACCCTATTCTGCTTTCATACACTTGCTATATGATTCATCTTTATCCATCTATCTATACTTGTCGATACATGAATTATTTATTCTATGCCTGTGCCGTGCCTTCGTGCCGGTCTGTTTATCTATCCGTTTATCTATCTCTGTTGGTCGCTATGGAAATGTGCTACTCTACTTTGTCTTTGTGTTGGTCGCGGCATTGTGGTTCTTTGTGCGTTGGTTCTTGTGTCATGTGGTTGGTTGGTTGTGAACCGTGCCTTCGAGCCGGTTGAGAGAGTGATGTGTTTGAATGTTGCGATCGCGAGTTGTCTCGCCATGGTCGTAGTGCCAAGCATATCCCTTCTCGGGTTGTCGTCGTTCTTTCTTTTGTTATTTGCCTGAGGACTGAGCCTTCGAGCCGGTCGGGGAAGTGGTAGTGCGTTTGATCATTTCGATCGTGGGTTCGTCCCGCCGTGATCGCGATGCCGAGCGTAACTCGTCTCCCCGTGTTTAGTTGACTTCGTTGCGCTACGGTCGTTAGCTCCTATTCCCGTCCCTCGGACGTGGTCATCGTGGACTCGATGTCGTTAACGACGCGGTTCTTACCCGCACACCCGAGACCTAAATGACCTAGTCGAGTGGGATACGAATTAGGGGACAACCTTCGTGGAACAGTCGGAGGCCAACTCGTTAGGTGAAGCTCATGGTCGCGAGACGCCTCGCCATGGCCATTGAGCCTATCCCATTTTTCTCGCGTGTTTATTTATTCTGTCTCGTATGCTTATGCCACCTAGACCCGGGCATTTCCCTAGTTCCCGCGATGACAACCGCATCGCCTGAAACTACGGAAATGACCTTGTGCCGATTCAGAAGCACCTAGGTTGAGAAGTGTTATGAGTTGGAGTAGATCGTGGGGTCGTATCTCTTTTAACCAATCGTCGTTCGCTCCATGGCGAGTTGGTCGAAAGAGTGTGATTCATTCTTCTTCTCTCTTGTTCTCAATCCCATCGATCCAGTAAGATGTGGATTAAGCCTCTTTTGCTTGTTTGATGTTTCGTTTCCAATCCCGTGATTCTCGCTGTTGCTATGGCGAGTGGGTCACACGAAGATGAATCTCGTATCCCTTCCCTGCCTTTTTGGTTCTTTGTGCTTAAACTCTTGTATGTTTGTACTTAATCAACCGTAGCATTTCTTTGGTTCTCGCGGTGACAACCGCACCGCTAAGAACCTTAGTGATGTCTTAGTGCATTTAGTGCACCTAGGTTGTGGCGCCCTACAAGTAGTTTGAGCACTCGTGTCCTTGGTGTGTCACTCCCTCTTATGCCCTGTCTTTTGCCGTGGCATGAGTATTGGAAGGAGTAGACCACTTCCCTTCTTCTTCTCTCTTTATTCCACCCTCTCTTGGCTCTCTCCAACTACAATGGCGTATGGGTTGAGAGAGACCGGAACTTCTCGTGCTCATAGTCTTTACGATTCCTGTCGATCTCTATGACACTTGGATCGAAAGACCGTAAGCTGTGGTGTTTGCTTAGAATGAGTTAGAGTCTAAGCCATTTATTAAAGCCGTACAGGTCGACACGATCGACCCGGGAAGTACCGGCTAGGCTAAGACTCAAGCTTGTACTTGGTGAACAACCATTTCCGTTTCTTTTAGCCCAGGGATCGGACACCCACCGAGAGGGCTAAGCCGTTTTCCTTTTGGTGCTCTTTCAGTGTAGTTGTCCTTCAGTGTTTTGTCGCCTCTTTTCACAGTCTTTCTAGGACTAGTGGATTGATTGTTTCGCCTTGTTTGTCGTTTACGAGGTAGTTGCTTCGGGTAGCGTTGATCGAATCGGAACCAGTTGAAGGAAGGACATGCAGATAGGAGAAAGACCTTGGATGAGTACAACTACAAGTGAACTGAGGATCTTGGAAATGTCACTCGACAGGTGCCACGTCCCACCCAACCTCGTAGAATCCTATTAGACATACAATATGTAGATGCTAGTGCTTTACTTTTATGCAAATGAATTGAGATAGGTTGCATGGTAGAAATGCTTGTGAGCCATTGCCTTGTTGCAACCTATAACCCTCGCACACCCGCTGTTAGGTTAGACGCTTGCAAACTACTTGCTACTACTTCTACTACGCATTATATCTGTGATGTGATGCATTGTGGAGGATTGGATGTGAGTGGATCAGGCACGTGGTGCCGATAACTGGTTAAGAAATGGATAATGGATTTGGGGAGATCTTGGCGTGTGTCTTGGGTGTGTGGTGAGGGTCGAGTCGACCGAGCAGGATCTACGACGAGTCTTGGGACAAGTCTTGCCGGAGGACGCTACCTGGGCGTTCTCCACGAGAGATACCTGTGGCGGGTACATGTGACAGGGAGAGGTCCCGGAGTGGAGTGTCTTCGTGGGACGAAGCACCGGGATGGGAGGTGCTGTTTAGCACGGGGTAATCGGATGTCCCGTCGAGCGGGGCATCGGTTGGCCCCTCGTGAAGATGTCCTGTTCGGTCACCCTAAGGACTGAGATGTCCTGAGAACCGGTTCGTAGGAAGCCTTGCATTCCCACTCGCCTTAGCCATGGAACGGGACGGATGTACGACCAGCTAGGGCGGTGCCACTACTACTAGGTTGTTAGCGGAAAGTGTAGGGAGGTACGGGCCTGGGACCCACACCCTCCTAAGACAGCGTAGTGACCTTGGGGGCCCGGTACTACGTCTCACAGTCTCAGCATGCCGGTGGTACTCCGGCATGGCCCCAGTCCTGAGTGGTAGGGTGGCATCGTGTTTAGTTGGAAGGCAGCCCGGTATCAGCCTAGACGATGTACAGCTTCGATGATGGTGATCTTGTGGGTAGTGCAAACCTCTGCAGAGTTTTTGGTTGATCGATCGATACATATGCCGTTTACGGCTATGGACCTTTCCTATGTTTCCGCTTCACTTGACTAGTGAGAGGAGTCCTTTCTACCTTCCCCTGGGTTTGTGTTGGATCCGGCGTTGGCCGATGAGGCAAGGCACGAGCGGGAGTCGTACTTGCCGCCTAGAGAGTGAGAGTGTGGTGAGATGTGTGTGATGGGATGGATGGATGGATGTGTGGAAGAGATGGAATAAAACTTGATGAATTATTACTATATAATATTGATGAACTTACATAGGAAAAACTACAGCCATATATATAGGCCTCTTGAATCACCCTTGCATTCCACTTACCACAAAGCTTACGCAAAAGCATAGGGTGGGAGCCAGTGGCCAGTACAAATCGTACTAAAAATTGTTTAGCAGGTTTTGAACGTGGTCCATGACGATGACTACGGAGAATAGAAGGATTAGGTGGTCTTGTTCCTGCGCTCAAGTTTGGTTCGGAGATGAAGGCTACGCCCGCTGATAAACTACGCCGACTCTGATGATTGCCTGTGAAGGAGGAGCCTTCACCGCTGACGCGCTACATCAACTTTGATATAGACCCGTGTGTGTTTCCGCTAGAAAAACGATGTAATAGGCTGGTTGACCAAGAGTTGTAAAGTAAATGTGATGTAATCTTGTTTTTCACGATGTATGACTATGATAACAGCTGATATATGATAATGTGATGGATCAATTTTTGAATTATCACATTATAATTCGAATCTGAGGATTTTTCCCTTTGTGGAAAAAATCTAGGTCGTTTCAGAGGAGGGCATTGTAATTTGAAACGGAGGGAGTACATTGCATATTTGCATGGTCCAAGATGCGGAGGTTTTCAAATTCCAACTGCACAAATGTTTACGTAACTGAGACTGACTAGTAGGTCCAGGAGTGGGCCTGGCCAGAGCTGGACCGACTCCAAAATCAACCGCCAAAAGAGCCTGGACGGGCCCACCGTTGCGCGCCGAAACCCAGTTCCATCCGTCTCCTCGTAGGGCCCACACTCCAACGACGTCAGTAATCCCCGGCAAAAACCCATCGCCACCGTCTACTTGCGATGGCACCAACGCATCCCACCCGTCCACGTCGGCGATCCGCGGCACATGCCGCTCCGCCAATCAGCGCCCGCTGCTCCGTTCTATAAATACACCGCAGCCCTCCCCTTTTCTTCCTCACAGCCAACGAAATCTCCCGTCCCCAAATCGACCGAGCGAATTCACCACAGCCTCACCGTCCCGAATCCGCACCACCGATGGCACCCAAGGCGGAGAAGAAGCCGGCGGCGAAGAAGCCCGCGGAGGAGGAGCCCGCGACCGAGAAGGCGGAGAAGGCCCCGGCGGGGAAGAAGCCCAAGGCCGAGAAGCGGCTCCCCGCGGGCAAGTCCGCCGGCAAGGAGGGCGGCGAGGGCAAGAAGGGGAAGAAGAAGGCGAAGAAGTCCGTGGAGACCTACAAGATCTACATCTTCAAGGTGCTCAAGCAGGTGCACCCGGACATCGGCATCTCGTCCAAGGCCATGTCCATCATGAACTCCTTCATCAACGACATCTTCGAGAAGCTTGCGGCCGAGTCCGCCAAGCTGGCGCGCTACAACAAGAAGCCCACCATCACCTCCCGCGAGATCCAGACCTCGGTGCGCCTCGTCCTCCCCGGCGAGCTCGCCAAGCACGCCGTCTCCGAGGGCACCAAGGCTGTCACCAAGTTCACCTCTTCTTAGGTTCGTAGTAGTGATGGCTGGGTGGTGCTGGTAGACATGGCTCGGTTTATCTGGTAGGGCAAGCGATGGATGTTGGTGATGATGATCTGCGTGTAATTGTGTTGTTAAGAATTGTGAAACACTGTTCCACATCACTCGGTCCTTGTTCTACATGTTATTATCTCTATCAGGATGGATGCTCTTACTGCAGAACTGTGCCCAGCAGTGAGCCGCTTTATATGGGCAAACCTATACCAAATATCTGAAACAAGTTTGACACATGAAATTTCTGTGGGTGCATCGAAGTGTGAAATCTGTAGTGCTTAAAAAGAATCAGATGGAATTGCTTGTTTCCTAATTCATTTTCCTTGATGGATTAAATTTCTAGACAGTCCTACCGATGAGGTATGTAGAAAAATCTGTGATCTACCGATGATGATGCCATGGACATGGCTATAATGCTATTCGAGAGCTCCAGCATCTGATAGTTGTGTACAAGTTTGCTTGGCATTTCTTAAGTGTCGGATGCTGTTTCAGAAATACTATATGCTAACTCAATACTAGTCCTCTGTTTGGATTCTTCTATATCAGGATCATGGATTCATGGTCACCAAAAAATTGATTGAAGGACACATCCATGTATGACAGTTTCAAAATTTTCAAAATTGTTGGGATTTCCCCTGAGAAATTGGGTGCCAGTATTGTTGTAGGCTCCTGCCCTACCAGTATCATGGATTGCACCCGACAACTGTTCATGGTCAAGTTCAGTTTGTTGGCACCTTTTACATTCTTCAGAGAATGAGGTATGAATTCCTATCCAGCAGCAATAATGCAAAACTATGCAGTTTAGAGTACTATCAGGTTCACGTATCGGACCAGAAAACTGGTTTGCTAACAGAACAGGCTTGAGGTTGTTCAATTCGATAATCTCCCTTGGGACTGACCTGTTCAATTCGCTGACAGATCAAGAATGCCAATGTTTTTTTTTTAGTTTCTTAAAGGCTTGTTGGAATTGTCCCTTCTAAGTTATTGTTGGATGAACTATTAAGCCGGACAAGCCATTGTTATTTCAAAGCTAATTAAACCATGTTCAGTAGCCGTCCAATGCAACATGGAAAAACTCTAGACATGAACGTGTGCCCTATCTCTAGTACGATTAAGGTTGACAAGATTGCCAATGTTCGAGGGGGTGCTTGCAGCGATGTTATTGTAACTTAAATATCGGAGAGTTGCGGAGAGATTTTGATATTGAACTTGGCAGTCACCCACTGAAAGAGTCATTACTGATAATCAATATCTTCAACTGACTGCAGTTAGCCGTTGCAGTGATGAACTCCCAAATGTTCACTGATTGCAGCTTCCCCATAATAGGAGGCTGCACAAATCCTTAAATCTGATCTGGATAGGTAGAACTTGGTGAGTGCTAAGATTGGAGATGGAAAAAAAGGGTGTCTCTGCTAAAAACTCCTATTCTATGTAGTTTGTCACCAGTACCATAGGTGCGTGACCATGCAGCTTGTACAATGACAGGTTGCACAAAGACGCTGGAACGACGGCAGCAACTCCAAGCTTGCATGGTTGATTCCCGGAGACCGCCGGAGCTAATAGGCCAATGTTGGCAACAACAGGTTGATCGTCAGTGAGGTCCTGAAGATGCACTAGCTTGGCGCCAATGTTGGCAGGGATTGCCTCCATGTTTGGTTGTGCACATTGGGCCTTAAAAAGTTTTTTTTTTTGAGGAACCTTGGGCTTTAAGTTTGTGGAGTTCCACAAAAAGGACTTCACGCTGCATTAGCTACCAGTCTATCTAACACACAGAGATTTGAACTAGTAGCCAGTGCAGGCCTGGCTTCATGGCATGCCTTCACGCAAGCGAGCACTCAGCTTGTGATGGGTTCCCCCTGGCCCTAATTGTCAACACTCTCGGGATTTAGAGGATGGTGCCCCAATTCTTCTGGTCCACGAGGACTAGGAGTATCCACGAAGCAACTTCCTAGAGTGTCCAATTAGATTCGCCAGTTCGATCGTGCCGGCTAACGTTAATCCTAGAAATGACAATACACCATATTCTTATGACTTGAGAAAATTTGTTACACCTGATTAGGCCTCGTTTAGATCTGAAAAGATTTTGAATTTTTGCACTGCATCATTTTCGTTTTTATTTGGTAATTATTGTCCAACCATGGACTAATTAGGTTTAAAAAATTCCTTTCGTTATTTCAACCTAACTGTGCAATTAGTTACTTTTTAATCTATATTTAGTGCTCCATAAATATGCCGCAAGATTCGATTTTTGATTTTGACGTGGTTGACTAAAAAATCACGTGGACTAGCACAGGTGGCAAAGTCGAGCTAGTTGCAATCCTGTCTGTACTTACTACTGAGGTAATGGTTCTTGGTCTTTAAGCTCAGTGCCTCTTATAATGCTGAAGAGTCTTCTAACTTTCAAGAGAAGTTGATGTTTTGATCTGTATGGAAGCTGCCTCTAATTTTGATCACTAAAGCATTATTCATTTTGTTACATCCCACGCTAACTGAGCATTGTGGTAAGAACTTTTTTAAAGATAACAAGATCCAAATTCAAGCTAAGGAGAACTTGAACCTGAGTGGCCGGGTGCACGACCACATTTCCCATCCAACTAGATGAACTAGGCTTATTTCTAGCATGGCGGTAACGACATCACCAGCGATGGCGAGACCAGCTAGGTGACCACATCAAGTCAGTGCAGGCATACAAACACAGTCCATTGCACAAGCTTGCGACTCTTTATATGTGTCAATCAAACATGAACTTACCAAAACAATCTTGGCTATGCAGGGTAACCAGACGTCATCAAATCGCAGAGATGTGTGCTGCATTTGGCTATACTGATTACTGAATACTACTACTATTTGTGAGCTTGTCAATGTCTAAGAGGGCAGTCTTTTGCCGCAGGGAGTGAGCATTTGTTTAATTTTCTATAGTAATAATAATGATCATACCAGAAAAGAGAATGGAGAAACTGAATTGGTAATAGCCAAAATATGGGCGGAGCAAAGTTTCATGCCAGTATGGCACGTTGATAGTTGACGATGCCCAATCAGAGGACTAATAATAATAGTAATATAAATAAATAGTACAAGAAAGGAATGTGGCTTACGCACGCCACCTTGGCACAATCAGTCAACGTCAGTCACAGAAATACAAAAAAATCGAAGTGATTAACTAGTCGATCACGGCAGGTGGGACAGGTTGATGCCGGCGGTGACGTTGAAGTACCTGAACGTGGCCGCCCACCGTCGGTTGTCCTTGAGCATGTGCACGGCGATGGTGTCCGGCCGGAAGTTGTCCATGAACCAGCTGAGGTCGTACATCCGCGGCTTGAGGTCGTACCGGTTCTTGCCCCTGCCGCCGATGTTGAGCCATTTCCCGACGAGCAGGTCCTCGGGCCCGTGCGTGTCGTTGTGGCGGAGGATGTCCTGGTTGGCGGACACCCAGCGCGCGACGTCCCACGACACGACGTAGCCCATGCCGTGCATGAACGGCATGGGGTCGTCGCCGACGGGGAAGCCGTAGCCCAGGTAGACGTCGTGGCGGGGCTTGGAGCGGAGCTCCTCCACCAGCGCCGCCACGCGCAGGTACGTGTCGTCGTCGGTCTTCATCACGTAGTCGTAGCGCCCCGACGCGAAGAGCCGCGGCACCGAGGACAGGTACGCGTGCGTCTTGCCGTCGTTCATGTTCTCCGTGCAGTCGAGCACCAGCACGTCGCCGTGGCGCCGGGCCTCCACCGCCACCAGCGCCGCGTCCACCGGGTCCGTCACGTTGCAGAAGACGAAGCGCACGTCCACGCGCGCCGGCCGCGAAGGAGGAGGCTGCAGCGCGTAGGCCATCCGCACGATGTCCCGCCGCTCCCGCCGGCTCGGCATGGTCAGCACGCCCACGAGCAGGCTCAGCTCCGGCGTCGTCGTCTCGGCGTCGGCGTCGGCGGCGACGACGACGGAGGCCTTCTTCTTCTTCTCGTCGTCGGCGCCCGTCGGCGCGACGGAGTGGTAGCCGCCGGCGCCGTCGTCGGAGTACTCCGTCGCGCCGCGGCAGAGCACGCCGAGGCCCTGGGAGCGGGTGTGGGAGGAGCCGAGGCTCGGGAGCGCCAGCAGCAGGGCGAGGAGGCCGAGCGGCACCAGGAGGAGGTACGGCGTGCAGAGCGACGCGGTGTGGAGCCCGTGCGACGAAGTGGTCTTCATGGCGCAACGCAAGAGCTAGCTAGCGTTTCGTTCCGGTTCCGTGAAAATCGAAGCGAAACGTGTACGCGTGCCCGGCGGCCCCCGGCCTCGCGCGTCGGCTTTATATATAAAGCGCACGCCCCGAGACGACGTGCGACTGACAAGCCGTGTCCGTGTTGAGATGTTGGTTGAAACGTTCGTGCATGACGGTAGAGAAACGGTGAAATAGCATACCGGCCACGCGACGTCGAGACTACTCTCGGCTCGAGGGCACAGAGCATGGTGTACTAGTTGTGTTTTTGTGAATGCGTGATGGGAAGGGGAAGTTTCGACGTCCGCGAGCATGATTAGGTGGCAGTCTGGAACGCCTTCGAACTGTATTTTAAATTTATCTAGATTCGATCTGTTCTCGTGGCCTTGGATTATCGGCAGCTCGTGAAGTCGTGACGGAGTAAACAAAACACGGTCACAGGTCACGAGCAATCATTGGTAAGACCATAGAGATTCCGGGCTAGGGCAGGGCGTGGCGTGGCACGGAACGGCCGTGCTGTTTAATTAGTCGCTTGCAGCTTGCCTGTTTGTGCGAGTGTGACAGGCGGCCACAACGACAGGTTCGGGGACGGCCGCCGGGGACAGGATTCGTTGTCGGTTACTGCTTGCATGGTGTTGATGAAGCACAATCAGTTGATGGCGTCCATGGTTGGTTTTGCCTGCTTGGTCATATGGTCGAAGCTGAGATCGCACCAACCTTGTGCTATATACTATACTATATTATGCCACGCCGGCACGTCCGGCGATTTGGTTGTGATGGCTATTTCACATTGTTTTCGTGTCACGACATGACATCTCATTGCAAAATTAATTGCTCCGAAGGAAGCAGCCTGTGTACGCTTGTGACTACTCGCTAACTAGGGTCTTGTTTAGTTCCTAAAAAAAATTTGCAAAATTTTTTAGATTTTCCGTCACATCGAATCTTTAGACGTGAGTATTAAATATAGACGAAAATAAAAACTAATTGCACAGTTTGGTCGGAATTGACAAGACGAATCTTTTGATCCTAGTTAGTCCATAATTAGATAATATTTATCAAATACAAACGAAATTGCTACAGTGTCGATTTTCCAAAATTTTTTGGAACTAAACAAGGGCTAGAATTGTCCCTTCCGGCCCTTCATCATCGTATAATAAAATTGGAAAAGTGAATGTTGTAGTGCTTAATTTGTAAAAGTATTTTCTGACCCTTTCCGAACAAGCTAAAATTGAGGGTTGGCACAAAAATTATCCAGCTATTATCCAAATGTTGGGCCAATAGTGCTAGTTGCAAATTAGTGGCCGGGAGTTATTCTTAGCGACTGAGTTTCGTGCATAAACAAGTTCACTTGTGGTGAAATCTATCCACCCAAATATAAATCCTTGATTTGACATATGTACTGTGTCTCTATTTTCTTAAGTCATTTTAAGATTTTAGTGGTAAACTGTGTACTTCATCAATTTCAAGATAAGCGGGTTTAGGCCTTATTTAGTTCTGAAAAGATTTTGGATTTTGGTACTGTAACATTTTCGTTTGTTTGTAACAAATATTGTCCAATCATAAACTAACTAGGCTCAAAAGATTCATCTCGTAAATTACAGAGAAACCGTCCAATTAGTTTTTTGTTTTCTTCTATATTTAGTGATTCATGCATGTGCCACAAAATTTAATGTGACGGAGAATCTTGAAAAGTTTTTGAATTTCGGGGTGAACTAAACAAGGCCTTAGTCTTTGAGGTGTGCTTATAGAGTAGAGTGTGTATGCGTTTATTTATACGGATAAGTGTGTGTACATATTTTTTCCATACCGGTAAAACCGAATTTCATTACCGAAGGCAACGAAATTACAAAGTTTATGTTTATGATCCAAAAACCATGCTAAAAAGAACAGACATATGTTCACCGAGGGAACACATGACTGAACCAGTCAAAAAACCTCCGACCTAACAAATACTAGAAACCCCAAAAAGGAGCAACAACGTTCAAGTAGCAAGGTTTAGCAAGTGTGTGTACATATGGTAATGTACAATCGAATGCAGCTATGTAGTCGCTTTCCTATCAAGGAGAGAGAGAGAGAGAGAGAGAGAGAGAGAGCCCAAGAACAGGCATAGAACACACCATGTTGGAAGTCATGGCTGTTGGTGATGGAAATGTAGGAGTGGAAGGTTATCCACGTGAGGCCTTGTTTGGATGTTATCGGATTCACCTCAATCCACATGTGTTGGAGTGGACTAGGGTGGAATTTAGTTCAAATTCCACTCAAATCCACCCCAACACATGTGGATTGATGTGAATCCGACTACAACCAAACAAGGCCTGAAGAGAGAGCAAAATCGTACAGCTCATGAGCATGCACCGCTGGCTAAGCGAAATAGGCACTCAACGGTGTTGCAATGCAATATGCCAGGTTGTGTTGAGCATCTCATTGTTCATGATTGTAATTCAAACTATTCTAAGTTATATATGGCTCTCTTTTCTCGTAAAAAAAAGTATGTGCATGTCAGCCCCTACATTGCGGTATGCAAAATGAATATAGTTTCACATTTAATTATTCAAATTATCTACAGGTGTATAGAAAAGAGTATCGATATGTGTGATATAAAATTTGGCGATGAATCAAATAATGAATAGTTAGTATCATAGTCTTTTTACATAAAATTGCCAAACTCAAAATATTTGTCCGTAAAAAAACTTGCTGTTTTCACAGTTAGTATCCAGTTTCGAATATAATATAAAAAGTCATATTTAGTTGAAAACCCCAAAGCATGACCATTCTGACCTTTTGAAATGAAACTTTTGAATTCTGATTCATGCATTTACATTTGGTCATTTGAGTTTTTCCTTTCCTGCCAAATATAAATAAAACAAGGAAATAACAACTGGTGTGCTTGCTACTTGTTGAAGGCACAGCTTCCACGCGCAGTCATTATACTTTTCCAGAAGAGTTTGATAGTGCCGTAACAGTAGGCAGTAACAAAATGTAGAACAAGTAATATACGGCCTCCAACATGCAGTGTCGTTCATCATTGCGGAGCATACACAGGGACAGTAGAGGATGACAGGAATCAGACATATATTACACAGGTCATGCCTTGGCAATTTGGCATCCTTTTCCTTCCAAGGACGACAAAGACAAAGACTAGATTGGCAATGCTGTCTTCTGATCCGTAGATCAATGAATCAGCGGCGACGATGTCACGTCACGAGCGAGGCCAAAGACCAATCCTTTTCTGGCCGTCGCCTCGCCGGGAAAGAAACTTGCACGGCGGTTTGGATCGCGTCAACGGGCGAACCATCGGCTGACATGACGTGGGAGTGGGACGTGACTCAAATGCTCCCTTACAGTCCATTCGTGTGTCGCACGACCAACGCACCAACACTTGCCAAAGAATTTACTCTTAACAATTGCCACGGACTGATTGCAAACAATTACTAGTACTAGCACAGAAAAGAAGAAAAAAAACGAAGTGTTGGTCGGTCGATAAGATGACGACGATCACGGCCGATGGTACAGTTCGGACGGCGTGATCCCGGCGGTGACGACGTTGAAGTACCTGAACGTCGCCGCCCAGCGCTGGTTCGTCTTGAGCATGTGCACGGCGACGGTGTCCGGCCGGAAGTTGTCCATGTCCCAGTTGAGGTCGTACATCCTGGGCTTGAGGTCGTACCGGTTCTTGCCCCTGCCGGCGAGGTTAAGCCATTTCCCGACCATGAGGTCCTCGGGTCCGCGGGTGTCGTTGCGCGCCAGGATCCCGTCCGCGCCGGCGCCGGCCACCCAGGCCGCCACGTCCCACGACACGACGTACCCCATGCCGTGCATGAACGGCATCGGCTGCCCGCCCATGGCGTAGCCGTAGCCCAGGTACACGTCGTCGCGGGGCTTGCCCCGGAGCTCCCCCGCCAGCGCCGCCACGCGCAGGTACGTGTCGTCGTCGGTCTTCATCACGTAGTCGTACGGCTCCGCCGCGAAGAGGCGCGGCACCGAGGAGAGGTACGCGTACGTCTTGCCGTCGTTCATGTTCTCGGCGCAGTCGTCCAGCACTAGTATGTCGCCGTGCCGCTGCGACTCCACCGCCACCAGCGCCGCGTCCACGGGGTCCGTCACGCGGCAGAAGACGAAGCGGACGTCCACGCGCGCGCGCGCGACGCCCTCCGCCTCCGCGGCCGGGGCCGGCTGCAGCGCGTACGCCATCCGCACGATGTCGCGCCGCTCCCGCCGGCTCGGCATGGTCAGCACGCCCACGAGCAGGCTGAACGACTCCGCCAGCGGACGTGTCTCGGCCGGTGGCGGCGCGGCGGCGGCGACGACGTCGACGAAGCCGGCGCGGCGGGCGCAGAGGACGCCGAGGCCATCGTCGGAGGAGGAGCCGGCGCGGGACCAAGGGCGGAGCGAGGGTAGCACGAAGACGAGCAGGAGGATCGCGAGCGGGGCGAGGAGGAGGTAGGAGGTGGCGGTGGACGTGGGCGGCTTCATGGTCGAGGTCGTCGTGGCCGGGCCGGGCTGGCTAAACGGAAGCTTGCCAGCCGTTGCTGCTTTATTATTCGCTTAAAACAGGAGCTGTGATCGCCATTTGACTTTATAAACGTTAAACAAATCTTAGAGGAGCTGGCGGGACAATTTATTCTTGTGGCATTCGAAGAAGAAATCGGCTGAGATCGAGACTCGCCACCTGTAATAAGTTTTGAAAAAAAAAGAGGCAACGAGCTGGTGTCATGAATTTCATCGGAGTAAGGCCTTGTATAGTTTGTCAGCTGAAAAATTTTAAAAAACGGTAACACTTTCGTTTGTGTGTGACAATTATTATTTAGCTATATAATTAATTATTATTTTATATATATTTAATGCTTTTATGTAAGTGTCGAAAGATGTTATATTATAAATAATTTTAAAAAGTTTTTAGATTTTAGGTCAACTAAACAGGCCTAAGCACATGCATTGGGAATCTTCGTGCGACGCATCTCTGAAGGAAGTGAAGATCCGATGGAGTTGCCACGATGCACTCAAACTAGCGTGTTTCAACCATTCGCCAGCTAGCTAGCTAACCCAGGCATTTTAGGCTAATTTTTAATTCTAGCTAATAACTACTAGCTCTTTCTGATAAGTATGCATGCACATGTAAAAATGAGATTCACTGGGATGACTCCACTGACTGTTATAGATGGTTTCATTTTTTTAAAAAAACCGACTGTTAGAGATTAAATTAGAGGGGTGTTTAGATGCATTTGCAATGACAAAATTTTTGCTCCTAATATTTTGCTGTAAAACTTTAGACATTCAAACTTTAGATTAAGGTGTTTAACGTGGTAAATGTTTTAGCACTATACCAAACAAATTTATCTTCATTTAATGACTCCTCTGTCGTCTTCTCCACGACAGTCGCCTTACCGGGGATGGGTGGGGCCGGCGAGGAAACGTGGTCGACCCTACTGCCTGAGGGAAAGAGGAAGGCGGCGGAGGGAGCAATGGCGGTCTAGGGCAGCGGTGGAGGGAGTAGAGGTCGCACGACTTCATTCCTCACATTGCCGGAAGTGAGTGCCGGGGTAGTGGGCGTTCAGCTCGCGGCCCAGACGTTTTTACCTAGTTTTAAGTCTTTTGAGTCCCAAATAGTAGAAGTTTAACAGTCTAAGTTTTGCTCTTGCTATTTAAATTTTTTTTTTGCTAAAAGATAAGCTAAAAAATGATAAAGTTTTGGCACAAAACACTTCCTCCATACTAGAAAATACATGACGTTTAGGATATAATTGTGCTTACCAAGGAGTCATTAATTAGGGGGTAATCTTCAGGTTTTGCCCTTATTAAATAGAGGCGTGGGTGTGTCCTAGACATAAAAGTTTCTTTGCTCTACTGGTTAGTGGGGCTGATTTTAAGGCGCTCGTGGGCGAGGGCGGGTGTTCGATTCTCGTGACCTGCGCTTTTTTTACTTGGACGTGCCGTTCGCGTCCGTTAGCGTGGGAGATGGGTAGAACCGTAGAAGACCGCGAGACACCCGGACGCGCGTGATTGATATGGGCGGAAGACCGAAAGGCAAGAGGGCAGTCCAGTTCCATCGGACCCCTTTGGAGGCTACGGCGTCATTCTCATCAGACCCCTTTGGAGGCTTCGGTTTTATTCTTTGCAAAAGTACAGAGAGAGCCCGTCGTTATTCTTTGCGAAAGCACGGAGAGAGCTCAGAACATCATCTAATCTAGGTACAGAGGGAGTAGAAAATAGACAGAACCTTAAAAAGTTAAAACAAAAGTTGGAGTTCCAGGGAGCCTTGCCTATGGAATGTTTTTGCAGACCACACCGGCCCGGGCGGAGCAGCGCGCCGTTACCGTAGTCCGTAGGTAACCTTGACGAAGGGTCGACCGAAGCAGCAAGCTAAGCGGCCGGCAGGCTGCAACAACCGCATCCAGATGACGACATGTCAGCTCTACCCGGAGCGATGAACGACTCACAACTGATACGGGAAGCACGGACGAAGTGAACCCAAAAACGGGTAATCAGGAACCCCCCGGCGCGGCTCTCTAGTCTAGCTAAAACGTGCCGTGTCCACTGTTGAGCTCAGATGACTGATGAAATGAAGCCAAGTCGACATTCCAGCGCGGAGAGCGGATCGAGCTCGAATGATCCATCTTTCAGCATCTTCTCCTTCGCAATGCATCTGTATACTAGTCTCAGTTCACGAGTCGGACGTCTCCTCTGACTCTGAGCGAAGTGCCGTGCTCGCCCGCGCTTGCTTGCTGGCTCTGCAGGCTGAAAGGCACGCAGCACCAGCTCGAGCAAGCCGTGTTCATTTGATTAATAAGTCACTCACTAATTTTGTTATCACACAGATACCTGCGCGGCGTGCACGGCGGAGTTGACACGCACGCACTCGGATACGTAGTACCGCGTTGGACGGGATTGGAGGGGTTCTGAAGGTGATTCAGCAGGGTCGTCAGGACTCGGCGGTCCGCAACCGTACCTGTTGTGAAGAATTGAGAAGATGGCACCACCCTGTCCCTGTGTGCCCGTGGCCGTCGTCACTCCGTCAGCCGAGACCCGGTCGTCGGAGCACGGCGTGCCGCACCCGTCGTCGCCACAGCAGCGACCAATGCAAAAACCCACCAGCAGCAGCCTGCAGGGGCTGGCGACCAGCGCCGATCGCACATGCAGGGGCGATGAACTGGTGTACAAGGCAGGAAACACCGACGAACCACCGTAGACAATAATAAAAATATAATAAAATAAATAAATTCCACCTCTCAAGTTACACTAATAGCATGCCTGCTAATTAATGCTAGCGGCGCGGCGGCCGGCGGCCGGGAACGGGAAGCTGAGGTGCATCTTTCAGCGTCTCCTTCGCGGGGCAGTGTTTCCAGTGATGGACCATGAATCGGGCGTCTCTTCTGCTGATCACTATAGTGTTTAGCGTGCCGTGCTTGCTGACCCTGATGCGACACTGAAAAGCACGTATCACCAAACCGATTCCCGGTCGTCGCTCGCCGGACGCCGGTATACGAAGGCCAGCGGGCGGCGTCCAGGTGATTTTCTTCCTGGATCGGCACAGGGCCACATGTGCTTCTCGCTCGCCTCGCCGGTCAATCCTCCAACGTCATGCACGGTAGAATTTTTTACACCGCCGATCGAGGCGCCGAGTCTGTACACTAGCACAAGGCACGACAGGACACGAGACACCACACGGCTCGATCCGACCGAAGATCGGATGGAGTCTTTTCCTACGAATTCCACGCGTTTAGGCGGAGGGGTCGTCAGCGCGCGGCGTCGCGTACGTGGAAGCAAATTAACCGAAGGAGTTACCTTTATTTATCCGACCAATTCACCGTTAGAGATGTACTCACTCCGTTCAAATTCTATATTGTAAAGGTCTGTTTGAATCCACTTATGCTAAAAGTTAGACAAGTCTTGATAAAAGTTTTATGATAGTATGTTCGTTTGAACTCATCTGATAAATTTGTCGGTCATTCAATAATATTTTTTCTCATAATAAATTAACGAACAATACTTTCAGTCATGAATTTTCTGCCAAGCAAATATGCTCAATATAGCATCAAATAGATGAAGAGAAAGATGATGTAGAATAGAACGAAATAAGTTTTATAGAAATAAAACTTATCTACATTGTTTCAAGCACATGAAATCTCACAAAACTGGGGCATGGAAACCCTCACACCGAGACAGACCTTAGTAGCTAAAATTAGCAAACAAACCTGCTATAGACTATCTAAGGGCACTCACAATGCAGACTCTATCATAGAGTCTAAAGTTATTTATTACCTCGAACAATGTGGACTTGGAGTCTAAATAAGACTTGGAGTCTTATTTTTTCTACCTCTTTCTTCAATAAATATGTTGCCACATCAGTAAAATACCATAAATAATATGTAATTAATTGTCTTGGACTCTGTGATAGAGTATTGCATTGTGAGTGCCCTTAAAGTCTAAATAAGACTTGGAGTCTTATTTTTTCTACCTCTTTCTTCAATAAATATGCTGCCACATCAGCAAAATATCATAAATAATATGTAATTAATTGTCTTGGATTCTGTGATAGAGTCTTGCATTATGAGTGCCCTAACTATTAGATAGGCGGCCCGAATATAAAATAAATGTGAAAAGGATTAGGAAAGAGAAGACCTAACATTTGTAAAAAATATCAGTAATAAAACTTTTATTAGATAAATAAAACACATTTATTGTATAGCTTGACTCTTATAATTTGATTTATCGAACACTTGGCTCTATTATATCCTAAGTATGATTATGACACAGTGAATTCCTCGATAATTGCATCGTAAACTTGTAACAGAGTTGTTTGTTAATTGTGTATCGCCGGATTCACTCTACTTTGTCACGTGCCTTTGCTTCATAATAAAATGCAGACATGTTTTTTGGCCAAGTTGGAAACACTGCTGTGTAAAAGAAAAAGTCCAATTTACCTCCCTCAACTATTGTGTGATTGTACAATTTCCCTTCCTAAACTATAAACCATTGTTTTGACCTCCTTCAACTTTTGAAAGCGTTTGTTTTTGCACCTTCATTAGTTTCGATGGTGGTTTTGCTGGTAAAACGGGGGAGGTGGGTAAATCAAACTAGGTTTAAAGTCTAGGGAGGTAAATTAGACTTGAAGTTTTTTTAAAAGATATCCAAAATCATAAAAATAAAGTTTCAGTCTATCCAAATATTTTTACCTGGAAAAGATAATGCAATTGAAAAATCCTAAAATCTGGTTTATTTTTATAAAATTCATAACATCAAAAAATTATGAAACTAGGTTTACATTTATTTTCTAAAATCATGCTCGATGTGTCTTGTGGTGCCTTGCTTGAAAATGTTTGAATGTTTACAGGCTCATTTTGGTGTTTAATTTGCTAGTAGAAGCCCTTATTATCTATTTTAATTAGTCGATGTTAATCGTCCGACTATGCACAAGTGTCAGCAAAATGTCGCTAGGACTATGTATGTCTCGCATCTGGATATTTTTTCGTTATGTTAGGTCCTGTTTGGTTCCTCTTGTTAAATTTTAACTAGCTAAAAACTTTAGTCACTTTAGTAGCTAAAGTACCAAACACATTGACTAAAAGAGCTAAAATAGTTTAGTTCCATTTGTCACCTAAGAGCATCTCCAACAACTTAGAAAAAATCACTTGGTAAATCTTGAGTTTTAGGAAGTTGCTTTTTTATTTGGCAAGTAAAAAAAGACCTATCTCCAACAAGTTGCTATTCTCGCTTGGTAAAAATAGAGGATGACAGACGGGACCGGATCGAGTGGTGAGCGGGGCATCCTCCTCAACGCCGAATCAAAGCCGGTGTGCTCCTCCTCCGCCTCCAGCAACAATGGACCCAAACTGGCAAGCCCTGGCCGCAGCAAGCGAGCAGCTCGACTCGGCCTGCTTGGCTCTTCACCTCTGCGCCTCGCTCCCTGCCCCCGCCTCCCTGCGACTCCGACTCGCGACGCGGCGACGGCGTCCGCTCGCGCTCGGACTCCGATTCCGGCCTCCGTGCCCGGCCCCCGCCTCCCCGCCGGCCGCGGCCCCTGCCACGGTCCTTCTCCGCCTCCTACGTACGGCGCGGCGAGCTCCCGCGCTCTGCGTCCGGCGAGCGAGGGCGAGCGGGGCGTAGGCGGTCACGAGCGCGGCTATACGCGCGCGATAGCAAGTGCGGAAATTTACGCACGCGGCACCCTTGGATACACAGTTGGAATAAATACCAAGTTGATTTAGAGAGTTGTTGGAGAGAGTTTTTTATGTTTTACCAAATTTATAAGAATACTAAGTAAAATTTAGCAAGGGAAAACACCCTTAGTCTGCATGGCTGCATGCACCCTTCCGCACATACAATTCTGGTGACGCTGCACTGCCGTTTCTATGTACTACTCTTGATGATCAATATCAACTAATTATAATAGATACCGAGAGAGTCTACTAGCAAATAAGCACTAAACTGAGTCCATAAAGATTTAAACCATTTCAAGGTATGTACTATAAGATAGATAATGATTTTAGAGAAAATAAATATGAAACCGGTTTCATAATCCTCCAAGGTAAAATAATTTTTCTAAGGTTAAATAAGATTTTAAAATTTTTAATTGCATTATTTTTCCATGCATATATATATATATTTATATAATTTTTATTTTATTCTTATGATTCTTAGATACCTTCCGATTAGGAACCTTGACCTTAGTCTAATTTACCTAAACTGTTTTAAAATGTGAGGGAGGTTAAAAAAAAACAGCTAGTTTTATACAGCCCAGAGAGGAAAATCAGACTCGCAGGCTCGCAGCCCAGCATCTAGCAGCCCGCGACCGCCCACCAGGCTACCCGCTACCACGCAGCCAACGGCCAAACCCAAAATTTGCTGTTTCCCACCAGAAATCCCAAACTTTGCGTGCGATTTCCCATCCCCGCGCGCACCAGCGCCAAAAACTCCGGACGAAACCCACGCGCTCCTCGATCCGCCATCCCGCTCGCCCACCAATAGGAGTCGAGTCCTTCCCATCCAACGGTCCACGCCACGCCTCGCGCCCCTCACGCGGATCGCGGCCCCATCCAACGCCTCCCAGTTCGCCTCGCGTCTCTATATTACTCCTCGCCACCCGTCCCCATCCTCCATCCATCGGTTCCCAAGCTCCCCCGCACACCAGAAAAAAAAATTCCCCAATTGTTTGTCTCTGTCAGTGAAGAGGTCGCGGCGGCGGCGGCGATGTCGGGGCGCGGCAAGGGCGGCAAGGGGCTGGGCAAGGGCGGCGCGAAGCGCCACCGGAAGGTGCTCCGCGACAACATCCAGGGCATCACCAAGCCGGCGATCCGGAGGCTGGCGCGGAGGGGCGGCGTGAAGCGCATCTCGGGGCTCATCTACGAGGAGACCCGCGGCGTGCTCAAGATCTTCCTGGAGAACGTCATCCGCGACGCCGTCACCTACACCGAGCACGCCCGCCGCAAGACCGTCACCGCCATGGACGTCGTCTACGCGCTCAAGCGCCAGGGCCGCACCCTCTACGGCTTCGGGGGCTAGGATGGGCTGGGCGCCCTCTCCTCCTTTGAGTCTGTTTACCGGTCCGAAACGACTGAAATGTTAGCTGATTTATCGCGAGAGAAAATACTATTGGTTGACATAAAAAATACGGCTGAAAAGAAAAGCAAACGGGCTCAAGTTGAAGTGAACTGTGTTATGTTCCATCTCGATTTCTATATTTATAATCTGTTTAAATTTGTGTTGATGTTTATTACGATCGTTTTTTATTGTTCTGTTCCCTTCCGATTTTCATATTAATCGGTTTAAGGCCGATGTGAAAAGATTTTGGATTTTGCTATTGTAGCACATTCGTTTGTTTGTGGCAAATATTGTTTAATCATGAACTAACTAAGATCAGAAGATTCGTCTTGCGATTTACAGTTAAACTATGCAATTAGTTTTTATTTTTGTTTATATTTAATGCTTCATACATGTGCCGAAAGATTCGATGTGACAGAGAATCTAGAAAACTTTTTGGTTTTTGGGTGAACTAAACAATGCCTTTGGTGTGATAGTATTTTATTTCCCCGTTTTAGGTGAATAAAAAGGGACAAAAACCATATTTTTGACCCTTTTTTTTCATTTTATACTGGAATATCTTGTTTTTTATTCGCATAGGATATTGCATTTTATTAACTGCAATAATGCAACACAATCATCTATGCTACATCATAGTGGGACTTACACTCTTATACTCTTGTAATCATTATTTATATGTTGGTAGTGTTGCCATGCTTAATCGATAATGGTGAAAATATAACAAAAGGACTACGTAAACCCCAGGATTAGCACTGTGATAATGTAATTAACCCTTGATCGATGCTTTGTAACACCCTAAAAATTGTTTTATGGGAAATAGAGTGAAAATGATTTAATTTTGTATTTTTGTGTTCATGAAATATAGAGAGATAATATTTTTCATTAAATTAAAATTCATCATAGGACAAAAAAACATGTTTGAGCATACATATCAAGGCATTTTATTTACTGTGATGAGTGTATTTAAACTCAAAATTCAAAATGATTCAAAAGGGTTTTTAAATGAATTTCAAACGGTTTTTGAAATAAAAAAATGAAAGAAAAGTAAAACCTCTCCCTTCTCTCTCCCCGCGGCCCAGTCGCACGCTCAGCCGGCCCAAGCGCCCGCAGGCAGCCTGCGCGCCTTCCCCTCTTCTATCTGTCTGACGATCGGGTCCCACTCCTTCTCTCACTGGTCGGTGGAGCCCACGTGGCAGCGCCCTCTCCTTCCCCTTTCTTCTTCGACGTGACCGAGCAGGTCTCCTACCGAATCGGAAGCTCATCCCGATTTATGTGGGATTGGTTACCAAATCGCCTGCCTAAGCATCCGTTAAGTAGGACCAGTGCCTCCACCGCCTCCGTTTCTTTTTCCCTGCATGCTTTTGGTCTTAATTGCGTGCTGTAGCTCCGTTCCGGATCTCGCCGAGAGGATAGGGAAGCCGCCGCCGTGGGTTTCGCTCCGGGTTGTTCAATTCTCGCCCGCAACCACGTGCCGAGTTTCGCGTCGAGGTAACGAAGCTTCCAAGTCCCTTCCCTAATTTTCTACCGCGTTCGTTTGTTCTCACATCGGCGCCGAACCTGCACAGGAAGAGCCGTCCGCGGTTTTGCGTCGCGTGCCTTCCCCAAGATCGCCCGAGCTCCAATAGCACCCTAGGTGAGTTCACGAGGGTCCTCTCTTGCTCTCACTACCCTTCCCGTCGAAAACCGAGCTTCCTAGTGCCTTCTCCACCATCTCCGGCGAGCTCGGCTCTTTTTCGGCCATGGAGCCGCCGTGCTCTCTCTGCTCCGGCAGCACCCTTTCTCTCCCCTCCTGCTTCTAATCAGAGCCATCCATCGCAGATCCAACGATCCAGATTTCATGATACCCCTTCACTCGCACTTTTGCTAAAGACTCCCTGGAAGACTTCATGCTGAACCCGCGGTCCAAAGCGAACAGATGGAATACGCCTTTCAGTTTTGGAAATGTAAAGTCCGCTGAGTTGATTCAAAATACGTCAGGTATTTACAGAATTGCCACTGGAATTGTTTTGCTCATAAAATATTTATTCTAACTCCGTTTTGACCCATTCAAATTGCGTTGCATTCGTTTTAATGAACTCTACATGTTAGTAACATCATTTTCTCAGTTTAAAACTTTTTAATTTCGTGATCCTATTTAATCAATTATTTTTTTATATAAAATCTTAGAAAATTCATAACTTCTACGTTTTAATTCTGATTTTCGTGATCCTTACGTTTGTGTGATCGTAGCGCTGCGTAGAATATTTTGATAAACTTTTATATTTGTTTTACCACTGTTTGGTGTATTGTTCTAATTATAGCTTGTTTGCTTCGTGTATGATTGTCTACGTGGAATTGCGTGTTGTTGATTGATGATCGGGATTAGACGGTGAGCCGCACGTTGGTGATCAAGGTCAAGCTTTTGACGATCAACAGCAGGCTCAGGAGAGCTTTGATCAAGGCAAGTATAACTTGGGACTATCCTTGTCACCTATACACAATTAATATAACATTTATCATATACATGTGTCCACCTTGATGACCTTAGCAAAATCATAGATGATTATTATCCTGAATTCCTTGTTACCTATTTGGATATGCATTGGGTAGTTCTTGCTAGCGCTTGATTATTAATCCATGATCTTGTAACATGAATATTTAAATATAAAATAAATAATAAAATAAGCTTTCAAGCAACTTGAATATAAAGGGTGGAAAGAACTCTGGCTTTTGCTGGATTGATCTTGACCCTCCTTAAGGACTTATCCCTTGGCAAAAGCTGGGACAACTCGTACAACCATGAGGGCTATATGGCTCTGGCTTTAGTCAAGTATGAGTAATTTTTCTAGCTTGTTAGTGGTTACGCGAAAGGGCGGAGGGGCTGAACCGTTTTGGGTATAGTGTGAGCCCCTGTCCTTATGTGTATAGGCTGCGCGTCATTGTGCCATTTGGAAGGGGGTATCTATATCTGCGCGCAAAGAAAACCTTGCGACCCTAACTTGTTAGACGAACCTTTGAAAGACTTTATAGTGAACCCTGCCGGCTTTCCTTGGAAGTGAGCTAAGAGGTCGACGGGCCTCGGGCGAAAGGGTAAATCATGACTCATGGGTAAAGATGTACAATCTCTGCAGAGTGTTAAATCTGGTATACTAGTCGTGCCCACGGATACGGGCGACCCGAAAAACTGACGGAATAGATGGACGCTGATGAACATGAATAATGATGATAAATGATGGTTTATTATGTTGTTTATATGTGTTATTCTTAATTCTTGTATACATTGATCATGTGGTTATGGGATTTACTATGCTACCTTGACATTTGCTATCTAAATATAAATATAAATATGCTATCCACATATAAAAGCTAAATGCAGTCAAACCAGTGTCAGCTATTTGAGCCTCATGAACCCCTGGTTATACTTGTTGAGTACGATATGTGCTCACTCTTGCAATTTTCCCCACACCTCAGGAGAAGTTTTGGGCTTGTGATCAACCAGTCAGTTTGATCCTATGGAGAGGAGTTAATACCTGAAGTTTGGAGTTGTCTATCCGCTGTTTGTTACTGAAGGTTATCCCTTTTATACTAAGTACGTTATATATTTATGCATTGTCTTTTGATATTACCCCTTATTTATAGCTATATGTGAGATTTGACTTCTAAAACTCACATACGGTGCATATCTGGTTTTGTCCTTAAAATCGGGTATTACAAAGTGGTATCAAAGCAATGCTGACTGTAGGACGCAAGCCTAGTTTGAAATTGGTCGTCTTAAGGTTTTGGAATTGTCATAAAATCCTTGCTCTATAAATCTTGGTATTTTTATCCATACTATATCTCTATCCTTGCTATTTGTCTCTACCTTGTTGCTTATTTTAAAAGTACTTTTTCTCACCTTCACTCCTTGATTTGGTATGCTATTAGAACCTTTTCTTATCACCATCTTGCGTCTTTGAAACATAAGTTTTAGGATCTTTGCCCTTAATGAAGAGAACGATAATATCGCAAGTTGAGTGAAGTGTGCTTAGTTGGTTTGTTATTATGCTTATGTTTGATTTGGATCTTTGTAGTGATTGCAATGATCTTGTAGAATTACTTCATAATTTCATTAGTTTATAGACCTAAGGTATAAGGATTAATGAAATAAGTAGTTGGGTTTGGCTATCTCTTGTTTCTATCCCTTGCTGATTTCTGGAGCAGTTTGCAATAATGCTGGTGTATCTAAAGGTTCGATCGTGCAAAGTTTATTAAATTTTTCTGGGGACAACTAGACTTCAAGATCTTTCTCTGACCGCAAGAATCACCCTCATAGCTATTATGTTTTGGAAGTTACAAAAATCAAAAGATGATACAGATGTGCTGTCCAGAATCTGGACCAGTTTCGGGAACTTGCTGTTTGAGACAAATATAACTATAGAATTTGGAAAAGTGCTCTATAGAAACGTTATAGACGACTTGCTAAGCTTTCCAACGGTATAAGCTGGAACTTATTTGGCTAAGTATAACCTAAGATATGATATTTACAATTGGATGTTTCTGTTCTGTATCAAAGTCTGGACAGTTTTGGTATTCCCTATTTTCGGCCAAGTTAAAGATAGAATCTGGGAAAACATGGTATACGAAAGTTGTAGAGGATTTCCTAAGCTTTTCAAAAATGTAAGGATCATCTCCAGATGAGTTAAGTAGCTCGAGATATAATTTCTGGAATTTACTGCACCTTTGCTGAGACATTATCAGGAAGGATATTATGTTTGGTTATTTTACCTATGCTTAAAGACAGAACCTAAGGAGGACTTCTACATGAAAGTTGTAGGGAATTTCATAAGTTTTCTAACGATATAATCTTCAACTCTATTGGATTCACAGAATAAGAGTTATGTCTATTTTACTACGCTGGTGTTTTTCATATCATGAGAAAGTTTGAGGATATTTGGTCTTCTCTTACACATAAGTGCCTCGGGATGTCAGAAGTTCTTAATGTTAGTTAACTTGTCTGGAAAATATACAAGATACCTTTCTTGTGTCCCCTAGTTGACCTTTCCTAAGAGGGGTAGCCTAAATAAAGGGGTTACATGGAGAAGAATTGGTTAATGTTGGACCATATGTAAGGATCATAAGTGCTTGGTAAATTGGGTTTTGATTCAAGATATCATCCTATTTAGAGAATATTAATGGAGATATATGTCATTGCTGATACCCATGGATTAAGAGTTATGTTTAAGTGAAGCAACTTAATGGCGATAATGGTACCAATAGATGGAACTTAGTGTTGAAATTAACCTTGGATTAAGAGACTTGGTACAAGGAATTTAAAAGACTATGATGTGTAGCATCCAAAAAAAGGATAGGAGAACCAGTCCCTGTCCCCCAATCAATCTCGTCTTAAGGGGGGTAGTACCCTGATATCACAGGATGATACATTTTGAAGTGATAATTGTCTTCTGAGATATTCTATGACTACGATCAACTATTTATGCTGAGTTACTGACATTGGTCACTTGATGACGGGGAGTGTAGTGTCCCATATATTAGGAGCATAATATGACGCCTCTCATCCCGATGTGAGAAGTGTATGATCATCTCGTCTTTGAAGAAGGAATTGAGTATCAAGGTGGTCGACTCCTACCTGAGGAGGCAAATCCATGCTAAGCTATCATGTCTTTGAGTTGTAAGTCAATAAGTTGATAGTCAAGATGGACTCTGATCAATTATGAATAATAGGTATTCTATGGAAAATTTGAGTTTGTCTTTGGTATGCAAGTTGTAAAGTGGAAGGAGTTATCTAGATCTTTTCCTGTTTCTCTTTTGGAATCCGTGCTCTTCCGAATCTCGAGGACGAGATTCATTTTAAGGGGGTAGATTTGTAACACCCTAAAAATTGTTTTATGGGAAATAGAGTGAAAATGATTTAATTTTGTATTTTTGTGTTCATGAAATATAGAGAGATAATATTTTTCATTAAATTAAAATTCATCATAGGACGAAGAAACATGTTTGAGCATACATGTCAAGGAATTTTATTTACTCTGATGAGTGTATTTAAACTCAAAATTCAAAATGATTCAAAAGAATTTTTAAATGAATTTCAAACGGTTTTTGAAATAAAAAAATGAAAGAAAAGTAAAACCTCTCCCTTCTCTCTCCCCGCGGCCCAGTCGCACGCTCAGCCGGCCCAAGCGCCCGCAGGCAGCCTGCGCGCCTTCCCCTCTTCTATCTATCTGACGATCGGGTCCCACTCCTTCTCTCACTGATCGGTGGAGCCCACGCGGCAGCGCCCTCTCCTTCCCCTTTCTTCTTCGACGTGACCGAGCAGGTCTCCTACCGAATCGGAAGCTCATCCCGATTTATGTGGGATTGGTTGCCAAATCGCCTGCCTAAGCATCCGTTAAGTAGGACCAGTACCTCCACCGCCTCCGTTTCTTTTTCCCTGCATGCTTTCGGTCTTAATTGCGTGGTGTAGCTCCGTTCCGAATCTCGCCGAGAGGACAGGGAAGCCGCCGCCGTGGGTTTCGCTCCGGGTTGTTCAATTCTCGCCCGCAACCACGTGCCGAGTTTCGCGTCGAGGTAACGAAGCTTCCAAGTCCCTTCCCTAATTTTCTACCGCGTTCGTTTGTTCTCACATCGGCGCCGAACCTACACAGGAAGAGCCGTCCGCGGTTTTGCGTCGCGTGCCTTCCCCAAGATCGCCCGAGCTCCAATAGCACCCTAGGTGAGTTTGCGAGGGTCCTCTCTTGCTCCCAGACCCTTCCCGTCGAAAACCGAGCTTCCTAGTGCCTTCTCCACCATCTCCGGCGAGCTCGGCTCTTTTCCGGCCATGGAGCCGCCGTGCTCTCTCTCTGCTCCGGCAGCACCCTTTCTCTCCCCTCCTGCTTCTAATCAGAGCCATCCATCGCAGATCCAACGATCCAGATTTCATGATACCCTTCACTCGCACTTTTGCTAAAGAGTCCCTGGAAGACTTCATGCTGAACCCGCGGTCCAAAGCGAACAGATGGAATACGCCTTTCAGTTTTGGAAACGTAAACTCCGCTGAGTTGATTCAAAATACGTTTTCAGGTATTTACAGAATTGCCACTGAAATTGTTTTGCTCATAAAATATTTATTCTAACTCCGTTTTGACATATTCAAATTGCGTTTCATTCGTTTTAATGAACTCTACATGTTAGTAACATCATTTTCTCAGTTTAAAACTTTTTAATTTCGTGATCCTATTTAATTAATTATTTTTTTATATAAAATCTTAGAAAATTCATAACTTCTACGTTTTAATTCCGATTTTCGTGATCCTTACGTTTGTGTGATCGTAATGCTGCGTAGAATATTTTGATAAACTTTTATATTTGTTTTACCACTGTTTGATGTATGATTCTAATTATAGCTTGTTTGCTTCGTGTATGATTGTCTACATGGAATTGCGTGTTGTTGATTGATGATCGGGATTAGACGGTGAGCCGCACGTTGGTGATCAAGGTCAAGCTTTTGACGATCAGCAGCAGGCTCAGGAGAGCTTTAATCAAGGCAAGTATAACTTGGGATTATCCTTGTCACCTATACACAATTAATATAACATTTATCATATACATGTGTCCACCTTGATGACCTTAGCAAAATCATAGATGATTGTTATCCTGAATTCCTTGTTACCTATTTGGATATGCATTGGGTAGTTCTTGCTAGTGCTTGATTATTAATCCATGATCTTGTAACATGAATATTTGAATATACAATAAACAATAAAATAAGCTTTCTAGCAACTTGAATATAAAGGGTGGAAAGAACTCTGGCTTTTGCTGGATTGAGCTTGATCCTCCATAAGGACTTATCCCTTGGCAAAAGCTGGGACAACTCGTACAACCATGAGGGCTATATGGCTCTGGCTTTAGTCAAGTATGAGTAATTTTTCTAGCTTGTTAGTGGTTACCCGAAAGGGCGGAGGGGCTGAACCGTTTTGGGCACAGTGCGAGCCCCCGTCCTTATGTGTATTGGCTGCGCGTCATTGTGCCATTTGGAAGGGGGTATCTATATCTGCGTGCAAAGGAAACCTTACGGCCCTAACTTGTTAGACGAACCTTTGAAAAACTTCATAGTGAACCCTGCCGGCTTTCCTTGAAAGTGAGCTAAGAGGTCGACGGGTCTCGGGCGAAAGGGTAAATCATGACTCATGGGTAAAGATGTACAAGCTCTGCAGAGTGTTAAATCTGGTATACTAGCCGTGCCCACGGATACGGGCGACCCGGAAAACTGGCGGAATAGATGGACGCTAATGAACATGAATAATGATGATAAGTGATGGTTTATTATGTTGTTTATATGTGTTATTCTTAATTCTTGTATACATTGATCATGTGGTTATGGGATTTACTATGCTACCTTGACATTTGCTATCTAAATATAAATATAAATATGCTATCCACATATAAAAGCTAAATGCAGTCAAACCAGTGTCAGCTATTTGAGCCTCATGAACCCCTGGTTATACTTGTTGAGTACGATATGTGCTCACTCTTGCAATTTTCCCCACACCTCAGGAGAAGTTTTGGGCTTGTGATCAACCAGTCAGTTTGATCCTGTGGAGAGGAGTTAATACCCGAAGTTTAGAGTTGTCTATCCGCTGTTTGTTACTGAAGGTTATCCCTTTTATACTAAGTACGTTATATATTTATGCATTGTCTTTTGATATTACCCCTTATTTGTAGCTATATGTGAGATTTGACTTCTAAAACTCACATATGGTTTTGTCCTTAAAATCGGGTATTACATGCTTCTAGGGCACTATAAAGGGCTCCACCCACTGTCATGTTTTAGTGTACCAAGTTTAACTAATTTATAAATAAAAAGATATAAATATTTATAATATCACATAAACACTTTATAATATCATTAAATTAATTATAAAATATATTTTCGTTACAAATTAATTTGAAGTCATAAATGTGAATATTATTTACTAGAAGCTTCGTTTAATGTGAAGTACTTTAACTACTCCCTCCGTCTTAAAAAGACCACTGTTGTTGACTTTGACCAATCATGTTGGACCGCCCGTCTTATTCAATTTTTTGTGCAAATTCTAAAAATAGATAAATCATTATTAAAGTATCTCTAATGATCAAATAAGTCATATCAAAATATATGATATTTATACAAAAAGTTCTAATAAGACGGATGATCAAATAAGATGTCTGAAAGTCAACATCAATGGTCTTTTTGAGACGGATAGAGTAATACGCATACCATAGTTGCATTCTTTCGAGGATAGTATATGTTTAGTCAAACTTTATGTTAACTAAGAAAATTACATTCTTTTGTGGATAAATATAATAATTACATGTTAAAATGTCACATATTCTAGGAGGAAGTAACTAGTTTTGTATAGATTTTTTATATGATTATATGAATTGTTATAGTCAGTGACAAAATAAACTTTGAATTTTAAAACATGTGCGGACCTTCAAGACAGAGTAGATCCCTACAAAACAGGAGTAGGTGTCGTATGCACAATATCATGTGTTTCCATCAACATCAAATTAGAAATCAGATCTAAAAGTCTCCAGTGCACAGCCGTAGTTGGAGGCTTGGAGCAGTATAACTTTTCTACCGATCAGCAGTAGTCTCACCGAGAGCTTGAACAACGCAGAGAAATTGGATCAATTCATAAAACAATTCAAGCATTACCACAATACAGTCGACTGACTCGTTGAAACAAACATTATAGCACCAAACTAGTAGCCCGATAACAAGCTTTTTTTTTTAATAGAACTTGACTAGAGTAAAGCGCAAGAGAAGCGGGGGAGATCGGCCACGTATGGCGGAGAGCGAGTACGCCGGCGGCGGAATCAAAAAGCCATCGCGTCTACATCCTCACAGGAAAGAGGAAACAGAAGGCAGGGATCCTGACCAACCGGCACCTCCTCGCCGTCACTACGCCGGCAGATAATCGGAGAAGGAGGAGGTGAGAGACTTATTACTGGAGCGCAGTGTCCAAGGTCGATCAGTTTCAGTCCACCCACTTGAGCGCGAAAACCTGCTCGAATTTGGAACGGTCGAAAACCGCAGTGCCACGACCGTCTCCGGCGTCGCCCTCAACCAGGAGCCGCATCACGAGAGCGACCGCGTCAAAGAACCAGTAGCAGGTGGCGTGGCTGGCTTCCTTGGCCCCTACGTGCGCCAGCGCCCGCTGCACGTCCAGCAGCGCCGGCGCGAGCGGCGGGAGGTCGGCGCAGACGTACAGGCCGTCCTCCGGGAACCGAGCGGTGGCGCCGCAGACAGCCGCGAAGGGCCTCGCCGCCGCCGCCGCCTGGCGGTCGAAGAAGGCGCCGCTCAGCTCGTGCGAGAGCTGGTGCGCGCGGAGGCGGAGGTCCTCGTGCGACGCGCCCAGCAGGGCGCGCGCGGCGGCGACCGCAGCGGCGAAGGGCATCCAGTGGAGGGCGCGGGCGCCCGTCACGGCCGCAGCGGGGAGGTAGTGGCCGCCGACGCTGGAGATGGAGAGGCGAGGGAGGTCTACGGTACAGGAGCCGAGGTCCCCCGCTCCGGCTTCGCTGCTGCCGGAGTCGTCTTGGCCGACGAGAACGAAGCGGAACGTCATCGTGCTGTGGTATGGTGGGATCAGGGCACGGTTGTGTGTGCTTGTGTGGTGTGCGCCGTATGGGTTGCGTTGCCAGGCGCGAGGGCCGAGGGGCTCTGGTATTTGTAATCACAGGGCTCTGCATTGCGGTCAATGGAACGGAAAAAGACGGAGAGGCGCGCCTCTTTGTAATCTGCGCCATGCGTATGCATTGTTGCATTGGGCACCTTGGGCGGTGCAGTTGCAAAACAGGAACGGCAAGGTGGACCGTTGGATATGAAGGATACTCCTACATGGATAAAGACACGTTTCAATCAAACTACAAAAGGTTTTAGCAGTGTGGTGTGATACACAAAACTCACACCAAATTGCCAGTATACACTGCATGCACTTGTTCTTCAATTCCTCCGTAAAAAGAATCCCCAAATTAATCTGCTATACGTGTTATAAGAAAAAAGAAACTTCATGTACAGGTACAAAACTCACATAGCAGCCAGTATACATACCAACGCGAACTTAAACTGGACGACAGTGCATTTTCCACTCTTGTAGCACGTATGCAGTGATCGGTCCCCTTGCCTCCGACACCCAACAAACGAAGTGCATGGCCTGCTACCGCGCGCCAGCAGCCTCCTCCGCCCATCCCCCACCGTGAAAAAAGTGCCCTCCGATCGATCCCCCGGCCGCCGGCCGGCTGTCCGGCCTCATGTGAACAGGTCGTACTTCACCGGCGTGCCTGTGGGGTCGATCCATGGCTGGGCGTGCAGGAAGTTCTCGACCGTGAACTTGCTCGCGTCCGCCTTGCTGATCACCTTCTTGAACCCCGGCCAGTTGACGCGCCCCGCCGTGTTTGCGCCGGGCCCGGTGTTGCCGAACTCGCCGTACCACAGCGTCTTGAGCCCGAAGTCGCCGTTCCAGGGCAGGTACCCGGCCTTGTCGATGAAGTCCGGGATCTCCGACTCCATGAAGACGGTGCGCGAGCACTCGCGCCAGGGCCGGCCCAGGTAGTTGCGGATGGCCGGCTTGCCGGCGTCCCGGAGCGCCGCCTCCGCCTGGAACTCGCACTTCTGGAGCACGAACCCCGTGGCCTCGCGCGCGTCCGCGCGGCCCTGCGCCGTCACGATGTTCTGCTGGTTGTCCATCGGGCGGCGCAGGATGAGGATGCAGTTCTGGAACACCGCCGCCGCGTCGCCGAAGATGAAGTCCACCGTGCCGGAGATGATGCAGTTGCGGTAGAACTGCGCCTTGGAGTGCGCGTACAGCGTGTCCTGGAACCCTTCCATCTTGCAGTTGAGGAAGATGGACTTGTCAGACTGCACCAGCAGCGCCACCGCCTGGTGCTTCTCCGCGCCGGCCGTGTTCTGGAAACCCATCCCGATCGCCATGAACCCGTCGGCTTGCGCAGCTATATATATACGTACGTGCCAAACGGCCGGCGCGTCAGTTGATAGAATTTGTCAGCCGATATGATGATGCACGGCGGCGTCGATCGTCCTTACTGAAGGTTGCTGTCTTGAAAGTCGTGATCCCGTCGGCGAAGCTCTTCTTGCCGGTGACGATGGACTTCTTGGAGCCGTCACCTAAGAAGGTCACGTTCTTCATGGTCCTGGTGATGGTCACGTACTCCTCGTACACCCCCTCCTTCACTTGGATCACGTATCTATAGGAGTACGATTCACCGACAAGTTACAAATATGCATGCATGGCCACTCGTCAACCCTGACCACTGCACTGCACACGACACGACACGACGCCCTGCGCACTATATATATATATACCTTCCGTCGTAGGTCTTTGGCATGGCGGCGAGCGCCTCGTTGATGGTCTTGAACTTGCCGCTGCCGTCCTTCGCCACCACCACGTTCGCCTTGAGTGTGTTCTTGAAGCCGCCGCCCTTGAGCACCCTCCGCTCACCGTCGGGCACCCACTCCGGGATGCCGTCCTTGTCGAGTGCTGGCCCGGCTTGCGACGCCGACGCCGCGCCTTCCTCCTCCTCCTCGAGCAACCGTCGTTTCGAGCCGCCCTTGAGTACGGAGAGGAGCGATGACCCCTTCTCGATGAGCGCCATGGCGTTGCTGGTGAGCTCCTTCCCGTCGGTGAACGACTCCTTCACCTTGGCCTTGAACTCGTCGTCGGGGAACCCGTCGATGCACGTCTCCATGTTGGCGATGACGGCGCTGAGCCAGATGCGCAGCTGGTAGCTCTGCTTGGAGATGCCGTCCTTGTCGTCGACGCCCTTGAGCGTGCTGTTGAGGTCGTCCTTGGCGTCCGCGAACACCTCCTTGCAGTCGGCGACGGCGGCCTTCACGCGCGGGTCGTTGCTCAGGATCAGGTCCGCGCGGTCGAACGCCTGGCTGATGGCGTCGCCGATCACCTCCACGGCGCTGCGGACGATGTCCTTGGGCGACGACGAGCTGGCGTTCGCGGCCTTGCCAAGGCTCTTCTCGCACGCGGCCGTGTAGTCTGTCTGCGAGCACATCGCCTTGATGCTCTTGGACACGGCCTTCAGGTCCGTCTTCGAGTCCGACGCCGACTCCGACTCCGACTCCGATTCCGAGTCCGAGTCCGACTTGCCTTTGGCTGGCGACGACGAGCCCTTGGAAGAAGAAGACTTGTGGCCGCCGCCATCGCCGGACGACTTCTTCCCGTTGTACGCGACCGCGGCGCTGCCCATGACGATGAGTAGGATGATGATGGTGACGGTCCCGGCGGCGATCATGATGCGCCTGCGCTGCTTCCGCGCATTCTCGGCTTTGCGGCGCTCGGTGAGCGGACCGAAGTCGCCGAACGCCGACGACGACATGGCCGGAGCTTGTTTTTCTAGTCTTTTTTTAGGGCAAAATTTTTTTGTCCTTTATTGATTGACCGCCGCGTCCTCCTGGCCGTCACCCTCTGCCTTCCATCATCCAAGGCAGAGAGGATGGAGCAAGGGCGGGAGGCAATGGCGAGACAGGTTGTTTATTTGGGGAGTGTGGATTCCGGGGAAAGAAGGGCGGGGAGACGTTTGTGGAGGCTATGTTTGGGAGTTTGTTATTTCTTGGATTCATTTTAATTTGCCACGCCAACGAATGTAAGCTTGGTACACAGTCTATTTTTGTTGCACATGGAAGCAACAAGAGTCGGTAAGCACAACAGTACTAGGCTCCCTGTATGTTCTCTTCAAAATTTCTAAAAGAAAAAACAGATCCCTGTCGGGCTCTGCCACTCAACAAAAATTGGATCAGGGATCTTAGAGCCTGTTTGGTTTCTCTTACTAAATTTTAGTAAACTAAAATTATTTTAGCTACTCTTGAGTGACTAATTGAACTAAACTATTTTAGCTACTTTTAGTCAATGTGTTTGGAACTTTGGCTACTAAAGTGACTAAAGTTTAGGTAACTAAAATTTAGTTGGTGGAACAAACAGGACCTTAACCTGCAGCACCGTGGTTTCACAGCACAATATTTTATCGAGTATACGTGGCAATATGACGTGAAGTGCATAGTGTAAATTTGCGACCAGAGGTACGTCGGCTTGTTCGCTTGGCAAAGTCATGAAAGTATTACTTTCTGATTTGATATAAAAAAAAAATATTACTAAATAGCTGACAGATTCGACAAATAAGCTCAAACAAATAGACTGAAAACTCCTCTACTGATGATAAATATTCTACAAAAACTCAGTGCTTGGGGTCAACGACAATCAACTTTGACACTCATTTGAAAAGTTTGTGCATTGTCTAAATAATGCACATTCTTCAGATGGCGCCCCATCAATAATAGTGATAATACGACTATGGGTGGATAAGAGGTTTGGCCCAACAATGTTGTCTGCACCCGCTATTATAAAAGAGAGACGGGACCTATAAGGGAAGGGGACTTTCACTGTCGTGGCTCTGGACTATAGGGCACTCCAAAAGGCATGATGCGAAGTTAGGGATAGTTCTTGCTAATTTGGAATGGGCTTGCCCAGGGGACGTGACTTGCAAGGAACTTGCTAAATTTGTTCATTTTCTAACACATTACCCATATTACAGACACTATGTATTTTATCCATCCTTATTCCTATTTTTCTTTGCATCACAGTACATGTGTCTTTAATATACATGTATTTTGTTGAAACACTAGCTCAAGTTATGATGGTTCTCGTTGCTGTGAATGTCTGATGGCATCATGAATATAATTTAGGTATTTATCAAATTTATAGTTCCAACAATTTTTTCATCTGCATATTAAGATAACTTATCCCATGTGCTTATTGTACCTTTTATTTGAAGATTCCCACTTATATTTTTTTTAAAAAATATGGATTTGAATACCTATACTAAACGCTTAATAAAAATATGGATTTGAATACCTATATCATCATGTCAATTAAGACGGGTGGTAGAACTTGATGCGAGATCTATGATGGGCCAACAAATGACAACCTTAAGAATATAATATATTCATCCTTAACAAGCGCTATTTGCTCCAAGTGAGTTTGAAAAACCAAGGAGGCCACAACCGTCTTTGGTCTTCGCTTTATCTCCTCCAATGCTTAAGATGTTGAATTTCCTCTACTAAAAATAATATATGTGGTAACGCTTTTCTACAAAAAAAAATTAGAGTGCTTACTACTATACCAAGATGTATAAATTTATTTAAGTAAACAACTTTCACAAATCATTGTTACGGATATTAATATAATTTTAAACGAGTAATTGGTGTTATTGATATATTTTTTGCATGATTGTCGAAACATATAAATGTATATTTATTGCTCATTCAGCTATATGTATACTTGATATTTATGATTACACAACATATATTTGCTCCGGTTTAGGTTTTTTAAATTACTAATTATAGCATACACTAGTAATTTAGAAGTACATTTGAGGGTATATTATATTTGAATTTATTTTAGTTTAATATTTTAGTGATAGAGAAGCGGCTAATTCATATGCTATTTCAAGGAATTATTTAGATTACACACTATGTCTAGATATATAATTTTTTTGTTATGCACTTAAATATACAAGAGGCCAAAATATTATATAAGCACTTAGATATTATATATTTTTTTTGTTATGCACTTAAATATACACTATGTATATTATATAATTTACTATGTCTAGATACATAGTAAAAGCAATGTATTTAGAAAATTCAAAATTTTTTGTAATTAGGAACGGAGAGTACTTACAAAATTTGAACTAATTAGTTTGTTACGAATGTCATACATTTGAAAACGGTAGGGGTAGTAACATGGCCCACTGACTATTTTATTTGCACAACAGCACACAAGAGGAGTCAAGCTTGAGCTAGCTAAGGTACGGTAGAGAATAAGGTAATTTTAACCACTCTCAATATATATAGTCTGGAAAACATAATATTAACACGACGCATTACAAATCCCCGTACATGTATACATAATAATATGTAGAGTTGTTCACCATAAATAGATTATGATGATGATGACGGGACGTATGTAGTCCTATGTCATTTATCAACCATTCAAACCTTTAAGATATCATCAGGCTAATATAATTAATGGTGACCACCGATGATCATTACTATATATATATATTGTTACTTCTAGTACGTAAGAGGGAGAAAAGCACCAATTGTATCTCGATCAGGTTACTGGAGCTGCAGTCAATCACTCATGAGGGCAAGGACCGGTCTTGGGCTTGTTGGGATCATGCGTGCACTTGGAGCTCCCGGCGGCGTACTTCCCTTCGGCTACCGTCGGCGGGATGGACTCGGAGACAGAAACGTGGTGGCCTCCCTCGCCCTGCAGACGTGCCGCCGCGACGACTGTGCCCCGACCGGAAGAGGCCACCAAAGTGACGATCATCAGAAGCGTCAGAGCCATCGCGGCCGCCGCCGGCGCCGGCTTCCTCCTTGCAGCTTCCATCTCGTCTGAGTCGTACGTCTCTACGTTGGAGGGGTATGTGGTATGAACTTGATCACTAATGATCGGTGATGGTTGTGAATTGAGAAGCTAGGGTACGGGCGCCACTGAATTTATAGGAGAGAATGGGATGGATATAGCGTGGTAAATTGCGACGAACTTACTAGGAGCTCACCGAGGAAGGCGCAACGGAAGGCTTTCCTGAAAAATTTTGCAAAATTTTTCAGATTCCCCGTCACATCGAATCTTTAGACGTATGTATAAGGTATTAAATATAGACGAAAATAAAAAATATTTGCACAGTTTGGTCGAAATTGACGAGACGAATCTTTTGATCATAGTTAGTCTATAATTAGACAATATTTGTTAAATACTAACGAAAGTGCTACAGTGCCTGTTTTGCAAAAATTTTTGGAGTAAAGACTGGACTGGAAGAGCAGTTGAGCTGATAGAGTACACGAGAAATGAGCTAGCTTTCTTTCTTTCCGCAAAGAAGAAACCTGAGTAGCCAGTGGATGAGTGGAATCTTTGTCACGCGAAACAACAGCTCAGCTAGCTTAGCTAGGAAGTACTTCGTTGCAAGCAAAGCATCCTTCACGCGCTCACTATGGAGTGAAAATGTCTCGAAGTTCTCGTGCGCGCGCGCGTGCGGTGGATGGGAATCTCGGAATGCTGACGAACATGCATGTTCGAATGTCAAGAAGAATACATCTCGTACGTGCCCACCACAAAAAGGTCGCATTGTCTTTGGCTTCGTGCGCCGTTTCTTGGTTCCTTCAGCCTTCAGGGCATCTGGGACGGGTTCTGGGCAGTAATTGACAGTAAACTTCGCAGCGGAGTTGTTGGATTTGATATTCTACATACTAGTTGCTGAGATCCTCCGGGCGAACCATTACTTGGTATTTATCCCTATAGGGCCTTGTTTAGTTTATCCAAAAACTAACTTTTTTTTTCAAAATTTTCCGTCACATCGAATCTTACAACATATGCATAGAGCATTAAATATAGACGAAAACAAAAACTAATTGCACAATTTGCCTGTAAATCGCGAGATGAATCTTTTAAGCCTAGTTAGTCCATGATGAGATAATAATTGCGAAATAAAAACAAAAGTGCTACAATATCCAAAACCAAATTTTTTTCAGAACAGAACAAGGCCCTAGGTTGTATTTAGGCCATGTTTGGATCCCTCTAATTTTTACTAGGGCCTTGTTTGGATCAAAAAGTTTTTGAATTTTGACACTGTAGCACTTTCATTTTTATTTGACAAACATTGTCTAAACATGAGAGTAACTAGGCTTAAAAGATTCGTCTTGTGATTTACAGATAAATTGTGCAATTAGTTTTTTATTTTTATCTATATTTAATGCTCTATGCATGTGCCGCAAGATTCGATGCGACGAGAAATCTTGAAAAGATTTTGGTTTTTGGGGTGAACTAAACAAGACCTAGGTTTTAAGAATTTGGCTCTTAGAAACTGGGTGGCATCCAAACACTCCCAGTTTGTGCTGCTAGTTTTTATCGAATTCATGAAAACTAGGAAGTGTTGATACCAAGCTTGTGCTCAAGTGATAAGCACATATGCATGTAATTGTTAGGCTCTTTTGAATAAGGCAGCACAATGTTAGCATGAAATCCTAGACATTTGACATCACCTACATGAGCATGTCTTGCTTCTCAGGTCTATTATGAACCACTATTTTTCTCTCTCAATTTAAATCCAGCATCGCCATTTCACAAGACATGTACTGTGTCCTATAAAAAAACTCGACCCGTGGGGGGAGACAGCCCCCGAGCATCATGCTTAAGAAGATGAACTTCTCACGCTGGTCAAGAAAACCCTCGAACCTCCGCCCCATCCATAGCGGCACCGCAGCTCACGTGAGACTAGGCTAGCCTTTGACCTATGCTTTGGTGTGGGACAGACGAGGAGATTTTTTCAACGCGCACATAAACTGCACCACCTCTAGCCACCAAATTCGCCCAGGAGAGGATTTGAACCGTGGTCGGCAAGGTGCAAGGCTCAACGCCTGGTCTAGTGGGTATGCCTAATCTTGTTGAATTTCCTATTAATGTTAGGACACATTGTCATTGTCCACCTCTCATTGTTACTCCTATTTTCTTGGTTTTTTCTAGTCTCTTGGAAACACTGTGGAGCCTGACCAACATGTAAAGCAGGGAGCGAGGGGTAGGGGTGACATTTCGCATGCAGTGCTGGCCATGTGACGATACATGAAGGGGTATGGACAATATTGAGGTGTAAATCCATTGTTTAAGGACTAAAGTGGACAATTTAAAAGTTCAAGGACCAAACTGAGCCTTCGGCAATAGTTTTGGGACGAAAATTGCTATTTTACCAATTTTTTTTAGAATCTTAGAGAAATTTCCTGTTGTTTAAAATCCATGTTAAGTATTTTTCTAGTCTCTTGGAAACACTGTGGAGCCTGACCAACATGTAAAGCAGGGAGCGAGGGGTAGGGGTGACATTTCGCATGCAGTGCTGGCCATGTGACGATACATGAAGGGGTATGGACAATATTGAGGTGTAAATCCATTGTTTAAGGACTAAAGTGGACAATTTAAAAGTTCAAGGACCAAACTGAGCCTTCGGCAATAGTTTTGGGACGAAAATTGCTATTTTACCAATTTTTTTTAGAATCTTAGAGAAATTTCCTGTTGTTTAAAATCCATGTTAAGTATTTATCATTTTGTTAACTATAAAAAAGATAAAACCAATGCTGATAGAAAGGTTGCCGTATATGAGAGGCTGAATAACCATGAAATGCTCAATATTATTTTTATCAGTAACAGAGCATAGTGGTAGTGAGCTATCACTGTTAACATAAAACTATTAGAACAATAAAACAATTCTGGAACTAAATACACCATACAACAGGAGAAATAAAACTATAAAATAGGGGAGAATCGTGATACATGCTTATAAATTGACTCGGACCTCCTGTCTCTCTAATGGCCTCGCTTAAAATCTTGATTGCCAGAACATAGACCTTTTGAGATGATGTGTTATTATTGATCTGCAAGGAATATTTTTTACTTAGACAAATGTTCATAATGTGTTTCAATGATTGGAATTTGAAGAGATATTTTCAAGGGCGGCGCTCCGCCGGAGCTCTGAATATTGTCCATCACCCAGGCTACAAAAGTTGTATATATATTGTTCATCACTTGTTCGGCGGAGTTTTGTACAGGCGTGGTTTAACTTCTAGATGCTATATACAACTCCGTACGTGTTTCTTTTATCCGTAAACACGAGGTTTGCGTGCTTGTGCTTCTCGCAATCGCCTGTTCTGGGACCACGGGCGTCCGGGTACATGCGACGCTCGCGGGTTTACGGCAGCACGAAAGCTTCAGTTCCCAGAAGCCATCATGGGATCACTCACCTACGGGAGCAAGTATAATAAGGATTTGTAAATAGGCTATATGCTGATATCCTCGTGAACTTTTTAGGTCTCTACGTGTCATTCAGGTTTTGAGACTAAAACCTATGACACCAGTCACCGATCATTTTGAGGCTTGTACCACCAAACTGGCACGAGTAGCTTACTTCATACGCGTCCTCCGTCACTCGACACATGTCACTCGACACGTGTTAAAGTTATCGTCCACTGGCCGGCGGCCAAGTCCTCTTGAGCTTCACTTGATTTGTACGTTTGCTGCCTTGACTTGGTTAACACAGTCACTCCTATGTATACTTGCACTTTTCAGATGTCATCCACTGCAGCTGGACACCTAGCCTCCTAATTCTTCGGTCCAATCCCCACGTCCGTTCTTCATCGCTCTCGGTCCATCGGCAAGGCACGTCCCTACTTGACCTTCTCCTCGCCATTGACCATCATTTCTGAACTCCACACCTATACACAACAAGCCAAGAGACATGTCACACAACTTAACTTATGTCATGGTTAGTCACAAACTCAACCTATGGTGGGACATGTTCCTGATCTTCCGTCAGGTTCAAAATAAACAATGATTTGATTGGAGGGCGACACACCGATTCGGCTTGAGATCACAAAGACTCGAACCCTGTAATCTTAGCACCACATCTCCTCTGGCTATCAACCGTATCACAATTCAGTTGACCTCGCCACGAAGGCTAATCCTTGTTGCGAATCGAAGAACACAAGCAAGAACAAGATTAATGCAACTCAATTGAAGTGACAATTGCAGATATATGATTAAGCACTCAAAGTTCGGGTTTCGCAAACAAAAAATGGTGACTGTTCGATGACAGATTGATCTAAAGCAAAACTCAAACCCTAACGTAGACGATGGCTACTGATTATATAGCCTAAGGGAAGTCCAAGGACCTCACTTCACGTCCATAAGGTGCCCCAACACGTTAAAAGGTCCAACGGTCCAAAAGACGCCAACGAGGAGTGCCATGGCATATTCTGGACGACAACTTGATTTGATAATTCCGGTTGACTCCAAGGGAATTTGTGGGCCTCAAACTAAAGCCATTGGTTAACTTATGAAATTAACTTTCCATCTATATGTGGATCGTCGAAAACAGAGTTCAAATGCGTCCTAGATGTCCATTTTACTCTAGCGTGCTTCTGGAGCCCGAGATGGACTCGAAGTTGATATAGATTAAGCCTCTAACTTGACTTGGATGACCTTGCTTACCTCCTTGGGGTGTACTCCCACTTCGGCTAGGGTACCAAGAATAAAAAAAAAGTCCATGATGATGATGTAGCTCCCAGTAGAAATAATGACAGAATATCATGATGATTTGGAGGCCTTGCCAACGTGATATTGAGGTGGAACCAGATCTATTTGAAAGCTTATCAAACAAGCTTTCCACTAAGTGCTCATTAACCTCGATCGTACTTCGGATGAATGAGTTATGGCCTTTCCAATAAAGCACTATCGGGCTGCCGACGAACCGAAAGTTCAACTTTGATGGACTTGCACTTTGAGACATATTTGTACCTACAATCAAATAATGACATGTACACTTGAAACCAAGTGAATTGTACCAAAAATCACTATGCAAATATAGAAATGAGCCCACCTTATAATCAATAGTCATATAGGAAGGTGTCATGTCCTTATCAACCTAGGTTGAGTGATGTTCACACAATGATAAGAAAAAGGAGAACTTACCAACTAGTACTCCCGGATGTGTATCATTGAGGGTGGCAGGAGCAAGGATGGCCGCATAGAGTGAAGCTGATGTTGCAACCTCTCGGTCAGACTTTAGACCATGGTTTAAACCGCAGAGTCTCTCAACATTAAAAACAAGACAAAAAGAACAATTCATGTGTCGTTAAACCAAGATGTCAAATTAAGACACTGCTTGGTTGCCAGATGATAAGATCTCACTGTTAGAAAGATCATGTCCAGATCATAAGCAAGTTCAAAACTTTTGCATCATATCTCTATAACTAAAACGTCTGGACTCCTATTGTCCACACCGTGTTCGATCGCTCGCCTTTACTTCCACCTTTACAGCTCCCAGCGACGGAGCCAATGGTGGGGCTGGTGGGGCTCCAGCCCCCCCTACGGCCGTAGAACCCACATAGCCCCCCTTAGCCCCTCCTATAAATTTTTATCATTGATACTCTTTAAGAAGGGGCTGAAATTATCTTAAGGTAGCAGAAGCCTCCCCTAAATATTTTCCTAGATTCGTCACTGATAGCTCCCGCACCCTCCCCACTTCCCATCAAAACTTTGGTCATCGATCCTTGTAGCAGTCAACGTAAGTAATAGATAGGTGTTAAAAGAACAATGTAAAGTTTACTGCATATGGCATTTTGAGGCAAGATTTAGAGACAATTTTCATAGTTTGCCTACTTATATAACACTTTAGTATTTGTTAGTTCTTTCTCATTTGTTACAAGAATAAAGCATTTTATATCTTTTCTACTTAATTTCTATCTGTTCTCTCTTTTAGGTAACCTGAATTTCGATAAAGGACGCTGAGATTGGAAGTTCTATATAATTAATGCTGGGATTGGAAGTTCTATATAAGTGGGATCAGTAGAAGTTCTATATTAATGCTAACTGAATTTTCAATCCATGTTCCACAATTTCTAGAGAACAATCCATAGGTCAGAAAAAGGATGTTGCAGCACCTTTCCCATAATCCATGTTCCATAATTTCTAGAGAACAATCCATAACTTCTTTTTCTTTAACACAATCTATCAGTTTAATCAATGCCTCCATTCACTACTCACTATCTGGCTAATTAAGGAGGAAAAGGATTTCAATTTAGTATAAATTTAGGACCACCTGCTCTACTAATGCTTGACTGGGGCAAACAATTATAAAATTTACTTTCTTTACCTGCAAATCCATCGCTTTCAGATCGGTATCCAACTATCCATTGGTTCCATATTCCACCAAGGGGAAGGTTTCAAATTTGCTTTCTTTACCTGCAGATCTAGTAATTAGTTTGCTGCTGCCCACATCCAGAAAGTCATCTATACTGCTAGAAACCATAGGCAAGGCAAAGTTTAGTTATCTACAAAGTTCTTTTTTAATCAAATTTAGTTTCCATATTTTATCAACCTGAAACTAAGAACTCAAGTTGCTTTGGTGCTTTTTAGAATACTTAATTGCTTTGAGTTAGGTGCTCACAAACTGCTTGTTTACTTAAAATTAGATTTATCTATAGAAAAAAATATTGAACTGCTACTGTTTTTATATATACCATTTGAGAATAAGTTTTTATTTTTGGTACTCGTCAAACAATTTGCTATACCAAATATTTAACCACCACTATATTTTAGTCTTTGTTAGGGCACTCACAATGCAGACTCTATCATAGAGTCTAAAGTTATTTATTACCTCGAACAATGTGGACTTAGAGTCTAAATAAGACTTAGAGTCTTATTTTTTCTACCTTTTTCTTCAATAAATATGTTGCCACATCAGCAAAATACCATAAATAATATGTAATTAATTATCTTGGACTCTGTGATAGAGTCTTGCACTGTTTTCAAAATATGTGTGTTGGAAACTGAGTCATGAAACCTGCATTGAAGATGGCCTTAACAGAAACATGCTCGTTGATAAATGCATGACCTAATAAGATACGGTATAATAAGGACACTCACAATGCAGACTCTATCATAGAGTCTAAAGTTATTTATTACCTCGAACAATGTGGACTTAGAGTCTAAATAAGACTTGGAGTCTTATTTTTTCTACCTCTTTCTTCAATAAATATGCTGCCACATCAGCAAAATACCATAAATAATATGTAATTAATTGTCTTAGACTTTGTGATAGAGTCTTGCATTGTGAGTGCTCCAAGGTAACTTTAACCATTCTCAATAATACTCCCTCCATACCTAAAAAATCTGACGTTTTAGACACGAGTGCAGTAGCCAAGGAGTGATTAATTAGGGAGTATTTTTTCCTTTTATGCCTCTCTTGAATAGGGTTGTTGGTGCACTGTAAGCGAGATAGGTCGTAGTTGAGGTGCCTCTATTGAATAGGGTTGTTGGTGCAATGTAAGCGAGATAGGTCGTAGTTGAGGTGGCTAGTGCATTGAGGCGTTGGCCGTGAGGTGGTGGGTTTAATTTCCTGCCCCATTTTTTTAGTCATGCGTGTTTTTTTGCCTAGTCGTAGGTGAGCGCTTGCTACATAGAGGACGATGGGACGCGGTGCACTTAACGGCTCCATTTTTTGGTCACACGTGTTTTTTTTGGCTAGGTACATGTTTTTTTTGGCTAGGTGAGGTGGGCTCAGTGCTACTGTAGAGAGGACGTTGGGACGCGGTGCGCTCAACGCCTGCTGTAGGAGGACGATATGAGCGTGACGCGCGTGCTTCAGCCTTTTTTACTTGCGACGGTGCAAGAGCTGGGCGACGACGAGTACCAAGGCATCGAGTCATTAATGGCGAGAGCCAAACGAACGCGGAGCAGGGTAAACCCATCCGAGCAGGGCCGCGCGAGCGTGCAACATCAAGTTTTTCGATTTGGGAGCCCACAGGACGTCTAGTTTTTTAAATACGAAGGCAGTTCCATCATGCTTTTGGTACATACGTGTTCTAATGCTTTTGTATCGATCGTGCAGTGTGCCAAACAACCCTTGGGATCAAAGGCAGGTGGCTTGTATACTTGCGAGAACCTAAGGGAAAGCAGGGAGTACACCAACAGCTGGAAGAAACTCAAGAAAACAGTGAAGGATTGTGGAGAGACGATGAAGAATGAACGACACGCTTTCAAGCAAATCAAGGCGCACATTTGTAAGTTCATCCTATAGAAATGCGTGTGTTGATGCAAAACTGATCTGCAAACACAAAGGGCTAATACCCGATTCAAACGTTAAGGCGTGCCAGCCGATTTGACCTCACTATCGGCAAAGGTGATAACTCGAATACTTTAGTCATGACAACAGCGATGCGCCCGGATGTCACGGCTAAGAGGTACTCACGCGGAACTCGAGAACACGCCGAGCTTATGTCGACGAATTCCTAAGAACTCGTAATAAAAGGAAAAAGTATGACGAAGTCGTCGAAAAGTAGATGCTGGAATATGAGTAAAAAACGTGTGTTTGATTGATTGATAGATTGATTTCATTACAAGGCCCTAGGGTTCATATTTATACCCTGCTCAAAGAGCTACAATTAAACACGACTAGAATTCGAATTCCAAATTACACGGAATCTGTATACAAAACAACTTAAATAAATAAGGAAATAACAAAGCTATCTCCCGTGACGAACTAAAATTCTTCCATAAACCGATCAGCAGTTTCCGGACTCCTCCTCCGTATCATCGGCAGACTCCTTACCATGGTCATCGGCAGACTTCTTACCATGGTCATCGGCAGACTCCCCCTTATAGCCATCGGCATAAACACATCACTGCCTGCGGACCTAGTCACATTCAACCTCTCCTTCATCGGCAACCATCCTCATCGGCAACTCACCCTGTAAACCGCATACTGCCACCTTATCCCGTCATCCTAGACACGTGCCCAAAAACGGTATCAACACATGCCCCCCAATTTCGGAGTAAAAAACTATTAATGCTCCAAAATTCTCTACAGTAATGATACCTTTTCCCGCAATTAATGCTCCTAATCTGGTAACCGACAACCTCAATCTGAACAACTCTGATCCTATTCCTTCGCAGATTCCTCGAAATCCCCAACTTCCTAAACGGGCATTTCTCTCTCAACCGTACATCGGCAATAATACCGTTACAAAGATTTGCCGATGTACTGACCAGGATGTTCGTACAAACGGCTACCTCCCCTCTATCCGCCCATAGGCAATATGACCGTTATAGAACGCTGCTGATGGACCGACCAGGAGATCTCGCACAGTAAAATATCTTCAGATAATGACCGCCTCCCATCAAATCACCTGCGCAATCCCTCGATTATCGTGCGAACAGTTACCATATCTACCTGAGTACCCTCGGATTTCTCGGATTTGGCAAAGAGATAAGTCAGATTTGCCCTTGCCCATTTTGTCCTATAAATAGTTCCTTCTCGGGTACTCCTTCCCCATCACATCATTCCACCACCCAACCTTACTTTTCCAGCGGCGGCGCCATTCAAAACTCCCAAGACCTCCGTCAAGCACTCCTACTCATCAACTCTGGTGCCCTCAAACGCTCTCTTCGCGGCAAGATGGTCATTAGCTTCGTCGTTCCTGAGGTCAGATCTCCATCCCGTCTCCTATATATTTTTCCTCGTATCCCTGTTCATCCGTAATTCATTTTACTGAATATCTTCCTTTTCCCTTTTTTTCTGTGTATTTCTTTTACGCCCAAAATCACTAGGAGTTGTCCAATAAAATTGTCATCCCCACCGATCAACCACACCTCCAATGTCTCGGCCCTCTAGGAGATCCAGATCCAACTGACCTTATCAATGCAGAAACCAACAGGATCCCCTTTAGAGCCGAAAATTTTTCTTCAGATCTGTGGAAAGACACCTTCCGGTCTTGGCCTAGCCCTACCGTAGGGTGGAAAGACTGGTTCTTGAGAGTCAGCAATTCTTATGAAGTCCAGTGGGGCGAAAGGAAGCTAGCCCAATGCATTAGGTTATCCATTGCCGATATGCACAGGAACGAGTCACTGCTGATAGCTGCGTCCTACTTTTGGTCAGACACCCTCAATGCTTTTGTCTTTGGCCACGGCCCTGCTTCTCCTACCCTTGCCGATGTAGCCATGCTCACTGGTCTAGATATATCTTCTGCCGATAGGACCCACTTTTTTGATACTGCCCCTAGTGCCAAAGTGGAGACTCGCGCTATCGGCGGTTGGTCAGGGTACATTCAGAAGTATCGTGGGAAAGGGCCTGTCACCATAAAGGAGCAAACCACCTTTCTGAACATGTGGCTGGACAAGTTTGTATTCTGTGGTCGATCGGCAGGACCGACTTCCGTCTATCTATCGGCACCAGAGAGACTGGCTAACGGTGGCCAATTTCCTCTCGGCCGATACTTGCTTGGCGCTGTTTACCATCTTCTCCATCAGGTAGCCCAGAAACTCCTGCTTGGCCAGTCCATCGGCAACTTGGGAGGCCCTTGGTGGTTTATTAACATGTGGCTCAATCTGCACCTGCATAAGCGCCTTGATTTCAACTTGTTCACACAACACTTCCCAAGAGATATAGCCGAAAATCATGTGTTGGGTGAAGAGGAATCGGCAACACGTGCCCCCTTGAACTTTGGCGAAGCTGTCATAGTTCTACCTGGTTCAGGGAGTAATCCGGATCAGATCGGCCAATTCTTCCAGACTCTGTATGAGGGTTTGGCCAGAGATGAACGAACATGGTTGGCTTATGATGACCCAGACAGTATGCTCCCTCTAACCTTCAATCTATTTGATGAAGCTCTTGACAGGGATAATGAGGTGATGATGGCAATTGTGACTCCCAGAGTAATACCAGTGAATTTCTTTGGTAGCACAAAAACCTCCCCCCAAACCTATGAATTTTACAATCCATCGGCATTAGCTCGTCAGCTAGCTTTCGGCCAGTTGCCGATTGCACTTCCTTATGCCGATGTGATAAAACCCAGAGAACCCATCACCAACTTTCTTGAGTGGATTCGAGTAGCCCAACTACCACCAAATGCCGATACAGATGTAGATCTGTCAGAATGGGTCCCAGCTGCCTTTATCACTCAAGCATACAAGTTATGGTGGGCAGAATGGAAAGAGCATTTATTCTGCAGATCGGCCCTTTCATACCGCGGCATGATCGACTCCGAATACAAAGTTCCCGATGACACTGTAAGTATCTCAAACCGATGTTTCATTTTCTCAATATTATTTCCATCGGTAGCTTACCCTTGTATTCCTTTTGCAGGTTGACAACATCCCCCCATCGGTTAGCAGGAGTGGCAAGCCGATCGACTTGTTTCCATCAGGCCCGATTTCCTCAATCAGCCACAATGCTCCCACTCTGGCTTCCATCGTGCATCGGGGTGTGCGCCTCAGGAAAGTCACCACCAGGAGAACCCAGACATCACCAACGGTAGCTGCTCCCACTCTGGCGCGGGCTTTCAAGGCAATTTGTCAAATCTTTTTCTTTTACGCTGACTATCTTTATATTGGCTATATTTATGCTTATAAACCCTTGTTCGTTATTGCAGCAAACCGGTGCATCGGCAAAAGCCAAGCGTGAAAGTGCCGATGCCCCCCAGTCTAGCCAACCAAAGAGAAAGGGCACCAAAGGTGCTAAGACTGGAACAAAGCGCCAGAAGGTAGCAACTCCCCCTCTTCCTCCGGTGTCTCCAATTCCGGTGGAGTCCTCTCCTTCTTCTCCAGAAGCCCAGACACAGCAAGCACCGTCTCCCCAACCAATGCAGGAAGCACCACAGATAGAAGAACCCCAGCAGGAAGAACCTCAAACAGAAGGTACATCGGCTGATGTGGGTGAACAAACAACTGGCCCGGTGGGTCCAATTACATCATCGGCGGTTCCCCCGATTCAGACAACTGTTGTTCCTTCTTCAGGTAACATATTTTGACAATACTATTGCCGATGAACTTATTCTCATTTAGTCTCATAACCTTTCTTGACTTCTTTCAGTCGATATCGTCTCATCGGCAACCTTAGCCGATCAACCTGTAGTTCCATCGGCATCTTTGGCCGATCAGCCTGCAGCTCCGTCAGCACCTCCCAGTTCAAGGCAAGAGATCGCCTTGAAGCAAGTAAGTCATCCAACTTCCCATCGGTATTGTTTGGCGAAGCTTCGACCATAAAAATGACTCATTTCATCCTCATTTTCAGGAACAAGATTCTCCCGACAGCTTATTCTCCTTCGCCATTGATATCTCTGAAGAAGAAGGTGAAGAAGCAAGCTCCTCTCGGGCAGTTGGGACTGTATCGGCAGAAACCAGGGCTAAGCTAGAAGAGCTATCGGCCATACTTCATCAAGACACAACTCAACTGGTCAACGATTCTGACCCAGCCAAGGCCCTGTTCAAGACCCTTAGAGGCCAAATTCCTGCCGATGCCGAAGAAAGCCTCTTCCAGGCTGCACATCTGGAAAGCCACCAGCTGCAGTACCAAAGAGCCATTCGGCGCCTTGCCGATAGAACTGCTCAAACCCATCTTTCTGAGGAGATGATGAAAGAAAAACTCTTGGCCAAAGAGAAGCATAAGAACATCGGCACCTTAAAGTCCTTAGGTGATGCATTGAAGCAGAAAATCTCTGATCTATCGGCAAAAAGAGAAGCCCTGCTGGCCGAACTCAAGCAAGTAGAGGATGCTTTGTCTCAGGCCCAGCAAGAAGAGAGCCAACTGCCGGAGACTATCAAGCACCTCGAGCAAGAACGAAATGCCCACGGTCGCAAAGCGCTGCAATTGAAGAAGAAGCTGAAGCCGATAGAAGGTTCTGCCGATGATGATACCAAAGAGATAGAAACAGCCAACCAGATCCGTCTACGCGCCATATCGGCAATCCAAGCGCTGCTGAATATCTGAAGCTCTCATCGGCAACACACCTTTGCCTTTCTGCATTTCAACTTTCTTAAAGTCTTAGTCTAGCCGATAGGACTGTTATCGGCATCTTTTGAAACATTAAGTCCATCCCCAGATACACTTCAATCCAGCCGATAGGAGTGTTATCGGCATTTAAACTTTTATGCATCGACCCATATGCTAGGGTAGTACTTCTTTAAATATTTGTCATTTAATGCTCTGGGAAATTCAACTCCTTCGAGAGTTTCTAGAATATAAGCATTACTAGGAGCCGATCGACTTATCCGATAAGGACCTTCCCAATTAGGAGACCATTTTCCAAACTTCGAACTTTTAGTCCCAACTGGCAAAATTAATTTCCATACCAAATCCCCATCGGCAAACTCCTTAGCCTTCACTTTCTTATCATACCATCTAGCAACTCTCTTCTTATTTTCTTCTATACTCAATAAAGCTTTTAACCGATGCCCTGCTAGATCATCCAATTCATCGGTCATCAAAGTGGCATAATCATCGGCAGTTAATTGATCTTGAAAAGATAATCGCCTAGATCCAGCCTTAATTTCCCAAGGCAACACCGCATCATGTCCATACACCAATTGATAAGGTGACACCTTGGTTGATCCATGACAAGCCATCCGATAAGACCACAATGCTTCATTTAATAATGTATGCCACCGCTTAGGATTTTCTTCAATCTTTCGTTTAATAAGCTTGATAATTCCTTTGTTAGACGCCTCGGCCTGCCCATTGGCTTGAGCATAATAAGGAGAAGAATTCAACACTTTAATCCCCATACCGATTGCGAATTCATCAAACTCCCCCGATGTGAACATAGTGCCCTGATCGGTAGTAATTGTTTGAGGGATCCCAAATCGGTAAATAATATGCTCCTTTACAAAATCAATCATATTGGCCGATGTGACTTTCTTCAAAGGAATAGCTTCAACCCACTTAGTGAAATAATCAGTGGCAACTAGAATAAACTTATGCCCTTTGCTAGATGGTGGATAAATCTGGCCGATCAGATCGATAGCCCATCCCCGGAACGGCCAAGGCTTTATGATAGGATTCATAGCCGATGCGGGTGCTCTTTGAATGTTTCCAAACTTTTGACAACCTTGACATCCCTTGAAATACTTAAAGCAATCCTCGAGTATGGTCGGCCAAAAATATCCATTCCTTCGAATCATCCACTTCATCTTAAAAGCTGACTGATGTGCTCCACACACTCCTTCATGGATTTCTCCCATCAAACTTCTAGCTTCATCATCACCTAAGCATTGGAGAAGAATTCCATCAATAGTTCGATAATACAATTCATTTTCGAGGAGCACATATTTGGTTGCTTGAAATCGAACTCGTCTTTTCAACTTTTTTGGATGGATCTTTTAGATAATCAATAATTTCTTTCCTCCAATCATCGGCACCGATCGCCGATATTGCATTAATCATAGGCTGATATCCCGAGGCATGCTGAGCTAACCGATTGGCGTCTTCATTATGCAATCGGGGAACATACTCTAATCGGAAATCCTTGAATTCCTTTAACAGTTGCATGCTTTTCTCGAAATAAGTTATGAGAACTTCACTTCGGCATTCATAGCTCCCGACCAATTGATTTATGACCAACATAGCATCCCCGAAGATCTCAACGGCATCAGTACGAACTTCTCTTAACAACTCCAATCCCTTGATCAGAGCTTGATATTCAGCCTGATTATTTGTTGACGTGGCAACAATCGGTAAGGAAAACTCATACTTCCTCCCCTTAGGGGAAACTAATACAATGCCGATTCCTGCACCCCGGTCACAGGTAGATCCGTCAAAGAAAAGCGTCCAGGATACAATTTCCAAGGCTTCCACTACACCGCAATGCTGAGTTACAAAATCGGCCATAATCTGCCCTTTGACTGCCTTGGCCGATTCGTAACGTAGATCGAACTCCGACAGCGCTAAAATCCATTTACCGATCCTGCCACTCATAATCGGCATGGATAGCATGTACCGGACCACGTCGTCTTTGCAAACAACAGTGCATTCGGCCGATTGCAGGTAATGCCTTAGTTTGATACACGAAAAATACAAGCATAGGCATAGTTTCTCGATGGCCGAATACCTGGTTTCAGCATCAATCAACCTCCTACTCAAGTAGTAAATTACCCTCTCTTTCCCTTCAAATTCTTGGACCAAAGCTGAACCGATAACCGTCCCATCGGTAGATAAATACAATCTGAAGGGCTTTCCTTGTTGAGGTGGAACTAGAACTGGAGGATTTACTAGATACTTCTTAATTTCATCCAGAGCCAACTGCTGTTCTTCTCCCCAAATAAATTCTTGATCGGCTTTCAATTTAAGAAGAGGACTGAAAGCACGAATCTTACCAGATAGATTAGATATAAATCTCCTGATAAAATTTACCTTGCCGATCACGGACTGGAGCTCGGTCTTGTTGGTAGGGGCCACTATTTTATTGATGGCATCAATGGATCTTCGACTAATTTCAATACCCCTTTGATGTACCATGAAACCAAGAAACTGCCCTGCCGATACACCAAATGCACACTTGTTGGGATTCATCTTCAATCCATGCTTCCTTGTGCACTCTAACACTTTTCGTAAATCGGCAAGATGCTTTGAGAAATCTCCAGACTTGACCACCACATCATCAATATAAATCTCCACCAGCTTGCCGATGAACTCATGAAATATAAAATTCATAGCCCTTTGATAAGTAGCACCAGCATTCTTCAACCCAAAGGTCATGACTATCCATTCGAATAACCCAACATGACCAGGACACCTGAATGCGGTTTTTGGAATATCTTCCTCTGCCATGAATATTTGATTGTATCCCGCATTACCATCCATAAAGCTGATGATCCGATGACCAGCCGCAGCGTCAACCAGCAGATCGGCGACAGGCATTGGGTATCCATCCATCGGCGTAGCTTTATTGAGATTCCTGAAATCAATGCACACCCGAAGCTTCCCGTTTTTCTTGTAAACCGGAACAACATTGGAAATCCATTCGGCATACCGACACTGCCGAATAAACTTAGCTTCAATGAGTTTGGTGATTTCGGCCTTAATATCAGGTAGAATGTTAGGATTACATCGGCGAGCTGGTTGCTGATGTGGCCGAAATCCAGACTTGATGGGTAACCAATGTTCAACAATTGATCGGTCTAAACCAGGCATCTCGGTATAATCCCAAGCAAAGCAATCTTTATATTCCTTTAACAAACTAGTCAATTGTTGCTTACACTCAGGATCTAATTTAGCACTAATAAAAGTAGACCTAGGCTTATCACCACTACCTATATCTACTTCTACCAAATCATCGGCCGATGTGAATCCCTGGCCTAATTTTCCATCATCGGCGAATCTATCCATTAAAAACCGTCGTCGGAACCGACTGCTTGGATCGGTGGAATCTCGTAATCGGCAACTTTGAGAAAATCTTTCTCCCAAACTTCTCCTGAAATGCACCTAGTCCTTTCATAGGTGTCCGCTTCTGCCGATGCAATGACATAAGAAGAATCTCCTGGGACAATCTCAATCTTGTCACCTACCCACTGAACCAAGCATTGGTGCATTGTAGATGGGATGCAACAATTGGCATGAATCCAATCTCTTCCCAACAATAAGTTGTAAGCACCTTTTCCACTGATCACGAAGAAAGTTGTCGGCAAGGTTTTGCTGCCGATAGTCAACTCCACACATATTGCCCCTTTGACTGGAGACACGTTTCCTTCAAAATCCTTGAGCATCATATCGGTCTTGGTCAAATCCTGATCCCCTTTCCCAAGCTTCCGATACACTACGTATGGCATAATATTAATAGCCGCCCCACCATCAACTAGGATTTTGGTCATTGGCTGCCCATCAACTCTGCCTTTGACGAACAAAGCTTTGAGATGCTGTCTTTCATCATCGGCAGGTTTCTCAAAGATAGCTGTCATAGGATCCAGAGCCAGCTAAGCTATCTAATCGGAAAACTCTAGCTCACCACCGCTGGATGGTGCAAGAAACTCCATCGGCAACATAAAGACCATGTTGACTCCTGCCGATGGACCTTCCTTCTTAGTGTCCGGTGGCTGCTGACTTCCAGAGTTCTCGCCCTTGCTTAGCTCCTCTTGCCTTTCACGTTGCAATCTCCTTTTCTGTGTCTTGGTTAATCCTTCAGGACACCATGGAGGAAGTGGCTTTTGCCTTGCTGCCGGGCGTTGGTTCTCCCTTGACTCCATACGATGCGTGTTAGCATCCCTGAAAAATATGAACTCATTGGGAACCCGCGCATTAGCCATCTCCTCGAGCTCTTCCTGGTTCCTGGGAAAATATTGGACATGGTCACCAAGCCTATCATGCACGCTAAGCCTGCCCCCCAGCCGATCATGAACTGACGCCCTTCCTCTGATTGGCCCATTAAATCGCCGATCATCATCATGATAACGTCGATCGGTCCTATCGTACCGATCATAACCGTTGCACTCAGGGCAGTTTCTGACAGTAGGAAGCTTGATATTTTCCTCCCAACAATGGATGAAGAACGGACAATTCCAATGATCTCTGTGCCGATTCCACTCCTGTCGACGTCTTTCTTCTTCCCGTCGATAATCTTCTTGCTGGCGCCGATACCGATCTTCCCGTTGCTGCCAATTTTCCCGAGGCCTTCTATGAGTTATAACGATACCAGACCGAGGAGGCCTTCCTGAGCTAGTTCCTTCCTGGACCAAGCCCTTACTTTTTGCATCGGCAGTAGTAACTTGATGCTGAGGATCTACCGATGCACTCTTCTCAGCTGTCTCCGATGTTAAGACCTTAGCCTTCCCCTTGGCATCCAACATGTTTGTCGGGAAAGGGTGTTGGTCTATCTTCATCGGCTTCTGGGCCTTGGAACTATCAAACTTGATTCTCCCAGACTCTATAGCTGATTGCAGCTGCTGTCTGAACACTTTGCACTCATTGGTGTCATGAGAAGTTGCATTATGCCACTTGCAATATTTCATCCTCTTTAACTCTTCAGCCGATGGGATCACGTGATTAGAGGACAGCTTGATCTGTCCTTCCTGAAGCAGAAAGTCAAAAATCCTATCGGCCTTAGCGGTGTCAAAAGCAAACTTCTCAGGTTCCTTCTGCCCAAAAGGGCAAGACATCGGCTTCTTGTTTTTTACCCATTCTGCCAAGCCAATGACCGGTTCCTCATCAGAGTCTGAGCTTATCGCTTCATCAACAAATGACACTTTCTTATTCCATGCTCTTTTGGGCTCGAAAGGCTTGATGTCTTGATCAGAAATCCTCTACACCAAATGACTTAAACTTTCGAACTCCTGAGAGGCATACTTATCCCTGATATGTGGCAACAGACCCTGGAAAGCCAAATCGGCTAGCTGCCGATCATCCAGAACCAAGCTATAGCATTTATTCTTGACCTCCCGTATCCTCTGCACAAAACCCTCCACCGACTCATCATTACGTTGCCTCAACTTGACCAAGTCGGTGATTTTCTTCTCATGAACCCCAGAGAAGAAGTATTTGTGGAATTGTTTCTCCAGATCGGCCCAAGTAATTACTGAGTTGGGAGGTAATGATATGAACCAGGTAAAGGCCGACCCAGACAATGATGATGAAAATAGACGAACCCTCAGTTCGTCCCTATTACCGGCTTCTCCGCATTGAATGATGAACCTGTTGACATGCTCCATGGTCGACGTGTCATCTTGCCCAGAAAACTTAGTGAAATTCGGAACCTTGTATCGATGCGGAAGCGGGATCAAATCATATGCGGGAGGATACGGTGTCCGATAAGAGTAAGTGTTGACTTTGGGTTTTATCCCAAATTGTTCCCTCATTACTTCAGCAATCTTATCGGCCCAATATGCATCGGCATCCTGCCGATGAGGCGGCTGCAGTTCCGGCACTTGGTGGCGAACCTCCACGTGTCTGTTCGGGACGTGATCTGCACGGAACATTGGATTGATCACCTGCCCTTCAATCTGCGGACCACCAAACTGCTGTCCACCGAGTTGCTGTCCCCCGAGTTGCTGTCCGAAATTCATTGGCTGGTTGGGAATCCCCTGACCTTGGAACCCGGGATAGACCTGCCCTTGCTGGAACCCTGTAGTCTGGTAACTCTGCTGGGGCAATTGTGGAAAGACTTGCTGTCCAAGCCATCCATTATTAGCGTTCATCGGCATAGGTGCTGCCGATGATTGGTAATTGGGTACCATCATTGAATTGACATACCCCGACTGTGCCATAGACCTCTGTTGCATCAGCATTGAATCTGCCGATGCATTAGGCATTTGGAACATTGAATCTTGAGGATTTCTAGTGTGAGGCCTTGCAGTGGTAGTTGTGGTATACCGAGGACTCTGGTTCACCGGCGCATTGGGAGGCGCCGATGTCATAGGAGTCTTGCCCCTCATGTCAGTTATTTGTGATGTTCCTGGTGTCAACTCTGGAGGCATACCGTAACCCCACCAGTTGGGAGGAGGAGTCAACCCTGACATTGCCGATGCCAACATATCTGTCGTCAGTTTATGCTGCCCAATTGAAGTCTGTGGGTTGGTTATCATCGGCACAGATAATGCACCAGTAGTTCCCGATGTACTTGGAGGGACGGCAGATTGTGCACTTGCAGCCGTCAAAGCAGCCGATGGAGCCGTGACCTCTGGTGCCGTTGGCTGATGGTGAGAGGGGCCCACATAATCTGGTGGGATTTGTCCTTCCTTGAAAGTTCTTGCCACGGCATTGAAAACCGTATTAGACAGTACACCAGCTTGGTTGATCAAAGCTCGGTTGATAGCGCTGTCAACCATATCTTGAAGCTTGCCAGGATTGGCTTCGAAGGTAATTTGCCGTGGTGCCGGCAGTGCATCTTTCTGGACCACCTCGCCGCTCCTGTTTATGCTGAAAGACCTCAGGCATTGCAGCTTGAACTCTTCCATGGCTTGGGCAATAGCTTGCTTCTGCTCATCCTTGAGATTGGCCTCCGTCACGGGGATGACGTTCTCCTGATCGAGGTCAGAGATCGACATGTTGATCTTGATCTTGAATCCGTCCCACTGGGCGTGCCAAAAGATGTGTGGATGCAAAACTGATCTGCAAACACAAAGGGCTAATACCCGATTCAAACGTTAAGGCGTGCCAGCCGATTTGACCTCACTATCGGCAAAGGTGATAACTCGAATACTTTAGTCCTGACAACAGCGATGCGCCCGGATGTCACGGCTAAGCGGTACTCACGCGGAACTCGAGAACACGCCGAGCTTAAGTCGACGAATTCCTAAGAACTCGTAATAAAAGGAAAAAGTATGACGAAGTCGTCGAAAAGTAGATGCTGGAATATGAGTAAAAAATGTGTGTTTGATTGATTGATAAATTGATTTCATTACAAGGCCCTAGGGTTCATATTTATACCCTGCTCAAAGAGCTACAATTAAACACGACTAGAATTCGAATTCCAAATTACACGGAATCCGTATACAAAACAACTTAAATAAATAAGGAAATAACAAAGCTATCTCCCGTGACGAACTAAAATTCTTCCATAAACCGATCAGCAGTTTCCAGACTCCTCCTCCGTATCATCGGCAGACTCCTTACCATGGTCATCGGCAGACTTCTTACCATGGTCATCGGCAGACTCCCCCATTATAGCCATCGGCATAAACACATCACTGCCTGCGGACCTAGTCACATTCAACCTCTCCTTCATCGGCAACCATCCTCATCGGCAACTCACCCTGTAAACCGCATACTGCCACCTTATCCCGTCATCCTAGACACGTGCCCAAAAACGGTATCAACAGCGTGCTCGAAGGCGAACCATTCTTCAACAATGAAGGTGAATTGACGGTTCGATCTAAGTTCGAGAAGTTTAGGAGATGGAATACTATGCTACGGCCGACGGATTACGCCCACGCAGTAGATTGTGATGTGTAGCGGTTTCGTCGGTTTCATATGTGTATATGTGGATGATGAGAACAACTAAGTGAATTTATATATTATGTCGTGTGTTATGTATTGAACTTCTAGTCTTCTCTTTGTTTCTGAAATAAAATCTGGAATATGGAATTTGTAAATTGTTTAAATTCAAATGCAGCAATGGTTCTGCAAAGAATTATTATTTTTTATTTAAAAACACTTAACTTTGGCGGACGCGTTTGCCCGCTGCGGAAAAGAGAAAACATCCGCCACGATTATTCTTTCTACAGTAGTGTCAGGACGTCTAGTTTTTTAAATACGGAGGGAGTATATATATAGTCTGCAAAACATGTTATTAATACGACGCATTACAAATCCCCGTGCATGTATACATAATAATATCTCGATCAGCAGGTTACTAGCTTGAGCTGCAGTCAATCACTCAGGAGGGCAAGGCCCGCTCTTGGGCTTGTTGTAATCATGCGTGCAGTTGGAGCTCCCGGGGTACTTCCCTTCGGCTACCGTCGGAATGGGGGACTCCGAGACGACAGGAATGCCGTGGCCTCCTCCCTCGCCCTGCAGGCGTGCCGCGGCAACGACGACGGTGCCGCCAGCGGAAGAAGCGACCAAAGTGATGACCATCACAAGCGTCAGAGCCATCGCGGCCGCCGCCGGCTTCCTCCTTGCAGCTTCCATCTCGTCTGAGTCTCTCAGGTGTACAAATGTACGACGAGGTATATGTGGTACGAACACTTGATCACTGATGATCGATGGTTGGGAATTGAGAAGCTAGGGTGTGAAGCAACTAAATTTATAGGCATGGATGGGCATAGATAGCGTGGTAAATTGCAACGAACTTATTAGGAGCTCACCGAGGAAAGCGCCACGGAAGTTCAGAGTACATGAGAAATGAGCTTTCTTTGTTTCTTTCGGCAAAGAATTAAGAAACCTGAGCAACCAGTGGATGAGTGGACTGAGAATCTTTGTCACGCGAAACACAGCTGTAGTTTTTTTCATCAGGATAGCAAATTCGTGGTTGGTTAATTGACGAACGAACAACAACGCAGCTAGCTTAGCTAGGAAGTATGCACTGCGTTGCAAGTAAAGCATCCTCCACGCGCTCGCTAGTAACTACTCACTAGTCCTAGCAAGTGGAATTTAGAGTGAAAATGTCTCGAAATTTTCGTGCGCGCATGCGGTCAATGCATGGGAATCTCGGAATGGTGACGAACATGCATGTTCGAATGTCAAGACGAATACATGCATCTCGTGCCCAGCACGAAACGTTGGCATTGTCTTTGCCTTAGTGCGCCGTTTCTTGGGTTGCTTCAGGTTCAGGGCATCTGGGATTCTGGGCAGTAATTTACAGTAATATAAACTTCGCGGCGGTGTTGGATTTGATATTACTCCTACTCCAGTTGTTCACATTCTCAAGTGAACTTCACACCAAATGCTTTAGTCATCCGGATGAACCATTTCTTGATATCCCATCCACATAGGGTGTATTTGGTTGCTCGAATAGTGTTGTGTAGACTCATTGTATGTCCTGTACAGGAGGAAGCAGGCCGAGAGGATATATGGAGTCTAAAAAAATGTGTTTGGATATAGGATGTGGAGTACTATTGTCTACATATACATGAGCAGGTACAATATATCTAGCTCGAGGCTGATGTGTGGGCCTCCACCTTTTCATTGCATTTGTCTGTTAGGCGTATCTGCTTATCCTACATCTAAAACCATTTTTAGATGTTATTGGGTTGTACATGTATCATGGTAAAATTTACTTCAAATTCTACTTAAGTCTATCTCAACATAGGTAGATTGATACGAATTCTATTATATCCAATCAAGGCCTAACTGGAGCGGCGAATCAAGCATGCTCATAGTATCTCTCCTCTCTCTCCGTAATAATATTAAAACACAATCAGTCTCTTTGTACGTTGCTTTCAGTTTCACCCGTCCTGTCCCATGATTTTTACTTTCTAGCTAGACTAGTAAATATGCCCGTACGTTGCAACGGGAGAAAAACATCAAATAGTCATAAAAAGTGATGACATCATATTACATATCTATTTATATTTATTTTTTTTATAAAATTTAAAGTCCATAATTTATTTTATTGATAACCATGACATCTATGGTATGAGATAGTTAATATTTACAATATTATATAGCTTGTAGAGGCTAGCATTTCCAACGGTAGAAAATGTAAAGGGAGCTTTTGCATTGGGAACCCTAGAAAATATTCTATTTTTTTTTTCTTTCCTACAAGCGTTAAAGAAACGGACAGACCGATTCCGGGCGAGACACGAGTAAAGATGGCAACGGGTACCCGAGACCCGAAACCCGACGGGTTTTTACCCCATTAGGGCATGAATATGGGTCAATTTCTCTATCCATGGGTTTGTTAATAGGCAAAAAGTCAAACCCAATGAGTTTATGGGCATGGGTCTAGGCATATAGTACCCAAACCCATAGGTTTTTTAAACCCGTTCCAAATCCTTTAATTTATATTAGCAAATAATTTTATATATTCACTCAATATATTTAGAATTTGTGGCATAGAAAAATATTCAACAAACCTCATCTTGTTTATGGGCGGGGACCAACTATCAATAGAAAGACAAAAAAGAACAAGCTGCTACTCTCATCTTGATTCTGAGGCTGCCGAACAGCTTTGAGCCTTTATGGGCCTGCTAGGCCTCCTGGACCTAACTGTTGGAATTTCCTGTTCTTCAGACTCCAGTGCTAGCGCTTCATTGGCAGCAAGCATATTAGTCCCACCTTGCTCAGTCATACACACCCGAAGCTGCACACACTCTATAAATCAAGGCAAACAGAAGCAAGGATTGGATAGCACAAAGCCTGCAATTTATCGGGCATGGGTAACTCGCAGGTACCGTTACCCGCTTGGGCACGGGTATGGGCTTTTTAACGGGCATATCTTTTTTTAACGGGCACGGGTATGGGTTTGTAGTACCCAGGCCATCTTGAGACACGAGACAGGGCAGAAGAAATTTTGGCAGACTGAAATTTTTACAATTTATTAGTAGGTATAGATTATATGCACACACTAGCAGTGCATGCTCCACCCGATTATAAGGTTGATTAGATTTTTTTTTTGAAAATGTTCTACATACTTTTGCTTATTTTTCTAGAATGAAATTTACTTTTAGTGCTTATAGAGATATTTTCAGGAGATCTAAAATAATTTATTTGGATTCTTGGTTTCCCAATTTATGTCTAGGGTTTTATTGAAATTTTTAGAATCTTAAAGACATTTCATGTGGTTTAAAACCCATGTCAAGTATCTAACAAAATTTTAACTATAAAAGATAAAACCAATCAGGACAGGAAGGTTGATGTTTTAAAAGTTTAGAGTAAGATGTTTATTTCTATAGTTTAATTTAAGAAGCAACATCAGACCATATTTATGATAATAACAATTAAGACTTCTTACGTCTTTGCGGCCTAAACCTGTACAATGCTGTCCGTGACTCCCTAGAGACAGATTCGCCACGGGCTTCCTAAGGCCCAGGCCATCTGGCCTGCTAGAGGTCGCCCCGTTTTCCGGAGACAATTGAGAATTTGAGATGGGCTGCCGGCAAGTTGGTGATGGCTTCCTTGAGAATTTGGTGATGTATTCATAGGAATTTTGTTTTTTCCCTCTTCATTATTTTACTTCAATTAAGTAGTTTATTTTTATTTTATTTTTATATCACTCTTTCTCGTATTCGTGAGATGTTCCATAGTGTAATATATGTTGTTCAAGTAGTATCTATAGTATGTTCCATGATGCGTTTTCAGTTTTCTAATAATATACATGTGGTATATTTTTGCTTGTTCACCTAGTATCTATGGAATGTTCCACGATATTTCTTTTATTTTTCATATAGTACCTGAAACCTAATTGTTCAAGTTTAGTTTCTTATTTTTTATTTATTTTGTTCTATTTGAGTTTTATTTATTTTTCCTAGAGGTATATTTTACAATGATTATTATTATACCAGTGTGATATATTTTCGTTGGAATATTTTTTCCCTCAGACTTAAATGTACAAGTTTTAATAACTAGCAAATATGCCCGTGCGTTGCAACGGGAGAAAAACATCAAATAGATATTCTATATCTATTTATATTTATCTTTTTTATATAAAATTTAAAGTCTATAATTTATTTTATTGATAACCATAACATCTATGATATTAGATAGTTAATATTTATAATAATATATAGCTCAGAGACATATTTATTTAATAATAAAAATAGAAATTAGTCAAACTTTTATCTTACTCTACTCTAATATTACCTCTTAATATACCTTAGTATTATATTAAAACATGAGAAGTTTGTTGCTAGCTTTATTTTTTTATTTAGATTACGATTCCTATAAAATATGATATATCAGTTAAATATATGTAGATTATGAACACATGGGCTTACGAAATGTTCATATGACAGTGAAAGCATCCTCAAGCATAAATTTAGGTAAATTAGTAAATTAGTAAGATATGCATAAATAGTACTAAAACTTTTACCACAAATCAAGCATCACATTAAATAGGCTACCATAAAATTTTCATAATAATAAGAGCAGAAAACTACAATTTCAATTTTACACTAAAAAGCATAGGCAAACAACTCTAGCAAAAAAATATACTACAATTTATGATATTTTTTTGTTCACTGCATGGATCTACGTATGTGGAACTGAACAAAATTTATTTTGTAATTTTTAGATTTTTCTATGAATTAGTATGCATTTATCAATTTTCAACAAATCAATTTTATACTAAAAAGCATAGGCAAGCATCTCTAGCAAAAAAATGTACTAAAATTTGTAATATTTTTTGTTTACTGCATGGATCTATATATGCGGAGTTGAACAATTTTTTTGTATAATTTTTAGATTTTTTATGAGTTACTACGTAGTATTTATCAATTTTTAACCGATTTAAAGAAAACTAAACTAATAAGACAAATATTTTGTACCTAGGCCCCTGTACTTTCTTTATTTTCAATATGTTTTAATGTGTATAGAAGATTTTATATTGGGAACCTTGGAAAATTTTTTATTTTATTTTCTTCTTGACCAGTTCGAAATGGAAGGAGTCGGAAATTGAGGCGGGGGAGGGCGGACAGATTTTCATAGGGCAGACTGAAATTTCTACGATTAAGTATTAGAGAAAGATAAAAAAAGGTTCATCAACATCAAATGGTGTAATGGTAATTAATAAACATCTAAAGCTATGTGTCTTGTGATCAATTCCTATAAAAGCATTACTTTTTTCTTCTATTTTCTCACGAGCAGAGTCATAGAGAGGCCCATGACAAGCCTTTGTGGTCGCGCTAGAGAGTAGAAGCCGGCCCAAGCCTACACAGAAGCCGACCCATTGTTGTAGAAGGAGGATCAAAATAATTTTGGGGTCAAAGCAAAGTCGTAGAGAGGCTCAGGATCAGCCTTTGTGGTTGGCGCTGGAGAGCAAAAGCCGACCCAAGCCAACGCTGAAGCCAACCCATAGTCGCGGAAGGAGGATCAAAATAATTTTGGGGACGACATCGTGTATTTGCCACCCGAGGTCAGTGGTTAGGGTCACCTCTCGTCGTCTACATGGCTGCAAGCCTGCAAAGTCCCATGTCCTCACAATGCGCACGCCGCACGATTGCAAGCCTGCAAGGCCCATATCCTCTTAATGCGCCCGTAGGCTAAAGTTTAGCCAAAATGTAACTAATTGGTAGTTCACTAGTTAGCAAAATCCAGGTAACATGGTCAATAGTAATCAACAGATAGAGCAATGACCAAAATAGCCTTCCACATCCTTACGATGCGCCATTTGCCCCAACATCGCAGATTGCTAGACGCTAACACTACTAGAGCCACAGTTTGTGCATATAGTCAAAGTTAATTTTTACAGGTGGTCAATTTTTCCTCGAAGTGGCAGATCTATGTGCTTATGTGGAATCTACCCAATCCACTTGGCCAAGATTTCCTCAGAGGTCCTAGCACGAATCCATCCACTCAAAACATCTCAAAAACCCGCAGGAACTCAAAATCTATCAAAAATGTGAAGAGAAATGGAAAGGGAAGGTGAATGGAAAAGCCAAATGGATTTGAACATAAGAACTTGGCCACAAATTTCAGAGAAAATATTACTTTATTCATCTCTTAAATAAGGTCATAATCTTTGCCAAGTTACATAGACAAAGGTTTACTTAGAGGGACTCAAGTTCTCATTTGCAGATCTCCCTTAAGACTTTAGACTACAAAGTGAAAACTAGAGACAGGGAAACCTAAATCTAGAGAGATGGCTGGATGGGGGCATCCTCTATCTTATTAAGAGTTATTACACATCTCCAACATGCCCTTAGATATTTTTGCTAAACCACTTAACCTAGGGGTAACATGGTCCAACTTGAGATCCAAGCATCCGATGCCCACAAGCTCTTCACCACTTTGCTTTGCCTCGATGCAAGCTTTGCGATGACGCCACCTACCACCTCCCGTTTCCCACTGAAACTTCAACCAGGTTTTGAGACGCAAACCCGAAAATCATCCAGCCGGTGATTGGAACAATAAACAAAACCGCTTAGAGAAGCATATCCGCTATGCCTCCTCCATGATCTTGACACATGTTACCGTCATCCTCGACCACCCAATCACCAAGTCCTCTTGCACCTCCGGTCAATACGGTCTACTCCGCATGTACTCTTGCTTGTCGATGTCCCAAGTGTCAGCCATCATGATCAGTCTTTCGACCATCTTGGTTCCTCGATCCATGCCTCATGTCTGTTCTTCACCGCTTCTAGTCCATCGACACGACACATCTCTGCTTGACCTTCTCTATGTACGTCGATCGTCTCTATGCTCTATACCTGCACACTGGCATAGCCAAGAGACATGTTGCACACACATACTCACGTGATGGTTAGTCTCCAAACTCAATCAAAGCCAACCATCTCTTGACAACCACTCATAAAAACTCGACACACAAGGACACATATCAACCTTGTGTTCACATGTCCATATCAAAATGACAAAAGAAGACAACCATCTCACTATTAGAGAATGCAATCCACATCCACCTTGCACAAACTACACATGATATTGGCAAAATGAGGTCTTAAATCTTTAAATATAAGCAAAATAATTCTTTCCAAATTTAGGTGGCATGCATGTAAGTAGAGAATTACAAGTTCTGATAATTAGCATGTACATAATGACCTATTAGTGTTCAGTAATTATCCAAGAATCTCATCTCATATCGAAAAATTTACTTGATGTGATTGGCCAACAAGTTTCAAACTTGCGACCTACCCAAATACCCCCTTTATACTTAAATTCAAGTCATATTGGACATAATTTAGGATACCAAGAACTAATTAATTAGGGTATATTTTTTTATGTTTGCTCTTATTAAATAGAATTTTAGGTTTCTCTGTGCAACAAACACTCCCTGCTTTAGCACTATGAAGCCCAAGGTTAGAGGTCCTAGGTTCGATCCCTTGCTGGTTGTCTTTTCTTGCATGGTGCATGAATTTTGTATGGTGTTGTGCGTGCGTCTGTCACTTGTGCGACTTCATGCTCTGATTTCCTAGGGCACTAGTATTTATGTTCAACGACAAGCGATGGGCGGCGGTTTACTTTTCCTCATTGGGACCCAAAATGACTTGAATTTAGAGTATGAAGAGAGTATATTTACAACTCCAAAACGTTGTCCAAGAAGGCAAAAGCAATTGCTGAACTAAAATGGACATCAACAGTTTATCATCACAAATTTGAGGGATGTTCACACGATATTGAAAAAAGAGATTAAGAACTTACCAACTAGTATTTCATGATGCGTATCATTTGAGGGTGGCAGGAGCAAGGATGGGAGGAGCACTAGGATAAGTTGATATTGCAAGCTCTCAATATATCAAACTTCAGACCATGGTTTAGAGCCCAGACCCTCTCAACATTAAAAACAAGACAAAAAGAACAAGTCATGAGTTGTTAAACCAAGATGTCAAATTGAGACACTACATGATGAGATCTCACTGTTAGAAAGATCATTGCCTGATCATAAGCATGTTCAAAACTTTTGCATCATATACATATATACTCCATCTGTATATGATTTAGAAGTCGTTTTGACAAAATTTAGGTCAAACATTGAGAATATAAATTATCAGTAACTTTTAAATTATTGAGTTTATAAATGTGAAAATTATATGAAAAATTATCTTGAAAAATACTTTTATAAAAATATACATATATCAATTTTTTCTTAAATATTTTTATAAAAATAAGATGTTAAAGTTGTGTTTTGGAGACTATGTCGTTATTCTAAACGACTTCTAAATTGACTTCTAAATTGTATACGAAAGAAGTACGTATATAAGCAGATCTCATTGTTCTCGATTCTCCGGCAGCCTCACTGCCTCATCACAGCCATGACATTCTGGGATTTGACCGTGATGGTCCGAATTTCAGCAAAATTCGTCCATTTCGGTTGGGACCAAATTTTTTCCTAAAATAAATTCCAGAAATGTACTACTACGGTAGCACAAAAATATACCACTAGCATAGTAGCATATTCATCAAGCATTTCACTGTCAGCTTTTACCTCTTGTGGACGCCAAATGTCTTTAAATACACCTCACTCCTCTCCCCCTCACACACCTCTCCTCAACTGAAAACCTCAAAGGGAGGGGCGGTCAGTGGTCGCCTCGCCGTCACGAAATCCACCCTCCTCCCCCGGCGCTCTCCACTCCGCGCCATGCTTCCGCGGCCGAGCCAGAGAAGCATCTTCCACATCGGGGAGGAGGGTGGCGACGAGTCCGACGACCACCGCAGCGCCGACGAGCCTGTCAAGAACACCGATACTACACGTATCCTCGCAGGGCGCCGAGACCACGGGCGTCAACTGCGAAAGCAAGACTCCGCCGTCGATGCGGTCGGCGTCGGGCTGCAGATCCTGGTCCAGACGAACCTCCACCACACGCGGGCGTCGCCGCACTCGCATATCGTCCTGAAGCAGGTGGTGGTCCTGCCGCCGACGACGACGGTGGCACGCCGCCACCGCCGTGGACCGTGCAGCAGCTTCTTGAGCGCCTGCTCCCGCTGCAGGAAGGAGCTCAGCAGCAAGGACGTGTACATGTACAGGTGCGTGCGACTAGCAAACACAAAAAACTCCGAGATGTCTGGTCTGAAACGAAACCGTTCATTTCTCATTGTTCTTGCGTGTTCTGCTTTGTGCAGAGGCGACCAGGGGTTCTGCAGCGAGGAGTGCCGGTGTCAGCAGATCTTGGCAGACGAGGCGACGGAGCGTGAAGCCATGATCAAGAAGGAGCGGATGCGGCGAGGGTTGCCTCGCCATCTCCACCACGGGCCACGGTCGGCAATGGGGGCGGCGGCGATCGGTGGTGCGTCGAGAAGACTAGTTGCAATAGCCTACTAGGATCTCTAGCATCTGTACGTCCATGTCCATCCGAGGTCGATGCATAGAAATGGCAACTAGCTAGTACTCTTTGCGTAAGTGGTGATGTTATACGAACCTATGATATCCTCGCATTCAGAGGAGAGAGACGGGAAAAAAAAGCGGAGCAAATCGAGGTGCAAAATTTTATAAGGAATCACGGGAGAACCGCCATGTCTAGCTGTTTGTGTAAAATTAAGGGAGAGAGATGCAGAATAGGAGTAATATTTGCATACAGAGTCGATGTAAGGCCCTGTTTAGATCGCTGATAAAAATTTTCTGGGTGTCACATCGAATGTGTCGGAAGAATATCGGGAGGTGTTTTTAGAAACTAATAAAAAAAACAAATTACATAGCTCCTCAGGAAACTGCAAGACAAATCTATTAAGCATAATTAATCTATCATTAGCACATGTGGGTTACTGTAGCACTTAAGGCTAATCATGGAGTAACTATGCTTAAAAGATTCGTCTCGTGATTTTCAACCAAATTGTGTAATTAGTTTATTATTTTATGTATATTTAATGTTTCGTACATGTGTCTAAAGATTCAATGGGATGGATGAAAAAATTTTGGGTGGAAAACTAAACTGGGCCTAAGATCGTGAGAATCATCACATAAACACAAAAGTCAAAGTAAGTGACTGTTTCTCTGCAACTTGCCAAGGCTTAAGATCACAAGAATCACATAAACGACGCATGCAACTTGCTCTCTCGTCACATTTGTGGTTGAAATCAAATGGAAGGAAGAAGAATATGACAGTTGTACATGAGAACATATGTATATATATCTGAGAATATATGAACAGACAGAACAGTCGCCATTCTTGTAATTGGACATTTGGACCAATTTCTTTTAACTGAACTCGTGGAGCAGCTGTGGACACAAGTACTCATGCATCACATTGTACCGGAATTTGATGCCGAAAGGAACTAGGGAGAGGAGAGAACAATACCCTGGCATCTAGTCTAGCAGAGATTGATGGGGAACAGAAATGGCACCAAAATGGAATCTTCCATTCATGGGGCTGCAAAACAGTTACCGCGATTTAATTAGAAGCAGCTACCACTCTCGGTCTATGAAACGGGAACCAAGGCACTAGCTAGCTTAATGGATAGCGACTATGATTGTGTCCGGGCACAAGCAGCACTCGTATATGTATTGGAGTTTGGACCAGTGCTAATACACTCCCTTAAAAAGAATGTAATTATATAGTAATTTGTGTCAATCAAACAAACTCAAGTTTAACCAAATTTATAATAACACTATTAACATTTTTGTCTCCAAATAACTTTATTATAAAAACATATATTCTGTAACTAATCTAATGAAATTTATTTTTGTATCATCAGGTATACCATAGATATATTTTCATAATGTGTTCATTTCATGTCATAGATTTGTCACTATTTTCTAGAAAGTTAGTCAAATTCAAGATAATTTGATTTGCACGGATTCTAAGAAACGATTTATTTAGGGACCGTGGGAGTATCTGACGGTTTGCTTTATTAGCTTTGCATATGTGCCTATGATACGTTGCCATGTGGCTAATGCCATGCATTAGCAAAAGCAGCTCGCTCTTATTATGGCAGCTTTCATGTAGGAGTGTTTCTACCGGTAATGGCAAAAAAAAAATTAGGCCAACGCTCATATCTGCTCCCATAGTGCTGTATGAATAACATCTAGATAGGTTTTAAAATCTTTTCGTGAATTAGCTTTTCGCAATCGTGATGTTGGAGACAACACAGCACCTTAGCTGCAGATCAGCACTCACTGTCTCGCATGTTTAAGCGAACCTTTGCTGGTAGTAGCTTGGAAGATAGATCCTGCCAATCATTGGTGAAGCCAAGCTTTATTTTTAACACGTTAAAAAGCTTTATTTTTCACTAGACAATTAAGGAAGGAAGCTTTTTCTTTCTGAATTATACAACACAGACACGTAGAGGAAAGATTAATTTTGCTAAAAAGAAAGAATAATTTGCAAAGAGACATTTGCCCCCCTGTACCTGTTGACATTATAATTTCGTTGCTGTGAATAATGAAATTCTGATGTTTCGTGGTGGTGCAAAAAATTGTCACTATAACTTATTTGGAAACCATTAGAGTCGTTTTAGCGTTGGCTTCTTTAGAAAAAGATATTAAGAATGCTTTCTTACATAGAGGAAAGATTTATTTGAGGCAACTCTCGGATTCAAAAATTGAAAGTTTTAACTCATATTTACAAATAGCAAAAACTTTATATGGTTTGAAACACGTGTAAGGATTGAAAAATGATCCTAAGAGGGATCGAGTTGGGGCCTATATAAAAAAATCTCGACAAACCTTAGCATATGCAAAACTATCATCCACCACTTACGATTCTTACATAATAAGGACGCTAAAGAGGCAAAGAGAAATAAATTTATCCCACGGTGTCCGTTGCCAAAACGCATCGAGTTCCACCGAGGTATGCATCATGTCTCTTTCCGTCACGGGGTTTCTTACCAACCAAAGACAATAGAGTGACAAATAGTATGTTTGGTTTGGGGAGTCATCGTCCCATGCTTCATGATATGATGCATCATGAATTTATTCTATGAATTTAAGTGGAATCAACCTATTTCTTATGCATATTAGCTTGTGATAGGTGGTGACCAAATATAAAAAGTGAGGAGTGAAAAGAAGATGAATCACCTCATTCTTCAAACCAAATACACCCGTGCCCCTATATATACCACCTGATTCTTCTGATTTTAATGTTGTACTCCACCCAACCAAAGATAGTGTTGTGAGGCATACGGTTTCATCATTAACACCACTACCGTCACACGATAGGATCACTATTGGATCACAAACCAAAGGAGGAGTGACTCGCCATTGTCCTGAATCCAGACAGTTAGTAATTGAAACAGAGTTAAAGCTCATCCCAACTGACAGGATCAATTCAAATTTTAGTAAAAACATACTAACAAAATCCAAAATAAACATGATTACAATCCACGCACCAACGACGACAGCATCACCACGTACTAGAACTAGAAGCAGAGCCAGCCTCCATGCATGCCGGCTGCTATAGCTAGGGCTGTTGATGGTCGAAGACAACTTACTGCTCGGTGTGTGATCGAGGCCGGCGGCTGTCTGCTGCGCGGCTGGGAGTCGTCGTCTGAGCAGCGAGCACAGCCGGTTGCCGTGTGGGTGACGGAGGCGGTCCTGTGAACTGTGATGGACGCTTCTCCTCTTCCTCCGAAGGCTCCTCTGTGAATGTGAGAATTGTGATCGCGGCGCCGGCGGGCGTCCGGGTCCGGCCGCAAGGAAAAGCGTCGTGGGCGCGTCGCCTGCCGCGAGCTAGCGCACCGTGCGTCAAGACTCATGCAGGACCTCTCCCTCCCAGGCCATGCGCGCTGTCGGATCGCCAGGAAGCACGCGTGGCAATGGCACGCATACTGCCTGTGCCTGCTCTCTATAGAGTGCAGACCGCACCAAATTTCCCCTCCCGTGCGCGCCGCGCGGTCTGGGCACGCGCGCGTGTCGTGTGCCCTGACGGATCGAAGTGTGAGGGGATTACACGAGGCTTGGTGCCGACGCGGGGGCAGGAACGTGGCAGAGCACCGCCCAAGCGGACGCCAGGTGCCGAGCTACCAGAGCACCGGCCTTGTAGTTCCGTCGTCCTTGCTCCTCACCCTTCAGTCCTCTGTCCTCTCGCTCTCGCTCTCACTCTCGCAGTCGAAGTCGCATCGGCCCCTCTCCGTCCTCGTCTCCCTGTCGCCGGTGCCCGGACGCGCCATGTCGTACAACAAGGCCCCGTCCATCACCGCCGAGACCATAAATCCCAGGGTGATGAGGCTCCCCGGCCCTCCTCCGCGCGCCTTTTGCACAGCATCGTCGTCGTTTCTTCTTTCAGAAATTATGTGTTTATAGAACCGTGCATATATTCTTCTGAGTTAACTGAAAAGCTGAGGTGACTGACGTACGTGTCCGTTCATTTGAAGGTCAAGATCTTCAGCTACGCACCTTGCGGGGAGATCCTCAAGCACGCAGAGGTAACATTCCCACCGGCCGGCTCGCTGCTGGCTTCTCTGCAGAGGAGCCAAGAAACTAGTAGATTCAGCATCTGCACGCTACATTTCTGATTATTTTCCTTTCGCTTGATTAGAGCACCTCCAATGGTTTGACAATTTTGGTTTGGCATTTGTTATTGTTTGCCAACACCCAATTGCAAATGCAAAGGAAAAAATATGGTCATCCCCAATTTTGGCATTTTGGACTTAGCAATTACCTAGTGGACCCAGCCAAATCTTTGTGCGCGTCTTTCTGTCGCACGGGCGTGTTTCTTCGCGCGTGTTTCTCTTCGCGCGAAGGGAGGCGGCGCCGCTCGCAGTCGCAGTGTCCGTCGTCGCCTTCATCTTCCTCGTGATGCATACCGTTCCTGGACCTCATCCCCAGTTGCTGCCCATGTTCGCAGTCGCGTTCAGGGAGGAACAACGTAACAGACTCGATCTACGTCTTTGAGTCGCGGCAAATCAATGGCGGCGCGGACTCTATTTGGCGTGAGGACTCCCACCGACGAAGGAAACGGCGCCAAAGAGACCAGGCCGCGTACGGAATTGACGCAGAAAAACCGGCCGCAAGCGTTTGCCAATCCAAAAGCCAACTTCCAAATATGCCAAAGGGAGCCTCTCAAATACCAAGTTTACTAAAATGGTAAACCCGTTTGCAAAACCGTTGGAGGACACAAATGCCAAACTAGAATGGTAAACCGTTGGAGATGCTCTTAGTTGCAAAAATAAAGTTCTTTATTTAATAAACTGTATGGATTCTTGATCTAACTGTTGCCGATCTAGTTTAAATTGTATCATTGTTATTTTTAGTAACAAATGTGTCTCGACGTTTCAAATCTTGCGTTACAAATATTTAGATCTCAATAACATCACCTGAGATCGTACACGTTGGTAGGGAAAACAGAAGTGAGGCTTGCCAGTGAAGAGTTTAAATCTCCGTTCTCATAAAAAAAAGGCCACTCCGTGTGCTATTTTCAGTGAAATATGTGGTCCAATAGCGGTTGCAGCGTAATAGTGGTCGCAGCCACGTTCTCACCATTAGTGGCACATCTTGAGTAGTCAGGATTTGTGGACTTTTCTTGACCCTGTGGAAGAGAATCTTCTACCTTTCCCTTAATGCCTAAGGGGAGGTTTTATCCCCAGGGTCGAGTTTTTTTTAAAAAAAAAATGCAAAATTACTGACTAATAAAAAGACAAAATATTTTCTTCGCTGTGTCATTCAGCGGTTGGAGCAGGAGATGGAGGAAAACCCTGGTTCTCTGCCTTTTCAAGAGGTGAAACTCCTTCACTGCAAGTGCCTATATCACAGTTTATACCCCTGATCAGTCTTTGATGTTGTCCAACAGATAATATACTGCAATCTTGGGAACCCCCAGGTTCTTGGTCAGCCACCATTAACTTTCTTTCGTGAGGTTAGCATCCTTACCCTCTACAAAAAAAAAATCTAAGACGATGCAAAGATGCCGCTGTTTCATGCTCAAAATTGCTGCCTTCAGGTTCTTTCCCTGTGTGACAATCCAACCCTCCTGAACAGAGATGAAACATGTGCCTTATTCAGGTTGGACTATATGGTTGAACTCTGTTTACTGTAGTATTTACGTGGAGCTTCATAAACTGAGCATGATTTTATTTTTTTCACTTCTAACACCAAGCTTGGTAAGAACTACATTCGATGATACATAATTTGGCAGACATTTGACTGATAACGTTTCAATCTACTGCCTCAGTCCTTACAGCATAAGAAGAGCTAGGAGGATCATAAATAAGATTCCGAACAAAGACACTGGTGGATATACTGATAGTCAGGTACGCAACTGGAATCACATTTTTAATTACTGTAAAAATGTTGAGACTTCGGGAGTCATGAACGCAACATTGCATTCTCAATTCAGAATTATTGAGTATGTATGCAACCCAAAAGGCGTTCTTTCTTTACTTGGTGATGTTTGCCGGATGGTATATATTTTCCTTTCGCAATTATGGGCTACATTGTTGACACTTGCTTAATATGATCAGGGAATCAAATGGCTACGTCAAGTAGTTGCAGACGGGATTACTGGAAGAGATGGTTTTCCATCCAATGCAGATGATATTTTTCTAACAGATGGAGCTAGCTCGGCGGTAATACTCTGCATTTCAGAACATACATGCACAGATGTACATGAAACTGGGTCCTTTACAAATGAAAACATCAGTGTGAATATTTTCAACTTGACCGCGTTCCTTTCTGCCTGTTTCAGATCAATTTGATGATGCAAATACTCATCAGGTCTCACGAAGATGGCATTTTGAGCCCTCTACCAGAATACCCCTTATACTCGGCTTCCATCATACTTAACGGAGGAACAATGGTACAGTGTACTAGTAGAGTTGAAAAAAATATTCAAGCAACATTTGCAAATTGCAATACAAGAGGCCTTTTAAAATGTTCAAGCCCAAACTTCTCATCAGATTCATTGCCTTTTCCCTTTTAACCATTTTATTGTTTCTTTAATTAGAAGATAAAACACGCGCACTCTATATGCTTAAATTACAAGATAAATCAGTATATTGAGTTGATACAAGGATGTTCCAAGGCCGTCTATAAACTGGATGTACTGATCTTGGGATGGAATAAAATCTTTCTTTCTTTCCCCAAAAAAAATACTTGAAATAACTATGAACTAAACTGTAACTAGGTGCCATACAATCTTACTGAAGATAATGGTTGGGGGCTTGAGATTTTTGAAGTCAAGAGATGCTTGGAAGAGGCTCGTTCAGCTGGCTTGACTGTTAGAGCTATGGTGGTCATAAATCCAGGCAATCCTACTGGGCAGGTATGTCACATGATTTTCCTGCATCCTTTGCATGTTACAATACCTGATGCATAAAATCAAATAGAGAAAACGAACATCCAGGAGAAGTTTTGCAGGGTTCTTCACTTGTTCTTACCAGTGCCGATCTGAATGTCGATTTTTTTTTCACTTCAATCACATTTCAGTTCAGGTTTTAGTCGAAATATATAAGCGAAGCTTCCTTGCTGAAACATAAATGACTACGTAATGTAGAGGAAATGTTTTGTCCTCACCTGTGAGACCCCACATGCCAGTTGGTCAAATTTAGGAAAAAGTAAAGAGTTAAATGGTTGCACTCAGAAGTTTATGCATTCACTTATGCTGGCATGCCAAATTTTTTTTTCAAATATGGTACTACATGCTCAAATACAGAATAGCACCACTAAATCATGCAATAAATCTAGAATCTACAAAGATTCAAGCATTTGCGTCTAGTGAGTTTTCTGTTCAAATTATATTTATAATAGTCTTTTTTATAAAAATATAATATAACAATACTATCAATGTAGATATGTCATAATGTTTCAGTTAAAATCAGCAAACAGCTATATGTAGTTTTAACAGTTTGTTAATGTGTAATTGTTATGACGTTAAGGGAATATTTTCATGATTGCTAAATAAAACATAAAATGTATATTATGGTCATGTATACTTGATCTGTATGACGCTATTCCATATACGCTTACTTTATTTAAATTGTTTATACTCCCTCCGTCCATAAAAGTATTAATTTCTAGAGTTGTCCTAAGTCAAACTTTCTAAATTTTGATCAAATTTTTAGAAAAAAAAATGCTAAGATCTTTTGTATCAAAATAGTATCATTATATTCATCGTAGAATATATTTTATATGATGCGTATTTTATATCATAGATGTTGTTACTCTTTTCTATAAAGTTAGTCAAACTTAAAAAAGTTTGACTGACACGAATTTTAGGAATTGATTCTTTCGTGGACGGAGGGAGTATATGTCAACCGTAATAGATTTGGATAATTTAGTAATATATATATAGGCATAACTATGGGATTTAATTTTTTTCATAAGGGTGGAGGTGAGTAATTTTTTAAACAAGAGAATAGATATGATCGCTATAATATGAGATTAGAATATTACAGAATTCATGGGTAGGTCTTTCTGATTTTTTCGAGAATTTCTACGATTTATCTTTTCTTCTATCGCGTCTTGTGAGACCTGAAAATCTCTATTGCAGCCTCCAATTAGTAACGGTAAGATGCTAAAATAAGGTAATTAGCAGAGTTTCTTTGTTAACATCTCCTTCCTTTCTTGTAGGTGCTTTCCATCACCAACCAGGAAGAGATAGTGGAATTTTGTCGGAAGGAAGGTCTGGTTATACTTGCGGATGAGGTTTGTACTAAGTGAAATTTATAGTCCTTTTTGCATTGTCAAATCACATTAAACACGTTAAGGGAAAAAAGAACATTCTGTCCTTCAAATCAATTACCGAAATGTATTTGCAGGTATACCAGGAGAATATCTATGCAGAGAACAAAAAATTCAATTCTTTCAAAAAAGTGGCCAGATCACTTGGTTATGACGAAAATGACCTCTCCCTAGTTTCATTTAATTCTGTTTCAATGAGTGAGTCTTCGTTTATACTCTCTCCATTTCAAATTATAAGTTGCTTTAAATCTTTTGGTTGCTATGCATTTAAAAATAATAATATGTGTAGATATATGGTAAAATAGATAACCAAAAAAGTCAAAACAACTTATAGTATAGAACGGAGGGTATAAAAAAAATACAGTCTTAAATCTTTGGGAGGTCCATGTTGAAGTTTGTCTCTCCAATCTTCTGAACTTGGCAGGCTACGGGGAAAGTGGCAGAAGAGGAGGCTACATGGAGGTGACTGGTTTAGCAGCTGATGTGAAGTATCAGATGTGCAAGGTGGCTTCTTTAACAATCTGCCCCAACATAGCTGGCCAAATTCTTATCAGCCTTGCAATGGATCCACCAAAGGTTTCAACCTTGAACTAAATCATCACAAAATTGTCTTCATCCATCTTTAGTATTTTTACTGAACTTTCCTTGTGACACTTGTATGAAGCTAGGAGATGAATCTTTTGAGTTATTTGATGATGAGAAGGAAAAGATCCGTTTATCTTTCTGGAAGCGAGCCAAGGTGCGCAAGGATCATCCTTCAAGCATAATCCGTTTATTGGCGTATGAGACTCGTGACAACTGACAATGGTTCGTCTCTGTGCAACTGCAGACCCTAGAGAAAGCATTCAGCAGCATGGAGGGCGTGAGCTGCAACAAGTTAGAGGGTGCACTGTACTTGTTCCCACGGCTCCACCTTCCCTCTGCCGCGATCAGGGCCGCTGAATCCAAGGGAGTTTCACCTGACACATTCTACGCTCACCGCCTGCTTGACGCCACTGGGATCGCCGTTGTGCCGGGCTCTGGGTTCCACCAGGTCAGTCAGGCTCCTCCTGGATCATCTCTCGCCTTTAAATTTTGTGTATGTATGTATGCACTGTGAGCCTTTCGTACTTGTAATGCTCAAAGTTGTAACTTATTGTACTTTTAATGATTTAATTAAGTTATAATTTCTCACGGATACCTAGTAATAGATTAAGTAAATCTTAGGATAAATTAAAAAAAGCATTTAGCAATTGATTTTAAGTAGGGTCTAACTATTTGGCAATAATAATAGTCATCAACTGTATTATTATGTACCTACTTCTACCATTATAGAAAACACTCTAAAATCCATCTTCTAAATTTAGAAAATACCTAGATCGATGAGAAGATTTTGGAGATTTAGTTAAAATTTAAAACCAATGGCATGAGTATTAACAATAATAGCCTTTCAATCTATTATATTTTTAAACATATATACCCACTTCCACCATTAATAAATAATATCCACCTTTGTTATTATGTAAAACAGTGTCCCCTAAAATCTTTATCTAAATTATCCACATGTGTTATTATGAAAAATAATATAAATTAACACCCACCTTTGTAATGATTAAAACTTCTCTAAAATAGCCAATCAAATATGTATCTAAATTACCTACATGTGTTATATATTAAAGGTGCCCCTATATATGCTTCCAAATTATCAATTTTCATCATTATTTATATAGCAAAACCAAATAAATGTATATACATGTGTAATGTGCGTCACCATACATACCAGGTATATTTATGAAAGAAGAGGTAGAGTGGGCATATTAATTTTCATATGAAATACAAAGTTCTACACCTGAATACATGTAAAACATACATGGTTAATGAGGATGGAGAATGAGAATGAAAAAACATATAAAATAATTTGCAAAGGATAACCAAATAAAGATCACAACTTATCTATATAAGTAATTTGTTGGATATGAAGTAACGAGATAGAGCCAACATAAGCAATTTTGAGTAATCATTGGCCCCATATAGTATATAATCTTAATTGGCCAATAAATTAAAATAAGCTCCCATCTTTTTTTTCAAGACCAAGAAACTATCACATTTTTATTTACAAAATGAAAATAAATTACCCATGACTTTAACCATAGAAAAGCACTTCATAATAACCCTATACCTACTTTGTAAATTATTTACCACTGTTATTAAAAATAATGAAAAAATATAAAGCAGTTTGTAACCAAAGCCTAGAATAATGAAATAAAATCATCATCTTTATAAGTATTGTGTTTTAATATGAATAAATAAGATAACAAAAACACAAACAATTTGTATTAATTAATATTGGCATCAATTATTTATCTTAATTGTCCAATAAAGGAACTTCTATGTTTACTCACAAATCTAAAAAAACACCACATATTTAATCATATATAAAGGAAAAATATGTTACCCTACTTTAAATTGCGCAAAAAAGTCTAAAATAGACATGTGTGCTTTTTTATTTGCTATTCTCATTAAAAAAAATTGTTCCACACATGCTTTTCTACTATCCTTCCCTAATATTATTTCAAATTGGAGCCAAAACTAGGAAAAAGATTACACAATTTAGCACGTTGTATAAATAATAAATTTATGATTCACATAGCCATTTCATGTATAATATAACAAGAAAATAGAAACATATATGACTAGAAGCAACTCACACGATCAAAGTTGCACATAACTTGAAATGTGTATCTTAAGGCTGTTTTATTGGCCAACAAAAACAACTTTCACATACAAAATTACCACATTAATTAGGGAAAATAAGAAAAATAAAATTATTCGTCACTGCCATTAAAAAAGTAGTGCAGAGCGTACGTATAACTAATATTGTCATTATAAAAATATTAACACATAACACTTCTATACCTAATAATAAGTACCAAAAACATTTATTTTGTTGACCGTAATACTATTAAAAAATCCAAATCCATAGAAAAGGTTAGCATAAGTTCATTGCAAAAAATTAAAGAACTATACATTTCAAAAATCAAAGAAATTTCATGTAATTTAATTGGGATGCAGGAACATATATAGCTAAGTATAATTCACACCATCGAAGATCAAAGTTGCCCATAGGTACGCACCCAAGTTTAGTTGTTGTACCAGGATGGCAGGAAGGTTGTAGTAAAAGGTGCAATAACACAACTGATAGAGCCTAGCATCTCAACCCAAGGAAAAGGAATAAACAAAAGTTATTTAATCAGAATAAGTGCATGACTAGGTAGAAAAAAGGGAATAAGTGCATGACTAGGTAGAATCTATCTATATAAAATAAACAAAAGTTATTTAATCAGAATATAGAACAAATAAAGGAATAATGGGCTCTTTGCTTGGAGCTCTGGATGACTTATCTGGTCAGGCAAGTTGGGAGTTGATTTGTTTAATTGAAAGCCTATGTCTGAAAAGGCTAATGGAAAACATAATAGTGTTTTCTTGTCTAATTGAATGGTAATATGTTAATTTTTAGAGACATAATATGCTTCAATATATAAATAATATTAATAGTACTTTTCATAGACGATTGTCATTTAATTATGCACATCCTTGTCTACCCGGATAAAAGAAAAAACACAAAAAATAGTTTGTGTAGTTTAGAAATATTCATTTTTGTTTGTTACAAGAAAGCTGCTACATATAGGCCTTGTTTAGTTCTAAAAAAAATTCAAGATTTTCCGTCAAATCGAATCTTGTGTGTCGCATGGAGTATTAAATATAGACGAAAATAAAAAAATTAATTACACAGCTGTAATTTGCGAGACGAATTTTTTGAGCCTAGTTAGTTCATGATTGGACAATAATTATCAAATACAAATGAAAGTGCTACAGTACCCAAAGTTTAAAAAAAATTACCAACTGAACAAGACAATAGTATATACTCCATCGAGATCAAAAGCTAGTAGATTGACGGTAGATTTGAGTTGCACACGTTAGACCAGGCAGCTTCCGTGCTCCAGCCGGACGACCGAATTCTTACGCCTTGTGTTTCCTAGGCTAGGCTTGTTACTAGGGACCCAACCAAATGGAGTCGGCGTGATAACTACAACCGTTTATGATATAAAAAGAAATGTCGACGTTGTACTATTTTCTACTAGTGCTTTGATTATGTGTAATTATGCTCACCCATGTATATACATACATAATAGCACTTGAAGGTTTTTTCATAATGATGGAGATATTTAATTTTGTGGCGCATTTAGGTATACTACATGGTTATATATATTATTTTAATCAGGTGGTTATTTATATGCAAACTTAATTAAAGGTTTACTTTAGAATACATATGGGTAGTTTAGATAAAGATTAGGGAGTTATTTTATTATTATTTTTTCACAATAGCAGTGCGTGATTTATGTACCGATTTAGTGCATTCCCTTGGCTACATCATTGTCTGATCTTGTTTGTGAAATGCAATGACAAGGAATCTGGGTCGATCCATATCCGGTGCACGATCCTTCCTGACGAAGGCAAAATCGCATCAATGATCCCACGCCTCTGTGCGTTCCATAAGGCGTTCATGAATGAGTTCCGGGGTTCTCAGCAGCGCATGCACGATCTCCGCCGTTGACGCAATGTTACGGTTAGACCGAGTGATGTGAATGGTGAATCTGAAGCTATGGCATGTGTGTGCTGTGTACATGGGTAATCAGGGTGCCTGGGCTCTGGCAGAGTTATTTGTACCTACTATTATGTGTTTAGTGTTCTTGCTTTCTAGTTGAGAGAGGTGCCCATTTATCCTCACTTTTGTTGTATGACTTGCTACAGTGACCTGCCTATATATACTGGTTAAAGTTAACCTGAGTGTTCAGGGATAATATATCTACTGTGGTATATATATGCCTTGCTTGTGCGTCGACTTATCTAGTTTTGCCTTTTGAATGGTGAACATTATAAATATTTTAACTTGGGGCTTTGATGAAAAACCTTGAAACTTTCCTCGAGCCGGTTTTAACTATGGCCTTGTTTAGTTCTATTTTTTTTGGAAAATGAGTACTGTAACATTTATGTGGCAAATATTGTCCAATCATAGACTAACTAGGCTCAAAAGATTTATCTCGTAAATCACAGGTAAACTATGTAATTAGTTAATTAGTTTTTATTTTCGTCTATATTAATGCTCATGCATGTGTCTAAAGATTCGATGTGATAAAGAATTTTGAAAAAATTTGAATTTTGATGACGAACTATGTAATTGACAGCTCAGCTTTTTGCTGATGTGGCGAAAGAATTAATGAGGAGAGAGAGCACAAAACAGAGAAACGATTTCTACTATAGGAAACGAAGTCGACGCTCGTACCGAGACCGAAAGAAACCGCCCAAACCTCGTTGTGGAGACACTGCTCGTTTCCATCCGATCCGCTGCGCCATGCCTCCGCCGCTGCCGCGCAGACTCCTGGCGCGAGCTCACCCTCAATCTCCAACGCTTTTCCTCAATCTCCCGCACGAGCTCTCTATCTCCTGCACGAGCTTGACTCTGTCTTCCGTGCCCCCTTCCTCCGTGCCTCAATCTAAACACTTGTTCTCTGGGACCAGTAGAGGTGGAGACCTAGCCTCCTCTGCCCCAATCCATGCCAAGTCTGAGAAAATGAATCACCTGACGAGAAATCAGAGCTCAAGATTTAGGCGAGGCACTCGTGCTTCTATCGCCCTTGCTGTTGGACCTAGTATTGTCTCAATCCCCAATCCCTCGATGCTGATGCAGCAAGTCCGACAATGCCCCATGCCACAGCCCCTTGGCGGCGAGGCGAAAGGTCCTAATATGGCTAGAGGGGGGTGAATAGCCTATTTAAAAATCTACAAACTCACTAGAGCAAGAGGTAAGTAAATAACAAAGCGAAGCTTTTTGCTCTAGCTCTAATAGGGTGTTTGCAAGCCACCTATCCAACAATTCTAGTTGATATAATCACTAGGCACACAAGGGCTATGTCACTACTTACACTAGAAAGCTACCTAAAGTTTCTATACAAGTAAGTAAGCTACTCTAGTTTTGCGGGAACGTAAAAGAGATGGTTTGAACTTTATACCGCCGCGTAGAGGGGATGAACCAATCAATAATATGAAGTCCAATCACCAGAAGAAATCCAATGAACAATCACAATGGAGACACACAATTTTTCTCCCGAGGTTCACGTGCTTGCCGGCATGCTACGTCCCCGTTGTGTCGACCAACACTTGGTGGTTCGGTGGCTAAGAGGTGTAGCACGAACCTCGTCCTCACTAGGACACCACAAGAACCTACCCACAAGTGAGGTAACTCAATGACACGAGCAATCCACTAGAGTTACCTTTCGGCTCTCCGCCGGGGAAGGTACAAGACCCCTCACAATCACCGGGAGATGGCCACGAACAATCACCAACTCGTGCCAATCCTCCTCCGCTGCTCCAAGCCGTCTAGGTGGCGGCAACCACCAAGAGTAACAAGAAAACCGCAGCTAGAACGATCCCCAAGTGCCACTAGATGCAATCACTCAAGCAAATGCACTTAGAATCACTCCCAATCTCACAAAGATGTTTAATCTATGAAGGAGATGAGTGGGAGGTGTTTGCTTAGGCTCACAAGGATGTTATGAAGTCAAGAATGCCAAGAGTGTGAGCCCCAAGCCGGCCAAACACGTATTTATAGCCTCTCAAACAAATAGAGCCGTTGGCTCTTTCACTGGGCAAAACTCGGGGTCACCGGACGCTCTTAAAGGGGCACCGGACGCTCAGACCCAGCGTCCGGTGCTCCAACGTCAGCCACGTGTCGCCTTTTGAAACGCTCGTGTCAGAGTCTAACGGTCACCTGCAGTGCACCGGACGCTGAGCAAGTTAGCACCGGACGCGTCCGGTGCACACCGGACTCATGCGCAGAGAGTTCCGCAAACCTGTAGGTCACCGGACGCTAAACACCGGTAGCGTCCGGTGCTCACCGGACCCATGCGCAGAGAGGGTCACAAAACGCCCGCACACCGGACGCGCACCATCGGACGCTCAAGCCAGCGTCCGGTGCCTTACCCTAGCTGGGCCAGGCACTGTCTGCACCGGACGCTCAGACGCAGCGTTCGGTGCTCCAGAAGCCAGCGTCCGGTGAGTGTTTTCTCAGCGAGAAACACTCCCGCGACTACTCCAAATTTCCCTCCGGCGCAATAGAAAATATGCACTTCATTTTCTCAAAAAGCGCCGAATCCCGCCTCGCAAGCTCGGCGGGAGGGAGAGAGGAACCCATCCTCTCTCTACCTTTGAAACTCCACCTCCTTCTCAAAGTGTGCCAACACCACAACATGTGTACCAACAAGTGCACGTGTGTTAGTATTTTCACAAACATTTTCTTTGAAGGAGTTAAGTTAGCTCACTAGGTTCTAAATGCATGCACATGAACAATGACACCTAGTGGCACTTGATAACCGCTTAGCCAAAGAATTCCCCTCTTTATAGTACGGCTATTTATCCTAAATGTGATCACACCCTCTATGGTGTCTTGATCACCAAAACCAAAACCCTAAGCAATACCTTTGCCTTGATCTCCATAGGGTTTTGTTTTTCTCTTTCTTCTTTTCCAAGTTGAGCACTTGATCACCTTGTGGTCATCACCATGATCATCTCTTGCTCCAACACTTGGCATGTACCAACCTCATTAAGTCTACACACACTTAGCATAGAGGTTAGTACTAGGGTTTCATCAATTATCCAAAACCAAACTAGGGCTTTCACGAGGCCCTTGCTGGCTGTCTGGCTCGGCTGGACACTTAGATGCTCAGCACAAGTACAGGGCCTGCAGCTAGCTGCTTGCCTTGCTGCGTGTTGTGTTAGTTGCTTGCCTTGCTTCGTGCTGTGCTAGCCTGCCTTGCCATGGATAGTTGGATTTTAAAATCTTGTTTAATTGGAGTTTTTGTCTATTGACTGAAATCATCTAATGGAAAGCAACCGCAAGTGTTCAGCTTGCTGGATTTCCTGCGTGGTGGACAGGCCCATCTCCTATGGCCTCTCTGAAGGGTATAGTGCATCTGGCATGTTGTTTTCTGAATAATGTCAGTATGGTTTAGTAGTTCTGAATATTTGTCAAGTGTGGTCAGTTCCTTTGTCAAGTGTGGTCACGATTGCTACTATTGTATCGTCAGTGGCGGATTCAGAAACGGATCAAGGGGGGGCTAAAGAACAAGGCGAACAAAAGTTTTGCTTGGTAGACACAGTATACTAGTAGATATAACCTAGATTGATAATTTGATATGGATTCAAAGTAGTTAAAGTCAAAGATACATAGAATTAAGGATAGAAAAGTACCAAATACAAGGAGTCTTCCAGCTTAAGAATTGACACCACTTGAACCAATACGACTTGAACTACCACCCTCAATGCTACATAATTTGTAAATGTCATACACTTCTTCAATAATCAAGATAACAAGCAAAAAGAAAAGTATTAAAACAATACGCACCTTGGGACCTTGCGTGGCAAGTTTATCTTACGATTTCTTATGCCCTGAAAGCGCTCCAAAATTTTGTCATCTTCAATAGATACAAACAAATCCCTCTCAATATAACATATCATGCTATCATTCATCCAATCATCATTCATCTTATTCCTCCTATCGGTCTTGATAATATTCATAGCAGAGAAGGCTCTTTCAACGGTTGCTGTTGCCACGGGCAATATCAATGCAAGCTCAATGAGGCGATACACCAAAGGAAAATATGTATGTCTATCACTTAGAACCATCTTTTCGGCAAGGCTACCAAGATCAATACAAGTGTCAAAATCTTCATCATATTTGACTTCATCCATGAAATTTTGAAGCTCAGTTCTTAGCTTCACACACTCATAATCACTAAAGTCAGCATAATAAATCTTAGCAAGCTCAATTAATTTCTCCACCTCATAATTGGCAAATTTATTTGTTGGATCAAGACAAGCAACACATCTCAATAGTTGTGTTGATCTTTCAGGAAATCGATTGTTCAACTCACAAATTATTTGATCAAGGACAACATTGAAAATCCCATGATGAAAATGATGGTAGTAGGTCACTAATTTGGCTCCACGACATTTTGAACGACCTCTGACTGGTATCATATCGTCCATATTAGGAATGTCTATCTTCTGTTTGTCAGCAAAAGCTTTTACCTCCTCAAAAATATTATCCCAACCATTTTCCCTCATGGCATTTATATTTCTCATCACAGCCCCAATCAATCCTATTGCACGAATAATGTTTTGATTTTTCTTTTGCAAACATTGTGATAGGTCCTGAGTTATCCCCAATACTCTAATCATAAGATGCAATATGAACACAAATTGAAATGACTCCATTTTTTCTATCAATCCAGAGGCTAAAGTTTTCTTTTCCCCATCAGTTCCATCATCACTAATATTCTCTAACACCTCAAGCACAGATTCCCACATGAGCATAAGACGTACTAATGTTTTGTGATGTGTACCCCATCGTGTATCACCAGCCCTAGCAAGACTAGTTTCTTGGTTTTTCCCTCTTCCAGGAGTTATTTCACCACTATCTAATTGCTCAACAAGATTATCATGGTGTTTTTGCAAAAGTTGATCTTTTCTCTTGCAAGAAGCACTAACAGTATTGACAACCAAAGTGACATAACTGAAGAAATCATCAGTTGAAGCACAACATCTAGCTACAGCAACTACCACAAGCTGCAATTGATGAGCAAAACAGTGGATGTAAAAAGCAAATGGGTTTTCATTCAATACCAGCCTTTGTAACCCATGAAACTGCCCTCTCACGTTTGAGGCTCCATCATATCCTTGTCCTCTAATCTTAGCTATAGACAACCCATATCTTCCAAGCATAGAAACTAATGCTTCCTTCAGTGAAGAAGATGTGGTGTCAGAAACATGTTGCAGGCCAAGGAACCTCTCAATCACACTTCCTTTATCATTGACAAACCTATTAAACAAAAAGAAACATAGTGTTAATTAAATACAACAAAAAAGAACAAATGAAATACACAAACATATAGTATATACCTCACAACCACAGCCATTTGTTCCTTAATTGATGCATCACGGGCCTCATCAACGAGCACTGCAAACCAACGATCTCCAATTTCACTCTTAATTAATTCACTTGTCTCCTCTGCACAAGCCCTAACCAAATCTTTTTGAACTGTTGGACAACTCATTTGATTATTCCCTGGAGCATTTTCACCGGTCACAAGTGCAGCTTTACTGTCTTTCTTTCTATACCAATCAAGCATCTCCAAAAAATCCCCTTTATTTTTTGATGTTTTAGACTCATCGTGTCCACGAAATGCTAGAGCTTGTAAAAGGAGAAATCTAGCAATTCCTAACATTATGGTTAAACGAGCTTTATATGCCTCCTCTTCTGCTGCAGTTGTTACTGTCCACACATGTTGTAGACTTTGCCTCTGATTGTTGAAATCAATTGCTCGTTTTCTTGCTGCACTATGATAGCCATCTATTGATTGAGCATGCTTGAGCAAAGAAGCCTTTCCCTTTTTCCAATTCCTAAACCCTACTCTGTTGAATGCATCATTATCAAAATCACTTGTTTTTGGTGGCTTAAAGAGGAAGCAATAAAAGCAATAGGCTGCATTCTTTGCAGGACTGTACTCTAACCAATCAAATTGAGAAAACCATGATTTAACAAAACCTCTGGTTTGAGTTTTACCCCCTGTTCTTTCATACTCACAATTTGGTTGATATGGACCCATCTGTATGTATGCTCTCCTAGCATCATCCCTAATATCTGGATGAAATTCATCAATTGGCTTTCTAAGACCTGGATCAGCAAGCAACTATATCATTCATATCAAGCTCAATACGGGGTCTTTTTTGCTCAACTCGACTCTCTTTACTGGAATCATCTTTCTTAGAAAAATATTTTTCCATTCTATAAATTCAAACAAATCAATAAATCAGTAATGGCTTGAATCTAAATCTAGTCAGTACAGTAATGAAAAAAAAACAGAGGGATCTTCTCACCTTCCCACCTTGTTGCTGCACAGCACAGAGGGATCTTCTCACTGGTGTTTGTCCGCGCTGGTGTTTGCCCCGCGCCTGGCCTGGCCGCTGGCGGGCCGGCTGCGGCTGGCCTCCCTGGCTCCCTCGACGCTCCCTCGCTGAGTCGCTGAGTGGCCGCGGCTGGCCTCCCTGGATGTACCGGCGGGCGGCGGCGCGGCGCAGTCCGTGGAGACGGTGCAGACTGGAGTGGAGCCGGCCGCGCGGAGAGGGGAGGGGCCGAGGGGGCGACGCGCGACGGAGTCGGGGCTCTCAGCTCTGGGCTCTGGCGGCGTGGAGTGGAGGCATGGAGCGACGGGGTCGGGGCTCTGGCGGCGGCGGTGGAGCGGGCGAGCGTCGGGCGTATCCGCGTATGCGATTGCGATTTGCGAGCGGCCGTTCACAGTCCGTGTTCGTGTGGGCAGAGTGAGTTTTTTTTTTAGGTCACAAATTTTTGGGCCGGCTGAAATCTGCTCCAAGTGAATTCGGCCCACGAGGGGGGGCTGCAGCCCCCCAGCCCCCCCCCCCCCCCCCCCCCCCTCTTCCGTCCGCCACTGTGTATCGTCATGTTAGCAGCAGAAAAAAATTGCCATAGTTGATCTATCTCCTTTTTGTGTTGTATTTAAGTTATTCTTTGTATGGTCATTAATATAGAAACTATGGGTTGAAGAGGATGGTTTCTATTAACGTTAATTATTTTTTTTTCTTTCTTGGAAACTACTCTTGGAAACTGGCCATTGGGACTGCCCAAATTGGACTGAACGGCACCACAAACCGGATGAAATGGTGGTTAACATAGACCAGCAGCGTATCATCTGCTGGAATCCAGAGCAGAACACAGTAAGACTGAGGGGCAACAAAAATCAACGAACTGAGCAAATCAAACTCCCATAGAGCTGAGATTTTAAAGCTTTGGATGGTACTCTAAAATAATAAAAAATAGCCATGCATGGATCGTTGATCTAGAAGGCATTTATCATGTATTACTCCCTAGCTATAAGACGTAATAAGAGAAATATTTATTTATTTATTTAGAAAAATAGATAAAATATCCTCCTGATAAATCTAACTTCCATATATGATTTAAATCGTCATCAACCGTGACGAAGCAAACGTTTTCAGGTGCGTGACATCAGTCCGACACCGTTTCCTGCTAAGATGATCGATCTGTTCACGTGCCGTAACCTGCTATAAGGTGCTTTTTACTCGTCACGCATGTATGTAGTATGTTGTTACACGCGATGTGATGTATCCTACACATATATAGAGTCAGACACGATGGTGAAATATGTATACGTGACATGATGGATCTAAAATTTTATACGTAAAATCATCATGGGATGTGCAACAAACAATGTTTTCATAAAAATGGGGTACAGTAAAACCTTGTTTACTTCCAAAATTTTCTTAAGATTCCTCATCACATCAAATCTTACGGCACATGCATGCATGTTGCATTAAATATATATGAAAACAAAAATTAATTGCACAGTGTAAATCGCGAGACGAATCTTTTAATTAAGCCTAGTTACTCTATGATTGAACAATGTTTATTAAATAAAAACGAAAGTGCTACAGTGTCGAAATAAAAAAATTACTAACTGAACAAGGCCTAAAAGGATGAACATGGATTTAGAAATTCAAATCAAAGATTAGGTCCTGTTTGGATCCCTGTAGATAATAACTATTTTTAGATCCAAACTGATGTAGTTAATAAATTAGATAATTGTTAGCTGGACCTCTAGGCTTTGAATAATAATAACTATCTCACTAGGAGCACCAAATGAAATAATAGTAGCTAATAGTTATTTTATTAGCATTTTTCATTAGTTGTGCATACACCCTCTAGCTAATAGACATATAAGCCAGCTAACTATTAGTAGATAATGATGTCTAAGCTGGCAGCTATAAGTAATGACAGCTAACATTTTTTTGACAAAAATGACAGCTAATGTTATTTAATGAGAAAAACAGGAAAGCGGTTGGGTGCTCGCTCGCGTGAACACAGCGTGACCAAGTGAGGCACGCCCATACATGATGCTCGAGATTTTTCTTTTTTGGCCGGGATTTTCTTTTCCTTGATTATTTTAATTATATTTCTTTTTCAAAAATCAAAGGATCAGGAACTTTTTAAAAATAAATCTTACCTTAGAAGGTAATGGGAATACTGTAGTCACAACCAGATTTTTCAATTTCTTCAAGTAGTGTGGGATTGTCCTAGTGTTTTAATTAGCATTCAAAATTTAGTATAAACTTTTCCTAATAAATACCTCCTAGTGAGGATTCTCTAGTGTTTTGACTAGTGGTAGTGTTTTATTACTAACTAAAAACACTAGGAGAACTCCACCATTTTAGTAGTGAGCAGGATTTTAACCCAAACAACATATCCTAGTACCGATTGCCTCTGCAAATTAGACCCCAAAATATAGCCTAATTGCAAGAACAAAAATTCTGAGAAAATAGCTCAAAAATCACAAAAAGGAAAAGCTTGAGTATGAATTTAGACCAAAAAACCTTCAAAATAAACCATGATGAATTCACCTATACAAAAAGGTTAGCCTCGTCATCATATCTCCACCCACTAAAAATTGAAAAACTAGATCAAAAGGATCTATCTCAACTCTCTCTAACCTAGCCACCTAGCCTCAAAATTTGGCTAACCTATTGGAAAATGATATTAGGGTAACAAGAGGACCATGACTAACCAGCCATCCACATATTATTTATAGGTGCATGGCTAGTGGCTAAATTATCCAAAGATGTTTTACGTGGATACATACTCGTGAGGGGCAAAAATAAACTATTCAAATTTTTCTTCATTGATCGAATGGACCTAATGCCTCCTCAGCTTTGCTTTGTCTTAGCACAAGCTCAAGATTATGTCTACCGATCCATCACTCTTGGGTTTTGGTGCCCAAACCGACAAACCTACCGCCAACGTGGTTTAAGGCTGAAACTGCTAAACCCTCTAAAACTATGTAGTCTCTATGCAACCTCCACTGTCACAACATGAGTACTCCAAGTCCTAGGCATGGCCACCCCACCAAGTCCTTTTGTGCTTCAACTTGACTTGGTCAAGCTCCCGTCTTGTCTTCGATCAGTACCATCTTCGACCTTATCATCTCACATATGTACTCCTGCTTGTCACCAACATGCCCAAGTGCTAGGTGTGCATGGTCTACCCTTCGTCATTTGGTCCCTTGTTTCATGTCTCCAATGTTCATCATTGACCGCTATGATCTTAACCATTGCTCTTAACTATTACCAATGACCATTTTGATGCACTCAAACTCTACACATTATAGGCCAAAAGACATGTTGCACCACACACATGTCAACTCCACATTGGTTAGCTCAAGTCACACTAGAGCCAACTTGATGACCAAAAAAGTGAAAAACTCGATTATCTAATCTTTACAATGACCTATCATTCTTGATATGAATATAAATCCACCATACCATCTCACCATCAATGAAATACCAGTTGGACCTCGAAACCTCCACTGAATACTTACAACACCTCAAGCTTCGAATGCACACCAGATTGTTAGTTTTGCCAAGACATACTCCATGTTGCAGTACCGTGTTCCCTCGAATGCAACTCTTGAAATGTTCCTGGAGCTTATGAAAACGGATACACAGTTCGCAATATTACAGATTCCAAGTGGGCTCCATGCCCCCCAAGCATGCATGAAAGGAATAATAAACATGTCTCAGATAATCAAATTCAACCTTCTTAGCTTACAAATTGAAGGAACACACTGCTGTTTCATTTAAGGAGAAAGAATAAGATAAAACTCAATCCAGATGTCTTGAAACATATAATTAAGCTCAAAGCTACACATTAAGAAACATATTGACCATAGGCCATATACTAAGTTTCCTGAGGTATATTTCTTCCTTGACGAACATGAGCATCTGTAGGGGGCCTGAGGTCGGAATTCGTCCGAGCCCTCACCGTGACTAAGAATTTTAAGTGCAGTGCACAGAGGTGATCATCAGTTGTTCAGTGCTTGAGAATTGAATGCTGCCACTCCTCCCCCTTCAATCGACCCACAGCAGCATGCTCACAAGTCAAGTGTAAATCACTGCATCCAATTAACCAGTAGCTGGAATCTCTCCCAAGCATAATCTGAAACCATACAGCGCAGCAAACTTAAAAGCATGATATAGCTTAAGAAATCCACAAATGTGGGCATGTGGCATATGCAGTTTTCATATATATGATTACAAGATTGAGACTAAGATATATGCTTCAGAGTTCAGATTGGTTTCAACGCGGAGAAGAAAACAATATAATATAAAAAGTTCCTGTTGTATATAGGCAATTTCAAAAATATAGCGGGGGCTATTTGAATGGAGGCCCTAGACAAATGCATCCTGGCCAAAGACAAAATCAGACGATTGGGAGTATTGCCTGGTCGAGGCCAATATTTCAAGCATTCATCCAAACAGCCTAGTCCTTAGCAAGTTGAACCAACCAAAAAGATGAAGTTGGGGAAACTAGCTACATGTGAGATTCCAGTCATTTAGATATAAACATATATACATTTTTTCTTGATCCCAGCAGGTATTATCAACCATATTTTTGTGTCACTAAACTGAGACTAATATAAACACTAATAATAATTAATAAGACTGGAATACCCTTTTTTTAATGCAAAAGAGACTGGAATACTTCTAACAAGACACGTCAATTCCATAGTTTTAAATCTCCCGCTATAGCTGCCGCTATAGCCTTTTGAGGCAGGATACCGCTATTTGTATTCATGTATAATTTAACCGCTATATTCCGCTATAGCTCGATTTAGCTCCGCTATTAGCTGTTTTAGACATAAACCGCTAAACACCTTAGCCCGCTATTTAAAACCTTGCAATTCAAATCACGGCTGAGGAAACTTATAGATGAGTATGTATGAGAGGCTAGTACCAGGAGTGTAGAAGCTTGCGTAGGGAGTGATGGTCTGGAAGTCCCGGCTCTCGCATATGTGCTTGATCCGGTCAGATTTGAACTCAATGGTGAAGATCCCCTCATTTGAATGTATGAAAATGGTATTAGCACACTCTGAGTAGCCGACCACAAGGAGTCTGGTGGAGGGGTCACCAATGGTCATGGGGAGCATCATATCCAGCTCGATCACCCTTCCCTGCACCCATCCGGCGGCAGCTCCCCTCCAGGACCACAGGTGGAGGCTGTAGCCCTCCACGCCGGCGACTCCCAGCCCGCCGCCGTCCTCCGCCTTCACGAGGGCCATGTTTCCCACGCGCAAGGGTGGTGGCAGGTTCGTCACTGACAGCTCATGCCTTCCCAATTCGTACCTGAGCAGTCTGCGGCCGTCCTCTAGGAGGAAGTGGAGCGCGCCTCCGGCGAGCAGGCTGGGCCCCATCACGTCGCGGGACGTCGCGATGGGCCCGAGGTGAGCCGAGGCCAGCGCGCTCCACGTTCCGGTCGCCGACGAGTAGACGCTCAGCCACGTGAAACTGACGTCGTCCCCCTCCACGAGGTTCTCGTCGTCGGCGGTGCCCCCGAAGACCACGAGGAAAGGGCCCCCGCGGCCGCAGTCGACGTGGTCGCAGCCGTCCGCCGCGCAGAGGACGGCTCCGGTGAGGTGGTTGTACGGGTCCTCCGGCGCATCAGGCAGGTGGTGCTGGTTGCCGGTGATGGGGTCCCAGACGATGAGGCCCGCCGGGTGGATGGTGTGGAGGAGCACGCGGCCGTGGCGGCAGTCGAGGGCGACACAGCCGTAGCAGTCTAACGCCGGAGGGATGAGCGGGCAGGCGGGGCTCGTGGTGGTCTCCAAGCTGTTGTAGTTGAGGAAGCCGAGCACGGGCGGTGTCCCGTGGAACTCGCGGTAGCGGCGGAGGAAGCCCAGGTCGGAGAGGAGGTGCCGCCAGGACCTGCAGACGAGGGAGGTGCGGAAGAGGTGCGCAGGCTCATCCGGCGAAATGCGGAGGAGGATCTCGCCGATGAGGTCGTCCGTCAACTCCGGCAGTGAGCTTGGCGGCGCCATCTTGCTGCTTCTCGGCCCGGCTCCGGACTCGAATGGGACGACGCGGAGTTTTCATTCCATTTTTTTTTTCAAGACTGCTACTGTAGACTGCCTACTCCAGATTACGAACGCATGCGAGATGGGGCCAGGAAATCAGTAGGAGGCGCCCCTGTATAGGCTTAAGCTTAGTGGACCCCGCAAGCGCGTGGGGAAACTAATTCTGTGGGATGCTCCTGTAACCCAGCCATGGAATCGCCGTGGATTCACAATATGGGTATATATAATCATGTTGTACTTTCTCTATTTTAAATCATAAATATATTATTTTGATTTCTCTACAACCATAAGTTTTACTATATATGTAGAGATAGTTATATATCTAGATGCATACTATCCCATCTCACTGAAAATGTCGTTTTTGACTTTTAGACTTTTCTTTAACCGTTCATCTTATTCAAATTTATTGTATGAATATTATCTATTTTGTTATAACTTATTTTAATATTAGAGATAATAATTATTTTATTATTTATATAAAATTTTTGAATAAGATAAACGGTCAAATGAAAAGTTAAAAACGACATTTTTAATGTGACAAAGGGATTAGTAAGAGCTATGCACCTAGAAAATCTATAACGGCTTATAATTTAGAACGGAGGGAGTAACGTATAAGACTGTTATATAAAATTAGAAACAGTAGTTAAAAATATAATTTTTTCATATATTAGATAGCTATATACAAGCACACATGTCGTGAATCCATGACAGATGGCCACAGCTATCCCATGACAACTGTATTTTTTCAAACATGGCGTACAACAAGAAAAAAGGAAATCAACACACCGTTGATACTAAAACACGTAAAAGTATGCGTTAACATTGGACACGTCTCATTTAACCCTCTTGCATGCCCTCCACGTGAGTGCAAATTACATGGACCGATGGGAGACGAAACGGTAGTCGGCAAAGTGTTGACGACGGTAGATGTTGGCACTAGCTGTGCCAGAAATCTGCAGTGGCAGCCGGTCTTCTCTCTCTAGTCTTTCCTTTTGCAAGTGAGGAATTTTGATTTTGGTGCATCTTTTTATCTTCATGGCTTCCTTCAAAACAGTTTGGAGAGTGACAAAGATCCTATTTGCTTTTAGTGGAGAATATTCCAGGAATGCCTACAAAACATGTGTTCAATGTAACAATGAGTAATCCATTTAGTTGTTGACGATGAAATGTAACAAGAGAACATGTGATGAATGTACCTGCTGCACGGTTGGAATTAAATCTTCTTTTATTTTTGCATTTTTTTTGTATTGAATAGCTTGAATAGCTCGAAAAAACCCCAAGTCTAGAATGTTAAAATCTGGAGAATTGGGTGGTTGACATATAAGCCGAATGTCGAACCCATCTTGTTTAGCAACCTCACAAAACTGAGGATCATCAACTTTTAAATGAGAAGGTGCATTATCTTGTTGTATGAAAATAGGCTTGTCCACATCCTCTCTTGGCCACTTGGCTTGAATTGCCGACAACACTTTATTCACCATGAAATCTCTTATCACATCTCTTGTAATTGATTGAATTGGCTTGACTACTAGAGCTCCACGTAGGCGATTGCCACTATCTCTAATAGCTCTTTCATAAGTGACAAGTGGAAAGCAACCTATTTTGCCATCAAACACACATTCTCCATCTCTAAATTTTGGCCGAGCAACCACACACAATAACATGATCCTAGGAATATAATTTTTGTTCTTGCAAGTGCGATGTGGTTCATCTTCCTCGGGTAGCAAGTAGTATTTCTCAGATTTTTGACTAAGGTAGAACCAATTCTCATCAATGAACACAAAGTCAAAAGAATTCTTAAACTTTGGGTCATCAAGCAAACCTTGCTCAATCATGTCAATGCACCACTTCAACCTAGTCTTTTTGTTAGCATAAGTGAGGTAGGGTTTGATGCTACTAGAGTGGCGCCTAAGCATTCCCCTCTTTAAATATCTTTGTATCCTAGATTTGCTAATCCCAAGTCTACTAGAAACATCTTCTAAGGTCATTCGTTGCTTGAGAGCAATGTTGCGCAATTGTTCTAAGTCAAGAGGAATCAACTTATGACCCACATCTACCCTTCTTTCTACTAGCAACCTCCACCGGAATATTATTAGCAAGTTGGGTTTTACCTCTCTTCCATAAGCGCTGAACCAATCTAACTTTCAATCCAAATTTATTAGCAACTATTGTTGTATCTTTCTTGCCAAGTTTGTCATTCTTGCTTCTAGCCAACGTTGAGATCAAATCCAAAGTCATTGTTCTCTAATGGCAAGTTCAAATCAAATGCAACCATAGCAAGAAAATAGAAGTGGAAAAGGAAAGAGTGGATGACGTTTGGAACACTGGAAGAGAAATAAAGAAGGTGTCGCCGTTGTTGCATGTTAAATAGCCACGCTCTAGTAGACGGACGGACACTCTACGGGCTACAAATCGCGCCATCCATCGTCGTAGCGCCCAAACGCGCGTCGTCGTCGCGCCCGTACGCGCGCTACAGTGCCATGCAAAATGACGTCGAAGAGAAAAAAGGCGTAGGCCATGGTATTCAAACCCCTGCCCTCGCTCACGCGCGCCTCGAAACCAGCCCTAGTAACCAGTAGAGAAGAGAATTTTTCATGTCTAGGGAACACCTTCGGCTCTATTTAATAAGGGCAAAACCGGAAGATTACCTCTAATTAATGACTTCTTGGTAAGCACAATCATGTCCTAAACGTCATCTAATCCTGATATGGAGGGAGTATTGGCGAGGGTAGACATTTGTTGGCGCTAGCTGTGCTAGCTAGATAGAGAAACGCCTAGATAAAGGTGTTGAATTACTTCACGCAAAGAAGTAGAGATTGGGCAAGGAATGGCTCACCTCTCTTGTGATACACGATTGACAGTCATTGATATGTTTTATAGCATCAACTCCTTCGAGATGGCATCCATCCAAATGATATCTTTTCTCAACAAAAGGAGAGCCATGTTGTTTTCATGATGTTGATAGGGAACATCATGTTTCGACCATGAGTATTACACCTAGTTGTTGTGAACTTTATGGCTTATAGTCATTCCCATCTACCCCTCCCCCTCCTAAAAAAAGGGGGCATGGAGTACATAATGTAACAAAATTTGGGCTGGGCTTGGGCTGAGAATTTTTTCTGGGTAGCATGATCTGTACCTAGGCCCTGCGCACTAAGGCTCATTGGTCTTCGGGCCCACAGGATGGCCAAGCTCAATTTTCTTAGGTCTAAATATGACACAAAAGTATGCACAAAAAAATAGGCACATCCTATCTTACCATCTTCGATGTGCTCCATGTGACTATATGATGTAGATTGATGGGCAATCAAAGTATATTTGGAGTGTTTGCGAGGGTAGGTTTTTGGTGTTGGTTGTTCTAGATAGAGAAATGATGAGATGAAAGGATTGAGTGAGGAAGCTCTCATCTAGGTCAGATGACCTCGAGTTCAATGCACCTTAAACTTGGTCACATGCAAGTAAACACAATGTAAATCACCATTGGATCATGGTCAATTCGCTGATTAGGCATCCAAGCCAAATTGGAGGCCAAACCATATCATTTTTTAGTCCACCTCAAACTCCAAGAGAACCGCGCACTCCAATCACCGTGAAATCGCATACCAAGTCTAATTTCAACATTTTATAAGCACAGGGAAAGGTAGCGATATAAGTTTTCCAACGAAGAAAGTCCATGTCTAAATTCAATAAGAGTTAACAGGAATCATCAAAATAAGTAGGCACCTGAAATATTTTAAGGTGATGCGTCACCATCTTTTAGGTCGTTCGGTTGTGTATCATGTCAGAGTCCATTAAGGATGCCTGATGGGTCCTCGACCACCTCTAATACTATATATTTTGTAGCCATTATCCAACTTAGGGTTTTGATTTTGTTTTGATGAATATGGCATCTGACATTTTCATCATATATCATTTAACACCCCAGAGTCCAAACTGCATAGATCCACTCTGTACATCGTATATCTCCTTTGTGCTTTGGAGCAAGTGCCACCAGTGGTATTTATAGTGATATGGAAGGTGTAAACTACTTATAGACCAAAGATGAGGAAATTTTGTGGTGGACCCAAGTTGGCCGACCTAGGGGAGGTCACTTAACCCTTCGATTCACTGACTTGATCAATGCACATTTTGGATGCATTCTTGATGGAGGCTCAAAGTTGGAAATGTTGGTGGCATCTTGGAAGCTAATGAGCTAGGCCGATGACCTAATGGAGATTGCCCCAATCCCCCTTTGGACTCTAATTTGTCTAATTTCTATGTGTAGATGATCAACAGCATGTACATTGCATTGGTAAGGAAGGTCTTCCAAATTGTGTTTTTTGCATGGCGAAGGTGGGCCCATTGATCCATGTGACATTCCATCTCATCCACTCAAAATGAATCGACCTTGGTCATTGTGTATGATGATGGTCATTGTGTTTTCATGTAATCATCAAGTTTGAGGATCATTGGGTACAACCACAAGTTAGGCTACCTAGGTGAGGTTGGTCGATCCTCCTATGGGCCCATCTTGCTCCATTTTGTTCCAATTTTTACCTATGGCCAAATACACACGAAAAACATGTGGAACCCAAACAAATAAATCCTATCACTATATGGAGGTGACCATGGAATATGTAATTTTAATATTATGTTGATAGTAAAAATTTAGTAATAAGAACAACAAATAGAGGGCATTGCTAGCACCAATATTATCATGTCATGTTTCTATAGTATTCTTTCAAAGAAGCAGGATAAGTTGGAAGAAGGGGGACATTGTTTGTTATTATCGTGCACTATAACAATTGCTCCATGTGACAGTTTGCTATCAAGAAGGGGAGAATGATAGAACATTAGTCCTTTGGATACAAATATCCCTCCTCAAGATGGGTGAATTACTAGAGTTCAAGGAAGACAGTTTACTCTCTAAGTGACCTTAGTCTTAAGTACTTTTTTATATTATGTTAATAGATTGCTAGCTAATAATGATATTATTATCCTTAGGGACTATGGAGATATAAAGGAGTACTTGGAGAGATGCATGGAGGTGGAGAAGATTGAGATGGGTGTCCAAGCCAAGTTGGAGGCCCAAACCATATCAATTTTGAGTCTACCTCAGACTCCAAGAGTCATCCGCATTAAAATCATCATTCAGATCGCACATACGAGCTCCCTTTTTATGTTCTGCATTAGCATGGAAAGCAAAGAAGATAAGAATTCCAAATGGCGTCAGTCTCATACTAATTCCTTACAAGTCATGAGGAATCCTCAAAACCAGTGAGAGTCCAAAGTTTATCAAGGTGCTATGCATCATCTTCTGGTCATTGAGCCATTACCATATCAAAGTCCACTAAGGATGCATATAGGGTACATGGCTGCCCCTTATACCGTATATTCACTAGATAATGACCAAGTTTGGGTTTAGATTTTTCTTAGGTTAATATTTCATCAAATAATATCATCATACATTAGTTTTAGGAACCCTAACTTGTGAATTTAATCATTCTTCTACAGTTTGGTTTGTGTCAATATTGGTCTCTCTTGTGTTCTTGATTCACAGACAGGGATTAGCCTTCATGGCTAGGTCAATTGGGTAGAGCACAACTGATGACCAGAGGAGATGTGGTGCTATGATTGTAGGGGTTTAGGTCTTTGTGATTTAAAATCATATCATGTGTGTCAATTCTCCACCAAATTAGAAGTTATATTCACATTGATAGCAGAACATTGGGAACCCTCATTCTCATCAAGTCAGAAAAAATTGCTTTGGTTATCCTTCGAGCAAAAATAGCTTTACACCCCATATTGATTCAAGTCTAGGAGCATTTATGTACTTGCTTTGGTTTTTATCTTAACTTTCTTTGTTCCTTGAACCCCCACTATTGAGGATTATATTTGTAAGTTGTAAATAGTTTTATCAATAAAATTCTAGTAGGGGGTAAAACCGTCATGTTTCCTCAAAAAAATTGCCACCAAATTGGGAGTAATCTTCAACTGATAAAAGATTGGGCACCCATGTTTCCATCACCTAGTACAACTCCAAAGTGAGATATAAAAGAAGCTAGTGATAACTTAGCTCATATTAACTAAACTAAAATTTTAGCACTTCAAAATAGCATATCCTTTCCAAGGTGAGAGTCAAGTTCAGATCACACTGTTAGTGTTGTAACAAAACACTTATCCACATGTGGTGGATCACGTCCACTTGATAATGCTATCATCCCTAGTTGGGCTACCATAACTATTTATGACACATAAAGCAAAAGCATCCAAGCTCTATCCACAAATGGATGTTATCTTAACAATTCACATGATATTACATACTAAATTACTTGAGAGCATTGGTATGCAAATCCTTTATGTTTACACAAATTAGTGAGCTGCCTCAAGTTGTATATCGATCCATAGTATTCCAACAACTCATGCAACACTACAAATAAGTAACACAATATTATAGAGTTATTTTTATGAAAAGCAAGAAAAGGACAATAATCCTTGACATGTAAAGTGAAGCTTATTAGATTACCTAACCCAACACAAACAACAAAATTAGTTGCACAAAGGTACAAAAATCCACATCAACCATTAAATCAATACGTAAAGTGAGTAATGAGTCACATTATCCAATAAAATATCTATCAAAGTAGTATCGTGCAAGCATTGAGATCCCATAAATGCAAGAAACTCTACCATCAAAGCTATAAGTAATTCTCATGTGTTTGCTTTCATTCATCACAAAACATCCTTCTATTGCTACCATCAATAACCCTTCTGCTTAGTAGTATAGGTACCAAATCAGATCTGCAACATCAATTATTATTGAAATCCAACAACCATGAAGGAGGTTCTTGTGGTTTTTGCTTTCATGGCTCTAGTATCGAGCGCTGCCTGCACACAGATAGGCGGTTGCACCTGTGGTCCACAACAAAGCCATGAACAACAACATCATCCACAAAAACAGCAACATCAACCACCACCACCACAACAACAACAACAACAACAACAGCATCACCAACAACCACAGCACCAACAACAAAAAGTTCACATGCAGCAGAAACAACATCACCAACAACAAGATGTTCATGTTCATCAGCAACAAGAAGTCCATGTGAAACAACAACCACAGCACCAACAACAACATCAATGTGAAGGCCAGCAACAGCATCACCAACAATCACAAGGCCATGGGCAACAACAAGGACAGAGCCATGAGAAACAACATCAACAACAATTCCAGGGTCATGAGAAGCCACAACAACCACACCAGCAACAATGTCAGGGTTATGTGCACCAACAGCCACCGCAACATCAACAATGTCAACAGGGCCAGGAGCAACTACAACAGCATCAATGTCATTGCCAAGAGCAGCCATTGCAACAACCAAAGCACTGCCAAAAAGGGTGTGAGCAGCAACAAACTACAAGGTGCAGTTCTAGCTACTGTAGTGGTAGCATAAATCTAAAAAATTGCCATGAATTCCTCAGGCAACAGTGCAACCCTTTGGTAATGCCTTTTCTCCAATCACATTTGGTACAACCAAGCAACTGCCAAGTGTTACAACAGCAATGTTGTCACGAGCTTAGGCAGATCGAGCCACAATACCTTCACCAAGCGATCTATAGCATGACTCAATCCATAATCCAACAACAACAACAACAACCATGTGAGTTTTGTGGAGCTCAACTAGCTACTCAAAGTGAGGTGGCGATATTGACGGCAGCGCAGTACCTACCATCAATGTGTGGCTTGTACCACTCATGCTACCAAAACAATCCATGTAGCAGTAATGATGCTTGTGGTGTTCACAGTTAAATTATTGTGGCTAGCTAGCCGTTATAGTCTTATAACGGTGTAAAGCAATAAAATGCCATACATCATGGTGTTTGGACAACGATATCTAAATAAGAATACTATCTATAATGTGGCATGTGCCTGTGGTGTCAACAACCTAGTCTTTGTGGTCATAGTAGATAGGGTAGTTTGTTGTTGAGCATGGTTGCGCATATTAGTCAGTGTGTGGACATATGTGGCATGTGCCTATGGTGTGAGCGACCTGGTCTTAGTGGTCACGATAGATAGGGTACTTTGTTGTTGAGGCATTGGCTCCTAATTGTAATCCTATTTCTATGTACATAATCCTAGCATCTAAGCATGTAGTTGGCCACAATCTCATGATCAGCCTCTAGTGCTTTGGCACCTCGATATCTACCGTGGCATGTGCATGTGGTGTTAGCAACCTAGTCTTAGTGGTCACAACAGATAGGGTAGTTTTCTGTTGGGCCATTGGCTCCTAACTGTAATCATATTTCTATGTACATGATCTTAGCATATAGGCATGTTTTTGTGTACATGATCCTAGCATCTAGGAATGGTGGCTAGCCACAATCTCACGATCGACCTCTAGTGCTTTGGCACCTCCATATCTACTGGCACACTGTGACAAATGGAAATTGAGCATTCTCTAATTTCCCTCTCTTATAATGGGAATGGCAAGGACTACACACTCTAATTTATCACGTCATCTACTTCTGAGGGGAGCTCAAAATAATGAGGCCGGTGGATCTAGTGTAGCTCAAGATAATATTTATTTACTAATGACCACCAGCCACACAAATGTTACACCTTCTCATACAAAGTCTTTTGTTGAGATGCAACATAAAATGGTTGCCATGTAGACTCATCTTATCTAGATGCAAAGAAAGTGAAAGGTCCTAATATGGCTAGAGGGGGGGTGAATAGCCTATTTAAAAAAAATTCTACAAACTCACTAGAGCAAAAGGTTAGTAAATAACAAAGCCAAGCTTTTTGCTCTAGCTCTAAAGGGGTGTTTGCAAGCCACCTACCCAACAATTCAAGTTGCTAAGATCTCTATGCACACAAGAACTAAGACTTTACAAGTTACACTAGAGAACTAAGCTACACAAGTCAAAGTAAGCAACTAAACTAATTACACTAGTTTGCGGTAAGTAAAGATAAGATGAGATATTTATACCGCCGTGTAGGGGATGAACCAATCACCAATATAAACAATCAAGCACCGGGAGAATGCCAATCAAACACAATTGAGACACCGATTTTTCTCCCGAGGTTCACGTGCTTGCCGGCACGCTACGTCCCTGTTGTGTCGACCAACACTTGGTGGTTCGGTGGCTAAGAGGTGTAGCACGAACCTCGTCCTCACTAGGACACCACAAAAACCTACCCACAAGTGAGGTAGCTCAATGACACGAGTAATCCACTAATGTTGCCTTTGGCTCTCCGCCGAGGTAGGCACAAACCTCTCACAATCACCGGGAGATGGCCACGAACAATCACCAACTCGTGCCAATCCTCCTCCGCTGCTCCAAGCCGTCTAGGTGGCGGCAACCACCAAGAGTAACAAGAAAACCGCAGCCAAATCGATCCCCAAGTGCCACTAGATGCAATCACTCAAGCAAATGCACTTGGAATCACTCCCAATCTCACAAAGATGTTTAATCTATGAAGGAGATGAGTGGGAGGAGTTTGCTTAGGCTCACAAGGATGTCAAGTATGTTAGAATGCCAAGAGTATGAGCCCCAAGCCGGCCAAACACATATTTATAGCCCCTCAAACAAATAGAGCCGTTGGCTCTTTCACTGGGCAAAACTCGGGGTCACCGGACGCTCTTAAAGGGGCACCGGACGCTCAACACCAGCGTCCGGTGCTCCAACAACAGCCGCGTGTCAGAGCCTAACGGTAACCTGCAGAGCACCGGACACAAGCCACCGGACGCACCCTCAGCGTCCGGTGCTCACCGGACCCATGCGCAGAGGGTTCCGCAAACTCGCAGGTTCACCGGACGCAAGCCACCGGACGCACCCTCAGCGTCCGGTGCTCACCGGACCCATGCGCAGAGAGGGTCGCAAAACGCACGCACACCGGACGCACACCACCGGACGCTCAAGCCAGCGTCCGGTGCCTATCGTCCGGTGCCTTACCCTAGCTGGGCCAGGCACTGTCTGCACACCGGACGCTCATACACAGCGTCCGGTGCCTCTAAGCCAGCGTCCGGTGAGTGTTTTCTCAGCGAGAAACACTCCCGCGACTTCACCAAATTTCCCTCCGGCGCAATAGAAAATATGCACTTCATTTTCTCGAAAAGCGCCGAATCCCGCCTCGCAAGCTCGGCGGGAGGGAGAGAGGAACCCATCCTCTCTTAACCCTTCAAACTTCAACACCCTTCTCAAAGTGTGCCAACACCACAATGTGTAAACCAACATGTGCACGAGTGTTAGCATTTTCACAATCATTTTCTTCGAAGGAGTTAAGTTAGCTCACTAGGTTTTAAATGCATGCACATGAACAATGACACCTAGTGGCACTTGATAACCGCTTAGCCAAAGAATTCCCCTCTTTATAGTACGGCTATCTATCCTAAATGTGATCACACCCTCTATGGTGTCTTGATCACTAAAACCAAAACCCTAAGCAATACCTTTGCCTTGATCTCCATAGGGTTTGTTTTTCTCTTTCTTCTTTTCTAAGTTGAGCACTTGATCATCTTGTGGTCATCACCATCATCACCATGATCATCACTTGCTCCATCACTTGGCATGTACCAACCTTATTAAGTCTACACACACTTAGTATAGAGGTTAGTACTTAGGGTTTCATCAATTATCCAAAACCAAACTAGGGCTTTCAGAAAGGAGTCAAAGAAGTTTCGATGCTTAGCAACATTGTCCTGACAGCCAACACGAGGCTCTCACTTCATCCATTAGAGGGCAGATGCCCTTCTTGACCAACCGAGGAAGGACCATGCTAAGACATCCTCTCAGTTGAACTATATGTATCCACAGACAAGCCTTGGACCCCCTCGATATTGGCAATCCTTAGCTTGAATAATTTTATCACTAATTTCCATTCAAGATAAGAATTAAATTACAATCACGATAGTCGATAGTTATAGGGTTTAATTATAATCAGTTCTACAAGTTTGGCGGTCATTTGAACTAGACATTTTTTGCCCAAACAGGGGTCGGACAACCAAGCCCATGGTATGTTGATGTTATACCCGGTTTTAAGAATAAAACAAGAATCAATTTGCAAACATACATCAACATCATAAGTGAAGAACAATTTATTAAATAAGCAAAAATATATATTGGTTTTTGTTTCCTAAAAAACAAGTTTAGTCTATGAAGAATCATAACTAATTTAATTTAGACCGGACAAATACGAAGCTACTAGTTATTTTTAAAACATGATACCTATCAATTGGTGATCTATTAAGGTCTATTTTGGAACTTATTATTTTTTGTACATATTGTTTTGTTGCTCGTACTGAAACACTAAGAACATGCACAAATACAGTTCAAATAACTCAAAAAGGAACACCAATAGATAGGTAACATTTAAAGCAAAAAATATAATTGTGACATATTTTTATAATTTGAGATAATTACTTAAGGGTCTGTTTGGATATCAACTACCAAAGCAGGAGGCCCTACCTATAGTTCTCTCAATTTGGCAGCGCCTCGTACGTGCTTGGTGCCATAACCAGATAACCATGTTGTGCTGATTGCAAAAAGAGCATTGTGTGTACACTAATCAGGGATAGCAGATAGTAGTGCGCATTGTGACCGGTCTCAAGGCACCACTACTTGTCTAAAACAAGTCACAAGTTTCAAACGTCGGAGATTGGTCAGTGGTCTCCTCTCCTGGTCGAGTATTTCTATTCTTTTCTTTTACTAGCAAAACGTGCCCGTGCGTTGCAACGGGGTATAGAATTTATTATTTGATAATTGTACACTTTTTGTAAAATTTAAATGAGTTTAGTCCAACCTGAATCAAATAAATATAACCCCACCAAAACAAACAAAACTACCAAACTAATATCGAAAATCACCTTGAGAAGAAATAGAAAAAAAATCATGTCACATAAAAAAATCAGAAATCTTTATGTACAGTGGAGGAAAAGGAGTAAAAAATGATATAAAAATATGTATAGAAATTAAAATGGGAAGAATATTACGTAAAGAAAACATAAAAGCATCAGATGAGGGAACAATTCCATCAAACAGCACGTCAGATCACTCCACTTTTATTGTCGCTCAGTGCAATCCAAAGCAAAACCCGCGGCACAGCTAGTGACAAAAGCCTACAGCCACAGCCGCCACATAATAATACAATTAATAGGTAACGGTTCTCAACATCCTTTCATCATAGCATTTGTTTGAGACATACATGAACAAAGCATATGTAATTCCGTATGATTAAGAGAAAATACCTTGTGGCCAGCATTGATGCATCACAAGAGAAGGAACAGCCGATGAGAGGGCGATCATCTCCAATCTCGCTATACTCCAGGACAAACTTCTCAGCCTGCTTCACGACGAGTTCGGCCTCCGCCTCTAGGTCTTCATCGGAATCCTCGTGGCAGCGCTTGGCCATCTCAATCCTGGCCTTGGCACGGGGTAGCGAGTATTGTGCAATGTCGACACGCGCCTTGAGAAGCTCCTGTGTGCCCTTGGTGAAGAAGGGGTACTGGATCTGCTCCTCCTCGCTGGTGCGTGCAGCGTGGTTGTCCTCCTGCGCGCGGAGACGGTCGACCTGGCCATCGGCCTCGAGCCGGACCATGAGGGCTCGGAGGCGGTCGTGGCGCTCCATTTCGCGCTCGCCGAAGCGGCGGAGGCAGGCCCGCACGGCCATGGCGTAGGCACGGCGCCGCTAGAGGAGCTCCTGCACCGATTGCTCGTGACACTACCACGCGGCGCGGTGGTCGTCGGAGACCTCGTAGTCGGCCTCGCCTCTGCCCCTGGCGGAGGAAGTGGCGGCGGCGGGACGGTGATGGGGATTGGCAGGTGGACGGGGACGGGGAGCGGAGCCATGGGAGGAGTGGGGGCCGGGGGCCACAATTTTTTTTAAAAAAGTTGCTTTTCCTCAATTTGGTAATATTGCAACGGAAGAAAAATATCAAATAACCTTAGAAAGTGATGACATAATGTTACATATCTATTTATATTTATCCTTTTTATAAAATTTAAAGTCCATAATTTATTTTATTAATAACCATAACATCTATGGTATTAGATAGTTAATATTTACAATAATATGTAGCTTAAGGACATATTTATTTAATAATAAAAATAGAAAATAGTTAAATCTTATCTCACTCTAATATTACCTCTTAATATGCCTCAGTATTATATTAAAACATGAGAAATTTGATGCTAGCATTATTTTTTAATTTAGATTAAGATTGCTATGAAATATGAATCAAGCATCACATTAAATAGGCTACCATTAAATTTTTATAATAATTGGAGCAAGATAACTATAATTTTAATTTTACAGTAAAAAGCATAGGCAAGCATTTTCAAAAAAAAGTGTACTAAAATTTATGATATTTTTTGTTTACCGCATGGATCTACATATGTGGAGCTGAACAAAATTTGTTTTATAATTTTTAGATTTTTGTATGAATTATTATGTATTTATTAATTTTCAGTCGATTTAAAAAATAAAAGAAAAGTAAATTGGAGATTTTACATTGGGAACCTAGAAAATTTTTTATTTTTTTTCTCTCTTCCATCGTAACGATTCTGGGCTGATTGGGCCTACAGAGAGGAGAGCGAAAGCGAAGTAATATGAGATTTTACATTAGGAACCCTAGAATATTTTTTATTTTGTTTTTCCCCTTCTAGAAAAGTTGGATGGAGGAGGCCATCGGTAAACCGAACACGGACAAGATCAGGGGCAAAAGAAAATATTTGGCAAACTAAAATTTTGGCTCTTTATAGATAGGTATAGATTTGGGTTAAGAACAGTAGTCGGACATTCCACTTTGTTAAGTTCTTTTTTTACATAACAAGAATAGAATCACGCTCTGTAGGCTCGTCAGACCGTACCTTTCTAAGGAAGTCGCTTTGGGTAGTTCAGTTGGCGAGAAAAGCCTTCCTACCTTTGCAGGTCCATCGGGCCGACTACAACCCGTGGCTCAATCCCGGTTCTTGCGGTGTCTTGGCAACATTCTTGTTGGAAGATACCAGAAGGTTGCTCCACGGGTAATCTTGACACGTATGTAAAGTGATGAGGAACATTGAACGAACATTGGCATGTAAAGCTCTATAAATTGGTGTTATCCATAACAACTCGCAGAACATCACAAAATTGCACGTCAAGGGATTGGGTCAGAAACAAATCGTCTCCGTGTACAACGAAGTGGTGAGTCATGAGCCATGTTGATCTGATATATACATAGCACACACGACATCACAAACAAGTCATACTACATTACAGAGTTAGTTTCAACTTTCAAGTAAAAACAAAGTAGGCCGGAGAGAGGACAATAATCCTTGACGTGTAAAGTGAATTTACAAAGCCATATATCAATTTATATCTAATTCGTTTCATGTAGATATCAACAACCTGTAAAAGGCAACAAATTGAGCCACGCAAAATTACAAGTGAGTCCAAATAAACCCTCACATGCTACATAAAAGTGAATGATGAGTCATGTATATCTGGCAAGAAACTGTAGAAGCTACAGTCATCGGTAGCAAAGAAACACAAGAAAATGTGCTAATAAAAGCTATAAATAACCCTCGTACGCCTATGCACATCTCCATCACCACCACTGGTCTTCATTCAGCCTATTAACTTATATCTATCTACTCCAGAGCAGACAAGAACTCGACACCATGAAGGTGTTGCTCGTTGCCCTCGCTCTCCTGGCTCTCGCGGCGAGCGCCGCCTCCACGCTTACAACCGGCGGCTGCGGCTGCCAGACACCTCATCTACCACCACCGCCGGTTCATCTGCCGCCGCCGGTGCATCTGCCACCGCCGGTGCACCTGCCGCCGCCGGTTCACGTGCCACCGCCGCCACCACAATGCCACCCACACCCTACTCTACCGCCCCACCCACATCCATGCGCTACATACCCACCGCATCCAAGCCCGTGCCACCCAGGGCATCCCGGATCCTGCGGTGTTGGCGGCGGCCCCGTCACCCCGCCGATCCTGGGCCAGTGCATCGAGTTCCTGAGGCATCAGTGCAGCCCGGCGGCGACGCCCTACTGCTCGCCACAGTGCCAGGCGTTGCGGCAGCAGTGCTGTCAGCAGCTCAGGCAGGTGGAGCCGCTGCACCGGTACCAGGCGATCTTCGGCGTGGTCCTGCAGTCCATCCAGCAGCAGCAGCCGCAAGGCCAGTCGTCACCGCTCCCGGCGCTGATGGCGGCGCAAATAGCACAGCAACTGACGGCGATGTGCGGTCTAGGAGTGGGGCAGCCAAGTCCCTGCGCTTCTTGCAGCCCTTTTGCCGGTGGTGTCCACTATTAAAGAAACTATCTATACTGTAATAATGTTGTATAGCCGCCGGATAGCTAGCTAGTTTAGTCATTCAGCGGCGATGGGTAATAATAAAGTGTCATCCATCCATCACCATGGGTGGCAACGTGAGCAATGACCTGATTGAACAAATTGAAATGAAAAGAAGAAATATGTTATATGTCAACGAGATTTCCTCATAATGCCACTGACAACGTGTGTCCAAGAAATGTATCAGTGATACGTATATTCACAATTTTTTTATGACTTATACTCACAATTTGTTTTTTTACTACTTATACTCACAATTTGTTGTGGGTACCATAACAATTTCGATCGAATATATATCAGAAAGTTGACGAAAGTAAGCTCACTCAAAAAGTTAAATGGGCTGCGGAAGCTGCGTCAGGCCCAAGTTTTGGCTATTCTATCCGGTATCCACGATTTTGATGGCTGAGGGACATATGTTCGCTTAAGCTTAGCTGTCACTCACACAACAAATCAGCCAACGGTACTTTCTGCCAAGACTTATCAGCCAAACGAACAAAACAGTCTGCTGATGCTCTCAAAAAAAACATACTTGCTGGCGAAAGGGTCCCACTAGATTCAATAAGGACCTAAATAGGATTTCTATCATGTCTTCGGAGACATCTGGTAAATAGAATCTCTACCGTCTCTTCGACACCCAATAAGTAACCATCTCTTTGAAGACATCTAACTACTATTTGTGGCTAGATAAAAATAGAACTCTAATAACTCGAGTCTCTATTTTATGGAGGCTCTTAATTAAGTTTATTGTCTCGCGCTGCCACCCCGGTTCCTCCCAACATGTATTCAAAAGACTTTGGGATGATATTGTGAAGCACTTGTGGGTGTTTTCATGGCATTAGTTAGTATGATTTATTGTGGTTTTATTGTAATTTGTTGTCATTTCGTGTGATAATAATTTTTGTATGCCTCCGAAGACATATTTGAACATATTTGAATTTAAATTTAAATTCTCTTATTTGAAATCATGAACTTGAATATAATTTTATTTGTACGGGTTTTTGAGGCATACTAGTGTGCTACAAAGATATACATGAAGATTATATATTAAAAAATATAAGACAAATGAAATAGACGATTAGATGTAATGTAAGGACTCTTAATTTTGGATGAAAAGACCCTTATTGAAGTTGGGTGCAAATAAATAGAGTTCTAAAAAAAGGAGCCCCTACTCTAAAAAGGTGCTCTACTTTATAGGTCACAGTTAGATACGCTACTCACGTTATTAGGCCTTGTTTAATTCACCCAGAAAAATCTTGGTGCACATGCATAGAGTATTAAATATAATCAAAAACAAAACTAACTACAAAGCTTACCTGTAAATTACGAGATAAATTTTTTAAACCTATCATAATTAAATAATAATTACTAAATAAAAACAAAATGCTACATTAAGCAAAACCCAAAAAAATAGAAACTAAACAAGGCCTTATCCAATGTTCGGATGGGTCCATTCAAATTTAGTCCGATTTTAAGGTCCATGAGTTCAATTTATTCAATGTTCCGATGGCTCCATTCCAATTTGGTCCAGTTTTAAGGTCCATGACTCATACTAGGAAGACAGAACCATCAGTGCGCCAGACCCAACACCTGTTGCGAGTGTTTCAGGTAACCAGAGAAGGGAAACTAAAAACACAGCAGAGATTAATATAAACATGACGCATACACCCCGCATCTAACCAACTACTGTAGGAACTTGTCTCTGTTATCAGTTGTTACATGCTATATAACCTCATAACCACTAAATTAACGAGATGATACATTCGAACACTACATACCCTGAAGGCCTTGCCCATCTTTCCATCAGCCTATTCTCTACTCTAATGACTCTTCCTCCCACAAACATGGGACCAAAGGAAAAGAAAAAAAACAAGAAAATTAAACATTTCGTGGTACAGATGCTGTATTAGAAAAACCGTTAGCTGCTTTTGGTGGTGGTGGCTTCTTCTTGTAGTTTGCTAAGCTACAATGGGGGCAGATGTATTCCAAACCATCTGTCTTAGCGTAATCCTGTAAGTAAAGCACCTCATGAGATCAAGCCATTGATTTCAGGCAAGGGTGAGATCAACAAACCATCATATTATTGTTTACCTTGAAAGTGCCTAGTCCTTGTCGTCTGTCGCAACCAAAGTGAGCCCATTCACCACATAAACCACAGTTCACCCAATCTCCAGGTGCGCTACTGGAATTACATGAAAGGTACTGTTAGATTTTAACATGATATTAATATTGAAGCAGAAAGATTTGAAGGAAGATGCCCTCAGAGACCTGTGACAAAGTAAGCAGCATTCACCATCCACATCATCATGCGCTAACTCATATTCCAACAAGTATGTTTCGTAGTGCCTTTTCAACGTGTTCCCTACACCCTAAATATATACAGAGAAGTGCATAGAATTAAAACATAGCATTTCATTAGGCATTCCTGTTCTTCAGCACAAAGCTAAAAGGCAGGATCAGAAATCAAGTATCAGAGAACTGAACAATAAATACATACAGTCATTCTGTTTGTTGCAGTATGGTTACGCATCTTTGAGAAGACTTGACCCTTCCAGTTTATGCCATTACCCACATAAAATCCACCTCTAGACACCACCTAAAAAATAAAGAACATATTTATCAGGGAACAGGCTGATAATACATGTCATTGGACCTCCAGTTCACATATGTAAACTAGTGCAAAGAATTACCTCCTTGTACAAGTTATAAAGATCAAGGCGCTTGGCGTTAAGGATTGCATCAGGAAATTCAGCTAGTCCTCCATGAGGTACAAGTCGATTGTGGCCCCTCTGGATTAAAAACTGCATGACATCCTTCAAGAAGTCCTCCTACAAAAAAAAATATAAGGAACAGATCACTTTCTACACTGATTATTATGTATGGAAAACAGAACGATATCATCATCATGACTCATGAAGGTTAAAAGACTTGTACCTCAGAGCATACTTGGATAGGCAACCTATCACATCCATGTTTCTTCATTGGCAGAGGATTCAATTGAATGACTGAAGGAGTATGTGATGGCCCTGATGTTGATTTTCTGTGCGTGGTTGGGGCAGAAGAAACTGAATTGTGCTTAACAGTTGGCGCAACTGGCAAGCTTGGCTTCACAATACTAGTTTCATGAAGGGAAGTTTCAGGTAAACCCATAAAAGGATGCATTTGTTGTTTTCGAGAGTGGGGAATGGGCCTCATAGTTGCAGGCTTTAATTTAGCCTTGACGGCTGACAATGAGGAAGGACCTTCCATCATATGCTTCTTGTCTTCCAAAACTCCATTTGCACCCAACAGACTTTGTTTTGATTCTGAACCCACCTTTGTTCTGTCCTTGGTAAGGGAGGCTGACCATCTTGGCAGATGAAAATATGGACCATTTTCATTAGCCAAATCTTTGCACTGACTTGTGCAAAAGAAAAGAAGACGGTCTGCATCTCGCCTCTCAAAGGAAGCAACAGGAGTACCATTTATACAACCAATACCAAGTGCAACCAAGCTCCTGTATTGTATATCTGGCGCTAGATGCTTTAGGACCTATATAAATGAACAATACTGGTTCAATATGTAAGGCTAGAATTGCATAAGTGAAAAAAAAAACATACAAGATCGTATCAAAACAGCATAAAATTCCAGTAGGTGCATATTATAAGCAAACAATGTCGAAAACAAACCTGTGCTGCCCACTTAGGAAGTGACATCCAAACTTCAAAGGTAGAAGCCCCACAAGCCGTGGACATGGAAGTTAGAGGCTCGCTTGATGGTAACTTGTCCTCACTATTTGAGAGAGCACGGACTAACTGGCTCTTCTCAATAATTTCATTCTTGATGTGGCTCTCTAGAAGCTGCACAGACAAGTGAGCACCATGTGACTTTGCACGGCAGGACAAAAAAAAAACCTATCCAAGGTCAAAGGAATATATACCTGGTCATCAAAACAAGTTTGTGCGCTACCAGAAACAAGGAGTGACACATGGGAAATACTGCATGTAGTGATATCACAGCGCATAGTAACCATCCCACGTGGTAGAGATGCAGCTTCGAGAGGTGGTGGAGAAGCACTGTCAGACAGGAGGAACAACAAATCAGTTTTCTGCTTACAAAGACAATAATAATCTATGGCAAAGCCACATTGGCAGTAAACAACAATCTCTGTACATATGAAGGCTCCCTTAATAAATAAATGAAGGCTCACTTGTTCATTTTCTTTCCCTAAATTATCTCTTACAAACATCGATAACATTTTGTTTTCATGAATTGAGAAGAATGACACACTACAGAACTAAGCATGGTCAACCAACATAATCATGCATGACAGCATATCAAAAGAATTTGTTGTTAATTCATGGACTCATCACATGGTATAAAAGGTAAAATCATACAAGGATGTACAACTAAAGAAATTAGAAAGCAATCCAATATACCTGATTCGATTCTGCAGTTTGCTCCCACGGATCTGTCAAAAAAAAACATGAGCTCTTTTATACAGGAAAATCGTAAGTCACAAGTTTTGTAATAACTTAAATAATCAAGCACTAAATATTTGCACCGTTGCTTTATGTGTCAGAATCCTTTAAACAATACAAAGTGATAGCCAGCTCACAGGTTTAATCACACCCCATGGTAGAGAGCAGTGTTTGAGTGTACATGGGGTGGGGGGGCTGGACCATTCATTTCTGTCAGTTCGATCAACCTAAGACTGAGACTAGCGGGAACTAAAGTTCCAGTTGTTCGGTACACAACTTCCTACCCAATATCAATACTTTTTTGTGATGCAGATAAAGTACTACTAGTGTCTACACTATAGCAGCATGATTTTTCACTTTCATGTACCATACGAGCATGAAGACTTCAATTAAAACAAATCATAACGAGTGCAGGCAACGGCCTGGATGTCGAGGGCAACAGCCCCCGTGGGCGCCATAAAATCATCGCCCCATGATAATAAGGTATCTAGAAAAGTGATCTGATTAATAGAAATAGACCAAGTAATGAAACAATGGATACTGCAAATGATGTCCTATAATTTTAATTAAGGATATCTCCATCGCTGCTTACCTATATGTAAGTGTGCCTTGGTGTTGCGCATCTAATTCTAGTTTGTTTCTATGATCCTTACAGAAAACATCCATGAATTAAGAGCATAAATGTAACATTGCCATGTCTGAATTACTATTACATACACTAGGAAACAAAATGTTTTTTTATCATTTCTAGTGAGACAATAACTTTCAAAACCATGAGTTTATTATATAATAAGTAGTTCACACAAAAATGTATTGCATAGCTAGAATCTTTCGTTCATACTTCAATATTCAGAAGTGCATTCAGACCGTCTTCTAAAGAGCCCAATAAACAAGGATCCTGTGGGAGTACATAAGGGAAGCATTAGTTTGCATCGGAATAATATAACTACTAATCTTTAGACATAAATATTAAAGCTTTTATTTACCAAGTTGCATGGCACTCCACATAGAAGTAGTTTCATGTTGATTACTTCATCGTATATTTTTATAGCCGGGGTCACTTCAGAAGAACCTTCTTCATCAACCATTTCAGTCTCAGGTGGGCTTATATTTATTTTTGGAGCATCCCCAAGGAGACGAGGGCCAAGCTTAACACTTTGCACATGATTGTTTCTTACACAATATAGACGGAAGGATGCATGAGCAAGCTGAAAAGCATCCCAAGTATGGCTCACCGAACTGAATCCAACCAGAAGCACATTTATTATAAATAACACTTCCATTTAGATTGAACTGAAAGAGGGAGGGTGAATGAGTACCTTTGAACTACTGACATCAACGCATGGCGAAAATGAGATGCGGCATAAGACGAAAATGAATTTCTCCAGTATATTACATATGGGATCCCCTGAAATAAATAAGTATTAGCATTACCGAAATTTCCAAATCCAGAATAATAAAACTGGTTGCCTAACACTTTAAGAAATATAAATTAAGAACATATAACAATTTGTTTTGATATAGAGGAAACAAGGTTGAATACATTTGTAGAAATACGATAACACTTGAGGCCCTGTTTGCATCTTATTTTCATAGTGATTCTAGATAGTGATGTAGAATCTGGATTCTAAATTAAAAAAAATGAGGGGTGTTTGGATTCCGGATTATTGTTTTTTCATAGTGAGAATCTCCAAATAGCAGGGTTTGGGTAGATAGATGGACTCTAGGAATCTCATTCTAGAATCCGAGTGTTTGGATCTAATTCTCAATTTTTTAGGAGATCCAACAGGGCCTAACAGCAGCATGACATTGTTGCCGAACTAAGAAAAGCAGACCAAAATGAACAATCCAAAGAAAATATGGCTACTTTGCTATGCAGCCATCTCCAAGAAAACATAATCCATGAGTAGTGGACAAATAGTAATACTCTAGCTGTTGACGGATAGTAATACTCAAGTTGTTTGAAGAGATGCGATTACTGTACAGGGAAACTATCTACCTTTGAGTGAACTGCTTGGGCAAGTTTTTCACCAATAGGAACTTCCAGATATACCTGTATGCAGAGTATGGTTATCAGCAACTGTAGAAATGTTAAAAAGTTGAACTCATGTGGCAGTACAGCCAAGATGTTGGAACATCCAAAAAGTTACACAAAACAAATGTTAAATATGCATTCCTGTGAAGCAAATGAAGCAAAACTCTTTTGTAGGAACATTGCTTTCCATATATATTTCCATGATCTAAATGAAACATTTTATGTATAGGATAGGATACTTGAGCCAGTCAGGTACTTTTTTGTATTGAACTATTCAAACTGGCTTCAGCTGTAGTACTTGGCCTATTCAAATGTGTGTGGCATAAGACGAGACAATCCTTATTCAAGTAGTATAGCAATTGTTGTATAATGCAACAACGAAACAAACACTGACACAGTGACTTCAGTTTCATACAATAGAATTTACCAAAACATCATAGGTTGTCGTAGAAGCTATCCCAATGTTCATATCATGATGCAGCTAGAATAGATGCTGCTATCACAACATCCTAGTATTTGCACACACTAGAGTAGAGCTTACTATTGTTGGGAATGGTGGGCTGATAAGAGTGCTAAACGCCTGCGGATCAGAGACATCGGCGTCCCCCCACACAAGTGAGCCAATCTCCTTCTCATCCTCGAGCTGTTGACCCTGAATGTACAAGAAGTTTGGCTGCACCACCCGCTGTGCCTCTAGGAACTGCTCCGGTGTAGGATTGAACAGGGTGTGGACCTGCATTCAGAAGCCCCCTCATTCAGCTGACAAACAAAGGATGGGAACTGCAATGAACGCAATCAAGCGAGGACACCAGCAACTGACCTCCAATCTCCCAGCCGAGCTGAGCTCCGGGAACGGGTACGACGGCCGCGGCCGTTTCGCCTCCAGCCCAGACCTCGCTGCTGGTGCGCGCTTCTCAGCATACTTGCCACACAGCACCGCGAGAAGCACACAGTTGTTCCGCGAGAAGCTTTGGATTTGATGAGACATGGCTAGCCGGCCGGAGCCTCCCCGTCGGCGGCCAAGCAGTAGAAAAGCCTCCCCTCCAAATCAACACCGCTTCCTCATGGACCCAAACCCTGCGACACGAAAACTGGATCAGGAATCCCCCCAAAATCCGACCAAAATCCGCAGCGAAACCCCACGAATCTGAGAGGGCTGCCTTACCAGGACGCGATTTCGCGGCGGAATCGGCGGCTGCACGGCCTGAATCGGCGGCCGGACGCGCGCGGCCGGGGAAGGGGGCGGATTCGGTGCGGGGAGAAGTGGGGAAACGAAGGGTAAAGTGAGCCCTAGAAGACGATTCGCGGAAATAGCTACTACTGCAACAAGGCGAAAGCAAATCCCAGTGCGGAGGCAATAAAAAAGAGGAGCCGTGCTTGTGGTGGTGGCGAATCGGGCCACGCCCCCATCCCAATCCAGACAAACACGCACAGCGCAATCCACGGAGAGGGAGGGAGGGAGAGAGAGAGAGAGAGAGAGAGAGAGCCGAAGAAAAATCTCCTCTCCAAGAACCAGAACAAACACAAGAACTGAAGCGGGGGATTAACCGGCGACGACGAGCACGGGGATCAGGCGAGCGGGGCTCATTGCCCAGCGGCAACCAACCAACTGACAGCAATCCCGCATCACAGAGGCAGAAACTTTGGAACAGTCTCGGCTCGACCAGGGAGGCGTCAAGATTGGATTTTTGACGGGCGTGGGGAGGGCAGTCCGGAGATTCTCGCGGACTTTTCCTCCTCGGATTTTCGCCCTGCCTGCCCGCCTGCCTGCTCACACGCTCGCAATCACACGCATCGCCCAGCTTGATGAGTGAGTCGTAGTAGTAGTAGATTAGATGAGTTGATGTGTGCCTGCCTGCTGCTCTCTGCTGGTGATGGTGCGTTGTTTTCCCTGCGCTTTTTCGTTTTCTCCTTTTCCTCCTCCGCTTCATTACTGCTGCACACAAGCCAGGCCAGGGGGGGCGGCGACGGCCGGAGGAAAAACGCGGATTAAAAAGATTAGGAATTTCGGGAGCAGGAGATTGGTGAGGAGGAGGGGCGAAATAATCTCTTTTTTTTCTGGGAGAATTGTTTTTTTGCCGGGATCGGAATATCGGATGCTACTGCTTGCTGCTTTTGATTTGGTGTGCATGTAGCATGTGTGTCTGGTTGGTGCAGATTGATTCGGTGTGGCCTGTGGTGTGGCGTCTGGCGTAGGGTTGTGAATTGTGATCGAGGGATCCGCGGCTTGGCGCTCCAGCGGTCGAGGCTGCAGCTCGGATGCGTACAACGGGTATTGCTCGTGGTCGCGGCGGCTTCGGCCAAAGCTGGGGCGCGTGTGTTCGTGGGATCGCCCCCGTTTGATCCGTTTGGGCGTGTTCCTAATCGCAGCGGTGGAGGCGACGAGGCGCGGAGCGAGAGCGACCGCCCACGCCCGGTTGAGTCAGCGACGCCGCAGAGCTAACGCGCCGTCAGCGTCACGGGATGGCCGTTTGTTTCTCTGGCTGGTGGGTCCTGATTCTAGGGCCTTGTTTAGATGCGAAAAAATTTTAGATTTCGCTACTGTATCACTTTCGTTTGTTTATAACAAATATTATCCACTTATAGAATAACTATGATCAAAAGATTCATCTCGCGATTTACAGGTAAACTATACAATTAGTTTTTATTTTCGTCTATATTTAATGCTTTATGCATGTGCCGAAAGATTCGATGTGACAGAAAATTTTGAAAATTTTTTGGTTTTCTAGATTAATAAACAAGGCCTAGGTAAAAGAAGCATCGTCTGACATCTACGTGACAGAGCCCATCGGCCCATGTGAGGGCCTTGTTTAGGCCTTGTGTTTAGGCCTTGTTTAGTCTTCGAGGGAAAAAATTTCGTGACACTGTAGCACTTTCGTTTATTTGTAGTAATTATTGTCTACCTATAGGCTAATTAGGCTCAAAAGATTCGTCTCGTCAATTTCGACTAAACTGTACAATTAGTTTTTATTTTCGTCTATATTTAATATCTATGCATGCGTCTAAAGATTCGATGTGATGAGGAATCTTAAAAAAATTTGGGTTTTTGGTGGAAGTCCTAGGGCCTTGTTTAGTTCCTCTTAAATTTTACAAAATTTTGATTCCCGCGCACATCAAATCTTGTGACTCATACATAAAGTATTTAATATAGATTAAAAATAACTAATTATATAATTTGTAGGTAATTTGCGAGACAAATCTTTTAAACCTAGTTAGTCTATAGTTACACAATATTTATCAAATACAAACCAAAGTGCTAGGTACTAACTTTATAAAAAAATTGCAACTAAACAAGACCTAGGTAATCGTGGCCTTGTGGTCACTTTTATTACGAGTTCAGTTTTATATTATTTCTATTCTCAAAAAAATAATATATATATATATATATATATGACTTGTATGTTATTTTATTGCATTAGATCTGGTAAACAATTGCTAAGCTAATAGAAGAGAAATAATAGAATATTTGAATATTATAGAGACATAGGTGATCAAACGAATAGCATATGTAGATGACTTGTATGTTAATTGATTAAATATTTAAAGTGTTTCACGTGATATAGATAACATGGATATTTTTTTTAATTAATATAGGATGACATAGACTTAGCGGAGAATGATGTGAACACCTTGCATGAAGAGATAGAACATTTAGTGGATCACTTAGTGGGGTTTAGCTTTATAAGAGTATATGACGTGACAATGCTACTGGCATGTTTAACTCTTTTCAAAATGATATTTTAACTTTTTTGACCATGCTAATACCATTGGCGTGTTAGGATTGCGATGTTATGATACTACGTGTGGTGCAATAGCCTTGCTATTGGCAGCGGGCGCGAGTATTGATAGGGGTTGGGGGTTAGCCTACTGTGGCACTTGTCTATCGTGGAATGCAATAATTGTCTTGTGTGGGCTCTTTTTTTCTCTTCTTTCTCTAGCGCTCAACCAATGCTTCACACGTTGACCGTCGTCAACCAGAATTCAGTGTTAATGTAACAATTTGGGCATAGATTCAAAGCGAAAACGATCTTCCGCGCTTGATTAAGGTATACCCCCCTTGTGTTTCTTAGTCACATTTGGTAGTTTAGATGATGGGCAACCTAAATAAGGTTAGGCAATTATTTGTAAATGTGAATGAGTCAAACCGGATCCTGACTACCTAGACTCGATGTTCGATCTCCAAACCGGACGTCTGATTCTGCACATACTTTTTTGCTCTAGATCTGGTTTCTTGGATGTCCGCTAATTAGCGTCTTAACACTCCAACAATTAAATCTGAGACAAGTGGTATTTATACTTTCTTCTTCTCTCCGATCATAACTCTTCACCTAGCTCGAGCAAAACTCTTGCGCACCATTACTCACCCTCTTCCTCCCTCTACCTCTCTCTCACACACACAACCTTCACTTGAGCACTTGTTCTTGTGTGGATTTTAGAGGAGACTTACTTGAGACTCCAGATTTGAACTCGTGACATTCACATCGAGCATTTGAGATTCCTCTAAGGCTTGCTTTGAGTTTATTACTCTTGGATTCTTGAATCCTAGTTGACAAGGAGTTGTCCGAGAACTTTCAACTTGTGGATCCGTCCAGGAAAGACAATATTGCCCATTGTTCTTGGTGGATTTCTCAAGTGAACTTCGTGGTCACTTGGGAGAGCTAAGGAGGTGAAATAGACTCCGATCTTTGTGGTTATCTCAACACGGGAGTTTGGATATTTCTTTGTGGTTTGGCCAAACCACGGATTAAATCGTGGACTTGTTTAGGCCTTGTTCAGTTGTCGAAATGCAATTATGGACTAACTAGACTCAAAAGATTCATCTCGTGATTTACAGGCAAACTGTGTAATTAGTGCTTGTTTTTAACTATATTTAATGCTCCATGCATGTGCCGCAAGATTCGATGTGAAGGAGAATTTTGAAAAGCTTTTTGTTTTTTGGGTGAACTAAACAAGACCTTAGTTCCCAAAAAAAATGAAAAAAAATTCAGATTTCCCATCACATCGAATTTTGTGGCACATGCATGGAGCATTAAATATAGATAAAAATAATAACTAATTGCACAATTTGTCTATAATTTGCGAGACGAATCTTTTGAGCCTAGTTAGTCTATAATTGAACAATATTTGTCGAATACAAACGAAAATACTACTGTATCTATTTTTTTTTTAAAAAAAAAAGAACTAAACAAGGCCCGTATGCAATGCTCTACTTGTTCTTATCGATTCGAGCTTGTGAAATCCTTGCTAGTATATTTGGGTGCAGGAATCATTGAGGTCAACTCTTCCATCTCTCTACAAGACTTGGTAACATTTTGTTGCTCGTCTCGGTTGTAATTCTTGTAGATTTAGTAGGGGGTCCGCTTAGACCAGAGTACCAGACATCTGATTTCCTCAGATATCCGATGTCAAAACCAGGCATATCTGGTTAAAAACCAAACATCCGGTCCATACTAATTTCCGCTATAAGTTAAATCCGGTGTCAAAACCAAACATCCTCTTGAAACCAAACATCTGGTCCATACTAATTTTCCGTTGTAAGTTTCTTTGAAAATTTTAGATTAGGCCTATGTCGATCATAGTTCTGACCAAACATAATTATAGCTCTGATTATCGTGCTAACCAATCCTCACAACTTATGCTACTGCTCTATGTCGATCAAAAGCGACATACTATGATTACATATCGACTTTATGTTGTTGATCTAGTCACCACGATAAAAGAAAACACAGACAGCACATAGTACAGATCAGAGGTAATAAGCGACATACATAGTATTTGTGGAGAACAAGAGGTGTACAATTGTAATGCGTCAGAGAATCACAAAGTTCATCAAAGGGATTACATTATGGTACTGTTGAGTTCAGATATACATGAATTCCCCACCCCTGACAGCATTTGCCGCACCCCTTCTATCTTCTTCCTCCTCCTTTTCACGCTCCTTCCTGCTCTCATACACATGGTCATCCGTCCTCAGCTCATGCCGACAGATAGGACAGGAGTTGTTCTCATCCTAAATGAAACAAAAAATCACAATTGGTTAGATACACTGATTACAAGTTTACAACAATGATGCTCCTCTACTCCAAATCTACCTACTTAATTTTGCAGGGTTCACAAGAACTTACCAGCCATGGCTTCAGACAAGGAGGATGGAAGAGATGCTTGCAAGGAAGCTCCTGCATCTTGTCATCCACAACCAAGTTTTCACGGCAGACAGCACACTCCGTCTCACTGCCCAATCTAGCGATGACTTCCTCGGTAACAGCAATGACAGGTAGATTGGCAACAACTTCCTTTGAAGCCGGGGGTGCTCTTGGTGGATGCTCAATGATTCCCTGGCATTAAAATGTAAACTCAAGATCAGTATTTTCACATCCTATTACAGTTTCAGCTATCTGAAGCAGACTTACATGGAAGAGCTAGAAAGTTGTCACAGAGAGAAGCTGCTTGACTACAAATTGTACGGCTAGATCCTTGCCACTACATGCAAGGTCCGATAAAGATGATAATAACAAATTTAAAGAGAATTATTTCCCCATCCATCAAAACATGATGAGACTACCAGTACTATCACTTTAGTGTAGTGCAGATTAGGTCTAGAAGGGTAGTTTGTCATGAGATTGGACAAACTAAAGATCAGAAGCATAGAGTTGAGTAGGTTAAAAGACCTAGCAGTGTGCACTGACAAAAGACCTAGCAGTGTACTAAATAAGTGGATTCTCATGAAATGATTAGTAATAAGTATTCATGCACACCTGCAGTGATTCTTCCAAAGCAGTTTCTAGATCCCTGTCGCCTGATATGGATTCTAGAAGGTTCATTATAGCAGGTGTAATCTCCTCGGCTCTAGGCACTGTTCTATTGCTGTTCCCATCTTGATCTCCAGAGGATTCAGTTAGTATGCTCAATTCCCGTGTTAAATTCTGGGCAACAAGCCATGCTGGAGGTGGAGGTTCCTGTCCCACAGTAAGGTGCCCTTCAAAAAGAAATCTGGTGTCTGCGAAAAGCAACATCTTATTAACAAATACATATTGATAGGTAATACTTTTGAGGAGATATAGCTATGTTAAGTGCATAACAAAAACAGACCCACATTTGTTTTGTATTTACATATGCTCAACTTGATAAACCCGACAAATGTAATCTAATTAAATGGTCAGCATTTGAATGAGTTCTTACAACACTACCACGAGATTACTCATTTCATACAGGGTTTCACATGTATTTAACTATTTATAAACGCTTTTGGATGCTTCATTATAAATAACAGTTCACCATAGTACATTCTAACTAAATATTTAGACTTTGTTTATTAATCTAACAATAATATTTTAGATATGCTATGTACCTGCTTCTCTGCTGCTTGGCATGGAATCCTCATTTTCTTTTTCATCAAGATGCTCACGGGCCCTTGAAATGCAGGTCTTCAGGTGCTCCTTTTCAGCAGGATTGCTTACCAGCTTCTCTGTTCCCATGAAGAGGTTCAGACCAGCACGCCAGAACCCCGGAGCTGTATATCTGGTTTGGAGCACTGTTGCAACACGGCAAACCGTCGAATACATCTGCAGAAAGTAACAAATGCTCAAAATAAACACAAAGACAATAGACGACATTCATAAAAAAAATCAACCAGTGGGGGGACTGCCCCATGGCTTTTCCTTTTGCACTAAAAAAATCTCAGTGAAACCAGTCCAGAAAGCCCCAAACCCTGGCCTCATCCTACAGGGCCATACAGTAACCAAGGCCGGTGACCACTGTCATTACCCCAGCTGGCTAGTACTACTACTCGGTGACCAACCACCACACTACTAGTGTGTTTGCTAGATGACACTTGTAACAGTCAAGAGTGAACATAAAGGACATTGAAGGCCATAGCAGTCCAAATAACTAAGATTTTACGTAAAAGAATACCAATGTAGGCATATAGTTGTACTGTAGGATGCAAATTAAATGACAAGATCATTTCTAGTTAAAAGAATCACCAATCGCACCTTTTTTATAACATTAATATAGATCAAATGACCAGAAAAAGATGCTATGCATTTTGCAGCTCCATGGCAAATATCTGAATTTGTATGTGTGTGCCATAGAGTAGCATATTATCTTTCATGTACTCTTAGTTAAGCACATCAAGGGAAGTTACCTTGGCCTTATGGCTCCCTATGCCCCACATCATGTGTTACTACTTTCTGCAGATAAGTTTGTTCCTAAGATGGCCACCAATACTGGGGTTGTGATGCCACTTTTATATGACCTCAAACATGATGGTCTTAGTTAGAGCAGTCCTTAATTAGTATAACAGGGGTAAAGCAAAGTGTCATGGATTGAGCTGCCAAATGGGTCTGCCACGGACCGGGCTGCCAAATGGGCTAGTGTTGTCCGGCTATGAAGGTTCAGACTTCAGAGCAGATGCCAGGAGAGGGGATCGAACAGAACAAGTATAGGCTCTGTCTTCTCCTACCTCTGAACTCTGCTCATGTACTAGTTCTTGCTACTTGCCTCTGATTCCTTGCTATTTCTGATTCTCTTGTGTTGTATCCCAAACCACCAATCACTGCTGTTGCTGAGATTTGTCGGTCTAGGACCGTGACACAAAGTCATGTCATTATTCAACAGGCACGTTACTATAAGAAGAAGATCAAAAGTTTTGACCAAAACCATATTAGCACATAGTAGCACAGTGAGTTAAGCCAGCCTTGATTTCATCACTATTGACGAACAAGTGCGAATGTCCCTAGTTAATTGCTATGGAAACGCCATGGCTAAAAATTTAACAGTTGCAATCGAAGCAAATCCATGTCCACGCAGTGCTACGACGGCCTACGGTTCCATCAGCATCGAATTTTGGTTTTTGGATAGCCAGCCGTGCCGTGCCGGCCACCCAAATCCCATGGAAGGCAACGAGAATTTCTCCGTGGAGGAGGCGGGAGAGGGCAGGTGAGGTGGGGGTCTGCGTTACCGATTTGCGGAGGGTGGGTGAGGCGCCGGCGTAGCGGTCCCGGACGGCGGCGGCGAGTTCGTTCACGGCCTCCTCGAAGTGCTGCTTCTTCCCGAGCCTCTGCCGCAGCGCCTGGAGGCGCGCCTCCACCGCGGCCTCGTCCGTGGCGGTCGCCGACATGGCGGCAGGCAGCAGGGTGTGGTGGTGGTGGTGGGGGAGAGGACAACAGGGGGGCCTCTGAGTTTTGGATCCGCGTCCTGTGATTTCGAGAGTTTTGGGGGGTTATAGGTAGGGAGGATTGGGAATCGAAGGTTGGCTGGCGTGCGTCGCCGCGGCGGAGGTATAAAAAGGAGAGAAGGCCGATGCCGGAGGTGGGCGCCGCGCGCTGGCTTGGAGGAGAGGAAAGAAACACCGCGGTAGTAGGCGGGACGGTGGCCGCTGGCCAGGGACAGGGAGGAGGCGCGGTGGCGTGCCGCTCGACGGGACGGGCCGGAGACTGACGGGGAGGAGGCTTGGCTTCCGTTAACTTGAGACGGCGGTTTTGATAGCCAGATGTGGTTTTTTTTTTTTGAGAAACTGGTAGCAGATGGGTACTGAACCTGGACTTCGGTGTGTCGTTTTCTAGGCCGAAACTGGACGGCTATGAGCGTGATTTTTTTTTTTCCAAGATCAAGCCATTCACTCGTATTTCATAACTCCAAACGGCAAAAGAAAAAAAAGACACCTTTCGTTCAGGCCAGACAATGTATATATTGTGGCCCATATACTTTCCGCCAAGCAAACATAGCCCACCTGCACCGTCTTCTCCTGGGCCTCGTAGGCATAGCAAGGCCATGGGTGAAACGCAGCAGCCAACGCGCGTGGGCCGCAGAGCTGAGCCCTCGTAACTACGGCCTCCAGGCTCCAGCGCACACGCACGTGGGCCGGGAGCGGATCGGAAACTTCTCCGTGCGCACGCACGCGTACCACAGCCAACAACATCCCCGTGCGGCCGTGCGTGCGTACGTGGCCAGCCAACCAACCAAAACCACGTTCGCACCGCCGCGGTCCGCGAAGGCGGCAGCAGCAGCGTGTCGCAGGCACAACCGAGCCCGCGCCTCCGGGGCCTCATCAGCTGATCAGCGTCTCCCTCTCTCTCTCTCTCTCTCTTTTTTTTTATCTTTCCTCTCCGCGTCGTCGTCGCGAACAGACCGGTCGACTCTCGGCACGTCGGCCGCGCGCCGTCCTGGAGCTGGAGTATCCATCCTGTGTGTGACGCTAGCTAGGTGGTAATTATCACCGTTACCTCACCTCACCTCACCTCTGCAGTCTCGGGGACGGCGACCCGGGCACACGCCCGCGCGCGGAGCTGTTTGCTGCGGGACACCGCCCGGGACCGGACACTTCGGTTTGGCTGCTCGCTCGTAGGCGGCGGCCGGGGCACGTGTCTGAAAACCAGCCGCGAAACGGAACACACGCACACCCCAAAGCGGGACGCTGCAACACGCACGTCGCCGATGCGTCCCCACGCGCCGATGTCGCTAGTAAGTACAGTATAGCACGCCCATCATCAACTTCGATGTGCCATTTGCCAACAAACCGGGCCATGGCCTTAGGCCTTTGAACGAAACCCCGTCGAATGGGAAATGGGATGGATCGTCGTTTTGAACGGAGGGAGCAGCAGTACCGTAGATCACAACGAGGTACAGCAGAACCACATGTGCGGTCGGTCTCGCAGTTCCGATAAAGAGACCAGAGACACGGTACTACGTCTACCGGCCCATCCATATGGGACGTGCTGTATGAAGATTCCCGGAGGATTAGGACTACCTCAAAAAATACGGAGTACTCCTACTCCTACGTAGTAATCCCTCCGTACTAAGAAAACAAAAAAAAAAACTGTACATTCCTTTGAAGACAGGAGTACGAGCGTGTAGTCTCTCTCTCTCTCTCTCTCTCTCTCTCGCGGAAGCAAGTGAAATTCACATGCGCCGAGTCAGCCGATTAGCCGAACATGATTTCTGTATCAACGAATCATGTCAGTCAGGTCAAGCATACGTATATATCACTTCTCAACGTTTGTCCTCCAGCATTAAATAAAACAGCAGAGGTTTTCTACGTTTTCTTTTTTTTTTGAGATAACAGGTTTGATAGTACGAATTCAACATCGCGCTACATTCATCAGAGGATCGGATCGGTTAGGGAGATATCCTCTGGTGGTATCAGGCAGTCCCAATGGAATATTAATGATAGTTTCTATCTCTATTTATTATACTGCCAACTAAGCAAAATGCTGACGTGGCAATTGAATTAATGAAGAAAGAGAAGAGATTTTGATGAAACGGTTTCTTCTATACGACACGACGTCTTCACTGGAATCAAGACACGAAGAAACCAGTAAAATTCCGTTGGGAAGACTCTACTCGTTTCTATCCTCTTGCTTCTAGATCATGTGCGCCACCGTCGCCTGACGAGCTTCCCCTTGCGTGCTTGCTGCTACCCACACGCTCGCTCCTCAGGTGCTTTCTGCTCCGGCATAGCTCGCTGCCGCCGCGCGCTTGCTGCTCCGGCATGGCCCGCTGCTGCCGCTCACTGCTCGGGCCCTTGCTCGGCCGCGGCTTGCTGCTGCCGCACGTTTGTTGCTCCACCGTGGTTTGCTGCTGCCGCGCGCGCTCGCTACTCGGGCGCTTGCCTGCTCCGGCGTGGCTCACTGCTGCTGCGCACGCTCGCTGCTCGGACGCTTGCCTGCTGCGCAATGACTCTCTTTGCTTACGAGCGTTCTTTCTCATAGTTCTGTCCACGCAAAAATCCTCGAGCAAGAGCATGTTACTTTCTCCTTTCCCTATTATTCATGATGTGTTCCTTTTCATTTCAAAATTGGACGATAGACATTTCCTCTCCAGTGAATTAGACATCAGACACTGTCAGTGGGTGAACACACGTTTGGTGAAGCCACATGTTGTTTGTAAAAATATTTGCCACAGCTGATCCTCCTGTGTTTGTTGTTGCATTTAAGTTGCTATTTATGTGAACAAATTTATAGAAACCATGGGTTGGAAAGGAGTAGTTTCTTGGTGAGGTTTCCTATGCTATAGAAACTACTTGGTTTCTATCATTGGGACTGCCCTCATACCACTTGTTTAATCCAACACCATACATTTAATTCCGTCCGAGGAAATATCTACTCTATGAGTCTACGAAATAATCAATTCTTAGAATTTGTATTAGTCACATTTTTTAAAGTTTGACTAACTTTTTTTTAGAAAAGAGTAACAACATCTATGTCATAAAATATACACCCTATAAAAAATATTCTATGATGAATCTAATGATATTAATTTGATAATATCAGTATTAGCGTTTGTTTCTAGAAATTTAGTCAAAATTTAAAAATTTGATTTATAACAACTTTAGAAAATTGGAGGGGGTAACATCTCAACATACTATAGAGCATCTCGTTCAATTCATTGTACCATATGTGTTCAATGATTGGCATATGACCGCATATATAAATATAATATATACATTAATTTTTGTGGTGCTCCTGGCTGCCATAGTGCCATGGCATGCCGCATGCCAAAACCGAGACACAAAAAAAGGGGCCGAGGTGACGCACGGCACGGATGCGGACACGGAGATTGTGCCCCCAAGTTGGCTAACCGCTCGCGCGTTTCCTACCTTGCAAATTGATTTTGAGAAAAAAAAAAACGCAAAATGTGGTTGGGGAGTACGTGATGAACTGCAAAAGTTCGGTGACCAGGCCACTGGTACTGCTGGTGGTTTTATATGTGGCCGAGTCCGTGTCCAAGGGATGGGCTAAACTTCGTGCGGTTATTATTATCATTAGTATTATTTTTGTCACCATGACACGACGATGGGACGATGGGACTAGCTACTGCTGTATACTAATACTCCCTCCGTCCAAAAAAAAATGTCGTTTTAGATTTTTATGCCACAAGTTTGACTCGATTTGTAGAAAATATATGTAATATTTATATCTCGAAATAAATTTGTTAAAAAACTAGACTTAAAGATCTTTCCAATGATACTAATTATGTAATATAAATATTAATATTTTTTACTATATATTTAGTTAAAGTTATTTCTCGGAAAGTGAAAACGACACTTATTTTGGGACGGAGGGAGTAGTGTGCTAGTGTATTGGCAAGATGATGACATAGGCCTTGTTTAGTTCACCCTGAAAACCAAAAAGTTTTCAAGATTCTCCGTCACATCGAATCTTGTGTCACATGCATGAAACATTAAATATAAACAAAAACAAAAACTAATTACACAGTTTAGCTATAAATCACGAAACAAATCTTTTGATCCTACTTAGTCCATGATTGGATAATATTTGTCACAAACAAACGAAAATGTTATAGTACCGAAAAATTTTCACTTTTCGGAACTAAACAAGACCATAAATTATATTTGCCCGCAATGACCGTTGAATCCGTGCAAGTGCTAGCTGCGAAATCTGGAGCTCCAAGCCAGACGTAGTATGTATAGATGTAGTATTATTTATGTAATTAATCAAAGTCAATGGCTTAGAGTGTATCCTTTCATGCGTAGTACATGTGTGTGTCTATGCTTTATTACAGCTTGGAAAACGACAAGCCTCTGCAGGAATCTTACGGTTTTGATGGATATGGTACAATTAGATGACCGCACCAAACAATTACCGATCTCGGCAGACCTTTTAAAATTAGGAATGCACGGTGCCAAACTGCCAGCCGGGACATTTTCATTAATTTTCTTCGCAGTTTTTTTTTGTTGTATTTCTCCTTGCTAGATCCTTGACGATCGCCTAATGGCGTGGTATACAGAATGAACGGGATGGAGGACGCTACGTACACGTATGGATTACGAGAAGGTTAGTTAGTAGACGACATAAACACGCGCTGTGCTGTACGTACTCACTACTCATCAGGAAAAGGATCGGAGGAGAAGCAGGATCCATCGGAGCAGTCGAGAAGAAGGCTGTCACGTCAAGATCGTTTGTTCCAGCCTGATCACCCGACGATCTCGCTCGCCGGCGGCCGCTCGGCGGCTCCAGCCTCCAGCGGCAGTTCTCCGCCGGTTCGGCAATCGACACCAACACAACACGTCGACCGGCAGCCAGCCGCTCCTCCATTCCAAAACCCCAAAACTGCCTTTGCGAGGCCCATAGTATAGCCGGTTTCCTGCCTGCGGCGTTGTGCGTTTGCCAGTCGCCGCGACATCTCGGCCGAAGCCGGTTTCAGTTTCCTCTTTGTGCTCACGAACGTACGTCTCTGCCAGGAATCCCGTCCCAAACAGAGAAACCGAGCAGCTGCATACGTACTGGTACATGAGACCAGCAAGATTGTCGTTCACGAATCATGAATGGGCGCAAAGCAGGGAGGAAGAGTAGCTAGCTACTAGCGTTATTAGGCGTGCTACACGCCGTAGTACACGGCGGCACAGGCTAGCTAGAGAGCGTCGTCACGTGAACAGCTAGTCTGTGTGACTAATGACTAATCTAAAAGCAGATATCTTTTATCGAAAGCGAAGATTCGTACAATGCTTTGGTTAGAATATATATATATATATATATATATTAAAACAAGTGTACCATGCAAGCCAACCTTCCGAATACTTGGTACTTTGATATTTTATTATGAGAATATTTTAGAACTATTTAAATAACCTTTATAAAGGTACTTTAGTTATTTCCATCTAAAAATGTACTATATATCACCATGGTAATCACGCTTTGATCAGAACTGTCACGTGTTTTACGGGGGTTAGTGCTCCTTTTTCTCTCTTATAATGACCTTTTGTGCTTCGGTAAAAGAGGAAGGAAGGATCGTTGGAGGTGAATTTAAGGGGGTGTTGATTGCAGGGACTAAGCGCGTCCTCGGCAGTTTGGTAAAACAACTTCGTATCTTGATTTTTTATAAAAAAAAAGTTTTCTCTAACAGTTTGATAAAAGAGGTACTTAAAAATAAAAGTTGTCAAATATCCTCTTCAACTCATAAATTTGCAAAATGGAGTGAACTCTTCATCTCTCTAGTAAAAGATATGATCGAAACTAGAAAACCAAAAAATAACAAGTAGATATGCACCTTACTATAAATTTTTAATTTTTAGAAAGCTATTATAGGTTACTGTTGGAGGATAACAAAATTTAAAGTTGCTATTTCTTTTATTAACTTGCTAGATCTATTTTTTTCGAGACGAAGGATCTTCCCCATTTCCATTGATCAAACATATCAAGTAAATTATACCAAACTCCTGGAGATGCTCTAAGGCTCCGTTTGATTTCAAGCGGTAAACTTTAACTTTTATCACATTGAATGTTTGAACATATACATGAAGTACTAAATATAGATTATTTATAAAACTAAAAACACAGTTAGAGAATAATTTATGAGATAATTTGTTAAGCCTAATTAGTCTATGATTGGACACTAATTATTATAGTTACAAATGTGCCACAACACCTTTTAAACTTTACTCTCTCTAACCAAACAAGTCTTAAAGTTTAATATGTGTCACATCAAATGTTACATGAGGTGATTTATGGGATATTTGAATACTAAAAAAAAATAAATTACAGATACCGTCAATATTACGCGAGATGAATTTATTAAACCTAATTAATTTATTATTAGGACATGTGTATTGTATTTAGTATCTAATTATGAACTAATTATACTTAAAAATCGTTTCATAAATTAGTCTCTATCTATATTTTTAGTTTGATAAATAGTCTATATTTAATGCTTTATATATATGTCGAAATATTCGATATGATAAGGACTAAAGTTAGGCGTTGTTTAGTTGGTGATTTTTTTTGCAAAATGATACTGTAACACTTTTATTTATAATTGACAATTATTATCTATGGACTAACTATGTTTAAAAAATTGATCTCGCTAATTATAGACGAACGGTGTAATTAATTATTTTTTTTATCTATGTTTAATACTTGATATATGTACCGCAAAATTCGATATGATGAAAAATCTTAGTTATTTTACAATGATTCGGGAACTAAACAGCGCCTTCGCAGCAGTAATCAAACGGGCCTAAGATACTACTTCCTCCGTTCCACAAATAAACACATTGCTTTGATCGGTATGATTTATATTTAATCATTTGTTTTATTTAATTTTTTTTTGCAAATAGTAAAATAAATAAATTATTATAAAAATATATTTAACAATAAAATAAGTCATAAAAATAAATAATATTTATTAATATTTTTTTAAATAAGTTAAATGGTCAAACATTAATCTTAACAGTAAAAAATATATTTATTTATAGGAGAAAAGAAGAGAGATGAAGAATGCGCCGAAGCGAGAGCAGCAGCACACGCGAGGCGGCAGGGGAGGCTATACCTGGGCATTAAAGATGGCAACGGATAAAATCCGCGCGGATAGTGCCATCTCACGCCCGTGCCCGCGAGCAAAATCTCATGCCCGCATCCGCGCCCGCCACCCGCCACGGGTAGCAACTTGTGTCTGTGCCCGCTATCCGCGGGCAAAGCTTGCCCGTGGGCATGCCCGTATACTCAGCAAATACCTCTATTGGGAGGCACAAGATTTATTGGGAGGCATCAAGAACAAGTGAACTTTCCTTTGAAATTGCACAGGCGATGGACTGCACCGCGGAGACGACGTCTGGGTTGGAGGCGCGCGAGTGGGGTCTAGAGCGGAGGCGGCGTCCTGGATCAAGGATGCAGCGAGTAGGGTCTCGAACTCTGAGGAGCCGGCCAGCTGTGAGTGGAGACGGTGTCCTAGACCTAGAGCGGTGTGCGCCGCGAGCAGAGCAGCCGCGCTTGTCGGAGTGGAGATGGCGTCGTGGAGCGAGGAGCCTTCGAGCGGGGAGGCCGGAGTCGCAGGCTCACGAAGCAAGGAGGCGGCTTTGCGGAGTCGCAGGGGTGAGGGGAGGAAGTGACGGCGGCTGGTGGTGGAGTGGTAGAATTGGGAATTTGGATGAGAAAACCCTAGCATCTGACTTTATATATCTTCTCGACAGTGGCCCCACATGTCAGTGCGGGTTTGGCGGGTTTGCGGGTACGGGCATGATCTTTTCTTACCTGTGAAACTATGCCCGTTGGGCGCAACTTTCTGCCCGCGCCCGTGTCCGTGGGCACAGATTCGTGCCCATATCCTCGCCCGCCGGGTCGGATGCCCGCGGGTACGCGGATATTTTCTGCCCGTTGCCATCTTTACTGGGCATGCAGCCCGAGCCCGTGAGCACGGCCCGAAGCCCGTCATTTTGGCCCGGCCCTAGCCCGGCCCGGCCCGAAAGTCATTGGGCTCAGGCTGGCACGGCACGGGGCTGCAGGCCGTGCTTGGGCCGCACTTCAGGCCCGCGGGCCGGCACGGCCCGGTCCGTCAAATAACAACATTGTATAAAATAACTCATTTTAATATCTAAATCTATTCTCTACATCTGTCATATGTATTTGAATGTGTTCTTTATACTGATGAAGTGATGAATTGATGAATGTGTTTGAAATATGCTTTTAAATCTGTGTTTATTGATATGTTATTGTTCAACGGGCTATGGGCTGGCCCGGCCTGACGGGCCCGCCCGGTACGCAAAATGGCCCACGGGCCCGTGCCTGGGCCGGAGGTCAGGCCCGCAGGCCGGTAAGGCACGGCCCGCAGGGCACGACGGGCCCCCTCGGCCCGTTAGGCAACGTGCCGGACCGGGCCGGGCCGGCCCGTTGCCCAGGTATAGGGGAGGCGAGTGGCACGGGCCCCACCGCAGCTATCTCCTTTGGTGTCGTTGTCCAGTAGTGCGTCAGCGTCGCAGCTATATAGCGGGGCGTGGCCAGCTACCATCTCCCCCACTCCGCCCAGCCTCCCACCCCCTCCCCACACTCCTTCCCGCTCACCGAGAGCCAGAGGGGGCAGCCAAAGCCGTGCCGCAAGCCCGCAACCACAAAGATCTTGCCTGGCCTCCTTTTTCCCCCCAAGCTCGTCACTGTGCCGCTCGTGCCCTCCGCTCCCCCGGTCCGGTCCGCCACACCAATAATCCATCCACCACCCCGCTGCTGCGGCGATGTGCGGCGGCGCCATCCTCTCGGGGTTCATCCCGCCGTCCGGTGTGGCGGCTGCGGCGGCGGCCGCCAAGAAGAAACAGCAGCAGGGGCGGCGCGTGACGGCCGACCTGCTGTGGCCGGGGCCCGGCAAGAAGGGAGCGCTGCCCCAGGAGGAGGAGGACGACTTCGAGGCCGACTTCCGCGAGTTCGAGCGCGGCCTCAGCGAGGATGACGACGTGGACGGCGCCGGCGAAGGCGGCGACGACGAGGTCCAGGAGCTTGCTCCGCCGGAGCCGGTGAGGTTTGCCTTCGCCGCCGCGGCTAAGGCGCCGCGCCCTGCAGTTGGTGAGCACCGCATTAAAGTCGCTACCTTTTTTTTTCTCTCTCGTTACATGGCACGCACACTGGTTAGACGGGCGAAAGAAGGATGACTCTTTTGCGGCGCTGTTTCTCGAATCTCCTTTGGTTGTTGAGGAGAGGACTGGGGTTCCATGGAACTGCGGTGCAGCCAAACAGTGCTTCTCTTATATTCTTTTGGTTAGCTTGGAGTGGGCAAGGCTGTTCAGACTTTCAGTGGGAACTGATGACGGCTGCCTTGGTATGTTATATGCAATCTGCTAGCTTCTCTGTCTGGAGTAATATATGCTGCAAATGGAGAAACTATTACTACTAGTTCTTAAGGTAGTGCATGTGCTTGCTCTGTGTTATGTAGATCATTGTGCTAACCCGGGATTTATGCAAGGAAGATTTGTTGATTTTTTTATATATATAACTTTACCGTTAACATAAATGATCTATTGATCAATTATGAGAATAAGACAATAAGTACATGCATGTCTTGTTAGGGTATTAGTTTAGTTGTATTTAGATTGGGTGCCTTACTCAGACTGATGTTTAGTTAATTTCAGAATTTCTGGATTTTTCCCTTGTTATCTCCTTATAGGTAGTTACCTTCAGGTCTAAATTTCTATCTGTCAATTTTATTTTTTTAAATCCAGGTTATGCTGTTTTTTTTGGTGTGTGTGTGTGGGGGGGGGGGGGGGGGGGGGCTCAAGACAAGAATTTGAGTGATTCTAATTTACACGTTCGTGATTCTTAAGTTAAGTAGGTAAAAAAGGTATTCTAGTCTGTGTTAATTGAAGATCTTGATGGATCTTCAAAGGTGACTGATTGCAATAGAGCATCAAACTGTTTATTGGAAGCATATGCTCATGGGCATTCTGTGTACCAGAGATTGCTTATACTCTTAATTTGTCCGAGAAAAGGACATTATTTATGCTTCAACCTCTTTGTTGTTTGCTACTATTCTCCAATTCAGCTACCCGAACAAACTACCTACGATTAGAGTACTTATTGGTTGGTTACAAACAATTCATGCTAGATGTGGATTGTGTCCAATTCCTGGTCACCTGCTTTTTATCTGATGATATAATTTCGTGAATCTGGGACATAAAACGGGAAACCATGATTAACATATAAATTGTCTATTATAATATATAAATTCATCATCTATTGGAGTGGGGGATCCTTTTCTTAGATGCTGAGATAATTCAATAATAATATTGCATACTAGATTACCATGAATTTAGATGATGGTTTGTCCTTCTAACAATATTGATTGTATTTTTACTATCTGTAGCTAACTGGCTATCGAAGTTCTTCTGTATGTGTTATTATCTGCTCATACAAGTGTATATTCACTTCTTTACAAAGCTTGCAAACACCTATTCCATATGCTGTTGAGATGGACTGATAGACAGCCTTTATTATAGATGGTGTGATGACTCCAAAGGATGTTCAAGGAGATAGACCTACTGCTAACTCAGTAAAGCGCAACCGGAAGAATCAGTACAGGGGAATCCGCCAGCGCCCTTGGGGCAAATGGGCAGCTGAAATCAGAGACCCTAGCAAGGGCGTCCGTGTTTGGCTTGGAACTTACAACACTGCTGAGGAGGCAGCTAGGGCATACGATGCTGAAGCTCGCAAGATCCGTGGAAAGAAAGCGAAGGTCAATTTTCCTGATGAAGTACCAGGTGCTCAGAAGTCAACTGCAAAGCCAACTGATTCAAATGCAACAAAGCTAGCTCCACCCCCAAAGGCCTGTGCTGATGAGGTTTTCAGTAACCTGAACAATGACAACAATGATTTGTTCGCAATGTTTGCGTTCAATGACAATAAGGTTCCTGTGAAGCCAGCTGAGGTTGCCAGTTTCCTCCCTGCAGTGAAACCTCTGGTGCCCAGTAAGAGATCTGCGACTAACATGCTTTCTGACCAGAACAGCAACTCCTATGGCTCTTCTGACTTTGGGTGGGACGATGACACCATGACCTCAGGCTACACCTTTGCTCCCAATAATGCTATACCAGCATCTTACATGCAAGGTGGAGAGTCAAAGAGAATGAGGAACAACTATGGTGTAGCCATGTTTCAGGGAAATGGCGCCCCCAGTCTCGCACAAGTCATGCCTGGTTTTGATCCTGAGATGAACTATCAGCCATTGCCTTATGTTGAGAGCAGCTCATCAGATGCATCAATGGACAGCCTTCTACCACAGGATGGGGCAAGCAATGGGGATATCTGGAGCCTTGATGAGCTGCTCATGGCAGCTGGTGCTTATTGAGAAGCTATGGTTATTATCAGTGTGGCGTGTTAACAGCAAAAAAATGTAAGGCGCCCATACTGCCTTTTTTGTTTTCCCCACACCGCGCACATCTCTTGTAGAAGATTTACTTCTGCCGTGAATGGAGTTTCTCAGCTTCGTTTTATTTTTATGCCAGGGCTCCTACCTGTGGTGATGCTGGAGGGGCAAGCCAGTTGAATCCGCTACATTTTGTCGCGGTAGTTATATATGGTAGATTACATATATATGCTTTTGCCAGTTGAACTCTATGACCATGTTTATAGTATGTTGCTGCGTGGTGCGTCTATGATTGGAAGCGAGTTTGAGACTGATTCAATAATTTACCTTGCCTATGCCTGCTGGACTGTAGTGTGCGTACTGCATGTTATGTGTATATATATATATGGTGTGCTTATGTATTGCAATTCTTTGTCCGGAAGCACTCGACTTCGCTTTCTACGCAACATTTCTTTTCGGGAAATGGTAGGTGCCGGCCAAGTCCGACGATCTGTGGCACCAGAAATCGAGAAAGATCTGGATGACCTAATCAAGCTTGCTGGTTTGCTGATGTGTATGCTTGTTTGTCTCACTCAGCTGTTTGCTGGGAATAAATTAATTAATTAAGTTTGCGTTAGATTCCGGCTGGGCTGGAGTTGTGTTGTTTAAGGGCCAGTGGTCGAGCCATTAGCTGAACCTGGGCGGGTTCTGTGCTATATAGTTTTATGCTCAAAGACATTTTTATGCTGCAGACGGATACTGGAACAGATAGTTTTATCTTGGACTGTGACCCCAAGCTAAGGTGGTGAATCGCACACTGGATTTGGTATCTGGTTTTGCTTTTCAAGCTTGGCACTGAGGTATAGTACAGCCATAAACAAAGCCGAATTCTTGAGAACTTTTTAGACCAAAAAACAAGTCTTGAATCGAATTGTAGTAGCTGTTCACATATCTTTTTCACCTTAGGCCTTGTTTACTTTCTCCTAAAAATCAAAAAAAATTTAAGATTTTCTATCAGATCGAATCTTTAGACACATGCATGGAGTATTAAATATAGACGAAAATAAAACTAATTATACAGTTTGCCTATAATTTGCGACACGAATCTTTTGAGCCTAGTTAATTTATGATCGGACAATATTTATCAAATACAAATAAATTGCTACAGTGCTCTAAAATTTTTTCGAACAACAACTAAACAAGGCCTTACATGCCTAGTGATCTTCTTTTGGGCAAGTGTCAATATTAATGCGACTGCAAGACTAGAGCAAGTCTGCTTTATCCCTGATTTTTTGTCAAAATATTTGAACGGAAAACGAGCAAATTGGCCAACTTGGGCCTCTGGCTGTTGCTTATGCTGTCAGTTGTGGTCGTCAAGGAATTATTGCCATGGCGTCAGTGACAGAGCCTGCTCATTTATTGCGGTTTAAGGAAGTCAGACCATCACAAGTGGGTTTTCACAATGGCACAGCTACCGCCCCGATGTTGTTCATCTTCCTCCTCCTCTCTCCTCACTATCACCTTGGCACCTCCTACCTTCTTCCGGCTGCCGATGACCTCATCGTCGGCCGCCTACACCCGCCGCTCCTTCCCTACCATTTCTAATCCCAATTTCGATGACTTACCTCTTCCTTCTTGCTTGCCGCCACCTTCGACCTTGCGTTGGCTGTAGGCTTCCTGGCCAGCGACCTCACCACCAGCCGTCCACCCTCGCCGCTTCTTTTCCATCCTTCCCTAATCCCAATCCGCTAGTGACCTAAGTTGCTGTCACCCCCACAACCAGCACCACTCACCGGTTGTTCGGTTCTACCTGCTCGGCGGCACCACCATCATCGAGCTTGCCACCGGTCGAACCGTTGCCTTCGCCGCGCTATCCAGCCGCTACCGTTAGGCCCCTCCCTTTGTAAGGCTGCCAGGTATTGGTGGTGATGGCGGCGCACGGAGGCCCGTCCTACCTCTAAAGGTGTTTGTGGCCGCTTCCGGACAAACAAACAGTCGTGTTACAACATTATTGTTTTTAGAAAATTTGACTCCAAACCTTGGACCATCGAGGGCAATCATTTGTGTGGAGAAGTCTATATCTCTTGCTCAAGTTTCCAACTTGTAAACGCTGAGCTAATAAGAAACCATGTAAATTAAAATATATGCCTCCAATGCCCCAATGCCCATTTAAAGCGATGCAAATCACCTCTAAGCTAGTGTTTTTTTATTGTTTTTGTGTTTGTGTGTTCTAGTTTTGATTGGCGTAACTGTTTCTTCACCATCCATTTCTTCCCCTGATGTAGTGAATAATGTTTAAGTTGTTAATGCATCTTGGACATGTCAAAAAAATGGGATGATTTCTTGCGAGATATATGTTTTCGTATTGGGGAGAATTGTGGTGCAGCCGGTTATGTGATTGAGGAGCCAATGACCTTGTCTTCCTCTACATTGGTGCCCTCATCCCACTAGTTCTTCGGCTATTCATGATCGATCTGGTGCCTCCTCCACCGCTTGTCGTGTAGGCCCTCCCCTTTCATCCACCGATGTCTCCTAATACGTCATCGTGTTGCCTGCCTCCCTTCACTGTCCGTCGTCCTCTTGACCCTATCCTTCCGTGACCACTCTTTCCTCTAACCACTCGAGGCGTGAGGTACCTGAGGCTGGCAGTGACCTTGTTGCTTTACTACACCGCCATATCGTGGCCGCATCTCCAAACCTCCTTCTAAATCCGTCGGTGATTGAGAACCCTAAGTTTGGATCCTTCTTCTTTCTGTGACGACATGTGGAGGGGGCGCGCAACCATCATAGCCTTGAGTTTGACATTGCAAAAGTAGGATGCAACATTCTTTGAACTAGGCAAATCTGAACATTTGACAAGGTACCATGAGGATTTTTTTTACGTGTGTTAATCTAATCTTTCCCTGGTGTAAACCACATCCTCTAAATTTTATCCTTTTTAGATTAAAGAACATAACATTTGGGCCTCCAACATTCGTAAATTTAAATGAATGAGTATAGCCGTTCATAACAACTCACATATTGTTTAGACTACGCTAGCTCTACAGTACGGCGACGGTTAAGACTTGGAACAAAGGAAGGAAACTCAAGTTCCTATCCTAATCCAACTTGACCACCTAGATTCGCTGAAGAATATCAACACCATGATAGTCTCCGTCAAGTGGCTACATACATTCATCTGAATCTGAATTTTATCTATCCTTAAAAACACAGAAGCGGAACCTCGATCGACAGAAAAATCAGTCTACCATAAGGAATTGACTGAAACCAACCTCCATTGGGGGCTGGATATTTTGATCGATCCTCATCTTAATCTTATCGACTAGTAGACCATTTTTCACATTGAAAGTAGTACCTGCGCGTGATGGATGTGGATGAGGCTCTACGAGAGACAAAACGTCGCGGCCTGGAGCACAGGGCCGCCGTGGCCGTCGTCGCGCGCAATAATGTGGCCATCGAGCACTTGGGCGCGCGCGCGGAAAAGGACCGCACGAGCACGATGCTCCGTTCTTCAGTTGGCTCATCACTTGTTGATTGCCACGGACGGACGCGAGGACGATGGATCCCACTGCCATTAGCACAGTATAGTAGGTTCAATGAACTGAGAGCACGTCCCTCTCAGATAGTATCACCAATGGGGTACGGCAGGCCTCTTTCTATTGCCAGGATACAAACAAAACAAGCTGGTATTTCTTTCCTTGCACGAACGATGATGGACATGGACCCGCTCTGCTCGCCAGCATCGGGTGCCCATGCAATGCATCCAGCTGCGATTGCGAATTTGCGAGGAGGAGGAAGTAATCGCCGGAGGCAATTTGTCCAAAGTCTTCAGATTTTTTTTTTTTTTTTTTTTTTTTTTGGGAACAAGTGCTGGATCGGGGGAATGATTCGTTATGATTTCTTTCCAGGAATTTGGATGTAAAACAGTTGTATTTCCTGCAGAGACTGAGAGTTGTGCGTGATATATCCTCGTATTCCAAAATGGGTCCTCCTCACTCCTCAGTCGATCCTCGCCCTCGTTTGTCCTCGTGACCAGCAGAATTGGCTAAAGTCACCGGGTTTGTCGTGTACCGATCGATCTCCATTAGATTTGCTTCGACATTATCTGGGATTAGATTATCTCCATTAGCGTAAGAATGAGTATAAACTAAACATAGATGCATCGAACTGGCATGGCATGGCATTGGAGGTTTCTTAATCTTCTCGTCAACTAACCCCAATCCTTGAGTACACTGCACCCGCCCTTGCAGCGAGCTTCACTTTCCGACTCCTCCCACATGTACATAGTCAAGGACGACCCACTTGCTATATCTGCACTGTTTCATCGGCACCGTATTGATGCGTATAAATCCTGTGTCCACACGCGCTGACACGTATATTTTCTATCGCCAACGGCTATCTACGTATATTTTCTATCGCAAACGGTTATCAATTAATACACCTTTGGCTGAAAATTGTGCCACTATGTGTTGGTGCTACGGTAGGACTTGTACTCGTTCTCGTGTTTCCCAGTATCTGACGTGCTTGATTGTGGCAGCAAGTTTGTTGCGGTTAACGGCCGACGACGATGGCTAATTAGCGCTCGTCAGCGCCTCAGATCAGAGACCACGTACCGTCTATAGACTAGGGCCGTTTATATTCCGTACTAGAGACACACCATTTCACCGGCTGGCCGGCCGGGACCGGATTTGCCCCAGCGCACAACTAGCACCACCACACGCAGCCAGAGATAGAGACATACTGTTTTCGTACTAAAATATATACCAACGGCGTGTTTGAGACTACTCTGTTCCATGTTTTTCAGCTTCGCTCCATGTTTTTTAGTCAAACGATTTCAGCTCCACGCACTCAGTTCGAGGAAAAAAGGTGGAGTTGTGAGAACACCTAAAGAGATACTCCACAAACTCCAGTTTTTTTGTGAAGCTGCTCTATGGTGGAGTTTGTGGAGCAGAGTTTGTGGAGCAGTCCCAAACACCCCCTAAGTCTCTATATATTGTATTGTTTGAGGAGACGATATGAACTTTGATTAAATATATACTAAAAATCACAATATTTATATAGTTACAGTAAATATTGGTTTTATTTTCTTCCTCAAAGTTTAGATTGATTGACTTCTCAAAATATGGGATAGAGACTTATTTTAGGATAATCTCAACTTTAATTAAATATACACAAAATTTATGATACCCAATAAATATTATTAGATTAATCATGTGTAATATTTTGTATAATAAATCTATAATTGGATATACAAATGTAGTATTTTTTTAAAACATAATTAAGTTTAGAATAATTGACTTCTCGAAATGTGAAATGTGACATGGAGACTTATTTTAAGAAAGAGAGTACGATCACTTGATCGTGCAGTCGTGGCTCGTGCATACTTTGCGTTGGTGTCATGTATATCTGGTCAATCGACATCACGCAAGCTTTGATCGATTGCCATGTTAGCCTGTATCAGGTCTATGCAGTGGAGTATATTCATATTGATTGATTATATAAACTCTTATGCAACAATGTTCAAAACAGATCCAATACTATATTAGCTAGTGCTAGTACACCTGATTTGGTCCTATTAGACAGGTTTGTTCAAGCCGATGCGTACAAAAATTAATATTGTCATCTTTCATATATATCAGCCTCTACTAAAACATGATACCTCAACTAAAATATGAAGGTGAATACGTGTAACAAAATTACATAAACGACCAAATCAGTTTTATGAAGTGTGACTTACTTGTGCAGAATCAGAATAACCAAACACCATGGCACTGCATATGTTTAATCGTTTACGTACGCTGACTTAAGTTATAGCTATTTTTATTTTGGAAGCTATTTTAGAATTTCTATAGCAAAAAGTAGGCTCCAACAAATATACTATCTAGTTTTATAACATAGAAAGCTGATTATCCCTTGATTTTAGATGGCCATATAAAGCCAACCACGGACCGTAGCTATGTGAAAATGAGAAATAGTAAGGCTGCTGCAGATCTCTTCTTCCTTAAAGAGTTTTCTATTTTACAAAATGACTAAACTATAAAATTTGGCTAGTAATTTTAGCCAAACTATTGAAGTTGCTCTAAGGTCTAATATGGACTAAAATTGTTAATACAAGCAACCAATTAGATACATATATAAGCAACGTTTGGATCTAAGTAGCTAAAAGTTAGCTGTTAACCATTAGATCCCTTAAAAATGTCTAGTTAATTGTTAGCTAATACTCAACTAACAACTACTTTATCTCGCTACTCCCTTCGTTCGAGTTGTCCTAAGTCAAAATTTTAAAATCTTGATCGAATTTCTAGAAAAAAATACTAAGATTTTTAGAAGTCTAAGCTTCGAGAAACAGATATATTACATCATATATCTCTAGTAGTAGCTAATAATTAGCTAGCTAATATTTAATGCTATAAGCTATGCTAATTATTAGCGGCTAATAAATGGAGCCGTGCTCGATATACTCCTAGCTGGCCCTGCATGCAGCATGACTCATGAAGCCTGGCCTTGTTTAGTTACCCCGAAATTTAAAAAGTTTTCAAGATTCTCTATCACATCAAATCTTACGGCACATGCATGAAACATTAAATATAGATGAAAACAAAAACTAATCACATAGTTTAACTGTAAATCGCGAGACGAATATTTTGATCCTAGTTAGTTTATGATTGAACAATATTTACCACAAACAAACGAAAGTGCTACAGTAGCGAAATCCAAAATTTTTTCACATCTAAATAAGTCCCCTATGGCCTTGTTTAGTTGCAAAATATTTTGCAAAATGTGAATAGTAGAAATTTCGTTTGTATTTAACAAATATTATCTAATCATGGACTAACTAGGCTCAAAAGATTCGCCTCGTCAATTTCGACCAAACTGTGTAATTAGTTTTTATTTTCGTCTATATTTAATACTTCATGCATACGTCTAAAGATTCGATGTGACGGGAATCTGAAAAATTTTGCAAAATTTTTTAGAAACTAAAGAAGGCCTATGTAAGGCTAGACGATCGACGATGCGACGTAAGCATAGGTAGCGGTGTAGCACTCCGCCACTCAGCCGACTTGTGTCGACGGGAAATTTGATCCCCCCCTCAGGGTTGCAGCCTCACAAGAACATATATATATATATATACGTACGTAGGTACGTTCTTTCGTGCTCTAGTTGTTGCTGCGACGAGACGACAACAGCGCATGATTGGGTGGCCTTGTTTAGTTCACTCCGAAATTTAAAAAGTTTTCAAAAACAGCGCATGATTGGGTGGCCTTGTTTAGTTCACTCCGAAATTTAAAAAGTTTTCAAGATTTCTCGTCACATCGGATTTTACGGCAAATACATAAAGTATTAAATATAGACGAAAACAAAAACTAATTACACAGTTTGTCTGTAAATCACGAGATGAATCTTTTGATTAGTTAGTTCATGATTAGATAATATTTGTTAAATAAAAACGAAAGTGCTACGGTAGCAAAATCCGATTTTTTTTTTCGAAACAAAGGCCTCACCCGCTGGTCCGTATTCGTCGTCGACGAGCGTGGCTGAGGCTGCCTAGGGGCTAGAGGGTAGAGGGGTGGGAGGAGTTCGCATTTGCATGCAAGGCTCCGGGCTCCGGCCTCAGGCAATGCCAATTAATGCCGACAACGCCTGAGGCGGACGGCACGGGCCTTAACTAAACGTGGGCTCAAGTAAAAGGGCCTTGTCTTGGACCGGCCCTCAACTTCTTCGACAGGGCCTGAATCCCGGCCACATCATCAACCGTGCATCCGCGGGCCTAACCGCCAATTTGGCGTCTCCGGAGTTGATTTGGGTCTTGTTTAGACATGAATTTTTTTAGATTTCGCCACTGTAGCATTTTCGTTTGTTTGTAGCAAATATTATCCAATCAGAGACTAACTAAGATTAAAAGATTCGTCTCATGATTTATAGGAAAACTGTGTAATTAGTTTTTTTGTTTATATTTAGTGTTTTATGTATGTGCCACAAGGTTCGATGTGACGGAGAATCTTGAAAACATTTTGGATTTTGGTGGGAACTAAACAAGGCCTTGGATGGCTCCTATTCCCTCCTCCTCCCTCCTCCCTTCCGGTAAGTTCGTCGAGGGGCAGTTTTTCGTATGATTTTTTTATTTATTTATTGTTTCTCTCATATTGCAATAGGTTTGTTGCCATATTACGACAGATGATTTTTGAATGTTGCAATGGGATTTTGGGTCATTGCAACAAATGTTTTTGTGATGTTGCAGTACAACTGAAGTTTTTTTTGAAGCTGCAACACATAATTTTTGATGTTGTAGTACATATTTTTTTGCGATGTTGGACTTGTTTTTTCGATGTTGCACTACTTATTTTTTGTTGTTGCAACGTATTTTTTGATGTTGCAGTGCATGATTTTCAAAGTTGCAATATATATTTTTATGATATTGCAATATTTACAATCCACTGTTGCACAATATAGTTTTTCCATATTTGTTTGCAATGTTGCATTTGAAATAGTTTATGCTCTTTTTTTGACAAGGGCATGGTAGGGGAACTAGCTGCGTTAGAGAACTGGCAACAGGGGTGCGATGGAAGTGAAGGACACTGATTCCATTTTATTCCCTACCATGTGCCGGCCAGACGGGCTCCCGTGCATGGGAGTGGCGGGCGGAATTTGTAACGGACTGGCTCGTGTGTCAGATGCGAGTAGGATTCGTAACGCACTCATACACCGGATGTCCAGGCGCTAGACATATACTGAAGTAAGGGAATTGAAAGAGTATATCAAAGGAGATTAGGATGCCTAGGACCGGTGCACAAGTTTCGTCTCGTGTATATGAGCAATTAGGCTTCCGTCTTGTTTGGGATATCCTTGTTTAGGCGACAAGAGATAATATTAGAGATGAAATAAAAAATGATAATAGGAGTTGAAAGAGGGTATAAAAAGAAGTAATATGTTCGCTTGAGCTTTGAACAGTGTTTTTCTCTCACAACAAATCAGCGAGCAGTGTTTTGACATTTTCGTCTCGTGTATCCGCTACTAGATCGTACTATACCATGCGCAAAAAGTTTTATTTCTTTTAGTAACTCTAGGTCCAAATCTACATCTAAAATATGGTTAGAGTAGCTCAGCTTAGAGCAGCTCCAAGGGAGTTTGCAAATGGGTTTTGCATTTTAGAATTTGCCAAAAAAACTGAAAAAGAGGGGTCCAATGGTTTGGCATTTGAGTTTTGCATTTTGGGCAAGTTGGCATTTGGAGAAGGAGAATTGGCAAAAATGCCAAACTTTCCTTGGCTTGGCAAGTGGTGTATCTGCGGGTTTCTCGTGGCCGTGACGTACTCCCGCACGGTGGGACTTTTCTTCGCGCCACAAATAGGTTGCCGCGGTCCCTTCGCTTCTCCAGATCGCGCCGCCATCTTGGATCGTCCCCTCCCACGCCGCCGCCGCCAAACAGATCGCTTCGACCGTCGCCATGAACTCAAGGCAGCCCGCCATCCCTCCCACGCCGGCCTTTGTCCGTTCAAGGCCACCCTCCTTCATCGGCCTCCGCACAGATGGACAACCAAGCAGCCGGGTATGTCTCCATGTCTCCATCTTCGGCGGAGAAGGATTGGACTGGAGATCGGTAGCGAAGGACTGGAGGCGGCGAAGGACTGCAGATCGGCGCGCGGGAAAATAAGATCGCAGGAAAAAAGAAGACCGCGCACGGCACGAGGAACTCGTTCGCGCTAAAAAAATTTGTTTGCCGGATCCACCTAGACAAATGCCAAGTTTGATTTGCAAAGTCCCTTGGAGTACTCCTATTTTTAGACTTTGCTTTTGTATTTGGGACTTTGCAAAAAACCACAAATGCCAACTCCAAATGTCTAAATGTCAGCTCCCTTGGAGTTGCTCTTATAATCTGTTTGCTTAGTTCGCTGTCCGGTTTGGTACTAAACCCCCGATCGAGTTCGTCGCCCATTCCCTTCCCCACAGGTCCACAAGCCGCAAAAAGCTCGCAACGACGCCCAGATATCACGCGAAACAGCACTCTGGTGCCTACGCCTTCGTCCTCCTCACTCATCGGCGAGCCGGCGGGGCATCATCACCGCATCAGGCATGGCTGATGGCCCGTCGTCTCGTCTAGGTTGTCTTCTCCATGGCTAGCGGCGGCATCTAAAGAGAGTTTCTAAACAAAAAAAAGGTTTATACATTTTCTAAAACAAAAGACTTTATACAGTTAGACATGAAAGTAGCAGGGTCGATGCATGGCTCGGTGCGGACTCCGTTGCCATCGCCATGTGCACAGAGAAAATGGCGAGGATGGATGACATGGATACACCCAATCAGGAATTCAGAAATAGGTCCCGTGGTCGGAACTGAAAACACAGATTGTGGCACCTTCTGAAACTACGTAAAATCTGGCAGTATGGAAGTTTTGCCAACCAAAGGCATCTCTTTTTCTGCCCCACAAAAATGCAGACATTTCACTGATGCACGAATAGCAATGGCATTCTCAAATGGAAAATGTGTGGGTGTCAGACTGGCAGTGGCATTGCCACTGAAGAGCAAAGACAATTCACAGAACATGTCACACACAACACAAGCTGTCCTCAATACTACTGTAGTTCTGAAACCTGTTTCAGACATCTATGGCTGTAAATCTGCAGTCTTGCTCTTGCTCTCCCTACCAAGAAGAACCATCATAAGCAATGGATAACTATAACTCCGCCGATTAACATTTGTCGATCGACACGCCTGACTTGCATTCCAATCCTGCTTTCTGCAGAGTAAGAGCAGGGTCCTCTCTTTTGCCGAAAAAGCACCTGCAACGGGAACCTTTCTCTGACACAGGGGAGCCGCAGACGTAGCAGAAGCTAGTGCCACACCTGCACATCTCAAAAGCAGTCAAAAGACGGATGTTAGGCAATTGTCGCGATCGAAGGATGCTGATCAGTTTCCTCAGAGGTTCAGTCATCGGATGCCTGCACAGACATCACTGAAGGCCAGACAACTGAAGAGTTTCAGATGCCTGCACAGTTCGTAACTGAATGCCTCCAGTATTACTGAAGAGTTGCAGTAAAATTCAGACTCGCATTTTGACGATCCCAAGAAAGAAAGACTGACAGGAGGAAGACAGATGGAAGAGAACAATACGCAGTACGTAAATCGGATAATTACCTGCACACCATGCGCCTGCACCCGTCGATCTTGTCGATCATGGCGCGGCAGCTCGGGCAGCGCGTCCATTTGTTCCCGACGGCGAGCCCGGCCAGCACGCACCCTCCTCGGCCGTCGCCACTGCCGCCTCCGTGGCGATCGTCCCACGGCTCCTCGCACTGCAGGCAGAACGCGCGGGAGCACGTGGGGCAATCCACCTCGGACACCAAGCCGCCGTCGGCGGCCTCCAGTGCCACCAGCTCGCCGCAGTCCCTGTAGGGGCACCGCGCGCGGGCGGGCCCCACGGCGCGCTCGCAGAGCGCGACGCACCAGGCGTCGAACACGTCGATGTCCACCAGCTTCTTGCACGCCTCCGGGTGCATGACGCCGTCGCGGCACTCGGGCGCCGGGCAGGGCACGGGCACCGCGCCGTTCGCGACGCGGCCCTCGATGTACCGGACGACGCACTCGATGCAGAAGTCGTGCGCGCAGCGCGCGTCTAGGACGGAGCCGCCGGCGCGGAACCGATCGAGCACCAGCCGCCTCTCCGTGCAGATGCCGCAGCAGAACCAGCCGATCTCGTCATCGGTCAGCGGCGCCACACGCGCGCGCGATGACGACGGGCCCGGCACGGAGCCGCGGATGAGCTCCTGCAGGTACAAGTCGTCGGAGGCGGCGCACGCGGCCGCGGCCGCTGCGTTCGCCATGGGATGGGGGTGCGTGGGTGGGGGAACGGGGAACGCGAGCCGATGAGGTAGTGGACTCCGCGCAAGTCGTTGACGGTTGTTTCCTTGTAAGTTTTTTCCCTTTCCTTAAACACGAAGGAAATGGATTGCAATGGGCTTCAAAGAAAAAAAAATAGCGAGCTATAGCGGCGCTATAGCTTAGCTGCTGGACAGACTTGTCGCTACACTATTTATATATTTTTTCGCTATCACAACTTTCATCGCTATTACGCGCTATGCGCCACTAAGTTGTATTTGTTAACAATAAATTTCACTGTTATTATACGCTATAGCGCCGCTATGATAAATCTTCTCAGTCTGACTCTCAAAACTCTATCTTAGATTAGATTATCATTTATCATTTGTAACTAATTTGGTATTTTGGATGATGAAGCTTTTATGAACCATGATGTAATGTCATATTGGTATTTTATAATGTTACCTAGACTTATGAAAACATATTTTTATTAATCAAAATTGATATTTACTGTGTCTTTTTCATCAATTACTCGTGTTATATATATATTTTTTTATTAAAACGCTATCTGTTATAGCGCCGCTATAGCTACATAGCTGTTGAAAAAAGTTGCCGTTATTTTAAACGTTGATGGGCTTACGGGCCATTCGTCTTGGCCCGTATATGCAAAGCCCTAGCCCACCCTTGGCAGCACCCTTCTTCCTTCCTCTCCCTGCGTCATGGCCATGGAGGCATGGAGCTCCTTCGCCCGATCTAGTCCGACTGGCTCCACCATCACCAGGACCCTAAATCGCCTTCTCGCTGTTCCAACTACTTATCTGATGTCTCCCTAAACCTCTTCTCTTCTAAGCTCGCCGGAGTTGGAAAAAAAAGGGCTAGGATAGACACGAGAGTGGCCGTCAGATGCGGGCGTTGTGGTAGGTAAGAAGAACAGTGCACTGGTGGGCTCACCATGTGTGTTGGAGTGAGATGGGGAGGTAGGCGTGCAGTGGCAAAAACAAAAAACGGTGTCCTGTTTTGAAGTCACTACCATTTCTAATACATAATATCCTTGTGATATTCTACACAAATTTTGCGGTACTCTAGTATATATGTCTTCTTAAATACACGAACCTTTTCAGCATTCTAGACTTTTAACTAATAATTTACTATTTTTGCGCTAATGGGTACCCAGGGTCCTGAATCAGGGGTTATTAAAAGTCACTCCAGATTGGAGCCACGATAGAATTCGAGGCATTGCTGGCTTCTCCACGCGGCGACACACGTCTCTATACATTTTGCAAAAACGTCCACCGTTTTTTAGTAATCAACCCGCAGTCCTTGGACATTTTGTAAAGAACCCCCACACTCAAAAACGAGCAAACCCTAATCCCCTCCTCATTCCTCTGGTTGCTCCCATGCATCGATGCGGCTCGCCGCCCCCCTGCGCATCCTAGCTCGCCGTCGTGCTCCTCGCCCTCCACCACGACCCATGGGGCGTGACTCCCGTGGGCAACGGCTCACCGGGCAGGCGCGCATGGTGGCCATGGTCAGCGCCAGAGAAGGAAGCACTAGCTCCTCCCTGCCCTCTCCACCCCACGCCATCTTCTTCCCGGCACGAGTGCCATCATGGCTTGAGCATGGGAAGCCATGCGACCTCTGTAGCATGAGGGAGCTTGTGAGATCCGGTAGTGCGCAGATCAGGCGGAAGTCCCATCGCCATCCCCCTTCTCTCCCCCAAAGAGGCTCAAGGTGAGAAACGTGGGGGCTTTCAAGCCCTAGGGTTCGGTTGGGGGGTGATTTAGACTTGATCTCATGGGTTTTTATGGTTTGGTGCTTCATGGCTGCCGACATGGTGGATCTGGCAACTGAAGCCTAGCGTTGGATCAGATCTAGCACCACGGCATGCTTGTCATGGTTCTTGGCAGGTGAGCTCACGATTGGTTAGTTTGATTTGAATCTTGCTGAATGTTGATTGATTTACCTGTGAATTTCTGATGCATCTTCAATGTCACGGTGTTGAGCTTCACAACGACCAAGTGGCCAGGGCATATTATTTCAAATCAACTTGCGTCTGATCATGTGAATTCCCTTCTGGTCTACTAAATTAAAGTAATTTTACATGTAGGCTATTTATGGTGGTTGCCTGTGTCAATATTTTTGTAGGTACAAATTCATATGAAGTGAAATAAAAATTTCTCTAGCAAGGATATTTTTTGTGTGCTTCTATTGCCTCTCCAGAATGTCAAACAACATCAGCTGTGATTGAAAAGTTTTGTGACTGTAGCCCTTAACTTTCATGTAGATTTTTTGCTTGACAATATATGTGAAGGTGTTAGGAGGGATAAGTAGCGGTTTAGGTGTGGACTTTAAACAATGTAAATAGTTCTTCTTGCGTTGATTGATTATTGTGATTAGTTATTAGATTTGATAATTTGTAGACTCGATTGCCTTGGTTCCAATTCCTCCTCTGTTGCCGCATCCATGACAAGGTTAGTGCAGTGCATGATAACAACTAGCATGAATATGTGCCTTTGTAATTTATTTTAGTGTCACAATGCGTTGCTTCCTTTCAGAAAAGTAAACGTTTGTGCAACCATTATTGCATTTTGTTGGATTTCATTAATAACAATCCCTGATTACATATTTTCCTCTGCATTCAGAACAGATGTGTGCCTTCTCGATGAGACAGAAGTATCCCAGATGTTTCTATAGGGGCTTAATTCAGCATTCACACTGAAGTCTGAGTTTTTAACTGTTTTCATATCTCAGATCTTAGACTTCTTGATTTAACTGACAGTAAAGTTTCATGGTGGCAAGTAACACAATGTGTTAGCCTGCCCCAATCCTCCACTGGATTTGCCTGATGGATTTGAGTCCTCAAGAGTTGGTATTTCTGTGTTCCCTGAATTTCTGTGTTCCCTGAATTGCTGATACAATTTTACATTTTTTTCACCTATAACTCTGCATGAATCAACTGAAATGCTATCCGGTGAACAAGACAAAATAACCTAATGGATTTTAATACTTCTATTCTCTTTCTTGTTTGCCAGCATGTCAGAAGTCTGAACCGTTCTAAAATTACAATTATAATGAATTGAGTTGTTTCTTTGCACTAGCTCAGAAGTATACAATAGATTGGTTATTGACCTAGACACGAGCACACAATATTTTGATCGAAGAAAATAGTACTATTTGTCAGCACATATTTATTCTTTAATCAATGGTTATCACTTTAATTGGACCAATGCTAGCTTACAACAACAATAGGTGTATACCCTGTCTTCAGTAGAGTGTATATCATACTGTTATATGATTTGCTCAATTTATTTTGTGCGATATTTTAGTGATTGTTACCATGTTTTTTAGCTTGATGCTTGTATTTATAATTTTTTATGATTAGTAATTACATGCTCACTACAAGATCATTAGCATTCATTATATTGGCAAAATTAGCTACCCAGCCTATCTCTACAACTAAAAAGACCCGAAGGTCATCGTCTCCAGCGGTTATCGCCCCCCCTCCCGTGGTTTCGCCCCCCCACTCCCGTGGTTTCGCCTCCGACCGTCCCCCCTCGGTCGCCCCCACCTCCCCCTCAAACGCGCTCCATCAGCGTCGGTAAACGCAATCCCCTTTGACGCCAAACGCAATCCGCGAAGCCGCCGCCGAGCACGCCCGCCGCACTTCCCCTCGGACTCCCCGTAGCTGCCGCCGAGCACGCCCGCCGCCAGCCCTCTTCGCCAGACGTCCTCTCTCTCCAGGTTCTCCTCCACCCACTCCGAGCACGCCCGCCGCCACGCCCACCACCAGCCCCGTCCCCGTCCCTCCAAGCACGCCCGCGCGCGGCGCTCCTCTCACCCTCGCTCGTCCCCAATCACGCGCCACCAAGCCGAGAAGGAGAAGGACCACACCTGGCGCCATCGAGGTAGAGACGACGAGGATCGTCGAGCTGCTGCCTCGGAGGGAGAGACAACGGCGAGAGGCCGTCACAACCCGCTGCCGAGGGAGAGGCGAGGTCCCAGCCCCGGTGGCTCCCGAGTTGACCGCCCCATCATTGGAGGCCGGAGACGGGCGTCCTAGACCGTTGTGGCCCCAGCGCCTGGTGAGTTTCCCTCTGGTTCTCCCCTCCATTCTCTTCCTCTTAGCAAGATCTTGTCAGGACACACCATTGCCTAGGAAGCCTCCCTGTACAACATTCCGAGTTCAGAGTTTAAGGAGTTCAGAGTTTAAGGTAATTGACATTCAGAGGTTCTGTGATTTGTTTATGTCGTTCTGCTGTTGATTAAAAAAAACTATCTAACGATAAAAAAAATTCACTACAATTTCCCACCAAAATCATCAGCAGGGGTGAGTATGAGGATTGGGGAAAAATTATTTTCATTGCTTATTTTTTTCTACAAGTGACGATATTAACTTCTGGCTATTTTTTCTTGATGAAGTGGCGTTTATTTTTTGCTATCAGTGATGATATTACTCTATCCATGTTTCACTTAGTTTAGGGGATTACTAGCTTCACCATAATAAAAGGTGTTTTTCAATCATTCTATAGATTGTGAATTCCGTTGTCTGAAACTCTGAGCCAATGCTCTACCTGCTACAAAACACCTGTATGGACCATATACATGTGATTTTCGATCCAGTGCTGCTTTGCTAGAATGATTGCATTGATGTTTTTTACTGAGTGACCTACACAAATTCTTTCAACTAAAAAGAATTTGTTCAGCCTATGATATTTTCTTTCTTGCATTATTATAAATAAATGTGCATCTTTGGTAGAGAATGGAAATCATGTCAGCAGTGATTGTGCTTCACCGTAATAGAAGGGTTCTTTCAATCCTTATGTGGATAGTTTTTTGGGTTTATTTCAAGGTGCAATTTCCTGGCAATACGTATGCACAGGTTTTGGCTCCTGGCAACTTTGCTTCTTTGATGAGAAGCTCCTTCCCATGTCTCTCTTCATTTTCCTATCTACACTTTCCAATGTCTAGGCATTAACTCATACTTCTCACTCTTTTAGTAGAATTGTGACTGGGCATTACCTACATGAGAGACTAGGCAGAAACTCTGAAACATAGTGAAACTTTTAGTAGTCACTTGGTAAGTCATGATAATTTTTTATAGCTTGGCCCTGCAGTTGCAGACACTTCACTATTCTCCTTAAGTAGCTTGGCATATATTGAGATTTGGAAGATATGAGATAATTGATGCCTTGAAATGTTCCATGATTTAGTTATTTTTATCTCTTCAATTTATTTAGGTGCTTATTCAGTCTATTTTATATCCATGTTGGTATATAATGGATAGCCAAATTTAAGATTCCCTGTTGCAGACACTTTACTATCCTGACTAGCTTGAATCCCTCTTGAATAGCACCAATCTCGCCTATTCAGGTAACTTGCTTGCTCACCTCCTATTTGATAATATACCAACGTGTGTTATGTGCTTGTGTTTTAGGCAAAGGCAAAAATCGGGTGACATCAGTTTAGATGTTAATAAGAGCACGTATATGGTTAAAATAAATTAAGTGTATCCTAAAGTTCCTAAACTTGTAGGAACAATTGACGGACTTTCTGTTTTTTGAATGACACATCTAGGTTTTCAAAATTCACTGCCTTAAGTCAATTTCAAATGTTTAGGGTTTAGGGTTTAGGGTTTTAGGGTTTAGGGTTTAGGGTTTAGGCCATCAAACACAGTTCTCCGTCTCTACATCCCCTTCCTCCAGTCCAGGTATTTCACAGTGACATTGCACGATCTCTCTTGATACTATTATTTTACAAAGAGTTGTGGTTGGATGGATAATGGAAAATACTGTGTACGCAATTATCAGTGTCCTGATTTGTATATTTCTTTTTCCCTTCATCCAAATTGTTGCTTTGGCATTAGATTTTGAGAATAAGTACCTGAATGCTTAAGTAACTCTAGAGTGATTGTTTGATGGCAGAATATAACATTTAGTTAGTCGTACCCATTCTTAATAAGTTGGGTGGCACTTCCCTGTAAAAATTGTTAATCAGCAACCAAACCTACCCATTCTAAATGCCATAGACCATATTCAGAGAGAGAGAGAGAGAGAGTGAGGTGCACAGATAACAATAGTTAGTGCATGCTTTTACAATCCAAAGCTAAAATATACATCTTTTTGCTTCCTTGCTGACATGAAGCAAAAGTGTGAATCTCTAACAAATCTTCAAACAAGCAAGCATAGAAACACATTTAAAAATTATCAATTCTGACCCAAGCAGGGGCGGGGGTGCCGATGCAAGCGACGAACTCGATCCCGCTCTCCTTCGGCTGGGGCGGGCCACCTATGGATGATGGGCATGTCCACTAAACCATTGACTCTGCTTCATGTCCTCCTCGCCGTCGACTGTGCTTTGGAAGTTTGGATGGGGTGGGGGTGGCGTCTGCATGGTAGTGGCAAGGAGGTGGCAGGCTGTCAGTGCTGGCATATCAGGGCGACCTCCTGGGGCAGCCCGGTGCAGCCGTGCAGGGGCATGGCGGGACGACGTTACGGTGGGCTAGCAACCTCTATTGGGTAGCGGCAGTGTCAGCGGTGGGTAGCGGCGGTGTCAGACGATAACATCCCAGTCTTTTTAGGTGTAGAGATTTAAAGGTGCAAATTAGTGGCAATTTGTATGCATAGGTTTCAACTCCTGGCAACTTTGTTTAGTCAAAGAGAATCACCGTTTCATGTCTCTCTTCAATTTTCCTGTCTACGCTCTTACTTCTCACTCTTTTAGTACAATTCTGACTGGGCATTACCTGCATGAGTGACTAGGCAGAAACTCTGAAACATAGTGAAACTTTCAGTAGTCGCATGGTAGGTCATGATATTTTTCTGCTAATTAGTTCCTCACTATTCTGTACTTTTGTTCAGATATTGGATCGTGGTGGGAAGATTGAACTTTTGGTGGGTAAGACAGAGACCTTACAGTCGCAGGTATTTATTCAGTGTCCGTTGTCTGTATGATGATATGATGATGTATTGAAATCCTGTTATAGAAACAACATTCAACTTTGTCTCAGAAATTTATACAAATGTGGCTCTTTAGAAATCCTGTTATAAAATCAGAATTCAACTTATAGCAATGTCCAGTATGGCATATATGAAATGAACTCAGTTCTCAGTTATATAAAATTGCAAGTCGAGTGACTTTGTGACCTGCAGTTCTGTGTGCTTTGATTGATTTTCCATGTGCTGAAAAATCCCTGCAGTTCTAAGTGCTCTGATTTGTATATTTCTTTTTCCCTTCATCCAAATTGCTGCTTTGGCTAGATTTTGAGAATAAGTAATTTGGATAAAAATAGTACCTGAATGCTTAAGTAACTCTAGAGTGATTGTTTGATGGCAGAATATAACATTTAGTTAGTCGTACCTATTCTTAATAAGTTGGGTGGCACTTCCCTAAAAAAATTGTTAATCAGCAACTAAACCTACCCATTCTGAATGCCATAGACCATATTCATAGAGAGAGAGTGAGGTGCACAGATAACAATAGTTAGAGCATGCTTTACATCTTTTAGCAAATCCTTGCAAGATGAGTGACTTTGTGACCTGCAGTTCTGTGTGCTTTGATTGATTTCCATGTGCTGAAAAATCCCTGCAGTTCTAAGTGCTCTGATTTGTATATTTCTTTTTCCCTTCATCCAAATTGTTGCTTTGGCATTAGATTTTGAAAATAAGTAATTTGGATAAAAATAGTACCTGAATGCTTAAGTAACTCTAGAGTGATTGTTTAATGGCAAAATATAACTTGAAGCTCATATGGGTGTGGTCTGATGGTCTCTATGTTTTTTAAAGAACAGGTAGACTATAGGGATTGTGGGTTATTTCAATGGAAAATAGGGGCTCTCCTGCACCATTGGGTGACAAGACTAACTCTATTAATGAAGGTAACCATAACCAAAATAGAAGGGCAATTATTGTATTTAATTCAACAGACTGTTTATATTATAGTATAAATGATAACCTATACTATATATGGATGTAAATATTGCAGGAAGTGATGTTGTACAGCGTAGGCGAGAAAGAGATAAGGCTCGATGGCATGCAATGTCTCAAGAGAAAAAGGATGAAAAAAATAAAAACGTCGAGAAGCATATAAAAGAAAAAAGGAGCAACAACTGTGTATTGAAACAGTCAATGGTTGTATAGTAGAAATATTGGTGAATAAAAATATAGATATTACTATTCATGTTTCTCATATGTGCTATGTCTCAATTGGTAGATGGACAGGATGTATCAAACAAGGAAAATATGGATCCTAATGAAACAAATGACTGGTTACATAGGAATGATTTACTCTATGCAAACAATAGAGGTGATATATCTAATCGGCTCGCAGGTAATTTAACTGTTGTTAATCTGACATCAATGGCTACAATTAGAGGATCATTGATGGATAATCTGTTGTAATTACTGCTCAATTTATGTAGGTGAGGAGGATGAAGTAATTACTGCTCGTAGTATACTTAATCAAGAAATGCTGTCACAATTGACTGATGCTTCACGTAATAGAGAGTTAATAAACGAGCAAGTAATAGTCGATCGTGTAAGATCAAAAATGACATACGCAAACATGACACCTGAGCAACGGGACCAAAGAGTAAGCGACAAAGGCTTTACAATCAAGTTCAATCCCGTAAAGAGGCAATGAAAGCTGCTAAAAAACGATCAAGGGAAGTATGGAGACACACTTTGAATAGTGAGTCCATCGCAATGGAGAATCCACTCTTTAGTCCAACGGTGGAGTGGCCCAATACAAACTCATCTATGTCATCTCATGGACCCACAGTAAGCCCTAGCGATTGGGCTATCCCAGAATCCACTGCAACGCCTATTTGCTTCCCACAAGCTCCTGAGGAGACAAATGAAGATGATGATGGATGCACTGATATATCACCTGGTCATATGACACATAGACAAAATATACCATCTGGGCAAAGGCATGCATTGTTAACCCGTCGTAACAATGTGTTTGAGCGCCTCATCGGTCGGAACACGGGAAAATCTAATAAAGGTGAAGACCACGCGGAAGATAATACGCCCTTACCCGAAGCAACCGTGACCAACAACGGTAAACAATGAGGCCTTTGCATCCACGTTCATTCACATAAAACAAACTTTATTCCTATCTTAACCATGTCCATTATGTGATTGACAGGAAACACTAGACTAGACAATCAAAATGTATCAACTACATCTGAACAACCATTTTTTGATGATACAGGTAATTTGCACTACTTTGAACATTGTATACAATATTTGTGTTTCTTGTTTGTTACCTAAGTAGTAATGTCTCATGACATTGTGATGATCACAGATGATGATGAGGGTGATATATTTGAAGACGATGAGGGATACTTGTTTGCTGGTCAAGGTATTTGTACCAAATACCAATTACCTTCCTAAACATCCACTCTTTTTATCTGACTTTCACTTTTATGTTCAAATCATTTCGCCAGAGGAATCAGATGATGATGTCCAAAGTGATACTACCGTGGAAGACATGACTTCTAACCTTGAAGGACCTGACCCGTATGAAGTGGTGTATAGTAATATGCCTAGAGAGACACACAAGCTAAAATCTATCCCAAATTGCCATCATTGTGGAGCAAAGAGGTTTCCAAAAGAACCTCCTGGGTTTTGTTGTCGCAGCGGAAAGGTTGAGCTGAATGCGCCCGTCATACCAAACCAACTCATGAGGCTTTGGTCAAGCTCTGACCCGGATGCTAGGCACTTTCGTAACAATATCAGGTTTTTCAATGGCCACTTCTCTTTCACTTCCCTATATTGTCGCCTCGACTGTGCTACTGCTAATATTAGAAACAGCGGCATATATACTTTTCGTGCACATGGCATGATCTATCACAACATAAGGTCATTTGGGAGAGAGGATGGTAAGGAGCCTAGACATCTTGAACTTTACTTCTATGATGACGATCCGAGCCTTGAGTACCGGTACCGAAGGTGTCGTGAAGAGCAGTATCAAAAAGATAAAGAAGTTATAGACAGACTGATGGCCATCCTTCATGATAACCCATATTCACAACATTTGAGGAGTCTGGGGCACGCAGAACATCTCGAGGACTATCGTCTTACACTTAACCTTGATCAGCGATTGGACCAAAGGACATACAATGTGCCGATGGCTTCAGAGGTGGCTGCTGTTTGGATCGAAGGTAGTGAACTCCTTGGTCAATTTCAGAATAGTGTTGTCCTACATGGGAAAGATAGAAGCAGGTATGGTATCCGATCATACCATGGATGCTATGATGCTCTTTCATACCCACTCTTCTTCCCTAGAGGTGAGCTTGGATGGCATATGGATATCCCAAAGAAAGGTGTTACCATGGAGGATGTCAACACGGCTCGTGCCCTACGTAAGGCTCGTAGTGGTACTGAAGAAGAAGAAATAGGTTTGTTTATCTCCTTGTACTTTTCATGCATATCAAACCTTTGTCACATGAACACTTCTAATATCATAGTTTTGACAGACTCTCCGGGAAATTTATGTGTTTCTGTGCGTGATTACTACTGCTACAAGTTCCAGATACGGCCAGGAATATTTAATCCCATACTTTATGGCAAGCGTCTTTTCCAACAATTTGCAGTGAACACGTACATCAAAATCGAGAGTTCTCGATTGGATTACATACGCAATCATCAGACGGAGATTAGGGCCGATCTCTACCAAGAATTGGTTGATAGCCTGCATGCTGGTGTGGGTAGATCAGAAGCTGTTGGAAAGCGGACGGTGATGCCTTCATCATTTATCGGAGGCCCGAGGGACATGAGGCGTAGATACATGGATGCCATGGCACTAATGCGAAGGTTTGGGAAACCAGACATCTTCCTGACTATGACATGCAATCCAAAGTGGGATGAGATCACACGTGAGTTGTATCCTGGACAAACACCACAAGATCGTCCAAACCTTATTGATCGGGTCTTTAGGGCAAAACTGGAAGAGCTTAAGCATAGGTTGTTGAAAAAGGATATCCTTGGAAAGGTTCGTGCACACGTGTATGTTGTGGAGTTCCAAAAAAGGGGTCTACCGCATGCCCACTTTTTGCTAATCATGGACAGACGCTACAAGATCACGTGCCCAGAGCAGTATGACCTTCTCATCTCTGCCGAGCTCCCAAACAAGAAGAAGTATCCAGACTTGTATAAAATGGTTACAAAGCATATGATGCATGGACCTTGTGGCGTACTTAATCGCAATTGCCCGTGCACAAAGGGTCGTGAATCATGCAAGAACCGTTACCCACGACCTTTCTGTGATGCCACATTACAGGGCAAAGATTCATATCCAGTTTATAGACGTCGTGACAATGGTAGAAAAGAAAAAGTTCGCGGGCATGAGCTTGACAATAGATGGGTCGTGCCTTACAACCCATACCTCCTACGTTTGTTCAATTGCCATATCAATGTTGAGGCGTGTGGGAGCATCAAGGCCGTGAAGTATTTGTTCAAGTACATTTACAAGGGTCATGATCGCGCGTCTGTGGCTGTGAGAGAGGCTGAAAAGGAGGACAATGAAGGAAACATCGATGAGATCAAACAGTACAGGGATGCTAGATGGGTAACTCCACCAGAAGCCTTGTGGAGGATATATGGTTTTGATATAAGTGATAGGTCCCCTTCAGTGTTGTCCTTGCAGCTCCATCTTCCTAACATGCACATGGTGTCATTTCACCAGCGCGAGGGTGTTCGACGTGTACTTAATCGTCCAGGTGTTGAAAGGTCGATGCTTACAGCCTACTTTGAGAAGAATATCACATCTGAACATGCTCGTGGTATATTGTATCGGGATTTTCCTGAGTACTATAAGTGGGACTCTCAAGGAAAACAATGGATTAGGAGGGCACGAAAGAATCATTTAAGACAAATTGGAAGAGTTGTATGTGCCAATCCAGCTGAAGGGGAGCGTTACTATCTTAGGGTGCTTCTGAACCATGTGGTTGGTGCTACCTCATTCATTGATCTAAGGACAGTGTCTGGTGAACTACTACCGACTTTCTGTGAAGCTGCAGAAAGAAGGGGCCTCATCGAAGCGGACAACACACTTCACGAGGGTCTTGCTGAGGCAACTCTATGGATGATGCCATATGCACTAAGAAGGCTCTTTGCAACAATCTTAGTTTTCTGTGAGCCGAGTGATGTATTAGAACTCTAGGAAAAGCATAAGGAAGCAATGTCAGAGGACTACAAGCGCAATAACCAATCCAACTTTGCAGTGGAGCAGATGGTCCTCATAGATATTCGGAAGTTGTTAGAATCAATGCAGAAGGACATAAAGATGTACCCACTTCCTGATATCGATGACACATATGATCCATCTGGCAATATTCCCAGGGAGATCTTTGAGGAGGCTAGCGTTGAGGCAAGTATTGATGACATGGCACTATCAAAGACACTTAACGAGGAGCAGCAAGCTACCTACAATGAGATTATGTCTGCTATTGATAGTAATCATGGGGGTTTGTTCTTTGTGGATGGACCTGGTGGCACCGGGAAGACTTATCTATACAGGGCCCTACTTGCTACTATTCGCAGTCAGAATAAGATTGCTGTGGCAACAACAACATCTAGTGTTGCTACATCAATAATGCCTGGTGGTAGAACCGCCCACTCGCACTTCAAGATTCCCCTCACCCTTGATGATGGGGCCTTTTGCACCTTCACAAAACATAGTGGTACCGCCAAGCTCCTTCAGAACACATCCCTTATTATTTGGGATGAGGTGACGATGATGAAGAGGCATGGTGTTGAGGCGCTAGATAACAGCCTCCGTGATGTCATGGAACGTCCTAACCTGCCATTTGGGGGGAAGACTGTAGTGTTTGGTGGAGATTTTAGGCAGGTTCTCCCAGTTGTTCGAAGAGGTTCTAGGGCACAGATAGTTGGTGCCTCATTACGTATGTCGTACATTTGGAATTCCATGCGACATCTCAAATTGGTGCGAAACATGAGGGTAAAGAGCGATCCATGTTTTGCAGAATACTTGCTACGCATCGGGGGAGGATCTGAGGAGACTAATTGTAATGGTGAAGTCCACCTTCCTGATGATATATGCATTCCACAGACTGAGAAAGACAGTGACCTTGATACGTTAATTGACTGCATATTTCCTGCCCTCAATGCCAATATGTCAAACAAGAGCTACATCACCTCACGAGCAATATTATCTTCGCGAAACGACTAGGTTGATATGATTAACATGAAGATGATAAGTCGTTTGCAAGGGAATGAGATGGTGTACCATAGCTTTGACAGTGCAGTGGATGATCCACACAACTACTACCCATCTGAGTTCCTCAACACTTTGACCCCCAATGGTCTCCCTCCACATGTGTTAAAGCTCAAGATTGGGTGCCCGGTCATATTGCTAAGGAACATCGACCCTGCGGGTGGACTTTGCAATGGAACTAGGCTGGTGGTTCGAGGGTTCCAAAGAAACATTGTCGATGCAGAAATTATGGTTGGAGACCATGCCGGAAAGCGAATCTTCCTACCATGGATTCCGTTATGTCCCTCGGATGATGAGATGTTCCCATTTCAGTTTAAGAGAAAGCAGTTTCCTATTAGACTCAGTTTTGCCATGACGATTAACAAAGCACAAGGGCAGACTCTCCCCAATGTTGGTGTGTATTTGCCTGAACCAGTGTTCTCTCATGGTCAGTTGTATGTTGCGCTATCTAGATCCACTGCCAGATCGAATATTAGGATCCTTGCTGTCCCACCCAGTGATAAGAATGATAAGAAACAAAAAAATAATGGTACATTCACAAAAAATATTGTCTACAAAGAGGTCCTCACTCCATGATAAGGTAGTTTTCTATTTTGCACAACTATTGTATTCTTATATTTGTGTCCTTAATTAGTGACATTTTTTGTATCATTATAAATTTCAGTTAATAAAGGAAGTCCGAAAGAAATGAGAGATAAGTAGTTATGAGTTCTTGATATGTTACTGACTATATATAGAAAATATATATATTTCAAACCAGAACTATGACATACTCCCGTCGCCACCAAAATGTGTCATTTTATTTTTAGACATCTTGTTTGACTCTTTCTCTTATTCAAAAATTTTATATAAATATTATTTATTTTGCTATGACTTATTTTATGATTAGATACACTTTAATAATAACTTATTTATTTATTTATTTATTTATTTATTTATTATGTGCACAAAGAAAACTAAATAAGATAATAGTCAAATATAATATCTGAAAGTCAAAAGTGTCACCTATTTTAGAAGGGAGATGTATGCGTTGTTAAATTGAAAGATAAGATGAGACACTTTTCTATGCACTTTTTTAGTAGTACAAAATGTTTAAAATTGAGTTATCATGATATATATTTTTTCCGTAGCAACGCACGGGCACTCAACTAGTAACTCTATAACTCTGTACATCATCTATACCATTTCAGTGGCCTTGTCACCACTGATTTTGGACTTGCCGAAAAGCTAATTTTCTAGATAGCTTGTAAGATGTTTCTTTTCAAGTTTGGATAAGATTAAACTTTGTTTAGTGGTCTTGCCGAGTTTTGAAGCAGGAACACAAAGATGCGGTAAAGACTTCCTGTTGTCGTCAAGCAACTCCTCTGCACAGCCGCCGTTGAGGAGTTTAGGAGTATAAATTGATGTTAACTTCACGTTATTTAGAGATTCTACGAGTTTTTGTTTTGGACCAAGTTTAGGACAAACTCTTTTGAAGTTCATTATGGTTCTTACCCCAAAATGATCTCTGTGATTGTACAATGACCCTTTATAGTGCTGCCTAATGTAAGAGTTTTCAAATATACCCGATGACATTGATGATTTAATTTTCTTTTATTGTGCAAGAATATTAGGACCCATTTGGATCCTTGGAATCAAATTCATTATAATAATTACAATTTAGTCATGTATTAATTAAGCTAATATGGTTGCATATGAAATATATTTGCATATTATTGTTAGCCATACAAGGGTCATACTTGTTATATTGCATTTCTGTTGCAGAAAAATGAGTTAAAGAGGAGTGTGCTATAAGTTGAAGGGTATAAATATAGTTGCTGATATATAGAATCTATTTCCATCTCCACCCTATGAATTTGAGATAGATTTATTTGTGAGCCTGAAAAAATTGTAGAATGTCAAATTTTAGGCAAAATAGCCTGACCCATTAATTGGATTCTAATTCCTCTAAAATAAAGGGATCTAAATGGTCCCTTACTATGTTACATGCAATTTTCTTAATTTTATTTTTTATGAAAAAAGAAAATTATTTTTATAAATTTAACTAAATACTTTAGTATCTAATTTAATCCGGTCAAGATAGGGCGCCCAATGTTCTAGTAGTTATTTAGTACCAGAGGCCTTCCCACGACCGCAGACGACGCGCGCTCGCCCACCTAGTCGCAACGCTCGTTAGTTTTTTTTTTGTTTCTGTTGCCTACTCGCGCCTATGTGTTTCCGGCCGATTTTTTCTCCTTCAGTACGCATTGCTTGGTCATCTTTTCTAGGCCAAGGTTGCATATATTTTGCCCTTTTTTATTTCTACATATTTTTTTCTTTCTACACCAAGTTTCTTGTGATGAATTACTTGTAAATAATAGTTTATTATGTATACTATAGATATTATTTTAGTTAGATCATTAAAAATATATCTTGCATGACAATCGTTACACAAATAAATTTATAGTTATTATCAAATAGAAGGGAGAATTGGCGGTAGGACATGCAGAATGGTGACCATTTGCCAGCGGACACTAGGAAAAAATAGATTGCTCAAAGACACTCTGTTTCTTATCAAATTTGCGGGCAGACATTACGTCTAATCAAATATTATTATAAAATAGATATAAAATCATATAAGTGCTAAAAAATTATACTATAAATTTTTTACACTCTACATGATGAGAACTGTAGTGCAAAAATATTGTTTTGCACTGAAATGACCATTTTGCCCCTCTTCATAAATAGACAAAGATAACCATGGTTAATTAGTTAAAAATATTAGTAAGATACTAAAAATACTAAATAATATTTTTACACTATAGTTCTCATCATGTAGAGTGTAAAAAAATTATACTATAATTTTCTAGCACTTATATGATTTTATATCTATTTTGTAATAATGTTTGATTAAACATAGTGTCCACCAGCAAATTTGACAAGAAGCGAAGTGTCCTTGAGCATAAATACTTGTGCAACATATACTATAGAAAATTATTGTGGTTGAAACATTAAATTTGGTGTAGAATTTTTTTATTTTGAACAATATTTTGTTTGAACAATGAGATGCTGTGGTTGAAACTCATCACTACCAAAAATATTAGTGTCCCAAAAATAGGTTTATATGGTTTCACTTGTAAAAAGGCCTCTGGTTCTAAAATAGGCTCATGGTGCTGACCGAGACAGCAACTATTTAATCCACTTAGACTGCATATGCCATATTTTTCGTTGTTAATAATAAAGACAAAATTAACAGAAATATACATATTGGATTTACAGGGTTTGATCTATCAAACTAGTTTGAGTGCTGGTACCTGTTTGTGTTTTGCAAGACTACTAATTGTTTAGCGCAGCTTGGAGACTCCAGCTGATTACTGCAAGATCAAAATATGGATTGTATTCAGTCAACAAAGATTTTGCTAATTGCAATAAAATAGCTGATCTTACACTGAATTGAAAATAGTGACATAAAAATCAAGAACATGACAGAGAGAATGCTTAAACTTACCTGGACAAGAAAAAAGTTATTCACAATATAGTAGCTGACAAAAAAAAATAATACAGAACATCTTGACTGCACAGATAAGCTCCTAATGTCTTCAGAATTTACTTTTTGGTTCAAAGAATTATGTATTTAAACTATATATCTTTGTATAAAATCTGTATGTGACAATTTAGTATGATTTCCTCACATATATAGTGCAACAACAAAAAATCGCTTGCAAAAAGAGAGAGCAGCAGGGTGGGAGGGGGAGATCGAGCTAGCAGACCTAGTAAGAAAGCCAAAAAACGTAGTGTCGTTGCTGCCGCGGATGACGCTGACCGCCAGTGTGACCGTCTCCAAACTAGTCTCGGCATGAGGAAGATGATGCGTGGTAGCTGGTCGCCCACGACCGATGCCAGCAGCCACGACACGCGCTACGGCGGGCGGCGGCGCGATTCCCTGATGCGGCGCTGGAGGGGTGGGGAGTGGCGTCGATGGGATGGGGGCGGCGCCGACGGGGTGAGAGGCAACGGTCGAAGGCTGCTGAGGCATCGGGGGCCGCAGAACCCACCTCGGAGGCTGCGAAGGAGATGGAGAGAGGGGCGAGCTAGGCTCGTGCTGTGGACGTACGTGGTGGCGATCTGGGCTCATACGGCGCCGCGGAGGGAGCGACGGGCGAAACCGGCGGAGGGAGCGACGTCGGACGGTCGGAGAAACCGGCGTCTCCTCGACTCCCCACATCTGGAATTTAGATCGGCAGAAAAAAATACTAGATACGATAAAAGGCCTAGGTGGGCTGAAACGTCCATGGTTGGCTCGGGTCCTGAAGTTGGGCTCGGGTACTGTTTATTATTCAGTACCCTAGGATATATATATATATATATATATATATATATATATATATATATATATATATATATATATTTTTGACCACATCTAATTATCGGGCTATAAGCTATGGTGAAGGAGGCCCACGAGGGCTGATTGAACCAACCAAGTTGAAGATCAAGCCACGCTAAGGATATCTAGAGCCGACGTATCTGGACGATAGAATATGATCAATCTGTTCTATATTTTATATAACAAACTAAAAAACCAATATGTCAAGCGATCATCCTCGTTGTACGTAACCCTACCCCGTCTCACTATATAAAGGAGGGTATGGACCCCACAATCAGGATCCATCTCATCTACCATGTAGATTAGAGCAACAACCACTGTAACCGAGCATACAAATACAAGAAGAGCAGTAGCACCAAATGGACTAGGGTTTTACGTAACACCGTGGCCTGAACCAGTATAAATCTTGTGTCTCATGTACTACCATCTGATTTCTCCTATGCGAACTCATTGCTAGACACTGCCGGAGCTAAGTCACCCGACAAGAACATGTTACATATTATATTTTTTCATGTTTTTATGTTCCCTCGGGTTAGGGTGAGGAGGTAAGCCGATGAAGTGTGAACGTAAGGTACTCCATGCTTTTTAGAGAAGAGATAACCTTCACCTCTTATTGCGTATCATTATGCGGTTGTGGGTTGCATATCTTCTAGAACCCTTTGTATCATCATGTTTATGAAGATGTATATCCTTTATCTTGGGTTTTTTGATGGGCGCCATTGTAATTTTTCAACTTATGACATACATCACTACAATTTGTCTATTAGGAACCAAGCCATTATAATTCTCTGGTTGCTGAAATATGCCATTTTATATGCTTTTTGAGAACCTAGACCCACCTGCAATCAATGGTATTCTTGTATTGCCTAAAACACACCTTTACCTTTCTCAATTTATATGTGACTAACATTTGGGTCTCACACATCATCTTCTTCCTCCAAGTGCAGTACATCTCGCCGCATAAGCACCTCTCTTCCCCGTCGCCCTCCCCCATCGTCGCCATGCTCTTTGTGCCGGTCATTGACTTCTAGTCCTCCACCGCGTAATGCCATCCTCACCACATGTGAGGGCTGGTGCGGAGCTCCTCACTACATGCACAAGCATGAGCGCCTGCAGTGGGTGGCCGACCTCACGAGTAGGAGTAGTGACGTCGGTAGTGAGGCTCGAGGTTGGGTGGACTAGATTCCCAAAAGCGACTGACGCATGAGGAAGGCGAGCTGCGGCCATGGCATCGAGGTGGTATGCTGAGCTCGCAAGCACAAGCGCAAGTGACTGTAGTGCATGGCCTAGCTCACGAGTAGGAGAGGCAACACTAGTGGTGAGGCATGAGTGGCTTATGGGACTGACTGGTAACACGGTGGTGCGTGACGTCAACGGCCGGAATCGTGGGGTCACGCTGCGATGGTGCGAGCTTGTGGCCAAGGGACTTTGGCGTGGCTGGCACGAGCATGAGCACCATCGGGCTCTGATGCAGGCATAGGATCGTCTACAACGCGGGCATGGAGCCCATGTGACTTCAGCTACATGCCGATAGGAGCCAACAAGGGGAAGAGAGGAGGAAGAAGATGATAGTGGAGCCCACACGTTAGTGATTTAGTGATGTTGGAGAAAGAGAGGGACAGGGGCATTTTAGGCAATATCAAAATATATTAGTCTACAGGTGGGTCCACGGTCTTGAAAAGCATACAAAATGGTATATTTCAGGCAACAAAAGAATTATAATGGTATGCTTTCAAATAGATGAATTGTAGTGGTATATCTGAGAAGTTGAAAAATTGTAATGGCACCCATCCAAAAAGCCCACTATCCTTATGAGGTTCTAGGATGTAACACCATAGTATACCTGTCATCTTAAATAAGTGATTTTTTTGGTATTCTAGACTTTTGACTTATAATCTATCATTATTAGTTCAAAATGATTTTTTTGAAGAATATATTGCATGCTATGCTCATTTTTCCCCATGTTTTTATATTCTCCTCTAGTCTCGATGAGGAGGCACGCGAACGAAGTCTAAACATAAGTGCTCCACACTTTTTAGAGTAGAGATGACCATCTTCTCTTATTGCATATCACTGTGCCGTTCTAGCTATGTTGCATATCTTTTAAAACCCTTATATGGTCGTCTTTTATGAAGATGTATATCTTTCTGATACATAATATCTTTCTAAAGTTCTAGGATGTGGCACCCTAGTATAGTTGTCTTCTTAGAAACGTGTATCTTTTTGGTACTGTAGACTTTTTTTGTACTCTAGATTTTTGACTCATGATTTGGTGTTTTTAGATAAAAAGTAGTTTTTCTGGAAGATAACATATTTCTGATCACCCTACGCTCCTAATCTTGACCCAAATCCAATGGCTTGGGAAGGCCTGACTAGCAATGGCCATTGGCTCAAGGTGTGGATTAGGTGGGGGTGGGTGGGAAGGCCAACGACATGTGAAGAACATAAGGCAAACTCAAAACAAAAATAAAAATAGAAAATTAATTGAAAGGAGGATGACAATTGTAGCCTATTGATAAGGGTGTAAATGGTACAAATATTTCTCGATCAATACAAGGGCTTCAATATCCGTTTGGACCATACCATATTTGTATCTCGATATCCATTCATATCTTATCTGAACTATTCCTAGTAGAATCTGAATCCAAGGAATAATGTAGCTATACGTATTCATATACGTAGGTATCTATCCCTATCTAGCCCATTTACACCCCTACCTGTTGATAACGGTTGCTACAACATAAAAAATGCATCAACATCCCACCGCTCTTATTTTGCCTCCAACCAAACAAAAAACTATAATGGAATTATTCCCTCAACTAAACACAGAATGTGATGGTTTGATCCTAAAATCAGGGACAGATCCACCCCATTCCACCACATACTAACCAAACATATGCTTAATATGCAATAGCATAAAGGCCTAAAATATGGTTTAAATTTTTTACTTATGAAAATGAGTACATATACACCTTAATATCAAGACGAGTGCAAATTTTGATCAAAGTAATTCTAACAAGGTGCTAGACCATTCAAAGGATTCTAGCAAGACTCCTTGTAATTTTGCTTAGTGTGGGTTTTATTTATGAAAATCTAGCAAATTGCTTGATACATGACTTGCTTTAGCTCCTTTGCATGTAGCGACTGATGAATACATGCATCAAGGCTCCTAGTTTGGGTTATGATGATTGATGAACATGGGGATATGTGGCCAATGGCAGAACTAGAACTTTTTATTAAAGGGGACTGAACAATATGCACCTTGTAAATATGATAAATATATATACGATAAGTGTATGTATTAATAGTTTTTTAATATTTTTACATATATATTTAGTATTCATAACAAAGAAACACAATATTATCGTTAAAAATGGGTGAGATAATAATTTTTTATGCTATGCAATTGATTTTTTATAAGGTATCAAAAAATTTCATTGTGTTTGGGGGGCATGATCCCTGCTTTCCCCTGATTCCACCAGTGTATGTGGCTAAATTTATTTTGAAGGGTTATTGAAAAAGAGTTAGTTATGTTGAGGCTACTTGTTTTTCTTGGTCCTTGATGATTGGATTAAGTGTATAGCCCAAGGATATTCGTGAAGGCTAAGGGCACAATAGTGTTTAAGTGATGATTTGGTGTTGGGGGCACCTAGAATTTTGTACTACTATCCCCAACACCAAATCAACACCCTCAAAACAAATAGAGTTTAAGTCAAGGATTTCGAACAAGTTGAATGAGATAGGGATTTCAAATGGAGCCAACTTTGAAGGTTGTAGTGCACTAGATGAGTTGGTCAAGGCCATCAAATTGTATGGTGACATTATGTTGTACTATGTATTAGGTAGTGTTGCCTGCTAGACAATACTATGAAGGGTCTTGTGTGGACCAGATGATCTAGTGTCATCTTTGTGTCATGCATGAAGAGTTCATCTTGGATGTGCTTGTTAGAGTGTGTATTGTGCAACAACTAGTTGAAGTCGGACATGCTTACTGATGTGCACTGTATGATCTGTTGCTTAGCTTAGTGGTTGTAGCGTATCATCCAATGATGTATATTAGGTAATCTCGAGTAGTGACCACTAAAAATACAAGAAAAGCAAGGTCACCAGATGATCCGGTGCCCCTCAATGGGCCACTGCGAATCATCCTGTGTTGACTTTCTCAACAAACTTTTCTAGTGGCTAGGATATCACCTATGTCATCTATATATGTGTTCTCTGAATCATTTGGATCTCCCTTTGAATCTATTGAAGATTTACACATTAGAGGCTTGGAGAAGGGGTTGAGGGCACTCCAAGTCAACATGAGTGCTTAAGAATGATCATAGTGCACATCTTTTTGCTCTTGGCTTGGAGGTTGATGAACTAAAGATCAAAAGTTGTTGCTCTTGGAGTTTTCTAGCTCTTAAACATCATGTACGAGGACTAAGTGACTTTCCTAGATGAGTTGATTATTAGAAGTCTCCTAGAGGTGTGCTTGGTTTAAGACTCGCTAATCTGAAGTGGTGAATAGGTGGATCTTTAGCCTTTGTGACTAAACCGAGCTCAGCCCTTAGTGGGTGCTCTAACATGGACTAGGGGGCAGTAGCAATTGCTCAACTCCACGAAAATACGGTTGTCAGTTGTCCAACTTTTTCTTTCCACAAGCATTATTTCATTGCTTATCTTTTTGTGTGTCTTAGAGATTGTGTGGACCTTATGCTTGATTTGATTTTGTCTTAGTGTGATGCCCTAGTTCTTTTCAACATCTTATGAACTATTGCTAGTGTGTTCTTGCTAAGGACCTAGCTTAGTTTGATGGCCCTAAGGACTTACATTAGTTTTTTTCTCTTTTGTAGTTGTGTCAAAGCTAGTTCTTACCAAGGAATTAAATTTTTTTAGTAGTTTAAGATTAGTTATTTTAATGTTTAGAGACTCAATTCGACCATCTTAAGGCTTTTTTATTCTTATAAGTAGACTGTTAGATAGCTTGCCACATCATTCGGTAAGTGTTGGGATGAGCTATTTATACCACATCATCTCCTCCACTCATAAAGGCTCAACTACCATGGTACAAGGATTATACTATACTATGCTTTTCTTCCACATCTCCAACCCGTTGAGCTAATTTTTCCACATCTCCACGTCCTTCTATCCTTGAGAGCCGTCAGTTCATATTTTGGAGCTTAAAGCTCCTATATGGTTAGGTGTAACCCTTTAAATCACCTCTTTGTGTGGTGCTCTAAAAAGTTTGTATCGCTCCATATTTTTGAATATGTACCCCAAGCTCGATCTTTGTGGTAGTTTAGTGAGTATAGTGTTGAGAGAAAGACCTGACTTTTTGTGAGTTCTCAACATAGATGTAGCTTCCTTTGTGGTAGTGAAATTTGATAAACAAAACCTATGTTACTTGGGGTCTATTTGCGTTTGAACTTGTGCTGATTGACTCTTGGGATTTCACACCATGTTGTGAAATTCTTGGTGTTAGTGATACCGTGGAAGGTCAATTAATATCTTAACCTTTGGTTCAAGTGGAATTGAGGAATGTCATCAATCTATCTAATCTACTTCAAACCATGCAAAATCCCTATTACCATTGAATCATCAAGGACCTTGCGAGATATTAGGTGCCTTCTAGTGCATGAGCAGATGGTAAGGTGCTAGACCATGGTAAGTTGCCAGACTTTTTTGTATTTAATTCCACTACAAACTTAAACTTTTCATGAAACTACTACATACTCAAATCAAAAGTCCTTTTAATATGATAAGTTTCTTTCCTTTGTAATATTAGCCCTGATATAGTAAAGCAAGCAGGTGAGCGGTTATGACGGATGCTGCCTCCTTGCACAACACCTATACACCCTTGTCGCTTTTTAATTTAAAGGAAAAAGTCCAATATACTCCCGCTGACAGAACATAGTCTGGATAAACCCAAAAAAAAACCAATTTTGTCTTTGATTTACTCCTCCAAATCTTTTAGTTGGTCCATTCTATATTTCTATCCCACTATAAGATTTGTTTTTTGGTTCTCCACATATAAGTTGAGTTTTTAAATTCAGTTTTTTTGTAGGGATATAAAGAACTTCATAAATGTATTATACATTATGATTTTTTTTATCTTAGGCATCTAATAATAAATTAACACTACAAATACAAGATTATACAAAAATCATAATATATTTTTCTAACATAATTTAGGACATGTTCGGATCAATGTATAAAATCTGAACCTAAAACTCAACTTGCACTGCAGAAAACAGAAGACAAACCTTATTAATGGATAGATCGACCAACCGAAAGACTGGACTTTTTCCTAATTTCCAAATCACTCTACATGCACAATCATAGTGTATAGCATCCGTGACCGCAACTTTGAATTTCTGAAATGCAGTGTATGTTTATCAAAAAAGAAGAAGAAGAAGAAGAAGAAGAAGAAGAAGAAGAAGAAGAAGAAGAAGAAGAAGAAGAAGAAGAAGAAGAAGAAGAAGAAGAAGAAGAAGAAGCATACAATATCTAATGTCAGGAGGTCGAATAAGAATGCGAAAGAACATATAGGTGCTTAACACAGGAACCTCAACCCATCAAACCCAAAACCGTCCCTTCAAATTTGAGAGGGGCTGGTTGATACGTGATGGTTTTTTTGACATGGTTGCAATTATTTGGCAAACACCATGTCCTGAGTTCACCCCGCTTGAACGATGGCAGTCTAAGATCCGCAGGCTCAGACAATATCTAAGAGGCTGGGCTAAACACACTGCCGGAACATAAAGAAAGGAGAAAAAAACCCTGCTATCCCATTTAGAGGTGCTAGAAAAGAAAGCGGAGGTCACTCACCTTTCTGATCAAGAGATTAATCTTAAACACTATCTAAAAGAGAGACTAGTTACCCTTCTGCGAGAAGAGGAACTGAAATGGTATGAGCGAGCCAAAGTCAAAACCTTATTGGAAGAGGAACTGAAATGGTATGAGCGAGCCAAAGTCAAAACCTTATTGGAGGGAGATGCTAACACTTGCTTCTTCCATCTAGTGGCCAATGGGAAACATCGTAAGCAACACATCTATAAACTTGAAGATGATCAAGGCACGGTTGTTGGCGATGAGCGCCTCAAAGGCCATATTACTACGTATTATAAAAATCTCTTCGGGTCACCGGAACACTCCGACATCACTCTTATGGAAGATCAATATTTAGATATTCCACAAGTATCTCCGGAAGAAAACGATATCCTTATTAGCCCTTTCACTGAATCCGAGGTGAGGGACGCGGTATTCCAAATGGAGCATAATAAAGCTCCAGGCCCGGACGGATTCCCTGCGGAATTCTATCAGGCGTTTTGGGGAGTTATCAAGGACGACCTCCTACACCTCTTTGCTGATCTCCATCGCGAGGCTCTTGATCTTCATAGCTTGAATTTTGGAATAATTACTTTAATTTCAAAAATTCAAAACGCTACTAAAATTCAGCAATATAGACCAATTTGTGTCCTCAATGTGAGCTTTAAAATATTCACAAAAGTAGGCACAAACAGGCTGAATATGGTCGCAAAAACTATAGTGAGCCCAACACAGACTGCCTTTATGCCGGACAGGAATATCATGGAAGGAGTAGTGATATTGCACGAAACTATTCATGAGTTACATACTAAAAAACAAGACAGGATCATCTTCAAAATTGATTTCGAAAAGGCATATGATAAGGTCAAGTGGTCTTTCTTACAACAAACCTTACGTATGAAAGGCTTCTCCCCTAAATGGTGTAGGTGGGTAGAGAGTATGGTCACTGGTGGAAGTGTGGGGATCAAAGTCAATGATGGTGTTGGCCCCTACTTTCAGTCCAAACGTGGTCTCAGACAGGGAGATCCTATGTCCCCCATTTTATTTAACATCGTCGCTGATATGCTAGCTCTTCTTATTAATAGAGCAAAAGCCGATGGACAAATAAGAGGAGTCATCCCCCACCTTGTTGATGATGGTTTATCAATTCTACAATATGCAGATGACACCATTATCTTCTTAGACCATGAACCAGAGCAGGCAAAGAATCTGAAACTTTTGCTATGTGCTTTCGAGCAATTATCTGGGCTTAAGATCAACTTCCACAAGAGCGAGATTTTTTGCTATGGAGCAGCTAGAGAGATGGAGCCCTATTATACTAGTCTTTTTGGGTGTAATGCAGGGAAATACCCCTTCACATACTTGGGAATCCCAATGCACCATAGACAGCTCCTGAATTCTGATTGGAGAAGAATATAAGAACGATTCCAAAAAAGACTCTCCTGCTGGAAGGCAAAATACTTGTCGTATGGAGGAAGGCTGGTCTTGCTAAACTCCGTCTTAACAGTCTACCTATGTTTATGATGTCCTTTGAGATTCCTAAAGGAGTACTCAAGAATCTTGACTTTTTTAGATCAAGGTTCTTCTAGCAAGGATCCTCAAACAAGCATAGTTATAGACTTGCCAGATGGGACATTTTGTGTCGTCCTAAGGACCAAGGGGGTCTAGGTATCCTAGACTTGCAATTGCAGAATAAATGCTTATTGTCCAAGTGGTTGGTGAATTTACTCAACACAGAGGGCTTATGGCAGACCCTACTGACAAATAAATATCTACGATCGAAAACACTTACCCAAGTCAAAGCCAAACCAAATGATTCACATTTCTGGAGAGGCCCCATGCGTATTAAAGATGAGGTATTGGCTAAAGGTTCCTTTGATGTTAAAGATGGAACCAAAACGAGGTTCTGGGAAGACACATGGGTAGGAGATAAGCCGCTAAAAGTAAAATACTCCTCCCTTTTTAATATTGTACGTGATTGCCATGCAACTGTGGCCAAAGTGTTGTCCACTAGTCCCCTGAACATCTCCTTTCACAGGGCACTGGTGGGAAATAAACTTGTACAATGGCTCAATTTAGTAGCAAAGTTTTATAGTGTTCGATTGGTGGCGGGTTCGGACTATTTTAGATGGAACTTAACTAAATCCGGTTATTTTCTGTTCGTTCACTGTATCTACATTTCATTGATACAAAACCACCTTTTGCCCATAGGAAACTCTGGAAAATAAAAATTCCTCTAAAGATCAAAATTTTTCTTTGATTCCTACAAAGGGGTGTTGTTCTAACCAAAGACAACCTCACTAGGAGGAATTGGAAAGGGAGCCAAAAATGTGTCTGGTGTAATAAGAATGAGACTATCCAACACTTATTCATTGATTGCCCTTTCACCAAGATGATCTGGAGGATTATTTTCTTTACTACTAGTTTAACTCCACCTAGATCCATTAACCATATGTTTGGTGCATGACTTTCTAATCAGAATAAGAAGCTTAGAGATGTGATCTGGGTTGGGGTTGCTGCCATGTGCTGGGCCATCTGGCGCTGCCGGAATGATGCTATTTTTAACGATCTCAAAACTAACTCTTTTATACAGGTTATCTTCAGGGGAGCGTATTGGCTCCGCTTTTGGGCCTCACTGCAGCGTGATGAGCAAACCAAGGACGTCCTATCTTCGATAAGCAAGACATTAGAGATTATTGCTTTAGAGATATCTCATAGAGGCTGGAAACATTTTTATTGTTTTTCTGGTCAATGTCTCAGACCATGGTTTGCTTTCACTCCTTTCTAATCCCAACATTGTAATAATTGGCTGTGTACATCCCTGGATGTAGAGGTCGGATATTGTTTTTATCACTTATCTAAAAAAATAGGAAAAACTAATAAGAGGTATAAATATCCGATATGAAGCACTGTTTAACTTTAAACCCAGCAAAGTACCACTGTCACAATGTAAATACTGTCGCATGAGCCACTGTTTTCATGGTCACATCTCCTCAAGTCCCAACCACACTGATGCGGCAAAGGGAGAAAACACACAGATAACAGTACCAAATGAACTGCAAAAGGCGCTGAAATTAAACAACCAGATACTCAAGCTTGCTAGCTAGCTAGTCCGCCGGCAAGCCCACAGCATGACATGGACGAACGAAGCAACTTAAAAGTTCAGTAACGACGACGAAGCCGGCACAAATCCGTCAGACACTTCTGGTGCACGTCGGCTGCCCTTCCATCGATCTCTTTGGCTCCGGCGAGTCGATGCCGCAGGCCGGCGCAGCTCTAGTTGAGGTTTAGGTTTGTCTGATGATGCATAGCTCCGAGCAGCAGGGGGCGGCGTGGGACGTGGAGACGAAAGACGTTGTCGCGGCACTGGCACAGCTCGGCTCCTTCGTCCAGCTCGGCATCCATCGGGGCCATCTGGCGCCCGCATTTGTAACAGAAGACACTTCCGCACCTGCATGCCAATGGCGTCAGAAACACCGTGCAAGACGTTTAGGATTAGCATTGCCATGCATTGGGCCAAGCAGTGCAAAGACAGCTGGTACATCATACGAATTAACAGGTCTGTTGTCATATATAGGCATAAATATAGACAGTATGGCTTGTCATGTAATAAAGCGATCTTTTTTTTTCAGAGGCCGCCTAATAGCTAGGAATGACTTGATCAAATTCTTAATGTTGTTTAAAACAAAGCTTGTGATATGGAGTAGTAAAGGAGAACAGAATAATAAACACAAGAAAATGGAATAGCAAACAAAACATGATAGTTACAATTCTAGTTTCCAGTGCAAATACTGCAAATTTTGTGTTAAATTCTAGGCACAATCTTGACTTTTTTATGAACGCAAATAACAATTATATTTTGCATGTACCTAAAAATATCCTACTATCTGTTAAATATATGCAAAATCAACTTTGCTATCGGGTTGATAGTTTCAAACAATTAACAAATTCACTCTAAGCATTATGCGCGTGCTGCGGCATGACATGCAGTGTACTAGCTAACTTCCTATATTAATTCTACTGAGTGTTCTCTTGCATGTCTATAGTAAAAATTAGACAGATGTTGTACTACCTATCATTGTACTTCCTCTGTTCTAAATTATAAATCCCTTTGACTTTTTTTTTGTACATCCACTTTATTATACATCTAAATATAATAATATGTCTAGATATATAACAAAATAGATAAACAAAAAAGTCAAAATGCTTTATAATTTGGAACAGAGGTACCATTTACAGGAAGCTATAAGCTACCAAAATCAAAAAATCCTAATGTTGAAACATGTATGAGAAGCTATATACAAATCCAAAACAACAAAAAGATACTGAAATTAGATAAGATATTGATCTCAAAATTAATGCTAGTATTAACTATTAAGCACCGGTGGTCAGGTAACAAGATGTGATCATAATCCATATGGTAGAACTTCAGAAACCACTCTACTATCTTGTAACAGTGGTACAAATATATATTACGCAATATGATAGGAAATAAAACGCGAGATAAGTGTCCAATATATATACCTGCAGTGCATAGTATCGCACCCCATGATCCTCTCGACCACAATCTTACAACTGGGGCACTGCTTCCAGCGGCGCTGGGCGGCAAGCTCCTTGACGAGCGCTGCCCCTTTCCCCTCGTCACAGTTGTGGTGGTCATCGTCACGGCCATCGATGACCCAGCCCAAGCCGCACGCCGTGCACATGGGGTGGTTGCACGCCGGGCACGCCGCCTTGCACGCCGCCTTATCGGCGCCGACGACGAAGGTCCTCTCAAGCATGAGCGCGCACCTGGGGTTCGGGCAGTAGGCGCGCTGGTCCTGCGGGATGGCCTTCTCGGTGAGCCGTTCACCCCAGCTGCAGAAGGCGGCGAAGTCGATGGACTTCTTGCAGTGCTCCGGGTTCAGGACGCCGCCATTGTTGCCCTCTCCAGCTGCTTCCTTGCACGCCGGGTCCGGGCACAGGATGGACACGACGCCGTCGCGGATCCTGCCCTCGATGTACGTGGCCATGCAGTGCGCGCAGAACTTGTGGTCGCACTGCGTGCCGTGGAAGAGGTCCAGGATGGGGAGCGTCTCCAGGCAGATGCCGCAGTCGAACTTGGCGACCTCGTCGTCCGCGAGAGGGGGCACCCTGATCTGCCTCTTCGTCGTCGACGGGCCAGGTTCGTCTGGTTCGAGCTCGGATGGGTGGACGCCCCATATCTTGCAGTAGTCTTCCAGGGTCAGCTCGTGTCCGTCTTCGCCGGCGGCGGCGGAGGGACGCATCTGGCTGCAGTGCTCGTCCTTTGGTGGTGCCTTGGACTTGCCGGGAAGTTGCAGCGGGGACGGGGAAGAAGACATCTCCTGGAGTTCTGGGTCCTCCATCTGCTCCAGCCTTTGAGCGTCACGGGCGACGGACTTGTACCACTCATTGCCGTCCTCTTCCTCCGTACTGCTGCCGGCGAAGATAGTTGCGTTGACAGGAGCACTCCGCCTCGCCGTCGCTGATGCTGCGGTCCTTGTCAGGGCAGCAAGCTGGTTGTTGGTGTTGACATGGGCGCCAACGTTGAAAATGTTGGTGTTGGCATCAATGGTGCGGAGGAGTGCCGCCGTTTCGGGTGCGACTGAGGCCATGAGGAAGTCTAGCCAAGGATTGACGACCTGTTCCACATCCTGCAGGGGAGCGTGCAAATCCTCCTCCTGCAACCAGTAGTCATCCTCGTCTACCTCGTCCCAGAACATCGTTGCGTTCTGTGTGCCTGTCTCCACTGTATCCGCTGAGGTAGAAGCAGCATCGCGGACGAGGGCTCCTTGCTTGGATCCGTCCACTACATCGGGGGCCACAGCATCACGGATGACGGCTTCCTCCTTTGACTGGTGGTCCATGGGGGGATTGGAGTTCTCTTTCTCCATCGCAAACTGCATAATGACACAGAAGATGGGAATGTAAGATTCACTTATGAGTTATGATAGCTTGCCAGAATGCAACACAGACATTCCAATAGCGCAACTTATAGACATGTCAAATGTGTCAATCTGAGACATTAACATTACAAGAAACAAAATAGAGAATACAACATATGTATAGCACATTGAGCATCTCCAAGAGATTAGCCAAATAGATTTGACAAAAAGATATTAGAGTACTCTCTCTATAAAAGATGGCTAGTGAGGTAGGCTATCTAAAAGTAGAGAGCGAATAAGGTGGTATGGAGAGTTTCTAAATTTAAAGAGTTATCTACATAGTCTGTTGGAGACGTTTTTTCTTCAATAATAGCAAAATATACCTTTAGAAAATGATTTAACTAATCTCTTGGAGATGCTTAGTATAAGGACCTGTGTTGCCAACGCGGGTGTTTTAAGCATCTCTAGGCTAGGTGACTCTCTCCACGACTCTTTATCACAGACTTTAGAAAACAAAACAAAAACTCCAATAGACTCCATAAACTACTATCTATCTTTTCCATTCTCCACTTTTTGAGAGGGCTTTTCTAATGAAATACATAATTGTTTTCTCATGATTTTTTACATATAAGGAAAATTATAATAAACTATTGGAGTATATTCATTGAATGTCTCTCCAAATAATATAGATACGGAGACTATTTTAGACTCTTGGAGTTTCTCTTTGGAGGGGCCAAAACACTTCAAATGTGCGGCCACTAAACCTAAAGGTCATATGGCTCAAATTCTCTCCACATATATGAAATCATACCCCTCTTCTCTCCCAAATGACCCACAACCTCTTTGACTCTTTTTCTCTAGAACCTTGCGTCCCTATGCTTCACCACTAGTCTCACAATGGCTAGCTAGGCTCTCCTGACTTAAATTCCTATTTTTCACCCAAATCTAGCATCACTCTCTTATGTCCCACTCTATACTCCCTCACTAGATTCTAACGTGTGATACCATTATGCCTTACACGACTTGTTGACATCGCCTTCCGCCAAAGCTTGATATTTTGGGGAAACCTCATGGAGCATACAACCCAACCCATATTTCCTTTATTGAAGAATCTCATAAAAGGCGGTGAATAAGAGCCTCACCATACTATACTTCTTCTAAAAACAAAGACAGACTCCATAGCATTCTCGTAGGAGAAATATAAGAGGTGTATTAATAAAAATAGATATATTCCAAAACTTCTCACACATTCCACAAAACTTTAGTGTTGACTTCCCCCTCGCTCCCACCCCTACCTTGTGATGGCACACCTTAGATGTTGCTTATAGGCACTAGTTAAAAACCCAACACTAAGCTATGAGCATGTAGAAAGGTATAATTGGAAGGCCAAGGGATCATTTTAGTTGGCACAGAACATGAGCAAGCTTGCAATCCCAAAACAACTAAATGACAAAGCTATTGTCCCCATTGATTGCATCACATTGGTCTCCATCACTGCCCATGGCCGATGGCTATACCCCACCTCTATACCATATCATCCACTTTTCTCCCTACTCATTCCCCCACTAATCGATCCACCTATTTGCCCCTATTACATCCTCCACTAATCGAACTACCTACTCACACCACCACCGACCATCTACACATGTCGTTCTTCACAACCCAACTATCAGTTCCCTCACCAACTTGCCTCAAAGTGGGCGATTGCATCACCACCATGTTGGCTCCTGCACATAACTATCCTTATATGCATCACCCCCTTTTCCTTTCCAACTTTAGCATCGTCCCAAACCCTAAACCTAACCATAACCTCGATATCATCAAGCTTTAACCCAAACGAATTAAGGAAGACAGGAGGCAACAATGGTGGTGGAGGAGGTCCAACCTCTTCAGTTGCTTGTCACTAATTAGCAGCACATTGGTTCCCTAAGATTTATGCGCTGAAGATAGGAAAGGGAGAGATAAATGAGTTTCTTGCGTTCACATAGGAGAAGCATAACTAGTCTATTAACAAAAAGGTAGATCTATTCTGAAGTCCCTCATATATGCCACAAAACTTTATCGCTCCCTCCCTATCTATCCTACTTTGTACCCAAGTCACACCTTATATGCATCCAAATGATATTAGTTGACACCCACCGCTAAGCAATCGAGTGGCTAGAAATGTATAGATGAAATCCAAGGGGGCATTTTAGTTGTCACGTCACATGCAAAAGCAAGCCTATATAGATGTTACACTCAAACAACTAAATGAAAAGGTTGTTGTCCCCATCAACCAAGTCACTCATAGACCCTACCATCACCTATGGTCGATGGTGACCTCGCCTCCATTCCATGTCGCATGCCTCTCTCACCACCCATCCTCCACAAACAAATCTACTTGCTCATCAACCCTATTAACCCTATCTATGAGTAATTCGCCACCACATCTATCCTCAAAGCCCTACCCCCTTATTCCTTTACATCTATGTCACCGCTGTTAATCTAGATCTAAATCCCAACGCCAATCGTAACTCAAACACTAGATGCTCCGATTCTAGAGAAGAAATGAAGGAGGAAGGAAAGGAGGCAGGAAGGAGGAGGAGGTGGGGGGAAAGGAGAGGATGTGTTCTAACCTCACCGCCAGATGCTTGCCTTTGGTCACCAGGAAGTCAATCTTTGTGGATTTGAGGAGAGAGGTGGAAGGGAGAGAGAGAAATGAGTTGGTCAAAGGATGGTTGGTGAACATATAAGGAGAGTAGTAGGTGGTTGGTAAACATATAAGGAGAGTAGTAGGTGCGGGTATCACGCAACGCAAGTACTCACGCGGCAAAAAAAGATTATGAAGGCCAAATAAGTGTAGTTTTAGGCAATCTAGCCCATAGAAAGCAAGATATGGCTGCATATTAATTGTCTTGAATATTTTATAAATGAAAATGAATTTGCTACATAAAAGATATCCTAATCAGTGGCAGAACCAGGGGGTTAGTAGGGGCCATGGCCCCCTAAGCATAGTAGATTTTGATTAATACCTATATAAGAATTTGAATGTACAACACAAAAATATCAATTTTCACCAATTTTATTAAAATATTATGATTTTGGTTATAAATAGCGTAAATATATTTAAAAACTGTTGTCGAAACATATAACTATGTATATATTATCATAGTAAAATGCGATCATATTTGTCTAGCCCCCTTAATCAAAATCATTGGTTCCACCACTTATCCAAATCCTTCAACCTGCATATTATGTCATCAAACGTTACTCTACAAGAACTGACACTACGACTGAAATCATATCTTGCTAGCTGGTACATATCATTGCATCCAATCTCATGCTAGCTGGTACATATCATTGCATCCAATCTCATTTTGTGGTTAAGGTGGACCTTGAAGGGTCGAGATGGCGGACTAGAGGGGGGGTGAATAGTCTTTTCTATAATTTATTACGCCGGCTAACCGAAACAAATGCGGAATTAAAACTATCGGTCTAGACAAGACTACACCCCTCTATCTAAGTTCTCTAGCACCTTGTAAAAGAACCTAAACAAGCAAACAAGGTGCTACCTTAGCAAGAGCTCACCTAACCAAATCTAGAAGCAAGGTCACACAAACCTATGCAACTAGTACTTTGCAAACCGGGAGAGCTCCTACACAAACTAGTGAGGCAAAGCGCACAAAGCCTAAGCTCACTAGCAAGCTCAATAACAAGGCAACGAATGCCAAATTAGAGAGCGCAACTTACTTAGCTACACAAACTAAGCAATGTGACTAACAAGGTTACACAAACCAAATTAGTCACGCAAGGAAACTACTTCTAGCTACACAAGCAAGAAGGTAACTAGCAAGCTACACAAGCTAACTAATTACAAGAGCAACTACACAAGCACAAGTATATGAAAGTAAGAACAAGCTTGTGTTAGGGACTTGCAAACCAACGGGAAGAACAATGTTGACACGATGATTTTCTCCCGAGGTTCACTTGGTTGCCACCAAGCTACGTCCCCGTTGAGACAAGCTCCAAGGTTGCCGCCGGTCCTCTTGCTAGTGGTGACCCGCAAGTCACACTCTCCCACGTGGAGTGCTTACCACAAGCTCTAGCACTTGACCCGGCCGGACCACTTGTCGCTCTTCACGTCTCACTCAACTAGAGTTGCTCTTCGCGATCCCCGCGGGGTGAGCACCGTACCCCTCACAATCTCTTCTCCGGAGCACCGCACAATCTCCTTGCATGCTTCGACGGAGTCACAAGCCACCAAGCCGTCTAGGAGGTGGCAACCTCTAAGAGTAACAAGCACCACCGGCTTGCAACACGAACACCTAGTGCCACTCGATGCAATCTCTCAATGCAACGCACTAGAATCACTCACTCGCTATTGATTCGCACTCTTGCAAGCACAAGTGAGTTAGAGGCCTTCCAAGCACTCCCCAAGCATGGACACTAAGTCCCAAGGGTGCTCTGCACTAGCCAAGGCCGGCCACCACTTCTATTTATAGCTCCAAGGGCTAAACTAGCCATTGCCCCTTCACTCGGCAAAACATGTGGGCACCGAACGCTCACAGGGAGCCACCGGACGCTCAACCCCCAGTGTCCGGTGCTCAGGCGTCAGCCACGTGTCACTAGCCGATAGAACTCGACCGTTGCCGCCAACGGCTACCACGCGCTCGTGCCTGACACAGCACCACCGGACGCTCAACTAGTCCACACCGGACGCGTCCGGTGCACACCGGACTCGTGCGCAGAGAGATCCGCAAACTCGCACGGTCACTGGACGTGAGCCACCGGACGCACCCAGAGCATCCGGTGCTCACCGGACTCATGCGCAGAGAGAGTCGCCAAACCGCCCGCACACCGGACGCTGAGCACCGGACTCACTCCGGTGCGTCCGGTGCACTCTGCTACACCCGACAGCACACCGGACGCTAAAGGCCAGCGTCCGGTGCCTCCGCGCAGAGCGTCCGGTGAGTGTTTCTCAGTGAGAAACACTCCCGTGACTTCTCCAAATTTCCCACCGGCGTAATAGAAAATATGCACTTAATTTTCTCAAAAGCGCCGAATCCCGCCTCAACCCTAGGAACACCACCTCCTTTGTAAAGTGTGGCAACACCAACAAGTGTACACCACCATGTGCATGTGTGTTAGCATTTTAATAAATATTTTTCCAAAGGAGTTAGCCTCTCAAACTTGCCACGCCACTCGATCCTAACACGTATGCAAAGTTAGATAGCTCAAGTGGCACTAGATGACCGATATGTAAACAAGTTTGCCCCTCTTGATAGTACGGCCATCTATCCTAAATCCGATCATAAACTTCTCTACACACCTATGACCGGTGAAATGGAAATGCCCTAGGTTATACCTTTGCCTTGCGCATTCCATTCCATCTCCTCCAATGTTGATGCAACACATGCACCAACCAATCACCAAATGATATGATCCACTTCATATCATCACGTGACCATATTGGTTCATCGATCTTGACCTCACTTGCTCTTCACCGTTGCCTCGGTCCATCGGCGCCAAGTCTTGCTCAAGCTTCATCGTCACACGCGGTCCCTCGCTTCAAAGCCTCTAACTTGCCCTTCACTCTTGCAACCGGTCCATCGAGCCAAGCCTCATCTTGATCTTCTCCACCTTGGTCACATGACTCCATGTCATGTCTCATGTGCAATGAGCTCTTCCATCATCATATAATCACCTGTCGACTAATCTCCTGTGTATCTCACATAAACACTATTAGTCCACCTAAGTTGTCACTCAATTACCAAAACCAAACAAGGACCTTTCAGACCTCCTCCCCCAATTTTTCAAGTAGTATGATGTGGAATTCGAATTCAACTGCTTAGATAAGGCGACAACCTCTACTCGTAGATCCCACCATCTACAACGCCAACTTTAAGAGGGTCTTGATTGATGGTGGGAACATACTCAACATTCCATCTATCAAGATTCTAAATGACATATGTAGTGTCATGACCTGATGGTTGTTTCAAATTAAAACTCTACAAAAGAACTTCCTGACAAAACTTCGACACCTAACCATCACCTCGTAATCCTAAGCTGTGCACCTAGCTAATCCCCAATACATATGTAGTGTCAGGGGAACCTTCTTCTTTTCAAATGCCCTAGCCCCAAACTCCATATAAGAGTAGAGACACCCATCTCGAGGAACTTATTTTCATTCTCTCATTCACATCGTAGAAGGGTTCCTGAAGCTTCCCTTTGGGCAACCTGTCTCTTAGATCTAGCCCTCCTACCTCTTCCACCATTCTTGCACCTCCCTATTGTAAGAACTTTAGAACATTCAAGCGAGCAACACACTCGAACTATGAGACTATACGTAGGACTTCGGCCTGAACTAGTGTAAATTCTCATGTCTTTTGGATTCTACCGTCGTCTTCCTAAAGCAGCGTGAATTTACTAGTCCGGTTTACAAAACACTAACACTTGCTAACTAGAATTGTTTAGGTGAGATCTAGCTAGCCCCGACACCTTAGTTGCTTAATTGGGATCTTTTACAAGGTGCTTGTGAACTTAGATAGAGGGGTACAGTCTTGGCTAGACTGATAGTTTTAATTTCATATTTATTTCAGTTAACCAGCTCAATTAATTTTAAAAAGGACTATTCACCCCCTCTAGTCGGTCATCTCGACCCTACAACCACGCTGGCCCTGCCCACACTGCCTGGGTGAGCTCGCGACACCTCGACGGCTAGGTGAGCAACCCCATGTGACTGCACGACTTATAATGGATGAGCGAACATGACGGCCTGCAATTGGGGCATGAGGCAAGGGTGGCGTGGTCTAGTGATGCAGCGGCACTACAACAAAACTATGAGCGACGCGGCTAGAGGAAGAAGATGTCCATGAGAAGATGACAGGCAAGGTCAACTAGAAACTATGTATGACGGTGCAAATACTCCATCCATCTTATTCTCCTTCATCCCTCTTATCAAACCGTAAACAGGTATCATCCCTAGCACTCAATCAAACACATAGTAGGGACCGTCTAGGCCCAGCCCTGAGGGGGGCGGGAGGGACGGTCGTCCCAGGTCCAATAAACTGATGGGCCCCTAGGTAGTATACACTAGTAGGAAATAGGAGTATATGATACGTGTATGCCAGGTTCAGTCCAACTCCCTGTTTCTGTGATCGCGGCATCACGCACGCAACCTTCTGGCTTCCGCTTGAGCGCTTCCTTTCCTGGTTTGTGGCGTGGGCGCGTGAGGACCTGGCGAGTGGTGGCTTTCAGTGATCGTCGATTGGTGTTCTAGCCTTCTAGGGTTCCACTTCCAATAGAGCAGAGCAGGCAGGCATCAGGCGGCTGCAAGGGCCCTCTCACCTTGACCTAGTGATCCCTATTCCCTAATCCCTCATCCTAGTTCGATGGTTCGCTTTTCAGCAGTTCCGCATCAGAGCAGGTAGGAATCTGAAATTTACTGGTTGTTTTTTCATATGATCCCCTACTTTATGAAATTATAGTTACTAATTATTTCTCTAAATTTTAACAGCACTATGTCATAAAAAGTATGCTTCTGGTAATGACAAGATAAAGAAGAAAAGCGAATAGATGATTTGATAGTATCACAAAGAGGAGCTCTTCATAATTAAGATTTTGTTAGGGAAGATGATTGTTATCCTAGTACTTTCATTGCTTATCACATCTTGTTTACTATGCTAGTGATTGTGTTATTAGCTAAAATAAGCTTCTCAAAATATTTTTTAAGAACTATTTGAGATCTAAAATGTCATAAGAAAGGCTGAATGGATTGGCAACATTATGCATTGAGAAGCAATTGTTGGATGGGATTAATATTGAAACCATCATCGATGACTTTGCATCAAAAAATGTTAGAATTTTTTCAGGTAATTTAATATATATACAAATTATTTCATATAAATATTATTTTTGTATTTAGTTAACTGTTTATTAGTAACTTTATGTACATGTGTGTGTGTGTGTATACTATCAATAGGTTGTAAAGGTATTATCATATTTATATAAAAAGGCCTAAAATTTTAGGTTCGTTCAAGGTCAAAAATACTCAGGACCAGAGGACCGTCCTATCCCAATAGAATGGATTAGATCCGTCCCATCCTACCAAAGTCCTAATTAAACTAAACACACTGTTGTTCATTATCCCCTAGCTACCAGCTTGTCAGTTTGTTCGATTATTGCCAAAGTTTAAAGATTTGGTTTGACCCAAGTTTGCTGCGCACTCGCAGGGCTTATCGCTAGCAAGCTTTCTTTCCAATTTCCAGCCAGGCTAAGTGATATCTCTGAACCGTGAATTTGGTGGTTTGCTTTTTCGAAATGTCTCAGCTGTATCCAACGGTTTCAACTTCAATATCCAGCATAGCAGAACATTTTCAATCGCTGATTAATCTAATTACGTTTTGCAAATTTGCCCCTTTTGCTTTCTAATATAAAACGATTGTACTTAAAGAAAAGTCATGCATGATATCACCGATTAAAAATGATTGGTAATATGTGCTCTACTTGTGTGGGTAATAAGATATCACACACAACCAAGCTAGGTGAACACACGACCTAATAGAATAGAATAGATGCAACCAAATACGAGTCTATTGTATAACCTTGTGCAGTCATTATCTTAAAAACAAAAAAAAAACAAAAACTTTTGTGCTTGTCCAGTCCCTGCACAACCCGCATGTGCAACCAAACATTGACGCGATGCAAATGGGGCTATGCAAGCCAAACGATCACTACCATATTGTATAATTTTATTTTGCCCTAAATAAGTTTATTTACATAATTGGGATGTTTCAAGTAACCAATAACAGTTTTTCATACTTGGAGGATTCGTCTTTCATCAGATGTCGCCGCCTAGGCGGCGTAATTTTATTCGTGCTGAATAAGAAATTGGAAATTTTCTAGAACAGCATCGACAGGATCCTGTTTGCACCGGCACAGCTTGGCGCCTTGTTCCATCCCCCTTTGTTGTTTCGGGAGACCGCAGCCGTAGCAGAAGACGAAGTCGCACCTTTAGATAAACATTAGTGCAAGGTTATACTACTAATTTTTAAGACCCATACATTGAAATCAAGATCAAAATATCTAAATGTGTAGTAGAAATTATAATTAACAACATATATGAATAGAAATAACTAGCTTTCAAATCAAAATTCAGGATTTTAGATAAGAGATTATTCTGAAACACTTAATTAATAACCAACCTAATAAGAGAAACTAAACTTAATAAAAAATAAGAACAAATAGGTATCGAATTGGAGATAATGAAGGTGATTCACAGCTTGGATGGTGGGAGTGTACAGTAACACATCACATTTCGTGCACCACGTCGTCAGTTTGTGATGAGTGATGATGCTAGTATCATTGAAGAAACCAAAAATCTTATATCTTGGGTGTTTGATTGCGGGTGTTAAAGTTTAATGGCCACTGTAGTATTTTCTTCTTATTTGACAATTAATGTCCAATCATAGATTAATTAGGCTTAAAAGATTCATCTCACAAATTATTTTCTAACTGTATTTTTAGTTTTACTAGTTGAGTGCCCGTGCGTTGCTACGGGTAACACATCGCACAACAAATTATACGTAAAGTCGCTACGGGTAACACATCGCACAATAAATTATACGTAAATTTCCATATCATCACAATTAATATAATAATAATTAATATTAAAACACACATCTCAATCTACTTATATTTAAAATAAAGAAACAAGTACGACACTATTAACTTCACACTGATAGAGAAAAAATAAGAAACAATTCATTGTTTTTTGCTTGTGAGACTAATATAGCGTTCAAGGTGATCTCGAACACCTTTCGGTATGTTGGCTATATTTTTGTTCCCGGTATATGTGAGTAGGTGTAGCAATATATGCTTCCTCACTTCATAATTATCCTGTCAAATTTTTATACACATATATAGCTATAGTTAAACAAATATATAAGGTGAAAAAAGAATAATTATTTACAAAGGTTAATACTCACATTATTGCAAATGGATGTTTCTATCCTTTTACCATTCCACGCATGCATGGCAAGTAGAACATTATAACCAGATAAGTCCCTGAGGAAGCATTAAATTATTACTATTATATAAATAGTAGAATATAAAAACGAATAGTTTCTATTGTAAAAGTAGTTACCCATCTAACTCAAATTGGTTGACTTCTGCAACTCTATGGTCAAAGAGGATTAAATCATCTCGCCACCAAGGGCATGAAACCTTCATGACTTCATTTAGGACAGTGGAAACCCTTTGAATTTTGTTTGTATATTTTTTTAGTGGTTGAATCTTGTAAAGATCAGGTTTAGGAGTTTGGTCTACTATGTAGAGAGCTCTTCTAGACATGTCTAGAATAAAAAGATTATAAATACTGCATGCTGTAACCGTTTGAAGTGGTATAAGAATCTGTAATTGAAAAGGAGATCTCACTAATATGGTATTTGAGAATAACATGGTATTTACACAAAAGATGTAAGGAACATAAGAAGAGAAGCAACGTTACCCATGTGCACTCTTTAACATTGTATTTTCTCCAAGGCCATTCAAGAGCAAATTTTGCCAGTTGGTTATAATCAACTTTTGTTCGATACTCATCACCTTTACTTAGTTGACACGCAAGCTATATAGTAATATAATGAATGAAAGTCTAGAAATATAAAACAAAAGAAATAGTGATTCTATATCATGCCATTATATAAAGTAAAACTTACCGAAAACTTTAAATCCATGTAATGCTTTGACACATTCTTGTTTGTTCCCTTCAACTTTTCAAGTTCTTCAAAAGCAAACTTCCGTGCTACCAGGTTAAAACAATCATCATGAATTCCCTCGTTCTTGTTTAACATGCTTTGAATTTTCTTGAGACTCAACACAATCGGATAGGGCTTTCACTTACAACCCATTCTTGCCTGTAAAATATGAATATTTGTATACATGTAACAATACGTGGTATATGATTTGACATTTATCACAAAAATAAACTTACTCTAAAGCAATATCTTGGTTAATTGTCATGATATAATTGCAAACACGGTCTCTTAATTCTTGTTCGCCCATTGGCAAGTCATGAAATGTAAGAGCATGTGCGTTAGCATTTTGCAACATGTCAGCTAACTTCTTTGCAAAGGACCTACAAAAAAATTATTCATATGATTAAATGAAAATACCAACTATTATTAATATATATATATATAATAGAGGTTACTTACTCTAAAGTAGCTGCATCACTAATGGAGTTGATATAATTTGAAACCCTGGATAATATTAAATCTTCTTCATAGGCATATGACTTCTCACCCCTGCTTTTTTTTAGTGGTCTATCTAAAATTTCAATTTCATCTATACTCTCTTCTTCCTTATCATCAGTTTCAGAAGCCAACCACCATTTCCGGGCATTTTGTTGGCAGTTCAACAAAATGGCAAGTAGTTTGAATCGAAAGTTTTTCATATCACCCTATGTAACATCAAGTATGCATATTATTTTTTGATGACACGTTAGTATAAAAAATATAATAAGTCAACAAATAAAACATTATTATTTCTATATACCTGAGTTACACTGTCTGATAGACCTTTTCCTTTTCCTCTCCAATATTCCATGTAGTTAAGCATGAATAAGCCACATGATGACCTACCAATTTTGAAACATGAAAATGTAACGCTAAAAGTTATATCTATAGTTTATTAGTTGAATTTTAAATATTGGTATTTGTATATGATACATATGATGGAGTATTATACCCATCTGTTTGCATGGCACTTGTGAATTCCTCATTGAATTTCCAATCTTGAACTTGAAGGTTCTTCCATTTTGTTTGTATATCTTTATGTTTTGCTACAATATCTATGTGTCTCTGTAGGCCAATTATCTAATATAACACATAGTCAGTAATAAAAAAATATTAACCAGGCAAAACTTTTAAATGAAATTAATATTTTACTAACCGTATAGACAAGTTCCCAACGATTCTCCTGTGTTTTACCTAATGAATCGAGCACATGTATCTCTTCGTTTATACCATCTACCACTGCTAGGTACCAGTGAAAGTCTTTGATGTTGATCGGAAGAAATACCTAAATCAAAAGTTAAAAATATTATAATAGAATACACCTAAATGAGAACGACATTTATGGGCTTGAGATGCACAATTTTACCATGTCATATTCCAAATAGTTGCACACCCTTTTTGCTATGTGATCTACCTTAGGATCGAGGTACTCCTCATTTATCTTGCCATCACGCTGTAGAATACTTGTATTGAACGTATTCTCTAGGAATACCGTTCCACCAGCTCTGTTTTGGAGATGTTTTTCAGACCTCATAAGCTGGATGTAGGCACTTAAGACCTATACATATATATAATGCAAGCAGTAAATTAGAATGAGCAAACTATTTTGAAACATTAAACCATGCATGCATATACTTACATCTCCCTCCAAAAATCTATTATCATGTAGGAGACATTCCAAAATATGTCGTTCTACGGTTATTCCCTAGATGTCCACCAATACTTTTTTTTTTGGTTGTGACAGAATATTTTCAATAGTACTATAATCTTCGGCGTTGCAAACATAATCTGCATAAAAAATAGCAAAATAAAGAATTAGAAGTCCTCATTAGCTAAAGGAAAATGGGAAGAGTCAATGAAAGTAAGCACCTTGAGGTTGAATTTTGACCGTGTCCGTTTTCTTTGGTTTGTTATACTGCAACACGGACCTAGATGGATACACCTCCTTTTCTTGTTTATTACATGGTTTAGTCACTGACAACATCTAAAATTTCATAAATTGAATGTCAGACAGCTTAAATGAAACAATAAAATTTCCTATAGCCTAAAGAGGGAGTAGATCATATATTACTTAATAACATATATAGTAATAATAATAAGATAAAGCATAAGGAATGTTTTGTTGCTTGGGAGAGAGCCCAGCTTGGGAGCCCAGAGCCCAGCTTGGGAGCTTTCCGACCGGGACTCCGCCCAGACTTGACCGTCCACAGCCGGCCGACCCACCGACCCCCGCGGCGGCGCAGGAGGCCGCCGGGAAGGATTCGCACTTGCTCAACTCCACTCCCCCTCTGTAGTTAATCGCGCTCGTTCCACTCCACTCTCGCTCTCCAATCCCCCCATGAGCCGTCGCCGGTGAAGAACAGCCCATGGCCTGCGTCCTGGACCGCCTCTTCATGCCCAGCACCGACGAGCCGCTCCAGCGACCCTAGCCGCCGGCCTCCGCGGCGGTGGAGACCGCTAGGAAGGTGCAACAGGCGGCGTTACCAGTATAGCGGCCGGCCGAGCGGGGGAGGCGCTCCCGCTCGTCGTGAATCGGCCTCGGCCCCAGCTTCGTCAACAGGGTGCGTGGGGAGCAAATCACCGCCGATTGGCCCGCCTGGCTCTCCAACATCGCTGTCGAGGCCATCGGCGGATGGAGCCCATGTCGCGCTGACTCCTTCAAGAAGATTGGCAAGGTGCGTTCACTCGCTCCCCCATCCCCCGTTCCCCCGCCAGCGTGCCGCCATTGGTACAGGAAACATACCGTAGTTTAGGACGACCTGTCGTGTTTTGCTGATTGATGGCGAGGGCACCTCGAAGAACCGCCGTGGACGTAGTAGTCCCCTTGGTACGTCTGCTCGGATGGCGCAACGACCTCGCATGGGCATGGGCCTCGATCCGATGATTTAGCGGATTGATAAGGCAAGACTTCCCTTTTATTGTTATCTGAGATTTTGACCTCTAAACGAGATTGATTTTATCATGGCGGACTGGTGGGCTGAAATTAGAGTGAGGTTTTGTATTCTCATCAGCCGGCGGCCCAGAATAGCAGCAGCCCGGCTGTGTTCGTGATCTCCCTGTAAGCTATATGAATCAGAGAACTCTTTCCCCTATACCCATCAGAGGAACATGGAAGCTATAAGTTATTGTCTTCTTCTCTCGGTAGTCTTCTGTTTGAGTGTATTCCTAATTGCTTCTTCTTTCACAAATTCGTAACTTATATTTCATAAAACCACTAAATTAGAGGACACTATATCTTTTTATAGAGTTTGTAACGCTGGCAGAAACATGCCGCTAGGTACCTTAGATGATCAACCCCCTAGTTTCATTCTAGGAGCCTTGTTCTCTAGCTAGAGTAGCAATAGAAGATTCATACTAACATGTCATCAAGAACTTAGTCGGGCGTAGCATTTTTCAAGACCTGATGTCCAAAATAGCAAGACCAAATGTGCATCTCGAATAGGGACAGATGAGTGCAGCTTGCAGTAACAGATTGCAAATATATACATCAAGTTATGTAAAGTATAGTGAAGCTACCATCGACTAACTATTACACTACAGTTGCCAAATAGCTCCACCGCCTTGCTACACATCTATTGATGAATGTCGTATCCGCCTTTGTAACAAACGCTTGTCGGATGCCTACAATTTTCGATATAAATGATGTATTAAACATTATCTTTGAAAAATACATAGATTAGAAAGGTAATTTCATTTATATGTAAATATCGTATTTGGTATACTCACCCTGAAGTTCGTTCGCTGCACGGTGAGGTGGATTGAATGCTAAAGTCGTATAATCAGATGTTTCTAAACACCCTGGGTTATAATTTTGAATCAAAATCAATGGTCAGTTCGTAGACTGTTATATATATATATATATATATATATATATATATATATATATATATATATATATATGATGTATTATTTAGACATTGAGTGGAATCAATTACTTACTATGTATATGGTTCACCCTAAGCATACTTGCAAAAACGACAGTATTGTCAAGGGCAGCATTTTGCAACTTTATTTTATGTGCAGCCAAGACTTTGCATGACATTATGACAACTACCAGATCACATCTATAATTACACATATGTACGTGTTAGAATATAGGATGCATATAGTACATATATACATATTTCAGAAAGAAATGGTTATAACATATAAATCTTACCTCTTATCCATGAAGACAACCTCTCTACACAGCCCTGAATGCGGTCGTTCAATTTTCCCCCAGTGCACAAGAATTCCTACAAAGTCTATATAAAAACAGTACATGTAGTGTATTGTTGTTAATACTAAAGGTAAAATAAGAGAGTGTAGATTTTAAAAATACCTATATAGGTCTTGCTAGGGCAATGCATCACATCAAGAACGGATGTTAAATGGTTTGAGCATACTGGAAACTGGATGGGCATTTTCCAAGGCTCCACTGTAGTCAAATGGTCGAACCTACACTCGTAATTGCTTTGAATATTTCGAAACTCACTGTGCGGCTTAATTTGGAACCTGACATCATGAATAGTGTAGTCACGTCCTTGTTGTAATAACCTGTTGAACCTCTCAGTCTCAGGGCCACTCATGATCCCCACTAATTTACAACCCTACAATTATATAGTGTTATTACCATCTATGTTAGTTTATGAATGAAACTATTTTACTTCTATTATTCTTGAGTCTTACCATAGTATCCATGAGGATGAAGCGCTGAGAGTCTCGATAGAAAGGGAACTTTGCTTCAATTCTAACAGTAATACTCCAAGAGTAACCGATGTCAACAAGTTGAATATCTTGGAATCTCTTAAATCTGTAAGAAATAACAAAGAACACATGTTAATGACTTGTAATAAACCTTGAGTTGCAATAAGGTCACAAAGAATATTTATACAAGATTCCAAACAAATTTACTACCAAAAATATGCCATGCTGGTGGATAATTTGTGATTACATATATATTGTTCTATATATATAATTTGGGTAATTCTATATATTGTTGTTTTAAGAATATCTAGGTCATCTTTGGACTATATATCAGTCGCATTTGCTCCAATTGATTTCCCATTTTGTCAGTTTCATTAACAGGCTTGAAGGGAATCACCAAGTAAGTAGGAAATATGTGATTTTGAGCAACATTGTTAGTATAAGTAGAAAATATGTGATTCTGAGCAACATTGTTAGTAACTTTGACCCATAAACTTACTATTGGATAATGGAAAATACTGTGTACGTAATTATCAGTGTCCTCATTATTGACTTACTATTGGGCATCAACCTACCTGTCATTTTTCATTGATAAATATTGTAGGAGCTTCTACTGATTTTGGTTGTCCCTTATAGTAGAAGATGTAAAGTATTTTTTTCCAAGGTAGATTAGTTAAGGCGTGTTTGCATGAGGACCATCTTGTTTTCCCTTGAATGCTTGTTCTTTCAAGAATATCTAGGATTGTAGGTCATCTTTGGACTATTACCAGTTGGATTTGCTCCAAATGTTTTGCCCATTTTGTCATTTTTGCTGTCTGATTCTGAAGAACTCTGTTTAGGATATTTGGCTCACAAACCTACTTGATATTGAATTCATCCAAATTTTGTGGTAGCTAACCCTCAATCTTGTTAGCATTTATGTGCATGCTTCCATTTAGCGAAGCACTGAACCATGTACATTGGTTGTAACATACCCTTACAGAAAGTTATTTTTGTAGGCTTAGCTTTTTCTTAATGTCATCTTGCGAAGGGTATGCACTATGCAGAGCTGTCCAAATCATTGGGATAATGGACAGCACTATCTATGCTAGTCTGAGACCCCTCGTTACCGTTGGGCATCAAAAGAATACCCCTCAGTATCTTAACAGTAAGTAAGACATTCTTGGATTTATTATTTGTCTTCCTTTATACTCTTTAGTTTTGCAAGTACTAAAGTTGAAATTTATTTGGACATTCTTGGAGTATTTTGTCTCCAACATGGATTCACTGTGTTCTTTTGTTCCTATATATAATCTAATGGAATAGCTTTTCAAATATTTATTATTAGTAAGCTTTAACATCAGTAAAGTATTTATTACTATAATATAATATGAGAAAAACAAATTGTTAATAGCTATTAAAATATTTGTAGAATATGAGATTTGGAATTTACCTGGTCATCTCAGAACTCTCCACGAATTCAGCACATACTCTCTTCAAACTAAGACTTGTTGGCATGTTTGGTCTACAAAAAAAATAATTAGAAAAGGTCAGGTGTTATGTAATGAGGATTTTTCTTTCTTGTGTATGATCTTTTTCTTCAATCCTTTGCAGTGACCAAACCAGCGCGAATGCCATAAACTAATCCTAGATCTCCTTTAGTTAATTTCTGGATAACATATAGCGCGTCAGGTTAGTAAACAATTCATGGACTTCCTCAGGTTGGTAAATTCATTTTCCTTTGCTGGTCTAACAAGCATGATCCATGTATATGAACCTCTCCATACAAAATTATTTCTACTTTGCTCACATGCCATCCATGTACATGAACCCCTTCATACAAAATTCGTTTTCTAACAAGCATGATACATGTACATGTGACTTTAATGTCTCCTCTGCTCACATGTTTTTTTTCTACCAGCAGACTGAGAATCATTAAGAAGCAACTCATTTAAATCAGGTCTATATGAAGGGATGGGCATACCTGTTGAGTGCCGACGAAGATCCGAGCACAGTAGCGGCACGGAGACCTCAGCACTTAACGTGACGGAGCAGAGGGAGGACCAGTGAAGCCTGCGTGTGGTGTGGCGTCGTGACGTCTAGTGTCGTCGACAATCTTGTGGAGTAGGGCGGCGCAAACGGCGGTGGTGGAAAGTCAGCCTGGTGTGACGGAGCACAGACAGTCTGGCAGCTTGCCGTCCGGCGTCGTCCAGGTTGTCTCGTGCCAATTTGATCTTCACATCACCGGCAAAGGGAAGGCCGGGAGGTCTCCACACCGAAGCCGAAGGATGCACGCATGGTGGCTCGCGGCAGCGTGGAAGCGGCAGCCAGGTGCGCCGGGCGGTGCTTTGAAAGATCGGAGGGACGTCGAGGCTCGGTCTTGGCAACCGATTGAAGGAAAGTGGCGTGGGCGAGAGTCGTGCGTTCGCGAGTCTCGGTTGCGGAGACCGTGGCTGACTCGTGGTTTCCTTAATAACTCTCCACGTAATAACCTATTGGGCCTTGATCATAGTGGGCCTTGATATTATTTGTTTTACTTTGTAACAGGTGGATGAGTGAGAGTGAATTTGAGATTTTTTTTTAGAAAATGAAGCAATATAACCAAGGTTTGATTTCAGTTTCCAATTTGACGAGAGTAATGTAACCAAGGTTTGAGAATAATATAATCAAGGTTTAGAAAATTGTGGACGAGAGTTTGATTTCTGTTCTTTTGCTCATGTCTTGCCTTCGCCAGCTGTGGGTGTTCCCAATTTGATGGAATGCAAGGCTTTGTTTAGATACACCCAAAACTTTACAAGGTTTCCCATCACATCGAATCTTACGGCACATGCATGGAACATTAAATATACATAAAAAAGTTAACTAATTGCACAATTTATCTGTAAATTGCGAGACGAATCTTTTGATCCTAGTTAATCGACAATATTTGCCACAAACAAACGAAAATACTACAGTAGCAAAACCCAAAATCTTTTCGCTTCTAAACAAGGCTAGCAAATTAGGTTGCCAGCTTGGTAATTGCTTTTGAATCAAATTGGGAGCTCTCTCTTATCATTGTACCTAATTGTGCAGCGTCGATACATTCATTTGTATCAAACATGTTGATTTGAAGAATCTAAGTACAACAATATACTAATGTTTAATCACAAATACTTCTTCATCTACCTCTTCAATATTGCAACCATTAACGTAACTAATAACACCCTGGTTGTTTGACATTGCTGCACATTCTTCGTATTCAAGCCGCTTGACCTCATTAGCTCGAGCGCTGAGTGCAATTTTAATTTGGTCATTGTAACAAGCGAAGTTTCGCATTTCGTCCCTGATAGCTGCAAGATAAATGTTAGACGTCTTTAACAAGATCTTTAGAATTATTTTTTAGGATGATGTTTAATATTATAATTAGGGTCGAGAAAGTTACCTCTTAGAGATGCAAAAATAGGACAATAATCCCATGGTCCCACAAAAATCATAGAACTATGTTCTGACATTATCAAACAACCTATGAAATGTTTTGATGCTTATTAATTATCTGGTCCGTAATACTAAATTTAATTATGTTCATATCAACTTACGTGCATAAGAATCCACAACCACATTAATGGCAATGACAAAATAGTTTTCAGTACCGGCTGAAAAAAACATATGGTAGTTTTCTTCAGCATCGTACGTGAACACACGGAGAAATCCAATCCGGCTGCATAATAAAATAGTAATTGTTACTACAATTACAATGATTAGACAAAATACATAAACGTTAAAAAGATTATTTTTTAAATAAGTATATACCTATTATCTTTGAGTACAAGCTCCCTAAATGAATTAGGAAACAAGGTCTGGCAATCCCACGACCCGACATGAGCCACAACCGCTATTAAATCAACTTGTGAGTTGTTTGGAGAGCTCAATGCATCTTCCAATGATACGAAAGATGCAGCATATATAGCCATAATGTGTAATGCTATAAAAGAATTGGTCAGTACGAACATGTATTTTTTATTTAAAACATATAGATTGCATTTGCATCTGAGGCAAAGGTTACATTTGCATTTGAATTAAATCAAAAGTAAATTTCCACACTACTTGACGTCATATTTTCAAAAGAACAGAGCCTAAAACATAAGATTGAATAGACTCAGAAAATATAGTTAAATTAAATGGAAAGGTATAAGAATAGAGGCTAAATAGCCAAAGGTGAGTTGACTGTGTTGTTGATTTGTTCCACGGACTATGGACCAGTCGCCTTCGCGTGCACGAGTGAAGGAAGCACCACGCCGAGGGCACCATGGCCTATGCGGTATTGCGGTCACCGTGGAACAGAGGAAAAAGCTAGAGACCACAGAGGGCGAAGAGGCCTCGCGCAGAAAGGGTAAGAGCTCACCGCGAACTGATGGCGATGTTCTTGTCGCCGGCTCGGCACGGAGAGAGAGGATGCGCAGGGTGGCGATGTAGAGTAGGAGAATGAGAGAAAACTCCCTTTTAATGACAGAGGAGAGAGCAGAGTCGCAAGAGTTGAGGGAGGCGAGAGAGGACCGTGGAGCGGCAGCGGCTGGCTTGGTCCGCGTAGAGCCGGTCGCGCGGCGGCCGGCGGTATCGGTCACGACCCGGCCGTGACGGATGGATAGGAAGGAGGAGCCGGAGGAAAGAGATAAGCCTGACGTGTGGTGTCAACTAATCAGCAAGAGGACAAGGCACTGACATGCGGGCTCCAGCTGTCCGTGAGGGAGAAGGCGGGCTCCTGTTGCTGCTCCTTGGCCCAAGAAGAGAGTGCGCAGCTGATAAAAGGTTGGGCCAGATTGGGCCAGAAAGAGAGAGATAGAGGAAGGAGATTTTATTTTTATTTGCCTTATTTTTGTAAATTCGTATGAAAATCAAAATCAATTGCTTTTAGAAGCAAACAAAATTTTGAAGTTATCTTTAAAATTTTTATAAAATCTAGAACTTTTTGAAATAACCTTTTCAGTTCATATTATATATATAGCATAAATTGAGTCAAACCTAAAAAGCAACCAACACACGGGCACCCAAGGACTTTCACCGCGTGCCTGCCGCTAGGTTTGCCGTGGCTGGCCGCCGGCTCAAGACCATCATGGCCAGTGCAGTCTGTCGCCAAGCCAGCGGCAGCGAAGCGAGCGTGGCAAACCGTAGCCGATGTATCCCGCGCGCGGGGGCCTGTTCCCCTTTCGGACGTCGAGGATGTGGTCAGGCTGCTCGTTCGTTCTCAAAGACAATTTTGTTTGCAAGATCTCCGCCAGATACGAAACTACATTCAAGTACCATATGCTACTGTGTATATATATGTGTATTCAAGTTATGCTCTTGGTCGGCTACACGCCTGCACGCATGCATGCATGGTCGTGTTTCCATGGCACCGTTTGCTGGTGCAAGGTGAAACTGCAGCTTGCCTGATGGCCCGACCGGCTGGAAAATACAGGATCGGCACATTGTATTGCATCTCAATAATTTATATTTCTTTTTCTTTTGATGGCAACCAACACTACGAATTAGTAATTTATTACGTAAAAAGCTAAATATTAAACAGAGAAAAAACATATTAGAAATACTATAATCAATAGGTTTGAAATATATATATTTTTTATATATAGTCAGTAACATATCAAGAACTCATAACTACTTATCTCTCATTTCTTTCGGACTTTCTCTATTAACTGAAATTTATAATGATACAAAAAATGTCACTAATTAAGGACACAAATATAAGAATACAATAGTTGTGCAAAATAGAAGACTACCTTATCATGGAGTGAGGACCTCTTTGTAGACAATATTTTTTGTGAATGTACCATTTTTTTTGTTTCTTATCATTCTTATCACTGGGTGGGACAGCAAGGATCCTAATATTTGATCTGGCAGTGGCTCTAGATAGCGCAACATACAACTGACCATGAGAGAACACTGGTTCAGGCAAATACACACCAGCATTGGGGAGAGTCTGCCCTTGTGCTTTGTTAATCGTCATGGCAAAACTGAGTCTAATAGGAAACTGCTTTCTCTTAAACTGAAATGGGAACATCTCATCATCCGAGGGACATAACGGAATCCGTGGTAGGAAGATTCGCTTTCCGGCATGGTCTCCAACCATAATTTCTGCATCGATAATATTTCTTTAGAACCCTCGAACCACCAGCCTGGTTCCATTGCAAAGTCCACCTGCAGGGTCGATGTTCCTTAGCAATATGACCGGACACCCAATCTTGAGCTTTAACACATGTGGAGGGAGACCATTGGGGGTCAAAGTGTTAAGAAACTCAGATGGGTAGTAGTTATGTGGATCATCTATTGCACTATCAAAGCTATGGTACACCATCTCATTCCCTTCGAAACGACTTATCATCTTCATGTTAATCATATCAACCCAGTCGTTCCGTGCAGATAATATTGCTCGTGAGGTGATGTAGCTCTTGTTTGACATATTGGCATTGAGGGCAGGGAATATGCAGTCAATTAACGTATCAAGATCACCGTCTTTCCCAGTTTGTGGTACGCATATATCATCAGGAAGATGGATTTCACCATTACAATTAGTCTCCTCAGAGCCCCCCCCCCCCCGATGCGTAGCAAGTATTCTGCAAACCATGGATCGCTTTTTGCCCTCATGTTTCGCACCAATTTGAGATGTCGCATGGAATTCCAAAGGTATGACATCCGTAGTGAGGCACCAACTATTTGTGCCCTAGACCCTCTTCGAACAACTGGGAGAACCTGCCTAAAATCTCCACCAAACACAACAGTCTTGCCCCCAAACGGTAGGTTAGGACGATCCATGATATCACGGAGACTGTTGTCTAGCGCCTCAACACCTTGCCTCTTCATCATCGTCACTTCGTCCCAAATAATAAGGGAGGCGGTCTTAAGTAGCTTGGCGGTACCACTCTGTTTTGTGAAGGTGCAAAACGCCCCATCATCGAGGGTAAGGGGAATCTTGAAGCGCGAGTGGGCGGTTCTACCACCCGGCATTATTGACGCAGCAACACCAGATGTTGCTGTTGCCACAGCAATCTTGTTCTGACTACGTATAGTAGCGAGTAGGGCCCTATATAGATAAGTCTTTCCGGTGCCACCAGGTCCATCGACAAAGAACAAACCCCCATGATCGGTATCAATAGCAGACATAATCTCATTGTAGGCAGCCCGCTGCTCCTCGTTAAGGGTCACTGATAGTGCCATATCATCAATGCCTGCCTCAACGTTAGCCTCCTCAAAAATCTCCCTGGGAATATCGCCAGATGGATCATATGTGTCATCAATATCAGGAAGTGGGTACATCTTTATGTCCTTCTGCATTGATTCTAACAACTTTCGAATATCTATGAGGACCATTTGTTCCACTGCAAAGCTGGATTGGTTATTACGCCTGTAGTCCTCTGACATTGCCTCCTTATGCTTTTCCCAGAGTTCTAATACATCACTCGGCTCACAGAAAACCAAGATTGTTGCAAAGAGCCTTCGCAATGCATATGGCATCATCCATAGAGTAGCTTCAGCAAGGCCCTCATGTAGCATGTTGTCTGCTTCAATGAGTCCCCTTCTTTCTGCAGCTTCACGAAAAGTTGGTAGTAGTTCACCAGACACTATCCTTAGATCAGTGAACGAGGTAGCACCAGCCACGTGGTTTAGAAGCACCCTAAGATAGTAACGCTCCCCTTCGGCCGGATTGGCACATACAACTCTTCCAATCTATCTTAAATGATTCTTTTGTGCCCTTCTAATCCATTGTTTTCCCTGTGAGTCCCACTTATAGTACTCAGGAAAGTCTCGATACAATATACCACGAGCATGTTCAGATGTGTTGTTCTTCTCAAAGTAGGCTGTAAGCATCGACCTTTCAACACCTGGACGATTAAGCACTCGTCGAACACCCTCGCGTTGGTGAAATGACACCATATGCATGTTAGGAAGATGGAGCTGCAAGGACAACACCGAAGGGGACCTATCACTTATATCAAAACCATATATCCTCCACAAGGCTTCTGGTGGAGTTACCCATCTAGCATCCCTGTATTGTTTGATCTCATCAATGTTTCCTTCATTGTCCTCCTTGTCAGCCTCTCTCACAGCCACAGATGCGCGATCATGACCCTTGTAAATGTACTTAAACAAATACTTCACTGCCTTGATGCTCCCACACGCCTCAACATTGATATGGCAATTGAACAAACGTAGGAGGTATGGATTGTAAGGCACAACCCATCTATTGTCAAGCTCATGCCCGCGAACTTTTTCTTTTCTGCCATTGTCTCGTCGTCTATAAACTGGGTATGAATCCTTGCCCTGTAATGTGGCATCACAGAAAGGTCGTGGGTAATGGTTCTTGCATGATTCACGGCCCTTTGTACACGGACAATTGCGATTAAGTACTCCACAAGGTCCATGCATCATATGCTTTGTAACCATTTTATACAAGTCTGGATACTTCTTCTTATTTGGGAGTTCGGCAGAGATGAGAAGGTCATACTGCTCTGGGCACGTGATCTTGTAGCGTTTGTCCATGATTAGCAAAAAATGTGCATGCGGAAGACCCCTCTTCTGGAACTCCACAACATACACGAGTGCACGAACCTTTCCAAGGATATCCTTTTTTAACAACATGTGCTTAAGCTCTTCTAGTTTTGCCCTAAAAACCCGATCAATAAGGTCCGGACGATCCTGTGGTGTTTGTCCAGGGTACAACTCACGTGTGATCTCATCCCACTTTGGATTACATGTCATGGTTAGGAATATATCTGGTTTTCCAAACCTTCGCACCAGTGCCATGGCATCCATGTATCTACGCCTCATGTCCCTCGGGCCTCCGATAAACGATGAAGGCATCACTGTCCGCTTTCCAACAGCTTCTGATCTTCCCTCACCAGCATGTAGGCTATCAACCAATCCTTGGTACAGATCGGCTCTAATCTCAGTTTGATGGTTGCGTATGTAATCCAATCGAGAACTCTCGATTTTGATGTACGTGTCCACTGCAAATTGTTGGAAAAGACGCTTGCCATAAAGTATGGGATTAAATATTCCTGGCCGTATCTGGAACTTGTAGCAGTAGTAGTCATGCACAGAAACACATAAATTTCCTGGGGAGTCTGAAAAAAATTATGGTATTAGAGGTGTTCATGTGATAACGGTTTGATATGCATGAAAAGTACAAGAAGATATACAAACCTGTTTCTTCTTCTTCAGTACCACTACGAGCCTTACGTAGGGCACGAGCCGTGTTGACATCCTCCATAGTAACACCTTTCTTTGGGATATCCATATGCCATCCAAGCTCACCTCTAGGGAAAAAGAGTGGGTATGAAAGAGCATCATAGCATCCATGGTATGATCGGATGCCATGCCTGCTCCTATCTTTCCCATGTAGGACAACACTATTCTGAAATTGACCAAGGAGTTCACTACCCTCAATCCAAACAGCAGCCACCTCCGAAGCCATCGGCACGTTGTATGTCCTTTGATCCAATCGCTGATCAAGGTTAAGTGTAAGATGATAGTCCTCAAGGTGTTCAGCGTGACCTAGACTCCTCAAATGTTGTGAGTACGGGTTGTCACGAAGGATGGCCACCAGTCTATCTATAACTTCTTTATCTTTTTGATACTGCTCTTCACGACACCTTCGGTACCGGTGCTCAAGGCTCGGATCGTCATCATAGAAGTAAAGCTCAAGATGTCTAGGCTCCTTACCATCTTCTCTCCCAAATGACCTTATGTTGTGATAGATCATGCCATGTGCACGAAAAGTATATATGCCGCTGTTTCTAATGTTAGCAGTAGCACTGTCAAGGCGACAATATAGGGAAGTGAAAGAGAAGTGGCCATTGAAAAACCTGATATTGTTACGAAAGTGCCTAGCATCCGCGTCAGAGCTTGTCCAAAGCCTCATGAGCTGGTTTGGTATGATGGGCGCATTCAGCTCAACCTTTCCGTTGCGGCAACAAAACCCAGGAGGTTCTTTTGGAAACCTCTTTGCTCCGCAATGGTGGCAATCTGGGACAGGTTTTAGCATGTGTGTCTCTCTAGGCATGTTACTATACACCACTTCGTACGGGTCAGTTCCTTCAAGGTTAGAAGTCGTGTCTTCCTCGGTCGTATCACTTTGGACATCGTCATCCGATTCCTCTATTGTAATGTTTTGAACATAAAAATGAAGGTCAGATAAAGCAGTGGATGTTTAGAAAGGTATTCGGTATTTGGTACAAATACCTTGCCCAGCAAACAAGTATCCCTCATCCTCTTCCTCATCATCTTCAAATATATCGCCCTCATCATCATCTATGATTATCACAATGCCATGAGATATTACAACTTAGGTAACATATTTTACACGATGTTAAAGTAGTACAAATTACCTGTATCATCAAATAATGGTTGTTCAGGTGTATCTGAAGCATTTTGATTGCTTGGTCTGGCGCTTTCTGTCAATCACATAATGGACATGGTTAAGATAGGAATAAAGTTATTTCATGTCAAGGAACGGGGATAGGGAGGCCTCATTATTTACCGATGTTGGTCATAGTTGACTGAGGTAAGGGCGTATTTTCATCTGCGTGGCCTTCACCATCATTGTTAGATACTCCTGTGTTTCGACCGATGCGGCGTTCAAACATAGTGTTACGGTGCGCTAACAATACATGTCTTTGTCCAGATGGCACATTTTGTCTATGTGTCGTGTGACCAGACCGTATATCACCGCATTCATCTTCATCATCATGTGTGTCTTCTGTAGCTTGTGGGGGAAAACTAATAGGTGTTGCACTACATTCTGGAATAGCCCAGTCACTGGGGCATACTGTGGGGCCTTGAGGCCCAGGTGAGCTTGTAGTGGGCCACTCCATCGTTGGATTAAAGAGTGGATTCTCCATTGCGATGGACTCACTGTTTAAGGTGTGTCTCCGCACCTCCCTACCGAGGTTTGTAGTAGCTTTCATTGCCTCTTTACGAGATGGAGTTTGATTGTAAATCCTTTGTTGATTTTTCCTTTGTTCCCGTTGTGCAGGTGTCATGTTTGCATATGTCATCCTCTTCCTTGCACGATTAGCCATGATTTGATCATTTGTTAGTTGTCTCTTACGTGAAGCATTGATGCGTTTTGACTGCATTTCTTGATTAACTATGCTACGAGCAGTAACTACATCATCATCACCTACATAGTTGTGTTTGAGTTAAAATAGGGGCAAGACAACCGGAACACAACATATATCCTTAAATGATTTACCAACACTAACATGTAGGCGCTGATGCCATATATACAACAGTTGAATTACCTGATATCCGATGGGATATATCATCAATATTAATTGCATGGAGTAAATCATTCCTATGCAACCAATCATCTGTCTCATTAGGATCCATATTTTCCTTGTTTGATGCATCCTGACCATCTACCAATTTTGACACAACACGTATGAGTAACATCAATAGTATAGTAGTAATATCTATGTTGTCACACAACAATGTCTCTACTACCATCGATAGTTTGAACATGTAGGTGTTGCTCCTTTTTCCTTTTATATGCTTCTCGACGTTTTTTATTTCTTTCATCCCTTTTCTCTTGAGACATTGCGATCCATCGAGCCTTTTCTCTTTCTCTTTTCTTTTCTCTAACATTGCTTCCTGTAGTGTTACATCCAGATACTTAAATTATCATGGATAATGTAAACAATAGGCTGAATTTAATAATATTATAGTAAAAGGTTGATTTATTTTGTTTACCTCCATTAGTAGTGTTAGTTTTGTCAACCAATGGTACTCGAGAGCCACTTTTTTCCATTGAATTAACCATCAAAATGCCTGAGAATCATACAATAACCATTAGGTGAGAATCAAAAAGGCAAGTTAGGGCCTAGCAAATAGTGACATCGAGCAAGCGGTCAGTCTACACAATAGGTAGGATTGAGGTATTTTTTTGTTTGGTGGTTACACAGAGGAAGTGAACCAATTTTGTTTTCTAACAATGACTAACCCATGTCATGGAGGCTAATAACTAATATATTGACGTGCTCAATTATGTGCTCGAGAAAAACGATGGCTAGCTACCTTGATTCAAACATAACCATGCTAATTCATTATCTCTTATAGTCCACTCAAATAAAACAAATTATGTAAACCTAACATAGGAACCTTTGTTCAACAATATATTCAGCCGATTGAGGCTAATTATCAGTTTTCATTTAGACATACTCACATACAAAGAGAAACTCCATACAAATACTATTAACTTCCAGAAATACTGATGCCTCCATCTCCTTGGATGGCAATGGAACAAAACACACATCGCTATTGGAGATCTGTTCTCTAGCTTGCATGACATTGTTTCTAACACTCCAAATTGTATGCACCCACTGAGTGATGAGGAAATTTGCAAAGGACCTCAACTGGATACAAATGGACGATCAATAGCTATTTTGGCAGCGAGTAACTTATGTTCTTGTTATCAGATAGAGCCAAATATTGTCACATTGCTTGCCATAGAACAAAAACATGAGGACACTAATGGAAACAATCTTTTCTTTTTGCTGGCCACAAGTGCAATGCTGCTAAAGATGACGATATCACTTGTTAGCTCTTGTCATCAGATAATTATTTATAACTATGTTTCCTGATCATGCATAAATAAGAGAGCTTTACAGAAAAGTTTACCTGTTTCAAGTGATAAATCCAAATGCCTCAAATAAGGCAACAAATAAGCGAAGGTCACAGATAAAAAATTGATCAAGCTACATATATGGATCAACTCTTCAAACTTGAAGATGCGATGCTGAATCTTAACTGAGCAAAAGACCCAAAACCTGCGTATCACACAACCATCATCAGAACATAATTAGAAATGCAGTGAACAAGTAATAGACTAATATAGGGAATTAAAAATTCAGAAAAGCATGCACTTAGAAGCAATATTTCATTATCTTCTTTTGCACTTAGAAGCAAACAATGTGCCATGAATCATTTAGAATGATTAGAGATACCAAATATCAAATATTAAATATGCCAGCCAAATGGTCAAGTATTAGAGATATCTTTTCATCAGATAGATATAAGCAAAGCAGTAAAGTAATCCATCACTTTACTTAGATGGGAATTCTCAACAATCAAAGAAATATAAAAAGATGAGTTAAGCACCAAGCAGCAAAAAATACCATAATCTGACTAAGTGAGCATAGTTGACAAAGTTAATATTTTCAGTACAAACTAAAGTGTCCTAAAATGAAAGCAGGAAACTCAAATATGCATCCATCTGCATCCGTTCTTAGCAAAGGTTCTATTCTTATATTTCAGAACCTTGCTAGAACCCAACCTGCTATATAGAAACCCTCTACAAGATGGAAAACATGAAAGGTGTCATGCATCTCAATCCTCTATGGTGTTAGATTAAAAAGGCTAGGGATCTGATCAAGTGTGCAGGATATCTAAGGTTACTAATATAAACAAAATCTTTAGCACAAAGTAGTTTTTTTTCTCAAACTACGTAGGAGAGTTGCGCATCATTTCATTAAGGTAGCAGCACAAAGTAGTGAATGCTCAAGTAAACCAACAGAAAAAGGTTAATAATAAAATTTGTCTAGCTGCCGCAACCAGCTATGCAGGTGTTTTTGGAACTTTAGTTCTAACTTAAGAACTTATCAAACTTTGTCTTGGATCCATTCTAGGCCTAGCATTACAAGAAGAGATGCAACGCTGCAAAATCAACAAATTTATAGTGGAAGAGGCTGTCTCTTGTCACAAGTAGTAGAAAACATCAAAGGCTGTGAACAAAACTAAGTTGCAAAATTCTTACCCCCAAACAGTATTCAATATAGTAATAGGCCAACACAAGAGTAAAAAAGAGCCACAAAGTTGGTAAAAAGAATACCAGCTTGAGAGCTATTTTAGTTTGTTGCTTTAACCCATACTTTTTTTGCTTGATTCCAACTGCATACAAAAAATATCTTAGGTGACTAAATTCATATCATATTCAAATCAAAGTACACTAAAAAGTAAAAACCCAGTTTATTTTTATGGCATGTTTATAACACTTGATACATAGAAAAGGGATGCAACACCAATAATATACTTGCGTGAATAGAAAAGGGAAGTATCTTTAGATGATTATAGTAAGTTTCCAATATTAGCAAAAGAATATGTCCATTGTTAAATTTTCAAACACTAATCTTATTTTTTGAAATAACAGTGTGAATATGCGACTTCAATTTTACCACAATTAAAACATGAATTTTATTCAGTATGCTTCCATGGGTTTGCTAGGTCCATGATACTTTGTGGAGATATCAGTTATCAGCTATCATAAGCAAGCACCATAGAACTATTTACTCATTATCACAGATTGACAACAAAAGAAAATGCGGATTAAGATCAGGCATGCGATCAGACCTTAGCCCCTTGACAGAAATTGTCCATGGCTGCAACACAAGGGCTTAAGAGGCTTGAACCAAAGGGTGATGGCGACGAGACTCACCTGGATGAACAGAAGCTTGGATTACAGGTCTCGAGTGATTTCAATGCTAGATGAAGGAACTTTTCATGCTGCTGCAGCTTCTGCAAATTTGAGGACAAATAAGTTATAGGTTTATCAGTGAAGGAAACACATTTGAAAAATTACAGGTTATCACGACTATTAATGAAGCAAAAGGCTTAATTCTTAGCTGCGTAGTGTGCATAGTAGTACCATCCAAGACAAACTACATCCAAGACAAACTACATCCATACACAAACTGTTGGTTATTATCTATATAATCTATACAAAATAGACAAAAGTGCCAATTACAGGAAAAGAAACCTATTTCTATTCATGTAGTGCTATGGCCCTGGAAATCAGCTTTTCATCAAGACATATAGATGTACTTCATAAACAGGTGAGCCCACCTTGCACCGTAAAATCTCTACAACTAAAAAGACCCAAGTGATATCGTCGTACCCTATCCATCGGCCTGCCTCCCGCTGCGCCCTTCCTCTCGCCCATCTCACCCAGCTACGAACAACCGCCGCAGCAGCTCCCTCCCACGGTTCCACGCAGCTCCCCCACGCACGTTCCCTTCCATAGCAGGTCCCCCGCCGCCCGCCCCGCCCCGCTCTCTCTACCGTGGAACCGACGCCCAGATCCCTACCGCTGTGATCCGCCATTGGACACCAAGGAGACCGCCGCCGCTGCCAAGCCCGCTTCTAAGGACTCCGACCTCCACTGCCGCGACCTTGGACGAATCACCAACGCCCACACCCAAGGCTCACCCTCCGCCAACTCCGCTACTGCCGCCGTGGCCCAGCGCCAGCCCTCGGCGTCTCCTCCCGAGACGCCTCCCCTAACCTCCTCTCCGGCGCCATCCTCAACCCAGAAGGCCGCCCCTGTACTGGCCCCAGCGTCCGGCGCATCACCGACGCCCGCGTCAAGGTCGACCTCGTGCCGCACCATTCGCTCCAGTGCACCATCCAATCAGCAAGGACACATCACTCTTCTAACGCTGAATAGCCGGAGGCATACGGCCTTGGGTCTGTGACGTGCGAATACACCTTGATCTACTCCGACGATGGGAGTGGCTGGTGGAAGTAGGTTGCGGCGGTCAGCCGCTGGCCGTGAGCGTAGGACAGAACTGGCTCATTGGACAAGGGTATTGGCAATGAGGTAACGCGCCATAGGTGTTCGATGAAATGAGCGGGCACGCAATTTTAGGTTTGGCTTCGACTGTTTGTTCTGATGATGGAGCAGCTGCTTTGAAGTGCAAGATGGCTTAGTTGTGCCATTGGTTAGAATAAAAATAAGGGAAGCTCTTCCTCTTTTGTTTACAATCTAGCTGAATTTTTGGCTAAAGAATTCTCAGTGCACATGCTTTTTCTGGATCTTGATTACTATGCAGGCATACTTACATATTGAAAAATTATTTTTCTGTTTAGAAAGGCCATGCACAAATGAATATGTGTTTATCTTTTTATTTGTTGTAGTTGTGTAAAGAACATTAACTTTGGGACAATTTCCAAGAATACATGAAAAGGAAGGAGCCTGATCTAAAGAAGCAAAAGGAACCTCTTCTACAGATGTCACAACTGAATTTGTGAGTTGTTATCACCTCAAATTTACAACTAAGTATGTTTCTTCTCTCTGGTTTCTTTGTAAGTAGGTAAGAGTGAAACATGGAAAAGGAAGCTGGAGTTTTATGCCATATGTTTCTTACCTGCTAGGCTCTAGAGTTAGATGCAAATAACTTTTCAATGTTTCTAAATGCAGGATGAAAAGACAAGGCTCTAAAGATTATTGGTATTGTAGAAAACTACCCTGATGGTATGTATGAAAAGACAAGGCTCCAATTTGCACATGCAGAGACTGTTATTCCTTTTTTTACTTCCTTCATGGTCTCTTTCTAATTGCTCTAATTATTGTGGAAACAGAAAACACATATACAGTAGTTGCTTCCACTACTGTGGTATTATTATATGTATTGTACATAATGTACATTACTAATGGAAGGTAAGAAAAGTTTAGAAACAAAGAAAGAAGAAAAGAGGGGAGAAAAAGACTCTAGGAGGGCCTAGCAGATTTAGCTAGGGGTTTGACCCAATAGAGAATTAGATATCTGGAAGGCTGCAGAAACGAAGCTCCAAGAGATCAGAGAGAGAAAAGAAAGGTGTGGACGCTCATTGAGAGCAGCTGCTTTATCTGCCCCAATTGAAGCTGGAGAGGAAGATGACCTGGAGGATGATGGAGAGGAAGAAAGAGAGGTCAGCATCCCACATCTGGAAGCTGTTTTCATGATATGTTTTAGGTTTTTACATATTTCAAATCAGAATGATCTGTGGCTTGTGTATGTCATAAGTATGGTCTTGCTTTTCTTGAAAGGAGAGATTTTATTTATTTTTCAAATTAAAATAAGCTTGTGATATTCTAAAAGATAAAGCTTTTCCATTTGATGGTGGCATTTTAATTTCTTTAGTCTAATGGCTGTAGGGAGCTTTATAATTTGCTGCATGTAGCTAGGTTCTTAGATACCTGTCAAACACATTCCCTGTAATGCTCTGTGCATACCAAGCCCATGAGGATGTTTTGTTCTCTTCAGTCAGTCAGTGACACAGAAACAGTGTTACCATCAAATTTATCCCATAGCAGTAAAATCCTCACTGCAAGGTCTTCAATTTTTTAGCCCACAGTGTTCTTTCTATGCTATTTTATTTCTCATGACTGAATAATTATTTTGGAATCTTGTTGTTAGTGCCTTTTCATATCGTGTCAATGTTTGCTTCCAACTTTTCTTACCTTGCATTTGCTTCTATATCAATGAGAACATATGCTCTGGTTCTGAATTCCTCTTAGTATGCTGCAGGCTTGGTTAGCTACCATCTCATTGGCTCTCTGCAAGGTTAGTTCGCTTTCCATAACACTTATTGTTGAGTTCTTTTTTCTGTTTAAAGAATTGTAGTACTTGCATTCATAGTAACATTTGATTTACTATTATATTATTCTTTTTATTTCCATATACAGGCGTTTGATCTTCTCGACATGCTAAAGAAGGAAGAAGAAATGCTTCTAGCTGTAAAGGAAAGGAAGGCAAAGGTAATGCCAATGATAGTGATTTGGCAATTTCTTCTCAGTAGCATCTTAGGTCAATTATTTCAGTAAACTATTTTTTTCTAAAGAAAATTTGGGATCTCAGGCTATCATGTCTCGAAAATATGTTGCCTTTCCTCCATTCAAGTCAAGCTCATTGCCAAGTTCATTCAGTGAAATAGTTTCATGAACGGTGCATTGATATACATATCAAAGCCATTAGTAGATTTGTATATATGTTTTTCAGGTTTGGTATGACCACCTTGCAGTGGTACTACCTCTCAGAGATGCAACTCTAGAAACCAGTTCAGGAGTCAATATCCTTTTTGTGTTGACCAGTTCAGCAAGGACTTATACATAGTTGCATGGAAAACTATTTCAATGGTTACTGGTAAGCACTCAACCATGACAAATGTTAGTCTAGTTTCCAATATTTCCTATACATGGCTTAGCCTTTGATTAACCATTTCGATCATTAATTAACCATTTTTATCTAGATCCATCTATTCAATCTAATAAGCATATCATGTAATTGCAGATTAAGCAATATACTGGTTGAGAGTGGTAGATATGAAATTTAGGATATAAACTTCAAAGGAAACAATGTTGATTCCGGCGCATGAATGAAATGGATATTGGAGATTTCTTTCTGCCGTTATTAAATATTATCTTAGCCGTATTATAGAAATGTCTATAAAGTAGAGTTTGTGAGTTTGTGATGCCACATTTTCCGTGACTGTGTTGATTTCATAAACTTTATATTTTGAGATAATGTTGTTTTAATATTGGTATTTAATTTTTACAGTACTGTTATTTTATCGTGTGATCCATGTGTTTTAAAGATAAAATGTTAGTTATCCCGTAGCAACGCACGGGCACGCTACCTAGTTCTATGTATGATGAAGGGAGAAATACCTCGGTTGTCAAATGTCTTCCCAAGAACAAGAATTGCAGAATATAGACCTCTGTCTCTTGGGTTGATATGTAGCTTTTCTGTCAGTACCCAGTTCCAAATAGTGCGTAAATCTTCTAAAACCTGCAAATAATGTTTATAAAAGAAAATATAGAAACATGACACATACACAAGAATGACAGGGCATAGTGACAAAAGTATGATGAAACGCGATTGAATGAAAAGGATATCTACTTTCCTCCAACCCTTTTTGGAGAAACATACATATGTTGCAGGCATCCAGCTAGGCCTTTCTAAAACGTAAATCTTTACTGTTTTGCAGCCGAGAGTTGAATCCATTGTCTCAAAAAAATTACTTTCAAAGCCAAAACACTCCTACTCAGCTATTATAGAACTACCAAAAGAAACCTTGGCAAATGAGCTGAAATACTCCATGTTTACACGGGCTGTGTTATCAAAACAAATTCACAGAACAAAATCAAAACAAATTCAGAACAAAATCATCGTTGGCCGCGGGCGGCGGGGTAGTGGAGCAGGTTACCGCGAGCTCCGGCGAGGGCAGAATCCAGTGAGGGCGAAGGCTTTGACGAGGGTGCCAAATCAAGTGAGGGCTCCGGCGAGGGCAAGGACGAGTGGGAATGGATCCGCAATGGGGCTGTGGCCAAATGCGCCGGACCGAAGTAGGGGGTCCTCGACTCTGCGTTCGTGGAGGCCCCTTGGGGCTAGCGGCGTCGACGTGCAGGGCAAGGGCCGCCGGCGGCGTCGCAGGGCGGCGTCGCGGGGTTGTGGGGAGGTTGGGCACGGGAGTAGGAGGCTTCCCACGGTGCGGCGGGCGCCGGCGAGTAGGGGCTGGCGGCGCCGACGTGCAGGGCAAGGCTGGCGGCGGCGGGCGTGGGGCGTCGTCGCGGGGTCAGGGGGAGGTTGGTAGGCAGCGGCGTCGTGGGGCGGTGTCGCGGGGTTGTGGGGAGGTTGGGCACGGGAGTAGGAGGCTTCCCACGGTGCGGCGGGCGCCGGCGAGTAGGGGCTGGCGGCGCCGACGTGCAGGGCAAGGCTGGCGGCGGCGGGCGTGGGGCGTCGTCGCGGGGTCAGGGGGAGGTTGGTAGGCAGCGGCGTCGTGAGGCGGTGTCGCGAGGTCGTGGGGAGGCACGGGATTACGGAGGCAGTCCGATGAAACGCGGAGACGATAACATGTGGCTCTTTTTAGTTGTAGAGATAAATACTCTTACTCCATGCATATACCAAGCATTCGATGTGACGGGAATTAAACTTTACCAAGGTGAACCAAACAGGACCAAAGTGATCTGTTTTCTTATATAATAAGTAGAAGATCAATGAATTCTAAAATAACGAAGATCCGTCCTGTTTGGATTATTCACAGAGAAAAAGAGCTTATCGTTTTAAATTTTTTAAGACAGATTAGATGTTAATATTAATGTCAAGTTTGGGAAATTTGAATGCAAAGCTTTTTTCTGTGACTCTTCATTTTCTAAGCCAAATATTACTAACTTTGACCACCAAATTAAAAAAATATCCATGTAGTTTTACACATGTGAATTATATTATGAAAGCATTTCTTATAGTAGTTCTAAAAACATAAATCTTATGCTATTAAGTTATGTTATACAGCTTTTTTTTAAAAAAATAGTCAAAGATAGAAAACTTTAACTTAGGATAGGACAAAGCTAGCTAATAAGACAAAACAAAATTGGACGGAGTAGTATTGTATTGGCTCAGTCCAGTTTCTCGTTGAAACAAGCACTCACAATGGTAGGAGAGTAGTTGCCAAATTAAGTAAATGCAAAGTGTTCATGATGCAACAATTAATTTTAAATAAAACAACAATAAGTAACTTGAGGCAAATAAATAAGAGGAGATTGAGTATATATAGTACCTGCATTTCATGAAATCGCACCCAAAGGTCCTTTCAACCAGCATCTTGCATCTTGGGCACTGCTTCCACCGACGCTCCTCGGCAAGCTTCTTCACAAGCTCGGCATTTGGGCCTTCGTCGCAATCGTGCTGGCTGCTGCCATCAGCATCGTCATGGCTCCAGTCGAAGCCACACGTGGCACACATTGGGTGGCTGCACGCCGGGCAAAACGCCTTGGCCAGCGTCTTGCCGCCGGTGGCCTCGAGCAGCATCCCGCACTGGCGGTTCGGGCAGTAGGCGCGCAGGTTGGGCGGGATGGCGCGCTCCGTCAGGCGGTCGCCCCAGCTGCTGAACGCGGCGAAGTCGATGGACTTCTTGCACACCTCGGGGTGCAGGACGGCGATGTCCTCCCCGTACGCCTCCGGGCAGGCCGGGTCCGGGCACGGGATGGGCACCTCGCCGCCGTTGATCCTTCCCTCGATGTACGTGCCCATGCACTCCACGCAGAACCTGTGCTGGCACTGCATGCCGTGGAAGAGGTCCAGTATGGGGATGGTCTCCATGCAAATGCCGCAGTCGAACTTGGACACTTCGTCGTGGGCCAGAGGGAGCACCCTCTGCCGCCTCTGCGTCGTCGTCGACGGGCCTGCCTCGTCGAGGTCGAGATCACAAGGGTCGACGACGCGCAATCTCATGGGGGGACTGTAGCCGGGTTCCTCCCTGGGCTCCTCGTCGAATCTTGGAAATTGTTGCTGGAAAAAAGGTACTTGATCATGGAGTCCCGGCTCATCAATCGCCTCCATCGCCTGAGCTTCGCGGAGGAGGGAGTCGTACCAGCTGTTGCCATGCTCTTCTTCCTCTATGCCAGCGAGGAAGACCGGGGAGTAAGCGGCGTCGGCAAGCATGGCCTGTCTTGCCGAGATGATACCTTCTTTGCCGGCACCGGGACCGGGAACGGTCCGCGACGTCGTCGCCTGTGCGCCGGCCGGTGTTTCCAAACGGAGGGTTATCGCTTCGCCGCCACCAACGGGCTGCTGCCTACGGCGTCTTAAACCACGGGCGGATGCTCCTCTCCAGGTGAATGTAGAGGACAGTACGTGACCGGCACCTCTTTCTTGCGGCTGCGGGACCGAGGGTCGGTCGGCGCCTCCTGCCGCTGCCGGGCCGGCATGCTGGTTGGTGGTGGCTTTGGCCGGGGCGGCTTGCTGGTTGTTGTTGTTGGCGGCAATGGCCCGGGCTGCACGATCGACGACGAAGCTGTTGAGCTGGGTCTGGGCGGCGGCGAAGATCTGCAGATCCGCCGCGGCAGCCTGGAGCTCCTGGTAGGAGTGGGATGGTTCTTCTTCTTCGTGCATGTCGACGTCCTGGCCCTGCTGGTGACCTCGCGGGCGCGTCGGGGCATGGCGTGGCAGTGGTATATTGCCGCCTACCAGGTGACGGTGAACGTTCGTGTTGGCCTGGGCGGCGCCGGCAACGTCGTCGTCGAAGACGGGCGGTCCTGCTGGGAAGTGATGAGTGACGGCCTGTGATCCCGCCGGCGCGGCGTGGACGGCCGCCGGTCCTTCAGCGCGGGGCGGCGGCACCAGGTCCCAGACCTCCACATCCGCCAGCTCCTCCATCTGCAAGGCGTGCGCGAAGGCCTCGCCGACGGCGATGGAATCGACAAAGGAATCAAACTGATGATCTGCGCCACCAGCCGCCTCCATGACCTCCTCCTGCACGGGAAGCTTCTGCGTGCGCTCCTCCGCGACGTCCCCGGCGGCGGCGGCGGCGGCGTCCTCTTCCGACTGATGCTGGTGACCGTGGTGGGGTTTTCCTCGTTCCATTGTAGATTCTCGAGATTATTACAGATTGGGGTCGCCAGACGGCGGTAATAAGAGCACCCTGCGTCAAAATAGGAAGGCTGGGACCGAGTTGTAAGGTGTCACGACTCACGAGTGGATCGGCTAGTAGAAGTTTAGACTTGTTCCAACTCATCTTTTTTTTTCGAAAACGAGCACTTGGACTGTGTTGCTTTAAAAAACGAAAGAGTTTGTTACACGGCTTGCTAGCAGTTAGGCGAGATGCCAATCTCAAGCAAACAAAACACACAAACAGAGAGCACCGGCTAAAACAGTGAAGCTTCGAGTGGCGTGCTAAGGGAACAAACTATTTGTGCTACTCGGGGCGATGTTCACTAAGCTGAAGCTATCAAAAAAAGAGGAGCGAGCTTAGAGAACCCCGCAGCAATCCAGCTCTCGCCCTCAGTCCAGATCCAATGCAGAACGTGTGTTGCCGTTGCACATACTCCGTCGAACGTCCGTCGGTTCCGTTCCTTCCATAGTTCCCATGAAACTAGAAGGATGAGCGAATCAAAACCCCGCGTGAAGGCTCTTAGGACCTGCTTCCTGGCCTCGAGCCACCAGTCGACCAGCGTGTCGGACGGCGATGGCGCGGTGTGCTAAAGTCCTATCGTGCTGAGGATGCGGTACCATATCTCCCGCGTGAAGACGCATGCGGCAAGAAGGTGATCGCACGTCTCGTCCTCCTGGCCGCACAGGAGGCAGTCCTCATGCTGCTGAAGACCGTGCCTTCATCTTCATTCCGTCGTCCACAGTCTCTTTCGTAGCGCCAACCAGAAGAAGAATTGTACTTTGGGGGGAGGGGGGGCAGCACGCTCGCCAAACCTCACGGGCTCCCGCGAGCCCCGTGGTCCCGTGGAAGAAAGCGCGGTAAGCAGTTGCCGCACCATACGTTCCGTCGGCGCTCCATCTCCAGATGAATTTGTCGTTCATCCCAGACTGTAGCTCAACCTCTTGCAGGGGATCCCGCAACATCAAGTAGTCGTCAATCGTTGCTGCCGTTCTAGCGCCCGTGATGTCGTGAGCCCATCGTCTGGCAGTCACGGAGTATGAGATGAGTATACTCCCGATCATAGATTGTAGAAAAAAGCATTATATTTCGTAGTTATTACGAAAACTCCTAATCGTTGCCGTCTTCTGTTTCTACGTACGGTAGAAGTTTCGAAGTTCTACTCTTCTTTTGGTCCACCAGCCAAGAAACCTCAAATGTATGTCTGAGTAAAAAAAAAACCTCAAATATTAATTGCCTCCTGGGCCCCAAGCCCGATGCGCGCCACACGCCCACACCTACATGTCTACCACCCTGTTCGCTGTTTACCCTGTTTATAAAACCCAAAACTTTACGTGATTTCCATCGCATCGAATCTTGCGGCATATGTATGAAATATTAAATATAAATAAAAAAATAACTAATTACACAGTTTATCTGTAAATCACGAGATGAATCTTTTAAGCTTACTCTATAATTAGACAATGTTTGACAAATAAAAATGAAAGTGCTACAGTGTCAAAATCTAAAAAGTTTTTGATCTAAACAAGGCCTTAGTTTCCAAAAGTTCTCCAAATTTTTTTAAGATTCTTCGTATGTCAAATTTTTAGATATATATATAGAACATTAAATATTAATTAAAAAATAACTAATTATATAGTCTGTAATCTACGATATGAATCTTTTAAATTCAGTTAGTCCATGGTTGGACAATAATTATCAAATACAAACGAAGTGCTACCGTAGCCAAATTCAAAAATTTTCACCAACTAAGAGCATCTTCAAGAGATCTCCCCAAAATATGATATTTATCAACTCCTAAATTAGTATGAGGAGAAAAAAAGAAGTTTTACATATTTCTATCCTAAAAATTTTTTCTCGGTATTTTTTCTACAACCCGGTCTTGTATTTTGTATCATGAACCCTCAATTTGTTTTTTATGCGTTTAAGCCCTTCCATTAAATTTTTCTCTCTTGTGTTTTTCTCAACTAAAACCTTGTCCTTCTTTCTACTTACTAGATGGGCCGAAAAACTCCAGATCGTCGCTCCTATGCCGCGCGCATATATGCGCTCCGGAGAAATTTTTGCGAGGTTAGAAAAAATAGGGAGGGAAGTTGCCAAACTATTGGAGAGAATTTTTTTTCAAAAAAATAAGGATGGAAAAGTCAGATAGCAAACTGTTGGAGATGCTCTAACTCACCGAACATATCTTGCTTGACATTTTTTTAGTTGTACGGTACAATGTAGATGCCTACAACACACATACACAGCGCACTGAACCGTGGACCATTGATCTACATGATTATTAGCACATATTACTTCATAATAATATAGGTAATATAAGAAATATATATTTATTTATATCTATTTTTAGTTTGAGAAATATGGAAAATATCTATCAAACAAATCAATATAAACAAATCTGATGTGCATGAGTCTGTAGTAATTTTCAAAAAAGCATTTTGATTTCGATTGTACGAAAATGGTTCTCTGTTTCAAACAAAGGCTACGTTAGTCAATACTAGGCCAGATACCAGAGTTGAGCAGCCACATGCGTAGCTGCCCGTCGAAGTGATGCTCCGTCTTCTCCTACAAGGATCTCAGATTCACACAGACTTTTCACGGAAGGAATAAAGGCAACCGAAGTATTTGCACGAGGCTTGCGGCCATGGAGAAGTACTTGAGAAACCCTTGTGTGCAAACGAAAACATATAAATGCATCTTGCATTCTTGCTCCTCCGAACCATGCTTCCTCGATCTAGCCGGTAAATGCTGCAGCAGCCACCAATGGATCATGGTGACGGTAGCAGCAGCAGCTGCTGGCGTGGCTGTCGCGACAAGGAGAGCAGCTATGGCCACTGTCCTCCTCCTCCTCCTCCTCCTCCTCTTCACTCAGCTAGATGCCTCTGCCTCTACCTGCTCCTCTCGCTGACCCTCCTGCTCGCCGTCGCCGCCGCGCTGCTCGCCGTCTTCGTGACGAGGCTCAAGAAGCCGGCCTTCTACCTGCAGTCCATCCAGATGGACAGGTCCTTCAGCCTGACGACGACGTCGTCGAACCGCAGCGCGAACGGGACGGCGGCGGCGGCGGCGCCGCCGGCGTGCGCGGTGGCGTCGCTGGTGTTCGCGGCGCAGAACCTGAACGGGATCGGGATACGGTACGGCGCGACGGTGCTGGACGTGGCGTACGCGAACGAGTCCGTGGGCGCCATGGACGTGCCGGCGTTCTACCAGCCCCCGCGGAGCGCCAACGTGACGGTGCTCATGCACGCCCTGCTCGCGCAGCGGAACGTGACGCGGCTCCTCGTCAGCGAGCTGTCGGCGCAGAGGAGCTACATGGAGATCAGGGTCGCCGGCCGCATCGACGCCCGGACGCACATCATGAACTTCCCTCTTCCAAAAATTCAGGTTATTGACTCCACGCACACTCTTCTCTTTTGAGGTCCAGTTTGGTTTCACAAGTTAAAGTTTAGTTATATCGAATGTTTGGTCACATAAATAGAGTATTAAATATAGACTATTTACGAAACTAAAAACACTGCTAAAGAATAATTTGCGAGACGAATCTTTTGAGCCTAATTAGTCCATGATTGGACACTAGTTATTAAATAAAACGAAAATGTTACGGTATCTGTTAAACTTTGGTCTTGTTTAGTTCACCCCAAAAACCAAAAACTTTTCAAGATTCCTCATCACATTGAATCTTGCGGCACATGCATGGAGCACTAAATATAGACAAAAAAAACTAATTACACAGTTTATCTGTAAAATCACAAGATGAAACTTTTAAGCCTAGTTACTCCATGATTAGACAATGTTTATCAAATAAAAATGAAAGTGCTACAGTTCCGAAAACCAAAAAGTTTTCGAAACTAAACAAGGCCTTTAACAACCCAATCAAACACCCCCATTGTTTGGTTGTTGGCAATTAGTGTTCAATTATAGACTAAGTAGAATTAAAAAATTCGTCTCACAAATTACTCTCTAGTTGTGTTTTTAGTTTCATAAATAGTCTATATTTAGTACTCCATACATATGTCTAAACATTCGATGTGACGAAAGTTAAACTTTACCGGGAGCAACCAAACGTAGTGATTTCCAAAAAAAAAGAACAAAAATAATGTCTTGTACTCTTGTGCTTACATGTTAGTACATCTGAAGTTCTTTGCTTGTTTTCTGAAATTTGGCCTTATTTTTTTATTTCAGTTTTCGCTGGATTGTAGATTTGGAACTAACTACACCGACATTGTGCTACGGGAAGCAATCGAGCCCGTGATGACACGCAAGGTATTTTTGCCTGCAGCATAATGTTTTGTGGTATTGTTCACACGCGCATGCTTCTGTCACACGATTGATCTGAAATTTAGTAGCGCGGTAATTCCTTCTGCAGGCTCTCCTCGTACCTTCACTGCCCCATCTCTCGCAAAAGTGCTCTATCAAGATTAACATGAAGCCAAGACGAGTAAAGGGAACAAGTCTTGATGATTTAGGTTGCTGATATTGTTAATGCCTCACAGATTCTTTTTACGTCTATGATATTTTTTTAGCTTAGGGGTAGAAGAATTCTTTTCAGTGTTTCATCAAGATGTAAATACACGTGATTTGGTCAACTATAACTGTTTATTTCCATCTACTACAATTAATATTTCCCTTCAGTCAGAATTACTTGTCATTAGAAGTAAATATCGTTTTACCTTCAAAGCACTGAACAAGCCTGAAGATTGTGAGTCCTTTCTGAAAAAAGATATCTAGAATTCTACTGAAATTTGAGCAGCCGAGTATTAGGCCAGTCTCAGTGGGAATTTCACCAATATGTCATGCACATTTATTAGAGCGTCATGTCAGTAAAACTGCACTTTTTGCATGAAACGAAGAGGAGAGAGAATAAAGTAGTTTCACCATAGTGAAACCCCACGGGCGTTGTTTTCCACGCGGTGAAACGGGATGAAATCTCCACTGAGGGCCAAATCGTTTCACCATCTTGCATGTGATCCAATCATTTTGCAGCAATTAAATACTTTGCTAGCCTTAGAAACAACAAAGTGAAATGCTTCATTGCTGAAGTTATTTTATAAATGATTTCATTTCAATCTTGATGATGTGTTGGTATGTAAAATCGTGCAGTGACAGTGTCCATTGAGACTGACCTTATTGTGCGTGCTTCACACGAGGTGAAGAAAAGCACACCCACAATAAGTCAATAATGAACAATGGGCACTGCAATATTCAACGGATTACTTGGATGATCCAATTTAAAATGGGCAAAAGAGTTTCCGATGAATATGAGTAAAGAACTGGCCTCAAAAGAGGGTTACAACTACAATAGCTTGGACAACTCCGTCAATAACAAACCACTCATAGCACTAGGCATAGCCACAAGAACAAAAACAAAAAAGAAGATATCATCTAACGAAAAGGCGAATAAATCCCTGCCAATAAGTCCCAAAAGGCATGTTGGGGAACTGACCTTCGAACATTACCCCAACTCTCATCGTATCACTCTAATATCTTCGTTTTAGAGCCTACATGCAGGCAACTCCTGTAAGGACAAGGCGGAGCCTAGCAAGTCAAGAGGAGCAGCTCCTGGGAGGTGAAGGTCGCCCAATGGAGTTTCGCCTCGATTGCACGATGTGGGTGGGCTTGGGTGTTTGCCAGACTATAAGCATATTATGTAGAAATCGATATATTCCAGTCAAATGTACCTAAATGCCCCTAGTGGGTGTTTTTCGGTAAAGGGCACTATCAGGGGCCATTCGTATAATAACGGGCCACCATACTATCCAGCTCGCTCTATAAATAAAACCCCCAAGGGGGCTATATATGTGATTGAGATTTACACGAACCCTTGCGTCGTCCGACTTGGACCTCCAGTGAGTTACCTTTTAGAAGGTTCGTGTTATGTGCATGTGGGCAACATTCAATATCCTTCAGGTTAGTTAGGTGCCATGCATGCTTATCCTCTAGATTGGATTATTTGGAGGTTAAGACAGATTAATTTGTTATGTTTGTGGCTTGCCTATTAAAGGGGTAACCATAATTTTATTTGGAATTGAGAAAGAATGAGGAAAGCTCATCTCTCTTGTTTGGTCGTGGGCAAAGGCCCCGGCTAACCCCCCTCTCTCTTCAACCCTTTTCTCCTTCACCCAAAGCAACGTGCTGGACCCCACCGGTCGGTGAGGGAATCCGTGGGCCCGGTATATGCCACAACATCAAACTGCGGGAGCTTTACGCTCGAAAAGCCGCGAGCCTTCGTTCGTCCCCGTCGACGTCGCCCCCTTTTTTTTTTTCCATTCCCCGATCCCCTCCGCGTCTTCCTCCACCACACCACCGCTACCGGCTTCCCTCGCCGCCGCCCGCGTTCCCACTCCCAAGGCTTGTCCCCGTGGCGTCTCGCCACAGCCGCCGCTGATGCAACTCGCCTCCCGCCCCCCTCCTCCGTCGCATCTCCCTCGCCGTGGCGCCGCGCCCACCCCGACCCCGTTCCTCCTCGTCCTCCGGAGGCGCCAGCGGAGGCGGCGCCACCACCACCACCGCCCGTACCGCCTCGCCGCCCCGTGCGCCTCTCTCTCGGACCTCCTCGCCAGCCTCCCCTCCTCCCTCGCGCTCGTAGGCCCCGCCGCGCTCGCGGCCGCGGCCGCGGTCGCCACCTCCTTCTCCTCCTGGTCCTCCTCCTCGTCGTCCCAGACCAGCCTCCCGCCGCCGTCCCAGGAATCCGAGGACTACGACGCGTGCGGGGATGTCGCGGGCGAGTGGGTTCTCTTCACCAGCCCGACGCCATTCAACCGCTGCGTGCTGCTGCGCTGCCCGTCCGTGTCTTTCGAGGACGGCGGCGTCCTGCTCGACGGCGTCAACGAGCGCCTGCTCACCGAGGAGCGGCACTACGTCAACCTGAGCAGGGGCTGCGTCCCCGTGGTGCGCGGCGGGGACGGTGCCTGCGATATGTCGTACCAGAGGATTTGCATCGCCCTGGAGGACGGTGGGGTGGTCGCACTCGATTGGCCTGATAATTTGGACTTGGACAAAGAGCATGGGCTGGATTCCACGGTGCTTATAGTGCCTGGCACGCACGAGGGGAGCATGGAGAGCAGCATCAAGGTGTTCGTGTTGGATGCACTGAAGAACGGGTACTTTCCTATCGTAATGAACCCCAGAGGGTGCGGCGGCTCCCCAGTCACTACCCCAAGGTGAAAGTTTCTGCTCTCTTGGGATGCTTATTTGTTGCGCACTTAATTTGAGGGCGTTAAGAGTAAATTCACAATTCACAAGGAGCTCCTTACTTAACAGAACTAGAAACTTGCAGTCACTTTTAGGTGCTCACTGCTTGTTGTATAGGAATTCACTTTAACATCTCAATACGTGTTCATTGCTTGAATTGCTTTACCTAAATTGTGATTGTTCGCCCTCAATGCCAGGCGTTACTAATGTATATGTTCAGTTTAAAACTTTAAACTAATATGCCACATATATGCTATTATAACTTCTGTCCATTATGAAGATGTCTTAAATAAAGTTCAGACGAAATATTGCTTGTTCAACCTAGCAATTGTGATCGCTTTAATGCAACAAAAAAATAATTGGAAAAGTCCACTGTACAGATTGATGCCGATGGAGTACCATGACTAATTCAGATAATAATTGTACATGTTTCTGACACTGAAAACTCTAACAACATGGGAACACCATGGATCCATTATTGTCAGTCATGCACTCCAAAACTGTTGTATTAATGCACCCATCATATTATTTACTCTGTTCCAAATTATAGGTTAATTTAGCTTTTTCTTAAGTCAAACTTTTCTAATTTTGACAATTTTAGAAAATATATTAACATCTACAAGTTCAAATAAATGCAATACCAACTACCAAACATATTTCATGGAGGATTTAATGAAACAAACTTGATGTTGTAGATGTTGATGCATCTTTCTGTAAACTTGGTCAAAGATAAGTTTGACTTAGGAAAAACTAAAGTGACCTCTCATTCGGAACCTATGGAGTACTTCATTGCATTTGCATACCTTTTGATGTTTGTACATAAGTTTTGAGGTGTGGCAGTGATGGATATCTGTTCGAAATTGTAGGGCTTCTAAACTACCTGCTTATGTAGGTTATTTACAGCAGCTGACAGTGATGATATCTGCACAGCGGTACAGTTTATAAACAGCAAGAGACCTTGGACAACACTAATGGGTGTTGGATGGGGCTATGGGGCAAATATGCTTACAAAGTACCTCGTGGAAGTTGGAGAGTCTACTCCTCTTACTGCTGCTGTTTGTATTGACAACCCTTTTGATCTAGAAGAAGCAACAAGATCATTTCCTCATCATATAGCTCTTGATGAAAAGCTCACAACTGGCTTGGTTGATATTCTGCGTGCTAATAAGGTTTGATCCCCACTGCTCTCCGAGAAAAACTGTAACCCCTCTGCTATGTGTGTCATGTGTTCATATGCTGACAATGTCACATGTCAGCATTTGCATATATCAGTCCACCTAACTAGCAATAGGTCATTTTAGGAAGTAGCTGTACTAGTACAGTAGTGCTTCACTGAAGCTTAGGATCTGTATAAGTTTAGCTACTCTACCAACCAGTTGCTCTTGTGATCTCTATAATTCATGGCATTGTCACAAGTTTCTTTAGCCTTTTCCCTGTAAGTGCATTGCCAAACAGCTGATGACGTATTCTTTCAGGAACTCTTTCAAGGTAAAGCTAAAAATTTCAATGTTCAAAAGGCTTTGTCGGCCAGTTGTTTGAGGGACTTCGATGGAGCTATATCCATGGTTTCACATGGGTTTGATACTCTTCATGAATTCTATGCTGAAATTAGCACAAGGCTGTCAGTTGCCCATGTGAAAATACCTCTACTTTTTATACAGGTGCAGTTTTTGACGATATAAGCAATACTAGAGCTTAGCTAACTTGTTATTTGTGTATTGTAGCAATTCCATTGTCTGGATATCAAAAGTTAATGAGTGTTAACAACATTATGAAAGTTAGTGCATGCATTGTGAACACCGTCTTTCTATTATCTAATTTGAATATATGCTGTACTGCAGAGTGATGATGGGACTGTGCCGCTTCTTGCAGTGCCCCGCAGTTCAATATCAGAAAATCCTTTCACAAGCCTTCTCCTTTGTTCTGGTGTCCACTCCACTATCTTCACGTTTCAGAGATATGCTGTGTTATGGTGCCAGAATCTTGCCTTAGAGGTAAAATCTTTTTTCTATTTATTTTCTCTAGGACCCTGATGGAAGCATTCTTATACCACTTGAAGCATTAGACATGTATATTTTCATTTTCTTAACAAGATTTCTTCACAGAAACACCAGTAACTAATTTGTAGAAGTATTCCTTCCAAAAATAGATAATTTGTTCAAGAATACAGAAGATTGATGCACACCTAAGACCTTTTTTTTTTCATGACCACTGTAAGCAAAAAATACTTAACCTTGTCACTTGCAGTGTCCCATGGATTTAATATTTTATCGATCTCGCATGTATGTGCTTCTTCCATTATGTGTATTTTAAGCTGGTGTACTAAATTCAAAATTATTACTTGTTATTTTCATTTATTATATGCAGTGGTTATCAGCGGTCGAGTTTGCTCTTCTGAAGGGTCGCCATCCGCTCATCAAAGATGTGGACATCACAATTAACCCATCCAGAGGTATAGCATTTGTTGAACCTCAAGTGAATGAGAGGAAACCTCGAAAAGGAAATAGTTCTCGTCAGCATTCTGAACTTATTTTGTATAATAATGTTCCACATGGAATAAATGGACTGCTAGTTGATTCTGCAAAGAAGTACTCTGATGCTCAAAACAAAGATGATGGGCAGTTGGAAAATAATGGTGACATAGGAACTGTAGCCAAAGATCTGGAAGAAGAGTTAGAAGAGAGTTCTGAAGATGTTGAGAAAGGTCAGGTACTACAATCAGCAAGTCTTGTGATGAATATGCTAGATGCTACGATGCCTGGTACTCTCAATGATGATCAGAAGAAGAAGGTATGCAGGCATATTAAATTGGTAAAATTGATACTACAGCACCCAAAGTTCCTGACTTAAGCAAACTAGCAGCGAATGGTTTCGGCACACTTTAATAGCACAAAGTTAAAATGTTAATTTCTTTTAGCACTTTGTCAACCACTAGTACTGTTTTCACATTTTTTTTCTTTTTTAATTCACAATGAGAAGTACCAGAATGCCCATAATCCTTTTCTGCTACTGCTATTTTTCCTATTTCTCAGTTCTACTCATGTCTGCTCATAGACAATGAGACAAAGGTGACTGAGCAGCTCTTCCGTGCCAGGCCCATGTCTCCTGTAGGTCGCCAAGCAGCTTGTTTTCTCTTTCACGAGGTCCCTGGTGGCCTTCTGCTGGGGTGGCACTTGCGCCCAGGCGCCCAGCAGGTGGTGTGGCCTGCAGAGCAAATTGCACCGCCTCCCTTGCCCTCCTTCCTCCCTGTCATCCAGCAGGCCTTGTGGTCCACGTGCAAGTGTCTGATTTGTTGGTCGGTGACGATGGCTACAGGCTCTTGCAGTATGTGTACTGTTCAATTGTGTGTACTGTTCAATTGGGCACAAGACTGAGAGGTGTCGATAACAAGCAATGCCTTGTTAGGACTAGCCTTGTGGGTATTTTCGTCATGGATAACTGCAGTGGATGGAAAAGTTAGGCGTGCTAGGAATCTGAACATTGGAAACTTTAGGTGTGCTGAAGTCAGGAACTTTGGGTACTATAGAACATGTATATCAAGCTTCTTACAAGTTACTTTTTTGTTTCTTGTTATAAGGTTCTGGTAGCTGTGGAGCAAGGGGAGACTCTTGCGAAAGCTCTAGAAGAAGCTGTACCTGAAGATGTGCGTGGAAAACTTACAGCTTCTGTAACTGAAATTTTAAATTCCAAACGGGAAACTTTCAGTTTAGATGCATTGAATCGACTTGGCTGGAACAATGTAAGACCAACCACCACCAAGACATTGGCCCAGGAAAAGCTCAAAGATTCAGATCATGAAAGTGGGCTTAAGGATGCTAAGATGGCTGATCAGAACAGGATTTCTGCAACCATGTCTGAGGGGGATCGGAAAGACATTAATATGACAAATAATGATAAACCTGGAGAAAGCATCGAATCATCAGAAGGAAAGCCTTCTCAAACTTCTGAACCTGTTGGAACTGCGACAGAAATTGGAAGTGAACAACCTTACAAATCAGATAAAGCTAACTATGGAACCAATGATAACAGTGAAGTGCAGCATATAACCCAACAAGACAATGGAACAACTCCAATGCAAGTTTCTGATGATCAGTCAGTGGCCAACTCTAACGGGGCTTCTAAAGAAGGGGAGCAATCAACAGATGCTACAACAGACCAGAATCTACAATCTAACGCAACAGAAAAGGAAGGTGACACAATTGGCACAGGTGAAGATAAGGCTGCTCATAATGTGAATGATCAAAGCACGCAAGTCTCTAAAACAGAAGGATCGAAACCTTCGCCTATTACTGTGACCCAGGCATTAGATGCATTAACTGGGTTTGATGACTCGACTCAAATGGCTGTCAACAGTGTATTTGGAGTTCTTGAAAATATGATTGATCAGATTCAGAAACAACAGGATTCTGAGAATGCTGAAAATTCTGATGGAAATGATGATGGCACTTCTGCGGATGAGACAGAATCTCATGTAAAGGAGAATGCAGAGAAAGCGTCAAGTGGAGAAGAAATAAACCAATCCTCTAAACAACCAGAAGGTAGCAGTCCTGGAAAAAGTGATTCAATCATGTCTAAAGATGATTGTGATTTTGGTGAGGGAAATCCCAATTTAAGCATTGTTTCATCTGGTAGGGGGAAAATGAGATATTACCGAGGAAACAAAGTTGGCAATCATGTGGATGCTGATGGTATCAAGCAGGTCGATGGCTTGCCTGACTATTTATTAGATATAGCTGTCGACTCTTACTTGAAGGCGCAGTATGCAATGTACCTTCATGAATTTCTTTACACACAATTGCAACTCAAAATACCGGAGTCTAATTCAGCAACTGATCTTTTTCTTGATCCACAAGAGGGTAAATGGAAAATTGCAGACCAGATGCACAATGCGCAAAATGACATTTCTGAATCCTCACAAGAGTCATCTAAGATGGACAAAGCTGTTCAGACACCCTACTTTATACCAAGAAAAATTCCAGACTTTACATACAAGTCAAATAAATGGAATAATACAGTAGCAACCAGGTCAATACCTGGTAATGATTTGAGAGAGGCACTTACATGCTTTGTTAGAGATGAACTATCAAGTGCCCTTAAAATTGAAGTTGGGCGCAAAATAGGAATAACAGATACTAAGCAACTTGAAAGAAGTCTTGCAAATGATGTAGAACAGATTGCTGCAGAAGTTTCTAAAACTGTTGTCCTTGACTGTGAGTTTTATTCAGTGACACGTGGGCAAAGAAGTCCAACAACTGTCAAGTTTGGTTCAACACATGGAACAAATGTTGTTGAAGCTGTATCAACCGCAGTTCAGAAATCTCAGCATCTGAGGAACATCCTTCCTGTCGGTGTTATAGTTGGTGTAACTTTGGCATGTTTGAGAAATTGCTTCCATTTTGGTGTCTCTAATCATGGTGATCATATGAAAGCGACTATGAAGTCAGATATTTTGGGTGAGGAAGTTATTGTTCAGGATAGCAGCAAAGAGAATGTTCAGGATAGTGGAAAAGCAAATACAGACGATAATAATATTGCCAGTGGGGACAACCAGCAGGAGATGACAAAGCCACAGGGTCAAGATATGATGGTGGGGGCTGTGACGGCTGCCCTAGGTGCTTCTGCTTTGGTAGCACATAATCAAGTAAGTAAACTAATATCCCAAGTTCATTTTCTTGTCTATCATTTCCTTTGGACTTGTTACTCTATAGTCTATATAATATTACTATATTTGTTTCCCAAACTCCTCTCGTCATGTTTAAGGTTGAGGACTCCATTGGAATGGAGGACAAACATAGGAATTTTTGAAGGGTCCAAATCCTATAGGAAAAAAAAAATCCTATGAAGCCCTTTTGAACAAAGGAATGTTTTCCACCAATTCCTTTGAAATTCCTATGGATTGGGTCATTCCAAAGGAATTTTGGAGGAAACTAAACATGAGCTCCAACCTCATTGTTTTGTTTCCTATGGTTTTCCTACATTGCTTCCAAAGACATATTCTTCATGTAGGATTTGAAGTGTTAGTGCATTTCATTCCTATGTTCTTCCTATTCCTATATTTTATAAATCCTTTGTTCCAAAGGGGGCCTAACTGGATGAGATTAATAAAACATGTTTCATGATTTTCTTTTCAGTATTTGATTCCTTTAGCACACAAAACACAGATGATGGTCTCAACCTAGTTTTTCCTTGTCGAACTGAAAGTTTAGTGGAGTATCAAGTAGTGGTTCTCATTCTTATAAGACATGCATAGCTCTTTTCCTTGATATACTGCATTAGAGGAGTGGTACATTTTTTTATTGAGGCAAATTTTACTATCAAACAAACGTGGTATTGACTATGTCACATCCAACCATTTGCCGTAGGACACCAGAACGATTATTTTATCCATTTCTCAGGTTTCAGGCGAGAGAAGGTTCAGAAATCCTTTTTGCCCTCAGGGTCCATATGTCAGTTATTCATCCTCTCCTGATCCTGGGCCAGCCCCTATTCACAGAGGGCCAGGTGGGCATGGCAAATCCACCACCTGCGCGTCGCGGACCTTGCCCTTGCCACCATCATCGACACCCATGAGCCCCTGGTATTCCATTGCCCACACCGCCTGTTGACTGCCTCATCCGATGCATCCTGTATCATCAGCCCACCTTCATGGCGGCCGCCTCTGTCTACTTCCGGTTTCTCGTGCTCCCAGCAGCGTGGTAGCATGGCTCCCGATGCTGTCCTCTTGTTTACCTGTACTAGCTCCGCCAGATCGGGTATCCCCGCGCAAGGCATCCTACCTCCATGACCTTGCCTGCAAGTTCGCCTTTAGGATCATCTCTGCCGCCGCCATTGTCAACATGGACGACCACTCCGTTGCCACCATGCTCACCAATGTCAAAGGCATCGGCACCTGGAGCATCCACATGTTCATGATCTTCTCCCTTGCACACCATGATGTAGTGCGAGTAGTGGTGTCCACAAAGACATGCCTCGCCTGTCACAGATGGATAAGTTGTGCAAATAGTGGTGCCCCCTAGTCAGTGGCGAAGCTAGAACAAATTAGAGAGTGGTGCACTTGCCTTGTGGGTGCATAGACTTGTGCTATAGGGGTGCATATATGGTGGAATTTTTTTTAAAAAAAACGTTGTTTTCACAAAAATTGGGTAGTGCATTTGCACCCACTAGGATATACCTAACTTCGCCCCTGCCCCTACTACTCAGTCAGGGCTTGGTACATGTGGCAGCTACGCAACATTGAGCCGGAGGGTGAGGAGAGGTGAGCAAATGGGGGCGCAGGTGCTTGTGGTGGTCCTCAGTTTAGTCAGGGGTTTGGGATGGGAGGGGGGTTGGGTGTGGCTGAAACGGATAGTTGGAGTGGCGGTGGCATGGGAGGGGACGAGGAAGAGGATGAATACAAGGGCAAAAAGGTCATATCCCCCACCCCTCTCTATGCAGATCTGAAATGAACAAAATAATCATTGCAGTGTCCTATGGCAAGTGTCTACGATTTGATAATGGTACCGGACAAATTTCAGCATTTTTTGGTGGGAACTAGCCAATACCACATTTGTTTCCATACAAAATTTGCCTTTATATCGGGCCATTCTTTCATAAAACATTCAACTTTCATATTTCAGCAAAATAAGGATGAAAATGGCAAGGATTTTGTTGAGATCGAAAGTGCCAAACATGAGGAAACTGCACAGGAAAAGAGCCAGAACAGTTTGATGAGCAGTTTTGCTGAGAAAGCCATGTCTGTTGCAGGGCCGGTAGTTCCCACAAAGGGTGATGGTGAGGTTGATCATGAAAGGTCTGTTATGTTACTATTGTTTCTTTCCTTTATCAGTACTCCTTTTCTTTTTTCCTTTTTCCTGTGAATATATTTATTAGACTTTCTGCAAGCAGGCTTGTTGCAGTTCTAGCTGAACTCGGACAAAAGGGTGGAATTTTGAGGTTCGTTGGAAAAATTGCTCTACTCTGGGGCGGGATTCGTGGTGCTATGAGCTTAACTGATAGGCTTATATCATTCTTACATATCAGCGAACAACCCTTATTTCAGAGGTTAGTCTCATGTTCTTATGCGCAAGAGAACAACAATTGAATAGAAAACAAGAACTTAATTGGCGTGTCTTGATCAGATGGTTTATGTTAGTAATTCATGAAATTTCTCATATATTTTGATGCACTGTGTATTTTTTGTGTATTTTTTGTTGGAATATAAGTGAATTGCCCACCTCTTCCCATCAGCTTAAGCTTTTGGGTTGAACTGGTTGGTGCATGCAACTCAATATGGTATCAGAGCCAAGTCTCGAGTTCGAATCCTGGTTAGCGCAATTAAATAAAATAATTGTTGCTCGCTCCTATTCCACGTTTGAGGCCTGAGGGAGCCTCCACGTGAGGGGGAGTGTTGGAATATAAGTGAATTGCCCACCTCTTCCCATCAGCTTAAGCTTTTGGGTTGAACTGGTGCATGCAACTCAATATTTTTTCTATTTTTGATTATTTGTGTTCTGTTTGTGTTGAGTTCAGGTTTGAGATGTTTATGTGTGGAAGTGATGGCGCATAATCAGTGTTTTTGGGTGTTCCCCTTGGGAAGTCTGACTGGGATGACTGATGTTTTGAACCCTATTCCTCCTTTTAATGGATGGAGAGATTCAATCCTCATCTCTTTCCAATAGATGTAGTTACATTTCATTTGTTCTCATTACTTTTTTCTATTTTAATTTTTATTGTCTCTTTATTTTCTTGAAAAATAGTATTTCTACCAAAAGCATATTGACTCTTTTTGTTGCTTCAGTTTCATTTTTCCTGTCCATCAGTGGCATACAACTAGAGATGACCGACTACAGACCGTGATGTTCCTCTTTAACATCTAGCAACTTAACCAAGCCAAAATAAAATTATAAAGATGCTTCAGTAGTCCTCACAAAATGCCAGATGTGGTGGCCCTGCTCTTTGTGTGTGTGTGTGTGTTTTGACCGCATGCCCTACTCTTGTGTTTCAGATACTAGCTTGAATTTTGATTTGAATTTTCTTTTTCTTTTTTTGTTTCAGTTTTTTTTCTGTAGTAGCTCCAGGATGTTGTCCTTTTTTCGTCATTTTTAACGAGTACTAAGAGAGGCTACCCTTTCTTTTTGGGTCAGTGAACAGCAGGCACATTTTTGAACCTCCATAGTTTCTTTTCTAAAGAAAGTGGCTGCAGGACCATTAATTTCACTGTTCTGGATAAGCAGTTAGGGTCTTGCATCTTTTTAAGCTATATGAAGCATTTGGGACGGTATCACTCAGTGGTTCATTATTGAGTGGTACTGTAGTAGTAGTAGTTACTTGAGCCATGGTTCATGTGTACAAGTTTGGCCCTTCCATGGATTAGTCAGTTGAAATTTCACCATTGTAGACATGTTATACCTTTTGTTGTTTCCTTTCTGTTCTTAGGCTGTCCTTAAAATGTTCCTTCTTTGCATTATAGGATTATGGGCTTTTCTTTAATGGTTCTCATCCTATGGTCCCCTGTTGTGATTCCTCTACTGCCAACACTTGTTCAAAGTTGGACAATAAGTGCTTCAACTGGGATTATTGGATATGCTTGCATTGTTGGATTGTATGTTTCTATTATGATACTTGTCATGCTGTGGGGCAAAAGGATACGTGGCTATGAGGATCCAGTTGAGCAATACGGGATGAATTTTTGGTCTGCATCTAGGGTATAAACTTATAATCTCATATCCACCTTACTTGGTATTTCTCAGAGAACTGAAGAGTGCTTGTTTATGTATATAGTATGTAATAGTTAATGTTTTATTGCAGCTGTGGGAATTTTTTCAAGGTTTGGCTGGAGGTGTAACAGTTGTAGGGTTGGTGCACTCAATAAGTATTCTACTTGGTTTTGCAACTTTTCGGACAGGGTTCTCTTCATCTTTAGCTAGACCCCTTGATCTTATCAAGTCTTCTAGTAATGTGTTTATGCTAGCTCTTCGAGGGCTTGCCACAGCTACTAGCATTGCTGTTGTGGAAGAAATGGTTTTCAGATCATGGCTTCCAGAGGAAATTGCTGTTGATCTTGGTTACTACAATGCCATTATGATATCTGGACTTGTGTTTTCTCTAATTCATCGGTACGTCAATTCTTGCCCACCATCACCTGTTTTCTCAGTGTTTTTAGGGCTTGTTTGGCTGCACTTCAATCCACCGCAATACATGTGGATTGGGGTGGATTAGAGTGCAGCCAAGCAAAGCCTTATTGGTACGTACTGTACATGTTTCATGCAACTGCTGGTAAATGCCAAGCTAACCATCACTAGACTTGGGAGATAATTTATTGCAGTGCTGAGTCTGAGTCTGATTTGTGTGTGTGAGAGTGGGTGGGGGGATGGGATCCAGAAAGGGGGATGTTGGATGCAGTGAACTCTATTTTTTCTGTGCGTACCTCATGGTACTATAAAACCAAGCATGATGTCACATCAATGAACTAACTAGTTGCCCTTTTTCAAAAGCTTCGAAAGATATGAAATATTCAGTTTTTGATGCCTATATATGATTTTATCCATGTTTTTTTTGGTATTCAAGCATGTTTCACTTTTGCAAAATAGTGACATCAATACAATTGGATGGCAGATCACTACCCTCGGTACCAGGTTTCTTGCTACTTTCTCTGGTGCTTTTTGGGCTTAAGCAGAGGACACAAGGAAAGCTTGCTGCACCCATTGGCCTGCGTTCTGGAATCATGACTGCCAGTTACTTAATACAAAGCAGCGGTGTTTTAACACCGAAACCCGAAACTCCGTTTTGGATGATTAGCACTTGCCGTCTGCATCCTTTTGATGGTGTTATCGGCTTAAGTATCTGCTCCTTGCTTGTTATCTTTTTCTTCCCTCAAAAGCCTGTTCAGAAGGATACATCTGTGTGATGAGGGTCAGTCGGTCAGAAGAGTAAAACACTAATGCTGGAGTGAGCTTCCAACAAGGATGAATCACCATGCACATATTTGTGCGATGAAGAGTTTTTCCTATGTACCATGTTAAAATGCAACTGATTATTCTGATGCACTGCAACTTGCTGGCTGCAAAGAGTATGTGCTCGGTTAGCTCCTTGCTCATCAGACTGAGGGCGCTGCTGAATGGAATGGCTTTTGGATCTGTAACTGGAGTATCCAGGCCATTTATTTATACTTGGCAAGTGTGTATACTATTCTATGCTGGATTATCCAAATGGGAATGGTTTCTTCCCTATGCCTACGTTGTAAGGTCTGTTCTTCAGACACAGCTGAAGTTTCATTTTTGCCATCCTATAAATCTCTAACTCCGTTCACTGTTACTATGAATGCAGGTGGGGGAGAACAAAGTGACCTAAGTTGTTGGATATGCCTAGGGAGAGGAACTAGTAGATGATAAGAGTTTGCACTTGACTTTGATCTATGATTTCTTCATACCGATTGACTTCGACCACATACCGTGCTTTTGTTCACGAGTCTTTGAACACAAGCACACCCAAATTTTGAGGTAGCAAATTTTGCCAACATATACTCTGTATATAAAGTAGTTCCAGTACAAGGACAGTGCTAGCTGATCAGGGGATGTCTCGTCGCTCCCCCGGTTCTATCATTGTTTCTGTATAGCTGTAAATAATTTAGTCCAATTGCATGACTGTAGAGCTGATTTTACTGAGGTTTACAAGGAAAATCGCCAGGCATTAAACCTGCAATGCTTTTGGCTAGGTTCTCATTCTGAAAGTCACGTCTTCCGTGTCAGCATGATCCTGTATAACCTCTGTTCGTACTTCATAATAATAATGCGCATCTCAGATCTGATTCGTCTGGGCAACTGTAAATTCTGTAATATTGCCAAGGAATATGATATATGAATGAGGAGATGTCGCTTCCAGTTAACGTGGGAATTTCAATAAAACTTTACAAGAACTGTACAGCTATTTCCTTCAGTTTTTTGCTGGAATTATACAAAGTAATAATTGTCTCGCAAAAAAAAAAGTAATAATTGCTTGGTTTGGATTTGAGAGCTGCTCTCTCAAAGGTCCAGTGACATCGATTTTTCCGGAAGCCGGCAGTTGCGTCAATGCGTGGCATGCAGCCGTGCGGCCACTTGGACGGGCCAAAACTCTCTGGCTCACAGCCTCGGACGTGATGGGACGGTCACAGGCCCACACAGCTCAGGAACAGGCTTCCCTCGTCCACGGCAGAAACGCTCGGCCGGCCACGCCGCGGGCCTCGTGGCCAAATCGTCAGCTCGTGTTCGACCGCCTGCCCGCCTCACCTCACCGGCTCACCGTGCTTCACCTGCTCCCTTCCATGGCGGCGGCTCACCTCTTCTGCTCCGCACCGGCCGCCTCTCCCGCCGCGAACCCGCGCCCCCTTCCTACCCGTGGCCGCCACGCCCACCGGGCCATACCATCGAGGGGCTTCTTCTCCTGCCGCGCGTCGCTCAGCCCCGACGGCTCGCTGGCCGTGCTCGGCCCCCCCAGTCCCAGGACAGCGCCACCGATGAGGAAGCCGTACCTGCGGAAGCACTCCTGCCTCATCTTCCCGCCCCCGCGCGGCCGACGCCCGTTGGCGGTCATCAAGTTCCTCGGCGGCGCCTTCATCGGCGCCGTCCCCGAGGTCACCTACGGGTAAGTTCGTTAGCGCGTGGGTTCCATTCCATGATTCCATCCGTTCCGCGGTCGGCCACACTGGGACGCAAAAACGTGTTCATTCGGTTCGTTTGGACCCGCACTGCTGCACTTGGCTGGCTCATCGCGCGGCTGGTTGCTTGCAGCTACCTGCTGGAGCTCCTGGCGCGGGAGGGCTTTCTGGTCGTGTGCGTACCCTACAACGTCACCTTCAACCACGAGGCCGCCGCGCGGGAGGTCTTCCAGAGGTTCCATGCCTGCTACGACGCGCTCCTCGCGTCGGGGCTCCCGGAGGCCGGCCTTAGCGGCCTGGACATCGCGGAGCTCCCGCTCTACTCGGTCGGCCACAGGTGATTTCGGCGAGGAATGTCGCACGACTTGTTCGATGATTTGACACAGAGGAAGCCGCCTCGAGCTCTGTTTTGTTGATGGCTTGTATTCTGCTCATTTAGTTGTTCTGTTGTGATGGTTTGCAGCAACGGGGCACTGCTTCAGCTGCTAGTGGGAAGCTACTTCTCAGAAAAGATACCAAAGGTCCGCTGATGTTTCGTTGATGAGAAATCAGTCTGCAAAGTTTCAGTTTGCTTTAATAATTCAGTATAACGAGTCAAAAGAAAACTGTCTTCCTTAAACTCTTTTTTATGAAATTGTGTTCTTTAAAATTGCATATCTGATATAATTCTGACCACCAAGTGGTTTCGATCTTATTTCTCTGTTGCGTTGTCCCCATTTTAGGCCAACGCTATTGTCTCATTCAACAATAGGCCGGCTTCGGAGGCTGTGCCTTACTTTGAACAGGTATTTACTCTGGGCTTCATTACCTTATGGTTAATGGGTGTGCCTTTTTCTGTTTCACACTTTAATGTTTCCCTGCATAAGAGTAGCAAGTTGCAGATGCTGACTAGCAAGTGTAGAAAGGAGTAAACTTATGTATGGATCAGTAGAGGAATTGATACTGAACATTCTAATTAACTTTGATTCGACTAGGAGAAAATCTGTACCTAAAATTAGTTTGTATGGATACAATACAAGTTGCTGGTTCAACTCTTCTTGCTAGTTAGTAATACCTGAAAAGTAAGGAAAGAGAGTGTTGACTGTAGGCTAACTGAGTGTCAATGTGTTGTTGTCAGCGATATATTTCTCTTTAGTTGAACTATATAATGGGTTTGTGTGAGTAGTGGACAGTCGAGTATCTAAAATTTGATGCTCTTCTTTTTCTCTCAAACATGTAGGAGCACATCACATCATTTCGTTAAGAAGAGAGAGAGGTCCAAACAAAAACAAACCAATAAATACACATGGCACTCATCCAAACCACACAAGAAAATAAGCACACAAACACTAACTTCATGTTTTCAGATACGCCACAGTAACTGTTAGAACATTGTAATTCTCATTACTGGGCTAACCCTAGACAGGGTAGCCATATAGTTCCATACATGGGCCTCATGTGCCTAGCCTCGAGGACGGGAGGCCCTTGGTGAAGATGTCGGCGAACTGGGAGGTGGTCAGGACGTGGAGGACCCGAACATCGCCGATGGCGACCCGATCACGCACGAAGTGTAGGTCGATCTCCACATGCTTAGTCCTCTGGTGCTGCACAGGGTTGGTGGAGAGGTACACCGCACTGACGTTGTCGCAGTAGACCAGCGTACTCCTGGAGATAGGGCTGTGAAGCTCGGCAAGGAGCTGCCGGAGCTAGGAAGCCTCAGCCACGCCGTTAGCAACAGCGCGGTACTCCGCCTCGGCACTGGAGCGGGAGACAACCGGCTGACGCTTGGACGACTAGGACACGAGGTTGCCGCCTAAGAAGACAGCGTAGCCGGAGGTAGAGCGCCGAGTGTCCGGGTACCCGGCCCAGTCAGCGTCAGTGTAGACGACCAGCTCGGTGGAGGAAGACCGGTGAAGAAGCAACCCGTAGTCGACGGTGCCGCGGAGGTAGCGGAGGAGGCGCTTGAGAGCTGTCAGGTGGGGCTCTCGAGGATCATGCATGTGGAGACAGACCTGCTGCACGGCGTATGTGATGTCCGCCCTGGTGAAAGTGAGGTACTGAAGTGCACCAGCAAGACTCCGGTACGCAGTGGGGTCTGCCACTGGACTGCCCTCGGCCTCTGACAGCTTGCCCTGAGTGTCAACCGGAGTGGGGCAGGGCTTGCAGTCAGTCATCCCTGCTCGCTCCAGAATATCAAGAGTGTACTGCCGCTGGTGTAGAAGAAGCCCAGTGGGACGAGGCTCAACAGTGACTCCGAGAAAGTGATGGAGGACACCCAGATCCTTCAGAGGGAACTCCAGCTGAAGAGCGTTGATGATGTGGCGCAATAGGAAAGGACTGGAAGCTGTGAGGACAATGTCATCAACATAGAGCAGCAGGTACGCAGTCTCGGCTCCATGGTGGTAGATAAACAGGGACATATCTGACTTGGCCTCCACAAACCCCAGTGTCACCAAGAACGCAGCAATCCGAGAGTGCCATGCTCGAGGGGCCTGCTTGAGACCATAGAGAGACTTGTTGAGCCGGCAGACCATGTCCGGACGAGAGGAGTCAACAAATCCCGCTGGCTGACTGCAGTAGACTGTCTCAGTAAGATGCCCGTGCAGAAAAGCATTCTTCACATCCAGCTGATGCACTGGCCAAGAGCGAGCAAGAGCTAGAGAGAGCACTGTGCGGACGGTCGCCGGCTTCACCACAGGACTGAAAGTCTCATCGTAGTCGACCCCAGGGCGCTGAGTGAAACCCCGGAGGACCCAACGAGCCTTGTATCGCTCATGGGTGCCATCAGCCCGCCGCTTGTGATTCCAGATCCACTTGCCGGTGACAACATTGGCGCCGGACGGACGCGGCACCAGATCCCAAGTCTGGTTGGCGAGGAGCGCCGCGTACTCCTCTTCCATCGCGCGGTGCCAGTGAGGGTCCAACAGGGCAGCGCGGACGGAAGAGGGTACAGGAGAGACCTGCGAGTCGCCGGGCATCGCCGCAAGAGCCCGGGACCGCAGGGTACTAGCCGCGTGCCGCGTCACCATCGGGTGGACATGACGCGGGTCGCGGTGAAGAATCGGCGGGTGGTACACTGACGACACAGCACGTGCAGTCGGTGCCCACGGTGGCGGAGTAGGCGTGGCCGACGGAGAGGAGGCCACCGGTGGTGGCGGTGTCAGCGGTGGAGGAGACACCACCGGTGGCGACCGAGGCAGGGGCGTCCCTGGCAAAGGAGAGGCCACCCCCGGTGGCGGAGGAGGCGGGACCGTCCGCGCCCGGCGCTGGTAGACGCGCACCGGCTAGGCGAAGCGCGCCGGCGGTGCAACAGGCACCGGCTGGGTGCAGGGTGCCGGAGGAACGGACACCGGCGTCCCCGGGCCCACGTCAGGTGTAGTCGCAGGAACCACCCGGAGGGGCGTGGCCACCGGACCCGTGCAAGGCACAAAGTCGCGGGCCACACCGGTGGGCGGCGAGCCGGGGCACAATGCCGGCGAAGACCTCGGTGGAGCAGATCCTGCAGGAAATAGTAAAGGTGGCTGGGCCACCGGGTCAGCGGGACACGACGAGAAGAAGTCGAGGTCAGGAGCGGAAGCCGGTGGGGTGGTGGTGGAGAAAGGGAAGACAAACTCATCAAACACCACATGGTGAGAGATGAGGACGCGACGAGAGGTAAGATCATAGCACCGGTACCCCTTGTGGTCCGGGGAGTACCCGAGGAAGACACAGAGAGTCGAACGGGGTGCCAGCTTGTGGGGAGCAGTGGCCGTGGTGTTAGGGTAGCACGCACACCCGAAGACACGAAGGTGGTCATACCGAGGAGGGGTGCCGAACAGAGCATGGTGAGGGGTAGGAGCGGGACAAGCAGTGGAAGGAAGACGGTTAAGGAGATAGGTGGAGGTGTGCAGGCTCTCAGCCCAAAAGCGAGCGGGTAGGGACGCCTGGAGTAGAAGGGTGCGTATGGTGTCGTTGGTGGTGCGAATCATGCGCTCAGCCTTGCCGTTTTGGGAGGAGGTATACGGACAAGACATGCGCAACTGGACACCGTGTGAGAGAAAGAAAGCACGGGAGGTGGAGTTATCGAACTCCCGGCCATTGTCACACTGGACGGCCTTGATGGTGAGGCCGAACTGAGTAGACACCCAGGCGAAAAAGTGGAGAAGAGTGGGGAAAGCATCAGACTTGGCACGCAGAGGAAAAGTCCAAGAATAATGAGAAAAATCATCGACCACCACTAAATAGTATTTGTAGCCAGAAATGCTGAGGACAGGAGAAGTCCAAAGGTCGCAGTGAACAAGATCGAACACCCGAGAGGCATGAGAAGGAGAGGACTGAAAAGGAAGACGAACATGACGGCCCAGCTGGCACGCATGACACAAGGGCTCATCGTGAGTCCGAGGGCACCGAATGTCAGAACTACGACTCAGCTGTGTCAAAGCATCACGACCAGGATGGCCGAGACGACGGTGCCAGGTAGTGGAGGAAGGTGTGGTGGCAAAGGCAGTTGACAAACCAGGAGGCGAGGTAGAGGACGTAGAGGTCGGAAACTGAAGGGTATAAAGGGGCCCCGTGCTGTCACAACGGAGAAGAGGCCGCCGGGATGCCAAATCCCTCACAGTAAGACCAGAAGAATCAAACTCAACCGAGCAGGAATTGTCAGCTGTAAACCGACAAATAGAAAGAAGGTTGTGAACCATAGAAGGGGCAACAAGGACGTCGGAAAGGCGAAAGGAGCCATGAGTGCCGGCAGCACCCACAGAGGTGACAGGAAGACACGAGCCATTGGCGACCATGATGGACGAAGGATGAGAGGAAGAAGGAGGTTGAACATAGGAGAGGATACCCGGGTCGGGAGTGGTGTGGTAAGTGGCTCCTGAGTCGGCGACCCAGTGAGGTCCGACAAGAGGAGGTGGAGTCATGGCGCTGAAAGAGTTGGCCAAGGCCGTCGGGTCCCAACCGACAGGCCCGGGCGAGACGGCGGGAGGTGGGGCCCCAGGAGAAGCGGAAAGAGACCTCGGAGGAGCATAAGCGAGCATGGCCGCCGCCGGGTGAGGAAACACACCACCGGGAGGTGGAGGCCACAGAGGTGCTGAGTGAAACACCGGAGGAGCACCTGCAAGCATGGTCTCCGGCGAGCAAAGCTCACCACGTCGAATTCGGCGGCGACGACGACGGCCACCTCGGACCCCCCAACCCCCGCTCGGCCCGGGGGGAGGAGGGCCAAGAAGAGAAGCCCGGGCGGCGACGAGGGCGGTGGCGAGGGCCGAGGCAGCAGTGCCATGGAGGGGCGCACCGGTTCCCGTAGAGCCAGGAGAACCGGGAACCGCGTCCAGAGTAGAGGCCACTCCCATGGGCGGAGGCACGGCCGCGGTCAGAGCAGGGACCGCAGCGCCAGCTGCACCCACGCCCGTGGCACTTGCGGGCGCTGCCAGGAAGATAGCCGAGGCGGCCGTGCTGTGAACAGAGAGGCAGTGGGCAGTGGCGCCGGTGCTTGGAAAAATGGCAGCGCTGGGAGGAGATCGGCCGTAGGCAGGGGCGCCGCGCACGCCCGCGTCGGCGCTGGGGGCCGCGCCCGCACCGACTGCGGCGCTGGCGCCCACGCCCGCGGCAACGCTGGGGTCCGCGCCCGCGCTCGCGAGGGCCACTGGAGGCGCCTGTGTCGCGCCCGCGCTCGCCGCGCCCGCGTTGAATCGGGGCCGCGCCAGGGCCGCGTCCAAGCTGGCGCTGCGCGCGCGTGCCGGGCCTGCGCCTGCACCGGGGCAAGCCGCGCTTGGAGAGGGAGAGGGAGGAGCGCCGGCCATGGCTCGCCGGCGGCGGCGGCGCCAGCGGCTGAGCAGGTGGCGGCTGGGAAGGGAGGGAGGGAGGAAAGAAAAACCCTAGCTTGATACCATGTTAGAACATTGTAATTCTCATTACTGGGCTAACCCTAGATAGGGTAGCCATATAGTTCCATACATGGGCCTCATGTGCCTAGCCTCATGGGCCTAGATTACTCATACTCCAACAGTAACACTATAGTCAACCCAACAACAGAGCTCACTAAGCCCCTAACACCATCAAAAGAGCCCAAGCGCCCCTGCATCTCTCGATAGTTGAAATTTCTCCATGGCCTTCTGCAGATTTTTGCATACTTCGAGTACCTCCATTGAACACACAATTGTTCCAGTGTTTCCATAACAGCCTTGCCTCAAGAAATCAAGAATCATTAGTGACTTGAAGTTATTTGTCAACTATTTGTTTAATCTCTTGGAATGACCTTTTGCAACATTTTTCTCCCGTGATCGGGAATATAGCCTGTGTTTCATTAAGAGTAAGAGAGTTACACGACACAGCTACGAGAGAGCCCTCGTAACACAGGTTACAAACCACCAAGCTAGTGGTGAGTGACCTGGAACAAAGCAAATGAACAAGAAAAAAGAAGGAAAGAAAGAGCGACTGCCCTCAACTCCCAAAACCTACCAACTGAACCTACAAGAATAGGATACATCAACGCACTGGTTTCCTACAAATTGGACAATGCCGTGGTGGCAAAACATCCACCCAGAGAAGACAGACGAGCATCCCGCAGAAACAGCGGCAAAGCATCTGCCAGTGAAAACCAAGCGACCACAGTGGCCAAGAAACATTGACCTTTTCCAACAATCACTGAAAGCTGTTTCATCACTCCAAGGTGAGATGCCTGGTAAGCCAATCATCCGGAATAATTACTTTGCATATAGTGCCCAGGAAAGTTACTTTGCTGTGTAATGTGTATTATCCAGATGGTGAAAGTCTCCAGAATGCTCGTCCTGTAGGTCAGGTTTTTTAAGACAACCTGTGATAAAGGACCTCTAATATTCTGAAGCTATTTGTTGTCAAGCATAGCTTCCTGCACAGTTGCCTATTGATGATTCATTTGGAAATGCAAGTGATGTTGTTAGGAGCTAGATCCGCAATATCCTTTCCGTGCAGTCACAGACATCTATCACTCCAGAGTAAAGTGGCACCAATAATGACGCCAGCATCTAATTGATAAGAGGTCCTTGACATCTAAATTTGAGCCACTGCATGGAACTATTCAAGCCACGTTGGGATTTTGAGTTGTAACGAATATAAACTGTTTCAGTGCAGAATCATTTGAACCCATTTTGTTGAAAGAAAGTACTTTTTTCTTGATATTGAGAAAATGCCTTCAAAGGATGCAAAAAAAAACAGATAATGGACACAGGTGAGTGGTTGTTTTGCATTCATTGCATAGTTGAGCTATCATGGCATCCAGTATCACCAAATGGTTGATGGCTAATTGTTCTGGTTTGGATCAGAGCCTTGCAGATCAGCATATTGGCTTAACATTGTAGCGAGATTGACTAGGCAACCCATGATCATGTGTGTAACCTTGCTTCATACTGTGCATATGTAGAATGTAAATGTTCTCTGATATTTTACTGCAACCATTATTGTCATGTGTTTTGTTTGTCCAATGTTTTGTTCTATCAGCCAAAAAGGGAAAATGAAATACTTAAATTGCAATTGGCCACAGGTATGATGTGTTCACGGTCAGTTGATCTATTGTGAGTCGATGGGGGCGAAAATTCAGGATCAGTTGTTTTGGTTCAGAATTGACCATAGCAAACGCATCATGCCTTCATAACACTTGTTTGGAATGAGAAAGTGTTAATTTGTATCTAGGAACATATGTGATGCTACTCAACACTTATTTTCCAAGCTTACAACAAACAATTTGCATTTAGAGCTGATTTCAGCCTAAAATGTGAAATGCTACCTTGTGCTCTTTCCTACTGGCCTTTGGAAGTTACTCTCTCTTAATAGTATATTTGTTTTATGCAGATAGGGCCCCTTTTTAGTCAACTGATGCCTATGATGGAGGCCTCACCTGTTTACTCGGTGGCCAGAAATGCATCAGGTGATTGTTGGGTTACAACATAGCTTCTCATGTTATTTGTCATTTATCTATTTATTAAATTTGTTTTGGCTGAAAGAGCCATAGCAAACTTATGCTTTATCACAAGTTTTCCATTATGGATCCATTGAGCAAGCTATCTGATCACACCGTCTAGCGTTGATGGTTTGCTCTTAATTATAGTTTGTAGCTTCTGGAGTTCAGTGCTTCATGATATCGTGTTGCTGCTGCCACATGTAATAACATATAACTTTCTGACATGGTAAAAGTGTGCACTGTTGTCTGCTGACATTTGTAAAATGAAAGAACGAAACAAGGATATGAACTTTTGCTTGACATGCTTCATGTACTGTTTTAAAAACATGTGATGTCATGACTTTAGGAGATGCATGGAAGGCTCTGTTTGATTTAGCTGGAGGGTTTTTACGTGAGTATGATCAAGAAGCTATGGTATCTTTGAGCAAATTTGTCGATCAGTTACCATCGGTAATGAATCAGGTACTTGTATGAACTTATGCTCGTCTATTTCTATTTCTTTTAGATTAGAAAGGAGCCGTCTAGTTTTTTCATTTAACTGTCTTCCAACACATCCATGTCCTGTGCTAGACTCCTAGTGACCTTCAGGCTTTCAGTGCATCCGTGCCATGATGGTAGCTGTTTCCCATATTATTTGCAGGTTACAGAAGGCGTGTCTGAATTCAAACCAACACCACCTGAAAACCGTGAATTCTGCAAGAATTCCTACAGCGTACCCAATACATTATTGGTACTGACAAACTTGCATCTTTCTGATCCAACCTCTGTTCTGGACCTTCTGATTAGTGTTTCATTTATTTATTTTTGTCTTGTAGGTCAAATTCAGCGTAGATGCTATTGATGATACAGACATAGTTGAAGATGTCCTGAGACCCCGCATTGACTCAATCGGTGGACAAATAAAGAAAGTAATACTATCAGGAACACATCTAACTCCATGTATACAGGTGACGTGCCATACTTTTCACTCACCATTGTATGGACAAAATGGGTATTTAAAGGAATTCTGAAACATATGTGCAAGTGCAGCACCTTGTTTCATTCACCACCGGTAATAGTCTCTAGTCTCTACTTGTTGACCACACTAGAATCGAAGTAAGCAAGCTGATGTTATTTTAGGGTTTCACAACCATTTAGTCTGCTCGAAATCACTGCTTCACACTAAGGAGAATATAGTGCTCTTATCTTGTTTACCATTTCAGAAAATTCTTATTCATATGTTTCAGCTCAGTCAGGCACTCATCTTTGCTGTGTTACAGGATGTCAAATGGCAAGTTGGTTCAGAATACACTCCAGCAGATGCCATTGCACAAGGATTGAAATCATTGGCTCTCAGTGAAACAAGAGTCCTCTCAAGAACTATTGCTGATTGGTTTACATCCCTTTAAATTTTGAGTTACTCAATACATCTGTTGGAGTTCAGAGTTACAAAGGTATGCACTACTATTGCAAGAGTTCATAATTATTGATCCAGTTTACATATACAAAATTCCAAAGTTTTGTTAATTTGCTTGGTGAGTAGATCTGGGACAAACCAATCCCCATCACTCATCCAGTTGTGTCTTGGAAATTGCTTTACCTAAGTCAAATCTTGGAGAAATCTATGTACATCCAACTAACTTTGATGCATTTGCATACAATCAGGAATGCCTTTATCAGCTCTCAACTTCCCATTTTGCTGATGCAGTCTACAATTGTAACGAGATGTAAGGATACAATGTATTATGTATGGTACATAAGAGCAGTGCATTTGGGCTTGTGCTGAGTTGGTCATGCTCACCCACAGGCCCTAGCCGTACTGCAAATATCTGATCAAGATTGGGGGGTTTAGGGCCTACTTGGATTGTAGTTGCAGGCTATACAAAGCATCAAACCCAAAGTCCAAGAAGCATGATCCTGTTTGAGGTACGGTGCCAGCAAAGCCAAGTTGGCCAAATGCTCCTGCATGCTGCACGCAGACAAGCCCAATGGGGGTTTCTGCAGGCTGGCGAAAATAAAGGCGTGTGATAGGAAATCTGGAAATGTGTATATATTGCCACATTGTAATCCCGCAGTATATGCGTATAAGTAGCTCAAATACACCTGGACGGTTTGGTTTGGTGTATTTCATTGTTGTGCTGGCAGTTGTTTCTGTATTGTACATGTCTGTTGCAAGAAGGCCTGGATGCTGCTGACCTACAAACTCATTGATTCTGCTGAGTGCTGATGCTTTCTGTTCTTGCAAGAGTGTGCAAGTAGAACAATCTGTATGCATGATGCTGCTGACCTACGAACTCATTGATTCTGCTGACGTTTTCTGTTCTTGCAAGAATGTGCAAGTAGAACAATCTGTATGCATGCTTCAGGGATCATACGTGGTTTAACAAATGTAATAATAGGCTTGAGATTTTCTTTCAACAGCATCACTGCAGTTAGATGTAATCTCTGCAAATGGGATCGCCGTCTAGTCGTAAGCCGACCAAATCTCCAGGGAAATCAGGCCAGTCCAGGATATGCTGGGATTGATTGGTACCCCCGATCCAATCAGATAGCTAGAATACAGCGCTTTCTTTATATATATATATATATATATAATCTTGCAGCATATACATAGAGCATTAAATATAGATAAACTAATTATACTGTAATTTGATAGGCGAATCTTTTAAACTTATTTAGTCCATAATTAAACAATAATTATCAAATACAAATAAAATTACCATAATATCAACGTCGAGTTTGTCGATCATGCAGAGTCGCAGAGGTCCTCTCCTAGCCTACCTGCATTGTCTCATTGTCTGCATGTCATGTCGCCATAACGCACGGATGCGGCCGCCTGCGGGAATGCGATTTTCCGTGCCGGATCCCCGCAGCTTGCAGCCGGCAGCCCCGCCTGCAGCCTGCAGGTGAGCAAATGATGGGCGGGCGCGCAGGCATGGGGCAGACACCGATCATGAGGTGATTTCGCGCCGTCGGGTCATACTCATATACCACGTAGATGACACATGACATGCATGTGCAGCCCTGCAGTTTAGGGCGTTCGGGAACCTGCTCATTACGCCGCTTCGTCCCTCGCCGGCGGCCGGCCGGCGGCCGTGTGTGGCCAAAGCCAATTTCATATACATACATACTGTATACTAGCAGTGTGGCCGTGCGGCTCCGGTTTGACGTTGCTCCAAGATTTGGAGGTGCTAGCTAGCACGTACACTGTCGGCTCCATCATCATGATCTATCTATCGCCGTCTACGTCTACATGCAAGGCATGAGCAGCTAATAAGGGCTTCTCCAGTGGAGAAGAAAAAGCGACTCATCATCTGACGTGGAAGCTAGATGAATCGATTCAACGACTGGAGAACGACCGAGGAGTCGACTCATAGCGAGGAGAGAGAAAAGTCGACTCGGGATTCAGAGTCGACTCTTCCGACTAAAGAATAATTTCAGCTAACAACTCCGATAGCCTGTAGCGCGGGTGAAAGAGACGTGGAGCTTCTTTGCAGCTCCACCTGGGCTATACACACAGGACCAAGGTTGAAGAAATGGGTACGATTTGCCTTGCATCTGATTTTTTAATTTTTTTCTGGGCCCCATGGTACTGTTGAGCTATGAGTCGACTTTTCTGTTTTCTCTACGTGGCTGCCTGCCTCCTGGATGAGTCGGTTCACCACTGCGGATGCCCTAAGCACATGTAGCCAAACTCCTCTTTTGGCAAAACTAGCTGACGAAGGAAGTGTGGAACATATAACCAGTGGCGGACGCAGGAATTGAAGATTGGGTGTACATGGTGTACATAGATACACATACAAAACCAAACCATTATAGCATATGTAAAACTAAATGTCCATCAATTTAAAGCAAACAGTACTTGAGTATAGAGTACATTAGTATAATTAATTAGTTAATACATAGTATTTGTGAAATCTCAACTGATAAAGGAACATTACAAATTTATTTGTGCCATGATGTGTTCTTTGTGCGGCTGTCGTGCCGCCTATTGGTGCCGACGTTGCACCAATGCCATTGAAATCATACCCTAGGTGGCCGCAGGTGGGGAACAAAATTTTTTGGTCAATTGGAAAAGGTGAGTTCAAGTAGGGAGAGCAAGTGCTTGAGGCACTGTCATGGACGAGCAGAGGGCATTAGTCCTGGTTGGCTGGTTCCCTCCGTGAGTTTGCTTCTTGAGCTAGCAGTCAGACCCAGCTAGATGGTGGAGGCGAGGAGGCAAGCAGGGGCGGAGCTGCGTTGCTCATATGAGGTGCAAATGCACCCACCAAAAATTTAAAAACAATAGATTTGGTTAAAATTTCACCATATATGCACCTCCTACAAACTATCTTTATGCACCCACAAGGCAAGTGCACCCCCTCTAATTTACTCTAGCTTCGCCACGGGTGGCAAGAAACGTGGGCTTTTTACTCTTAGGCCCTGTTTGGTCACCCATATTAAACTTTAGTCTCTATCACATCAAATGTTTGGATATATACACAAAGTATTAAATATAGACTATTTACAAAACTAAAAACACAACTAGAGAATAATTTGCGAGATGATTTTTTAAGTCTAATTAGTCTATCATTAGATATTAATTGCTATAGTTATAAATATGCTACAATACCTATTGAATTTTAGTCCCTCCAATCAAACACTCATTTACTTGGATTAAATATACATAATCTGATCTATTTATATATACAATACATGCAAATGTATAGTGCCTGTATTCTTTTTCTCAAAATTATTGGGTGTACATCTGTACACCCATATCCATATACTGCGTCCGCCAGTGCATATAACACTGACTGCATTGCCCGGTACGAGCAGGTCAACAATAACTCGATCGATCGAGCTTATTATTACAAAGCACTCTGCACACTGCAGCACATGCCGATGAACCCGGCCAAAACATGGGAGCTAGCCGACGATATACATACCCCAGCAGCAATCTAGCGTTGCACGTAGTACTTATACAGTACGTGCTGCCGTTCAGCAACAAAACATTGACCACTGTTGGTGGCGTAACGCTAACGCCGCGCCGGTGTACGTGCCTTTGCATGTTCCCCTGTCGAGCGAATCCGATGCAAGCTTTATTATTCATAGCGAGCGCGACTAAACGTGGACGCGCGGCTAGCTTCACATTATTAGTATTCATTCGTCACACTTAGACACGCACGTTGCTGCAGCAATTAATCGCCCAATCGAGATGTATGTTTCTCTCGATCGATCGGCCGGCCGGCCTGCCTGTGACGGCGTACGTCGTCGTGTACGTCCTGTCGTCTTCTATTATATCGCGCTCTTCTCCGCCTGCCTGCCAAGGTGACCCGACAATGGCACATTGTACGCCCACTCCGTGCTGCCTTCACGATGCTATGTTCAGGTAGCAAACATGTGCCATTTAATTTACGCTACGAGTACAGAGCTAAGAGTATATACTATGCAAGTGTTCCCTAAGTATTTCTTCTATAACACTATGTAAAAACTGAGCAAATATAGACTCATCCCACAGACACGTTATCAAAACACGTCTGTAGTACCTTACTAGAGACGTGCTTTGACACACACGTGTCTGTAGTAAGTCAGACGGACGACTGAGAATACAGCTGCAGTAAAGACGTGTCTATAATAATTCTAAACACAGACGCCTGTACGTTACGAGCGTCTGTAGATTTTGTACAGACGTTTCTCTAGAACACATGTCTGAAATAAGCAGTATTTTACAGACACTCGTTCATTGAACAGACGTGCTTTTTAGAGTGGGAATGCTATTTTAGAACACATATATGTAGGTCTGAGACTCATTACAAAGATAAATGTCCAGAGCGAAATACTTCAGTTTAAGTCAGGAAGAGAAAAGTAAGGAAAAAAAAAGACTTCTTTTACAAAAAAAGACAAGCCACACTAATTTATTTTTGGTTTTGCTTTTTAATTTTTTTATGATTGCTGGCACCAAGCTCTATGTACTTTTTGACATCATCCGTTGTTCTTGAATTTTTTGGATGCCTCAGAATGTAATTTGCAATCTCCTTGCGGTATGCCAACATATCCTTCAAAATTAAACAATGAATACCATTATATTTTGTGGGGAAAAAAGTCATTATGCAATTGTTAGCTATGTTGCACATACAATGAAAAAAAAAATAAAAAGGAAAACTTTAAACTACAAATTTATAAACTATCATATAAAACCTTTGTAATGCTATGTACAAAACTTAAGCTCAGAATTTATAAAGTTTGAACAAGCACATTACAAACTTTATACTTATGGCTTGAAATAAACTTTGAGCTATCACAATCTAAACTTTATACTGTTAGCTTCAAAAAACTTCACAATTACAAAATTTTAGAAACTTTGAATTATGACAACTTTGTACTGAGGTTATAAAAACTCTGGCCTATTGCATTATATATTTATAATGCTGGGTTCAAAAACTTTACATTTGAGAATTAATAAAAAAGAATTTGAAACTATGCTATTAGAAACTTTATACTTGCGTAATAAAGGACACAAAATTGAATTTTATCACCTTGAGGTGCCCAATGTTGAATCAACTCAATGGCTTAATCTTACAAATTGTGGTGTAGTTACAGTGAAGACAGGTCAAATCTCTCTTGCTGAATTGGAGGTGGAATTGTCTGAAATTTATAGTAAGGACTGGCCTGGCAGATAAGGGAATTAGAATCTGGGAGATTCTTAGTCAGGTACCCACCTAACAAGAGGGTTAGTGACATCAAGAATTACCCATCTTTTAATCTTAGAAAGGAAGGGGTTCAAGTTGAAGTTCTTGAATGGATTGGAGATCTGGAACCACATAGTGAGTTGGAGGAGGTGTGGGTGGAGATGAGAGGCATTCCACCAAAGTACTGTCACTGGAAAGTGTTTGCTCAAATTGCATCTGGGTTTGGTTTGCTAACAGATGTGGATTGGTCCACAAACTTCAAAACCTTCTATGAGGTAGTCAGAGTTAAGGTACCATGCAAAGATTGGAAGAAGATTCCAAGAGAGAGGCTTTATGAGATGGGAATGAAGTTATATGTGGTGGAGCTGTTAGTTGAGATTTGAGAAGGATGCTGATAAATCAGATTAAAATCTCCACTGAGCAGCCAAGGTCCATTGCACAATGAGCAATGATGGGAAGATTTAGGCGTTTTATAGATGACAATGATCTCAAGGAAGTCCCGCTCCTGGGCCGTAAATTTACTTGGTCCAATGAAAGGCGATCGCCTACTTTGGTCAGACTTGATAGGGCTTTTTGCTGTGGAGATTGGGACAATATTTTTCCTGATGCTGTGCTGCAAAGCACAACAGCTGGAGTCTCAGATCATTGTCCACTCATTCTTGGTTTGAAGGTTAGCACTTCCGGCAAGCATCGATTCCATTTTGAGAGCTTCAGGACCAAAATTCCTGGATTTTTTGATGTTGTGAAGCAGAATTGGGAGGCTCCTGTGCAATCTAATTGTGCTGTGGAGTGCCTTTTTATTAAACTGCAACGTCTCAGCAAGGGGTTGCATAAGTGGGGGCAACGTAAAGTTGGGAATATCAAAAGTCAGCTAGAGGTGGCCAAGGAAATCCTCCACCGTTTGGAGATAGAAAGAGATTTTAGACGCAGGGTAGAGTGCGGCCGGCAGGACCAGCTTTCGGGCGGGGAGGAGCGTGTGGAGGACCACCTGCCCGGCTAGGAGGAGCGCTGCTGCTGCTGCTGCTTCCGGTGGGGTCACAGCGTCTCAGGGAGGTGAGCTTGGAGATTGGGACGCAAAGCAGCCGCGTTTTCCCCTTCTCCCTCTCATCCTTCTCCCGTTTGCGCTTCTTTTCCCGCGCCCGAAGCCAGCTGCGCGCGCGCTCGCCCGCGGCATCAATTTTTCGCACCCGCTCGCGTCAGCCTCTCCCACCTCGCCCGCCTCAGTGCTGCCTAGAGCACCTGAGCGCCGCTGAATCGACGCCAAGGCGTCGCTTATTGCCTCCTAGGCGCTCCACCCGCCTAGATGACCGCCTACCCCCCTAGGCCAGGCGGGCAGCCCCTAGCCTAGCACTTAGTCGCGCCTAGGCGTGGAGGAGGGGGCGCCTTTTTGAACCTTGGTATCTCTTATCAGGAAAATGACTAGAGAATTCAGATCCAACATTATATGCTGCACTCGCAGCACTAAAAACCTTTCTCCACCGATCGTGAAAAGATTGGTCAGTAGGTTTAATGGGGCAAGTGATGCAAACGCAAAATGTGACAGGAGGGTGAATTAATATTGGCTGTGATGGAAGGATGTTTTACTGTCTCTGCAGAACTTGCAATTAATTAACAACATTGTCAACAGAGATTCTACTGGATCATTAAAAATCTACAAATATACATGTGCAATGTGAAAGAGAGGGATGATGTATAGGCAATAAGGGATTATATGTATGTATATTTTCATGAAATAGTGGTTGAATAGTGATCGAGGTCCTTTTATCTGTAGTACACATGTGTTTCTCTACACTTCTCTCTCTCTCTCTGTCCCATGCTAGTTATAGATAACTCATGGATCATGTGTTTTCCACATGTGTTCTCCACATGAACTTTCAAGTATCCAGATTGTCTCGTCTTCCTCCATTGAATCTACCTGCAAGAACTGTGTGTGCCTCCATAAATAAAATAATTCACTTAGGTCGGAGATTGTGGGCTACTAGTAGAAATCGCGCACCCCTGCGCGCGATGGTAAGTATAGATGGAGTTATAATATATATCTGTTTTATTTATGGACTACAAAGCAGCTTAGAGTAAAGTATAAATTTATGTTACATAAATATATTGATGGCAAAGGTTACAGACATATAGCAATGCAAAAGGTAATGAGAATTTGTCATAGCAATGTATCAAAGTTGTTATCCCAAGTATAGTGTGACCTTGCAAATGATGCTGTCGCAGAACTCTTATTCACTGCAAAGTGAGAAATGAGACATCTTAGTGCAACACAATTGCACAACTAATCAATTGTCGTGCTAGGGCCTTAAGAAACGTGTTTACCGGTTGGGGTGGGGGCCTGATGTGGTGGTTAATCGTGGATATTTTTCATACCCACGATTTTGTGTAGCATAACCATATTGATCATATCATTGGGTATACCCATAATATATAGCCACCATTCCATTGGTTCTGCTCTTCCTAAGGTGGAACAAAGACCCAACAAAGGGAATGTGAACTCAGCCAGTAAGTAAAGGGCATATAAAAAAAATACCTGCTGATTTGTAGGGGTCCGACAAAGTTATAGAAGCATTGTGGTGGCACTAAAATATTGACACAAGATCTCAAAACAATCAATATAACTAATCAGCATTGACTGGTGGAATAAACTGATATGCAGAACATCAAAAAAGTAGATATTCTTATGCTTGCTAGAATATGCAGTTTTATATCTTTGGATATTATGTTGTGTTTTACAGGATTTCGACGCCCTAAGCATGGAAGTCAACATGGAGGAGACTCGAGAGGTGGTGTCCAAGTTTATTATGGATCAGATCGTCAAAGATGGAGGCGAGTTTCATTATGACCCTACAAAAGATAATTAAATAGCTAGATCATTTGATGTCGTGAGCTTTGGAGGTACATTTGAAGAGTTAATTAACTTAATTAATGGTCGTGTGTTAAAAACATGAAGAGGCATTCCCGCGTTTATGGAACTACGTATACTTTGAGGATCATTGTTGTTTCTGTGTAATGCATGCATGTGATGTGTTAATTTGAATCAGTGCTGACGCATGTGACGCCAGCTCGTACTGATTGTTTGCTTGCCAGATTAATTACTGCAGACGCGTGTGGTGTATGCATGTCTACGTTCAAATGTTTTCAGACGCTCGGAAGCTAAATGAGTCTGTAGGAACCACAGACGCGTGTTACGTAAAACGCGTCGGTAGTAGACACTCAATTACAGACGCGCGCAGAAGCGTCTGCATTAATTAAATACCACAGACGCTTTTTAATTAATAGGCGTCAGTAGAAGATACTTACTACAGACGCGTGTAAGCGCGTCTGTGATATGATGACAATACCACAGACGCGTTTTATTAATACGCGTCGGTAGTAGGAACTTTTTACAGACGCGCTTGGACGGGTCTATGATATTTTCTTATCACAGACACCTTACTGCAGACGTTTCGTTGAGCGTCTGTGATATCCCTAAGGAGCGTCTGTGTTGTGCCTTTTTGCCTTAGTGAAAAGTACATGTTTTTCAACTCCTAAAAAGATATTGAAAGAAAAAAAAGACCATCTCCAAATATTTCACTTCTAAAAAAATCAATTATGGTCCTACTTGGGTTTTCTTTTGGCGGTTCTTTTTTTCGGAAGGAACTCTTCGTGGTCGCATACCTAAGCCGCCACTACCTGCATTCCTCTCTGTCACGGCTTGGCCTCCTCCCAGCCGGTCGTGGCCACATCCCTGGCAGCCGTGGCCACCTCCCAACAGGACGGCAGCACCTTCTAGTAGTACGGCCATAGGTGCTCAGAAGTCGATTGAGGAGCTAGAGGAGCGCCATCTCTGGTGTGCCATGGAGGACATACCGATCTCTTTGCTGCGGCAATGGAGGAGAAGCCGTACGATGGAGAAGAATCTAGGGCAAGAGAAGGCGCGAAGGGAGAGAAGTCGCAGCGAGACGGATACGCGGAGGTGGAGGAGCACGTAAAGTTACACGGATTGGCTCGGTTTTTCTGAAGTGCGTAAATTTTATTTAGGAGTTAAAATTAGGAGTTGTTGGAGAGAGAGGTCCTTAACGCCTTATTCACTATGTGGATTAGACTAGTTTCCTCAGTCCCTTGCCCACTAGAGCAGCAGGCTGTCGAGCTTCACTTTACGCAGATGATTTGGTGGTGTTCTTAGCCCCGGTGCAAGAAGACGCGGCCGTCATAAAGGAAGTGCTGCACATCTTTGGACAAGCCTCAGGTCTTTTCACCAATATGGAGAAGTGTGTCGCCACACCAATTCAGTGCTCGCCTAATCAAACGGAGCTCTTCGTCTCCCGGTTTGATTGCCAGATGGCTGACTTCCCGTGCCGATACTTAGGCATCCCACTATCTGTCCACAAGCTTAGAAGGTCGGAAGAATAGTCACTCGTTGATTCAGTGGCCAACAGAATACTGACATGGAAGGGGAATCTGCTCAACTTAGCAGGGAGAGCAACGCTCACTGCAGTGACTCTTTTAGCCATCCCAACACAAATTGCTATCGTAGTCTGTCTGTCACCCTAGGCCGTGGACCAAATTGACAGGCGACGTCGTGCCTTCCTTTGGTCTAGAACTGTACAGGTCGCCGGTGGGAAATGCAGGGTGGCATGGCCAATTGCTTGTCGCCCAAAAGAACTTGGGGGGCTTGGACTGATTGATTTACGCCGCTTTGGCGTGGCGCTGCAGCTACATTGGGAATGGCAATGCAGGTTGCAATCAAACCAGCCTTGGGTGCCGCTACCTTTAGCTGAAAGCAAGACCATATTGTCGGCATTCCAGGCTGCGACAAACGTCGTTCTTGGTGATGGTAGGACCGTCGTCTTCTGGCTAGACCGCTGGATGCCGGACGGCCGCTCCGTGCTGGAGGTAGCGCCCAACATACTGGCCAAAGTGGGGTGCCGTCAACGCAGCAGGACGGTCGTGGAGGCTGTTGAAAGCCCTAGTTTGGTTTTGGATAATTGATGAAACCCTGGTACTAACCTCTATCCTAAGCGTGTGTAGACTTAATGAGGTTGGTACATACCAAGTGATGGAGCAAATGATGATCATGATAATGATGGTGATCACCACAAGATGATCAAGTGCTCAACTTGGAAAAGAAGAGAGAGAAAAACAAAACCGTATGGAGATCAAGGCAAAGGTATTGCTTAGGGTTTTGGTTTTGGTGATCAAGACACCATAGAGAGTGTGATCACATTTAGAATAGATAGCCGTACTATAAAGAGGGAAATTCTTTGGCTAAGCGGTTATCAAGTGCCACTAGGTGTCTTTGTTCATGTGCATGCATTTAGAACCTAGTGAGCTAACTTAACTCCTTCAAAGAAAATAATTGTGAAAATGCTAACACACGTGCACATGTTGGTTTACACATTGTGGTGTTGGCATACTTTGAGAAGGAGGTGGAGTTTGAAGGGTAGAGAGAGGATGGGTTCCTCTCTCCATCCCGCCGAGCTTGCGAGGCGGGATTCGGCGCTTTTTGAGAAAATGAAGTGCATATTTTCTATTACATCGGTGGAAAATTTGGAGAAGTCGCGGGAGTGTTCCTCGCTGAGAAACACTCACCGGACGCTGGCCGTCGAGGCACCGGACGCAAAGGCTGTGCGTCCGGTGTACTGTGGTGCTAGGGTTAAGCACCGGACGGTGCTCACCGGACGCAGGGTGACTCCTGTTCTTGCGTCCGGTGCTATCTGACTTCGGCCGAAGCGTTTGTCTGGAAGCACCGGACGCTCAGGTAGCGTTCGGTGGTGTGCGTCCGGTGACCTAGCGCGTTTGCAGACCTCTCTGTGTTTAGGACCGGTGTACACCGGACGCGTCTAGTGGCAACTTGCTTAGCGTCCGGTGCTCTGTAGGTTACCGTTGGACCCTAACACGTGGCTGACTTTGGAGCACCGGACGCAGGTGTTGAGCATCCGGTGCCCCTTTAAGAGCGTCCGGTGACCCCGTGTTTTGCCCAGTGAAAGAGCCAACGACTCTATTTGCTTAAGGGGCTATATATACGTGTTTGGCCGGCTTAGGGCTGACTCTCTTGGCATTCTTGACTACTAGACATCCTTGTGAGCCTAAGCAAACTCCTCCCACTCATCTCCTTCATAGATTATTCATCTTTGTGAGATTGGGAGTGATTCCAAGTGCATTTGCTTGAGTGATTGCATCTAGTGGCACTTGGGAATCGTTCTAGTTGCGGTTTTCTTGTTACTCTTGGTGGTTGCCGCCACCTAGACGGCTTGGAGCAGCAGAGGAGCATTGGCACGAGTTGGTGATTGTTCGTGGCCATCTCCCGGTGATTGTGAGGGGTTTGTGCCTACCTCGATGGCGAGCCAAAGGCAACATTAGTGGATTGCTCGTGTCATTAAGCTACCTTACTTGTGGGTAGGTTCTTGTGGTGTCCTAGTGAGGACGAGGTTCGTGCTACACCTCTTAGCCACCGAACCACCAAGTGTTGGTCGACACAACGGGGACGTAGCGTGCCGGCAAGCACGTGAACCTCGGGAGAAAAATCGTGTGTCTCCATTGTGTTTGTTGATTGGATTTCTCCCGGTGATTGGACTTTATTTTATTGATTGGTTCATCCCCTCTACGCGGTGGTATAAAGATCAAACCATCTCTCTTACTTTCTTGCAAACTAGAGTAGCTTACATACTTGTATAGAAACTTTAGGTAGCTCTCTAGTGTAAGTAGAGACATAGCTCTTTTATGCCTAGTGATCATATCAACTAGAATTGTTGGATAGGTGCCTTGCAAACACTCCTTTAGAGCTAGAGCAAAAAGCTTCGCTTTGTTATTTACTAACCTCTTGCTCTAGTGAATTTGTAGAATTTTTAAATAGGCTATTCACCCCCCTCTAGCCATATTAAGACCTTTCAGCTGTTGATGGACATGCCTGGGTCTGGGACATCACCGAGCCTTTCACTGTACTGATTTTGATCGAATATCTGAAGCTTTGGGACATTGTCCGGAATGTGCAGCTCTCGAGAACTCACCTGATGTTTTGCGTTGGAAATGGTTAGCGAACATGTCGTACTCCTCGGCCTCGGCATACCACACTCTTTTCTTTGGTGCTATCAGGCCCTTGGGGGCAAAGGAGCTCTAGAAGGTTTCGGCTCCGCCTAAGGTCAAGCACTTCTTTTGGTTGGTGTTGCACAAAAAGTGTTGGACTACAGCGAGACGATATCGGCATGGGCTGCAACAATCGCCAACTTGTATCCTCTGCAGCAATGGCATTGAGGAGATCGACCACGTCCCAATAGGGTGCACTTTCAGTTAGCACGTCTAGCAACTGGTGTTGGGTGCCCTCGGCTTCAACCCGGTGACGCTCGTGGCTAATGACTCCTTCTGGTCGTGGTGGCTGCACTTGCGCAAAACGGTTTCAAAGGGGCTAAGGAAGGCCTTCGACTCCCTAGTCTTCATCATTGGCTGGCACCTCTGGAAGGAGAGGAACTCAAGAACCTTCAACAACAAATTATCCAGTCCAGCTGAGGTACTCCTCACCATCATCGAAGAAGCGCATCTTTGGATTCTTGCCGGCTACAGGCACCTGGGTTGCCTTGCTCCTTTGGCTACTTCGTCGCACAATGTTCCGAGTAATCAAGCTCTTTAGCCTTCTTTCCTAGTTCCCTGTGATCTTTGTCTAGGTTCCGCCTCTCCTAAGTAATTAGTGGATTACTAAGGTCAGTTGTAACCTTTGAAACTCCTTTCCTGCTTAATGAATCACGTGTCGAGTTGACACGCTCGCGAAAAGACATGAAATGATAAGTCTTCATGTGCTGGAGCTAGAGGATCATGGTAACAGTGGTAATGATCAAGTGCTCAACTTGAGAAGAAGAAAGAGGAAAACAAAACTCTATGGAGATCAAGGCAAATGTATTACTTAGAGTTTTGGTTTTGGTGATTGAGACACCATAGAAGGTGTGGTCACACTTAGGATAGATAGTCGTACTATAAAGAGGAAAATCCTTTAGCTAAGCAGTTTATCAAGTGCCACTAGGTGACATTGTTCATGTGCATGCATTTAGAACCTAGTGAGCTAACTTAACTTATTCAAAGAAAATAATTGTAAAAATGCTAACATACATGCACACGATAATATAAATATGATGGTGTTGGAGTTTTTTTAGAAGTGTCCTGCACTGAAATAGTGCACCGGACGCAGGGGCTGCATCTGGTCAGTTTTGACTGACGAGCATTCTTAGGGTTTAGCATCGGACGCAGGGACCTGCTCGTCCGAACAATTTCTAGGATCGTCGGACCCAGGCGACCGGACGATGGAGCTGCATCTGGTTAGTTTTGATTGACGAGCATTCTTAGGGTTTAGCATCAGACGCAGGGACCTGCTTGTCCAAATAATTTCTAGGATCGTCGGACCCAGGAGACCGGACGCTGGGTGAACAGTGTTCACTATCTAGTCTGCGTGATGTAGCGTGGGCGTGCGAGCTGAGAAAGCACCGGACGTTGGGCTGTGTCCGAACACTAGGCACCAGACACGTCCGGTCATGGAAATCGCGTTCTAGAATCTCTTAGCGACCAAACCTTTTTTCAATAGTTTCTTTATCTCTTACTGCTTTCTCACTTGGAACCATTTATTTTCTTAATTCACTTATACGTACAATTTACTCTGATCTCCCATGAAAATGTCAAATAGAGAGCGAATACGGAATTCCTCTCGACCATGAAAACTTAAGAGTTGAATAAGATATTTGGTAACGTTTTACTTTGAATTAAGGGGCTCTTTTACCAAATTATTGGAGGCCATTTTTTCTCTTTTTGCTAAAAAACAAAATAGGAAGTTGTTTTACAAAACTCTTGTAGATGCTGTATAGGCTTTCGATAGATACCTTTTCCCTTCTTTCATAAAGAATAGAATTGACAGAATAGCCAAATTCATCCCTGAACTATTGTAGAAAGCTCAATTTTGTCCTTGAACTATGAAAACGGCCATTCTCATCCTTGAAATTTTAAAGCCAGCTCAATTTAGTCCCTGGAGCGCTACGCTCGCTCACGTCAGCATCGCCCAGTCAGCTAGGGTTATGAGTTACCATTTTTGCCCTTGCCTCTTGGCCATCTCTGGAGGACTTTTTTTTGAAATCTGACTGTTTTTGTCCTTGCCCCTTGGCCATCTCTCATGGCTGATATTGTAGCAGGACTTTATTTTCGAAATCTTTCTCATTGAATAAGAAACGACTTGTGAACTGTGCATTAACTATATGTGTAGCAGTGATAGTTTCGTATATGAAATCGTTAAAACATTAGTACTTCCCCTGTCCAATAAAAGATATCATTCTAGTAGATTTGATCCAAATGACCAAATGAAAACTATTTTAACTTGATTAGAAGATTGTCAAAGCTAATGCCTAATGGCATAAAAAAAGTATGTTTGAAAACAAGTGTAATACTTATTTGGTAATATAAATATCGGTGTTCTTTAAATAAATTAAGTTAAATTTAGGATAATTAGACATAGGACAGAAACTATTAGGTTTTTTAGACGAACTTAATACTAGATCTTATTAGTTACTACTCTCTATTCATTTTAAATTGTTATATATTCTGGTGCGTGACAAAAGCTAATGTAATAATGTGAAAAACTAGACTGACTTTGTGCACATAGTGAAAGTCTTAAGAGAAACACAATTTTTTTTGCTTGCATCAACGACAATCTCTGTCGGTATTGGCTTGTGATCCTTGCGGTCTTGTCTTTTCTTTTTTTACAAGAGTTTTATCTTTTCTTTGAACGTTGGTGCCTTTTTACCATCAATAATGATTTTCTAAGTGTTTGCCTTTGACCCAATGCCTTGCGTAAGGGGTCGTCACAGCTATAGGCCTGCAGTGATTACAACATCAGTCATGAGAGATGGCCAAGAGGTAAGGACAAAAATGGTAATTCACAACCCTAGTGATGATGACGTGAGTCAGCGTGGCTCTCTAGGGATGAAATTGAGCTATCTGTAAAAGTTTGAGATCGAGAACGACCGTTTTCATAGTTGAAGGACGAAATTGAGCTTTCGACCATAGTTGAGGGACGAATTTGGCTATTCCGCCAATAGAATTCTAGTTTTCCCTAAAGTCAACAACTACTCTAAACAAATATATAAAACCGCAAGCACAATACAGCCCCCCCCCCCAAAAAAAAAATAGGCATCTTGGGGGATGAGACATGGGCGGTAGGCCCCACATGTCAGCCAATCTGAAGAAGCACATGTAATGACATGTTAGCAACATTCAGTATTTCATCACCGGTTCAGCTTTGCATATGGTTATAGTTTTTATTGTGATTTTTTTTATCACAAACAAACATTGAAAATGATTTTCGTGTCCCGAACCGGCATAAAACCCAGTATGATTTTCATTGTCAGTTTTTGTCTCAAAATAATTTTCACCGCCAACCTTACTTTAACTGGCGATGGTACTATACGTTATCATCAATGGTTTTAATAAAACCGATGGTGAAAATATTATTGGAAATCTATAGTAGTAGTGATAATATGTTTATTGAAGTTATAAATATTGATATTATTTTCTGTGAATTTAGTTAAATTAAAAAAGTTTGAATCAAGTCAAAACCTAAAATTATTTTTTTAGAAAAAAAAACCGTTCTTTTGTTTTATCCTTATCCTGTCTTGTACCTGCACCTCTTTGAATGATTAGTTGTGGCAGCCGCGCCGTTTGGATCATCTGATCGGCGGCATGCAGAAAAAAAATAAATGCACACATACGCCGCTGTGCGCACGTTGTTGGCTCAATAGTCGGCTAGTGATTGGATAACCGCGCCTAGGGCGGTGCACGTACGTAGGCCACTGTTATACCTGCCGTATGATTCAACAATCAGATCGGGGCCTTGTTTAGTTCACTCCGAAATCAAAAAGTTTTCAAGATTCTTCGTCACATCGAATCTTGCGGCATATGTATAAAGCATTAAATATAGACGAAAACAAAAACTAATTACACAGTTTGTCTGTAAATCGCGAGATGAATCTTTTGATCCTAGTTAGTTCATGATTGGACAATACTTGTCAAATAAATCCGAAAGTGCCCCAGTCATCACAGCTCCGTAGCTACAGAAACACCGTCGTCGTCGTCCGTGTCCATGTGGACCAGCATGTAGTACATGCACGCACACATACTTTCGTGTACAGGTATGTGAAGTGCGTGGCAGAGTCACTACGCGTTCCTTGTATAGTACATTTTTTGGTCACCCAGAGCGTGTTTGTGTCCGTCACAATTCCCGAGGACGATGCAACAAGGAGAGGGTGTGGTAATGAACTGGTGGTGAGATATGCGTGCACACATGCACGTACACGTAGCACAGATGACCAGATGCAAGGCTCGAGCGAGCTTCTTCGCCGGCAACCTCAGTGCTTTCGTCATGATGATTATTCGTCGCTTGGGCCTTGTTTAGTTCCCAAAAACTACCAAAAATTTTCAAGATTCCCCGTCACATCAAATCTTACAACACATGCATAAAACATTAAATATTGATAAAAATAAAAACTAATTACACAGTTTATCTGTAAATCGCGAGAAGAATCTTTTGACTCTAGATAGTGACAATATTTGCCAAATTTTTTTGCAAACTGTACAAAGCCTTGATCTCAGTGACTACTGAAGCAAAGCAGTGGCGCCAGGCCAGGCCAGTGTACCACTGCACGCCGCACATGCTCCACCTGCCTTGTGTCGAGACGATATACCACCGCACTGCATGCACCACGTGCGCACCAGTTAGCACAGCCAGCATATATATAACAGTAGGCATCGGCCTATATTTCTTCAAATATACACAGCAGGTCGACTTAAGTAGCCACGTCACACACAGCAGGACACAGACAGAGACGTGCCAATGTGCCATGCATGCACTGTGGAATCTGGAAGCTAAACAACATCGATGCGGTCCATTCACGCAAGTGACAAGTGTTAGTTGCAGCGTGATCCACTGACCCACATGTATAACGTATACGCATGCAAATCAGATCACATCCCCTGCCGTATTTGATCAAATGTCCAGTAATGTATATCGGTCAATCGCGTCGTCGTCGACCGGAAATTAAAGAAACAACCAAGAATCAAATCGGAAGCGGCAAAGCCTTATCGATCGAGAGATAATTAATAATGTGCCGGACTACTGCCGGGCGGGGTCGAATCGATTACTACTGTGATTAACTAGTCGTTGATGATGATGCTCTGCTTTGACCGCCGGTAAATTGGCCGTGCACGCACGCATGTGTTGTGTCCGCCGCGCCGATCGATCGATCCGCGCGGCCGATCTGCTCCAAGCAAACGGCGGCCCGATCGATCGCGCGGCGTGCTGTCATGTGCACGTGCTGCAGTGGTTGCCCGGCCGGGCTGTGCGCTCGTGTGCGTACGTACTAGACTAGACGTGCTCTCTGATACCGGATCCTTGCATGCATGCTGCGGGCCGGGCATCGAGCGGCAGCTGCGCGCGCTGCACGGCGGGGCACCCGGGCCGGCCGGCCGGCCCCTACGGCCTAGCTACCGCCTACGACGCCGTAAAAGACATGGCCACTGGCCAGAGCATACTGGTCCGGTCCTCCGGATGATATTGACCGTCAAGGCATCTATCTATCTATCCTTGATGGCCAAACGCCCAAAATGCATCCGTCAACAAACCAAGTACAGGTCACATTTATATTTAGGCATTTAGCTGTCAGTTAAACGGTTAGTTTTTTTTTTTTCGAATCAGGTCTTGTTTAGTTGCACCCAAAATCAAAACAAAAAAAACTTTTCAAGATTTTATATCACATCAAATTTTGTGACACATACATAAGCATTAAATATAGATAAAAAATAACTAATTGTTACGAAATACATCTTTTGAGTCTAGTTAGTCAATGGTTGGACAATAATGATCAAATACAGACGAAAATGTTAATATCCAAATCTAAAAGGTTTTTGCATGTAAACACAAGGCCTCAGGGCACTCACAATGCAGACTTTATCATAAAGTCTAAAGTTATTTATTACCTCGAATAATGTGGACTTAGAGTCTAGCAAGGGCTAGCAGTAGTAGCCAAGCCTAGCAAGTAAACAGTGCACATGTCACATTGGCACTCAAGGCGTCGGGTTGACATACAGTGCAGGGCGCCGGCCGGCCCGCGCCGTACGCGCAAGTTGCATGCATGCTCCGATCGACGGGCCGAGCGTACGTTCCCGCGGGGGCGCCCATCTATACGCACCGGAAAGCCCGGCGTGGCATAAATGAGAAGGGGATCGATGCGGATGATGCGTCCGCTGTCCGCGACGCAGTGCAGGAGTACGTTCGTGTCTGTACCCTTGCGTCCGCGGGCGTACGGCGGCCGCGCGCGAATTGAACGCCCGGCGACGGCCATTGGCCAGCCGGCCGCGCGCCGCCGCCGCGGGGCCACTGCTGGTAGCTACTAGATTGATACCGCGCATCGCCCGCCGTGGATCGCGTTGCATGCATGCGCTCCACCACTGGTGGGGTGGTGGCGCTGCGTCGACGAATCGCCGATGATCTGCTGCCGGCCCGGCGTGCGTGCATGCATGGAGGAGTCAGGGACAACGAACGGGACTATCGACGACCAGCACCTAGCTATGACGACGACGACTGGGACGACGGTCCCGGACTGACTGATGCTTGGCCGTTAATTTGGGAGATACCGACACACCATCTCGTCCGCGCCGACAAGATTGTACTACTACAACGGTACAGACGCCCGCTGCACACTGTGCGTCATATCCATGCATCTCAACAAAAACTACCTTATAAACAACTAATTCTCCAATAGTCTACATTTTATTACTACACATTATCAAAGGTATTGTAGTCTCAAAACAAATTAAAGAATATTGAACGAGATATAAGTGCTGGCTGATTTAAACATCAACATGTGTATAAGTGCGTGTTTGGTACTGGGATTGGAAGGGAAGGATTGAACCGAACCCTTTTTTAGGGATGGGATGGACGATTTTGTTGTTTTATTGGAGGGGTTTGGTCAACTGTTGGGTTGAGACGGGATTGGACCAGACACATGGAGCGTGCGCATGTCATCCACTTATTTTTTTTTTCTTCTATGTTGCGCTCTTCTCTCCTCCTTCCGATGTGTCTTCACAGATGTCTGTGCTTCCTCGCGCCTGTGTGGACGTCACTCTCTGCGCCGTTCATCCTCGGAGTGGACATTGCTACCACGCGCCGCTCCCCTACGCCCACGTAGAAGCTGGTGGCGCTCTACACCCTCGCGGTCATGCGGATTGCGATGCCGCTCCTCCATGCCCTCGCGGTCAAGCAGATGTTAGTGTTGCTCCTCCACAGCCGCGCCGAAGCTAGCGGCTCCCCTCCACGCTTCCACGGTCATGCGGATGCCGAAGTAGCTCCTTCGTGCTCACGAGGCCACCGACGCTTCTCCACACAACCGCCGCTACTCCATGCGCCATGGTCACCACAGTTCCTCCACGGCCATCGGACGCTCTCCCCTCGCTTGGCGTCGGTGAAGTTGGTTGCCCCGATTTCTCCGATTTGGAGGGGCAGAGTGAACCTACATCTAGAAAAAAATATTCTCTTTTTAGGATAACCCCAATCGAGCAATATGTGAACTGAACGCACTAAAAATCGAGTCAAACCTGCTTCGACCCACTCAGACCTCCCATCCAAACACACTAAGAGAGTAGCTCATCATGAAGAGCTACCTCTATCTCACTCTCTCCTCCGTACAAGATAAAAAAATGATAATGTGGATCCTAAGAGGTAGCTCTTTTCTATGCTATCTCACTTTAGCTATTAAAGCTCCAAACAAGAGATCTCAAGTGTTGCTTAAAGTTTAGTCAACCTCATAAAAAATTTAGACCATACAAGTGAGCTAAAGTCATATAAACATTTAGTCTTTAACTTTACAAAACTGTAGTTTTGACCATAAGACGATCTAAATAGGGCCTTAGTATTGTTCCGGGTGTTCCATAATGATTAATGAATATCGTTGAGGGGGGAGGAGGAATACATGTCGTCAATGACATACCATGTATTTCTTTCTAACTTATTAGAAAATGGAGGTGAAGGTAACCTCGTGGCTATGATTGCTACGTTTATGGCTTCATGTACGTTGTTTTCGTAGGGAGAATCATAATCCTACTACGTGACAAAGAGCGACATATATAATTTTGATTTGACGAGGACGCTCATCTATCAACCACTCGCTTCTATTGCTAGACTGCGACTCCGTATTGTTTAGGTACCAAATATGTCAGTTAAAAAAATCATTGGAGGTTGGGACTTCATGAAGAATATAAAATAAAGGACCCCCTAGCTAGATGCCTTTGTCAAATCACCGGGTAGCTCGATGAGAGAGATTAGTTTGCACAAAATAAGTCAAGCATACACAGGTGGAGCTCCTGTTACAAAGATCAGCTGCCTACTCTTCCTCTTGTTTCTTTTTAACAATGTCACTTGTCAACTTCTCACTTGTCATAGCTATTCTGCCACATCACACTTTCTTTGGCAGGCAAAACAAACTTTCGACGCAAATCGCAACATATTTCATCAAATAATGGGATGCTTACCCAAACTGACCAACCTTGCAAACTTTTAGGCCTTGTTTAGTTCGCAAAAATTTTCAAGATTCCCCGTCACATCGAATCTTTGGTCGTATGCATGAAGCATTAAACAAAGATAAAAATAAAAACTAATTACACAGTTTATCTGAAATTTGTGAGATGAATCTTTTGAGCCTAGTTACTCTGTGATTGGACAATGTTTGTCAAATAAAAACAAAAGTGCTACAGTAGCCAAAAAGCCAAAATTTTATGAACTAAACAAGGCCTTAGTTTATGCCATACTTTTAGCCGCATTAATTGATATATCAAACACCAGTTCAGGTTCATTGCATGTATGGTCTACAAAGACAAACTATCTAGAGAAAAGATTCATGCTCATTAAAAAAGGAAATTGTTTGGCTCTGGCTCTCTGACGCTGCAAATGGTGGTTGGCTCAAAATAGAGATTAATTAGAGAATCTATTTGGGGGTTCAGAACTAATTAACTATAGCTAGCGACCTTTGCAAATTGAATGGTGGCGCGCGCGCACACACACACACGGCCGTTGGAAGCCTGACACGTATAGTACCTCCAAACTTTAGCCAGCTGGGTTGCAAATGCATGCGGCAGTCTCAATCTAATGCCTGATGCTGCTATGAAACAAAGGGTGCCACGAACGTCTGAATCAGCAAAGGGAATATCGGCGTGGGAAAGTTGTGTGCGCTTCAGATCAGAATGGCAAAAAATATGTGTCATCTGATAATGCCTTGCGTTCTTAATCGGGCATTAATTAGTAGCGCGCTGAAGGCTAGTGTTGAGTCATGTGTCAGTGTTTGTCATTGCGCCGGGACATGCGGCGCGAGTTTTATTTGGAGCGATTGGCAACATGCAGGAATAGGTTATTTGCTTAATCAGGATTGCTTAATATACAATTTGTTAATTGATATGTTTTTGAATTCCGAATTTTGTGGTGTATGGATGGATAGATAGAAATGATATGTTTCTGAATACTGCGTCCGGCCTCCACGCCCATGCTACTCTGCTGCTGGGAGCTGTGGAAGCATCGAGCTATGAACCCTGACCACAACTGCCTCATTGCTTCATAGGCGCTGCGAACCGGCTACCTAGGCACAACAACTCTTTGTCTTCCTTCTGGTGTAATGTGATGATCATGTAAACTCTCTCCACTCCCCTCTTGTAAACCTCTGAAACCTTGTAGTACTTGGGCACTTTGCCCCTCCACCACCTAGCTAGGTCTGTCCGGCATTAGTAAAATGAAAATAATTAGGTGGGGTTCTTATGAAACCCCGTTCTAAAAATCGTCTTGTCAACGTAAACATATATAGTGTTCTTTTGGCTCTTGCTCCAGGATACGCTTAGCACAAGAAAAACGTGTTTTCATGTACGTCTTTGCCCTGGTTATCCATCATATGCAAAGCTTTATTTCCCTCTCATCAATTCATTCCGTATATATCTTGACCATTCGGAAAAAAATTGAGAGAATACTAATAACACTCACAAGGTCAATCTTTGACATCAATTCGTAAATTAATCTGCAGCCTATTCATTTGTCTAAAAAAATTATGGTTAAAAATATTGTTTGTTGATTTGTTATGAAAGAAAAAATAATACTAAATATAAATAATTGATAGATTCGACAGATATACTTAAATTAATATAAAAATAATCAAATGGTAGACACTTCCTCTAGCTCTTGTTTGAGCTGCTCATCGGCCACCGTACCGCGAAAACCAGATTTCTACGTCCATCCAACTCACCTTGACGTACAGATAGATCGGCCACTTGCCTCTCAGCGGTTGCTTTCCGGGCCCCACTCGCCAGGTTTTGCCTTTCCCGACACGTGGGCCCATGTCCCACGTCCCCGGCCCGCCACGTGGCCCCCGCCTCCTTTTCCTATATAAGGACCCACCTCTCCAGCCTCCACCTTTGCCTCGACCACCACACGACCTTCCCTCGGTCGGTCCTCGCCTCACCTCCTCTGCTCTGTTAAGCTTCTTGTTCTCTCTCTCTCTCTCACCATCCACTTCTTCTCGATCGAGACGACGGCAATGGCGAAGGGCGGGCTGAGCAAGCTCAAGTGCATGATCAAGAGGTGGCACTCCTCGAGCCGGATCTCGCGCACGCCGTCAGGGTGCTCGGCGCGCTCGCACGACGTCGGCGTCCACGACGACGCTGGCGCCGCCGGGTTCGCCCTGGAGAACTCGTGGAGGAGGGGCGTCGCCGCCTCGTCCGTCTTCGCCTTCGGCGGCGGCGGAGGCACGGGGTCGGCGTCGTTCCACGGCGCCGACGGCGTGCCCCCGGGCCTCCACCCGGTGTACGTCGGCAAGTCGCGCCGCCGCTACCTCATCGCCGCGGACCTCGTCGGCCACCCCCTGTTCCAGAACCTCGTCGACCGCTCCGGCGGCGCCGCCGGCGTCGGCGCTGCAGGCGGGACCGTCGTCGGCTGCGAGGTCGTGCTGTTCGAGCACCTCCTCTGGATGCTCGAGAACGCCGACCCGCAGCCGGAGTCGCTCGACGAGCTCGTCGAGTACTACGCGTGCTGATCGACGACCGCCTGCTCTACTCACGGCCATGTCGATCCGATCCACGATGCCGGCAGGCGGCAGCGCGGCGCCGAGGCCGAGCTCGCTCGACGGCCGGAGTCAAGGGGTAATTTGGGTAATCTGGTTCTTTTATTTAAGGTTAGGGGTAGAGTTGTAATATACGCAGGATTGTGAGGGCAAAGGTGTGGAGATAGTTAACCTTGTGGTGTTTGTGGTAATTACTCTCGAGATAGCCGTGTAATTACCGTGCACCCAAGGTAATGCTCTGCCGGGGCAGTTAATTAATCTCTAGTGCTTGATGTAATGTAATGGCTTGCATGTTTCGATCTTCTGCTGTTTCTTTGAAGCAGAATTGAATAAGATTTTTAGGAATGGGTGTATCCACATGTACATTATATATATTTCACCAATGTATGAAGTCCATGCTCATTTCCTTCATGTTAATAACTGTTGTTCTGAGATTTTTTTTTTCACTTGGGCCATGCATATTGACGGAATAATGGAGCTAGTCTAATTTTAGGTGAAGCTAAAGCTTCATTTCGTTTATAGATAGTTGAGTTCTCAGTGGAAGCCGGAGCATGCACCTAAGTCAAACCGGGCATTTCGTGATAATGAAACCGCAGGTATGTTATATTAAGTTACATTTTAAAGTTGCTACAGCTAAAAAATGGGAGTAGAAAATTATGTTAAGATTCAACTTTTTCTCAAACACCCAAAAGTTTGTGCATCATTGTATTGAGATAGAGAAAACGTTCAACACAACACGCTTTAGCGGTGTCTTAAGAGGGTCATTAAGTTGTATATGAATGCTCGGACCTTCCCTAATGTATAACAAGCTATGCTATTACATTGGATATAGATAAACCCAAATTATGATACCAGCTAGGAGCCCTATGTCCGGACTGCCAAGTGGCGGCAATAGCGCTGCTTGTGGGCGCCTACCTCGACGTCTGTTGAAATTCAGTAGCCAAACAAACGGGGAGCGTGAAATGGTTTACTGACCAAAGTATGGCTAGCCAAGACCGAGACATGGTTACACATATTTGAAAGAAGCAAGATTAATTTGTAGAGGATAAGGAAAGTAAAATGTTGCACACAATGTCTTTATTTTCTTGACCACAGGGAGAGACTCCACCGAGCATATTGTAGTTTATGGTAGATAGAGGAACTAAACCCTAGCTAGCTAGTAGACTCGCTAATAAAACCATGCTAGGTCGTCAAAGCTGACTTGAGTTAAGGTGGATAGATTCTACTATAATGAATCTAACGAACTGTAGGTTAGGTTCGTACTAAACCTAGTTTCTCAAGGAGGCATCCACTGCACAAATTTGGTGAGCCTCGAGATCAAGTCCAGGAGGCCAGCCTCTCAACCGCCAGTATGTCCCACGAATACATGACACCCAGTTTGTTCATAAATCTAAACACGCAATTTTGATCAAATCCAATGATTAATTAGCCATCATGTGCGTAGTGAAAGGACCATAGCTAGGATTATAAGCTTGATCATTACAAAATCTCTGTATTCTAATCAGACAGGGGTTCAGATAGTAGTTTGGTGCGCCCACGCGATTAGTGGATGAGTTCAAGTCCTCGCTGTCATGGCCGCGCTTTCCCCTCTTATTTGCATGGTGTGTATGCATGCTTAATCATGTCATGTGTGCTTAATAATCCCTTTTATTGACTGGATGATGATGACAACCTTTCAGACATGCATTTGGACGTACGTACTGCTAGCTAGGGCCACTTCAATAGGTAGGTAAAGGAAAGCATTTGGTCCCCTGAAACCGTTGGACCATGCATACATGCATATTTTTTTTCCTGAAACTAATTTCTTATTCTAGTTTCTGTCTTGAATTATTCATTTTTTGTGGCTTGTTTCCTCATGCGCGCGTATCCCTGACGCTAGTTTCTGTTCTGAATCATCTAATTCACATTAACCCTTATTCCTAACTGCATACAGTACTATTTTTTAGTCTCTGGCCCAGACAGAACAAGAACCCGACAGGCAAACAAGAGAAGCTGTTTTTGCGACGTTCTGAGTTGACCATTTTAATTTCATCCATGCAATTTCTATAGCACAACAAAATTAGATAGTAAAATGTTCATGGCAATGATTGATGCGGTGTGACTCCAATGCTAAAGCAATGCTGGGGACAAACAGAAGGCTCTCTGCAGTGCTGGATTAAAAAGATGGTAGGCCAATCCTTTGCTGTTAGTGTTGTTATTGCTGGCGAATTTAAAGAAGTGCCAGCCCTAGCCCGCCCTAATTAAGAAAAGCCCTGGCCCTTAACCATTAATATAAACTCTTACAAGTACTACTAGTTACTTTAACTTACTAGTATTTATTTTCTTTCATTAAGAGTTTGATTAAAAGCTCCATGGTATGCGCTAGCTAGCTACCATGCATTCTGCAGATCATGGCTGCTGGGGCATATGCGTCTTAAAGAATAATGGCCTTGGGGGAGGCGAACTTATTGCTAGCTGCTGCTCTAGCTACTACTTACTGCTAGAAGGATCCCAGCCACGATATATGGCCGGCAACCGGCATGCCCTTTTCATTAGCTTCACCAAAACGTCAAGCAAAACAGATCGATGGTCCTTCCATTTCCAGGACAAGGACAGTGATTATGGGACTTGGGAATGTTGGGTTTCAATTGACCCCGCTCGCAATGGTGATTTTGACGGTTGGGTTCTACCACACGACGTGCACTGCTGCAGTCTGCACAGTAGTGCTGTACGCATCGCCGGCCGGGCGGCTCAATCAGGTTAGTTGGCTGCTGCTGGCTCCAGCAGGTTGGTCACCCGTCCATTTCCCCTTCCGTTACACTGTCTGTCTGTACCATCATCCTCTTCGATTAATTCGATCTGCACGCTGGTAGTTTGGGGCCATTCATCAAATGAAATCCAATGTAGAGATCCTGCATGCATGCACCAGTAGTATTATTAGAGGTGCTTATTTCGTCTCTAATAATCGCCCTCGCGATCGCATTTGTTTAGCACGCCGCACGACGAACATTAGCGTCACGCACACAGGCGTCGTGTGCCGACTGTACTTTGGTAGCCCACTGATGCTTGTACTTATATTACTGACAAATCACATTATTGGTTGTGCTTGACTACTGCTTGCACATCAACTGTCGTCTGTCTATATATTGGGATCGGATCGGAGTGTGATTGATCGATCGAGTTCGAGCAAGTATTATAGTAGGCTGTAAGCCAACTAAATGTTGATGTGGAGGAGAAAGAAGAGGAGAGAGAGTAAAAGCGGCTGTAAAGCTTACAGCGGCTCAGACACAAAAACCAAGAAAGTCTGTGAGACAGACATATGGGTCATGTATTAATAGTGATGAGTTAACCATTATATGAGTGGGCTGCAAGAAGGCTATAAAAAAATCTTACAACCAGCAGCTGACTGTATTATAATACTTGCTCTAAGGATCCGTGTGTGCAGTTGTCAACCATGTTGGAGTGTAGTAACATCTTCAATTCGTCGTCCTTAATTAATACTTATTTTCAATAGCAAAATTAAAGCATATGATTGATGCGCGCGTGTATATATCCGTGGACCGTGTGACTGTAGCTATAGTGTGGCGGCCAGCTGAAGCTTGATAGATGTAGCTGGTATCTCTCTCGAACAGCTCACGGTACATGCGTGCGACATAATACTGGACAGCAGAGAAGGGGCCGGGAGATCGATGAGCATGACCATATATTCTGCATTCTGACGAGGCGTTACATCACAAAATCTCTCATGGCCATGCGCATGCTCTCAACGGCGGTTAATGGTAACATCATATCGACCGGCTTGTTGGGTAGTGATGATTCAGACCGTCAAAGTACGTACCATATTGAGCAGCCAACGGCGGTACTACGTTTCCTGATGAACAGTGCAGCAATCAGTTGATCAGCACCGTTAAGACAGAGATTATTGGTCGTGACAGGTAGTACTAGTCTTACGGTACACATGTGGTTAGAGCACGATAGACCTGAATGGAGAGCAACCAGCGACCGACCGACTCCAGCAGACGAATAAATTTGTCTATATTTCCATGGATCTCGGGCCGGCCGGGGGCGGGCCTGTCCAGTGTCCACAACCTGGTGTTTAGAGCAGTGTCCTCCGGGGGGGAAAAAAAAGAAGGAAAAGCGCATGCAGCCAGTGACCCTTCGTCTTCAGCCATTAACGTGCCTGTGCCTGTGCCTGATTGAGACGGCCAGTAGTGATGGCCCGCCGCGATTGCGTGCGTGCGCCTAAGGCGACGACATGAGGCCGGTCTGGTCTGGACGGACGCGCCTCGGCGTCCGTTCGCTAACCTCCCAGTGCAATGCAACGACGTGCTTGCCTTTTGTCGTCCCACGGATCAAAACCGGCCCCGCGAACCGCAGCCGCATGTCCAGGGCTCCAGGCAACCAGCTAGTCCCTGCAGCCTACTAGAACCATGCATGCATGCCCTCGATCCGTTCGTCGGGTCGTCGCATGACGACGACGATGACCGCGCGCGCGTCTTTTACTCGCGGTTGCACCGTCGCGGTAGCGGGCCGCGGCCGCGCGCGCGCGCGACGCCATTGCATGCATGCATGACACATGTGCGCGCCGCGCGGAACAAGCGGGCGCCCACCAGGCACGCGGCGCCAGCCGAGAGCGAGCGACGTCGTCGTCCGTGGGCGCGGGACGTCGCGCGCGGCGTCGATCGAGCGCCACACGAAACACCAGCAGGCAGCTACGTAGATAGCTAGCGCGCTCCACAGCCACATGTATACTGTGCCGCTCGGCTCGATTCCCACGCCACGCGCGTCGGTCCGGCCGCGGGCGTACGACGTCTCACCCTCAACCTCATGGACGGCCGGCCAGCATGCAGTGCCGCTGCGGCACTACTCTCTCTACTGGGCTGCCGGGCGGGGCGGGGCGGGGCGGCTGGCTGGCCCAGTCGTGACGTCTACGCCATCGCATTTATGCCGGCCGGCTGGCGTCGCCCCGGCCGGGCCGGTAGGTCGCGCTTGCCTTTCGCGCGCCCGTGCATGTGCCTGTCGGGGCAGAGGAGCTAGCGGGTCATATGCATGGTTAATTAGCAGACCAACTAATGCAGGCTAGAATCTATCGATCGATCAGGCTTTGATCACGTTCCCGTCTCGGTAATTAAGCTACCTCCAATCGATAGAAGAAAAAAAAAGCTGCATACCTTGTACACTCCCGACAGCTGAGCTGACAGTAGTCGAGAGATGGGCGGGCAAAACGTCCCCTTGTCCGGTGGTAACGCATGCATTGCACCATCAGAGCAGTCCAGCTCCAGCACGAAAACATGGCGCGTGCGCGAGCGCAGGCCGTGCATTATTCGGGGCCGCGGCCTCCGTGTACGGGGGTTCCTGCAGCTACACGACACTGTCGAATTGCCTGCCTGGGGGCAAGTGCTTTCAATCTGAACCTGCAGCAACTACCCCTCTCCTCGCGCATTGAATCGCCCACGAGGGTGCGCAGGCGGGGGCCGTGAGCCGTGACGACTGACGAACGAAGCAAAACAACAGGGAAATGCAGGATCTCCTAGTACGTCGTGACCACCAGAGGTCCTCTGAATCCAGTGCTAGATACTCGCCTACTCCTATACACCTTGGCCTTGCATGTATGTACGATCTACAACTGGGTAACGCTATGCTGGTGTGGTGTTTATAGAGTCAATACTGCGAGGTGTGCGTACATCATTGAAACAAGTTTGATCATACAGCTGGAGTACATCATTGAAGGAGTGTACATGCACACCAAGCTATCTAAGGGGTATTGTTGGGGTCCCGTGCATATTAGTTTCAATGAAGCTCAGCTACTGTTTTATTAGTAGACCCATCAGCGATGCCCCGACTGCAACTGCAGCCAAAAGCAAACTTCCAACTCCGATGGACATTAGTTTCGACATGCATGGGTCTACAAAATGGAAAGACTGATAGTCGTCCCCATTTGACTCCTTGTCGCTGAGTCTCAGAAACCACACTTTGCAACTTAAGATTATAAAAAATCATAAATCCTCTAATTTTTAAAATTGGACAAATTAGCCCCTGCAGCAGTCAAAAAGTGGTTTTGAGCCATGTCGTCCTTTTTTTGCCCAAAACCATATTCACACACACTCGATAGGATTTTTAAACTATATATAAAAATATCTTCGGGCCTCTAAAAATCTAGAGATAATATTGGGATACAAGAAACCCACATAAAATAATATGAGCCCATGAAAATATCTCTAAAAGCTCTCAAAAAATGATTTAGACTCAGAATAATGGAAAAACTATCTAGAAAAATATAAAGATTTATTAAACATCCTAATCAATGTCCAAAAACATGTTGAAAACTTTCCACAATAAAAGCACAAGTTGCAATCAACACGAACACAACCAAGATTATTGTGTGTTGCATTTATGCTAGTTGCCTCTCACTTTTTTGTGGTGCAAAGGTTGTCAAAATGTATTTAGACATCGATTAGAATTGAATATTTTTCTAGTTTTTATGGATAGTTTTCAATTTTCTAGAGATTAATCTGATTTCTGAATTCTTCCGAAGACAAACTCATGAGATTTAAATATTTTTAATTGGGTGTCTCTTGTACTGATAAATCTCTAATATTTTTCTCAGATTTTTTTGGAGACTTGGAGATATTTTTCATGGTGCCCTTGTCTAGTTTTTATCGGATCTTTTTTTTAACTGCTAAGAAGTGATGATATTGATAAAAAGAACACCTCAAAACCGCTTTTAATTTTATGAATAATGTGTCCATGTACATGATATGATTAAATTTTGGTTCTGGTGATTTTGATGACAACACAACCACTAAGGTTAACATTGTATTTAAGATGTGTTCGCATGTTTTCTAAGGTTATATGGATGTAAGCAATCAAAAGTAATATAAGATATTAAAGCCGAGACAGAGAGGATTGAATTGGACTTGTCACATGACTTTGTAGCTGGTCAGATTGGTCTGATGTGAGGTTAAAGTTTCTGATTATTTTTTTGACTGGAGCTATAGCTAAAATTATTTTAGCTGGATTGGAACTCTACCAAACGGAGCACTAGGTCAACCATTCTAGGAATTCCACCATTCAAACAGCACAAGGAGAAAGTTGAGGAACACAATTTAAGGCCCAGATTGGTCCACTTGTGGGATTGGGCTAGAAAAGCCTGGTGAGGTATTGTTTGGGCTTTATCCTTGCCTTTTAACATGGACCAGGCCAAATATGTAGGCGCACCCATCATCAGAATAAAAAAGCTTTGGTGACTGGTGAGAGGACGCGGATGGGCCGGACCGTGTTCCGTAAATGGAGCGACGGGCCAGTGCTGGCGAGAAACGGACACAACCCAAGAGATTCTCAAAAAAAAAAAGAAAAAAAAACGAAAGGCGCGCTGTCCGGCCGGTGTGTCGCCCGTGGCCCCGCGTCACGCGCACTTAGGGAGACCGAGAGATTATTCGAGTCCGAATATTCAATATCCGACACGTTATTCGTATCCGAATACTTAAATCGTATATTTATTATGTCGACATCCAAACGTATCTTATCTGATATGATTGACATTATCCGTATTCGAATCTGAATCCGACCAGAAATATGAAAACAAATATGATATTGATAATATCCGTCCGTATCCGATCCGTTTTCATCCCTACGCGCACTGGGGACGGGGGCAGTGCGACACGGTCTGCGGGCGCGGTGCCTTCCTAGGCTTTTTTTTAGTTCGCAAAAATTTTTAAGATTTCCCGTCACATCGAAACTTTAGTCGTATGCATGGAGCATTAAATATAGACGAAAATAAAAACTAATTGCACAGTTTATCTGTAATTTGTGAGATAAATCTTTTGAGCCTAGTTACTCTACGATTGGACAATGTTTATCAAATACAAACGAAAGTAGCCAAAAACAAAAAATTTTGCGAACTAAACAAGGCCCTACTAGTTCCTGCCTTGGCTGCCAAGGATGTGACGTCGCTCGTCGCGCCAGATCACTGCAGGCGGAACGGGACGCCGGGACGGCTGCAGCTGCACCTGCAGTTGGACGGACAAAACGGCCGGCAGGCCAGAGAACGGCGGCGTGCGGTCGGCACGCAGCGTGTCTGGGATCGTCGGCACGCGGAAGCTGCCCAAGCTGGCTGCGGCGGCCGGCGGGGTGCGAGACCGCGGGAAGGTGTTGCGCGTTCGAGTGGGACACGCGATTCCTGGCTCCGTTCAGGCTTCAGATGACGAGGACTTGGCTGCCGCCGTCGATAAGGTCCACTGACCACTGGGATATCGTAGTAACGGCGGCAGGTTCAGTCTCTGCAGCCTTCGACGACGGGGTCAGCTGCCACCGCCACCGGCCTGACATACTCTCGGATCGAGGGCTAGAAGTCGAGAATGATTGGGAGTTCTTTTATTTCGTGGCCAGCAACGAGATGAGATGGAGTCGTCGACAGATGCTGATTTCCAAAGTTATTATAAAACGTAACTGAATGCGATCCGGTATACTAAGTGTTAAACTAATAATAGGAGCTTGCAGGGGACACGCGCAATTGTTTAGGGTTTTCAGATCTTCAGGATCGGATGATCGGTGGCTCAGAGGTATGTATGTGGTGACTGAGCGACTGACTGAAGCAGAACGAGGAGAACAAATTTGCAGAGAACTCGATGGCGATACGTTCCAGCCCATTTGACCTGTGGAACGAACCTAGACAGCGCGACATACTACGTATATATCATCTCACTCACGATACCTTGCTGCTCGTTCATCATCAGGCTGGAAGATAACAAATAAAATGACAAATAATTGACCATCATAAACTACAACTGAATTCACATGCAAATACTTTGTGAGTTGCTAGACTGACAGTGACAGATCAATTTGAATTCTTGACCTTACAACAATGTCTTGGTCTTTGACACTAGCCATCACGCAAAGGAATCCCTTTTCTTCAAAAATAATATGAAAAAAAAATTACAAATAGTGTACAACACACTGCAACACCATCTAGTCTAGGATTTAAGCATGATGCATCGCTGGCTCTTGCTCCAGCACGACGGTCCGGTGGTTCGCTGCTTCTGCAAATTAATATTCAAGGGAAGGCATCGTCACAACTCAGAAAATGCATGGCTCTACCGTCGGAAACGAGTGACTGAATGAACTCTGGTCTGGTGAATTAACCACGTGTGAACGTACCGTCGCCGGCGGCGGCGGCGGCGAGGCCCTTGTCGTGGCGCTCGACGCACTGGAGGATGTACTTGAAGGCCTCGGTCTCGCAGGGGATGGCGAGCGCGCCCTGGTGCCGGAACCCGAACTCCTCCTCGGCCTTCTCCAGCAGGAGCCGGAACACGGGGTGCGCCAGGTAGCTGGTCGGGATCACGAACCGCCGCTGCTCCGGCCCGACGTACACGGGGCAGTAGCCCCGGGGAACGTCCGGCGGCGGCTCAGGGCTGTAGCTCTCGTCGTCCGACAGCACCGAGTCCGCCGTCTCCGCGCGCCGCAGCCGCCGCAGCACGAACGGCGGGATCGCCGACGCCACCGCATCCTGATCCGGCACGCCGCCGCCGGCGTGGTCCTCGTCGTCCTCCTGATGATCCCGCTGCTGCTTCGCGCCCAGCGCCATCAAGTGCCACTTGTGCAGCAGCTCTCGCAGCCGCACGATCTGCTTGATGCCCGTCGCCGCCGCCTTCGCGCCGTCGTCGCCCATGACGAACACACGCACACGGACAGTCAGCCGCCACCGTACACCTCCGCAGAGATGGTTTCTTGGATCTCTGAAGAGCTTGATGAGAACTGGGAAAGGGATGGAGAGAGTCTGGCATGCAGGAGCTGGGAGGATTATATAATCACGTCGTACTCGTTCGTACTCCATCGATCAGGGGGTAACATGGCTAATTTAAATAAACCAAAAAAAAAAAGATTCCTTCGCCGCGGGTTGTTTTTAAAATGGCCGATTAGCTAATCACCGGCGTGTGGCTCAAGAATGCATGCCAGAGTTTATCTGATCAACTATCCGGCCGGCAAAGCTTGTTCCAACTTTTTTTGGTGGCAAACTGGCGATGACAGAGGAAAATATAGTTAGTGGTGCCTTGGGAGCTAAGAAGGAATAATACAAAAACAGCACTGTACTAGTTTTCTCAACTGATGAAAATACCATGCAGCTTTTTTAAAAAAAAATCTTTAGATGATTAATTTCTGATTTTTTTATATAGGAGTATTCATTTAATTTTCTGAACGGGAACATGAAAAGCTGGATGTGTGCTGGAAATATATATCTGGGACGAGCTTTTCCGCGGTTCATACACTGTGCACAAGAACGTGGCTGCATAATTGCGTTGGATCGATGCCAGTGCTTAGGACATGGTCTCATGCCGGACCGTTGTGTGTACCTACCAGTAGTAAAATATATTACAAGGGAATTTTCCTGTACGAATGTTTAATCAAGACAACTAGTAATATAATGTTCTTTTTCGAAAAAAAAAACTAGTAATGTTCATTTTCACGACCCGACAGGGCAAGAACCAAGAGCCCGGAAAACATTGTACGCTGCCATCATCACCTCGATCGATCCCTGTAACATTTTTATGCAATCATTACAAAAAATAACAAACGACTTGGGGTGGCAGGTCAAGTACTCTTAGATAAGGTTATAGAGTATACAGTATATTCCTTCTTCACATACATCGATTAACGCGCCAAACAACCGTTAACAATCGGCAATGCAAAATGTTCGCGTGTCATGCTGTAACAGATACCGTATTAAACAATACCAACCCACCCGGCCTGTAGTAGCTAGGATCGGCGTTTACTCTGCATGCGGCTCAATTGCTTTAGTGCTTGATAAAATTACTCCGCAAGTCACCTACGTGTACGTACGTCGATCGATCGCGCTAGACCTTCACCAGATAAGGCCAGCCAGAGGTATCCGGCCGGCGTCGCTTGGAAAGCTGGCCGCGGCAACGTGCGAGCACATGATCGTGGACGGACGGACGGACGGACTCGATCTCTAGTCGCCAGTCGCCAGTCGCCACCACATCCCTATCCCCTACAGAGCGTACAACGCGAGGCCCGGCCTCCTGCTTGTCACAGCAGGTACCACATGAGGCGTCGAAACGACGCGTCGTCCATCGGCAAGCTGTCTCGTACGCCGGCCGCATGCATGCCACCGCGCGTTCGTCGGAGGAGACGCGACAAAGATCCATCGACCTCTGCCACCTGCGCTGCGCTGCGGGCTGCGGCGTGTGGCAAAAGCCCCGCCAGGGCGCGCGGCGGCCCATGTGAGCTTGAGGGAGCTACCAAGTTAATTACCAACCTAGACATGCATGCATGCACGAGCTGAGGGCTGAGGTCGGTGTGTGTTGAACTGGAGATTGGTACGGGCTCCTTCCTAATTGTTGTTGTTGTTGATTAAGCATGATCATTAGAGTATTATTAGCTTTATTTACTTCTTTGAGGCAGTTCTGGGAGCTAGCCGAGCTACAAGCTGCTGCCTTTTTTTTTGTGTGTGTGTAGTCTGACATCTTCTGTAGATCATCACTCGATCTGTGTGGTTTGATGCCGGATTCCTAAAGGGAAACTTGCATACCTGGAGTGTACGTGCAAAAAGTGACCACCGACTCTTCTATACATATACATATATAAGAGAATAAGCTAGGACAAATAGCAGCCGTTGAAATGTTTTATACCTTTCGTTCCCACCATGATCGGCTTTGGAGGTAAGGAATATGCATTGCGTTCGGACCGTCGTGCAGCGACGCCGCTGGTCCTGGTCCGTACCTTACCCTACTACAGCCAGCTGTGCCTATTATGCTAGCTGCAGCCAAGACTGAAGAGGAATAAAGGATGGACGGCCATGCCGGGTGTGAGCGACTGGGATAAGCTAAATTAGTAACCATCCATGCAATGATGCAATGCTGCCTGCCAGCGAGTGATCCAGACGTTATGTTAGATGGGAGAAACTGAAATTCACTTTCGTTCTCCTTCGGTTCAACAATTGAGATCTCTCTCTCTCAAAAAAAAAATTGAGCTGCACATTTTATGTACATATACTCTCTCCGTCAAAGAAAGAATGCAACCATGGGTTACACGTCAATAAAAATAGTTTACGTTTGACCAAATTTCTAGTGAATTCTATTCATATTTATATGTTTCCAAATTAATTTATTATGAAAATACATTTTACAATTGATCTAATGGTATTTATTTGATATAAAAATATTGATATTTTTATCTATTACTGATTAAACTTGCATTTTTTTCTCTGGATGGAGAGTTTTTTTTTTGTTTGAGGAAAGACAGTATTTTACTTGGGCTTTATTAGACCGACCCTAAGAGCAACTCCAACCCACCTCCTAAATAAGCTCATATTCTAAATCTAGAGACTTCATCTAAAAAAATCAACTCCAGCCCACCTCCTATTAAGACCCCTATTTTCTATGTCCTCTCAAATTATAATTTCAAGTTCTCAGATCCAGCAGCCCCCTATCCCCCTCTCTCTCCCGGTTTCTTCACGTGTGTGCGTGTAGAGTATTGCGCCCTCCGCCTGGACGCCTCCGCCTGTCCGTCTCCCTCCCACTCTCCCTCCATTTCCTGCCCCCGCGGCCACCCCACACGCACGCGCACGGCGCACGCATCCACCACCACCACTGACGATCAACAACGACGACGACCGGTGCTGCCCAGCGTTCGCGGGAGACGACGACGGCGCCGAGAGCGCGACGTCCATCGAGGACCTGCCCACGGACGTCCTGTCCCTCGTGCTCCGCCGCCTCGACGGCGCGTCGATGGCCGCGCTCGGCTGCGCGTCCGCCGCCTTCCGCGACCTCGCCGCCGACCCGGCCGCCTGGCGCGCGCTCTGCCTCGCGCTCTGGCCCTCGCTCCGCGACGTGCCTCTTGCTGCGACCACCGGCGGCTCTTCGCCGACGCGTTCCCGTTCCCCGCCGTGCCGCTGGAAGCACTGCCACAGCCAGCAACGCCCGCCGGCGCCGCCCCGCTCTGCGAAGCCGGCAGCCTCCCGCCGCTGCCGGCGCGTCTCAGCCGTCGACCTCCGGCATGGCGGCGCGTGCGTCATGTCCCGCGCGGTGGAGACGGACGCGTCGTCGGCCTGGTTCCTGGGCGCGCCGTTCCGCGTCGACGCGCTCACGCAGGAGGGCTTCACGTTGCCGTCGCCGGCGCCCATCGACCCCGCGGACCTCGAGCTCAGCTGGGTGTGGGTGCGGCCGTCGCACCTGGTTCTAGCGCTGGAGATTTTTTTTTTCTAGGGGGACAGTGGCTATGGCTGGAGTTGGGCTTTAATTTGGGCCCTCAAATTTTGTAGACCTCCTCTCAAATAAAAATATAGGGGTCTGATTTAGAACCCGTGGCTGGAGATGCTCTAAGAGAAAAAAAAAAAACCTTAGCCCATGGATAGTGCCACCATGGGCCAGGATTCCATAAGAGACGCGGCCACGCGACGCGGAGCACGCAAAGGAGCAGTGCTGTTGCTACCTGGCTTGCATTGGGCTGGCCGTCTGAATTTTTCATCTGGCCACCATGGGTTGGGGCTTTCTACTGCATGCGTCGCTGAACTGACTCCCTTTATCCAGCATCCGCCTCCATAATCTGACGAAAAAGCAGCATCCAATCTCACACACGAAAGCGCCTAAAGATCTCTCCATCGCACATGTCGCTGTACACCTGTGTAGGCACTGATGTGGCACACGAAGTGACGGCATGATCCTCTTTCAGGATCAAAAGAAGGGGCGCAAAATTAAAGCGCGCATGCCAGCGCAACAGAGTGCAAAAGCCTAGTAATAAGTGAGAATATGCGTCGAAACCTATTCTGACGAAGTGACGATGAACACGACTCCAGGGGTCTGTTTAGACCTACCAAGGCTAGATAGTTACTGCTTGAGACTAAAAATTAAGAACTAACCACCTGTTTGGACAGATTAGTGCTAATTTTTAGCTGCATAACATGATAACAATTATTCATTGGTATTCAAATATATCTTCAAATTGAGAGACCGCGATGAACACGCTTTGACATGTTCTGACTGCTCTTAGAGAGGAAACCTCTGATTTTGAATGACTAGTCCAGATCGATCAATGTTGATGGCTTGGACGACAGTGACCTCACTTGTATCCAAAGAGCCGCCGAGCAAGCTTTTGCTTCGTTGTTGATTTTACTCTCCTCTCCTCTCCTCTCGATTGTTCTTTTTCTTTGCTGAAACTTTACCTAATCCGATCAGATCATGACTCGTGCTTGAGTCGTGACTAAGACCACCACCGCCGAGATTTTGACAACAAGATTCAAGACGGGTGGAGGTGGGTATCCAATTGTTTTTTTTTTGGTCACTGCCTCAGCTCTTTCTCTCTCTCTCTCTCTCTCTCTCTCTCTCTCTCTCTCTCTCTCTCTCTCTCTCTCTCTCTTTTCTTACATTGAATCTTTAATATGTTCTGGGATGACCAACTGACAAAAAAAAACTGTAAGTCATTATTAATAAAGATAAAGGAAAAAAAACCTATGACAACATGATAAGGTAAACAAAGTATCTATGGTTGTCACAAAAAGAGAATAATACGTAGATAGTTTCAACTAAACACATGTTAAACACAAATGGAAATACAATGCTAAGGCAATATTATAAGTTACTCCCTCTACTCCAAAATGTAAGTCATCTCAACCTTTTTTAAATAAATATTTGTTACTGTACAGTTTTCTATACTTCATATCTAGATATATAATAAAAACTATGCATCTAGGAAAACTAAAACAACTTACAATTTAATATGGAAAGATGAGAAAGTATACAAAATAATTCGCAGCTAAAATTTACCGCAAAAATTAGGCAAAAAAAGCATCTACATAGGAATTATTCTAAAATATAAGCAATTGAGAGAGATTAAAAAAAGTTGATTAGACATGGCCATTTCTAAAATATTTGGTAGCCATGCCCCTAATAAATTTATATATACATATCTTTTCTAAAATTGTTACTCTGTGCAAGCAGCACAGATCTAGCTTTATCTCAGCTGACCTATTCATCCTTGTCGCATCAACCATTATATACCATATACTAGATGCTAGATGTCGGTATGTTTTTTGTGTAGGAAAAATCTTTCTATATACTCCTATAAAAGCTAAAACTCATTAGATATTTTATCTCTTCATGCAAGATATTACATCATTTCCACTAACTCGCAAATCCTTTCATATAAGCTATCAATGTCATCCTTTATTAATTATAAAAAATATCCACATATCATCTCTATTATGTGCTATTAGCATGCAAGTCATTTGGTTTGTTCTAAGTCAAACGTCTCTATCTTTGACCATTGATTTTTAAAAATATATAGTTTCATGTAATAAGATTTATATTTTTATATTTATTATGAGAAATACTACCATAATATATAATTTATATATTGTGAAACTATAAGAATTTTTAAAAATAGTTCATCAAATATTGTAATTTTTGATTTAGGACAAACTAAATGTGACACTTAAAAAAACGAAGGGAGTATTCTTGTATAATATAATCAAATATTCTATTAGTTTTTTTTCTATTAGCTTACCGATTTTTAAGAGGTTTGATACAATAAATAACATACAATTAAAATTCATATCTATATATATATATATGATAATTCCTTTTTACTATATATATAATACAAAATATCATATAATGTTACGTATACGATAGATTTATTTTTAAGAAAATACTGTGAAAACGCACGTAGTATGCTTCGGGTATTAGATAATGCTGTTCATGGAATCCAAGGCTCAGTACTGGTCAATGGTCATCCCTCCGCTCTCTGTTTTTCTATACACCAAGCAGTGCATCTTGACAAGATCAATTCAGTCTTCAGGCCCTAATCATCAAGGCCTTGTTTAGATATACCTAAAAATCCAAAACTTTACAAGACTCTCCATCACATCGAATCTTGCGGTACATACATGGAACATCAACTTAGGCTTTGTTTAGTTGCCATTTTTTTTTGGATTTCGCTACTGTAGCACTTTCGTTTTTATTTGACAAACATTGTCCAATCATATAGAGTAACTAGGCTTAAAAGATTCGTCTCGTGATTTACAGACAAACTGTGTAATTAGTTTTTGTTTATATCTATATATTTAATGCTCCATGCATATGTCATAAGATTCGATGCGATAGGGAATCTTGAAAAGTTTTTAAGTCTTTGGTGGGAACTAAACAAGGCCTAAAGCTTGTCGCGAACAAATATCTTAGAGCTGGATTGACATGCATGCGTGTCTCTCAACACACTTAAAAGAACTATCTAAAATCTTTACTGAAAGTGTAGAGTTAACATGATTTTTTAATTATATGTATGTTTCTATTGGTAAGTCCATAAAGCTTTGGCCTTGTTTAGTTTACCCTAAAATCTTAATTTTTTTCAAAATTTTCTATCATATCGAATCTTTGGAGGCATGCATTGAGCATTAAATATAGATAAAAAAATAACTAATTGATTGCATGGTTTGACGGTAATTTGCGAGAAAAATCTTCTGAACTTAGTTAGTCTATAATTGAACAATAATTATTAAATACAAACGAAAATGCTACGTAGTCAAACCAAAAAAAATTTCACCAACTAAACAATGCCTTATTTCTAACCTAGATTTACATATTTTTTTGAGATAAGATAAACCATATGATCATGTTTTTTGAGACAAGATTTAAACCATATATAGGGTCACATTGTTTTTTGAGACATAGGGGGTATTTATTTTTTTAAGAATTGCAGTGTGGTACCAGCCGTATGTGCGGTATGCTTATCACCAGACACCACACACCAGCACGGCAAGAATCCATGATGAGGCCGCGCTCGCGCGCGGCGCCGGTGACCATGCAACTGCAACCTGCTGGAGTGCTGACTCGAGCTCTAGAGATTTCGCCGTCCTCATCTATGCTGCATCTGCACGGGTATACTACAGCGTACTTGCATGGTGGTCGATCTCCTGACGCACGCGTCCCGCTCGGCCCGCATCCAACGGCTCAGAGAGCGCCCGCACATCGTCTCGATCGTGTCATCATAAACCCGGTAGGGCACACGGTACGTCCGTACGCACGTGCCACGCTTTCTTTCTCGACACGAGTGCGCCCGGCTCGTCCAGTGCGTGGCGACCTGGAGTTGGCCTTCAGCTGTGGATCTTATCTGCTCGAGGAAACTCGTTGTCGCGTGGGCCCGGCTCTGAGTGACCCAGCCAGTCCAGCCAATCAAAAGAGGTCGTCTATTGGCGTGTCTCATTTTGTGGGATTTGCTATAGTGTTATTAAGTTTCTAAAAAGATATATATTAACATTATTTATATATAGAATAAATATTTTATGAAACGGATTGATATGTCAGTATTTTTTTTGAAGCTTAACCAAAATTAGATAGAACAAAACAAAAACGACATATATTTGATGAATGTGAGTACTTTGTATTGAAGTTTAAGAAAGACCTATATGCTATATTGTTGGGCAGCATGCACCTAATTTAACCATTTTTATAAAAACCTAAAACAAGCTTTGAGGTGTCATCGTCAACTTCGGTACCAAAATATGGACAATATTTATGCCTGTTTGGTGGGATTTTAGATTATCCTGAAAACATTTTAGGGCTTTTTTCTTAAAAACACAAGATCACGTACGTTTGTAAAATCATTTATCTCGTCTTCTAATATATGAAAAAAATTGAAATGAGATGTGAATCAGAATCACTAGAAACCAAATTTTACAGAATTCCAATGTGAAAAGGAAAAATGTGTATCTATATCTTTGTTCTAATCCGTTTCAGAAACCGAATCCATAATTCCTGTGAAACGGAGCCTTAAAATATGGCTCACGCTACTACTACATGCTCCGTTTGTAGAGGTCAGCCGCTTCTGCGTAAATATCTCTACAAATCAACAATTTTGTAGTGGTGGTTGAAAATATAAGCCACCTCTCTAAATTATTTGAAGAAATAATAAATCAAGCTAATATGTAGCATTTTTTTTAAAAAAAAAACTAAGAGAAGTCACCACCAGCCAAGTCCGATCGTAATAGTCACAAACCATAAGTCACTCATTTTTTTGCACGAAATACATGTGTGTGGACGGTGGGATTCAAGCATGTGACTTATGATCTCGTGTATAGCTCCCTTAACCACTCCACCTCCAAATCACTTGTGACTAAGGCCTTGTTTAGTTCCAAAAATTTTTTGGGAAATCGACACCGTAGCATTTTCGTTTGTATTTGACAAATATTGTCCAATCATGGACTAACTAAGCTCAAAAGATTTGTCTCATCAATTTCGACCAAACTGTGCAATTAGTTTTTATTTTCGTCTATATTTAATACTCCATGCATACGTCTAAAGATTCGATGTGACGGAGAATCTGAAAAATTTTGCAAATTTTTTGCCCGAAAATTTTTGAGAAATCGACACTGTAGCACTTTCGTTTGTATTTGACAAATATTATCCAATTATAGACTAACTAGGCTCAAAAGATTCGTCTCGTCAATTTCGACCAAACTGTGCAATTAGTTTTTATTTTCATCTATATTTAATACTTCATGCATGTGTCTAAAGATTCGATGTGACGGGGAATGTGAAAAATTTTGTAAAATTTTCTGGGAACTAAACAAGGCCCTAAGGTGTACTTACGTTCCTTTTGCATTCACTTTACTAAATTTTGAAATGGATATTTAGGACCATAAATAAATTCAAATGAAAACATATTTTAATTGAAAAGTTGTAGATATTATCGAGTTCTAGGCTTTCGTTTTGATCATTTCTCCATCCAATGTTTGATATTTTGAATTTCAAAATCTGAGAAGTTCAAACAAAATTGATAAATGGCTTCAAATGAAAAGATTGTCAATTAGAAAGTTGTATTATATTTTTTAGATCTACAACTTTATTTTCTTGTCGTCCGAGGTTATTTGAAAATTTTGAATTTCAAAATATGAAGACTAAAAACTAAATTGGAGGAGCACCTTGGGGAATTATAGGAGGAGCCGTGCCAAATAGTCATTTATAGCTTTTGTCACTAATTCCAGCAATTCTAGGTCGAGCGCTGATATGGTGTTAGCTTGCGCCTGCACGAGGTGTTCGGATGTAGGCTCCTAGAATTCACATTTTTCTTTATTTATTTGTACTGAAAGGTCGATCTACAACACTGTGAACGTACCTGATGCTCAAAAAAAAAAACACTGTGAATGTAGCTTCCAAAAAGTATAATAAATTTTGATTTTAGACAGTTGATTTTGAATTTGGAGGCCTGTGTTGACCTTCCAAGTTGGAAATGGTTTTCTCTTTTATGTAAAAATTCAAACCCATGAATTCATTAGTTGAATCATATAATTTTATGATTATTACCTGTGGAGATCAGGGAAAGTCCGCTTAGGCTGTAACCAACTAACCAAGCCATGCTCCTCGATCGGTTCGTGTCTCAACGACCATCCATGGCGCATGTACTGAAAAGGGAAACAGAAAGGTAGAACAGAAACAAGCTAAAACATGTGAATAGGTGATGATAGGGATCACACAATTCAAGGGAGCTCATATGGGCCCGCGCAGGAGAACAAAGTTTGGCTTGGTTGTTTCTGTTGCACACTTCATGATCGAACATGCAGAGTTAGGTGGTGGAGGAGGAGCACACAAAAAATAATTTTGGTCGAGTTCAAACAAAAGTTAAGACAAGACGTTTCACTCTTCAAGAGCAAAGAAAACCAAAGTAGTTTTCTACTTTACACATACTAATTAAAAGAATAAAATTCATAAGAGGTCCTTATTCTTGTCGGAGTGTATCATTCATGTGTCCAAACTCATAAATTGTCCACTTCAGTCCTCACTCTATTATGGTCTCTTAGCTAGTCTAAATACGTCTAGACTTGTGCCCATATACTAATGTGTCATGCTAACATGTCGGGCTTACATGTCCGCATCATCTCTCTCCTCCCCCAACTCATATAGCAATGTTCTTCGGTTCGCCCCGACCCCTCATGGCTGGCTGCGTCACCCTAGTTCCTCATGGTCGGGACACCCCTATACGTGCTGACCCTAGTTGAGCACCACCCTGGCTAGGTGAACCACTAGTCGAACATACCTGGCTGTCGCTTGCACCCATGGTCCGGGCTATAGGGATCTCGATGCAGAGGTACGCGAAACAGCTGCCGACGGCCATTGGGATCTCGACGACAAACTCGGTGTAGCATAACATAGAGATCCTCCTAGCCAATGTAGCTCACGCAATTGTCGTAGCCTTGCATGTGTCCTCGTGATACTCTAGCGAGGACATCTCCATGGTGTCATGGCCGCACCGCAGTGAGTCCTTGGCCACGCCTCGCCAAAGCCACCCGACCCCGTCGAGCCTTGGCTCATGCCTTACTCTACCCGCCAACACTGTTGCCACTATATGCATATTGCCGTCTTCTTTGCCTTTGTTGCACCTTGACCCCTGCCAGCCTCGGTCGTATCACCCTTAGGGCCCGTTCGATTAGGACTTTTTCCAGCAGAAATGGTTCCTGGTGAAGATTTAGCTATACAAATTGCACAGCTATTCCTGGTGGGATTGGTTCCAGGGCTTGAATCCCTAGGAACCGAACGGAGCCTTAGTGATCTCATGAGAGTAACATCGGCTTGAGAATCGAGCTCATAAAAGGTGGCTAGCTGGTTCTAGAAAAAACAAGGGTGCCCCAAAATCTACGAACAGCTCTCAGAGGACTTTTTTGATGAGATGCATCTAAAGGTGTCTTATGGTTAGCAAGGCCACATAAAACGTATACAAATCTCGTCGAGAAACCTGTAGAATAGTAGGATAAGAGATGCATGTAAAAAAAAGTAAATGTATTGGTTTTGGTCTTTTGAATGTTTGAGATCATCTAAATCTGTTGTGTTCCTTCATATTTATAGATGAGGTGATTTTATCATGTTAAAAAACATTTACAACTTCTAAATCTACACAAATACTAACCTCCTCTTAGGTTTTATTTTACCAAAAAAAATCAGCTTATTTTGTATTATGTCTTAGTTCATTTGAAAATATCTAAAATAAACTATAAACCAATGAAATATGAAGGGAGTATTAGTTAGATTAATTCTGAAATTTGTTCACATTTACATATTGAAGTAAAAAATAAAGAGGGTAAAATGGTACCCAGAAAAAGCCAATATGGGCGCTAGAACCTCTGATTCAGTGAGCCGAGGCCGGCTTTATAGAGTGTAAATTTTTTTAAAAAAAGATACGAAGGAAAAAAATAAAAACCCTGATAATCCCAAATTACACATGCCCCCAAATAGGTCGCCTATATCCTCTCTCCACCCCTCAATTCGCTCTATAAAACAAACTGCACTGCTCCCTTGGTCCTCCAACAAGAAAGGAACATAGACCAACACAAGGAGGATAGACCTCGATCCGCACACCTCACGCCTGAAGGCCAGATCTGGCCTTCTTCTTCCTCTCGCCCAAGGACAAGGATTGCCTAACATCAAACAACAAGAACCAAAGAAAACACAGCAAGAGCATCGTCGCTCTCTTAAGCAAAACAACGCGCACCACGCACGCCGGCCACTTGCACAGCACGCACGCACGTAGCAGGACGGACGCGCGCATCGGTCGGTGCATGGGGCTCCTGGACCAGCTATGGGACGACACGGTGGCCGGGCCGCGCCCGGACTCCGGCCTCGGCAAGCTCCGCAAGTACGCCTCCTTCTCCCCCTCGTCGTCATCCGCGGCCGCCGTGCCGCCGTCGCCGACCGCAGAGGGAGCGGCGGCGGCGGGCTCCGGCTCCGGCTCCGGCTCCGCGACGCCCGCCGTGACGCGGAGCATCACCATGCTGCGGCCCGCGGCGCTGTCCGTCATCACCTCGCCGCGCAGCGAGTCCAGCTCCGCGCCGTCGTCGCCGTCGCCGGCCAGCGGCGGCGCTCCGGACTCGCCCTTCGGCGCAGGTGACCGACCGGCTCTCGCCATCTTCTTCTTCTTCTTCTTCTTCATTTTTTTTTTCCAGTTCTTGATGTGTCTGTGACTCCGTGTGGGGGGTGTTTAGCTAGCTGAATGAATCTTTGGGACAGTGTTTTAAAAAAAATAGTATAGTTAGAGTGTTGGAGATCTGAAACAAAGCACCGCCGGCTGATGTTGTTGTGTCTCTGTATGTTGCCATCTTTGATGCTGCAGCGACGACGCCCAAGGGAGAGGGCTGGAAGAAGCTGCGCCGGAAAGGCAGGATGGCCAACGGCGGCGACGCCCCCGGCACGCCGAGGAGCCCCACCGTCTACGACTGGTGAGTACTTCGTACGTACCTCACTTATTGTATACGGTATAAAATCGCCTCTATACCACAGATATTTCTGAACGTACCTTACCGTACCGTGAGTGCTACGATGCTATAGAAGTACAGTAGTAACAGTACGGTCGACATGCAATGAATCTTGCTTGGATTTGATATGATATATCATCTGATCTGCGTGTCTCCGACTCCGACGGCAGGGTGGTGATCAGTTCGCTGGACCGCTGAAGCGGCCGGGCCCAAGGCCAACCTGCCCAAGATGAGAACTCCGACAGCCACAAGGAGACCATCAACAGCTAGCGAACTGCAACGAGGATCAGAACAGAGGGACCTCTTTTCAGAGCTTCTGGTGACGGTTCTGTTATAGTGTATACGTTAATTAACGGTGTATATATGTCATCTTCCTGTAAATCTCCGTGTGAGTGAGCTGCTGGCCTGCTGCTGATTTTGTAAGCTAAAGCTACTACTACTCCGTACTACGCTGGGCATCAGCTCGTGCATGTCACCGTACTCGTGTACATGTCGTGAAGGGGGAGGCGGGCAACACAACACAAGCAGCAACAGTAGTGTTGAAGAGAGTACTGATACTCCTACTCCGTAGTACTTATGTGGCTATGTACACTAATCCTGTTGGCTGTTGCTGTACGAGTGACTAGACGCAGCCTCCCCTGCTTCCTAGTAGTCTGTAGCACAGGGTACTCCTCCGTATGGTTTCTGCTGCTGTGTATAATGTAAAATGTATAATAATCCTACTACGCGCGCAACAATAATGCGTGGTTTTGGCAACATCTTGGCTTGTCTACCACAGAAATATCTTATCATCATAGGCGTCTCTATCTCTTCATTGTTTAGTGCTTTCCGGTACCAATAATTCAGTCCGTCCATCGCACTCCTGACGTCAAATCCGTGTGGAGTTTACCCAGTCCCAGGGCAGACACTTCGATGCCATGTCATGCCATTGCCATTGCCATTGCCACCGTGCTCTTTTCTACTGCAAAGTCAAGAGGGTTAACTTCATGACGTGTGACACATCTTTGATCCGTTCCGGCGACGACAAAAAGTTGGCTGCCCACATCGCTAGCTGCGCGCCGTGGCGCAGGTGGTGGTGATCCCCCACACGGACACGGAGGTCCCGTCCCGGCGGAGATGCTGTCGTCGTCTCATCAATCCGGCTCGCTCTCGCTCCCTGCCGGCACGGGACGGCACAGCGTGTCAGCGTCGCTGTTGCCTGTCCTTTTCGTGATCGACCTCCCTTTCCCGCGGCCAAGGCTGCTGCCGTGCCCGGCCGGATTTCTGGCCTCCGATGCAGCTTCCCGTTTCCATGGTGTGGGCTAGTGGAGAGGCTTCAACGACGTCTAATAAGCCTCGCCGTCACGGCATCATGCATGTTATATACAGTATCTCAAAATCATGTAAGGATGCAACAAGTTGTAGACTCTGTAAATAAACCAGGTGAATATACGCATTTCAATTTACTGGACAAGTTTTCCACCCATTATTACTTGTAACAGAAAAAGATATAGAGTACACCACCGATAATCCATCAGACATGACACTTGACCATACCAGTACGAAGTGTTTTGGCTACATCGAGTAAAAGCTGAATGGCCATAACAGAGCACTCTTTACGTTCAGCACTTGATCGCTTGATCAACTGGTTGCCACTAGATTTGGGCTTGGATCAATGAAGAAAGCAACCTGATATACTATAATATATATATATAATTGTTGTGTAAAGTGTACTATGTAGGAGTACTATCCATCACCGTCTGGCAGTAACACTAAGCATGTAATTTATTGGTTGAAGTGCTCCTCTTAAAGCAAAGAAGAATCAGAGGGCGTAAAAGGCTCAAAGATACTGAAACGCCTAGCAGAAATTATGAATTAAGTAAGTTCTTTGTTACTCACAGAATATCTCTCTTTCCCAACAGGGACAACACGGTGTAATGTAGATCTGCAAGTTGCGATAGAAGTGCGTTAGCAGGTTCTGACACACGGCCGTTTATTCTCGTTGGCAAGACAGCATGTATTATAAATGACAAGGAACCAAAAGAATATAACTCAATAACCTTTGTCAATGGATTATCGTATAAGTAGCCGAGCTATCACCATATACTACCTCTACTAAGATACTCATCATGTCAACTACACAGTTGTATGCATGATGCTGTCAATTATGAACCGGAACAAAGTTTCATCTAAATAAATGGGCATGTGTTTTATATCATACAACTTTGAAGAGTTGCAGAAAACAATAATGTTTCAAGTTGCCAGTGCGTGTGAGTGGACTTATGGGGGAACAAAAGTATTAAATGATGATACCTGAAACCACAATTAGTCCACCTTTCTAACAAATCGCCAATATTAACAATAAGGGACCTACAACTACAAGTAAACCAGAATAAGATAATATAATATAATATATTTTGAGCCGGGGTATACAAAACAGGATTAAACAAGTTAAAAAAGCACATCAAGCCAGGTCTGAGGATATCATCATTTTTAGAGTAATAAAGCACTTCAAAAATTTTAGAGTAAATATGTTGGAAGGCTACTGTATTCTTGTATTTGGGATCTCTGTTCATAAACAACAGGAACAAGTATTACCCATGAATGTGGTGAACATCTTCCCAGATCTGAGGATGTCTATCTTTTTCTATGCATATCTACAAGGTGCAAGTAAAGGTCCATAATTTACATGCATGTGAGCGTATAAAAAAAGCTATTATTGTTTCATTGTTCTAAAGTGAATAATATAGGTATTTTTTTGCAGCACTGGTTAGATTGTACTACGTAAAAATTCATCAATTTTAACTTGTGAAAAAAACATGCCTGCAAGCCCGGTGTTCCATCTGTTACCAAAATGGTTAGCATTCCATATTCTGAATGCGCTGCTGCAGCAATAATGTTTTTGTTGTTTTTTCAGACCATTTACGTGACCTGCATCAAATTTTGAATCTCATATTTGATTTGATAAAAAAAAACTAGAAGGAGACATTAAAAAGTTACTCCAGTTACTCAATAAATTCAAAGTATTCTTGCAAATTAACCAGTAACGATTTTTTAGAATCATCAGAGGTTTCACAATAAATTGCACTAGCTAGTACCAACTTGGTCACTATAAATCGACAAATCCTATAGGAGGACATTCGACAGAGTCATGATTTACTATTGGTGGAACTTATGGAAAAAAGAAACAAAAGAATTTTTCAGAACAAAAGTTTATTTTTTAGATATATTTTTTAGAGGAGGGTGGGCCGCGACCTTTATTTTTAGATGTGTTTTATGAATTTTATTGTTGATCGATGTTTTCAATATAAGACTACTTCAAACTTTTATATTTTTTTTATTGCAAGAGGTTTGTCGGTGTCTGGACTCGCGGTCCAAACACTAACTAGTAAATTTGTATCTGTGTGTCCTCGATCCGGAAGGTGATGTAGGAAAAACACAAGGAGTTTATACTGGTTTAGGCCGAGAATGCCCTACGTCTAGTGTGAGGTGGGGATTTGTACTATCCTGCACCCAAAGTGCTCATAGCAGAGGTTACAAGCGGGATGCGAGAGAGAACATGTCTCAAGTCTCAGCCCCAAGTGCGTTATGTGTGTGCATCGTGGTGTGGACTGAGTCGCAACGTCATAGCGTGTGTGACTTAGCCCATGTACGTGTGTGTCGCCCCCCTTGAATGAGGCCCTACCTCCCCTTTTATAGTTTCAAGGGGAGGTAGGGGATACATGTGTTCGTGCTATGACATGATGGTCTTGATCCGAGGCGAGGGTTGAAGCGTGGCGTCGTACAGGGACGGTGAGGCCCTCCATTTCTTGTGTTGTAGCCGTCTATGACCATCGTATGAACGCGCTTGCTCCTGCCACGTTCGTGCTGAGCCATACCAACACTATAGATGGGATGCCCTTACCTGTAGCAGCCATGGCAACCCTTGTACACGCGTGGCTAAGATTGACGTCGTTCATTACCCCCTAGTTCGATCATACGCACAGTGACAGTAGCAGGTGCCACAGTGATGGGAGCAGGTAGCATAGTATTCGTCATGTCCTACTCTGCACGGTGTGGACATGGGCGTGAGGATGTGCCCTGCGTCTCATCTGTCGTACCGTGGCCCCTGGCGAGGTTGAGAAGCCTTGAGCGCTTCATCAGGGGCAAAGTGCCCCAGCCCGGGGCTCGGGCGAGGCAGAGATTATTTGGTCTCGTCCGAGGCCTAGTTGGGTCTCGAGCGAGATAATTGCTCTGGTCTCGTCTAAGACCTGGTTGGGTCTCGGCCGAGATGAAATTGCTCTAGGTTTCTTCCGAGGCCTGGTTAGATCTCGGACGAGACGGATTTGGTTGGTCCAGTTGTCTTTCTTACTAAGGCTCGGTGATTGAGTCCCAGGTAAGATGACAGATGATTGCTTGGACTTTCCAACTTATTATTATTATAAAAAGGGGAAATAGAGTTTTAAGCTGTCTGCTTTGGATATCCTAGGTTATGAAGATACCCAATAAAATTATAATAAACTAAAGTTGATGTAACACTTTTGTTGAGCCCCTTAATTTTTTCTGCCCTTCGTCCCCACCTTCTTCGACACGATCGAGTATGCGAGTAGCAAATTGAACACCCGTTTACTGATGTCACTGCAGGAGCATCGAAATTAGTAAACTTTTGGTCCATAGCCTATTTGAAATACCTGCAAGACAGTGATCAATATGGGGACGTAGCTCATATGGTAGAGCGCTCGCTTCGCATGCGAGAGGCACGGGGTTCGATTCCCCGCGTCTCCAGTTTTGCTAAATGCACTTTTTTCATTTTCGTTTGGCATTCCTTTATAGATGTTTATCCTTTTTCTCTCTTGAAAGTATTCAGTTTTTTCTTTTAACATTCCTTGTTTTTTTCATTTGACATTCCTTTGATAGATGTCTATCCTTTTTCTCTCGTGAAAGTATTCAGTTTTTTCATTTGACATTCCTTCTTTTTTCATTTTCGTTTGGCATTCCTTTATAGATGTTTATCCTTTTTCTCTCCTGAAAGTATTCAGTTTTTTCTTTTAATATTCCTTGTTTTTTTCATTTGACATTCCTTTGATAGATGTCTATCCTTTTTCTCTCGTGAAAGTATTCAGTTTTTTCATTTGACATTCCTTTGATAGAAGTTTAACCTTTTTCTCTCGTGAAAGTATTTAGTTTTTTCTTTTAACATTCCTTTGATAGAAGTTTATCCTTTTTCTCTCGTGAAAGTATTCATTAAGATCATGAAAAACATTACAAGGATGGGGAAAAAGTAGCTTATTGAGATCATTTTTTCTTTTGATTGACATTCCTTTGGTAGAACTTTATACTTTTTCTCTCGTGAAAGTATTCATTAAGATCATGTAAAACATTACAAGGATGAGAAAAAAGTATCTTATAGAGATCATACACACACAAGCTTCACATAACATGATTTTTTTGTTGTATATATGAGCTTGTTCGGCTATAGAGGTTGTGGCCACAGTACCATATGAGAAGAGAATAGGCCATAGCTGCAGCTGCTGCAACAACCAACTTATTCTCCCCTCACATAGTACTATAACTGTAGCCGATTTGGCCCTATGTTTTCGATTTGGCCCTATGTTTTCTTTCACTGAGTTTGCTTTGACATTTCCATTAATGGGGCGATCGAGGGAGATGGGGCAGCTGCTGCAACAACTAGCTTATTCTCTCCTCGTGGAGTATTATAATTGCAGTCGATCTGGCCCTATGTTTCCTTTCACTGAGTTTGCTTTGACATTTTCATTGATGGGGCGGTCGAGGGAGATTGGACTAACATGGGATGGGAGAAGATTCAACCGCCATCACAAAAGAGGGTCAGAGTGCAACACGAGTAAGATAGCCATCGAGCTTGAACGTAGGCCCTGCTTGACACGTCATACCTTTGGACAAATAATCGTTAGTCCACTTGAATCCAAGAGCAATATCGTCTATACGGAAATACTCGTATGCCATGTATATCTGTACCTAGGCCCAAGGTCTCTCCAAGCATACAACGTAAATATTTCAAAGTGACAAAGAATTATAATGATATACTCTGAAATAATTGGCTCGCTTGGCTGAAAAACTATAGTTGAAAGTATTGTTCATTGATTTGTTGTGAGAGAAAAATACTACTAAATGGTTGTTAAATTCTGCAAATAACCTCAACAAATAGAGTAGCTCTTCTCGCCGTTGCTACTCCTGGAGCCACAAGGCTGGTGGGCTTTGATTGGACAGTAGCTGCAGAAAGAGGTACAGTAACTGCAGCGTTACGGCTACTGCAGCAAGCTCTTCCAAGAAAGCTGTTTTCAGTCCACGAAAATTATAATGTTAAAGTTTCAAAAAAAAAATTATAATGGTACTAATAATCTAAATAATCCAAAGACTAACCTTGCAGTTTTCAAGATCGATAAAGTCACTGTGCATGTTTGGCAATTGACGAATTGCACGTCTTCTTTACGTTCTCCGAGTTACATACAGCTTGTTTGGGCAAAACACATGTAAATTATAGGCTCGAGTTGAATCTAAACTTGCTGTTTGGATGGCTAGTGAGTCTACTTATTTTACATCTGGCTAAGGCTGATACCGTTGTAAAATAAAAAAAAGTCTCCGCCGACCGGGAAATGAAAATCTCCACTCGACTCCATTCTCGTTAGACTCGTCCTCGATGTCGGCGACGTCGGCGAGTTGGGGGCTCATGTTCAACTCCTCCCATAGGCCACCCTCCGGCACTTCTGGGCGAGCACCAGGGGCGCCGGCTTTTACAACTCCAGTGACGGCGACATGCATGTCAGGACTCAGGATATGGATTGCGCAGGTTTGATTGCTTCGTAGATAGAATTGGCTCTTGCTCGATGGTCATGGATTGTAGGCCGCTTGATTTTGGGTCGTTTCTTTTGTTGCTGCTATTGTTCTTCAACGATTACCCAAACAATATTTTCCCCAGGAATGATATTCCGGTTGTTTTCTTGTGTGCAAGAAATTTACAGGCAAAAGCAAATTACAGGTGTAACAATTTACGGAGCTTCCCAACAGGCGCTAAGTCTTTCATATTTTGTAGCGGAAGTGTTTGGTTGGAGGTTGAGTGGGTTGGGTTGGATCCAACTCAGTTTTTGAGGACGGAGCCAACCCGTCTAGTGTTTGGTTGCACTTCTGCTTTTAGGGACGGAGCCAACCCAACCCTCCCATCCTCCAACCAAACAGCCACGGGAACGGGTTCGCTCCGACCCGACTCGCCCCGCTCTCCAACCAAACACACGGTATATAGCCATGTTCCAGAGTACACCCATAGCCCGCTACACTATCAGCAACAGAGCAATGTACAAAATATGACGCCATGAGGTTACAGATTTGTCTAAACAAACAACTAAATGTGTAAACAAACAACTAAAAGTACTTCTATCGAGTTCTGTAGACGTGATCACCTTGGCAAGCGCAACATCCATTTCCAGAATAATTCTAGTCATCCCCAACTCAGCAGCATGCTCCGGGCTTTTCATAATTCCCAATGATTCAGCATGCAAGGCGCGCTAGCTGCTCTAGGGATATTCCCTGCTCCTCCTTCAAGAAAATTTCCTTCCCACTCACGAGCCACAAAACCCCAGCCTCCTTGATTTGTAGAAGCATGAAAGGAAGCATCCACATTGATCTTATAGTAATCCGTTGGTGGGGGTTTCCATCTAGAAGCTGAAACCTGTGTATTAGTTTGCATTGAATTTCCACATTGATCTGTAAGCCATTCTTCCTCCTGCATTAGCCTTGTTACGAGCAGACCACCATCGCCAAAGCCATATGAATACCTTTGTTTGTTGTTGCCTTTCTAGCTTCAAAATCTTCATTACAGTTTTGTGCCCAGATGTACAACACTCCAGCCCTGTTCTTATATGCTCTAGATTCAAGGCATGCCAACACTCCTTGGCTCTCTTACATTTAAAGAAAAGGTGTCCACAATCTTCATCCAAACGGCTGCAAATAGGGCATATAGTACCAGTTTTAACCCCTCTTACGATCAAATTTCGTCTTACAGGTAGAGAATTGTGGGCCAGACGCCAAATGAACATTTTAACTTTATTTGGGAACTTCAACTGCCAAATCCTTTGCCATCTAAATTCTTCATCTCCATTTGACCCTGAGGATGAGGCATCTCTCCTCATTTGGTGATCTCAAATGTTCACAGCTAGTTTGTACGCAGATTTTACAGAGAAATAATTCCCATTTGAATCAAAATACCAGGCCAGCCAATCAGGCATAGCAGCGTCAATTGGACTGTTAAGAATGACATTAGCATCTTGTGGCCAAAAGGTGTCCATGACCAGTTTTGCTCATCCCATGTCCGTGTAACCGGATCAACTAGGTCCAAAACTCTTGTTAGGAGCGATGATCTCTGTGGTGTGATGGATCTTCTTATGCATCCTCAGGGCAACCGCGTGTCAGACCAAATATTGATATTTGCACTATTCCCAATCCTCCAAATTATGCCTTGTTTAAGGAGCTGAACTCCCTTCAAAATGCTGCGCCAGAAATATGATATGTATCCTCTAGATGTGCATGTTAGATTTGATCTCTTCCTGCATGGCCCAACGGCCATGCAGATGGATCCGTTCTCCCCTGGATGGCCCAACGGCTAGATCCGCTCCTGATCGGGGAGCCCCAGCCGTTCAATGGCTGGTGGGCCCCTGTCACCCTGCAGTATAAAGAGAAGAGAGGAGAGCCGAGCCACGCACCACGAAGTTGGCCGCTGCCAACACTCCCTCCCACATCTCTAACCCTAATCCGATCTAGAGGGTCGCAGGCAGTGACGGGAAGTTCCACCCCCGCCGCGCTACGACCCGGCGCCCCTCTTCTTCACCTCCGGCAAGGCTACTCCGCGCGTCAAGAACCGGCACTGATGGCGGATCCTGGCTCTTTCTGCTACCAAAGACGATGGTCTGCGTTTTACCTACTATTCTTTACTTTATGCACATCTAGATAATGTATTAGGGCTACAAATACAATCACGTTTTACATGTCTTAGTTCTAAACCGATTAACTCTCTGGTTAGTAGATCCTAATTAAGGTTTATTATTTCTAATAGTGCATTGCAAAAATATTTGAGTTTGGAAAATACTTCGCTTTGAGGACTTGGCCGCACAACGTGTCCAAACATGTTAAGAGCCGCCAACGCTTTCATCAGGGCATAAATTGCGTTACCAAACCACTCCGTAGAGCTTGGAGAACTGGGCTATCGTGGGTCTTTCGCCTTCCTTCTTCAAGCCCAGCTTGTGAGAACTGGGCTATCGTGGGCCAAAACAACTGGACAGATACAGCCCAGCAGCTCCCCTGCACAGCCCAATTCTCAACCTTAGCAGACGAGCGACAGAAGCCCGACACTCCCCACTTCCCCGCTCGGTTTAGGTCCCGACTGCGGACTCCCCGCCGTCCGCGCGATTCCTGACGCTTGCCGTCGCCGTCGCCGCCTCCTGTGCGCCTCCCGGCCGCCTCCTGCAAGCCGCGGCCGGGTCTCCAGCAGGCCAGCCGCGACCAGATGCCTAGGTCTCCCCTCCAGGAGAGAGGGTCACGACCTCGCGGGCTCACGGCCGCCCCGCTGGTGGCGCCCGACGCCCCGCCGCCCCTTGCCCCGTTCTGCCGCTAAGAGTCAGAGTTCAAGCTTCAAGGTGGTGAGAACAGAGTACAGAACAGTATCATATCTAGTTGTTCAATTGCAATTTTCAAATATTCAGTGCATGCCAATGTATTTCCTACCCAATGTGAAATACAGAACACTGCCACCGCGTCTCCTTGTTTCTGCCTCCGTGGATCCAAATGTTGTCGAGGCTCTCCCGCGCCGGCCTCCAGGCCCTGAGCTGGGCGAGACCAGGTCCGTGATCCATCTCTCGGTTCAGTCCTCCTCGCAGCGTCCCTGTTTTCCATTGCTGCTGTGTCTCTCACCATTCAGGACATGAGTTGCTTTGATGTGTGCTTGTGCTAATTACGATTGCTCACCGGATGCTGCCAGGTTTTTCTGACTGTTAAGTTCTGATGCGCTCGTCATCGTCGATTAGCTATGCGCACAACGTGCCTATGGATTTTGATTTGAGTCGTTTGGTCCTAAGGGTATCAAGTTTTAATTAGCCTATGTGCCAATAGGCTCGGTCTGGGGTTGAGGCTTACTCCCTCTATTCACAAATAAATGCGTCTCTGAGGAGTCAAACCTTTTTAAGTTTGGTCAAATATATAAAAAAATATACTAATATGATATTTATCATATGTAATAATGTAATATGTATCATTAGATTGAACATGAAATATACTTTCATAATATACTTATTTGTAGATACAAATATTGATATTATTTTATATATTTCTAGTCAAACTTAAAAAAAAGTTTGACTCCTCGGAAAGTGAGACGAGCATTTATTTGTGGATGGAGGGAGTATTGTTTGAAGCAACCATGGTGAATTGCAGGCCAGCCATAGTTCTGGTTGTTTGTTTGTCTGTCACCCGGTCTGTACTAGAGTGCCTGGTGACGCAATGCTGAATGAATTGATATTGTGTCTCATTGCTTCTTCTGTTTTTTTCTGGTTGGTAACTTGGTAAGCCATGTGCCCAATATTAGCCTAACTGACTGACATTTTCAGTTAAATACCCTTTAGGGGTAATTCATATTAATTATCCATTTCATGAAGAGCATCTTTCAATTTGTGTTTGGGTCCTGCACTTTTTTTTTGAAAGAGATGCACTGATGCAGTTAGTTAATGTATCTTTGATCCCGTGAGAGGCTCTTTACAGTGGTAAAGGGTGTGTGCTCGTGACCTCGCATCTGGGCTTACCACACACTCTCCTGGCTATGCTCATCACGACTTAATATTTGGATTCTATGCAAGTAAAATACACTTGTATTCCTTTTTTTTTTTAAAAAAAAGAGAAATCGTAACCAGCGGTTAAAGTTACTTTTAGAACAATGTTCTCTTTCACATTGGCCCACGTTTTGGACTGGTTTGCTCAACAGCATTTTGTGACTACATTTCCTCCATATGATCTACGTAAATTCTTCTGACCTTAAATACCAGGGCAAGGTTCAATTACTTCAAGGAGCAACGAGGTGGGGGCCATTAGCTCTTATATGATCTGTGCGGTTAGTTGTTTCCCTTTTCTATAGTTCTTGATCTCCTTTTCATGTTATAGAATTTGTACTTCCTGTTCATTATGAATTTTACTTCTCTTCGAAGTTTCCTTAACTTTCTTTTCTAGTGCCTGTGGATTTATGGAAACCATTGCAACTGCAATTTGTGCTAACTAGATCTCCGAACTCCTTAACTTGTTGCTTCATTTTTTCCCTCGAACACTTGTTGCTTCATTCAGAATGTTAGATATACCTTGGCATATTTATTACTCCCTCCATCCCAAATTATAAGTCATTCCAAGAACCTTAGAGAGTCAAACTATCTCAAGTTTGACCAAACATATGTGATAAAATAATAGCATTTACGATGTCAAACAAATATAATTAGATTCTTCATTAACTATATTTTCATAGTAATACCTATTTGATGTCATAAATCATTTTAATTCTCTCTATAATTTCGGTCAAACTTGAGATGCTTTGATTCTCAAAGATTCTTGGAATGCCTTATAGTTTGGAATGGAGGGAGTATATATGAAGCTGTAGCTGCTTACTGCAAATAGTTTTGTTCATCGGAATAACAAATGAAATACTTTCAGGGGAGGAATCTCTTCTGTTCTGCCACGATTTCTACAGCTACAGGAAGTGACAGTAACAACAAACCTGAAGCTAAGTGAGTTTTTATTTCTTCACATTTCTTGCTTGGCCAGTTAGCTGCTGCTACTGAATATATTTCTTGCTTACAAAACCACTATCCTTAGTTCTGTATATCTGCTTGTCTCTAAAAGAAACATTAATTATCCACTGATGCTTTCTAGATCTACATCTGTTCCTTTAGACCTTTACAATTTAATGCCTATCCATTAGGACCATTACAATTGTATTTTAGGTGATGATCGAGCAGATGAAAGTAACCATTCTGAATCTGGGGTATCAAAACGAACCATGCAATTACTTTTGCAGCTATGTTGGCTAGCAATTACCAATCTCTTTGATATTACTTGCAATGGTGCGATTCATGAATCAGGGTCTAAGGAAACATTGAACATTCACACCTGACTGATGATTTCGCCCATCAGATTTCTTCCATCAAATGCCCAACCAGATGGTTTTTTTTGCTTCTGTTTTGAAGTACTTTGAGACACTGTTTTTAGTCTAAAATGGCAATGAGGTTGACTCCCTTAAACCTATCTTCCTTTTTTTTTCATTTGTAGTGCTTTTTGCACTTAAGATTTCCATTTCTTAAATGGGTAGAGACACTGATTAGAGGACTAAGTACGTACAGGACCAAGAAATTATACAATGATCAGGACATGACTTAGAAGGGTAGCTCAATAAATGTATCATATAGAGTTTTGACGAGATAAAAGGTATGCATATGATCTCAATTGATTAGACAAATAGCCAAGTGACCTAGCTGCAATTCTCATTTTAAATTCATTGTAAAAAGATTTGGGAACTGCATGATTAAACATTTCTCCACCTATAAGCCATCAGCCTACTTGAATAACTCTTTTGTAAGTTGCCTACTTCATATGTTGCCAGTTGACATGTCATGCTTGTTGGACCTCTACGCGTGATGTTAAAAATCTGCTTCCAGACTTAAAGTTCGGTTGCCGTTTAGGCCTTCCCCAATGCTGCTTTTTTACTAGTAGTCCCAAGTGCCATGTAGGATTGGATAAAAAAAGTATGTGCTCTGCACTTGTCATAGTGGCTTGTGGAGGTTACATATGCTACATACTGGGAGGCATAATGAAAGGAAAAAGTTTATTTGCAAACCACAAGCAGTGATAGTTTGCATCGTGTGAATACTAATCTAACATTTTCTAGTCTATGTGGATCACATTATTTGTACTAGAACCACTAAGAGTGTTAGCCTCCATTGGTGGTGCACTTATATGCTATGAAGTTATGCTTACAGCAGCCAGCCTGTTTATTTCTAGTCTATGTGGATGACATTATTTGTACTAGAACCACTAAGAGTGTTAGCCTCCATTGGTGGTGCACTTATATGCCATGGAGTTATGCTTACAGCAGCCAGCCTGTTTCGGTGCCTACATTTCCCAAAGCTTTTTCTAAGGCAACCTTCCAGTATCCATTAAGTAGTGTTTTATGGACTAGTGTGTCCAAAATATTTTTTTCCCATGTCAACACGCACCAGACTCGTCTCTGGTCAATCCAAGTGGCTAAGTAGGGAGGGGAGATCGAGTAGAGAGCCTAGGCCTAGGGGAAGGCCACTGGAGAGATGAAGCAGGCATGGTAACCCATTTTGCTAGTCAGAGCTGTGAGAAGATGGCCGCTGCCGGTTATCTATTGCAGCAAGAACGTTGTGTTGAGGAAGAAGAACAGGGGGTGGGGGTAAGGAGAGGAGGTGGCAGTGGCAGCGGCTGTGTGTATGAGCTGGGAGCAGAGGAGGGATTAGGGTATGTTAGAGCATGTAAGATGCACAATGCTTATGGAGGTGCTTAAAGAGAAACATTAAGCATTTACATAAGCAACATGACTTACAATAGAAGCACCTGTTATTATAGGCTCTTAGCTAGGTTGTTAAACATTAGACTCTATTTAAGCTCTCCTTTTTATATGGCAAACATGGTGCTTGTCCAACCCACCTCATCCTTCACACAACTCTCTTCCCTTCTCAGCTCAGTAGGGGGTGTTACATCCATCACAAGCCAAAGGCAATGAATGGATTTGCGTGAGGAAGAGCTCCATCCAGCACAAATTCAAGAAAAAAGCTTGACTTGAGCGAGATGAGTTCGACCCTCCACGGCTGGTGGATGGCGGCACACTGCTGTGGCCCAATTTTTTACAATTTGGCCCTTTTTTTGAAGAAAATTCTCTTTTGGACCCTTGAAAAATTTAAACTCAGTTTTGGACCCAGGGGGTCGACGCCATGCTTCATGGCGTCGAGGTTACACGTCTCAACGCCATGGATCACGGCATCGAGCTCCCTGGCCGAGCCCAGCGTGGCGTAGATCACGACGTCGAGCCTTCAACTACAAATCAGCAGGCTCCTCGGGGCGTAGTCGTAGACGACGAGCATCTCGCCGTGGTCCGTGCACCACCCGCGCAGCTGCACGAGGTTCCTGTGCCGGAGCTTGGCCAGGTTGCAGAGCTCCCTGGCGAAGCGGACGCGCAGCGCCGGGCACGTCTTCATGCCCAGGCGCTTCACGAGGACGTGGACGCGGCCGTGGCCGGTGTCCAGGAAGCCCTCATACCCTGTCCCGAAGTCCAGCTCCGCGACCACCTGCGACTCGGAGAAGTCGTTGGTGATGGCGACGATCTCCTTGTAGGGTATCTCACGCGGCATGTCCACGTGCGGGATCGCCGCCACGGGAGATTGCCGCGACGATGACCGCCGGCCGGAGCCGGAGTCAGCGGACGCGGACCTGGAGCCGGCCCTACTCCCGTCTTCCGCGGTGTGGTAGATGGTGTCCGCAGCCGCGGTGGCGTAGACGGGATTGGACAGAGACGTCGTCGCCGTGCTTCTGTCGGTGGTGACGGTCGTGGCGCCGGAGTCGGAGGCCGACGAAGTGGTGAGGGAGAAGTACTTCGGGAGCGCCACGAACGACGGCAGACGCGGGAGTTCGCCGCCGGAGCAGCCGTCGGAGGTTCTCCACCACCCACCTCATGGTCGAACGCGCCCTGGGGTCGTGCAGCGAGCAGAGGAGGCCGAGGTGCATGACCCTTCCGACGTCGAACAACGCGGAGGCGCCGCCGTCCGGCAGCTTCGCGTCAGCGGCGTCGAGCAGCTTCCCCTCGTCAGACAGCCGGTGCACCCAGTCGAGCATGAAGATCTGGTCGTCAGGGTACGCCAGGTCGACGGCGTCTGCTGGTTTGTAGTTGAAGGCTCGACGCCGTGATCTACGGCGTCGACCTCTCTGCCACGTCGGACGCCACGCTGGGCTCGGCCAGGGAGCTCGACGCCGTGATCCATGGCGTCGAGACATGTAACCTCGACGCCATGAAGCATGGCGTCGACCTCCTGGGTCCAAAACTGAGTTTAAGTTTTCCATGGGTCCAAAAGAGAATTTTCTTCAAAAAAAGAGCCAAATTGTAAAAAATTGGGCTGCTGTGGCGCCATCAAGAGCGAGGGGAGCAATGGAGGCGAGCTCAGTGTGGAGGGCTGGGCATCACTTGCCTTGATTGCCAGCTAGCCGCCCTCCTGAATTGTCCCGCTTGCTTTTGTTCTTGTCTCCTACTCCATGTCTGTCATCAAGCACAGCCTTGGAGACCTAGCTGTGCATACACGGTGGCAGTGACCTTTGTTTCCTTGCCAGGAAAAGATTGCCTAGCCAGAATCTACATACTTTGAGGAAGGATTTGACTTTATCAGCAGTTGTCACAGAGCCGACGGGCTGATAGTTCGGCCCAGTTATCTTTATAAGTTTAATTATCTTTATATTTGCAATTTATATTAGTCCCAAATAGGTTATTTAGCAAAAGAGGTGAAGTAGAAGGGACATAAATATTTGTACTCTATTGATATAATCAAGCAATGAATTATGAAGAAACAATTCTAGTCTCCCTCAATCTCTCAAGCTCTTGGCAAAGCATAAGGCCTAGTTATCCCAAATACCCACCACGATCATAACAGCAGTGCATAGGTTGACCCTTTTTTAAGAAAGAGTTGATCAGCTGTGCATAGTCACAAGGAAACTAAGGTAACAAACAGGCTTGATTTTCCATTGGAACCATGGGAATTGACGACACCCATGGAGGCATCATGGAGAAAAAAGTAGGCACAACACACACACGAGCATGGACACAAAAGTTAGTAGCTTTGGGTCCCTCTAAGCACCATTCCCATCTTTTCTTTTAAAGGTTCTTTCCAATGTTTTAAATAGCGGGCTATAGAAAATAGCGTATTCCTGTCCCATACGCTATTTGCGTTATAGCGAACGCTATAGCGGTGCTATAGCCCCGCTATAGCGGCTGCTGTACACAACAACGTGTTGTAGCTATCCACGCTATAGCGGCGCTATAGCGCGCTATTTATTTGGAAACAAGCAAAATATATAATAGACAACAAAAAGTTCAAACAATCACCATATTTCACAATCACAAATCCCAAATCACAGGTGTTTTACAGATTAAATGTTTAATACATAACTAACTCATAAGCATAATGCATGACAACATAGTGCAAAACCACAAGTGCATAAGCACAACACAACAAATAAGTGCATGACAACATGATCACAGAGAAACAACAATAGCGCGCAAATAGCGGCGCTATGGCGCTATTTCAATTTAGCGGCGCTTTAGCGCGCTATAGCGCCAATAGCGCTGATAGCGTAAAAACGAGGTATAGCTTCGCGTCGACTTATTCTGGCCGCTATAGCGGCGCTATAGCGCGAAAATAGCGTGCTATTTAAAACATTGGTTCTTTCCATAAGCATCATCCATAGGCATTCTCATTGTACATGTCCTTCTTAATGTCTCTTGTTACTTGTTAGGCTGGATGGGCTAGCAGGCAGCACATAGAGACCGATCTTATCTTTTTCTCTATTATTTTTCCCTTTCCGCCATTTTAATTATCTTGTGCTGATGTATATACACTATTCAGTGAGGTTTGTTTTGCTGTTCAGTAGCAGCTTGTTTTATGCCGAAAGACTTAAAAATGACTTTGTAAAAGTTAAAAGTAAGAGCATCTCCAAAAGCTCCTTAAAAATTACTTGATAAACAATGATTATGCCAAGTGAACAAAATGAATAGGGAGCTCGATTTTTACCTTTGTCCAATACCTCCTAATATTTAGCTTTGAAAACTCGAAAACCGGGCGAGAGGAGGAAAAACCGGGCGGGAAGGGGGGGAGGGGGACCGCAGCAGAAGGGCACCTGGATGTATAGAAAGCAAGGAATGCTTGCATATTTGTGAGTTGAGGGGGTGATTACTAAGTGCTAATCTTTAGGCAGTTCAAATGCATGAATGGAGGACTGTTTTTTCCTTTTTACCAGAAAAAGTGGATTAGGGAGTTATTATATATGTATTAGACAAATCCCTGAATCATATTTTCTAGAGTTTGTCAAGTCAGACACCTGTACCCGAGTCTGGCGTCACCACCTGCACCAGTGTCCATGTGTAGTCAATCTTTGCTGCACAACTTTGTCAATGTGGTGTGGTCAATCTTCATTGAACATTGAAAGTCACTCCATGTAGGTGTGGTTTGTGAATATGCTTCATCCTTGCGATAATACAAACCAAGTAGCCCTATGCCTGTGTGGTTTGTGAATGGTCAATCTTCATTGAACATTGAAAGTCACTCCATAAATGAAGTATGTTACATGTTCCATTGACTAATTATGAAAATAAATTCAAAGGTCAAGACTTGTTACTGTCTTGTCTTGTACTTTTTATGTGTAAAATCTAATGAATCACGTACAGTGTTGAGGTATAAGATGAATATTTAATTGTAATAATAATTTTACTTTTTTTTACTGACGACTAATCTCTACCTTGCAGAATATCTGTGACTTTTGTCTGTAAGGATGGTGAGGAAAAGCTTGTTAAAGTTCCTATTGGAATGTCAATGCTAGAGGCTGCTCATGAGAATGACATAGAGCTTGAAGGTCCTTCGCCTTGCTGCTTTTAAAAGCTTTATGCCTTTGTTCATTTTGTTTTTATTTCTAGTGCCTATTGATACCATTTGAACTGTTAGTTAAGGGGCCTTTTGTGTTGAACTTTGCTTTAGATACCTTAGTATGCTGCCTGTCATTCTGTTATTTTACACCACCTTTGGTTCATCTATTAACATTTTCCTTAAATTTTGTAAGCCTGTTTCTTGTTCGCTTTACTGACAAAAAGAAAAGTAAATGCATAGTTGTTTGTGAATTCATATGAAACGCCTGTTGTTTTGTTATGTTTACCAGGAGCATGTGAGGGCTCTCTTGCATGTTCGACATGTCATGTGATTGTAACGGTATGTCAATCTATGCACAAGGCTTTAGCCAATTGAGACAGCTATAAGTTTAGTTTGATATGAAAAGCTTTATTCAGGATGTAAACTTCTACAACAAATTGGAGGATCCTGTGGATGAAGAAAATGATATGTTGGACCTTGCTTTTGGTCTTACAGAGACGTATGTGTATTTTCTTTCTAAATCCTACAGAACTTATTGTTTCGGTTGAACTAATTAAGATCCCATTTCAGATCTCGCCTTGGTTGCCAAGTAGTTTCAAGCCCTGAGCTTGATGGCATACGATTGAAACTGCCAACAGCAACCATACATTTTAAAGCTGATGGGTATGTTGCAAACGCACACTGAGAGCAATAACAACATGAAAGTTACATTTTTTGGAATTTGGATGCCCCGCTCAATTTAACACAGCATTAGATTGAGATGTATATGTTTGTTTACAGTTTTATCAATATTCAATTCCAAGTTTACACGTTAATCTTGTTTCCTTCTCTGATTTTGGTGAGATGGAAAATTTCAACTTTGTCAAACTACAGTTGTAAATTAAGTGGTTATTTACTATTTCAAATAACAGAATTCCACATGCTTGAAAACATTCTCTTTTGTTGACTATGAGTTATTCTGTTCTTATGCAATGGCGAAACCACACTGGGAGGCAGCTAGGTTTACAAAGTGTGCATAGCTAACCGTGTTCAGTTGCTTTCGAAAAAGTATGTGATTCAGCCTGTAACGCATTTGAAATCCTGGAAAGAGCTATGACTTCTTCATTCTAGTATTGAATTCCTAAAGCACTTTCTGCTGAATATATTCAACTAAAGATAAGTGCAATGTCTCATTGAGCAGTGTGCTGACTGGTATTATCATAGAAACATGACCCACAGTTTTAAGTCACATAACTTTTCTATGGGTTGCATTAATCGGCTTGGAGATGAAGGGTCTGTTTGGTAGAGTTCCTCCTGCTTTAGATTAGATTCTCTGTGGAAGTTGATTCTCAGACTAAAAATGTTTCTCTATGATTCTCTAGGATAAACCTTGCATATACTCTATGCGTGGATTGAATTAGCAGAAGGTACTTTTCTCAGCTCCTAGTTCATTTCAGACACAGAATCACTTCCAAGTAAAAAACTGTTTGGTAGAGCCCCCTGGATTTAGCCTGGAACCTGAGTAATGTGCAAGTGATGACAAGTTTTACTAACCAATCTTGCTACTTTCTTACGAATGCTAAGATTGGTGCTTTGTTTCACTGTGTTGCCCTTTCTGCAATTTCGTCCTTTGTATTCGTTTATGTCAAAGTCCTTTTCTTTTATATATGTGGGGCATAGGTTCGTTGGAATATCTTTTACTAATGTGAATCATAGATGTGCATATGTGAAAAATTGTTTTCGGAATAGACACGCCTTTATGGGAGGAAAGCGGACTCCTGAGACTGACACGTCCTTCAGTTTCTATTTGTGATCGTTGTTGAACCACAGATCACATCAGAATAAACAAATATAATATCCATGTTCAGTTTCTCTAGTGCCTGAGAATCTTGGCAGACACATTTGGGAGGCCCTACTGCCCTACTGACCAGGTTTGCTCTCTGTTGTTTTCGCTCGGGAGAAATATCAGATCGAGTTGTCTCTTCTGTAAGCGATACTATTTCTTTTCTAGGTGTTGTCACTTGAGGTATCACCTGCCAGCTGAAGTCCCCCTCTTGTTGCTAAATGCTAAATTGCTGGTGTCATGTTTTGCATCTCTTTGGCTGCCTTTTGGCTTTCTAAATTATGTTCTATGGTCAGCGTTTGTGACATTGACGTCCCAAGATTTTGCCATTCATCCGAATATTGGTCATGGTGGCATGAGCATTACTGTCGCTGGCAGCATCCCTGATTGTGGATGTGGACAGTTGGACCTGCTTGATTTTTTGTGTATGCACGAGCTGATTCCAATGGTGCCTTGTTATGTACTTCTAGTGCTGTTTATTGGCACAGTTGATGTGACATGCTGCTGTTCTGGAGCTAGTTACGTCAGCTTCATCTAGAAGCAATTCTTTCTACAAAATATTGAGTTTTTCAGCTTCAATTATCAGAAGGTTTCTACGAAATTTGTCCATGTGCACACACCCTCTGCAGGTTCGCCGATTGTTTGTTATTTTTAAGATTGAATATGTTGAACTGTCTCGGTAATTTATACGTGCGGGTGTGCAGCTCAGGTCCGGGGCAGAACTGCAGAAGTGGTCATGCTGCACCCTCGTGAGTCCTGACCGTTGATCCAAGTATAGAATTCGTACAAGAACATATTTCAACTCTTGCCGACACTGTTCAATCGTTTCATACCTCGAAATTTGCTGTTGCTCCTATCGTATTGGTTTTGTGGTTCCTGCTTCATTTGGGTTAAAAAGTTGGCAACTTGGCAAGAGGGACAGGAGAACTAACGTCTGCATACTTTCTCGTAGACCGTAACGTCAGTTCACTTTCACCATAATGCGATCTGAGAAATGCCATCAGGAGTCGTCGCGTCGTTGCGTTTAGGTGAAGAGTTACTGTCAGTTTGTTTTTGATCTGCCAATTACGGTGGCCGGCAAGAGATGCTGGCACAGTGCCAGTGACGTGGCCAGAGGTTAAGGGGCAGCCGGGCAGGTGTCATGAAGTTCTTCACACAAACAAATGCACTGAAAACTTATTTCGTCGTACGTACCTGAAACACCATTCTGGAATTTTGCGACGTGTTGCGTTACATCTCGTTGCACGCTTGCATTGCTGATCCATCTCCAGTTTTCTGACCGACAGCCCTGTTTAGGATGATGGTCCTTGGACGGACACAGTCTGAGAATGTCTGACGAAGCACCTATTAACAGGCAGTGTAGTAGTTTCGTCTTATTTGACATTAGTATCTAATTATGGACTAGTTAGGCTTAAAAGATTCATCTCTCAAATTACTCTATGTCTGTGTTTTTAGTTTTGTAAATAGTTTATATTTAGTACTCTATGCATGTGTCTAAACATCGATGTTTTGGGCGATAAACTTTAACAGGGAAACCAAACCGGGCAGGGTACTGCCACTCCACGGTGCACGGCACGACGGTTCACGCAGCAGCAACAGCTGAAGCATCGCCTGGTGCAGTAGCAGCACACATCATGGCAAAAGTCCTGGGGTTTTCCATCCAGTGTACCTGTCTGACGGTCCAGATCAATTGCGCTATCAGATGGAGTAGGTAAAATAACTACATATGCCTTCTCTCTTTTTCCCACTTGATTCAATAGGCGCAAGACAAGGAAGCTTTGAGTGAAATGACACATGGCTTATGATTTGTTAATGATGCATGGTGGCATCTGTGCGGGGTTATTCTCGAGACCTCATTGCAATGCACTTACATTTTAGAACCTTATTATTCATGCGTTGCTCCCTTTGGAATCACGCGAAAACTAGCTAGAGGTCGCCATGTCGTCGCAGTCCATAGCTGTCGGCCTTGGAAGTCCTGCGTATTGACATTTTTGCTGGCTATTTAAAGTATCTTTTGCAATCGATTACCTACCCCATGAGACGTAATTGTACGCCCATTTCCTTCCTTTTTTTTCCGCCATTGATCATGTCTACTAGTTCCTTCCACTAGAAATTCATGGAAAACTGGAGAAGGATAGCAAATACTACTAGGGTTGATGAACTGAGGGTTTGGAGGCCAGTGGATGGCAACGTCATCAGCCGTGGTTGGTAAACGTTCATTTCATCACGGCATAGTTTATATCGTCTCAACGCTGTTGCCGCCGGATCTTCCTCCATCTGACGCCGATACTCCAAGTTGTGTGTGTTTCCATCGTACCATCATACCATACCACCTTGACTGTCGTTGTAATTAATAATGCGTCCTTGATGATGCTGATGGATGGATTAGTCCCTGAGACTGCAAAAGAACGAATGTAGCACGTCTCGATGCCATGGATCAGTCACCATTGGCACCTGGATTTACTTACGTGCTTGACAACACGCCACAAGTGAGTAGATCATCGATTAACCTATGACACTTAGGTCTAGTTGAGGGTAGAAATTCATCGTGGCTTACACATCACTCGCTTGGATTTTGCTCTGGAATTCCTACGAGATCATTATCTGGACAATGGACCTAGCTATCATTTGAATGATTGAGCAAGAGCAATTAACCGCTCAACAACTACCTTGTCATTTTACGGCGATGGCATTGGACTCTTTTGACTGATGTGTTATGTTAGTTTTCTAGATGCATGCCACGAAAACAGGGGAGAGATGATGTATTTAAATGAAAGTGGAAGAAAGTTATTATGAAAATGTCAAAAAGGAAAAATGTTCAGAGAAATGTTTTTTAAGAGGAAAAAAATGTTGTTTATCAAAAAAAAAGAAATAAAAAGGAAAAGGGGTGACAGACTTTGTGGGCAGCAACTACCTCTTGCTGCGCTACCAAGTTCCCGGCAAGCGTAGAAACGGGAAAGCAAATATGTACTCATCTTTCTCTTGCTCAAAAAGATAAGAACAAATAAGAAAATCGAAAAGAAAGAAAGAAAAAAGGGTATCAGACCCTGCCGGCACTGGTGTTAGGGAAACTGAATCAAAAGATGTTACCACTGACCGCAATGCATGCAGGAAAAGGGATGAGTATGCAAATGTTCTTTATAATCACAAGAAAACGTTTGGTGTTAACTCACCCGCAGCAAGTGTATATATAGATTGGGTATGTTTAGGTTTATATGTTGGCGATATCTATTTCATGCATGAGTGGAAGAAAACTATATTTGCCCTTCTTTGTGTCTATATATATGGTGCATGTCTCACAAAGAAATGGAACGCCTGCATCCCATCTGGAATTCTGGACTGTGGAATTTTTTCCATGTCAACAGAAGAACAAACCCGAAATAAACATGTGCATATGAGAGTGGTTTGGTTCTTGCTAGCTCTCCAAAAGTCCAAATGGTAGTTCTACTCTCCAAATGTATCTTCCCTGTGTGACTCTGGAAATAGAAGTTTGCACACTTTTAGTTAAAGAACATTATGTGTATCCTTTTTTATGTGCTTTTGTAGGGTACTAATTTCAGGTCACTATTCAGAGAATTATTAATTGATGCCTCAGTTTAGTCATTGCCAGTTGATAATAGTCCTAAATACTAACTCAGTTTTACCAGTTGATCCATAGTCCGAACTAGTATTATGGTGTGTGTTAACTTGAGGTGGCTTATTTACATGTCAACATAGATTGGAAGGTATATAAAAGAGGGACAAAATAAAAATGGAGAGCCTCAAATAAACCTTTAAGTATATATGTTATTTGCCATATCTCACTTTAATTTGTCTTTTTTTTTACTCGCATCAAATTGATTTTGTTTTCCCAAAACAGTCCAAGTCCACAATTTTTAACAAGACAATTTGGGTACTATAAGTCTGCAACATTATGTTGCTTATCTTCTACTCCCTCCGTCCCAAACTATAAGTCATTCCAAGAATCTTGGAAAGTCAAAAACATCTTAAGTTTGACTAAAATTATAGAAAAAATTATAAAGATTTGTGACATCAAATAGATATACTATGAAAATATAATTAATGAAGAACCCAATGATACTTATTTAATATCATAATTGTTATTATTTATCATATAATTTTAGTCAAACTTAAAATGTTTTTACTCTCCATGATTTTTGGAATGCCTTATAATTTAGGATGGAGGGAGTATGTGATTTATTAATATGTACACTTGTTTTCCTAATCCAAGTGGGAGGAAGTTGCAGGTGGAACAAGCTGACAGTATAATCAGTGTATATATCAACCAACCTTGGTGACGTACGGAAATCTTGAATTATATAGGGGTTATCTAGCTAGGTTACCTAGCTACGTACTAGAGGTTACTAGTACAAATATACTACTGCAACTCTTCTGTGTATCCGAAAAAAAGAGTATTAACTAAATAATCACGTTGCCGGCCCGATCAAAAAATAATTATAATTTATAAGTATATTGAAAAGGCATACACCAAGTGTGTACGACCATACCCATCTACAGTACGTATTACTCTTGAATATCCTTGAGTGTTATGAATGCCTTGTACTAGTACCATTATATTCCAGTTGGACGCTAGGCAAATTAAAACACTAGAGATCGACGTCAATAGGAGCCATCCTCTCAAATTAACCTGATGGGTGACCTTGACATGATGCGCAAGGATTAGCGTTGCCAATCTTTTCAGAGATTGGCCTTCAACTAGATTAATCAAACCACTGTCCTTGTTTACTACCCTTAAACCAGGCCATTTTGTCAGCGGTGTGTGGATACAAATGCCAACTAATTCCTCGCAAGAAAAGTCTTTGAATGCCTTAAGTTCAGTAGGCTCTCCCATTCTCCGCCGTGCTGATGAACCATCCGATTCTCCGGACTATATATTCTTTTAGAGTTTAGATGCTTAAGAATCTACCATACGTGATCTCTTCTCCTTTTTTTTCATTTGGAGAACGGCTCTACATTTTATTTTTATTTTTTTGCCCAAACCACTTAGAAGCGTTTCGATTGGCAAAATAATAAATGGCACATCTGAGCAAGGTATATAGTCCAAATTCCAAATGCACAATCCCTTTCAAAGTGATGCTCAGAGCATTTGTCATCCTTATCTCATCACCTACTGACATTTTATACAAAATGTGTACTTAGCTCCATCTTCTTCTTTTTACTGGACGCAAACCCTCAACAGAAACCACACTCACGCCACCGCAGGCATGCACGTCTCCTACGCACGCTACAGATATTAACTGAAAGCATGTAATAAGGCCTCACGCTTGCACACACTTTACCATTGAAAATGCACATGCGCGCGTGTGTGCAGTGTACTACTAAATTAATGAGTAGACACTGGCACTGGGTCTAATTAATATAAGAAGAACCCTACCTTGTAAAGCTGGTTGTACACCCACAGCTTTGGCACACAAAGCAAAGAGATCATCAGCCTAAGCAAAAGCACAGAAGAATAACGTATATATGGCTATGCCCAAACAAAGAAAACACAAAGATAACGCACAGGGATCAGGGATCACTACAGTGCACTGGCTTTTCTCCATATTGGTGCCCAACAATTGGATCCCCCGTCACTGTCCATCCGGTTCTTCAGCAGCGGCTTCTAGAAGAAATCTGTCATCAAGGCTTGCCATCTTCAAGTTGCAGTGGGACTCGGCCACACATGCATCTTGGTCACACGTTTATATATCTATCTATCTGTGTTGTTAGTTGCCGCATCATCTCAGTCAGTCACTCAGTCTGATTAATTTTATAACGGCACCGATTAGTTGATCAAGTACTGGTCAGCTGTGTGTTTGTTTTGGAGCCATGCCATTATATTAGCATCTATATATAGCGAAGTGACACCTTCGGCTGCAGAATAATTTGGGCGGCAGCTTCGAACGTTGTCGCCTTGTCGATCGTCCCCGGCCCGGCCCTGTTTGGATAGAAAGTAATTTTAAAGTTTTTAAAAATATTATGATTTTTATAAAATATTTTGGTTTTAGAGTGTCATGAAGTGTTTTGGGTGTAACAAACTTTATGGTTTTGAATTTCTGAAATTGTTGTTTTTTTGGAGTTTTTAAAAATGCACTCTAGACCTCTTTTTTTTTTTCTAAATCATGGTTTTATACATCAGTAGTTCTAAAACTATAGTTTTTTAATAATATGGTTTCTTAATACTATAACATCCAAACGCATATGGAGAAGAGAAATGGGTACAGACCTATCGATGGCTTTGCTGATGCCACCATATATATATAGACACGGACAGGCACAGGTAGCATCCAAACTGCTGGATCGCATGCATGTCTATCCATTCTGATCACACCTGACAGGATCTCAGATCAGGGACACCAGCCATGTGTATGTATGCCAGGCCTTGCAATGCCGGCATGTTGATCATGCACAGGGACAGGGCAAGCAGTGAAACCATGCTTTGCATATCCGTGCAGTGACGATGAGCACAGGCTAATAAATTAAGGCTTACTCCTAGGTCCTAGACGATGGACACGTCTCAGACAAGATCCGGAGTAATTGGTGTTCAAAGGTATCCGGACGATATGACTCATCTGGGCAAATCAAAAACTGTCCGTGTGTCTAGGTTGCACGACCGATTATAGTTGGGGTTACAGGAAGCTAGCGCGTGATCTCTCTCGTTTATCACCCTGTACGCGGGTGGGCAATGGTATTGCCGACCATGTGCTATCGATTTACTTGGGTCGTCGCTATCGGATTAGTTGGAAACCTGCAGCGTAGTGTGCTTCGTAGACGTAGACATGTGCTATGGGGTATCTAAAAACTTCTCTTTTCGTGAACTAAACAAGACTTCATATTGCACTCTCGACCTCTGGAAAAGAGAAATTTTAGCCAAAGTATATATACATATACTTAATTCTAGCTAGAATGTAAGCCACTAGATCAGACCTAGCTAGCCTTGACAACCACTGCGTATTATCAAAAGATTCCCAAATCCGAACTCGTCTAGGGTACATTTCCATCAAGTTGCTCATTGGTTACTAAATTATATTAATTAACTAATAAGTGAAAGACAATGCAGTGGAACTGTGGACCGAAGTGGAAGACCCCAAGCTAGTCCCCAAATGCGTGTATCACCAACTAGCTATGCACATTTTCTGCAGGCAAATCAAAGAGCTAGCCACTACAACAAAGCTAGACTTTGACTTCAAGGTAAAACTGGGACACCATACCGTATCGCTGCTGCTATTGAGCCATGCATGATTTTGGCCACGCATCGTCATCGTCTGCCTGGTCTCCGACGTGCTGCTCACGGTATTTGACGCAGCCGTGGTGTAGTGCAGTAGTGCTCTATCACTTTCACCTACACTATTTCCTTTTTCTAGGCTCTAGCATGCAGTCTTCTAGTCAGTATATACTACATTTTTTTTTCTTGAGTCGTTAGTGACCTTAAACTGCATCTACTCTGTAACTAAGCATAACTATCATGGCTAGCTTGATTATTAGCTCCCAAAAGTTGTGTGATTTGTATAACAGTTATGAGGCGCCGGTCAGATTCTCCTTGTATGAGACTCATAAGGATGTGGACCGGGCACACCAAAAAGTACAATGAAAATCTGGATTTTAACTTGCAGGTGAGGAGAAGTTCAGCATGGAATGGAGTAACTAACAGGAATTTAATAGAACCATTATCCCTCCCATCAGAAGATTCTAGAAGGATCTCTGGGATGAGATCTTTAACAACGCGTGATCGACCCAACTGATTGATTGCTCATGAAGCTGGATCGCATTCGCCAAGTGTAATTTAGTCAATCTCTGTCCTACGAACACATCTAGGAAATGATGGTCACTTTGCCCCTCTGTGCTTTTTCTTTACATTATATTTTAGAATGGTGAAAACGAGAGGCATGATAGCCGTGTTTTGCACGGTGCATTTAGTGGCGGACCGATGGTCACCGTACTGGGTAAAACAGGCTCCAGGAGCTTTTGCTTTCCTTAGCGTCAATTCTTATTTCAGAAGGTCCCGGATGAGGATGACAACGGTCTTCCCTCTCCTTACCTCTTGGTAGTAAAAAACGAAGCTTTACCTACTACTCCGTCACCATCGCCAACACGAACTAAGGCTTTAGTTTGCTAAAAGAAAATTTTTTAGTATCACATCGAATGTTTCAGAAGATATCGAGAGGGATTTTCGAATATGTACTAATAAAAAACAAATTATATAGTTCAATTGAAAACTATGAGACGAATTTATGAAGCCTAATTAATTCATCATAAGCACATATGGGTTACTATAGCAATTATGGCTAATCATGGACTAATTAGTATTAAAAGATTAAAAGATTTGTCTCGCGATTTATAACTAAACTTGCAGTTAGTTTTTTCGTCTACATCTGATGCTCCATGCATGTATCCAAAGATTCTATGATATGGATGAAAAGTGTCTGCGCCGGTCACTTCAATGGTAGGTTAGCGACCACGCTGATTCGTCCTCAAGTCACTACGATCACCATTTTTTGTTTATTTATATAACAACTTACTCACCATTTTTTCTAAAGGACGACAAAGTCACTACTGAGGTGCTTACTAATAACAAACTAACGTTGTCATGAAAAGATTGATATTGATTTCTTACCTATATCTACTATTAAATGTGTGAATTATACCTCCGGCCGGTCCCTGATTAAAACAAACCCATTCTATTATGGACTTCAACCTCTTAAATCTGATCAAAACTTTATATACTAAAAAATGATTAATATTTATGATACTAAACAAGTATAAACTTTATTATAATTATATTTTATAGTATACTTACTCGGTGTCATCAATGTTGATACACTTTTCTATATACTTGATCAAATTCTGGATGATTTGGCTTATGACAAACTAGAATGACATTCTACGAGAGACAAGGTAGTAGTAAATAAAATGTCATTGCCACTGTTCACCTAGCCAAAAAGACATTCATGTTTTCTTGCTCCTCTAGACCTAATGCCCAATCGCACAAGTACTACTCGCTCATATCACCAATTTCCAACCATCCTCCTCCAAACACACCTTGCTACCTTGTCCATCCATTCCCAATCATCATCATACTCAAGAGCATCATCTATGTTGTGGTCCCTGCCACCAATGGTTTAAGTATCCCTATCACCCTGTTGTGTTGAGCTAGCCTTCCTCTCTAGCTTCCCTCTAAGCTTGAGGAACTCAAAGTTCTAACTTGAAAGTGAACTCTAAGGCAATGTTGCTAACGTGTTCTAGCCATTTTAGTTGAGCTATGGAAGTAGTGTCACGAATATGCATCCTAGATCTATGAACTGAAAAGACCTTCTCAAACATATGAGGTATGTTAGAAAACATCCTAGACTACAAACAAGATTGTTGTGACGTGTTTGTTGAAGCATAACCTTGACAAAAATCATTAAGTTTTTTATTTGGACTGGTCACTTCATGCAACTCAATATGATATGGTATCAGGTTGAAGCTTTCGAATTTGATCCTTGGTTGGTTGTAAGGAACATGGGCTCAATGCCATATTATATAGTGATTTTGGTGATTATAAGGGCAAGTCAATCAATAGGATTAACATATGTGCTAAAATGTGTTAGACATTGGTTTTAGGGATGCAAGGAAACAAGTGGCATGAAGATTGGAGAAGAACCATAAAGAAATCAAGAAAAAAAGAAAAAACTTAGACATATGGTCATAGTGACAAAAGCATTATGCAAATGAAATGGTCAAAACAGTCTAGTGGCAAGGAAAATAAGAGAATTAGATAATATGTTTGAAAGTGCATGTAGACCCTAAGTGAGTTTTGGTGGATTAAATGGCAACATGATCAAGGGGCTAATAATATTCATGAAATTTACATGTTCTAGGTTGATTATTATATGTTGAACTCATAATGTATGTTGTTGATGTAATAATAAATGAGAAATGAGTCTAAGGATTGGTTATTGAAATGCATAAATGACAAGCTTAGGTTGTATGTCGCAAGAGAGATATGGCTTGATGAATATCAATTGATCTCTGTGAAAGGTCCTAAGTGGCTAGAAGGGGGGTGAATAGCATAATAAAAAATTCTACAAAACACTAGAGTGACTAGTTAGTTAAATAAATAGTAAAGCTTTTTGCTCTAGTTCTACACAAGGGTTACAAGCTACCTATCTAATCAATTCTGATTGGATACAATCTTTAGGCACAAAAAAGACTGTGTCTCTACTCCACTAAACTAGTGAACTAACAAGAACTAGTTACAACTATCTACACTACTAGCTAGCTAACTACTCTAGAGCTACACAAGAGAACTATCTACAAAGAGTAATAGCAAATATAAATACAAGAGTAGAGAGGAGTATAACAATCATGGCAAGAGATGATCAATCAGGAATACCAATGAATACCAAGTGATCGAGGGACAATTGACACATAATTTTTATCTTGAGGTTCATGTGCTTGCCAGCACGCTAGTCCCTGTTGTGAAGGCCGATTCACTTGGTGGTTTATGAGCTAATTGGTACCATACCGAGCCCAACAAATGAGTATCGCAAGAACATACACAGATAAAGGCACTCAACTTCATGAGCAATTACTAGAGTGGCTTTTGGCGCTCTGTCGGGGAATAAGCCCAAGAACCTCTCACAAATCACCAGGAGATGGCCATGAACAATCAACAACTCGTGCCAACTCTCCTCCGTTGCTTCAAGCCATCTAGGTGGCAGAAACCATTGAGAGTAACAAGCAATTCCGTAGCTCAATGATCACTAATGCCACTTGGTGCTCAAACTCTAAGCAAATGCACTAGAATCACTCCTAACCTCACAAAGATGATGAATAAATAAAGAAGACGAGTGAAAGGTGTTTGGCTTAGCTCACAAGGATGTATATCAATGATCAAAATGTCGAAGAGAGTGAGCTAGAACCAACCAAGGTCTATTTATAAGCCACCACTCAAAACGTACCTGTTGGCCACTCTTATTGGGTTGTCTATGTCCAAATCGGATGCTCTCCCAGTGGTCGGATGCTCTGCCCAGCGTTCGGTGATGCCACATGTCGCTGCTATGTTATTCAACCATTTGAAATAGCCATTGCGACCCTTGTGTGCACAATACCCTATGTTTGGACCAGTGACCGTACTCAACCAAAGCCAGAGCCTGATGCGATCCACAGAGCTCCTAGAGCCTCTTTTTCATGATCGGACACGTCAGGTCAAGGGTGATCGGACCCACTACCGCATCTAGTTTGCCATTGTGAGTTGTGCCATCCTGTGAATAGTAACCCCCGCGTATCTAGCTAGCATGTTGGCCGAGACTCGGAGTTTGCTACCGGACACGTTTGGTCCACCCGAGGACAACGTCCAGTCACTGCAATGACCCTTCTTCTCTTCACCTCTTCTCCCTTGTGCAAATGTGTTAACTTCACCAAGTTTCATCACTTCTGCACATGAGTTAGCATTTTACAAACATGTTTTCCAAGAGATGTTAGCACATGAGTTAGCATTTCACATACAGTGTTTTACTACTATTTAAAAATATCAGGAGAATTCTACTTTTTTGGTAGGGACGTCTCCTCCCTTCCTTCTTCGTCTTACAGGAGTACTATTTCACACAAGGTCTTATATAGACAATTATGGGTTACTATTTATATAGCTACTAGCAAATATGCACGTGCGGCACGCACATGTTTATCAAAAACACCATTGCACAATTAATATTATGCTAGAAAGACTAAATCATTAGCTTGAATGAGATTCAGACTCCATAAAATAAAAATCAATAGTGTCTATAAGAAGGATAAAGATATTTGCCTATATATATATGAGCAAAGAACACTAACCAATTAGCAATATAATAAAGATTGGATAAGAATGAAAAAAATACCTAACCTTCACCTAGTCGTGCTTTATTAATTTGATGACGAAGCGATCGATATATAATTTGGTAAATTCATTTTCTAGTTATGTGTACCAAGATTCATGAATCCACAACACTGTTCATAAACAATTGTGACTTGATTGACTTAGTACTCGTAGATAGTCTATGAAATTATCATCAACGATTAGGATCAACTGGGCGGTTGTGGTCTCTTCGGTCAAGATTAGGAATATTAACTTAAATCCAAGCATCATATCATGATCGGGAAGTTTTGTTCGCGTAGCTTTGGTTGAAGATTGGAATTCCCGACTCTAGACTCTCATTTCCCAAGTGCAAACCTCTGCGGTTGTCGGCTGAGCGTGTGGTGGCCTTTGCAGAAAGGCATGCCTGTATTAGCCGAGCAGCAGCGAGGCGGCAAAGGCGAGCAGTGGCAGGAGGTAAGGCGGGCACCTCATGCTCCGCGAACGTGGTGTCGAGCGTGTCCGCACAGGCCGCCACATGGTGGGCTGCTAGCGGCGAGCTACTTGTGCACGGGGCTTGCAATGTCAAGGCGTCGGCAAGAGCCAAGTACCGACAACGTACGTGCAGATTGTAGTTGGGCTATTGAGGTATCAATTTGATTTATTTGAAAAATTTTCTATTTTCTTTGTCTATTTTGTTAATTAAAATTAGATTATATTTCTTAGTGATCTATTTGTTAATTTAAATTAGTTTTTTTACCACAAGCTACGAATTTTTAGTATGATCTGTTACGATCTATTTTTTAACTGATATAAGTCTATTTGCTTATATTTATTAAATTATATTTTTCTATGAAGAAGTATTATCTGAATTTAGATCCGATCTATTACTATCTTTTTTTTATCCAGTTTAGATGTAATCTGATATTTTTTCTCTTAGGGTGCACTTGTTTTCTTTTATTCAACTTTGGTTCTGTGGTGGACTTGTTTTCTGCGGACAACTTTTTTTATCCAAGTTTAGTTCTACTATGTAAGGGACTTGATAAAATCCAAGTGCCCTTTTTCTAGGTAACGTTTATTGCATATATTTTATGTTAAAATTATAGTTTTTGTCCTTTGCTATTTGTGTAGATATAATCTGATTTTTTTTGTTTGAGAATAAAAACCCCATTAGAAAAGATCACAAATTTGAAAAAAACTGATTTATCAATTTATAATTTTTTCTTTTATAACACAAAAACAATTAGCAAATCATCGTATACTTCACAACTGATAATCCATACCGGCCGATCGCCTAATACGTGTACGTACATAGTTTGCACCTGCCATGCGCGTGTGTCGTCCATGCATACCTGATACGTGTGATCCGGAATACACACTGCCCCACCGGAAACGAAGATGGACACAACGGTGGCGCATGCACATGTGAAACCGTTGCCTGAATCCGGCATCTGAATCGTGACTATGTAAACGATTCTGTTGGGAGCATTTTAGTTGTATGTAGAGAGAGTTACATGAGATATACATGAGATATTATACGAGTCCTATACGAAGTAATGTGAGATTGAGTCTTAGATTGAGAGGAGTCTTACATCTTATATATATATGTAAGATCTTAAGTAATAGAGGGTTTATATAGCACGTCAATTAAATCGAACGGTTATAGGAAGAGCTCTTTTAAAAAAAAACTCGCTCTTTTACAGTGTGATGATGATGATATGATTATATCTTTTTTAAAACTAAATGTGAACTCTTATATGTATGCAATGGCGCGACAGAACCTTCAGTGGAGGTTAATGAATAGAAAACCACTAAAAATATAGAGATGACTGACACTGTTATACAAGAAACGTTGTAGAGGTGTTTAAAAACGGTTTTTAGAAGCGAGGATCTCTAAAAATCATCGATTTTTTGAGATGGGTCATTAACAGCCGTTTTGGTTTCGGGATTGACTTCACTCGTCGTGGGGTGCTCTGACATGCGCTTGTCTGATGTTTCTTTCAGGTGTCAATCCGTCCAGGAGGCTTGTCCTGCTAATGGTCTATCCAAGTGCGGCATGGAACGTACTCAGTCCACGATACAAACCAAACAGCTCAATCAGCTTCAGATACTGGATCGGATAATTCCGGATAGGGTCACGCATCACAAATTTATATATGTGTTCGTTGATTTATTGAGAGAAAAAAAAATACTATTGAATGGTTAGTAGATTTGTCAGAAAAGCTCAAACGAATAATATATAAATAAAATTATTTAAAAAAAATTCAGCCAAAAGTATTGTTCATTAACTTGTTGTAAAAGAAAAACATTATTAAATAACTGACGAATTTGACAAGCTCAAACGAACAGGCAGTAAGTAAAATCATCAAAAATGTCTTGAAACAAGCTTACTAAGTAAGCACCATGGCCGTGCGTCACAAATCATAAGGTACACGAGAAACAGGCAATCCATTAGCAAATTCGTATCAAAAGTAATAGATAGCCAAAGGAAAAGCACTACTCACACCATAAACAGTGAATCATGCTGGATTTTTGCGACAAAGGAACGCGCCGCGCCGCACTGACCACCGCATCTCGCTCGTTTGGAAGCGTCTGTCTTCAGAGCTTCTCCAAATCCACACCATGACACCAGTAGGCCAGCAGCCCACCGACCGCGTCTCCCACGTCCTCCGAAACCGAGCACCGCAATCCGCGAACTCGTGGCGCCTGGAGCTTTCGTGTTAGGGGCGTGCCGAGAACTGTGGCGCACCCACCCACCCCACCCAGCCCAACCCCAGCCCAGCCACAGCCTGCCTCTGCCTCCCAAAAGCGCCACCCGTTGATAAAAAGCAAAGCGGGCGACCCAGCGAGAGCGGCCAAAAGCTACGCTCGCCGAGCGCCGTGGCACGGCAGAACCCGCAGGACGCATCAGCTAGCTAGCCGATCGAGCACCGCACCGCGAAGCAAACGCGAGGGAGGAGGCCGCGCCCGCGAAGGAATCACCTGCCCGGGGGCGCGGCGCGGGCCGCCCACCGCCCAGCCGCTGCCGCTGGCCGTGTGCTGTGCCTGCCCACGGGAACGGGGGATAGCTGGCTGACGGACGCATTGCGGTGCGGACGGACTGGGGGGGGGGGGGGGGGGGGGGGGGGACTACGGGTAAAGATAATAAAAAGGGCCGGGCGTGGCGGGGCGCAACCACCGCCGTGCCGCCTCGAAGAGGAGGAGGAGGAGGACGACGACGACGACAAAGCTCTCGCGCCGCGGCTGACGCCATGTGGACGCCGTCGCGCGGGAGCAACGCCCGGCGCAGCGGCCACCGCCGCATCGCGGACTACCTGGCGGACGACCAGACCACCACCACGGCCACCGCCACCGACGCCTCCGACAACGAGTCCTACACTACCGCCTATGGGGAGGAGTTCTTCGCCGCCGCCGCCGCCGCCGCAGCCGGGAGTGGCGGCGGCGGCGGCATGCTGCCGGCATTCCTCGCGGACCAGGGGGACCTGGTGGAGGTCATGCTGGAGCTGGACGAGGAGTCCATGGTGGTGCGCAGCGTCACGCCCACCAGCGCCACGCTCTACGGCGCCGCCTCCCTCCCGGCGCCGCATCCGCCCGCGGGGTTCGTCGGGGTGTCGCCGTCGCCGCGCCGCGCGCCGTCCGAGGGCGGCGGCCGCCTGAGCCGGTGCTCGTCGACGTCGTCGCGGATACGGAAGAAGTTCGCCTGGCTGCGGTCGCCGTCGCCGTCGCCGTCCCCGTACCGCCCCACGCCCGCCGAGCTGCAGCGGGAGGCCGCCATGGCGGCGCGCGAGCGGCGGCGGGAGCAGGCGCAGCTCAACCGCTCCCGCGCGGGCGCCAGGCGCGCGCTCAAGGGCCTCCGCTTCATCAGCCGCACCACGGGCTCCGTCGAGGCCGCCGAGCTCTGGCGACGCGTCGAGGAGCGATTCAACGACCTCGCTCGCGAAGGGCTCCTCTCCCGCGACGACTTCGGCGAATGCATCGGTACGTCGTGCTGGCTGCTGCTTGGCGGCAATTCACATTGTTATCCGCACATGCGAGAAAAGCAGCTTGCTCGATCCTAATTGCGACGTCCTTGTCCGCGCATGGCGGGCGCTCCGCACCCCCAACTGATGCAGGAATGGTGGACTCCAAGGAGTTCGCGGTGGGCATCTTCGACGCGCTGGCGCGGCGGCGGCGGCAGAACCTGGAGCGGATCACCAAGGAGGAGCTCTACGACTTCTGGCTCCAGATCTCCGATCAGAGCTTCGACGCGCGCCTCCAGATCTTCTTCGACATGTATTTCAATTTCACGCGCCCCATTTCTCTTCTTTCTTTCCCCGGATCCCAAGTAACGTCAGAAATCGATCCGTCCCAACTCCCGATGCGTGCGCACCTGCACTACGCCACGCTTTGCCCCCCGCCAGATTCTTGACGAGCTTCTTCTTCTCCTTGTGGTGCCGTTCTCGGCCCCAAATTCAGGGTGGACACCAACGTGGACGGGAGGATAACGAGGGAGGAAGTACAGGAGGTGACTTGTTTAACCACACTTTTCTAATCCTCTTTCTTCACTCCTCCCTTCTGTGCATGATGCATCTCTCTGGTTTTAGCTCAAACTGCCAAGTGCCAACACAAAAGAGAGCAGTGCACTCTGCACCATTTAGAACTTTCTTCTTGTGGGCACCCTGCTCTGATTACCAAACCGCTGCTTCTAGTGGAGTACCACTAGTGTAGTTGTAGTGTACATATTACTCATGTTTAATTAATTAGTCCTGCTAATTATTACTGCGGTAAACTATCCACGTGCTCCGCCGCTAATCCAGCTAGTTGTTTGGCTTGGTCTCCCTCCTGCCACCTCAGCTGATCGTGCTCAGCGCGTCGGCCAACAAGCTGGCGAAGCTCAAGGAGCAGGGGGAGGAGTACGCGGCGCTCATCATGGAGGAGCTCGACCCCGAGAACCTTGGCTACATAGAGGTACGCGACGCGGCCGGTGGTGTTCTTGGTCTTGTCTTGGCCGTACTGCCCTACTACGGGCTACGGCGGCTCCTGCCGTCTGTCATTTTGACTACCGTGGAGTCGGAGCACGTGTGCTGCCTCCGTACTGACACGTGTGCTGCTTCTTCCCTGCCTCGCCTCGCCAGCTGTGGCAGCTCGAGGCGCTGCTGCTCGAGCGCGACACCTACATGAACTACAGCCGCCCGCTGAGCACGGCCAGCGGGGCCCAGTGGAGCCAGAACCTCGGCGGCGGCGGCGGCACGCTGACGGTACCAGGAGGAGGAGCAGACGGCGGCGGCTGCGGCGCCGACGGCGATAACCCGCTCGAGCGTCGCCGGATGAGCTGGGGCGTGCGGAAGGCGGCGGCGCGGGTGCGCGTGGCGGCGGAGGAGAACTGGCGCCGCGCCTGGGTGCTGGCGCTGTGGTTCGCGGCCATGGCGGCGCTGTTCGTGTGGAAGTTCGTGCAGTACCGGCGCATGGCGGCGTTCCAGGTGATGGGGTACTGCCTCCCGACGGCCAAGGGCGCCGCGGAGACGCTCAAGCTCAACATGGCGCTCGTGCTCCTCCCCGTCTGCCGCAACACGCTCACGTGGCTCCGCTCCTCCTGGGCCCGCTTCTTCGTCCCCTTCGACGACAACATCACCTTCCACAAGGTAATTAAAGAGCCGACTTACTATATACTACAGTAGAATATTCTCAGTCACTTCCGCAAAAATATCCTCGCGTCCGACGTGGCGTGCCACCTACTCACGCACGGTGGATTCGTCGCCCATGAATGATGGTAACATCCAAGCGGTCGAGGACTCTGAGGTTTGGTCATTTACGGTAAAAACTGGTCCGGCGGCCGGGGGGGTCGGTGGTTGGTTCGGCCGTCGCCGTCGGGGACGAGGCGCGGCGGCTATGTCGTACGCGGCGGGAACGTGGCGTCCAATGATTGGCCGCCCACGTTGGGGGTCCCGGATCCCGTGTGGAAGGGCCGCTGCCGGCCAAGGCTGCTCCGGCCCCATGTGGTAGCTCGAGACTTTGGGCCTTTGGCTACTATATACCGGCTACTCGTAGTACGTACGTAGAACACAACGTGTACTCTCCTGGCTCGCCACCGTACTCGTCTACGGTGGGTTCCCAGATACGCAGGCGGCAGGCCAGGTTTCCATCACATGTTCCGTGCCGCGTAGGGGGCAGCTGCGCGGCCAAGCGGTCTAATGATTCTGTTCCGACGGGAAGTGAAGCCTCCGTGCAGCACAGAAGATCCCTTGCCCCCGGTTGGGACAATTGCGTGCTGGGGCCGAGCCCAGTAAACGGTCAAGTCAAAAGTCAGCCGCCTCCCGGTCGGTTTAGACAAACGAACAAGAAATTCTATTCTTGCAGGCGGGTCCTACGCCATTTTGGGTCTTGTTTACCTTAAAAATTTTTGCAAAATAAGAATAATAGCACTTTCGTTTGTATTTGGTAAATATTGTCAAATCATGAACTAACTAGATTTAAAAGATCCATATCGTAAATTATAGATAAACTGTGTAATTAGTTATTTCTTTTATCTATATTTAGTGATTTATATATGTGCCGTAAGATTTAATGTAATGGAGAATGTGAAAAATTTTACAAAATATTTTAGAAAGTACTGCAAGTGTCCTGCAAGTCTTCGAGTCGCTGGTGGGTCCCAGCGGTGGGGCCTCGATAGTAACCGGGCCGGGCACTGTCTGTCCGGTAACGACGACTCGTGACCGAAGCAAAGACCATGACGTGCGTTTTTTTTTGTTTGGAGATATATGACGTGCTTTTTTTTCCCTGCGTTCACTTTTACTGTCGTAATTCGTTATAGCGATTGCGAAATTTCCCAAGAAACTGGATCAACTGAAGTATCACCAATATGCTGTGTTGTTGACTTTTTTTTCTTTTCCCTCCTCCTCTCGTCGTCAGATGATCGCGACGGCGATCGTGGTGGGGATCACGCTGCACGCGGGGAACCACCTGGCGTGCGACTTCCCGCGGGTGATCGCGGCGAGCCCCGAGGAGTACTCGCTGGTGGCCGGCGCGTTCGGCGCGGACAAGCCCACGTACGCGGGGCTCCTGTCGGGCACCGAGGGCATCACGGGCGTCGCCATGGTGGTGCTCATGACCGTCTCCTTCACGCTCGCCACGCACCCGTTCCGCAAGGGCGAGCCCAAGCAGGGCGGCGCCAGTGGCAACGCCGTGACGTCGCGGCTCCCGGCGCCGCTCAACCGGCTCACCGGCTTCAACGCCTTCTGGTACTCGCACCACCTCCTCGGCATCGTGTACGCGCTCCTGCTCGTCCACGGCTACTTCCTCTTCCTCGTCCGGAGGTGGTACGAGAAGACGGTACGTGCATCTTTTTTCTTTCTCCGGATCCCCTATTGTGGATGTGATTTTTATTTCGGTGCATTTTTTCATCATGCGTTCCGTTGCATTCATTGCATTGCACGATGTGTTAGTTGCTCGTTGTTTCCAGCGAGCGAGCGAGCGCGCGCGCGCGCGCGCGAGAGAGAGAGAGAGAGAGAGAGAGAGAGAGAGAGAGAGGTGGCTCGGTTGCGACGTGTAGCGTAGCTTTCTGGAGGGTGACGGCTTTTCTGTTGTTTGGCCCGTCGCGCAAAGGCAAAGGTGACTGTAACCCGCCCGTCCACGACCGCGACCCTTTTCTTAGGACACGCCGTTGTCGCGGCCGGGGCTCCCTGCCGCTGCTGCTGCTTTATGTTGCCTTCTTCCAGAAACAACGTCTCGTGCCAATTTCAATTATCGTTATCCAGAGGAAACGAAAAAGGGCAAAAAGGGGGAAAAATTGTGCCACGACTCCACGAACCACGTCCACGGCAGTTGGCAGGAGGCGTGCCAAAGGAGTAGGACAGGCGGAATTCATTGAGTGACGAGCAGCAATGTCTGCGTTTCACAGCAGAGTCAATCATCTGCTCTTTGGTCATCCGGGATGAACAGCTTCAGAGAATTACTGTTACCGTGACGATGACACTCTAGTAGATTGTAGGTGAGCGTCTGCGTGCGTGAAGGGCGGAGGGCCGTTGGACGTGGGGTACAGCCGTAAGTAGTAGTAGATGCCTACAGCTACAGGGGGTGCTGCTGTCGGTGCCGCCGGAGTCAAACCGGAGCCATGCTTGCCAGCCCAGACGTGCTCTGAGCCTCCGCCCCCGGTCGAGATCGTCAAGGGAAACGACGCGTGGTCCGGCGGTCCGGGTTGGGTCCGTCCGGCTAGGCTCTTAAAGAGGTTGACAGTGCAGACGGGGATGATGATAGTCGCTGTGAGCTGTCACGCCTTCACGCCGGCAGGTGGTGATGTGCTCCACCGCCGCTCGTGCCACACCGCCCGGTAGGAGTACTGACGTGGGGAGCAGTGGCAGTCGCCGTAGTAGTCCTCGCCGTCTTGGGATCGGCGGATCCATGGACGGATCGAACAACTGCATGCGCTGCGCGGTTCAGGAACAACTCTTGGGCCCCGCTCCCCATGAATGGCATATGGATCCTGTCAGGTCAGCTCAGGTGTGGCCGTGTGGGCTACCATACCCAGGTCGGGGGCGGGGCCGCTCTGCCCAGCCGGAACGTGCAAAGGGCTCTTAGAAAATCTTGCTGTCTAAGGCCAGTCCAATTACATCATTTTCGGCACAGGACTACTACGGCCAATTATATAAGCTTCAGTTTCTTTGTTTCTTTCTCTAGGTCTGGTACGATTGTATGCCTACACGTATGAGTGTTTATGATGGTCCTACACTTGTTTGGTGGATCGGGCTAGAGCGTTGTTTTTTTTTTTATCAGGCCACTTTACAGGGCACTTTCGTTTGGATCTTTGCCCTGAAATAGGTGGGGATTGCACTAAGACTAATCATCGACGTAGATGGGCCTTCTTAGTGCTATCAATGGCCACGAATGCCCCCCCTGCGCTTTACAGGATGGAAGCACTGTTTTAGCAGTACAAGAAATTAAAACCCCCCCGTCTACTCTACATCTACAAACTCCAATCCATTAGTCCATTCATCGCTGGATAATGAATCCATTCTTCCATTCCCACCCATCCTAAAAGCCTAGCAGCCTTACCCCACTTTTACACGAGGGGACGTCTGTAGGCTGTTACACTCATGTCGTCGCTTTTAGTTTTACCACTGCGCCTACGCGTCTGTGTGCGCCAACACTCCCCACACCACGCGACACCCCGAATCTGCAAGCGACGGGAGTCGTCGCATCGCATGCCTTCGCCTTTAAGCTTCCCGTGATAACTGATGAGGTATGCGCAGGAAGCTTCTCCTTTGCGCTCCATTTATTCTTGGTGGTGGCAGTATACCAGCCGGCGCATCTTTTTTTTCCCCACTTCTTTCGGCCTTGTTTAGTTAGTCTTTAATTGACGAGACGAATCTTTTGAGTCTAGTTAGTCTATAATTAGACAATATTTGTCAAATACAAACGAAAGTGCTACAGTGTCGATTTTCCAAAATTTTTCGTAACTAAACAAGGAGTAGAGATGACATTGTCAATCGATCAGCGGCGCAGCAACCGGCTCGTTTTGACCCAAACCACATGGCCACCGCCCACCGGCATACTCCTATAGTATAGTACACAGTATAATGCACGGCCGCTCACCTACTACTACTGCTGCTGCCCCCGGCCGCCGGCAGCAGGCGACGCAACGACCCGACCGCTTGCTTTCTCCGCTTCCACATTTTGCCCCATGATCTCGTCACTCACACAACAGTTTTGTGTACATGTGGGCTGGCCTAGACTCTTATTATTCTCGCGCCACTAAAATTTGGCATGGCGTGACTTGGTGCACGTTCCCGTCTCACCAAACCTCCACACGAATGGTGACCTGCACTTACAAATGCTACTAATAATAAGTGCTAACGCCTTGGGTCCCTTGCTTGCCCCATGTAGCCATGTAGGCAGTGTGGAGGCAGCACAATGCTGTTGCTGTCCAGACCGGGGGGCAAGGCCGCAGGAGGCCTGAGTTGTAAAGGGACCATGGGCATGGGGACGGGGTGCCGACGGCATCTCATTCTCGTAGTCTTGGGATCGAATCCGATTAAAGAGCCTGTCTATACTCTAGTCTTGGCGTGCTAGTGAAAGGCAAAAGAGAAACAACTCAAGACGGAAAGAAAAGAAACAATAAGAAAGAATTGGGGGAAAAAAAAAGAGAGCATGTAGCCTTGTACTAGCTAGGCACCACTCGCCCCTAGAAACTTGCCGGCCGTGTGTGACCATGCGTGGAACTTCCCGTGAAGAGTGTTAGTTAGTTTAGATTGCCTGCGTGGCACGGGGCTTAGGCTACTCGCTGTCGCCGCTGGTTATCTTTTCTCCTTGGCATGGTGTTGCAGTGGGAGCCTTGTGACTGGACTGCGAGAGGTGCCGATCAGGACCACCTTTACGTTCAAGGGGAAATGCTGGGGGGTCCTCTGATCTGATGCTTCTCGCAATTCGCGATTGCTTTTCCATAGGCAGAATTGGTTATTGCTCAAGAGGCGTTGGATTCTGTTTGTTCTGGGGTCGCAGCCTCGCAGGTGCGGTAGGTTCGGCGGACGGTGATGTTGATGTCAGGCAGAATGGCAGATATATGGTGCTCTACTGAGTCATCTCATCCGAAAGGAATGCCTTTTGGGATCTTGTTGATTAGTAATCGTTCTTTCCTGGATTTCAATTATTCTGAATTTGACAAGCATGTCTGAAGAAAGACAGGAACTGCGGTTTCTAAACAATTTATTTGATTTGCTTGGATATATGCCATTTCGAATTGCACAACCCAGAAGGTTCAGATGTCAGAAAGTACACTCCAGTGTCCAGGACAATGCCCGGTAGTTAGAGCTATACTGGACTACACCACTACAAGTCTGAATATTTATTGTGCTAGAAACTGTCTACTAGTATATGCATGGGGATAAACGATTCAAGTAAAACACGCCGTGTCAGTGTCGCGGCATTCTGGAAGCGCGGGACCCCTTGCTATTTTAGTGCGTATTGTTTATCTCAACTTCTTTGGAACAATGCCATGTGGAAATTTCTCCTCACAAGCATTCTCATGTGGAACCAGCGCTGCTGTTTGCCTGCCTTGACTTTTGCACGGCCTCTAATCATTTCAGCAGCTCTTTGTTCAGGGGCTGATATTGAGTTTAAACACATCTTTTTTAATACGCTAATATTGATCTCATGGCGGTTTCAGACATGGATGTACATTTCTGTCCCACTGGTGCTGTATGTTGGCGAAAGGATGCTTAGAGCCTTGAGGTCAAATGCTTATACTGTAAAGATTATCAAGGTGAGTACTGGTGGTAACTGCAATGGCAAATTCATGCAGCTTAATTACAAGTGTCAATCTTTTTTAGTCTGTACCCCTAGTGCTACTAGTTGGCTACCTCTGCATGTTGATTACTTAATATTTCAGACTAGAAGGGTTCTTTAGTAACTTGCGCAAATTGCACTAAAAAAAGAACAACTTGCGCAGATTCAGTAATTAGTGATCCATTACAAGTTCCGATTCCATGTAGTTTGATACACTATTTTAGCTTCGATGCACATTTTTTTCTTTCAAAAAAAGGGGATCTGTATGTGGACAGGAGCAATGGAGAATGTTGTGGCCTAGTCATGCTGCCACTACTAGGACATCCACAAAAGAATATAGGCCCTGCTCGAACATTTCTGTCCTTCAGAAATTGCCTGTCGCTCTCTAATGATTTCCATGTCTTAAGGTCCATGCTCTTGGTTGATTGACTTCATTCTTTCCTGGGTGCTCTTCTGCCAAATCACAACATCAAATACACATACGTGTAATTACTGGTTTTAACATATAAAGGACTTACCTCCTGCTAAGCGGTTTGATAAACGTGCTTGTGTCTTTCTTTTTTCACCAACATTTCGATCTGAATGGAATAATCATTTAAGTATTAGGTGCTGCAGTAACCATAAAGAAGTGTCAAAACAAGAAAGAAGCATGTGCATACAGAAACTATACATTTAACATTATGTTTGTTTTTTGACGAAATGACAGAACATTTTTTGCCAAAATTAAATCAATCGATGGATATTTTCTTATGTAAATTTCATTATTGCAGGTGTGTCTTCTACCTGGAAGTGTATTGACCATAACAATGTCAAAGCCCTACGGATTTCGGTACAGAAGTGGACAGTACATATTTCTTCAATGTCCAATAATTTCTCCATTTGAATGGTTTGTATGACTCCGGATTTGAATCTCCTCGATCTACTCTTAGTTTCCAGTTAATTTAGTATTCACCTGCTGCGGCTTTGTGTTTGCAGGCACCCTTTCTCCATCACTTCAGCACCTGGAGATGACTACCTCAGTGTTCACATCCGAACAAATGGTGACTGGACACAAGAGCTCAAGCGCATATTTGTGGAGAACTACTTCTCACCACATCTTAACAGAAGAGCTTCATTTAGCGAGCTAGGTGCGGCAGAACCAAGAAGGTCCACCAATCTCTTTTTCCCATGGCTGCTTCTTTACATACCTAAGTAGAACTGAAACTGAACGTGTTTGTTTTCTATTCCACAGCTTGCCAAAATTACTTGTAGACGGACCATATGGTGCCCCTGCACAGGATTTTAGAAACTACGATGTTCTACTTCTTGTGGGCCTCGGAATCGGGGCAACACCATTCATAAGCATTCTAAGGGATCTGCTTAATAACATTAAGATAGCTGACGAGTTGATGGTACTGCTTTATCTTAATTTGTTCTCATTTTAACTTTTTTCTGCAGATATGCGAATTCCCATTTATAGCTTACATATCCTTTTTTGTGATTATTAGGACTTGGCAATGGAGACTAGCAGGTCTGAAGACAGCGCCAACAGCTTTAGCGTCTCAACAGCGAGTAGTAACCGGAAGAGAGCATACAGAACAAGCCGTGCACATTTTTACTGGGTCACCCGAGAAGCCGGATCATTTGAATGGTTCAAAGGGGTGATGAATGAGGTTGCAGAAATGGACAAGAAGGTAGAATTTGCTTCATTCCACATTTCCATCCATCTTGATGTCTGATCGTCCCTTCAGTTTACAACTATACTGACATTGAACTCATTGAAACCAGGGTGTCATAGAGTTGCACAATTACCTCACAAGTGTTTACGAGGAACGCGATGCACGGACAACTCTACTGTCCATGGTGCAAGCTCTGAACCATGCCAAGCATGGCGTCGACATCGTATCAGGAACCAGGGTATGCCGATTCTCTGAAACTAGTAGCACAAGATTATGTCCAGAGATCCTCTATTCTATGATTGCAAGTATAAATTCTAATTGAGAGTTTTATTTGCACTCGGCAGGTGAGGACACATTTCGCCAGACCCAACTGGAAGGAAGTCTTCACCCGGATCGCCTCCAAGCATCCGAATTCAACAGTTGGTAAACAATCTGCTCAGCCAACTCTAAAATATCTCCTCAAAATCCACGAGAATGTTTCTGATGCCGTATCATCCCTGCAGGTGTGTTCTACTGCGGCGCACCGATGCTTGCCAAAGAGCTGAAGACTCTATCGCACGAGATGAGCCACAAGACGGGCACTCGCTTCCACTTCCACAAGGAGTACTTCTGAATTTGGGACAGAGAGAATGCGCAACCGATGCTCATTCTAATGTGATCTGATCTCGATAGCGGTAGGTACCGGTATAAAGAAGACGGGGAAAATTTTGCACAGATGCAAGACAAAAACCAAGCTGACCTCCTCCTGATCTGGAACTGTACATAGCATAAAAGGAACAGAAGCACAGGGTTAGTTTAGTACGTAGCACAATTCAAATATATATTGACAAAGAAAAGAGAGAGAAATTAAAGGGCAGGATAGAGGCTGTTAACTCGAAGATATTGATTGATGATAGACATGGTATACGTGTACACAGTATAGTTATAAGGTACAGTACTATAGGTAGTAGCTATATATATATGAATCAATGAATATACGAGGAGCCACATGCTGCCATTCTGAAGTCTGGACGTGGTATTCTTCAGGCGTGTTCGTGACTGTGTTCCGAGGCTGGTTGGCTGGTGGTTGGTTGCCCATGTGAGGAGTTGTTAAAACGATCCATATGCCGTAGCCTGAAGGCAAGGCAAGTTGGAGGACAGGAGGAGACGTCCGACGTGCTCTTCCACGTGAATTTTCCCGGCCCATGACGCGTGTGTGAACGTCCATGTCCTTCGATTTGCCCTGTCCAGTGGCCAGTGGGCAACGACCGATGGTTTCACTTCGGCACGTTATTGGCAACTTGGCAAGTCGTCGCGGTGGAAGCTCCCCGTGCCCGTCCTGTGGCCTTGGTGCGAATCCACGAGGATTTTTTTTTTCTGGTATGTGGCCTTATGGAGGAATTTTGCAATGCGTTGGGCCTGGGGAGTCAATCAAGGGCCGGCTAGGGTCGATTGGACGAGTTCAGCCGCCTGTGGATCGGATGTACGTAGACCGAAGCCACTGGACTCAAAGCCCATCAACAGCATCAGGACGAAACTTACCAAGGCAGGCAGCGCCACACACGCTTTGGACCGCCACACTACACCGTGCAACATGGCCCAAGGAAAGGCGTGGGCATCTGGGCTGTTTGTTCGAGCCTACACTAGCCTCGTCGACAGATTCTCAAAAAAAAAACCTGGCATCGTCGACATCGCGAGTCGCGAACTCGTGATGAGCGGCGTCGCTCCGGGTTCCAGCGGAACAATACGACCAACGACTCAACGAGCGAGAGCGAACCATGCTCTGCAAGACGTCGACGTCAAGCGCACTGGACGCCATGCAGGACCGGCGGAGCCGCTTCAACTTGTCCACCGCGAGCCGGCGGTGGGGCGACGCGGGAGGCGAGCGATGCTCGGATACAGAGCAGAGCTTGGCTGCTTGGCTTCACTGCTCGGAGTTCCAATGTTGTCACTTGGTCAGCTCAGCACTAACTCTGCTCCTGCCAATCTGATACCCAGTATCTTTGTGCAATCTGTGAAAACCCTATTAAAATTATACTTAGAAGTTCTTAAAATTATACCAACAGTGCATCCGTAGATATACATTGTCCCAAAATTGAGATTCAAACTCATTTTGCAAAAATTCGTTTGAAAATAAACAAATTTCATTTGCATTTGGGAAACGAAGTTCTCCACGCCAGGTTTTATTTCCTCCTTGATGATGGGTGTTACAGAATGTGTCAATTTCTGGGCGTTGTGGCAAACTGGTGATGTGTAACGCGGATTCATCTGATCATGCAGTGAACGTGAACACACATCCTGATCAACTACCGCGCCATGTGAGCTCGTGCGATCTTGCCCTCTGGTGAATCTCAATTCTCAAAGATGCCTCCGTCTCCACCGGAATAAACCCGACTTTGAATGGCCATCAAGTACAACCTACTACCATGTAGGAGTAACTAGCATATGAGTATATGACGAGCATATTCTCGTGATGCCACTCGCCCTGCTAGTGCAGATATCGACATCAGTGGAAAAAAATCGCCCCATTTATTAGTTTCTAGCACAATGCTGATGAATGGTCCAAAGCCCTGTCGTAACGTAATCACTCAATCATGGCTGATGGCTCCATACTAGTAGAACTATGTCGACCACTATCACTTGATAGTTAGTACTGCAGAATTTAAAGATCCATTGGAAAGCAACTCATGCTATTGTCGTTTCATTACCACACCTCCGAATCCATTAGCCCTAGTGGCTTCTGGCAAGCTGCGTGATGGCAACATCTCAGAGTGGTTAAATCGGTTCCAAATTTCCGCAACTCCGGGTATCAAGCAAAAGTTATTGGCATCCAGTAGGATTTAAATTTGAATATTCTCAAACCAACTGAACACTGTTGTTAGACCTTTTGCAAGGCTTTTTGCTATCTGACGAGTAGGACTCAACTTGTTTATGGAAGCTTTGCGATCATATTGCCTTATAAAGTTCAAAACAATTTCAGGGCTGTTTAGCTATACCTGATTTGCATTTGTTTTACTCACATTTATATTGTTTTATGTTATTATATACTTAACGGATAGAGAAAAATAAAAGCAGGGATTATGTTGTCTGCCACTATGAACTCCCAAGGTACGGAGGTTCACTAAATTTGACGAATATTCCGTGGGTACTCAGCGAGTAGAGACATCACATTTGTTTAACAGGTTTAATTATCGGCATACTCTTAACTAAGAGCGCCGCCATTGTTTAGATAATTCTATTCATTCGAAGATACATATATGGCAACTGCTCCAGTACTCCCTTTTTTAAAATTTTGCACGAATCTCAAAACACATAATTTTAGGAATTAATTGTTTAATTATTTTGCATCTGGGTCTCGCTTGGGCTCAGCCCGTCCAAGCCAAGCCCCGGTCCAGCCCGTCCAAGCCCATCCCGTGGCTTCCCAGACGCCGTCCGATGGCGTTGGCAGAAAAAAAAAGAAAAAATCTCTACTCCTAGATGCCGAATCGGACGCATTCCACTGGCCGCGCATTCCGCCAGCGTCGACTGCAGCGCCGCTGCCGAACTCATTGAAGACGCCATGCCACCAGCTGAGAGAGGCGCTGGCCCTCAACCGGCTGTGCCACCGGCGGCAGGAGGCGGCCGGCCGCGGCCCGCTACGACACCGTCGACTGGAGGAGGTTCGCCGCGCCCCGCCACGACACCGGCCGGCGGAGGCGCCGCCCCTCACCCCACCGCGCCACCGGCGTCAGGAGGCGGCTGGCCGCGCCCCGCCGCGACTCCCGCGGCAGGACGCGTCGGTCCTCAGCCCGCCACGCCGTGCCACAGGCTCCGGCGACAGGAGGCGGCCGGCCGAGACACCGGCGGCTGGAGGAGGTCCGCGCCCCGCCTCGGCCGTGGGAGGTGCCGGCCCTCACCCTGCGCGCACCCCCGGCGGCAGGAGGCGGCTGGCCGTGAGCGGCCGCGACACCCGCGGCTGGAGGTCCGCCGCACCCTGCTGCGACACCGGCCGGGGGAGGCGCCGCCCCTCACCCCACCGCGCCACCGACGGCAGGAGGCGGCCGGCCGTGCCCCGACGCAGCATCCTCCACACGCGGGACCCGCAGGTCGGTATTCGTCAGGGGGAGCTCTGGCGGGCTACTTCGGCATCCGCTTCGGCGCCATGGTGTTCGTCAACTGGTGGGGCGAGACGCGACAATTGAAGAGGTTCAGACTTTTTTCTGGAAACAGTCATGGATTTAGTATGAACTGAGCACCAATGCCTGACCAAAGCCTATAGCATGTCTCCAGTTCACCTGCTATCAACTGCTAAGATTGGTTTTGATAGGAATCTTCGTGGTTTGTATTCGTGCACCCCTGAAATGTGAGCATTGACTGATTGGGTATGTTCAAGGTTGTGTTCTCATCTCATAGTTTCTGATTGGGTCATAATCTATATGTAAACCTTTGTTTTTTACAACAAGATCAGTTTTATTTCAACAACATGAAGAATGGGTAGAGTCTGTAAGGTCAGAAGTCAGTGGAAATTCTTGTTGTGCTAATTTATGAGCAGTTTGGTTTTGGCGAGTTTTCATTGTTGAGTTGATGAAGTTGTATGACAGATGCTTGATCCTCCAGTCAGTTGGCGGCAGGGCATGCTGCCGTCAGTGTCTGCAATTGCTGCCTTGATGTGGATATTTTTTGTCATCATGGCAGATTTTATCTCAAATATGCATGTCGATGTAAAATCATAATCAATAAGAAGTGTACAAACATTTCCAGATAGTACAATTTCAAATTTGTCACCGATAGTATAAATTTGGAGGCTCAAACGCACAAGTTTAAGGCTAATCATAATCATAAGTGAAGTTTTTGTTCATTTCCACTAAATAGCAGCATGCGAGTTCCATCCAAAGCCTAACAATCCATTCAAACTAATCTTATTTGTAATCCAATAAGTGACATGAGTCTCAAAGAAAGGTTGCAAACCATTACAGCTAAGCTAACCAAAATAAATATCTATTCTCTAACGCTTCAATTCTTGCATGATGCCTTCAACGCGCTGTTTGGATTCTTCAATATCATTTGTCGGGGAAAATATAATGTCCGCAATCACACTCATCCGAAAGATGTGAACGTCATCCTGATTATAACAATTCCATCATGAGTATTCCCTCAATCAGAAAAGTACAATGAATGTGAAGTACAAATCAAGTGTTGGCCTAATGACTGACCTGTGTGAAATCTCGGACTAGCCTTGTTCCATCCCAGAGCTCCATATACTTGAGCACAAATAACCCACAGGAACATCTGTGAGTAGGAAAAAAATAAGTTTACTCTAGATACTAGAAGAATAATAATTAGTGTTGCATTGTACTGACCCATCAGTTTGTTGAGGCAGATTGTTTATGGGTTGGATGTTCCAAGTGCCTACATTAGTTGGTAGCTGGGGGGATGACCGTCTCGCAAATTTGGTCATACGTTCAATTCCAGTTCCTATGGTCTCACCGGAAGATTAAGGATTTCCATAGAAATGAGATCATGTCAATGGAAGCTGCTGGAATCCGTAAGCATGTCATAAGAGATGTTCTTCAATGCAAATATGGAGGATATGACAAAGTTGGCATTGTTACTAAGGATATTTACAACTATTGTTCCAAGAACAAGAGGTCAAGAATCGCAGAAGGTGATGCAAGGACAGTTCTAGGTTTGCTGCTGAAGAGGAGGAACACCGATCCAGATTTTTACTTTGATTATAAAGTAGATGATGACAGTCGTCTGATGAGCTTATTTTGGTGCGATACTCAATCTCGTATGGACTACCAATCATTTGGTGACGTGGTCGTCTTTGACAGCACTTATCGGATGAATAGGTATAAGATGCCATTTGACCCATTTGTTGGGCTGAACCATCACCGCAACACAACTGTTTTTGGTTGTGGCATCATTTGTGATGAGCGGGCTGATTCGTATATATGGGTTCTCCAAGCATTTCTGAAAGCAATGTGTCAGAAGAAACCACAATCAGTAATTACTGATGGCGATTACTCCATGATTAAAGCTATTCGGCAAGTGCTTCCTGGTGTAAGTCATCGCATTTGTTCATGGCACGTGGAGAAAAATATTCTGAAGCATTTGCATAGCAACTGTTTGGATGGGTTCCGCACACTTTTGTATTATGCTAGTTCAGAAACATTTGAAGCCAGATGGAATGCCTTTCTTTCAGAGTACGAGACTGCAACAAATAGAGAATGGCTTGCAATGATGTACAAAAATAGAAAACTATGGGCTGCTGCTTTTCAAAGGGACAAGTTTTTCCTGGGTATGAGAAGTAATCAGAGAAGTGAAAGTCTCAATTCCAGTCTTCATAGGCACCTGGACATATATATGTCATTACTTGACTTGGTTGAGCACTATGAGAACTGCGTATCGCGCCTTCGTGAAACTGAGGTTGAATTTGATTGCCGATCTTCACAGTCGAAGCCAGTGCCTTTAACAAAATACAAAGAGATTGAAGTGGCTTGTTCCCATATATTTACGGCCGCTAACTTTTTTTTGTTGCAGCATGAATTATTGAAGATTAATGATTATCATATACATGATAGGATTATTGCTATGGGTTCATCAAGATATTTTCTAGTACACAATGAGAAGAAGAAATCAGTGTTTGAGGTGGACTACTGGTCTGATACTTCAGGCCACACAATTCACTGCAGCTGCCGTAAGATGGAACGTGATGGTCTCCCTTGCGCTCATATTTTTCATGTTTTGGATCATCTAAAAATATATGAAATACCAAAGTGTTGTATGTTGCAACGACACTTAAAAGACGCCAAGGGTGGCCTTCCTTCCAAGAGAAAAAGCGCTCTACATGTTTGGACCACGAAGAGATCAAGGTTCAGTGAACTTACTGTGCTTGGGGCTGAAGCATTTGATGTTGCATCAAAGAATCATGAACAGTTTTGTGGAGTTAAGCAGTACTTGGGGAACCTCATTTCAAAAAAACACAATACTCACCATGATGCTAGAGATGAGCAGAGGTCGGTTCATTTTAATGATCAAACTTGGCATACTACAATCGGTTCAGTTTTTGATCCAATTATTGCTGCCACCAAAGGTGCACCCAGGAAGAATAGCAATGTGCCAAACAATTCGAACGTAGATGGTTTGTCCAAGAAGAGGTACAAATCATTTGTTGAGAAACGGCAGTACAAGTGCACTCTATGCAAGCAGCAGGGCCACAACAGAAAGACATGTGAGAAACAAGTAAGTAATTTAATTGTGACATATATGGTTTACATGCATCTGCTGGTTGTTCTATGTATGAGGTGCCTGTCTGTATAATTTGAGTGAAAAAGTGACATTGCGTTTTTTTTGCTCAGGTGCAACAAGGGTGCGACTGATCTGCTACCACTGGATGTGAACTGATATGCTTACAGCAGTTCTTGTAGTAGTTGTTTAAAAAAAAATTCTTGTAGCAGCATGACTTGCAGTCCACATCTAGTTCTGTAATACTTCTGGGTTCCTGTGTGGTAATAGGTTGGGTTTAGCCTTCCAAATATATTTTGTTCATGTGTCTGAAGTTTCTGCCTTCCCATGTATTGAGAGGAGATACACTGGTACTGGACAATTGGTTGTGTATCATTCAGTTCTTATCCAAGGTGTTAGGCTTTGGATGGAACTCGCATGCTGCTATTTAGTGGCAATGAACAAAAACTTCACTTATGATTATGATTAGCCTTAAACTTGTGCGTTTGAGCCTCCAAATTTATACTATCGGTGACAAATTTGAAATTGTACTATCTGGAAATGTTTGTACACTTCTTATTGATTATGATTTTACATCGACCTGCATATTTGAGATAAAATCTGCCATGATGACAAAAAATATCCACATCAAGGCAGCAATTGCAGACACTGACGGTGGTCATGCCTGAGGCAGCATGCCCTGCCGCCAACTGACTGGAGGATCAAGCATCTGTCATACAACTTCATCAACTCAACAATAAAAACTCGCCAAAACCAAACTGCTCATAAATTAGCACAACAATAATTTGCACTGACTTCTGAACTTACACTTACAGACTACCCATTCTTCATGTTGTTGAAATAAAACTGATCTTGTTGTAAAAAACAAAGTTTTACATATAGATTATGACCATGAACATGCACGTTCTACAAACTTCACAATGACGGCAGGCAGCTTTGGGCATGGATGGGCCTTCGGAACCAGAATATGAGCCATGTCCGGATCCTTGACGACATCAGCATTAACCTCCAGGGACCCTTCACACGAGACATGCTTGATCTGTGTCCATGTAGGGAGCACTTCTGCATTGATTCACCCTGTTATATCCTCTAATCAGTGGTTCTGTCAACCCTGGAAGAAGAATGTGAAACGTTAGTCCACGTTTAGAATACCCAATCAGAAACTAAAATATGAGAACACAACCTTGAAGATACCTAATCAGTCAATCCTCACATTCAGGGGTGCACGAATACAAACCACGAACATCCCTAACGAAACCAATCTTATCAGTTGATAGCAGGTGAACTGAAGACATGCTATAGGCTTTGGTCAGGCTTTGGTCAGGCATTGGTGCTCAGTTCATGGTGCTCAGTTCATACTAAATTCATGACTGTTTCCAGAAAAAGGTCTGAACACCGCCGGAGCTCCCCCTGACGAATACCGACCTACGGGTCCCGCGCGTGGAGGATGCTGCGTCGGGGCACGGCCGGCCGCCTCCTGCCGCCGGTGGCGCGGTGGGGTGAGGGGCGGCGCCTCCCCCGGCCGGTGTCGCAGCGGGGTGCGGCGGACCTCCAGCCGCGGGTGTCGCGGCGGCTCACGGCCAGCCGCCTCCTGCCACTGGGGGTGCGCGCAGGGTGAGGGCCGGCACCTCCCACGGCCGAGGCGTGGCGCGGACCTCTTCTAGCCGCCGGTGTCGCAGCCGGCCGCCTCCTGTCGCCGGTGCCGCGGCGGGGTGAGGTCGGACGGCGTGGGAGGATGGATGCACGGGACTACGGGAGGTTGAAGTAGAGACTCTTTTTTTTTCCTTGGCGACGCCGTCTCAAACGCTCCAACGGAGCCAAGCGGACGGGCTGGACCCGGGTCTATGCTTGGACGGGCTGAGCCCACGCGAGACCCAGATGCAAAATAATAAAACAATTAATTCCTTAAATTATGTGCTTTAAGATTCGTGCAGAATTTGAAAAAGAGGAGTACCGGAGCAGTTGCCTACATATATATATATACATAAACTCAACTTACACATTAGTTATATCTTATCTTTAGGCTTGTCTCATTATTATTGTTATGATTAGCGTAGGTGTGACATGGTCAGATCAGGTACTGTAATAAGCTGAACTGGCACACTTTGCTAAAGTTAGACATAGCAAGGTTTGTTACCAACCAAGAGTGTTTTTCTCTTATATAATAAATCAGCGAACAATACTTTTAGTCATGTCATTTCGGACAAATGAACATGCTCCAAAGAGGCTAAACTTTAAACTGTGTTCTCGTAAGTCTAATCTTTTCCAGACCAGCAGCGAGGAACCATACCATATTCAAGCACACGATTGAAGAAGAGCTCTTTGCCCTGGCTATAACTTATGACAATCTTATGCCCAAAATCGTCATATCCTCCTACTAACAACCCATTGTCCCTACCACATATACATTACATGCCCGCATTAACCACACTACCTCTCTTACAGTGAGAGTTGCAATTCCAATCCTGCCCTCCTCCGCGGCCCTCTCGGCGACGCCGTCAGGTCGCCGTCCCACAGCCTGACGACGCTGCCGTCCAGCGCTGCCATGTCGATGTGGGAGTACCAACCCAGGTCGCTCCTCCGCCTCACCGCCATCTCCCTCTCTTCATTCCACGGCGCCGTGGCCGCCAAGGTCGTCGCTCTTCTTCTCCCCGCCGGCTCTGACACCGTTCTTCTGAGAACCACCTCCGCCTCGCCGTCGTCGTCCGCGTCCGCGCATTTCCTGACGCCGTCCACCAATCCTTCGTCGTCGTCGTCTCCTGAGCCGCCGTAGTACGCAGTGTACCGAACCTTCGATGGGGTGCTCGGCTCGCTCACGGACGACGACGGCTCGGGCGCCGTAGCGAGAGCGACCGGCCGCCGCGGCTCGTCAGTAATGGCAGCCCGAGACGGAGGCAGAGGCGCCGCCTGTGGCTCCTGATTATCGTCGTCGACGAGGGCGCTGGCGCTGCGAACACCGGCGGCGATGGCGGCCTTGGAGTTGGAAGCGCCGCTGACGGCGCGGATGCGCCAGAGGCCGACCGCGGCGGCGGCGAGCGCGGCGACGAGCCAGGCGCAGAGCGAGCCCGCGGCCACGGCCGCCGCGGGGAGGGAGTAGAGGCGCAGCGCAATGGCCTCCGCGGGCACCATGCCGAGGAGCTCCATTCGCGGCGGTGTGGTTGTGGTTGTGGTGGTGTTGGTGGGGGAGGTCTCGGCGGTTGTTGAAGAGGGGGATGGTGTTGGTGTGCGGTGAGGAATGGAAGACGATGGGTTTGGGTGGGAAGCGTATATATAGGTGGCGGGAGTGGGAACGAATGTGCACTGGTGAACTGCCTGGAATTATTGCAGGCTTTCACCTGCACAACTGAGCATTTTCCAATTTTCTTTCTTGGGTGCAGTATAAGCTGCATTTTGCAATCATTCAGCCTCCAATTTTTAGATGAACAATTTCGTATATGATTTGAGTCTTTTGTGGAGTTGAGCTAGTGCACCTATTCCATCCATCTTTAATTTGTACGGTATATTGGAACAGAGGCAGAGTATCGCTCAGACTGTGTAATACCAATTTACCGAACTGAAATTGAACAGGCGTTGAGGCACTCGCATGTAAAAAAATCAAGCTGCGGTTAATTTGTTGCCAGTGCTGGCAAAAACGCTGGAGGAACACGCCTGGAACGGCATCAGCTGGGATCTAACCAGGAGATGCTGGGAATCGAGCTCGGGAGATGCTGGTTCAGAATTGAGATACCATTTCTCCAGCTGGGAATGGCCGAATCCGAATGGGCAAGAAATGCGGGGCGCCGCCGCCAGCGTGAGAACGCCCTTGTCCACTCGTGGTGGGGGCGTGGGGACGCGTGGGCGCCACCGATTGGATCTCGTGGGCCTGACTGAGATCTAGTTCGTGGCTTGGATTAGGCGACCTTGGCCTGATGATATCCTGATGTGTGGTACGTGTTCAAGATGGCAATGGGGACCCGAAACCCGATTCCCCGCGGGGAATTCCTCCACTGGGGATCGGGGATGGAAGAGTTTTGCTCCCCACGGGGAGACTAATGGGGAAAATTCCATCCCCATCGGGTCTAGCGGGTTCGGGGATGTTCCCCTTATCCCCGTACCCGAAACCCGCATACCCGCCCCGCTAATAGACACAAATATACAGAACATGGATGAGAAGGCCCAAAACGCTAGGTCCAACATCCAGCCCAACAAGCAGAAAGTATATATTGCAATAGCTAACCCTAACGCCATTTCCTCAGGCAACCACACCACCCAGTCGCTAGCTGCTCCCATCCCACCTAGCCGCCAGCTGCTCTCACCCACCCCACGCTGCTCGCAACTTCACAAGCGATTCTCCAATCCAGCAGAAATAGAAAGCTAGCAACCAGCACCCCACGGCTGCTCCCATCCTTGTTGCCATTTAGATCACCCCATGGCTGCTCCCATCCAGCAAGCAGCACGGGCTGCAGTGCTGCACGGCCAGGCGGCTAGCCGCGAGGCCGCGAGGGCGTGACCATGCGAGGCCGTGACTACCAGAAGTGCCGAGTGTCGTCTGCGAGGCCGCGAGCGTGACGGCGCGAGGCCATGACCCCCGGGGCCCTGCGACTCGCTCGATCTATGTTGTGCGGCCATGGCGCCGTGCGGTTCCGAGGCACCGGCGGTGGTACAGGTCCTCTGCTTCCTCTTCGGGTACGGGGATCCCCGTCGGGGACCAATTCCCCGCGGGGAACGGAGATGGGAGAAAAACTTCACCCGATGTTCTTCGCGGGGACGGGGACGGGGAAATTTTCTCCCCGCGGGGACGGGGATGGTGGGTCAATCCCCGACGGGAAATTCCCCATTGCCATCTTGAGTACGTGTGGCTGGAGAGGTTAAAATCTGCCAGGCTGCATGTCAGTTTTCGCGCCGTGTATCATTCGAGATCGTTGTTACGTACTCGTACTCCGTAAATGGTACCGTAAGAAGGGGGGAAAAAAACTTGGTGACCAAGATTTATATCGATCGGAATTACCAGCTGTTGAGCAAGTCCAGACCATAGGAGTATAGTAATAGTACGTAGGAGTCCCCCGTCCCGGTGCAGTGCAGTTTATTTTCGGCAGGCAGACAGGACAGCAAAATCCTTCCTAGCGCGGGGCGCGGGCGCACGGCAGAATGTTGCACGTCCGATTCTGTGGCACAGAGACAGCTCTGTGGCGGCAACCTGATGACCTCGATTTTATGCCACTGTTTGATGAGCGTTGAGCGTACCTGATTTTACTTGTCAAATATAAATAAATCTATAATTAGTATATACATAATCTAATGAGTATAAAATTTTTACTATAGTTCAATTATACAATAATTAGTGCACCATAAAAATTTCATCATAATTGGACCATTGTAACTGTAGCTATGAATAGATCTAAAGTTACAACAAAAATTCATCATGTAGATCTACTTATGTGGAGTTTAACAAAAATGAATTTTCATTTTACGATTTTTCTGATTTTTCCAAGGTTCAACCGAGATAAATAAAAAAATAAAAAACAAAATCGTCTTCAAAACTGTGTATAACAAGGCCAAGGAGGTAAGTTGAACAATTTTAAAAGTTGTGGTATGTATTTTACCTAGTTTGGAGTTTTGGAGTTTAGGAGGAAAAGTGAACTTTTATGAAAGTTGAGAGTTAACGTGATTTTTTTTTCTAAAAATAAACGTAGTGAGATTGTCCAGTTGCTAGCTGGACAGCAGACTGACCCAGCCCGACAATAGATGTATAGTAAAGCCCAGCTTAGGTTGTCAGAATGTCGGCCCGTCCGTGCTGGGATGCATGGCCTTGTTTAGATACATCAAAAATCCAAAACTTTACAAAATTTTTCATCACATTAAATCTTGCGACATATACATAAAGTATTAAATATAAATAAAAAAATAACTAATTGCACAGTTTACTGTAAATCACGAGATGAATCTTTTAAGCACAGTTACTACATAATTAGACAATGTTTGTCAAATAAAAACGAAAATACTACGGTGTCAAAATTAAAAAACTTTTTGCATCTAAATAAAGCCTAAGTGGCTAGGCCGAATATGCTACCCCTCGAGGCCTCCGGAACCGCAGGATGTGGGCTGGGCCAAGCAATGAAGTGATCCTACAATGTGTTCGAGTTTTGTCGCTGGTCTAGGTTTGAATTATTTACTACACTCTATCCGACGGTTGACTTTTTTGACGCCAAATTTAATCATTTATTTTATTCAAAAATATATATACAAAAATAGTTAAATTTTAGTTATTCTTGAAGAATTTTAATTAATAAACTAAGCCACGATAAAAAAGTGATATTTTACATAAATTTTTAAATAAAATAAATAGTTAAACTTGATGCTAAAAAAATTAAATATCTTATAATTTAGAATAGATTAGATAGTATCCATGAGATGGGCTGTCAGGGGCTAGTGATGCTGTGGCGTGGCATGTGACATCTTGGCCAGGAAGATCGAAGGCAGTCACGTTGCCGAGCCTCTTGTTTGTGGGCCGAAATTACATGAGGGCGTTACTGGGTGTGGTTCCAACTCGAGAATTCAATGTATCTACTTATTATTATCATGTGCTTCTGTAAAATATTATTTTTTTATCGTGACTTGATTTATTAATTAATTTTTTTCAAAAATAACTTATGCGACGTGCGTAGCACAAATTAATGTTCATTAAAATTCTTCAAGAATATCACTCCAGCACAAATTTTTAACTAAAATAGTTTTAAATAAAAAACTTGTCTACTATAAAGTTATAGAAAATGTCAATAGCTACATTTTTTATATAAGTTTGTCTTCATTCAAATTCATATAAAAAATACCGAATTATTTTTGGATGCAACTATTTACAAAGACCGGCATTCCTGTGAAAATTGGTTTCTAGAGACGACGCTTAGCATGGCTGTCTCTGTTGATGCGAAAAATCGATTTACTGATACGAGAATCCTAATAAGACGATCGTCTATGAGCCAGAGAGGTCTCCTATAATTGTTTATAGGTAGTGTATCTAGAAACAGACCGTATTTTGTCTTTAGACATAGAACTATTTTTTTAGAGATATTTTTTGGGCGGTTTGGGTAGCGCAATAGCTAAAAGGTTTTATATTTATTTTTAGTCTTCTTCAATAATAAGATCTAAAGAGAATTCTTCGTGCAAATGGGTCTCGAGAAAAGATGATACTCATATTTGCGTTATACCTCTCTTGATACCCACAATAAGTCTTTCATATAGGTTCTTTGGCCTTATTTAGTTCTAAAATTTTTTCAAGATTCTTCATCACATCGAATCTTTGGACGTATACATGGAACATTAAATATAGATAAAAAATAATTAATTACACCGTTTGTCTTTAATTTGCGAGACAATTTTTTGATACTAGTTAGTCCATGGTTAGACAATAATTATTAAATACAAACAAAAATAATACAGTAGTCAAATCTAAAAAATTTCGCGAACTAAACAATACCTCTGTTAAAGACTATATGCATTGTATTGAAGATCCATTTTAAATTTAAATCTCCTGATGGGTCTTCTGTTGAGATATCTTAAGGCCTTGTTTAGTTCCAAAAAATTTGTCAAAACACACAATGTAGCACTTTCGTTTGTATGTGACAAATATTATCCAATTATAGACTAACTAGGCTCAAAAGATTTGTCTTGTAAATTACAGTTAAACTGTATAATTAGTTATTTTTTTATCTGTATTTAATAATCTATATATGTGCCGTAAGATTCGATGTGACGGAAAATTTGAAAATTTTTACAAAATTTCCTAAGACTAAACAAGGCCTAAAGCGGACAAGGCAGAGCATACTACGGTTGTAGTACTCCCTACTGGTGGTGAGTCACATAATTCCTCTGGACGGTGGGCGGTGGGAGACAGGGAGAGACGTACCTGCCTATTAAACGCAGAAAGTACAGGCTCAATTGCGTGCAAATTCTGTGCATTTTGTAAAAAGATACAAATCACATAGTTTATCTGTAATTTATGAGATAAATCTTTTGAGTCTAGTTAATCTGTGATTGAACAATATTTGTCAAATATAAACAAAAATACTACAATATCATTTTGCAAATTATTTCAGGAACTAAACAAGGCCCAAGATGATGCTAATATATATTGCTTCTTCGGGTAGAACATAAACAACGACCATGCACGAAAGGTATATTTTGTTTGGCGTGAAACACAGAACCACGATTATTTCCGTTGTTCCAGTTATCCTGATTACTTTGCGCGTTGAGACCACGCAACGGGACAAGATACTTCCTTAGCCTTATCTAAGAGCCCAGAATACACGACACGGGTCACTTTTTTTTTTCTTCAAAATAATATTATGAGCCAGTACGTTTTTCTCTCATAATAAATCAGCCAACAATAATTTTAGCCATAACTTTTCAGATCAGCGAGCAGACCTATCTCTATAAACCTGCGTAAACTACCCTTATAAAACTAAAAATAAACCAAGAAATCTTGAGATTCATAAAGACGTCTTGCTGTTCGATGGTTCTGAAAATGTTACGTAGTTGTATTGGTTTATTTGCTGTTACTCTTGATTGAATGGTCCTGAAAATGCTACGAGTATATTGCTCTTGTGGTCTTGAGAATCAGTTAGTTTGTTTCTCAAAATACAGTGACAGAACTGTTGCGCTATAAGGACTTAAGGAGCGTAACCAACTTATATATAGCTAATCTTTTTGTTTCAAAATAAATGACCTAAACCGTGTTTCATATTTGTTCGTCTATATGTTTTCATGAGTATAATAATCATATCTCAAGTTGATTGCCGCACTAGGTAAAAGAGGAGATGTGGTGCTTGATCACACACTCACTCGCACCAAAAAGAGTATAAAGAATACAATTTTAGCGGTGTCATGTTTTAGTATCTTATAAGTTTGACCATCTATGAAAAAACTATTAATATTTATGCTATGAAATAAATAATTACAAAATAGATCTTAACCATGAATTGATTTAGAGCCATAAATGTTAATACAATTTATTAGAACTTAGTCATTGTATTATTTTTGGGATACTAGATATATGCTCGTGCATTGCACGGGAGGCATAAGTTTTTGAAATGAAGACGCAAATGGGTCAATTCTTAGGACTTTATATTAGATACGAACATGTGGATTCAGTTTTTATATGGAACTAGGTAGAAACATGGACGTGTGAGTTCCATGTGAAGTACGATCATATTGGACGCGAACGCGTGAGTATGGATAAAGATTGGAATCACCTATTGGATAATGACTTTAAAATGTTTTTTGATGTAGATTATCTAACTATACATCTCAACATCTAACTATCTATCTATATTTGAGATATATTTATCTATTTATCTATCCACATCTCAACATATAGATGTTGAGATATAGATAGATAGTTAGATAGTTATAAATAGACAAATATATTTAATTTTTTTAGATGTAGATAGATAGATAATTATATGGATAAAAATTTAGAATTATCGATTAGATTAATACTTTATCCATATCTATATATCGTTGATGGGAGCAGATGCCACGGACGAAATGGAATGTGTTGTCCCCAACTCGCAATCGCAACAGTGGTCTGAACAGAATCAACGCATGGCGGCGTGGCAGTGGAGGCCGGAGAGCAGTGCAGCCACTCCAGAGTCCAGATCCCCAAGGCCAAAATCTCCGCCGTCCATGTCCAAGGGGCCCATGGCCCGTCGCTCTCCGGGTCCGGGGGCAGCAGGCCCGCGCCACAGTGAGAGACAGACGCGCACGCCACGCGTTAGGTCAGGTCTAGGCACGCGACGCGACCGCCACAGTGAAACCGACGTCGTTCGGGCCCGCCACGTGGCCTCAGCCGAGTGGGCCCTATATAGCGCACGCTGTTCGCACTCGCGCTCCTTGTCCCGCCCGCGTCGTCTCACGCTCACGCTCACGCTCCCCTCGCCTGCGTCGCCTCCGATCGAATCAGGTCGGTTGCTCTCGTGCCCGATCCCGTGTCTTGTCCTGTCTTGGCTCCCAGCCAGGAATAGCGCAACGAGACGAGATCGGAGGGCGACAGGGCGTGGCCGCGAGGGGAAATGGGATCGGAGGGACGGGCCTGGAACGGCGCCGCCGGCAGCAGCGGCCATGGCGGCGGCGGCGGCGGCGTAGAGGCGAAAGCGATCACCGCGGCTCTGTCGGCCGCGGAGGTTCCCAGGATGGCGGTCTCCGTCGACATCTCGCTGCCGCTCCCGGAGATGTCGCCTGACATCATGCAAGTACCCCCCTCCTCCTCCTCCTCCTCCTCATCTCTCTTCGATCCTCTTGCTCCCGCTCGCGCTCGCGCCCGGGCTGGTCGGTCTCGTGCCGCCGCGTCTGTTATTAGCTCGTGACATGTTCGTCGAGTAGTCGCGAGCGCGCGGGGGCGTCGTGCGTACCCGTCCCCGCGAACGAACGAGCCGGTGGTGTTTGAGGAAATGCCTCCGCGCGTGTGCGGGAGACAGACAGGAGTGTCCTGATGCACGGAAAAGTCTCTCTGATTTGGGGATTGCTGATGCTTTTTTTTCAGATATCTCTGCAAGCAATTGGTCATTGGGTGGTGTAAGATTGACAGCTCCCGCTTCTCCATCGAGACCGTGTCCGGAGGCATCACCAATCTATGTGAGTTCCTGTTCCCCTGACGGTGTGGCATGGCTTGTAGCGCTATCCAGATTCCTCACCTTTTCGCCTGAGCAGCATGGTGATTGTAGTAAATAAATGAATACAGTAATTCGTAGTTATTAGTTGCTTGAAATGTTGCTTTGACATGAGGACATGACTCCTTTTTTTTTTTCCTCTCTCGCTGTAAAAGTCTGCTTGTCCGCTTCCTGCTACTCGTTCTTCCCATTTGCTGATGAAGCGCCAGAAGTGCAGAACCTAATGCTTTTTGCAAACTTTGTGCGATTAGATACTCCCCGGGCCCAGGGTGCTGCATAATATTTCCTTTGGCTTGTATCATTTCTCCTGTCATTGTCACATCTGCCCCAACATGCTTGCACCATTAGAAAATAATAAGAGCCTGCTGTCTCTGTATCTGTGCCTAATTCAGCCATAGGGATGATTCGCATGAACAATGATTCATTGATTCATGTGTGCAGCGATAATTTCTTTCAGTTTGTACTCCATGATGTTTATTCGTTATTACCTATAGTGCTCAAGGTTTCTGTCAAAGAAGACGACGGCAATGAGTCTGCTGTTACTGTCCGGTTGTATGGACCGAATACGGACTTGGTGATTGATCGGAAAAGGGAATTGAAGGTGAGAATCTGAGTGGTATTATATGCTTTCAATAGAAGCAGCGCCTTTTCTTTTGGTCAAAAAGAATCTGAGTGGTACAAGATTGTGTGTTACCTATAGTATTCCACAATGATTCTAGGCTTCTAGCATTACCCCTAGTGTTGGTGCCATATTTTTATAGTGGCACATTTTCAATTCTTCTAGACACAGAATAGTCATGGTTTTGTAGTTGCATCTGTCCCATCAAGTGCATTGCCTTTTGTTTCATATCTGTACTTTTCCCCTGACGAATGGATTTCATTTCATTCTCTGGAAAATGCTAACGTAGAATGATAATTTTTAGGGGTCCCTAGACTGCACACATAGTATAATGTTCCCACAAAGTTAAATCTCATTTCACTTCTAAAATATTTCCTAATGCATACATCTATTACCGTCATGGTTAGGCGATACCGTATCTCTCAGCTGCAGGGTTCGGGGCTCAGCTACTTGGAATATTTGGGAATGGAGTAGTTCAGTCATTCATCTATGCTCGAACACTGTCACCTGCAGGTAGGCATACTCCCCATCTGAATAATGTATGGGTGTGGGGTCCTAATCAACTTAGCACAATAGTTTCTCTATTCTCCTTTGTAGTTTTAGTTGCAATTTCAAATGCAAGTTCAAAGGAATTGTATTTTTTCCCCTTTCCCTATAGTTAGCATTATCTACAATTTGGTATGTCAATTTGAAGCCTTGGATGTTTGGAGGTTTTATGAAATGCTTCTGTAAACAAATCTACTCATCCTCATTATTTTGTTTTCTAGACATGAGAGATCCTAAAATAGCAGCTGAAATTGCCAAGGAGCTACATAAATTCCATCAAGTAGACATACCAGGGTCTAAACAACCGCAATTGTGGAATGATATATTCAAGTTTTTGAAGAAAGGTAGGTGACTTATGTTGCTCATTTGAGACTGTTGCTTCTATGTCAATGGCATCTCAAACATGACACTTTTGTTTGCGCAAGTTAGTAATAACATAAATAATATTTATGTGTGCTATCAAATGCACCTTGCAGCTGCAGCATTGAAGTTTGAGGATAACGAGCAGCAGAAGAGATATGAAAAGATCTCATTTAGAGAAATACAAGATGAAGTTCAAGAACTTAAGGTACCTTGAAGTTGACAATGTACCTTCTGTGATATTTCGGGCCCATTTTGCCCTTCTTAGAGTATTATTTTCCTAATTTTTCCTTGAGCACAAATAGTAGTTGATCCTTCTCTGGTATAGTGGGAACATCCATGTAGCATAGTTATGAAGCAAAATGCTGATTGTGGTGGTGATGGGTTTAGGCCCATACTAGGGAACTAAAACCAAATATATCAGCTACTCCTGCTAATTCCTACTATCTGTACTTCGTATTTCTTCATCAATGTCCATGCACGTTTTAGGATCTCTTGGACACTATGCATGCGCCTGTGGTTTATGCACACAATGACTTGCTTTCAGGAAATCTGATGCTCAATGATTTGGAAGGTAAAATATTTTCCTTTGTACCAGTTTCCCCCTTTTTTATTATTACTCGTTTGCAAAAGTAACCATAGTGCTGGTGTGCTTGTTGTTTCCTGTCAGGGAAGCTATATTTTATTGATTTTGAGTATGGGTCATACAGCTACCGTGGCTATGACATTGCAAATCATTTCAATGAGTATGCTGGACTTGATTGTGACTATAATTTGTAAGTTATCTCCATATCAATCAAATACTCCGAAGCAATATATTGTTGTCATGTTCTCAGTCAGCAGTATTCATTTGATTGTGTTTTTAGGTACCCAGATAAAGATGCCCAGTATAACTTCTTCAGGAATTATCTACGCCCTGATAGACCTAGTGAGGTATGTGAAACAAAACCAATTGAAATCTACTCTTGGAATTCAAGTTCTTTCTAGAGTAAATGAAGCTTTCTCTGCTAGTACCTTCTCTTGTAACATATATTTGAAGCTATGAGTAGTTCTGTCTTTGCTTGTTCTTTGTGAAGTTAGTAATGCCTCCATATGTGCTATATGTGTTTGATATTTAGAGTGTTCTTAAGCTGGACATGGTTAGCATTTGTTTGTATTAGCTACTGGGATATCTCAGATGTTTGGCATTCATAGAAGGCTGAAAGACATACAGAATTCTCTTTTTTTTTTCTTTACCAACGGCAGAAGATTTGGATTTTTCTGTTCTGATGTAATTCATGATTCTCTCCCTTTTTTTTGGCAACTGAAAGGCACAGGCACAAGATATGGAAGTACTTTATGTGGAAACAAACACTTTCAGACTAGCATCGCACATTTACTGGGCATTATGGGCCCTTATTCAGGTGAGCAAGGTTATTGATTCTGCACACATGATTTTTTTTGGGGGGGGGGATCACCTAGGTTGAGTCCCATGTAAATGATACTGTGAATGGCAAAACTTTATGACGTGCACTTGAATGCAGGCAAAGGTATCCCCAATTGACTTTGACTATCTTGGATACTTCTTCTTACGGTATGGTGAGTACAAGAAACAGAGGGAGCCCTGCTTCTCCTTGGCACAAAGCTTTCTCTCCAAGCCAAGAAATGTCTAGAGCCTGAGAATCTGTTCATGAGTTTATACTGTTGTGCGCATATACTCGGGGCGGGTACGCCTTGTGATCATCTGCTGCTACTCAGAAACTCTATTATAGTGTTGGTAGCAGCCCCGCATTGTTGTATCCGATGTTAGGTTCGTCATTGCCTGATAGGAAAGTCGCATGATCCGTCCTCGGGAGCACAGGGTGGCAAGATCTGTTATATTTGTAATAAACACAATCCTGGAGGGTCCTGCCCTGTGCAATTTGTTGTGCACATAAGCATTCCGTGTACATTCTTGTGACGAACTGCATAAGTATTTTTTTACTAAATCATATATTGTTTTTCATGACTGGGTAGTCCTTTGGATGTGCGCGTACACAACGCGTAAGGATCACAATCAACTACTTCAAATTTTAGATTATAAGATGTTTTGTCTATGGATATATTATTTTACTATATATTTAGATATAGTGTATATCTAAGTACATAGCAAAACTATGATCTAGAAATTTAAAACGACTTATATTTGGAATGTAGGGAGTATGATGCAAGCCATACCCAACTGAAAACATGGTCACATAATAAGTCTTTGGAAAGCACGTTTGAGTTTGCATCAAGTTCAGTGATTACATAAGGTTTACAAAAGCATGTTTGAGTTCGCTTTAGGTTCAAAGATTCCATCGTGTTCATGCACATAGGCCATTGGCCAAACATGCTATTAGAATGGCACTCTTTCAATAGAGCACATAACCTGGTCATGAGGCCCAAGAGGCCAAGACACCATTCTCGTATCGTTTAGCCATCGGCCGTCTGCTCACCCCGCAGTAAGCACATCCATCAACGGGAGCTTACGCCCCAGGCGCTCGGATGGATACAATACAAGGCATACCACAGAATTACTATTTGAGAAGAAATATTAGAAAATACTCTCTCCGTCCCGAAAAGAGCGTCGTTTTAGAATTTCAGATATCTTGTTTGACCATCCGTCTTATTCAAATTTTTTATATAAGTATTATATATTTTGTTAAGACTTACTTTATCATTAGATATATTTTACTAATGATTTATTTATTTTATAATTTACATAAAATTTTTTAATATGATGAACGGTCAAATACGAATACACGATGTTTGAAAGTAAAAAATGTCGCTCTTTTTGGACGGAGGAAGTAAAAAAAATATGTGGGAAGGTTGAACACAAGACCAAAAGATTAAGACAATCATTGCTTGGAAAATATTTACATCAGGATGTTCATTGTATCCTGAGACTACGACAAAGGTACCCCTTCTCTGGTTCCTTGCATTAACTGTCTTCTTGTTTTAACTATTTGCATAAATAATAAATATCTTGAATTCATTTTTTTATGACAATAGATCCAAATTCTCCACTAGAAATTATGACCCAATAAATTTGGAAGAAATTGAAAAGGGAAATGAAACTTGGATCTTAGAAGACAATCCACCTTGCAACAAATGAATCATCCAAATCAAAACTAGCCTCAAATCGCAAGTACGCATGCACGCGCACTCACACGCACATGTACATACATACTAGTAAAATCGCCATGACAGTGTAACATGGAGCACTCTATTAGATCTTATTGCAAATATGTGATCCATGACAGTGAAAAAGATGATCCAAGTACAACATCATTTAACATATTTCAAAATATCATCTAATCGTCACAAAAACATGTCTGACATCTTCTTGTTAAAGCCATCTTTGCGTGGCCTCGTCTAGCCTATCTGGTGCAATGGTTGACCACCCCTTCCATTCAAAGGATGAATCACAGGGTAGCATCATTGATGCTTCTTGCTTTCAAGCTTGGCATGTCAAACTCTATTGGCTCTTCAACAATTATACCTATATTCTTACTCCAAAGTGGCACTTGCGGTCATCGTTGGAAGTAAATGGCAGCATGCTATAAGAACATATTCATATTTTATAAAGAATGCTCTATACCAATACACTAACAAGATGGCATATCAGTTCCATGTACCTTTTCAAAACCAGAGTGAACAATTGGCAAAACTATTGGAGCTAAATCTACTGTAAGGTTTATGGTCTTCATCGTTCAACTGTACTGAATGTACATTCACGTTGAGCTAAACAATAAGCAAAGTTTCATCCGTAAAACAAAGGCTAGGGTCCTCTAAGGACAGTCCCAATACTAAAAACCACATGTAATTTCTATACCTATTACTTTCTATAGACATTACATATAGAAATAATGGTTCTTAACTTCTAATGGATAGTTTATATAAAATATTTTTTATCCAATCACATATATTTTCTCTATATTCTCAATCAATCACATCTCTTCATCTTCATGTCTTGGTTCTCATGTAGACATGATTTCTAACTTAGACTCAGTTTCAATAATTTTTGCTCTCTCTTCAATAACTACACTACCATATCAGAAAAACGCTTAGGTGATAATACAATTAATGTCTATAGAAACTATAATGGTTTCTGCATTGGAACTTTGGAAGTGCTCTAATGATACAAACACATAGGTGGACTCTATATTTAATTATTTATTATCATTGGATCCTACATCTCAAATTATTCCCCACCAAGAAAAGAAGCAATCTGCAAGTAAACTTAACACAGAAAAATGTGCAATGCAATTTCTCGATTATTTGGTGCTTACATCAACAAAACGGTCACAACACCGAAGCATGATGCATACCTAGTTCCCATTCCCTCTCGTTGCTCGCAACCGCCATGGATGGCCCTCCGGTGGACACTCCAAGCCATCTGTTGTGTCCACCTCCTCAACGACACCGAGGGATACAATAGTGATCATGCTACCTCATTGACAGGGCTAGCGGCACTGGCCAAGGCACAACCATCGCACTGGCCATCCTTGCACACTTCAACATGGGCAACATTTGGCGATAAACTTCCATCAATGTATACACCCGAAAGGTCCTAATATGGCTAGAGGGAGGGGTGAATAGCCTATTTAAAAATCTACAAACCCACTAGAGCAATAGATTAATAAATAACAAAGCGAAGTTTTTTGCTCTAGCTCTAAAGGGGAGTTTGCAAGCCACCTAGCCAACAATTCTAGTTGTAATCACTAGACACACAAGAACTAAGTCTCTATAAGTTACACTAGAGAGCTTAACTACACAAGGCAAGACTAGCAACTAAACTAGTTATACTACTTTACGGTAAGTAAATGGAGAGAAAGAGATATTTATACCACTGTGTAGGGGATGAACCAATCACAAATATATAAACAAACAAACACCGAGAGAATGCCAATCAATCACAATTGAGACACCGATTTTTCTCCCGAGGTTCACGTGCTTGCCGGCACGCTACGTTCCCGTTGTGTCGACCAACACTTGGTGGTTCGGTGGCTAAGAGGTGTAGCACGAACCTTGTCCTCACAAGGACACCGCAAGAACCTACCCACAAGTGAGGTATCTCAATGACACGAGCAATCCACTAGAGTTACCTTTGGCTCTCCGCCGAGGTAGGCACAAAACCCCTCACAATCACCGAGAGATGGCCACGAACAATCACCAACTCATGCAAATGCTCCTCCATTGTTCTAAGCCGTCTAGGTGGTGGCAACCACCAAGAGTAAGAAGAAAACCGCAGCCAAATCGATCCCCAAGTTCCACTAGATGCAATCACTCAAGCAAATGCACTTGGAATCACTCCCAATTTCACAAAGATGGTTGATCTGTGAAGAAGAGTGGGAGGTCTTTGCTTAGGCTCATGAGGATGTCAAGTAGTCAAGAGTGCCAAGAGGGTGAGCCCCAAGCCAACCAACAACGACCTCTCAAACAAATAGAGTCGTTGGCTCTTCTACTGGACAGAAGTCGGGGTCACCGGACGCGCAAACAGTGAGCCACCAGACGCTGCAACCCTGCGTCCGGTGCTCAGATGACGGCCGCGTGTCAATTATTTGAAACTCGCGCGTCGATCTCTAACGATCACTTTCAAACCACCGGTCGCGTCTGGTGCACACCGGACCCGTATGTAGAGAGGTTGTTTTTCGCGCAGGGTCACCGGACGCACACCATCGGACGCTCCCCTCAGCACCGAACCCTTACTCAGAGAGTACTGCAAACACGTAGGGGCACCGGACGCGCGAACAGTGTACAACCCGCGTACGATGTTGATCGTCTGATGCTTACTCTACATCCGCGCCACAAACTGAAAGTACACAGAACGCTTGGGCCAGCATCCGATGCTACCAACACCAGCGTCCGATGAGTGTTTTACCGCGACTTCTCCAAACTTTCCAGAGGCGCAATAGAAAATATGTGTTTCATTTCTCAAAACCCAAACCCTTCTCTACCCTTCAAACTCCACCTTCTTCTTAAAGTGTGCCAACACCACCATGTGTGTACCAACATGTGCAAGTGTGTTAGCATTTTCACAAATATTTTCTTCAAAGGAGTTAAGTTAGCTCACTAGGTTCTAAATGCATGCTCATGAACAATGGCACCTAGTGGCACTCGATAACCGTTTAGCCAAAGAATTCCCTTCTTTATAGTACGACTATCTATTCTAAATGTGATCACACCCTCTATGGTGTCTTGATCACCAAAGCTAAAAACCCTAAGCAATACCTTTGCCTTGATCTTCATAGGGTTTTGTTTTTCTCTTTTTTCCTTTCCAAGTTGAGCACTTGATCATCTTGTAGTCATCATCATCATCATCATCACCATGATCATCACTTGCTCCATCACTTGACATGTATCAACCTCATTAAGTCTACACACCTTAGTATAGAGGTTAGTACTAGGGATTTCATCAATTATCCAAAACCAAACTAGGGCTTTCAACACCGCGCCGCCACCCTTGGCCTGCTCAATGGTGACCCTGCAGTTGTCGTTGCCACCGTTGAACCTAGCCTAGTCGAGGATGTGGATCAAGGTACAGACCTCCTCGTGAGGGCACGCCAAATCAAATGACGTTGCCGAACCTCACATGTAGACAACATAACGAAATAGTATCGAGGGAGGAGGGGGAGGAGGCGCTGCCCTCCGCTCAGTCCAGTAGTCGCCGCTACTTGGGACGTCATCTCCTTCAACGGCGGCGCCGCTGAACTTTCTTGCCGGCTCACGAAATGTGATCAAGGGAGGAGGGAGGAGGGGGAAGGACGCCGTTATTTCAACATAGTCTTTTTTTTTTGAAATTCTACTTGGACGAAGCAATGGAGCGATACAGATTGAAGGGAGAGCTGACAGGATGGACTCTCAGGGCTAGGTTGGACAAAGTTGAGCCTGACCATAACTCAGGCAACAAATCAATTAGTATAATGGGCTGCTTTGAGATTCGTGTTATTTTTAAAAGCAGTAACCAAGCAAGTGCTTTTTTTCACAACACATAATTTTTTCTAAAATAATTTTTTATAGCTCATTGTTCATCTTTTTCGCAGCTCACTATAACTATTCCATGTCTCGTGGTTAAATAAATCGAACGAACCCTTAATCTGATGTTCCGCGGCCCTAGCCCGTGTGGATACGGCAGCGTACGCATATATTGCCTTCTGAAAACGAAGGGCACCGCCGAAATTTGAATGCTCCAGCGGCGGCGGAGATCGCCAGCAACGCCGTACGGTTACGGTACGGCCGGGACCGTGCCAGATTTCGCTATCATTCGTAGGATGGCCTCCATTTCGCAAGCATAATCCAGACGTTCAAACGGGAACACAAACCTTGCAGTACCATGGAAATTAAAGGTACATAATTCATCCCTAAGCGGTAACAGCAAAAACTTCTCAACACGACGCGTTTGTAATGGCAAATTCTCTACGAGAGACTCTAAACCCCAACTTTGCTCACTAGTTTAGGGCCCTGGGAGTGATCTCTGAGCTCTGCTTCACACCAACAAGCAGGGAGGCACAGGGAAGGGCAGTGAGCGACGCACTGTCGCTCGTCGAACCACCTGAGCTGACCTGAACGCGGAGCAATCAAGGCAGTTCTCATGGCGTGTCACTGTTCGGCGCCATGCCGCGCAGGGCCTCATCTGGAGGAGATGCCAACTGCCCGCGTCATGGGGAACCGGTGCCCGTCCAGGCTTGCGCGGTCGAACGGGACGTCGACATGGGAGCAACCAGACCACCCCTTGCTCACGGGCTTCCCACCCCCGCGCGGGCTGGGCGCCGGGAGAGGCTGGTCACCGCCGCCACCGCTCCTGCCGCCTTTCTTCACGAAGCTCAGCAGCTTCTTGAGCCCCTTGGACAGGTTGTCCCTGTGCGAGTCGGCCGCCGCTGCTGAGGCCGAGAACATCGCCGTTGGCCTCTCCGGGCTGCCCCACCGCTTCCTCGACCGCGCCTGCGGCGAGGCCAGCGCCGCCGTCTCGAACGGCAGCTCCGACACGGACCGGACGTGGCGCGGCGCATGGGTATGTTCCTGCTGCTGCTGCTGAGACAGCGGCCTCGGGGTGATGGCGGCCACGTCGAGGGTCGGCAGGTCGTGCACCCGCGTCGTCCGCAGCCTGGCCGGCGCCGCCGCGCCGCCCGTGCCCGTCCCGCGTTTCAGGAACGGCCTCGGCGTGGCGCACTCGCCGAACTCGGCGAGCACGCCGAGGCTGTTCCGCCTCTGGTGGTGCGACGACGGCTTCGCCGGGCTCCCCGTCGCGCCACCGCCGCCGCCGCTCACCGTCCTGCTCCTCGGCAGCGCCGCGCCGTCCTTTCTTGGGGTGCTCGGGATGGACGACACGGCCGGCGTCCTCTTCGCCGGGGCGATGACCAGCCTCGGCGTGGCGCCCGCCTCCTGCGTGTCGCGAGCCGCGCACCGGAGCGCACTACGCGGGCTCATCGGCGTGGTACGCGCCGCCGCCGCGGCGCGCACGCCTCGAGGCTGCTGCGCCTTACTATTCGCCGGCTGCTGCTGCTGCTCGGCCGACGCGGCCACGCGCCTGGCGTCGCGCCGGCGCATGTAGGCGTCGTACTGCCTGCCGCGACCGGTGCTGCCCCCGCCCCCGCCCGGCGTCTCGGCCCCGTCCGCGGAAGCGAGACCCACGGCGCCCCCCGCGTCGTCCCCGCGCAGGAGCTTGTACGCCGCGAGCTGCAGCTCCAGCTCGTGCAGCTTCGCCCACAGCGCGTCGTGGTGGGTCGCCGCCATCATCACCACCGCGCGAACGAGAGCGAGCGAGCGAGCAAACTCCAGCCCGTGCCTGCCTGCCTGCCAACAACAACCGGCTGCTGCCGCCGCGACCGCGAGCGAGCGATCGATGCCGCTATATATACGTGCCTGCCGCGCGGCGCGCGATGAATTGGGCGCCGTCGAGCCGTGACCGTGTCGGGGGCAGCGGTCGCGCGTGGCAGGCTCAATTACTCCAGGTTTGCCGGACGTTGGTGGGGTGGACTAGGAAATATAGGAGGAGTGGCTCGTCGTCCTCGGGGCCGGGCCGTTTTGATTTGATTTGGTCGTGGTCGTGGTCGTGGCAGGCAGATGGGAATACTACTTGGTTTCGTGGTGCAGACAAGGTGATTGCAACGGCGGCGGCGTACATGGCAGGGCAGCGACGACCTGGCCAAGTTCTGGTGGCATCTCTAGAAAGCTACGGGTTTGGTCAGGGAAGTCGTGCTTTGTAAGATCCTACCACAGGCCGTGTCGTCGTCGTTGATCGATCGTCGGACTCGGTAAAATAAAATGACATTCCCCGCTGGACGTCGTCCTGAACCGTGCTTGTAGTTACATATCCAAATTTTGTTCTTCTTGTCCGTCGAGCAGCGTCGTGTGCCAACATAGGCAGCAGCGCCATAGGGAAGTCCGGTGCTTTTTGCTTTGACGTGCACTTCGGTAGATGCACCACTGCTGATGCCGACTGTTGGCTGCTGCGGTCGTCCGGTCGAGGTTCTAGAGTATGCATGTCGCATGCGAAACGGTCTTGGTCTTGCAGTGTGGATGGCTCACAGAAACTCGGCTCATGCTCATGCAAAGCCCGGTAGTCAGAATGGAATGAAGACAATTCATTCAGGCTCTGCACGGTGCTACAAAGCAAAAGCATCATCATCTCTGATGGACTTTGTCTTCTCTCCAGCCGTCGCAGTTGGCAGCAACGATTCCACCAAATTTATCTATTCTTTGAGAATTGAGATGAGTTTCCTGGGAGGAGGGGGGTGAATTGGCATGAGCCCATGAGGCCATATGACGCAGCTTTGCGTACAGGAGTTAGGTGGCCTCGTGCCGATGCAGACATAACATTCCATTCCATATGACCCTTCATATTGGCACCAGGTCCTCTTCACCAACTATCCTATCATTATCCACTATCATCACCCTCCACCAACCGAACCAAATGCCCTCGTTCACCGTTCCTTGCAAGATGAAAATATTAGTAATATTGATGCCGTTGGCCAATCTTGGTGTAAAACGCTGACTACCAGGAAGAACAGCCGAATCCGACATGCTGGTCAGCTCACCAACCAGCCAAATAGGCATATAGCACGGTCTTGTCTCAAGTCTACGCTACTCAGCTTTATTTTCCTTGTAATTCGCACCAAAGTACAGCTAAAACCTTCCAGCAATTCCAAACAGGAGAAAAATGGAAGACAAGGTTCGGCCTCAACATCAAAGCTTCCTACATTTCATAAATGGCGCTGTATGCTTCGGAATCAGAGGTAAGAACAGCCATGACGTCAGACGACCTGAGCACGATGTACTGACCGTCCTCGCCCTTGAACTCACTCCCTGCATACTTGCTATACATCACGTTGCTTCCAGGAGTGATCCGCAGGGGATTCCTGCTGCCGTCCTCACCCAATGGCCCTGGGCCAACGGCTACCACCTGTGTTCACCGTGTATTAGACTCGAGAAATGGGCTCAATGTCAGGATTGAACGAATAAAATGGAGAATGTATACATAGTACAGACGACGGATGAAGTATAATTTTGTATGATCGTTTGTTCTTTTTCTAGTGAGGTGGCCACTCTATTGTGTTTTTCCCTATAAACAGACGACCAATGGTATTTAGTAACCATCTCCAAACCTCTGTAGCGAACCACACTAGAAGTCTAGAACATGTCAAATGCACTACTGACGCCCACCACCAAAATTCAAAGAAGGCCCAAAACAAAATAAGTAATTCTCTGCCATCATAATTCAGCTGTTGAATGTGTTCATAACTTGAAAACATATGCAATCATAATCAACAGATAATCAAATAAATTACTGCAAAATGCTCAATATACTAAACCTAAAATACTCACTGTTCCAACAGAAGGTTTCTCCTTAGTCGCCTGCGTCAATAGCAAACCACCAGCAGTTTGTTCTTCAGCTTCAGCAACCTGGTACCGAAGGAGAATAAAAAGATTCAGTAACCACACTCCAACAGCACAGAACATAGCTGCTGCTTAGCATGCACTAAAACACAGATTTCCTCTTGGCCGGATGGAATGTACCGAGTTATTGTCCACTTTGACTATTCGAAGAATAAACTAGTATAGAACATAATATGCATTTGAATCTTTAAAGGAGAAAATGTCACTGCAGATGCCAGTATAGTAGTATGTTACTTTTTCTTCGAGGAGTATGTTACTATTCCATTATCCCAAAACAAGGAATAATGTGTCACCAGAACCACTATCACAGTGCATGCATACAAGATGGATAACCTTAGACTGGGGTACTCGACATGGTGCAAATGTAAGACAAGTGCCAAACAAGATTTGACTTAGATTGGGTCAGTGGTGAAGTGAGTCAAGTCGAAGAGTTCCCATCAGCTGTGGAATGCACAAATGGAGCTCCCTGGACAAGCTTTGCTAGTAGTATCCAGACTAGACAGAAGACATGAAAACATATCATGAATAAACAGAGCATCTGCCAGAGACATCATGAAACTTTTGTGACTTTGTCCAATGTGTGGCTTTCCTGTTCTGTTCTTAGTGGATGAATATGTCGTATTATATGGTTTATTCTGCTGCGAATGGTGCAAACACGATTTTCTAAACTTGATATAAGTTTGTCACTAGAGATGAAGCCTTTCATATATGGCATACGTAACTTGTGTGTGAAGTTGCCAGACAAATTGTGGCATGGGAAAAGGTTTGCTTAGAATAACGTGAGCAGAATAGGAGTACAGTAGCCAATTAATCTGGATAGTGTCACAATAGTAATATTCTTGACAAGCATACCTTAATCAGAATGCGATCATTCAGCGGTTTCATATCCTTCACATCATCACTGTCGAGAATACCAATTATGTCATCCTCTTTCAAAATGAGATGGTCGGCATCATTGAATTTCAATTCTGTGCCCGCGTATTTCGAGTAGACAACTTGTGCACCAACCTGCACAAGAGTATAAATCAATGTCAAATTACTCAATTACTTATATATTACAGTACCAGTGTGTTCGAGGAAAAAAGTATATGTTACTGGTGACAAGGCTATGAAGCAAATTGTCTTCCAGAACTAGAAGTTCAAACCTAGAAGAAGATTGGATAGAGCAAAATCTCAGCATATGAAACATACAGCTACCTTCTTACATTTTTATCATGGATGGCAGTGCAGCAGTAACAGCACTTTTAGTTCATTCATTGATTATTTTCCATTTCTGCTATTTGTAAATGTTTAAATACACAAGTATAGAATTTCAGACATGTCTGTTTATACAAAGTAAACTTAGCAGTGCAAAAGTACATACCGGAACACTGATCTCAATGCTGTTACTTCCGAAACTTCTCCCTTCTCCAACCGCAACAACTTCCCCTCCTTGTGGTCTTGTCTGAACTGATACTGGAAGTAAAATCCCTCCCTCAGATTTAGCCTCAGATGTCTTGATCTTCACAAGTACTCTGTCTCCCAATGGTTTTATGGAAGTATACTGCAAATTGTATGCATGTATATGAACACAACTGCTTACACAAAAAGACAAGAATCACACACATTGCTAACTGAGCAATAGAGGTTTGTCACACACAGAAACTGTACTATCATGTGGACTGGGACAGCAGACGTGTAAGTGCAAGACTAGATAGCATAGGTGTTAGTCACTAAAACAAACAGGTTTCGTCACTCATGCCTGGGGTTTGCATCAGTTTGTCCGTTGATAATATGGTAAAAACGAGCGTTATTACCATATTAACAAGTTTTTGTTGGAAAGAAATGGGTAGTAGGAGCTCTGCTATTAAATTAAGGTAGAAGTGCAGATTAAAATGCAGTTTTTTGGTCAGCTAGTACTACTTGATGCAGATAGATGGGCACGAGACCATTAGATGCACAGTTTGCAGGGAAGCAAGCTTAGACTAGATAGCTCTCTAGATGGACTGTTTATGTACTTGCACATATACATAAACTTTTGCTAGTCTTTCTCAGTCAAGGGGGGTAGGAGCCAAGTTTGGCTCCACTAAGCTCCACCCCTGGTTTGCATCTGCATGCTCATACAGGGAAGGATTATCATGACTATTTGGAAAACCAGAGGGATTGTAATTCACTTGAACTCAACCTTGGATACTTGAATCTTCTAATCGGAAATGGCTGATATATCAGGCACTAATCCTATTAAAAGCCACCAATCATACTCTCCAGACCATGAGCTGTTGTGCTATGAGGCAAAGGAGAAGTTACATCGATGATATACAGCAGGCTGCATTCTCTTAACAAATGGAGAGAAACATCAAACATTGCTCCTCTTTTTCTTCATAGGATCGCTACTCATTTGTGCTCTAAGATAACTAGACAAGTTTAGGTGTGGGCTTTTGTTCTTTCAATCAGAAGGTTCTCTTGCCTCAGTGAATGACAACTAATACAATCTTGCTCCACAAAGGATTTTCAGTCTTCCTAGCAATGTCCCCAACCACGACAATAAGCTTTGTTTCAGCACAACATTCATCCAAATTCCTTAAAATTTTGAGATTTCTCATACGAGCGTACCGCCCAACACTCAGAGAACCGAACACAGGCCACCAGACGCGCCCCACTGCAAGTCTGCAACCACAGAACCCCAACACGATATATAGCAACGTTCTGTATGTTACCTTGGGTGACACGACCGTGGCGGCCCTCACCACGAGCCCCCTGGCCCTCCGCCCCGTTGGCACCGCAAGGGACGGCGTCAGGAGGAGCCCGCCCACCGTAGCTGGTTTCGCAGCCGCCACCACCCGCGGCCCAGACAGCTGCACCGACGCCATGGCTACTGCCGGGAACTGCAAATGACACTGAGCGCGAGAACGAAAGCTGAGGAGCGGGGGACGACGGGGTTGAGCTGGATAAGGGGGCCGTTAAACCTATCTTGAAGCGTTGCTGCGGCGCTTATTGGACTGTTGCGTTTAGGGAGAGGACGCCGGATGGTTCTAGAAGATCTCGGGCGGTGGACTGGTGCGGATGGCCGCAAGTGGTCACTGGTCAGGTTGGCTGACAAGTAGGCCTCCACTGATTTGGCCAGTTTGATCAGCGTTTTTTTTTTTCTTTCGACTCATGGCAGTTCGGCCTTGTTTAGTTTTAAAAAAATTTGCAAAATAGAAATAGTACCAATTTCGTTTGTATTTGACAAATATTATCCAATTATATACTAACTAGACTCAAAAGATTTGTCTCGACAATTCCAACCAAACTGTACAATTAGTTTTTATTTTCTAAAGATTTCATGTGACGGGGAATTAAAAAATTTTGCAAAATTTTTTAAGAACAAAACAAGGCCTTCTTCTATTTGCATGTAATCCAGGTCACCATCACTAGGAAACCAACCCTGTACAAGTTTGTGTACAAATGGACTCATAATGAGATGCACTCAATTAATCGGATGCAAGTTCACTCGTTTGGCAATCACAATTAACAAGGTTTTGGCAAAAAAAAAAAGAAAGAAAAATCAAAATTCACAGGAATACACGATATCGCAGGTATCCATTCCAGTACACATTTTGGCTGACGATTGTCAACCAGCACCCCCACGTTGCCAACGGTCCGATACCGTTTGTGTGCGCACCTATGCACCCTGTATCTCTGGATTTCCACATCAGAACTCCGGGTGGCATCATCAGGATTCAGGAATGCTTCCGCCATCACTGCATTAATCCTTGGAAGTTAGCTCCTCCATCGAGCGTCCATCCCTTTCATCAGATGGTCTTCAAACAGAAATTTGTAGTCAGGCCGAAGATATTGGAGCAACGAATTCCACTACTCGTTTAACAGCTGGGCAAGCATAGCATCTGCACTCTCAGGGCCATCGTTGTTCACACTAGGGATTATGTGCTCTGGTGATATGAACTTGACAAATTCTTGCAGTTCCGTGAAACTGCTGTGTTCACTGTAGGGCACTTCGTATCTGTAGAAACAAAACGAATGGCATGTGAAACTTTAGTCCAGACACGGTATAGGTTTCTTAAGATTGTGGATATTTCTTTAGGGCAGGCACTAATAGCTTGTTTCGTTGCCTCTACAGACTACAAGGCCTGGCCAGGCTCACTGGATGCGGTTTTGGGCTGTTTGGTTGCATCGACAAAGACCTAAGCCTGTTCCGCAGGATGCAAAAGAGCTCCTTCAACCTGGCTCCCAAGAAAGAAGTTTCATTAGCCTTTCCTGCAGGCCTGGCTCGTTGGATGCAAGGTGTTTCCTAGCTAATGATATACTTAGTCCATAATTAGTACTCCCTCTATCCACAAAAGGATGCAATTCTCACTTTTCAACAAATGATTTGAAGTTTGACTAAACTTATATATAAAAAAACCTATTAACATTTATGATACAAAATAAGTAGCATTAAATTATTTATAAAATATATTTTCGTAGTAAACCTAGTTGAAGACATAAATGATAATACTTTTTTTGAACACAACATAAATGTTAAGACTATTCACTATAAACTTAGTTAAAGTTAAGCTAGTTTGAACAGAGGGAGTATATATTAAGTGATATTAGTGTTTTTAAGAGCTAATTAAGGCTTAATAAGGAAAACTAAGACTATCAAACATACTTATATACAACAAATATATTACTTTTATCTTAAACATTTATCTCATGTGACATATTCTCATACGGACAACCCATCACTATACCTTAGACAGGATGGGAAAATAGGAGCAACCAAACAAACTGACCTTGTATGAGTTTAGCATGTTTTAGTGAGCCTGGTTCAGCTCATACAAGGCGGGCTAGGTGATACAAATAACCAAACAGACTACAACACTGTCCGATAAGCCCCAGGAGGCCAGGACAGATTAACAAAAGGAAAAATGTATAAAAAAAATTCCAGGATGGTACCTGATGATTGATCCTTGTTGCCACCTTTTGCCTGGTGTCTTTTTCCTACCTTTGCCAAATGCCCAACCAGTAGGACAAAACGCCACTATGAGGTCAAACTGGCCCTGAAGGTTAAAGTCGCTTTTCAGAAAATAAAAATGTATAACAGAATTCGAAATAAAAAGGGGAAAATGGACTGAGAATCTGAGATTGTGATTTCTTGCTGGATGGGAATCTGGAACAAAGATGGAACCTCCAGACAGTTCACCTAAATGAAAGGCTAAACATATTGAAGGGAATATAGAAATTCATCTCAGTTCTGAAGTCCTGACTCCTGATAATACAACCAGAATATATGGTTAAAGATGAGGTTTTTAGTTGTCTCTTTCTGAGTAGAATAATTCCTAGCATCCATGGGCCTATTTTCTTGGTGGTGTTTCATCTAGGGATTTCTGGTTCAATTTAAAGTTCAACAAATTCCTAGGAGTTTTGATCATGCCCATTATCAGGGAGGCCCATAAATAAAAATGAAATCTCTCCTACAGTCTTATGAAGGCATAAGACAGAATACAAAGACTTACGGCATATTGATTTGATAAATATTTCATCCGCTTGAAGCTTGCTAGAGTCCACATGGGGACAACATGTATGTGACTTTCTGCTTCATTGGCTGTAAACCAGTGCATAATCTCCTGAGGAAGCTCTAAATGTTTCAATATTTGCAGCTTTGCAGCTCCAACATATATTTTCTTCTGAAGCAAACGAGCAACCTCCATAAACAGTCTTTCTTTTCCTGCATACAAGAACACCTGTAAGTAATGATCCTAACTTAGAGAAACACCAAAATACCCCGAAACAGAAAATACGAGATAATACCAATTGTGTAGCTACCAATCAAAAACAATGTTTTTGGATTGAAAGCTTCTGCTTGGATGGCCTCGATAACGAACTGTATTACAATCTCTTGACTTGGGAAGTCATACTGCAAAATAATTTTATTCATGGAAGATTAACCATGTCAAATTTAATTCTAAACTTTGGAAACATATATTTTTCTTGACAAACTAAAAAGACATACCCGTGGATTGCAATAGGTTGTGTCAAGTATTAGAGTGTGGATATGAGAAGACTGCAAAACAGGATTGTTGGCCATCTCGGAAGAAAACCGGAAGTCTCCGGTGTGCAAAACAGCCTAAAAAGGCGTAAAGAAAAATAACATATTCAATAGTTATGTCAAATAGATGGAAAAAAATACGCATACAAACACTTACTTTACCGTTGGGAGGCTCAAAGAGAATAATGATTGATCCAGGGCAATGATTGGCATCAAAACATGTCAAACTAACTCCACCAATAGTGAGCTTTTCATTTAGGGTCAATACATGCAATCTATCCCATGGGATACCAATCTTATGATGCACAAGACTTGCTGTAATTGACGAACAGTATATCTTCCCATGACAAAAGCTTCTAGTCAAGCCTTGATAATCTGTTGAAATAGAAATATGTGTTAGACATTGAACATCAGAATTAGGTGACTAGCAATAATGAGAAAGAAAACATGTAGGAACCAGTTTGCTAATATGCTGGTGCAGGAAGAGTTCAATTAAATATAAACTCAGGCAACAAACAATAGAGGTTGTACTTACGATCCACATGGAAGTGTGTGAGAAACCAGTGGGAACAATCGCCTCTCAAGTAGCGAAATGCATCCTGCAGCAACATTTTAAGTTATAAAACACGCTGATTGATATTAAGGATAAATGTTCGTAGGTCTGCAGAGATAAAAGCATACCACTCGAAAAGGGGTCCCTGGGATGCAACACCAAAGAGGTGTATCTTTAACCTTTCCTTTACCAGCACTTCTTCTAGTGGGTATTTTAGCACTAGAAATTTTCTTCTCGTTCAGATTAGATGGCTTGTTGACTTTGCATACCCTTCTTTGTCTTTGATCAAATGAGGAACATTGAAAGTATTCAGTAATTAATTTATTACCATTCATCGGAAGTTTAGTCTTCTTAGTATTTTCTGAATTTAACACGACATCTTCCACTTCACAGGGATCGTCATGTTTCTTCCGTAACTCTCCTAGAGCATGGATAATTTTCTTTCTTGGTCCAAGAGAGGTGATCCCGATACCCAACAGATCCTGCAGTCAATAGGGCAAATGTTAGTTGCTTTACCGGGAACCAAAAGTATCATTTGCGGATTTGCCTATTGGAGTCACATTCAATATACTAACAACCAAGCAATTCTCTCAAAATCTTAGGATTTCGTGGAGAGCTGAGGCATCTACTCATGCTTCAACAAGATCAAATCAGCAAAACATGCAAGTGAATGCTGCGTCAGGAACAGCCTCAGACTTACAAAAAGATGGGTCACATAATTTAAGCAGAAATGGAGTTATGCTCTACACTTTAAAATAAACTTGCATCTAAGAATAAGACAGAATGTACCTCTTCAGTGAGCCACTGCAAGGTTTCCCAGTCAACTTCTTCTCTGATAAAAACCTCCTCATACTTGGATAACCCAAGGTTTCTTAACCATTCGACAACACGTCCAGTTTCAACATTTTGTCCAGCACAGGGCTCTTTTTTATGGTTGGGACTAGATTCCTGAAAAGGATAATTCAAGTATATGGCTACTTTAAGATATATTATTCTTATTATAGAAGAAGAATTAGGGATGCCAAATGAACTAAGTCATGTTCTTTGTATCCACACTCCACTAACTTCATCTCTGAGTTTTATTGCTCAGCAATGAGTAAATTGGATGATAACATAAATGTTTTATTGATGATTAGCCGATTAAATCTAAATAAAAAGATTTCATTGAACCACTAGTGCTCTTTTATAGTTCATTATCAAGCAAATATGGTAGGAAAGCTTCCACATCATTGACATTGTTCATTGTTGTAAATTGCAATCCACTGTGGATACATTTTCAGTGATGTTTGTTTATTGCCCCAAATAGGCAGATGATGATGTACAAAAACAAACCACGATGATAATGGTCAACATTATGCAAAGAAACAATACCATCAAGTAGAGGATCAACACAAAAGCAGCAATATTTTTGAGCTTCTAGCCAAAACAACAATTTAGCATGTATATTTTAGGCACATTAGCACAAAGAAATTATAATATTAGGACATATTGAACATAACCTTAGCTGGTTCGTCAAGACAATTGTTAGTATGCAGCTGCCGGAGCTCCTCGCTTAAATCAGATATATCCGATCCACAGAGAGGGCATTTCACTTCATAGTCTGAACCGAGTCGCTTAGAATCCAATGTGTTCTGTTCCATGGGAGATGCACTAAAGTTTAACTGTCCCTCTATGGAATCCTTCATACACAAGTTAATGAGCTCACTGAGCTGTGTCCCAATCTCGAAATCATCACAACCATCAACTTCAAAGTCATGGATCATATGGGATTCTTGAAGCTTTGATTCAGATGAATTAGAGCGGCACTTCCCCTTACAAGCCTCATGCTCACTTGATTTATTCTCCATAGTCACATTTTCAGGGGTTGTACATGCAGAATGTCCTGCTGCTACGTTCCTCTCTTGTGAAATCAAGTTACCAGCTCCCAAACCAGGCTCTTGGATTTCATTGCTAGCAAAAACCCTAGAATCATACTTTGCGTTCGACATTAGGAGCTCTGACTGTAGAGAATGCAAGTGATAGTTCCCGTTCTGAAGCCCAAAACCACATTCAGATGCCACCCCGTTTGCTTTCTTCGTGTCCTGTTTATCAGTCAGTGAGCCAAGAATCCCTGAATCAAGCACTTCTGAATCATATGAACAAGCAGTTACAGACTCCCGGTTTGCATCTGATTCAATAAGCCCCGGTTCAATCAACCTGGAGTCATAATGTCCCTCTACAGCTCCAGAACTGCCCAGCTTCTTCTCCGTTTTTGGAGGATCACACTCAGAGCCAGCCAGCTCCTCTGTGGCGTGCCCCTCCTCAAGAACTAAGGTACCAGCTACTTGAGCCACCTCACAGCGCCCAACTCCCAAATCACATACCGCACCGAGCGCCAAAACCCTCGATTCTAACGAATTGGGCAAGGAACTGGAGCTCCCTTTGCCATATCCATATCTATCCAATCCTATCTTCGGTTTACAACTTAGTTTGGTGCTATCAGATCCGTACCTCGAGAGGCCGCAAATTTCTCCGGCCTTTCGTTTCTTCGATTTGGGAACGCCGCCACTAACCCTTGAGCAGGTGGCTAGGGTTCCGGCATCCTTCGCGGCTGTCGAGGCGATCCCCACCGCAGCAACGGCACCACCGGCGGCGGAACTGTTCTCCTTCCCGGAGGAAGCGGAGGAGGATGAAGCCTTGAGCTTCTTGCGGAGCCGAAGTGCGGCGGCGCCATTGCAAGGCTTCAATGGGCGGGGGCGAGGAGGTTGGAAGTCGTCGTCGTCGTCACAGTCACCGAGGAAGGTAACGGCTGTGAATTTGGGGCGCGAGGCGGGAGCGACCGTCGGCGACGGGGAGGGCTTCGCCGAGAGCTTGCCACTCGCCGCCATCTGCTCGTGGAAGCGGAAGGGTGGGAAAATGCGAAGCGGGGAACAGAAAAGTGACCAAAAAAATGTTGGTCAGGGCATTTTGAAAGAGGACTGCAAAAGTAGGGGCGCGCGTAAACACGAAAATTTTCTTCGGGCTTCGGATCTTATGGGCCTATATTTGAACTTGTAAGTTCCTACATAATGGACCTTTATAAGGCCTTGTTTAGTTCCAAAATTTTTGGCAAAATGAGTACTGTAGCAATTTCGTTTGTATTTGACAAATATTGTTCAATCATAGACTAACTAGACTCAAAAGATTCGTCTCGTCAATTCTGATTAAACTGTGCAATTAGTTTTTATTTTTATCTATATTTAATACTCCATGCATACGTCTAAAGATTCGATGTGACGGGGAATCTGAAAAATTTTGCAAAATTTTTGGGGAACTAAACAAGGCCTAAGGGCTTCGGATTGTTGATCTTTGAGGCCTATATTAGGATATAGTCAGCCCTCACGTACCAACAGCAGTCTTTTCTACACACTTTGTCATCACTCATCTAGTCGCAAGATGTAAGTGGGCCTGGCCTCGTAGAGACGGAACGTTACAGGTATCTATTTATATTTTACCATTTTTATTGAATTTTAATTTTATAATTTATTTTATGATGGTCAATTCATAACTGAAGCTAAGAGCAACTCCAAGAGAAGAGCTATCCATGTTATGTATTCTATATTTGTCTATTTTGGGAGAGAAAAGATAGTCCAACAGCTATTGTATTTGGTTTGCAGAAAATAGCAAGTCATCTACTCCGGAGTTCTCGCATGGTAAATATAGCTTGCGTGTCCCGCTAGCCATATGATTTGCCGTATTAGAAAGACTGTTGGAGATTTTTGCTTTTTTACATGATTTTCTATTTTAGAGGTTGGCTAAATCTTGAATTTAGCCATCCATTTTTATCAACTCTCTTGGAGTTGCTCTAATGTTGATAATAAAATGGTAATTTCCTATCTAATTATTTTAAATTAAAATACAACATTTATAGATTTCTTCTTATGTGCAACTCATACATTTGCCGTGTGTATTCTATTTCATCATGTGCCCTCAAGCATCCACTCTCATTCTCACCATCTTCCATATGATGAATACTAGTCACCTCAAGTGTACCCAATGACGATATTTTAGCCATTGTCCATGCAATAAAGCTCCTCCATCTTCACTTCATCAAGCCATTTGATATATATCTTAATGTATCTTCACTTCTCTTGATCTCCATAAATGATATAGTATTCTTCATGGCCTTCAATCTTCATAGTCCATCAATCATAACCTTGCTAGCCCTTTTTCGTTCGTTGCATAGGTTCATCAGCGCAAAGCACGCTCTAACTGACTGGAGCTTATCCGATAAGGTTTCTAAACAAGCCTTTTAATACCTTAGAAAAAAAGTTTCTCTACTCGCTCTATCTTTATACTTCTTCGTTAGTACTTTTTTCACCGTGTTTAAGTGGCTTTACCTTTTCTAGAACCGCTTATAGTTGATAGCTAGTAGGTTTGGAATCTAGCATGTAAAACTTTATCTGTGCCATACAGATGATGGCAATACATGGAAAAATCTAATTAAGACGCATGTAGACAGGTTTGGGGTATGATTTATATACGCCAAACTGACTATAATTTGAAGCGAGTAATTCCACTTCCTGGTCAGGACCCCTTCGTATTTTTCAAAGAAAAAAAATCGAACGTGTCGTGTCAAAATTGATCGAAAATTCTGAACGGCTAACTGCTTGGGCGGTGAGGTGAGACCACGTTTTTTTCCCCTGGATTGAATCGAATATAACACTCGTAATAGTCCTAAACGTGGCAACTAACAGCATCTCCAAAGGCTTTGGCAAATTGACTTGGCATTTGTTGTTGTTCGTAAACTCTTATAACAAAATGCAAAGGATAAAAATAGGTCATCTCCAAGAGAATTGGTATTTGGACTTTGTAAAGGATAAAAATAGAAGGTCTCGAGGCGCGCACGCTTTTCTTGCGTGACTTTGCTCACACGATCAGGTTTGCAAAGCCGTCCACGACTTGACATTTTTGTCAAGTTTGCTCCCTCATTTGCCAAGTTGCCCAAATTACAAACTCCAAATGTAAAACAGTTGAATACCTCTTTTAGAATTTTTTAACAAATTATTTAAATACAAACCTCAAATGCAAAACCCTTGAAGGACGACCGTACCATCTCTTTATCCATGTGCCTTTCACATTTCACCGATCGGCACAGTCGCACAGGGCTGCGCCGCGCCATCCTCGTCTTCTTGACCGGCGCGGCCCCGTGCATCACGTTTTTATTAGTTTATTTATAATTAAAGAGAGAAGCCAATAACTCTTCACCCGCTTAGGTCTTTAGTTTCCAAACTAAAAAATTTTCACCAATCATATCAAATGTTTAGACGCATACATAGAATATTAAATATAGATAAAAAAAATAAACTAATTACATAATTTAGTTAGAAATCACAAGACAAATTTTTTAAACCTAATTAGTATCCAAACATCTCTTTCGAAATTCTACAAAACATTCGATATAACACAAAAAAAATTCCCCTTCAACTAAACAAAGCCTTAATGATTCCTGGTTCAGCACGGCTGTTAGCCTGTTACTGTACGAGCGTCGAGGACCAGCAGCTCACACGAGATATTTCCAGTGCTTCGCGTTCGCCAGATGTCCTTTAATCAGATGCGACATGCATGGCCTCGGCCGGATATTTGCGGTGGCTGCAGTTGGTCAACTGTGCTCGAGCACTAGCCTACCGTACCGTGCATGGACCAGCGCACCAACTGGGGAAATCATGTGTGTGCATGCGCTCTCGATGGTGATCCTGACCCCTTTGCACTATCGATGGTGATCCTGCAAGGACAAATGCAAGTGAACGCCATGAATATATATCGCTTCGTGATTTAGGCTCTGTGAGCAGGGAAGCTTCTTGGTTTACCTACGCGAGGTGGCCAAAACGAGATTATTCGGCAGAATAATCAAACAACAAGAAGTTGGACTTGATGATTTGCACTGACCTCCCAGCTCCCAAGTCCCAAGCAATAGAGTTTCAAAAACAAATGGAAGCATGTGTTTCGTGTGCCGCCCTGCTCAGTACCCACTCACCCTGGTACACCTCTTCTGGTCTGGAAGCAGTAAAAATTACTAGACGCTAACACCTCTAGATCCTAGTGCCCACTCGCATCAAGTTAAAGAAGCTAGCCGTCATTCACGGCGGTCGGTTCTTCCGGTCGCAGAAACGACAGGTTAACGAAGACCTGCAGGCGTAACGTCATACTAGTATACTACTGCTACTGTACAATACACTAGCCTATATAGGCTACGTACAATACTGTAATAAGTCTGGGCGCTAGCTGGGTCGTCGGTGTCACGGCGAAAGTTTATCCTCCCGCTGCACACAGAGCCACTGGCTGATCTTTTTTTTTTCTTGGGCGAAACCGACGGAGAGCCAGCGGACGGGCGCACGTACGCCGCGGTGCGGCCGGACCGGCCGGACACCGGACGGACAGTCAGAGATGCGTGCGTGGATGCCGAACCCGATCGACGTTGTCGCCAGCAGGGAGAGAGGAGAGGGGAGGAGAAAGATGAGCACGCCAGGCCAGACGCCACGGCCCACGGGCGGCACGATCGGCATGCCGAGGCGTGCAGGGACGGGCAAGCCGACGCCGATCCCCAGTGGGCGTACGCTGCGGGGTCGCAGTACGTACGCACAACGCACAGCAACGCCCGGGGACCGCGTCTTGGCTCTTGGCTGGCCGGGTTGGCGTGCTTTCTCGTCCTGCTTTTCCTGCCCGGCCAAACTCGTGCGCTATTTGCTGGCTCCGTTCCAGATCTTGCCGTGTCAGGCAGGGCTAGCATAACATGCATGTGGCTCCGGTTCTGTACTGTACACTGCAGTGCAGGCGCAGGAAATCCTCTGGTTTTGTTTCAGCACGTTTTTTATGGATAGCAGGATAGGGCTACCACCCTCCTGTTTTCTTTCAGCCAAGCTAGCAGACCTCGTCACGAGAACCGAAATCACACCGTTTTCTCCGCCGAAAAACTCGTTGTTTCAACAGGTAGGTAGGGCTGTTTGGTTGGTTCAAGTTCAACCCTAGGCAAAACTTGTCCGGCGCGCCGTGCGTCTCAGATCGATCGCCTACGTTGGAATTCATGCCTGGCTGCGAGTCTGTCTTGGAGGATTCAATCCGAACACACTCGGGCGTCCTCAACAGTGAGAGAGAACTTGCCTCATTTCTTAGAACGACTTTTTTTTTGTTATATTTTTTCCCCGTTGGGAGAATACCAGCTGCATGCGGTCGTATTATTATTTTCTGTTACTCATGCAAAGAATTTAGGAGCCTAGTGGTACCATCCCACAAAACATGTAATTCTATGGTTCAAAATTTATCTCAAAATTCATGTAAGGCCGTGTTTACTTCTAGAAGGGAAAAATTCCGCGACACTGTAGCATTTTTGTTTGTTTATGATAATTATTATCTAACCATGGACTAACTAGTCTCAAAAGATTCGTCTCGTTAGTTCCAACCAAACTACGTAATTAGTTTTTATTTTCATTTATATTTAATACTCCATGCATACGTCTAAAGATTCGATGTGACGGAAAATCTTGAAAAAATTTAGATTTTTGGGTGAAAGTAAACAAGACCTAATTCTAGAATTCGGACTATCTTTTCAGATGGCCCCACCAATAAAAAAAAACATTGCCCCTTTAGAAAACCAACCCATCCCATATACTATACTTGAAGGAGCATTTTAGATTGCTTTTGAGTTCTAGCACATGAGAAGAAGGATGTAGGAGGGACACATGCATAATTTTATACTTTCACTAAAGATGTAGGAGGGACACATGCATAATTTTATACTTTCACTAAACTTGTCTTGAAAAATGAGATCTACATGTTTTATAGTACGGAGGGAGTATAATAAAGCGTGTATTTATACAACATACCACAATACAATACATGTTCATAAAAACAAAATTAAATAGACCAAATAAACATCTTCCACTGAACATACAAACCCTCTACGAGAGGGAGGATCCATGACAGGGAGAGGACAATAAAATGTATCGAGCAAGGCAGCAGCGAGCCATTCGTTGCAACATATGGCGCCGGTCACGGACCAGCGAAACTGCTGCGAGCATGTTCATCTCCAGCAGCAAACAATCTCGCCAACGAACGGCTGACCGACTGACCTTACGTATATGCTCGTGGCCAATTAGGATGACCACCAGAATAATTCCTAACTTCGTCACTAGCAAGTAGTAGTAGAGCAGTAAACTGAGTAACCGACGGTAAATTATTCTTTCCCTTAACCTGAAGCTACGACGTGCACTGCACCATCCGTGAACAATCTCTACCTGATCATTTGGCATCTTCCTTTTGGGCAAAGATCACATCTCCTGCTTGACTGTCGCCGCTTCTTGGCCCAGACCCAGCCAAGGTTTCTCCACCTTGAACGACGCCTCAACGCCAGCAGAGCTGTTGACTTGGTATGGCGCCTTTGCAGTTATCCTGGAATTTGAATTTGAATGAAACAAGCACAAAAATATGTCAGAACTATGCTTAAGTGAACTTGATTCCACAGGTGATCCTGAATGTAACTGTCTCCCATCACTGGAAATCCTTAAGAAAAAAAGCAACTCAGTTACCTGTCCTTTCTCTTCTCAAGGAACCTGTGGAGTGAATTCCTCCTCGCAATCGGCAGATCTGTTACAGAACAAAAACCAAAAAACACTTGTGTCACCGACAAAAGTTGTGTGAAACCACCATCATCTTTTTTTTCCCCAACTTAAACGAATGCGTATGGGCTGCCAACTAGTGTTTGTGGTCGTTGTCGTGGTAGAACAAGAAGTGCAAGAAGAGGGAGGCTTTACCAGAGAGACTGTTGTGTGAAGGCGTAGGCAGGCTCTGCGTTGGGACAGTGGCAGTGGCACCGGCCCTGTCCACGCGGTCGCCGCCAGGGTTCATGATTTGCAGCAAGTCCTTGACCTTGGTGGAGGGGAACTTGTCGAAGACGACCACTTTTCCACCGTAGAAGATGGTCAGCTGTTGCGCCTCGTCTCCGGCTGCCTCCCTACAGGAATCGAAATGTCTCTGTTATTATTTGACAAAAACAGACAACACTTGTTCTTTATTTCTTTTCTTTTGAGCTGAGTGTGTGTTGTTCTTTCGGTTCACAAGGCACGATCTTTGCTTTCTTCGTCATCAATTTACCAGTAGTAGTAGTGCATGGACGGTTGCGGATTGCGTTTATTTACCTTGGATTTCCGGCGGTGCTTTTGTGATGGTCTTTTGGCTCCTCGACGGTGGCCTTTGCCGCGTCGCTGGTGGGCTCCTCGGCCGGCGCGTCGAGCGCTGACAGCAAGTTCATGGTGGTCGGCGGCCGGAAACCTCCTGCTCCTGCTCCTGCGACGACGATGGGCGAGTGTGATAAGCAAAACGGTATTGTTCACTCAGAGACGTGGGAACTGTAGCAAAGCGATTGGTGTTCACGGGAACTGTTGCTGGCTTACCAGCTGCCGGCGCCATGGCGAGGCCGCCAAGGCGCTGCAGGCCACCGTCCTTCTTCTCCTTGAGATACTGGCTCAGCAGGCTGCACGTGGCGGCGAAGCTGGTCTTGTCCCTCGCCGTCGCCGGCGCACGTCCAGCCATGGCCGCGGCGGCGCCCTTCTCCTAGGCTCCTCTCCTTCCTCGTCCCGTCCACTTCACCCCCAGCTCAGCAGCTAGCAGCAGGGACGGACAATAACCAAAGACGAATCCAACTCCAAGTCGCAGCTTCCTCCTCGCTTCCTCCTCCTCCTCTGCTGCTTATCAGTTTTATTTATTTATCAATCACAGAGACACACAGCCTCCGACAAGCTCTCGTGTACTTTTCCTCCCCTCGCAAATGGCCTTTGCCCCTTTAATAGCGCGTGCCAAGGAGACGGCAAGTGGGACGGCGAGCGAGCCGTGGGCACGGCCGGGAGCGGGACACCCCCGGTCGGGGAGGCGACTCGCGTCGCATGAAACACGTGACTGCCGGAACGGCCGACTGGTGGTCCTCGGGGGAATGGGAATAAGGGAGAGCGACGGGTCGGAGGGGGACGAGCCGCGCTGGGGTGGCGGTGGCGACGTGATCGGACGGACGGAGGAGGGGCAGGGGGGCACGGCGAGAGGGACGGGTCCGTGACGGCCCCGATCAGGCGGAAAGGCGCGCTAGCGACACGTGATCTGGGAGGGATTTGACCGGGGCCGCGAGCGGGGGTGTGTGGGGTCTCATCTCCCGGCGCCGCGGTCCCCGCCTCCCCGGCGGCCGGACTCGTGGGACGCCTCGGCAGCGACGGGTGTACAGCGAGACGTGACGGTGTACCGCGTGTTGCCTCTCATCTCATCTCATCTCATCCGGCAAGTTTCGTTCTTTCTTCCGATCACGGAGAAGTCAGGAGACGAGACCCTCGTAGATTTCAGAGACCGTAGATGAACGAACAGTAACTTGGTACACACATTTTACACAGGCAGGGCCGCAGGAGCAGAACTTGGTTTCAGGCCAACTTGCGACGACGCTGGTTCAGGCCTTGTCTAGTTCACCCTAAAAACGAAAAAGTTTTCAAGATTCCTTGTCACATCAAGACCTGTGGTGGGAGCGTGCGGTGAGATCCGAAACGATCGAGCGTCCATGAGCACCGGTGGGGTTTGAGGAGTAGTACCACGCACGCTGTCGGCAACGGGCGACGTCGTTGGGACGTTCGCTCATCATGTCATGTGTCTCGCCTCCGACTCCGATCCGACGACGTGGCATCTCATCTGTCGGCGGTCACACCACATGTGACCCGCCACCGCTCTCCTGTCGACGGCGATGGCTGATCGCCTCGCCGGGCGCCGGCACCGGGCTACGCCCGATCGCGCCCGCTGGATGGTGGATGGCTCCTTTTCTTTTCTTAGCGAGTGAGCCGGTACGGTGACAGTACGGTACGGCCGGTTCGCAGGCCTCAACCCTGCCTCAAGTAGTGAACTCCGTCCTTCCAGCAAAGGGCGTCACGAGTTTCATATGACCCCGTTCGGTCCCGACCTGCTCTGCTCTTGGGGACGGCTCTGGTCTCCCAAATTTGTGCCACGATAAGTTTTTTAAAAAAATTGTGCCACGATTTCCGTGTGAGTGCGTGATCTTATGGTGCAGGTATGAAACATTAAATATAAAAAATAATAATTAATTACATATTTTGCTTGTAATTGTCAAGACGAATTTTTTAAGTCTAATTAGTCTATAATTAGACAATATTTATCAAATATAAATAAAAGTGCTACAATAGCTAGTTTGCAAAAAAAAAATGAAAGTAAACAAGGCCAAAACTGCGTCCCTCAGACAAAGGGCTTGTTTAGTTCAAAAAAAATTCAAGATTTCTCATTATATCGAATCTTGCGGCATATGTATAAAATATTAAATATAGACAAAAATAAAAACTAATTACACACTGTAAATCGTGAGACTAATTTTTTAAATCTAGTTAGTCTATAATTAAATAATGATTATTAAATAAAAATAAAAATATTATTGTATTCAATTTTTTTAAAAAAATTACCAACTAAACAAGGCCTTAAAGAACGATCTGCGTTCGTGTTCCCGAATCCAAGGCAGCGCCAGTGCATTCTCCTCTCAAAATCCAACAGACATCTAGCGAGGCCGTGCATCGCTACAGGAACCTCACATGTTTCACGAGGGCGACAAAAGAACCACATTTACTACTACCAAGAAATGGGTGCCCTGATTTTAAATCTCAATTGAAATACGTACTGCCCATCAGGCGAGCACTTTATTCTGACAGAGGCGTGTAGCCTGGCTGTTCGCCTTGTTTAGTTCACGAAAAATTTTGCAACTTTCATTTTTATTTAACAATTGTTGTCTAATTATAGATTAACTAGGTTCAAAAGATTTATCTCGTAAATTATAGATAAACTGTGTAATTAGTTATTTTTTTTATCTATATTTAATGTTTCATGCATGTGGCACAAGATTCGATGTGATGGAGAATCTTAAAAATTTTAAAAACTAAACAAGGCCTTTATCAAAGTATTTTGGGGTCCCGGGATAAGGGCAACTGCACGTAGTTTTATATTTATTAATTTTTATAAACACTATATTTAAAAACTATGGTTCCAATGAAAAATTTTTATAGAATATTTTTTTATCCAATTACATTTATTCTCTCTATTCTCAGCCAATAATATCACTTTATATTTTGGATTTCATGTAGGGCCTTGTTTAGTTCCGAAAACTGAAAAGTTTTCGGGACTGTAGCACTTTCGTTTGTTTCTGGTAAATATTGTTCAATCATAGACTAACTAGAGTCAAAAGATTCGTCTCGTGATTTACAGTCAAACTGTGTGATTAGTTTTTATTTTCGTCTATATTTAATGCTTCATGCATGTGCCGTAAGATTCGATGTGACAGGGAATCTTGAAAACTTTTTGGATTTCGGGGTGAACTAAACAAGGCCTAGATATGGTTTCTAACTTAGATCCAGTTTTTATGATTTCTACTCTCTCTTCAATAACTATCTTGTCACATCAACAAAACGTTTATGTGACACTATAATTAATATCTATAGAAACAATTATAGTTTCTACATTGGGAGTGCTCTAACCACACTACCACACTTGTCAATGATAATGAAAGCGTTTAATTTCACCATACTATGAAATCAGTCTAGGTCGTCACCTATTCATGAAAATAAACATATGCATCACACATATATATAGAGGAAATAGCAGGCAGTCACAATTGATTCCAATTAGCTGTGTTCAAATCACAAAGCAGACACAACTAGTTCCAATCAGTTATTTTCACATCAACCTCACATACAACTTGTTGCAACCGATCGTAACACCACCAACAATAGTCACAACTAGTTGCAGCAGGACACTTCCAACTGCAGTTGTAACTAGTTGCAACCAAACTCGAAGCAATAATAAGACACCGGATTTAATGTGAAAAACCTCTAAATCGGGGTAAAACCAGGGACCAAGCCAACCAAATCTTCTTCCACTATATGCTTGTGGGATTACAACAAGTTCGTCTCTATATAACACTAGAGGCAATCAGCCACGAAGGCAGAAAAAATTTAGGGCGGGCTGAACAAAAGTCTACGAAAATTTATCTCTACTATAGCCCTCTCACAATGGACATATATATAATAACATAAATCAATCTTATATTAAAAACATCGACCAACAACGAAATTCACAAAATACGTCATGAAAAAAAAGATGAAGTTCATAAATACCAAAAGGACCGATTGCAAAACTAATAACAGCGCTTGCCCGATATTATTCCTCCAAAGCTTCATGGCGCTGCGCGCTGCGGCCGCCGACGCTCGCTCGTTCGACCCCCTCGCGACGGCAACTCGTATCCTCGCCTCGCCTGGCCGCCGCGGCCGTCTAAGCTAAAGCTAATTAATAATAGGGATCCGGCCCAGGCTAAGTCCTAACAAACAACTATGCGTTGATCAACCCGCCTACTCAGGCAGGACATATGACTCCTGAGGTTAGCCCATATGCAGGTTGAGCATGTAACTGATGGTCCAGGACTCCAGGTCAAGATTCGGCCCAGTTGAGGGGCAAAACGGGTAAGCGACCTTGATGATTCGTTTTGATGGGCCTAATCACGTCCATCTACGAATAATTCTGGGCTCAGGTGTGCTGCCTCAGGTTTGCTCCAAAAAAGAAAAGAAAAAAGAAAAAAAAAGAATAGGTGTGCTGCGCCTCTCAGTTTACCACGGTGACCGATCTTCACATGGGGCACGCCAGTGCTGGAGACAAGGGTAGTATTGTGCAGCGAGCCCCTTGGCCATCTCGCAGGTCAACCACAAAGATACGCGAATTTTGTGTTGTGACCGGTACAGTGTCCCCATTGATTTAAGCGTTGGATCCAGTGCAGTGTGCTTCCCAGTTTCTCCTCTACGTTTTTTTAGCTTAGCTTTATGTTTTTTACCTAAGGGCATCTCTAACAACTTGCTATTTCAACATACTATCCTACCAATTTGCTAAAAGCATAAAAATCCTCCTCCAACAACTCCTTATGTCAACTTGCTAAATTTTCCAAGTTGCTATCCAGAGGTTTCTACTGCCGAGATTTGTCAAGTTGCTATCCCAAGTTGCTATCCCGAGCGCAACTTGTTGGAGACACATATTCTTTTACCAAATGAGCGGGTCCCATCTGTCATCCTCTATTTTTACCAAGTGAGAATAACAACTTATTGGAGACACATCCTTTTTTCTTTTGCTAAACAAATTAGCAACTTGCTATAACTCAAGATTTGACAAGTGAATTTTACCAAGTTGTTGGAGATGCTCTAAACGGTTCTAGCTGTACACACTCTATTCGAGCAAAAAAAAGATAGAGTTATAAGAGCACTTATAAAAGTACTCCACTAACTCTAATTTTTATATGGAGCTACTTCGTGATGGAGTTTGTGGAGCAGAGTTTATACAGTACTCCATCCATCATAAAAGAATGTCTTTTTTTTTTTACTTTTAGACATCTTGTTTGATCATCCGCTTTATTTATCTTTTTTGTCTAAATATCATCTATTTTGCTATGACTTATTTTATTTAAGTTTATTTTAATAATTGTTTATTTATTTTATAATTTATAGAATATTTTGAATAAGACGAACGGTCAAACACGATATCTGAAAGTAAAAAACGTCACTCTTTTTAGAATGAAGGAAGTAGTCATAAACATCCTCTAAGAGTCTGTTCGCTTGAGCTTACCTTCTTTCATAATAAATCAATAAATAATACTTTCAGTCATGACTTTAACATACTCTAAGAGTTGCTACTACAGTGCTAGCAAGCTGACTGATGAGCCATAGGATTGTGCTCTCGGTTACAGTACTACAGTGCTACTGAACATATACTACCCTGCTCTCGGTTGGAGGACTGTGAAAGAGCATCTAGGCTCCTAGTGATTTCGGTGATTAATGACATTGTTGATTACTATGACTAACGTGTGTTTTGCAGAGGCAAAGTCATAGGTAAGGTTATGGTAAATAGGTACTCGATGGACAGGGACGTATATGCCTACTTAGTAGTGGAAATCGTTTCGGTTTTCAAAGGATGGATGGACATCGTCAAGACTAGACTAGGTCTAAGTGCCATATGGTGAAGAAGGGCACTTAGAGTAGTTTAGAACTTTGTTTTCCTTTGACCGTACTATTAAGAGGGGCTTTGATCTAGTAGCTTGACTTAGGCAAGGCTTTAGGTTTAGATGTGGTGCACACTTGGTAAACCTAGCACTAGGCAGCTCAGAGATAGTCCTTAGATCGAGAGGAACAAACTTCGTTTTGGAGCGATCGCGTTTCGACGAAGTTAGGGTGCCCAAGGGGGCACCGGACGCTGCACCGGACGCTCTGTGAGTGCGTCCGGTGAGGTCCTTAGCCGTTGGAACAGTGCCGTGCTTAGGGTTAGGCACCGGACGCTGGCACCGGACTCACCGGGCAGCGTCCGGTCCCTTACCTAGGGAGGTTGCAAACCTGCCCTGAGCACCGGACGCTAGCACCGGACGCATCGGGTAGCGTCCGGTCCCATGCGCAGGGAGCATGTAAGTTTCCCCGGAGCACCGGACGGTGCACCGGACGCTGGAAGTTAGCGTCCGGTGACCTGTCAGAAGCAAGTACAGTTAGCCGTTATGGAGCACCGGACGCTCGGTGCAGTGCGTCCGGTGCAACATAATGTGCGTCCGGTGACCCCGTTTTCAGTGGAAAACGGTTGGCTGACCTTTGGACTTCGTGGGTAGTATTTATACTCCTCCAGCTCGTCCATGAGAGGTCTCTTGCCCATTTGAACATCAGCGAAACTTGTTGTGGAGCAAGAGAGTAGCAAGAGCCTAGAGAGGATTGAGAATTGAGTGATTTGTTGAGAGAATCCTTCTCTAGTGAGTTCCAAGAGTCAAGTGTGCATCCACCACTCTCTAGAGCTTTTTTTTGGGTCAAGTGAGAGTTCTTTGCTTGTTACTCTTGGTGATCGTCATCACCTAGACGGTTCGGTGGTGATTGGAGGCACGAAGACCGCCCGAAGTTCTTGTGGGTGGCTCGTGTCAAGCTTGTGAGCGGTTTTGGGCGATTCACCGCGACAGAGTGTCAAAGAATCAGCCCGTAGAGAGCACTTGGTCCTTGCGCGGACCAAGGGGGAGCAAGACCCTTGCGCGAGTGCTCCAACGAGGACTAGTGGAGAGTGGCGACTCTCCGATACCTCGACAAAACATCGCCGAGCACTTTCTTCCACTACTTCTTTACATTCTAGCTTTTACTTTGTGTTTTTACATTATTAGAATTTGCATGCTAGAATAGGATTGGAACTAGGTTGCAAAACTTTTATCCGGTAGCTCTCTAGATCACACTAGGCACAAAGGGTTGAATTGGAGCTTATAGGTTGCTTAAATTTTTAGAGAAGCCCAATTCACCCCTCTCTTAGGCATCTTGATCCTTTCATACTGAAAGCTCAGGAGGCATCGTAGCCCGAGACAAGCAATGTTGCTTTGAGCAATTCAGTCTGGTCAGTGTTTGATTGCGTCACTCAGAAGTAAATACTCTTACTCCTACATTGGCCATGTTTAGTTTCAATTTTTTTTTGCATAATAGATACTATAGCATTTTCATTTGTATTTGATAAAAATTGTCTAATCATAGATTAATTAGACTTATTTTTTTTTTACAAATTACAGATAAACTGTGCAAATATTTTTATCTATATTTAATGCTCCATACATGTTTCGTAAAATTCAATATGATGAGAAATCTGATTTTTTTAATTTTTTTTAAGAAAAAGTCTACATAACCGCCAAACTATTTATGATGGACTACTTCACCCTCGAACTATAAAACCAGATATGCTACCCTCTGAACTTTCAAAACCGATCAAATAACCCTCTCGAGCGGTTTTGGAGGGTGATTTTGTCTTTTTATTTTTTATTTATTCAGCTGAATCTTTTTAAAATCATAATGAATCATAAAAAAAACATAAAATAAAAAATTCAATTTTGTTGGTCTCTGTATGAGTAGATCTACACAGTGAATATATAATATGGTATGATTTGGTACAAATTTTCGCTGTAGCTTTAAATCTATGTTTTTCTATAATTAATTCAAATAATTCATATATGTAGTTTCTATGGTTTAATTGTGGTAAAATTTTTATGATGGACTTATTATTGTATGCTTGAACTATGGTAAAAGTTTCGTACTCATTTGATCATGTATAACTTAGTTATAGATTTATTTAGCTTTATTTTTGTTAAATCTATGCTTTATCCATAATTAAGTTATATGTGATCCAATGAGTATGAAATTTGTATTATAGTTTAAGCGTACAATAATGAGTCCACCATAAAAAATTACCAGAATTAGACCATAAAAACTACATATATGAATTATTCAATTTAATTACAGAAAAGCATAAATTAAAGCTACAACAAAACTAAAGTATACTATATCATACATTCACTGTTTACATCTACTTATTAGGAGTCCACAAAATTGAAATTTTAATTTTATAATTTTTCTATGATTTATTATGATTTTTTAAAGGTTTAGTGAAAATAAATAAAAAAGAAAAAGATAAAACTACTCTCTAAAACTACTAGGTTATTTGACTGATTTTAAAAATTTAAGGAATAGATATATGGTTTTATAGTTCGTAGGCTGAAGTATTTTCTATTTCTTTTTGGAACCAACGACACACGCCGTCCGCGGCAATGCCCAGCAGGCGACACGAGGCTCCTCCGAGTCCGTGCCAACTGTGCAGAAATGACACTGAAATTGGAGTGGCATAATTATCGCCAAAGCGCGCTCCGGATCCGGAGAATCAGCAAAGAGGAGTCCCTGATTAATGGAGCCATGTCGTGCTCGTGGATGCCCTGCCCCTCCGACAGGACGAACCTCTCGATCGTCGTCATCGGAGCACCAAACGATCATGGACCTCGACCAAACACCAAACCCTGGGCACCGCGCACGCCACTAGGACGAGTCAAAAACCGTTGCGCGTGGGAATCCTCCTCCACCTCCTCCACTGGCAGCGCCAGCAGAGCCCACAGTCACCGAGCGCCAAGAAGCTGAACTGACCGGCCACCGCCCAGGGGCAGCTCGGTCATTCCGCCGCCGCCGCCGTCGTGCCCGTGGTCGTGGTTCCGCCCCCAACTCTCAACTCAAACTCCACGGCCGCGGCGCTAGCAGCCACTCACCACCATCATCACTCGCCGCCGCGCGCACCACCCTCTCCACCCCGCCCCTACCCTGTTTAAAACTACGACCCAGCTGCCGGCCGAATTTTCCACCGCCTCCGCCGGCGCGCGCCTCACTCCCTCCTCTCCCCCATGGGCCCCCGCGCCCGAGCCGGCACCGCTTCGCCCACCGGCCGGTGCGCGCGCCGCAGATAGATCCCAGGAGCGTCGCGATCAGATCCGATGCTGGAGACCGCCGCCGCCGCCTCCTCCCCCCGCGCCGCGGCCGCGGCAGTCGCCGCTGGGGCGGCCGCGGTCGTTTCCTCCCCGCGGCGGGGCGGAGGCGCCGCGCACCACCACCGGCGGTGGGGCCCGTCCTCGATCAGGGCTTACCATCTCCTGCTCGCGTTCTGGCTGGTGGGCTTCGCGCTCGTCGTCGTGTGGCAGACCACCTCCGCGGGCCGCGTGCGGCTCTACACGCGCCCGCCGATGCCCAAGCGCGCCGCGGCGTCTTTGTCTTTGGGGCAGTGGGTGGCCTCCCCGCCCGTCTACGATCTGAGGGAGTTTGGGGCAGTCGGGGACGGGCGGACGGTTAACACAGCTGCGTTCGAGTCTGCCATCGCGGCCATCGCTGAGAGGGGCGGGGGCAGGCTCACCGTTCCAGCCGGGCGGTGGCTCACAGCGCCGTTCAACCTCACCAGCCACATGATTCTCTTCCTTGCCGCTGGTGCTGAGATCCTAGGGATTCAGGTGAGACATTAGCTGCTAGTATTTGCATCAGCTTTGGTTGGCTAATGATGCTGCTCTCGAATTCGTTTGTGCAAGTATGTACCCTAGGCAAGTGAGAAGCCGAAAAAGAATTCTGCTATCGTAGTGTTTAGGCATATCAAGTCACAGACATTTTATAAGTAATGGCAACCAGTGATCCTTGCATGAAACGATGAGTTCATCATCAATCTAGGGAGTAATGATCGGAGGATATGTCTTAGTAATTACTGGTGTTGTTGAGCAGGACAGGCCCTTACTGGTGTTACACAGATAGTTTATTTTAAAATTGTTTCAGAAATTCCTGCCAAGTTTAACGCAAAAATATGCCTAGTGGTGTCATTTTTCAACTACGCTGCAAGATTTGCTGAAGAATTAAGTTTGACTATTTGAGCAAGGATTTACTTGAATACTGAAGTCATCAGCATGCCAAAGTTAGTCTCATAGGTTCCAAAGACCATAGTGGTTAGTCCCAACATAATGTTTTACTTTTTTAGCCCAGTTCAGACTTGATTTCAAATAAATTTGGTCACTGCTTTTATGCAATAGTCTGGTTCATGTTAAGCTAAGTTTACTCAAATGTTTTCATGCTTTATCTACCAAGTTGTTTTGTACACTTTATTTCATTTGCTTCTTCTGTTATTTGTCAATTGTCATGGACCAAATGAGGGGAAAAAATCCGCATGTACATGACATCATTCAATTATTCAAATATGTATAGGGTTGACCTATTTACTTGCATTATAAGTGGGATTGACCAGGAAACTATGGGTTTTTCCTGTATTTTGTTACCTTTTACCCCAATAAAGAAATTATACTGATACCTTTTTTTTAATAAAATTCTCTCGACCTTAGGCAAAGCACGCCGAGAGTTTCTTACGTGTTATTTTACTGGTACCTTTTTCAGTTTGGTGCACTTATTTACCAATTGAGTTAACATTGGCGACTTCTTTATGTTACTTATATCCAAGGATGAAAGATATTGGCCATTAATGTCTCCATTACCATCATACGGCTATGGAAGAGAGCACAAGGGACCTCGATATGGGAGCCTTATACATGGCCAAGACCTGAAGGATGTGACTATAACAGGTAGTTTGTGTTTTTTTGTTCCTTTTTTTCTTATTCATATGGAAAATGCCAATTTGTTCCAGCTTGTATACATTTTCTACCATAAAAAAACATAGGAAGCACTAAAAGCTTTTGAAACTGAATTTGATACTTATTTCATGGAAACACTTAATCTCAAGTCGTACTTGAATTAAGTGAATTAATTAGACCTCGAGCAATGCATTCATGTAAGAATAAAAGTGTGGATCTGAAGCTATTATTCTAATGAAGATATGCCAAATATAGCTAAATATCATGACTCATCTGTTAGAGAAGTGAATGTTGGCATTATTCATTATTGCTTGTTTCTCTTCTGCAGTCTCATTTTCATGAAACTGTAATAATATTTTAGTTGACTCTTCTGCAAAATAGGTCATAATGGTACCATAAATGGACAAGGTCAAAGTTGGTGGGTAAAATTTCGGAGAAAACTCCTTAATCACACAAGGGGTCCTCTGGTGCAGCTCATGCGATCAAGTGACATTATCATTTCTAATATCACTCTTCGTGATTCTCCCTTCTGGACTCTTCACACGTATGACTGCAAGAATGTTACTATATCAGAAACCACCATCTTGGCTCCAATTGCTGGAGCTCCAAATACTGATGGAATAGATCCAGGTTAGTCCTAATGCTTGCAAATTTTCTGATATTGAATTTTATTCATTTCATTTATAGCTTCATCCTGTAGGTTCTATTGTAATCTAGATTCCACTAAACATTTCAGCAACAATAGGAGCCCCAGAAACCTGCACTGCATGTCCATGTTCTCTTGGAGCCTTTTTTTTTAAGTTTATGCTTCATTAATCAATCTCTTTGTTGTTCTTGATGTATATGCAGATTCTTGTGAAAATGTGGTGATAAAAAATTGTTACATTTCTGTTGGTGATGATGGGATAGCCATAAAGAGTGGTTGGGATCAATATGGAATTGCTTATGGTCGTCCATCTGCTAACATTGTTATTCAGAATGTCGTAATCCGCTCTATGGTCAGGTAAGATATTAGATCGTTTGCTTAGGCTGTTTCTATTTGCTTTATAACATATGTATGTATGATGTGTTTTGAAATATCATTGGCTAGTGAATGACACTTCTTGTCCTGAAGATAATATGAAAGAGTTGTTGCGAGTTTGTTAGATATTTTGTTTGTATATTTCTGATGCATACTACTTGCTGGTTGTTTGTTCTATGTTACAGATGCATCATACATACTAGGACCATATTTATCTAGACTAAGGCATTTTTTGCTCATTGTTGGTTTATCTTTCATGATCTGGAAATCAATCAACACCACTATTCAAACTTTAATAAACCAATGTGATTGTATGTTTGATCTCTTTTGCGTTCTGTGGGCAGTGCTGGAGTATCGATTGGAAGCGAGATGTCTGGTGGTGTCTCGGATGTTTTGGTAGAGAATGTTCATGTCTGGGATTCACGGCGAGGCGTGAGGATAAAGACTGCGCCTGGAAGAGGGGCCTATGTAACCAACATCGTGTACCGGAACATAACCTTGGAAAATGTACGTGTCGGTATAGTGATAAAGACAGACTACAACGAGCACCCAGACGAAGGCTTCGACCCAAAGGCTGTCCCCACCATCGGGAATATTTCTTACACATCAATCCATGGGCATCGTGTGCGAGTACCGGTCAGGATACAGGGAAGCGCAGAGATCCCTGTGAAGAATGTTACCTTCCATGACATGTCAATCGGTATAGTAGACAAGAAGCACCATGTTTTCCAGTGCTCCTTCGTCCAGGGGCAGGTCATTGGCTATGTTTTCCCTGTGCCTTGCAAGAACCTGGACCTGTATGACGAGCGGCGTGAGCTGGTTAAACAATCAACGTTACAGAATATCTCTGATATCGACTACAGTTTTTGACAAGGGCATTTGATCCCAATGTACTACAGAATGTAGGTGTATTCAGTATTCACAGCTATCATAGTCCTTTCCAACACATTTAGAAGCAAATTTTTGGGGGTAGCTTTTACACCTTTCACCTCTCAGTCAGGCATGTATTTAAGGAGGATCGACTTGTCCATACTGTCTCGTAGAGAGACGCCAGGAATGTTGCCTTTTCACTTTCTTATCACTGTATTATTACAAACTAACTCGTTTACACAGTTAACAGTACACTTTTGACAGTGTTTACTGTTCACGGCAGCATACACTTACCTGCCCTTTTTCAACAGATGTGGATGTATATGTATCATGTAGTTTTTCGAACTTGGAATGGTTGGTTCTTTCGAGTTGTGTTCATAAATCTCGATCTGTCAAGATGGCTTCAAAAGAAATGGATATTCATGCTGAAACCTGCTTTAGCAAAGCAGTAGCAGGAACAAACAGTGATGTTTGAATTAAGCCAGAAAAGACAGTCTTGTAGTACATGGGTAAAGTTCCAACGCATTCTTGTACCATATCCTTTTATTTGATTTTTATTTCTTGCTGCAGTGCATAGCAAAGGGACGAGAAATGTAGCGTAAAAAGCAGAAATGTTGTAGGTCCATCAGCCTAACAGGCCGATAAAGGCCTCTTTAGGTCTCTTTAGGTCTTGGCCATACAACGGCGCTTCCTCATCGGCTGGCTTTTCCGCTTACACATGCCACGCCCTCTCCCTCCCTATCCTCAAAGACCAATCCGATATCCGATAAAAAGCGCGCACCGGCGTGGCGCGCTTCCTCCCGAGCCCCGATCATCTCCCTCTTCGTCATGGCTCTGCCGTCCGCCGGCTCGTTCGCGGCATGCAGCCTCCAGCCAAGGTAAAAAACATGGCGCACCCTCGTCTCTCTCTCTCTCTCACACGCCTCCGCTGTTACGCTAACGCCGCCGCCGTGCGTCTGTGCGTTCTGTATCTTCTGCAGCAGGGTTAGCATTCGGGCGTGCCATGCCCCGAGGCCGCCGCCACACCTGCAGCCGGGTGCGGCTGCGGCGGTATCGTCTGCGAGGACGCGGCAGCAGCGCCGGGCGAACGCGACCAAGGGTGGAGTGTCCACCGTGTGCGAGCCGCTGGGCCCCGACCGGCCGGTCTGGTTCCCCGGCAAACCCGCTCCGCCGTGGCTCGACGGCAGGTAAGTGATAGCACTCTGCACATAGAGTGTCTCAGACATGCATATATCATTACTGCCAGTGTAGTGGATAAACTCATAGATGTATCTACCGGATAAGATGGTGACGTAGTACCATTTCAATTTGTTCTGATATTTCTTCGCGATCGAATTGTCTTGCAGCCTTCCAGGAGACTTTGGATTTGACCCTCTCGGACTAGGTAACACCAATGATCCACGACAGAACAGAATGCTTGCAATTAATATTTCGCACATTCCCGGTTTGGTTTTATTAAGAGCTTATACTATTATGATTAGCAAGAAGTCCAGAACCAGAACTAGAACACACAGTTTTCTCCATGATTAATTAATGTGCGCAGGTTCGGATCCGGAGTCGCTGCGGTGGTTCGCGCAGGCGGAGCTGATGCACGGGCGGTGGGCGATGCTGGCGGCGGCGGGGATCCTGATCCCGGACCTGCTGGCGCGGTGGGGCTTCATCGACGCCGGCTACTCGTGGTTCGACGCCGGGTCCCGCGAGTACTTCGCGGACCCGTGGACGCTCTTCATCTCGCAGATGGCGCTGATGGGGTGGGCGGAGAGCCGGCGGTGGGCGGACATCCTCAAGCCCGGCTGCGTCGACATCGAGCCGCGCTTCCCCAACCGCAAGAACCCCGTCCCGGACGTCGGGTACCCCGGCGGCATTTGGTTCGACTGGGCCAACTGGGGCCGCGGGTCCCCGGAGCCCGTCATGGTGCTGCGCACCAAGGAGATCAAGAACGGCCGCCTCGCCATGCTCGCCTTCGTCGGCTTCTGGTTCCAGGCCGTGTACACCGGCCAGGGCCCCATCGACAACCTCCTCGCGCACCTCGCCGACCCCGGCCACTGCAACATCTTCTCGGTACGCACCTGCACGTGCCCCGGCGCCGGCGCGGCGGCCGGCCTTGCTTGGCTTTGGTTTCTCACCATTTTACTCAGAAAATGTTGGGTCTGGTTGGTTTCTTATACTGCAGGCGTTCACGTCCCACTGATACGACCATGCTGTTTCGGAGTTGAAGGCTTCAGGGAGTGAAGTAAGCCAAGAAAAACAAAAGGATCTGTTCTTTTTTTTTTAGAATAATTGGAGTACTTCGCTTGGGCCACGTACGGTATCATTTTGGCCTTGGACATGTCGTTTGTACCTACATAGAAATGTTAAACCACTTGTACAAACGTAGTAGAAATATATACCAGGGATCGCGATGATACTAACCAGCACATTTTGTCCTAAAGCTCCAACACGGTACCGTATATATAGACGGAATTTATTGACATGGACGATGTATGTGAACATGACGTCGTACTAGCTAGTTTACGGTGGAGTGCACAAAGACTACGTGATGAAGAGTAAATACTCTACTTTCAGTATTACAAAATAATGGTATGCTAACAAGATACTGGCGACAGTATTAGCAGTAAAACACAGAGCAGCGCCACGCCTTCACCTCACTTGGTCTGTATACAGTTTCTTCCGTTGTTGGACGGACGTCTGCCATGGTATGGGGTACTACAGTGTCAGGTACGCGAGTATGAATGAATGGTCGGGCCAATGGTACAAAGGAAACAGATAACGGCGGCATCAGTGGATTATATTCAGAAACCCAAACACATCTCCCTCTATTGTAACTGTTCTTCTTCCTCCTACTATAGACTACAATTCTCTCGTGTTCGTGTGTGCCTAGGTTCTTAGCTTCCATTGTCTTCTAGAACTTTCTATTATCACGTACTGTCCTAGTATGGATTCTCCCCCTCGTTGCTAATTGTCCCTGAATTCCATCTTAGTTGTATCAAGATTATTGCTTCCTATACAGTTTGGTGTTCGACAACGGTGAGAAGTGATTAGGTTCCTAACACTAGAGGGTGCTGCTTCAGCGCGCGTGTCACAGTGCAGCGGTAAACAAAAAGGAGTATGGTGTGCGATCAATCATCAATGCAACTTGAGAAAGTCAGAATGCTCGTGCTAGTGTGCTACAACTTGACATGTCGTTGAGCTGCTACATCTGTGTCACAAACATCCTTTCAGTTTTACTTTGACTTTGTTTAGTTCACCTCCAAAACCAAAAACTTTTCAAGGTTTCTCGTCACATCAAATCTTACGGCCCATATGCATAGAACATTAAATATAAATAAAAACAAAAACTAATTACACAGTTTGCCTGTAAATCGCGAGACAAATCTTTTAAGTCTAAGTATTTCATATTGGACAATTTTTATCAAATAAAAACGAAAGTATTACAGTACCAAAATTTAAAAACTTTTTGGATCTAAATAAAGCCTTATTCGTGCAAATGGAGTCTCTGCCTATCAATTTCTGTGGACAGTACTGAAACAATGCAAGACGGTGGGAGGAGCTGTCACTAGCTGTTCGTGGAGTCTCGAGATCTGCGATCGATTCTGGTCCAGCGCGACATTTTAGCTGACAATTGCACCGGTTTACCTAGTCCAATTAGACAGTAGTAGTACTTTTATCTACATGTAGGATTCGTAGAAACGCAGAAAGAACCGACGATGTTTCTAGCAGCTACAACGAGCCATGTGGGAATCCGCGTGTAGCTGCAGGATGCAGGATGCTGGTTGCTGGATGCCATACATGCATGGGGTTATGGCTTCCCTGTCAGGTACGGCACTCCACACTCTCCCCCGGTAGGAAACTAGGGGCTCCCCTGGGCTGCGTTCGCCGGTCTCAAAGCATGCACGGGCACCACGACCATGCATGCGTGACTGGTTGCGTTGCACACTTGCAGTGTGATTGCACGGCTTAAACAAGCACAAGCCAACGGCTCTAAGTTAAAGCAAGTCTGCGAAAGCGTACTGCCTTCACAAGTGGAACCCTAACTTGACAATTTGCTGCCTTTTGTTGACCCCTTTCCTTTGTCTCATTGGCGCTGGCGGATCATGGATGCATCCCTGGCCTTCAGGCTCAGGCATTTCGGTTCGGTTGCCTATGATGTCTCCAATCTCCTTCAATAATCGAAACACAAGTATATACAGCTTATTCTTATAATAATTTTGTGTCTGTGTGTCGTCCTTGTGTTCGTCTAGACAGGACACCGAAGAAACCGGTAGGGTCTCCCTGGCGCCTGTTTTAAATTAACGAATCTTATGAGATCGAGCTCAGACGGCTCAGTTCCAAAACGACAGTTACAATATTCGTATGAAACTCCTGTATATGTATCCTACGTACGTCAATTGAAAAAGCGACTCCCTCCGTCTACACAAGCATGCAATTCTTACTTTTTGAGAAGTCAAACAATCTAAACTTTGACTAAATTTATATTAAAGATACTAATATTATAATATAAAATATGTATTGTTAGATAATATGATATATTTTAATAATAAATTTATTTAGAGATATAAATATTAATATTATTTACTATAAAATTAATCAAAATTAAGTTAATTTGACTAATATGCGTTCTAGAATTATATTCTTTTGCGGATGGAGAGAATAATATTGATGTAGGTTAAGCTATCTTCAGAGAGTGTGATCTACCACCACCTGCATGGGTCCGTAGTGGTGTATCACAAAGGCCGAAGGGGCGAAGTGAAGCCAGGAACACCTGTCATTGGGATTGGGGTTCATTGAGGTTTCGTTTTGCGCCACCTAACCTATAAGAGACCATTTGATCCTTTTAGAGCAACTCCAGCAGTAGCCCCAAAAACTAGACCTCTATTTTTAATTTGGGTGCTCCCCCTACTTCTTGGGGGCTCAACTTTTTTGCTTCAACTCCAACAGTAGCACCCAAATTTGGGCCCCCAAACCTATTCCAGAGAGAATGACAGAAGGGACCCACTCGTCAGTGTCTTTTTATTCTTTCCTGTTGGGCCAACAGGAATGGGGTCTGGGGGAGAAATATGGGGTCTGGAGTAGGGGCCCTGCTGGAGTATTGTTTTTAGACTGGACAGCCATATTTAGCTATTGGGGCTTGAGTAGGGGCCCTGTTGGAGTTGCTCTTATCTAGAGAACTGGAAAGTACTTAATAGATTGGCTTATAATTTAACATTCTATAACTTCGCAAACAGTGGAAGATGGAAAATTAAGTTTAGATATAAGCCTCTCTAACAAGGGTTGAAGATGAAAATTGATTCTATAGATCATCATGTTTTGTTTCTACTCTACAACTTATAGTATACTTTTCGCGCTTTGATACAACAGAAATGCAGCACATAAAAATCTCTCTCAAATACGCAACACTAATAAACAAATATATCCCGCATACAGCCATACTAACTTAATTGGTCTGTGTCTAAATTATGATTATCAGAATGGATTTCAATTCTATTTGTGTAATGCCATATTCGATTTTAAAAGATAGATTTGTTTTTCTCTATGATTGAGTTGTAGTGGAAGTGTAACTAGTAAAATTTATTTGATTAGCAGCGGTCAAAGCGCGAGAAAACAAGATGAGCTAGAAACAATAAAACAAGTGAACACGAGTAGTTCTCTGATTCTGAATGAAAGGACGAAAATCACAAATTTACGGAAACGGTAATAAGTCAAGGCGGCACATATAGGTTAAAGATCCAGTTTCTCATGTAGCGCCACATCCTCAACTCCTCAAGTTCAAATAAGAAACATGACGATATATATTTGATGCATAAATTCCAAAGCAGATTTAGATTCTAAATATATACATAATTTATATAAGAGGTAAAAAGAAGCTCTTTAGGCAACAATCATCGTAATATATAATAATATCTCGACTATCCGAGGTTGATTTATCAACAGCTAGTTTCAGTTTGGCCTCGGTCTGTTGTTTATTAGGCCGATTGATTGACCCTTCTTGGCATGCAGTTGTCAGACTTCACTGGAAGCGGCGGATCAGCGCACTGCTGCATGTTGCGGTTGTGCCATCCACTCTTGAACCAACTGAACGAGCTGTCAGCTTACCTGCTTCGCACCACCACCACCACCACCACCACCATCATCGGATGTGTTCGTTTCATAACTGTCTCCTCACCTCAGATTAGGGCACCTACAACGGAAGCATATAGCACCATTAGCCTCAGGTTCTACGTTGAAAAAAAAAGCCGCCACTCTCTCTCTCTCTCCTAAGGCCACACCATCACCTTGTCCCGTCGTTCTGCTCCTGCAGAGAAAAAGAGAATGCATGCAGTACCTTTTCTCCTTTCTCTCCCTCCAAGGCCACCATCCGACCGGCCACAACGCAAGAAAAACGTTCTCTTCTGCTTTTTGTCAGGTGAGGAAGCGTTGTCTTCTGCAAGCTACTACACACATCTACGAGACCACCAAATAAAGTGACATGGCATATTGATGCCACAGTGGAGGATGGAGCAGCACGCCATCTGGCGCGTTGGGGAAGCCCTTAGCAACCAACGGCTTTGTTTCAGGAGTCCGTTACCAGTTGTCAGTGTGACCGGTCGTAATGATGACCATGTCAAGGTTGCCGCCCGGCCTCAAGGCCAAACGCCCAAACCCGAGACGCACCAACGTGTGGTGTACGTGTCCGAGGTTGCAAATGCGACGCCAACTTTGTGACTGTACGGCAGAGCCACGGGCTGAGCAACTAGAGGCTCGTTTAGTTGGTGAAATTTTTGGTTTTGTCAACCGCAATATTTTTGTTTGTATTTGGTAATTATTTTTCAACCATAGACTAACTAAATTGAAAAAAATCACCTTATAAATTATAAACAAATTATATAATTAGTTATATTTTATATATATATTCAATCACATGCCGTAAGATTCGAAGGGACAAGAATTTTGAAAAATTTTGGAATTAAACCAGACCTAGCTAGCCAGCCACTGGTACGTTGGTCCCACGGTAACGCTGCTGGCCCGCAGACTGCAGAGGCGTGGGGGCGCGTGGCGTGCCCCCACCAATCAGTGCCGGCCGCTGTCAGCCAGTAATCCCCCCGCCTGCCGGTTGGTTAACACGGAAAGGAAGCCAAAATCGCCGAGATGAACGAGGGGATTAAATAAAGCGGACGGCCGGTCTTTAGCGGGGCCAGCAGACAGCGCCCTCCTCTGTCCTCTCCTCGCTTCGCCGCCGCGAATCAATCGCTGGGACTAGGCGACTAGCGTGCGTACTGCCTGCCACTCACTCGGCTCAGGCTCATCGCGGGCTGACGGGCTCCGCCTCCGCGCGCGCGCGCGCGAGCGGGGTGGGTGTGGGCCGTGCGGGGGACTGCGACAAGTCGGGTGAGGGTTGTGCTGCGGCCGCGTAACTGAGGGGAGGGGGAAAGAGGGGGAGGCGGCGGCCGGGCCAGCCAGCATGGAGGGATCCGCCGCGGAGGAGCTCGAGGCCGCGGAGAGGGTGGTCATGCGGTGGGACTCCACGGCGTCCTCAGCCGGCGGGGACGACCAGATGCTGTTCGACGGCGCCGCCGACCGCGCCGAGGCGGAGCGGTTCCTCCGGGCGGTGGACGACCTCCGCCGCCTGGCGCCGCCGGCCACCGTCGGCACCCCGCGCCGCGCCGCCCTTCAGGTCGCCATGGCGCGGCTCGAGGACGAGTTCCGCCACGTGCTGTCGGCGCGCGCGCTCGACCTCGAGATCGAGGCGCTCGCGGGCCTCAGCTCGCTCTCCATATCCAGCAGCGACCCGAGGAACTCCGACGCCACCGAGGCGGCGGCCACGGGGGGCGACGATGACGACACCTCCTCCGCGTCGTCCTCCGTCGGCAGGCGCAGCAGCTACCGCTCCCTGCAGAGCATCCGCGAGATCGACCTCTTCCCCGTGGACGCAATCTCCGACCTCCAGGCCATCGCCTCCCGCATGGCCGCCGCCGGGTACGGCCGCGAGTGCGTCCAGGTGTACGCCTCCGTCCGCAAGCCGGCCGTCGACGCCGCCCTGCGCCGGCTCGGCGTCGAGAAGCTTAGTATCGGCGACGTTCAGCGGCTCGAGTGGGACGCCCTCGAGGCTAAGATCCGCCGCTGGATCCGCGCGGCCCGCGCCGCCGTCCGGGGCGTCTTCGCCAGCGAGCGCCGCCTCTGCTTCCACATCTTCCACGACCTCCCGCTGTGCACTTCCACCGCCACCGCCACCGCCGCGGACGACGCGCCCTTCGCTGAGGCCGTCAAGGGCGCGGCGCTGCAGCTCTTCGGCTTCGCTGAGGCCATCAGCATCGGGCGCCGCTCCCCGGAGAAGCTGTTCAAGATCATTGACCTCCACGACGCGCTCGCCGATATGTTGCCTGACATCTCCGACATCTTTGCGGCCTCCAAGGCCGCCGAGTCGATATACGTGCAGGCCGCCGAGATCAGGTCGCGGTTGGCCGATGCCGTGCGTGGAATACTCTCGGAGTTTGAGAATGCCGTGCTCCGCGACCCATCCAAGACTCCAGTGCCCGGCGGCACCATCCACCCGCTCACTCGCTATGTTATGAATTACAGCACCCTCATTTCGGACTACAAGGCCACCCTCTCTGAGCTTATCATCTCGCGGCCATCAGCTAACTCTCGAACTGCTGCTGGGGGCAATGAGGCTACACCGGCCTTCCCTGATCTTGACCCGCCTGATCCTGACAGCCAGTTGCCCCTTGCTACTCATCTTGTCTGGATTATTGTTGTTCTTGAACACAACCTTGAGAGCAAGGCATCACTCTACAAGGATGCAGCACTGTCTCATTTGTTCTTTATGAACAATGTGCACTATATGGTGCACAAAGTGAAGGATTCAGCTGAACTTCGGGGGCTAATTGGGGATGGGTATTTGAAGCGGCTCACAGGTAAATTCCTGCAGGCAGCTACAAGCTACCAGCGAACTGCATGGTTGAAGATCCTGAATTGTCTCAGAGATGAGGGTCTCCATGTTAGTGGTAGCTTTTCGTCTGGTATATCCAAATCGGCACTACGGGAGCGATTCAAGGCTTTCAATGCTGCATTTGAGGAGGCACACAGGGTCCAGTCTGTGTGGTATGTGCCAGACACACAACTGCGAGAAGAGCTTAGGATCTTAATTTCGGATAAGCTGCTCCCAGCGTATAGATCCTTCCTTGGCAGGTTCCGGCATCACATAGAGAACAGCAGGCACCCTGAGCTGTACATCAAGTACACAGTTGAGGATCTTGAGATAGCAATGGCAGATTTCTTTGAGGGATCTCCACCATCATCACCGCATAACAGGAGGAGATCTCATGGATGAAAGATGTCTTGAAAAAGCTTAGTCTTCTTGCAATCTATTCTTTAATTCTTTGGGGACAGGCCAACAAATGCTGTTGGGTCTTTTGTTTTGTCCTCCTGAGGGTTATAGTTGGTGATGATATCTTCGACTAGAGGTAATCTGAAACGGGATAAGGATCTTGATAAAAAGCTGCCGAAAGTCCCATTTCTTCTTCCACTGTAAGCGATCTTTTTTCATTTGTTGCACTTGTTTATATTCTTGTGAGTAGTGTTTATATAGGACTGTTCTTTTAGCCATGTAACATAGTTGTAAGTTGTAACTTCTGTATCTGTTTGACATTTAGCTGAGTTGTTGTATCATCGTTTTGATGGTTCACATGTATCTCAAGAATGTTGCTTGATAGATGAGGTGCAAAAAGAAATTGTAATGTTAAGGTTATGCACATATGATGCAATTGCGCAATGCCATTTTTCTGGCCTTGAAGTATATGTTTGGAGGATTTTTCTGCTTTATATGTCTTTGCAATCATAACAGTGAATAAGGGTGCAATATAACATTAGTCACGATACAACTACAATGTCTATAATTAAAGTTACAGTCAGATTTTCCATCAAACATTCTACCTGACTGTAAAATAAGAAAGATGCTTGCCCATTTATCTACAATAATGAGAAAAAAAAGTTGGCATTTACTCTTTTGTATCATTAGTTTTTCTTACTATTTTGGGGACTACTGCCGCACCTCAGACCCCAATGACACACACACAAATGTGTGTAGGATTCTACTGTTATGCAGCGAAATGGTAAGTTCAAGTTTCCTGCAGCACACTAATAGGTTTTCTAACTAGCTGGAACCCCATGCAGTTGTGCGGGCAAGCAAACATATAAATGTAGCATGAGAAGGCACAACAATACATAGTAAGGAGAGCGCGAAGCGGCAGCATGGCGGGGTCGGCGGCGTTGTGGCAAGCAGCGGCAGCGTCCCAACCTCCGGACCGCTAGGCAACGCGGGCTGGCAGGGATGGCGCTGGAGGAGTGGGGGTAGCGGCGGGGGACTGACGCTGCGGGGGGGAGACTGTCGCAGCTGGAGAGAGGACGGGACGTTGAAGGCTCTGGCGGAGTTCCAGAATCGAACGGATAAGAGAAGCTGGTGACATGGCTTCCAGGGAGCAGTAATTGGTGAAAAAATAAGGGTAAGGATAGATGTCAATGGGCCTATTTTAATTAGGGCTAGTATAAAACCTTATGCTTTAAACCTGATAAACTGTTTAATTTCTCGAAACACTTACATCATATCAATATCATGTTTTTTCTTCTGTTTTTTTTTTTCTTCAAGGCGAGTTAAGCAACCCATGTTACTCATTATGTTAATATACACTTCACAGTTCATATTGAATTGTTACATAAAAGCCATTCCTCTAGTTCTCCACAGATTAACTAGGAACTGAAACAGTAGTGAAAGTTACCAAGAGCCAACATTGCACTTTAACAAAGAGTAAGAGTTTGCAGCGTAGTCACGACTCGAAATCTTTGTATGACAGTTGTTGTTCCATTTAGAGATTATGAATACAATTTCCTAAAATTTATCTTAAACTTGAGAAATTAAATGCGGTGAACTGTAGTTACAAGTGTCTATTATGTAAGTCGTAACATGCTTGGTCGGTTCAGTAACAGGGTAGTGATTGAATACCTGTGATGACATGTGGTGCCTGTCACTGTTTCGTTCTCTATTTAGCATTGTTATATGCTGCAATCAGTTACGCTTATAAGCGTTGAACTCTAAAGTACTTAGCTAATATCGATGGCCCCTTCGTCAATTCACTATATATACCCCTCTCTTCAGTCTTATCTCCACACTGAAAACAACAATGGCCTGCCTTTACTGATCTTTGCGTGTTTATGCCGTCAGAGTACTTCTGTGTTTTCAAATTGTTATGAACTTCGGAATCAGTTTTCACCTTACCCGCGAGCTTTGTGTTTGTATCTAAGTGCAACCGACTTTGTGCAGGCATTTCAGCCTTTGATGTGTTGCTTCATCCCCGAATGAGGAAGAATACCAGCTTTGCTACCGGCGTCCATGAATTCTTCTCCAATTGTTGAATCAAACATGAGACCGCAGTTCCTGGCAGATAGAATGATTGACTTGAAAAGAAAATAACACCATCCATCAACCATGATCAATTGACTAATGACTTGTAGTACCTACTCTAGTAGTCTATACACCACTCTAGACCGGATATAGCACTGCATGGAGCAAGCACGAGCGCAGGATCAGAGCAACGTTAGAATTCCTTTGCCCAGGGCATTCCTGGACCTGGGCAAAGGAAGGGCCGGGCAGCTATCCAGCAGTCAGGGGCGACGCTGCCGTGCCGTTTGCGCAAGCCGCGAGAAGCGCGCGTTTTTGTGCCGCCGTGTGTCCCGTGAGCCGCGGCGGCGGAATCTGGGATCGCGTTTCGCCGGCCACTGCTTTGGCAGATCCCCACCATTCGCCGGCAACCGGATGGATAACTTGACAGTGGTCGGGCGGCTCGGCTCGGTCGAGGGGCACGGGCGCGGGCGCTGCCAACTGCCGCCAGGCGCCAGCGGGCAGCGGCTGCCGTCCGTCCAATCAGCCGCGCACATGCAGTGCAGAGGCGAGTAGACGACCGCCGTCCAGCGGTTTCGGCTTTTGTTGGGTGCCCACAACTCGAACTGCCGGAGGTAGGCCGGCCCCCGGCCATGTGGTTCTTGGCCACGTTGGAGCACTACTCAGCACTGACATTCTCGAGAGACCAGGAATCATTCCTCCGATGACCATGCGCGTGAAAGGATCCTGTAAATTTGTAATGCTCCAATGCCGACTGCTTTGACTATAGTACTGTAGTAGTTAACCTATCATGACTGGCCGGCAAACAAGCCTAAAACAACGTTACTTTTGGATTGAACTGCCGAGCATCAATCCTTAAACCCATTGGGACATCACACTGACCTGTGTCTGTGTGCCAAGTGAAGTTCTTTCTAGAAGGCGGAAATTAATTGTATAGGTGTGATTTTAAATTTATACAATCGTATCCTTTTTTACTAAGGCAAAATGGACCATCAAGGAAATGTCTTTTAACATTTACGAATTCAATTCAAAGGTTTAAATGAGATAGTCTTATTGTTGCTTTTGACCCCATGTATCTAACCAATTACAGATCGTGTCTGATGACAAAAGCATATTGGGACATTAGACAATCAAGTGAAATTTTAACAAAGATCCAGCAAAACAATGTATTCCCTAACATTCGTAGCATATGTAGAGTTCACACGGGCCAGAAGCAATATGGTGCCAGTAATACAAATATTATACATCAGACTAATTGTTTCTATCATATACCATCATTCAGACTATGATGATAACAACATAACTGGCCATGCGAAGAACTATGGTGGTAAAGAACCAAAGAAAGAAATAACCTCAAGTAGCGTGATCCATTAATAATAATAACTAGCATGGCCAATCCTCTCCTAAATACCAAAATTGCTATGGCACCCACTTCAATGGACCTCAAATATACCCTCCCCTAATCAAATTGACAGTACATTCTACTCCCTTTTGCTTTCCTCATCATCCCCTTCAAGATCTGCTACGGTATTCATGTCCTTTGTAGCTTTGGGCTCTGGTGTAGAAGATACACTCCATCCATTCTTGGAAGCACTGGGTGCTGGCCTAATTAATGAGAGATTATCCTTTCGATCAAAGAATTCGCTTGCATCATAAGAAAATCTGAAAAGGAAAGCCAAAAAGCTATAAGATTTTTCCACTTTTAACCAGAAATACCAGTGAGATGGTATATATAACCAAAACATTGTCCAGCTGAAAGTTACAGAAAGATTAGGACCATGCCTCATTGAGTTTTGTGAAGGTGCCCACAGGTAGCAAATGACACAAAGAAGTAAGAAAGACAAGATATGCCAGAAGGCAGGAATAATCCAGGCATGCTGCCACCGTTCATTAAATAAATCTGTTGATTTGGAGTAAATCTGCATGATAGAAATTGCAATGGCATCAATGACTTCTTGAATGATGAAACAGATGCATAACCAAGTAAGGTGCAAACAAATGAATCCAAACAAGACAAAATGGACAGATTATTGAAAGTTGAAAGGTGCAGTTTAAAGTTACACTCCTGGTCTCCAGCTGCAATCACTGAAGAGGAACCAATCTAATTTTGTGAGATGCAACAATATTCCCTTGATAGTTCTGGAGTTAAATACGGCTTTGACATAAATAAGCATACCTCATAGCCAATCCACCCAATAGACACCAGAACAGATATGATCAATGCAGTTGCAAATTTCCTATAAATTTCAAGTTTGGCCATCAACCTTCTTGCCTATCATTCACACCAAAGATTAGGAAACGTTAGTGTTTGTATCACATCAGTCAGTGCCTGGGGAAAAGGTTTAATGCAAGCACAAAGGGTATAGTCTAGCAATACTGATACTGCAAGGGAACTCATAAGAAGAGATTTTGCTCACCTGAAGTTTACCAATAGTCTTAGCTAGAGAAATAAATATCCAAACAACAAATGCGGCATCTAAAATGGCCACTGGATAGATCAAGAACAGACGAGCTTTTCCAAATAGATCATTAACAGCACCAAGATTTTCTACCAATTCAAGAATTTCTGTTGCTAGAAAAAATGTTCCTCCGAGCATGACCACTTTTGATGTCAAGCCACCCAAAGTAGGCGTGACGACACCATATCCCATTGAGACAATAAGAACAATAACTTCAGCAGCCGTCCTCTTGACAGTTCCAAACGTGACAGCCCAAAATGTGATGCCTTTTGGCCGAACTCCAGTCTCATTGAACTCAGCATACTCAAAATACCACAATGCCATCTCAAACATGCCCAGTGTAATCACAAGAGTAATACAGTTCTGAAGTGGAAGAACCTCTCTCCAAGATTTCATGTACTGATAAAACCAATAGATCCCAAGTACAACAAATGCAAAAGACATCAGTCCAAAAAAGTTCTTAAGAGGTGCCATCCGACCCGGAAGGTACCCAGTAGGATTTTTCCATATGGTTTTCCCCTCGATTTCCAAACTAGCAAGTGAAGGATCGCAGTGTATAAAGTACATATTGTACATCCCAGTTTTGGTAATTGGAATGGTCCTTGACGGTAGCGTTGCGATCAGATCGCTTCCATCAAAAGATGCAACAAACAACTTTGGCCAACCAGGATTTACCTGGGATGGGCGGTAGATGACAGAACCTTCTGTGCAAGCTCCTAATTTCGCAAGATCTGAAGTACAACAAATAGCCTTCTGACCTCCATAGGCTGATCCACCAATCATTTCACGGTCTTCTATCTCAAAAACAAGTACCTGAACCTTAGCTGAACTAGTCTCCTTCACAGAATTGTTAGTATCTTCTGGTCGCCTAAAAGTAATCTTGTCAAACCTGAAAGTTAGTAGGAATGCAGAAGTCAAATATCTGAATCCAAGTGTCAGATTAGACTGAATTGAATAGATGCAAAATGCATGTGCGTATTTCTGCAGGACAGTGGTCAATATAGTTGTACTGCTAGTCTGCTACTAAATAAATGATTTCAGAGATGAAAACTGAACTCGCTGAAGAGTAATCAGCTTGCAAGTACATAAAAACTCAAGAAATAGAAAGCTCGCAGCATTTTTGGAAATGATCACCACAAGCCTGGCTTCCAAATTGATATTTGCATGGAGAAAACAGCACAACTTCTTTTCTATTGCGTTTTATGAGATGCATCTGCATCTGAACAAGTACAAAACACGCGCTTGAGGTTGTTCCTCTCCAATGTCACCCAATGTTAACTCAATTTCATCATTGGCAAAGTGCTGATCCAAAGTCACCCTATTTAGCTATAATTCTCGTATCCGCGAGGAAAATGCTACTCAGGGCAATACAGATGAACACTCCCAGCCGCCACCGACACAACAGTAGCTGCACAACTTGACGCAAGATTAACTAAACTCTCACAAAACCCGCACCCATCCAAGTGTCGGGCGGCGGAGTGAGTAGGTCGGTAGGATCCAAGATCCACCCGGCTGCCAGCATCCACCTCGCTGTACCTGTACCGCAGCCAAACCCCTTGTACTGCAGACGCACGCATCAAACTAAATTACCGGATGAACGGCTACTGACTAGCACATTACCGGATGAAGGCGTCGGCCACCGCGGCGGCGTCCTCATCGTCCTCGGCGGTGGTGTTGGCGTGGGAGGCCGCGTAGAGGCCCTCGCTGCCGGCGTGGAGGATGAAGGCGTTGCCCTTGTTGGCGAAGCTGAGCCCGCGGTACTCGTGCACGGACGCATCCCCGGGGCGGAGGAGGAGAGCGACGGCAACGGCGAGGAGGAGGCGGACGGCCATGGGGGCGAGCTGGTGAGGTTGGATCTGGCGTGAAGCGGAGTGGAGCGCAGGCGCAGCGCCTCCCCTGCTGGAGCTCGGCAGGGGGACCGGGGGGCAAAACCGGGAGAAAAGCCAAAGGATGTGGCCCCCTCGGCCGTCGGTAGGAAATGGGGAGTGAAGGACAGTGCTTTGGTCGGCCCGGACCAGCTTATTCTTTTTCTTTGGTGTTCAGACTTCGAGAGTCAATGGCAATTGGCAAACCAGCACTGAAAACAGATGCAGTGTTGGCTACGGCTATCTACCGTAATGTAAGGTCTTGGGAACTGTTTCTAGGCACAGAATTTGTACGGTAGATTGTGACATAGGCACAAGCGCCTTGTATAGTTCCTCCGAAGACCTAAAGTCTTTTAAAGATTTTTTGTCATATCAAATTTTTATATATACATAAAAGCATTAAATATAGATAAAAATAAAAACTAATTACACAGTCTGTCTGTAATTTGCGAGACGAATCTTTTAAACCTAGTTAATCTATAATTAGATAATATTTATCATATACAAACGAATAGTGCTACAATACCTATTTCTAAAATATTTTGAAAGTCAAGGTATCAATTTGTTTTTAAAACCCTGATTGGAATACAGGGGCGGAAAAACAAAGCAATGAAGAAAAACGTAGGAATAAAATAATGCAAAAAGTTAAAAAAAAACTATAGGATTCAAAACCGCATGAATAGAAACTTTGAGTGTTTGGATTGTAGAAAAAAAAAAGTGCCAAGTGTGCCAAAAAGCAAGATTCTATTCTTGAAAAGAAGAAAGAGAAAAATAAAATATTTGGGCTCAAGATAAATGTATAAGTTAGGGCATTTTATTTTACCAGTCAAGATGCAATGGAGCATGTGATTGGATTTAGGATAGATGATCTACTATCGAGACTTGAGAGTGGAGCTTTAATTGGCGCATTCGGTTATCTAATGCCACTAGATGTTGGAACTATATGCATGTGCATTTAGGCATTAGGCCTACACATCAGAGAGCAAAGCGAAAATGTTTGTGAAAAACTCTTTCAATAATGCTAATTCTGATCCAACATGTTTAACTAAACATTGGAGAGTTGGCATGCTTGTGAGGAACGAAGATGTGCTCTCGGTGCTGCCATCACTACAAAAAATCTTTTAATCTATGACAAATTCTCGACGACGGATTCAGAGAATATCACTAACAGTGCACAACCTATGACAGTCTTAATTTTTCGTCATGGATCTACACTAGTCGATATCTATCGCAATAAAAAACTCGGCCGGTGGGGGAAAGACCGCCCCCATGGTATTGCACTTAAGAGAGAATATCTCAGTACCCCGACCGAGAAAACCCCCGAACCCCCGCCCCATCCGTACACAGGGAGACGTTTTATCGCAATAACTCATGATAGTTTTATTTGGACTGTCATAGTTTATAAATTTAAAATCATCATACTCCAGTCTAAAACAATTTGACTTGCTATTATGTATTTGGTGCGAACGGAAACAAAAAAAGTTAAGCCAAGTAGAAATTGAACCCAGAGGCTAAAACACTACTCCCTCCATCCTATTGGAACTGTCGTTTTTTACTTTCAAATTTTTTGTTTGACTGTTCGTATTATTTAAATGTTTTATACAAACAGTAAAATAAATAAATCATTATTAAAGTATTTTTATTGGCAAAATAAGTCATAACAAAATAAATAATATTTTTATAAAAAATTAAATAAGACAAACGATCAACCAAGAAGTCTAAAAGTCAAAATAACATTTTTAATGGGATGGAGGGATTAGACCGCTATGTCATGTATTGGGTGTGAGAAAAAGAATGAAAAATGAGAAGAGAAAATATATAAAAAGGTTCAACCAAATAGGAATGAAACCCAAGAGCCCTTTGTCCTAAGACCAAAACACTCAGCCAAATAGGAATGAAGCCCAAGAGCCCATTGCCATAAGACCAAAACACTAAGGCCGACTGTCATGTATTTGGTACAGTTGGGAAATTAGAAAGAAGAAAGAGGTATATTTTTTCTCCCTCAACTTTCACGAAAATTCATTTTTCTTTCTTTTACTTTAAAATTGAGTAAACTACCTCATTTAACTTTTTAAATCGTGCATTTTGCCTCTTTGGAGCGGTTTTGAAGGCGGTTTTACTACAGTGAATAGTGGTTTTGCTACAATAACGGTGGTTTTGTCTTTTTCTTTTTTAATTATTTTGGCTAAATCTTTGAAAAATCATAGTAAATCATAGAAAAAAATATAAAATAGAAAATCCAATTTTGTTGTACTCCATATAAGTAGATCTACACAATATAATATGGTATACTTTAGTACAAAGTTTTTACTATAAAGGTTTTGTCTTTGTCTTTTTTATTTATTTTGGCTAAATATTTGAAAAATCATAGTAAGTTATAGAAAAATCATAAAATATATTTTTTTAGACTTCACATGAGCATATCTACATAGTAAATATATAATATGGTATGCTTTAGTATATTTTTTTTGTTGCAGCTTTAAATCTATGCTTTTCTGTAATTAATTGAAATAATTTATGGTTGCAGCTTCTATAATTATTTTGTCGGACTAAAGCATACATATATTATATGTTTATTGTGTATATATATACTCATGTGGAGTCTAAAAAAATAGATTTTCTATTTCATGATTTTTCTATGATTCACTAGTACAACTTTGATCTGATCTTTGGTTTTCAACTGCTGCTGACAATCAAACACAAGTAGAAGTAGGTATCCGTGTGCTGCAAGGGGAGCGTGAGATGGCTGCAGACAACAAGCTCCTGGGTGAATTTGATCTCGTTGGCATTCCACCTGCTCCAAGAGGCATGCCTCAGGTCGAGGTCATTTTTGATATTGACGCCAATGGAATCGTGACAGTCTCTGGCAAAGGATAAGGCCACAGGAAAGGAGACGAACATCACCATTCGATCCTCCGGTGGTCTGTCTGAGGCCGACATCCAGGAGATGGTTCAGGAGGCCGAGCTGCATGCCCAGAAGGATCAGGAACGAAAAAGCACTCATCGACATCAGAAACAATGCGGACACAACTATCTACAGCATCGAGAAGAGCTTGGGAGAGAGTACAGGGACAAGGTCCGGGCTGAGGTTGTGTCCGAGATTGAGGCAGCCGTCGCTGTTGTCCGCAAGGAGATGGCCTCGGACGACATTGAGCTGATAAAGGCCAAGCTCGACGCTGCAAATAACGCCGTCTCAAAGATCGGAGAGCACATGTCTGGTGGTGGTGGTGGTGGTGGTGCAGGTGGTTCACAATCAGGAGGTTCTCAGGGTGGTGGTGACCACCAGTCTCCTGAGACCGAGTACGAGGAGGCTAAGAAGTGAGGAGGATGGCAGGCTGTGACTGACGAAACAGTAGTGTGGCATTTAGAAGTAGCTATATATTCTTTTTCAGGATGCAAGATAGCGGGACTAGATGTAATCTGTGCAGACTGAATAACATTCTCTAGTAGGTCATAGCTTTTGTTCATAAAATGTATACGCGGTGTCTTGTTTTGGGCTTTTCGGCCATGATGCGCGCTGCTGTCTAGTTTCCCGAAGGCTGCTTCTGATGTGTTGCTCGTGAACGGTGGCTGTCACTGGCAGTGGTCAGTGAACTCTTTCTGCAGCCCCGGGCGTGACACCTGCCTCCCCCCCTTGTAATTGTAACCGAGAGAGGAGGCCAGTCATATACACATGTCCACGGCCGTCGGAACACAGCCGCTCCATGGTTCCATGCTCTCTCGGCAGGTTGCGGACACGCACAGAAGTAGAAGAAAACTCATCCCGGACGACCGCCAGGCATGGCCGGGACCGGGTGGCGGCCGAGGAATCTCGCCAGACAGAAGCCGGATCCGCGCACGAGGCCAACGAACGTAGGTTCAAGGAACATGCTCTGGCGATCGGAAGATCTGCAAGGGCCGGTCCCCATCACGCAAGCGCGAGCGTGGCTGTTCTCAACTTTGGTCGAGCCTTCAGCCTTGAAATTGAACATGTCGGCAGGATATTTCAGAGAAGGATACAAAGAGGAATAGGAACAGCTGAAAGACGGGCACGGGAGGGATCAGGAGCGCAAGGAATATGTTGAGAAACAGGCAACGGCCAAGGGCACTTTGACTAAAAAAAATCGGATGCCTTATTTACAATCGCAATAGCCAAGCCAAAGAGAAGCGGACATGGAATAGGGTCTGTTCTGACTCATCATAATCCAACTTACAGATGGTACATGATAGCCTCATGCTTACATTATCCCATCATTCCTTCTATTTTTTTTTTATCATATATATAGCACCGTGAATGTACCAAGCCCACCAAGACCTTCGGAACCTGAGCATCCAATAAACCAATCAGACTACCAGGACAACCGATCAAATAAAAGATCGATGACGTGCACTGAGATCAACTGATATAAACCTGAAAGTTCCAAGGTTCAGAAGACAAGTGCATACCTGGCTTAAAGAAACAAACATGACCGCACGCGCCTTTACATTTCCAGCACAATAACTGAAAAACAAGAAAAAAGACACAAATTGAGTCCATGTAAAAGAAATGTGAAGTGCATGGCTGACACGGAATTTCGCTAGGGATTACTTACAGTCTGAATCAGTTTTGACCCACTTTGCGCCATCATCATCGTCATCAAGATCACGCAGCGCATCCTCAAGACATTCGTTGATCTCTTTCTCGTCTAGCTTCCAGTCCAAGTGCCTCCTGGTTGCTACCGTGTTGGAATTCTGTGGGTGTATTTTCTTCTGTAGTATTGCCTTGAGCAGCTGCAGCAATAACCACATAGTATGTCAGTGACTTTTTTTTTTAGAAATTTGGCTCATGCTGAAATGTTGTGAGAGAAAAACACTGTTCGTTTGCTGAAAAGTACTGTTGAAGTAGTGCAGCAGAACAGGGATAAGCTACTGCAAATTTAAAGAAGAAATTGTCTGTACCTTCTCCATTCTTGATTGGGGGAAAGCGTTCCTTGGTTCCAGAACCGGGGTGGTAAAACCGCCCTTGCACGCGAGTAATCTAAGGAGCGAAACCATCGATCTTGGCTTGAGCTTAGCACTCTTTTTCTTCCCTACTAGTTCTCTCGCTTTGCTTATGATCATCTCCCTGTTCATCAATTGCTCCCTGCGCTGCTTCTCGTTGTTGTCTTCACCGTCATGTTCTTTCGAAGCTGCTACCTGTTCATCTTCACAGGAGCCCTGAGCTTCTGCTTGAGCATTGCCTTGCAGCAGCACCTCGAATTCTCTTCGTATGTTGTCTACTTCCTCCTCTGTAAACTTGGCGGGATCTTGCGTGGTCTGAGCATTCGCAGAAGAACTCTCTGATGCTACTTCTTCCTCGAGCTGCTTGTTTCCAAATGTCCCAATTGCAAGCAATGATTGGGGCCAATCACTGAACTCGTCGTTGCGACATTCTGATACATTGCCACCTGCGCATTAGGAGTAAATTAGCTTGCCAAATCAGTACACACAAACAAAAGTCTATGGTCCTACGTGAATATATTAGCATAAATTGGTGGTATGGAACATGGACCACTAAATTTTGGTAATTTTAAAACGTTGCTGTTTTCATGAGCCTATCACTGATGATAAACATGTTTGCCCATGCTTACTCCACACCACCATGTTTCAATCTGAACATCTCATGCTGACAATCACCTCATCACATATCAGCATCCGAAGATGTTTACCTATCACAGTATATAATCTAGCCTTTCTAAGAACAATAAAGAACTAAAGCAATGAACTACTGGCCTTCAGATCTGATTCGTTAGTACAGAACCATCCGAGGTAAGGATTCTGCGTTGGGAATGTAGTAACTCAAGTGGACAATTTGGCAATTTGGAGAATCATATAAGATCACGTCGAAGTATATAACATAAGACAATAAACCTCACCACTTCGTCGTGCTAGGGGATGAAATGAAAGAAAGCCTTTCAGTTACAGAAAATCAGGAAGTATATGTGCAAAGAAAATGAAGGAAAAGAGCAAACACAATGGCATGCCGCTCATGCATCAGCTGCGATGAGTATTTCCTTTAGCAGATTATTGAAAGACACGTATTTGTGAACATATCAGACAGAACCCGCAGTGTTGAGTTTTGACTGATATGACTGAATCATCGAAACTGAAACGTGATCAGCAAAATGAACACCAGCAATGTATGGAAAGGACTTTGAGTTGACTACATTCTTTGCTCTCTTTTTGCCTTTCAAAAAGGCAACTCAAAAGAACGTATACTAGTTCCGAGAAGCATGTATATATATATAGATCGTGAAAAGGAGAATAGAGTACTGATTACTGAAGCAGAGTGCGAAAGGGAGAAGCAGATTCAGAATCCCCGATCAAGATTCACTAGCACTCATTAAATAAAGGAATCGAAAAATTGGCAAATAAATAAATGGAGTGTAGTGCCCGGCCGGTGAACAACATTCACCTCATCCCCGAAAGGATTTTTTTTCCCCCGACAAAGCTAGCTCTGAAAGAATTTACAACCCAAGGAAGTAAAATATTTGCAAAGTAGGCTTACGATAAGGTGCAGGAGATCGCTTTGGTTCTTGCTTCCCGCCGATCTTGTTGGCTACCCAACTGAAAATCTGCAGGAAAAGAGACAGGAATTCACCGTCAGAGGAACGAAGAAACAATCAACCGTGGAGGATTCTGCTTATGATATCGGCCTTTCACCTTCATATCCTTAAGAACTGGAGGCCACCACCACCAGTACGCGGCAGTTCGATCAGGGAGCAAGCTAGGTATCAGGAGTGGAAGACCCTAGCTGATACTGATACTGATGGCCGGAGGCCCGGGGAGCGGCAGATATAGAGGCCAGCCAAGCCAGCAAGGTGCTGCAAGGCTTTCGGTGGCGGCGATCGGCGATATGGGATTGGTGCACAGAAGCGCGCGGTGGCAGTAATGTAGCAGTAGCTTATTGGCTGGGCTCAAATTCCGAGGCTCCTATTGGAGCGTTCGGTGGCACAGCTGGCTGGCCAGGGGCCGGCGTGCTACTGTACCGCATGTGGCAAGTCACGTTGGAGTAGTATCACCGTAGGCCCGCTATAGTACTGGATGGAGGAGCTATATAAATCATGGTTTTTCTTTGACTCCGTGTTCATTTTACGAGAGAAAAGTAGCTTTTGTGAACAGGGCTACTATTGTTTGTTCGCTTAAGATTATCAGCAATATTTTTTTCTCACAATAAATCAGAGCTCATTTGTTTTTTAAGTGTCATTAATGATGACTAGTTTCTATGGTGTTTATTTTGTTTGCCATTCACCCACCACGAAAACAATCAACTTTTTAGTAGTTTGTTGAAATTGGATGGTCACCAACATAATCATCTTTTTTTGTCTGGGGCAGGCGGGCAACAGCTTTTTACTGGGCAATCTGAATCATATAAGAAATAACATGGTGTTTGGCAAATGTCAACCAAAAGTCTTTTTGCAGGTTTTTTCAGGGGACAACACTGGCTCTGTTTTTTTTTTTTACTCTGTGTTACAACACTCGGATGAAGACATTATAGAACGGATTCGCGAGGGGTGTATATGTTACTAGAATCAAGAACCATACTGTTCTTCACATCAAACGGATGGTCTTTCCGTTATCGTCCTGAACTTTAGAACGGACGAGAACTCACTTCGGCACGGCAGCAAGTCAGCAACAGCAACACGCTGGGACGGAGAACTGCAAAACGGCAGTGTTAGTCGGCTGATATTTTTCCAGACTAAGGCCTTCTTTACTTCTGAATTTTTTTTGATTTTCGGGACGGTAGCACTTTCGTTTTTATTTGACAAACATTGTCTAATCATAAAATAATTAGGTTTAAAAGATTCATCTCGTGATTTACAGGTAAACTGTGCATTTAGTTTTTATTTTCGTCTATATTTAGTGCTCCACACATGTGCCGTAAGATTCGATGTGATGGAAAATTTTAAAAAGTTTTTAGTTTTTGGGTGAACTAAACAAGGCCTAAGTGACTAACCCCGGCGGCTAGTCTGTCGATGCTACAGCTACAGCTACTGTCAAGAGTTTGCATGCTTTGTTTAGTTCAACCTAAAAAGCAAAAAAAAAAAAAAATCAAGATTCTCCGTCACATTAAATCTTTCAACACATGCATAGAGTATTAAATATAAATAAAAATAGAAACTAATTGCATAGTTTGACTGTAAATTATGAGACAAATCTTTTAAACCTAGTTACTTAACAATGTTGTTAAATAAAAACAAAAATACTACAGTATCAAAATTTAAAAAAAAAATCGCATCTAAACAAGGCCCTCGCCTCGCATGGCTCTGAGTCTGAGATCGCTGCTACTAGGTTAGTAATTAATTATTATGAAGCAGGCCCGAAACTGCGTGGGGCGTGCCGGCGCATGGGGAGAGCAGGAGGGAGGATGTGGGCGGGCGCGCGATCGAGGAGCAAGTTGTGCACCAAGTGTCACGACCGCGCCGCAACGGATCCCATCGCGCCTGGTCGGGCCCCGACGCGTGTGTGCCAAACCACGTGTTTATTCTTTAACCCCGGCACTAAGCAAAGGGGTTAGCAGCTGCACGAGGGCGCTTAAGCCGATGCTAATCACGTCGTCTCGGCCGCAATTATTTGCCTCAGCTCGCCTGTACGTGGACGGAAGGGATCGGATGCATCGACGACTAGTACTAGTTGTAGTAGTTTTGTACGGCGCAAAACCGCAGCGCTGCGGGTATCCCATTCCCGTCTCATCCCATCGGCGACATCTTCTTCAGCTGGGACAGATTGGTTTCCCGGCCGTCGTCCCCCATCCAGGCGGTCGTCGTCGTCTCATTGCTGGATCACCATCTCGTCGCCGGGCAGGAACAGCGGCCGCCGCCAGGCGTGCGTACGTGCAAGGCCGCGGCACTGGCGACCAACAGCCGCTTGCCATGCGGATGCGGTGCCGGCGGGTATGGGCCACGGACGTACGCTCAAGCGTGTGTGTAGGGTGGACGCGTGCCTACGTGCGACCCGTGCGTGCGCCCTGCAACTCTGCGCGCGTCCGTGTCCGATAGATCCACGACGGCGATGGCAACCATAGCTAGCTACTGTGTACGTCGCCATCATCGAGACGTCCGCTCCGATCCGGCTGTTGCGTCTGGCCTTACGTGTGCCGACTAGCCCCATAGTCTTCGCGACGCGAATGATCAGACGGACCTGTCGGGGACGGAAGGAAACTACCGGTGCATATGTCACGTGATTGCTTATCAGTGTTTTTTCTAATCTATCTCTATATAGCTCCATTGGCAGGCTTTCTCCAGCGGCTTGAGGAGCCATTTAGAGCTATTTTCTGCCAAACATGTTAAAATAAAATAGTTCCATCAATAAAGCTCCTAAAAATATGCTTTCACAGAACTTGGGGTGCAAAGGAGAAAAAAAAGTGGCTTCTTCTAAGAGAACATTTTAAGGAATCGGCTGTTTTGTCAAACAATTTAACAAAATGACTTTAGCTCCACCGATAGAACTGCTCATGGAGCTCAAGCCCCTAAAAACAACTTCACGAGTGAAGTGGAGCCGTACCAAACATGGAGCCTAATAAACATCGTTCTAATCTTCTTCTTTCTTTTACCCAGACCCAAAAAAAGTGTCGTTCTAATCTTCTTCTTTCTTTTACCTAGACTCAAAAAAAGATGATTCCAATCACATAAACGACATTCTAATCTTCTTCCTTTGGAATCACATTAGAGAGTATCAACATTTATGACACATGGCCAATTATGTATAAAAATAACACTATAAAATAGGAGAATATCAAATAATCGATCTAGTTGTATCTATTTGGTTTCACAAGTATCGGTGTTTCTAATATACTTTGACTTAGGTCAAACTACAAATTCCATATTGAACTTATGTCCGAATTGCTCATATGTATGCTTTTGCTTCACTTTTCCATGCCTACCCTTACTTCAATGCACATAATCAATACAATTTTAGATCCATATCTTTTCATCACTATATTAATGATTGATGAGCAATATAGTCATTGTACCTATCTTTCACTACAAGAAATACCCTTATACATGATGGTTTAGATATGACGTTATAAGAAATTGTCATAAAAATCTTTATTCTATGACGTTTTGTGTCTCAGCTGATAAATTCATAAGAAAAAGAAACAAAAGAAAAGCCCCACTCACCTTATCCCCTCCCGCACTCCCTGAGACCCACCTCCTCTCAACACAGCCGCACACCACTTGAAGCCGTCGTCGCCCTCTGCCTCCACCAGGAGATCTGGGGCCGGTGAAGCCCAGGAGCACCAGCACCCCTCCCATGGCTGCCATCTGCCCTAGGTTCGCCTCTCCCCCTCCTCTTCTCCCATAGCATGAGCGCGGTCTCCAGAGCTCCAGCCCTTCCCTAATTTGCCGCACCCGCTCCAGAGTTGGCTCCGACCCCATCGTGCCTGCCCAACTTCAGCCTCGGCACTGGCTCCACCCCAGCGACGGAGCCCCGTCGCACCTACTCCGGCTGCCATCTAGCACGTTGACGTCCAGATCTGCAGCGGTGAGCACTCATAACACCAGGTATGCCCCCTTCTCTTCCCTTCCTTTTGTGTAAAACTGAGCATTGGAACCCTAATTTAAGCTATATGGCTTTTGGAGATCTAAACCCAAGTGTATGCTTGTTTGATATGTGGATTAATAGAAACTGTGGATTTTAGACAAAGTAAGTGTTGGGTATTCTTAACATCATTACCAAAAGTAGACTAAGTTTTCTAAATCTAGTAACGGTGCCAAAAATGCCAAACCTATCCCTTACACCACTTAAGCCAAGTTGTCATCCCCAGCATGATATAAGAGACGCGGTATTGAAATATGCAATTGCTCTTCTAAATAAATAATGAATGGGATCTGCAAGCGCACAGATTAATACCGATGCAGCATTTTAACCGGGAAGTATTCCAGGTATCGTTATTTATATTTTTACCACTGGGAAGGGATTAGCAATCATCAATATTGATTACAGAATAGAATATGAGATTGAGCATCTATCATTGCATGTATAATTGAGAACATTATATCTAACTCTTCACACAGGGATAAGTGTCACATAAGAGATATATGAAATAATAATAGTGACAAGAATAACTAATCTGATCTAGCCACATAATAAATATGATAAGCACCTCAATTAGATACTCTAGAAAGTCATTAGCATGGTATTAGAACGAACTACAAGAATATTCCCTAAGTTATTCTTAACTATATAGTCTAGCATTATCATAGTTAGTGCAAGCATACTTAGCAATCATTGCGAGACAAGACTACGCCCATGCATAGTGATATTAGCAAGGAATATGAGAAACATAGCAATCACTCCCCTGTAATAATGTTGCTCTGCCAGCCCAATACATGAGAGGGGGACTATATAAGAATCAATGAAGCTGTCACTATCACGAACAACCCCACGATCTGGCATATTGGGTACAATCGCAGATAAATACGGTATAAGCACCACGCCTACACAATATCTATCATTTACCCATGGATCCGATGGATAAACGCTATACGATCCTAAGCATGTATATAGATCCAATCTAACTAAGCCAAGTACATAACTATGATAAACTAAGAACAATATAATCTTGAATATAAGCAAGTAGAGCAAAGTCATAAGCAATATATTGAAGTAGAACAAAGTCATATTCATAATATTGAAGAACAAAGATAATTAGAAAGTAATTAGAAGCACAATTAGAGAATTACCAAGAATCCTCCTGATAGATCCGGAAACCAATCGAAGATTGACTCCTTCTAGTTCTAATCCTATGTAGCTATGCTAATCTAGATATCTAATTGATGTGGTGGCTCTAATCTTGATCAGAGGCTTCTTCTCCCTTGATGGAACAATGAATTAGGGTTGAGAGGCTCTCTCCTCCAGGGGCCAGGGGGTCTGGTTTTATAGTCCCTTCAAGTGAATATGGGCCCTTGGATCAAACCGACATAGATTGTATGGTTTAGATTCATCCTTTAGGTCGGTAGAGATCTCCCGCAAAGCAGAGTCCTGATTGGACTCTTGGAGAGGGCGGGCGCCCAGTAGGACAGGGCGGGCGCCCTGCCTCTGGCCCCGTTTCGCCTCCGCTTCGGTCTCGTGGCTTCTGGAGTCTTCTAGATGTAAGATAATTGCGCAGCACGTTAATATCTTTACGTAATCTTGACGTGTGGGCCTTTCTTCCGTATTTCCTGATAACCCCCTGTAGAAATAGACAAACACCAAAACTCGTAGAATTCTGTCAGATAAAACCCTAAGTCTAGATCTTGATTTCATTTAGATCCTTTTCTTTATTTATTTGATAATTAAATTTGATACTTAAGGACCGTCAACAGTAAGATAATGTATGATTGCTCAGGGACACCAATTTATTTGTGTTTCAATGTATCTGTATTGTAATGGAGGCAATTTGTAAATTAAGGCATCTATGTGAAAAACTCAGACTTGCAGGTGGAATGCATGAATTTTATATGTGTACCATTTGTAGTGCTGGGGCACATTAGTGAGGGGGCTAATGGTTTCTTAAATTGTTCTATCATATAGTGACAGTTCACCTAATTCATAGCAAAGAATAGACATGTAGTGGTTAAGTGAACAAAAATTGCACAAACTGGAAATTACAATGTAGAACTTTCATAGTCACTAAATATTCAGAAACCCCTGTTATTTGTGGAGGCATTTTTTTGTTGTGATCACTAAATATTTTTGTTATGGTTAAATATCTTTTTAGTTACATTTCAGAAACCCCACTTATTTGTGGAGACATTTTTCTTAGTATGCGGCCAAATCTCAGTAGAAGGCATTACCTGTTGGGGAACGGTTGCATCCTTCCCCCTGGTAGCGTCGAAGGTTATCCTTCTCCCGAGGGACCTCCGACGCCTGAAGCTTCGGAGGATATCCTTCATCCAGGGAGCCTCCGTGCGAATGCATGCGGAGGCCCCTGGGGAAGACTAATGTTGACGACTCGTCTTGTCATGCTAAGTGTGTGCAGGAACTGAGACACCGGCGGAGGCTCACAAGCAAAGAAAGGGGGGAACCTCCGACCCTCCTAGGTCCGAGGAAAGGCGAGAGACGCAGCCAGGCCGAGGAACCTCCGATTCGGCCAGGCTAAGGAACCTCCGACGCTGAAGCGTCGAAGGATCGATGACCGTGCGGACTGAGGAACTTCCAGAGTGGCCGGGCCGAGGGACCTCCGGCCAGGCCAGGCTAAGGAACCTCCGACACAAGAGCGTCGGAGGTTCCGCGATTGGGCGGAGGATCCAAGCCTCCGTCCAACCGAAGCCCTAGGCAGGGGATAAAAGTAGGGCTTGTAATGTGAAATTACGCAAGTGGCTTAGGGTCAGTAGACTGTGATGTAAGAATATGCTGGAATATTCCCCCACCGTCACGGGGTATTTATGTAAATATCATTAGGTCGGTTTCCGGGCCCTATATAAGGGGCGTAATGCCGTCATTAATAAAGAAGAGAGAGCATTCACTGTATTCACCTACTGTTGAGCCCACTGTTCGCTACTGTTCACCCTCTCACGGCACCGAGTGAGAAGGTTCTCGACTCACTGTATTGCTGGGGAGTGCGGAGAGCATTTTCCCAACATTGGCGCCCACCGTGGGGCCTCGAACGGATCACCTACGATGGCTGGAAAGAGAACAAGCACCACGAGACCTCGGGCAGAACCCGCCAGAAGAGGAAGGCCGAGGAGGGCTGTGCGAAGTGCGTATGCGACCGTAGATGAGGAAGGCATTGAGGATGAGCAGCCAGAGAACGTGCAGCCGGAAGCCGGCCATGGACCTCCTCCCGCCGCGGGGCCGGCGCAACCTACAGCCACGCAAGAGCTCCAACTACTGCAAACGCAGTTGCAGAACCTTCAGCAAGAGCGAGATCGGATCGCTGCCGCCTACGCCGCCAGCCAGGAGGCAGCACTGGCCGCAGCACAAGCGGCTGAGATTAGGCAGCAGCTTTCAATCTTGTAGGCAGAGATCCTTAGCATGCAACCTCCACCTCAGCCGACGATCCAGCCCGCTATTCTGCCCAGCGCCGTCCCAACGTTAGATGTGCAGCCGGCAAACTATGGTGGCACGCTACGGAACACATTGGACCTTCGTTCCCCTCTGTCCGAAGGATTGCAGACCTCACCTTGGCCGACAACCTACAAACCGATCACGCTCCCTAAGTTGAACGGAAAGGCTGACCCCCGCCAATTTCTGATGAGTTTCGAGGCAGCTGTGGCTTCAGCTGGAGGGAATGAAACTGTGATGGCTAAATCCTTTGTGATCGCGGCTGAAGGAGATGCCTTGGCATGGTACTCGATGCTCAGGCCTGGGTCGATCTATTCATGAGAGAACCTTCGAGACAAGATTTTGGCAAATTTTGAAGGATTCGCTGTTGAGTCACTAACCTCCACGGACCTGTTCCAGTGTCGCCAGAGTCAAGGAGAAGCACTGCGGGAATATTTCCAAAGGTTCGTGCAGACTAAGGCGAGAGCACCCGGCGTACCGGAGGAGGTTGCCATTGAGGCAGCTATCAAAGGTCTTCGCATAGGGCCCTTTGCAGCTCACTTGGCCAGAGAGAAGCCAGCATCCACGCATGAGCTGTACCATGAGTTCGAGAAGTATTGCAGGTCAGACAACGACTACCGCAAGCGGCTGGAAGACCAGAACTCTCAGAAGAAGCAGGGCAATGACAGAAACTCTCAGAAGAAGAATCTTAGTCAGGATGAACGATGGCCACAGCGAGAGGCTGGTAGGCAGATGATGAATATTGAACAACCAAGGAATGACAGGCCGGAACATAACCGTCCACCGGCAAAAACGCAAAACCCGGAACGCAGGCCCAATCAAGCCGGAGGAGGAGGTCGAAACACAGGATGGCAAAAAAATCAAAATCAGCGGCCACAGAAGCAATATTGTTTTTTCCATGGAGAGGAGAAGGGTCACTCCACCAGGGATTGCCCAGATGCAAAGGAGACTCAGGAGAGGATCAAGAGCAGGTTAGCTCCACAACCTCCGCCATCAGTCGCTTAACCTCGGGAGGTGAATCACACATTCCCGCAAACCTTCTACCAATCATATGTCGGAGGTTCAAGCCAGCAGCACCCAGCTCCAATTCAGCCCAGCGCGCTAGTCTCCGCTTACTATCCCAGCTTCCTGCCAGCTTGGCGCCTAGCCCAGCAGCCCGCAGACCACAACTTTCCACCAACCTAGGTTCCACCGCGTCCCCCACAAATTACATACATCGAAACCACACAACCCCACCAGCAGCCACTGCCTCCACCAAACCAGCTACAGTTAGTTCAACCTCCACCTCCACCAAAAATCGAACCCCACCTCGATAATCAGATTGGCCCTCATACACCCCTGCCCACGATTGGGATGATCTTACCAATAGCTGGAGGGTCCTCAATGGAGTTCCGGACAAAGAAGCAGAAGAAGGATCACCTCCGGCTCGTCAACAACGTTGCAGTTCAAGGGCCGGTAAGATGCACTGATTGGTCCAGAACCCCAGTAACCTTCACCGAGGAAGATCTAAGGTTGGAAAGCTACCCCCATATGGATGCCATGGTCATAACAACAAATGTTGCGGGTTGGGGAGTGAGCAGGATCTTAATAGATTTAGGGAGTTCCGCGGACATAATATTTGCCAGAACCTTCGACCAAATGAAGCTCAGCAGAAGCCAACTTCAACCTTCGGAATCGCCGTTGATCGGATTCGGAGGGAAGCAGATACATGCTTTGGGAAAGGTCGCCCTGCCCGTATCCTTTGGCACATCTGAGAATGCGAGGACAGAGTATGTCACCTTCGACGTGGTAGACCTGCACTACCCATACAACGCCATATTCGGGCGGGGGTTCTTGAACAAGTTCAATGCGGCTACTCATATGGGATACCTGTGCATGAAAATCCCGGCTCTGCACGGAGTGATCACTGTTCACGGAAGTCAAAAGGAGGCAAGGAACATAGAAAAAGCAATCTACAAGTCTTTCCGGAACATAAACTCCGTGGACTCCACGCAACAAGAAGCTTCCCAGCCACCAGACATGCCAAGGGGGAAAACAGACCTGGCCGATCAGGAGGAAACGAAATGTGTCCCTCTGCAGGAGGCCGTTCCGGATAGGAAAGTCACCATCTCCGCCACCCTCAGTAGAGAGGAGGAACTCGAGTTGTTGGACGTGCTACAAAAGAATCAGGATATCTTCGCCTGGAGTGCCGCTGACCTGCAGGGAGTCAGCAGAGACATCATAGAGCATTCGCTGGACATCGATCCGAGAATGAGGCCAAAAAAACAGAGACAGAGGAAAATGTCTGAATAAAGAACCTTAGCCGTGAAGGCAGAGGTGCAAAGACTTCTGGACGCAAAGGTCATCAGAGAGATCATGTACCCGGAATGGTTGGCAAATGTGGTCCTGGTCCCCAAGAAGAATGGGAAAATGAGAATGTGCATAGATTTCACAGATCTCAACAAGGCTTGTGTCAAAGACTCCTTCCTCCTACCAAGGATAGAAACCTCTGTTGACAAAGCCGCCGGTTGCCAGAGATTTTCACTGCTGGATTGTTTCTCCGGATACCACCAAGTTTGGCTTAAAAAGGAAGACGAAGGAAAGGCAAGCTTCACAACCCCATTCGGCACGTATTGCTACACCAGAATGCCGGAAGGCCTCAAAAACGCTGGAGCAACCTTCTCCAGAATGATGGGGAAGGTTCTGGGAAGTCAACTGCAGAGAAACATCATAGCCTACGTCGACGACGTTGTCGTCATGAGCAAGCACAAAGTGGATCATATCAAAGACCTGCAGGAAACCTTTGTCAACCTCAGATCTGCCGGGCTGAGACTTAACTCGGAGAAATGTGTATTCGGGGTCAGCAAGGGAAAAATGCTGGGATATATCATCAGCTCTGAAGGAATCAGAGCAAACCCAGACAAGACAAAGGCAATTATGTCAATGGCAGAACCTTCAAGCAAGAAAGAAGTGCAAAGGTTGACTGGTCGAATAGCAGCCCTCAACAGATTCATCTCAAGATCTGCAGAACGGTGTCTTCCATTCTTCAAAGTGCTGAGAGGAGGTGGCAAAACAGAATGGGGTCCAGAGCAATCAGAGGCCTTCAGACAGCTCAAGAGCTACATTGCGACCAATCTGGTGATAACTGTGCCCGAGCCGGACATTCCACTACTGCTGTATGTGGCTGCCTCCGAGCACGCTGTCAGTGCTGTTTTGGTGCACAAGACAAGCGATAGTAAGGGAACAGTGCAAAGACCAGTCTACTATGTGTCCGAAGCTCTGTCTGGAGCAAAGTTGAACTACACGGAAATAGAGAAAATCGCATACGCAGTCTTGTGCGCATCAAGGAAGCTCAAGCATTACTTCCAAAGCCACGAAATCAAAGTACCCACCTCTCAGCCCTTAGGTGATATCCTTAGGAACAAGGAAGCCTCCGGACGTATAGGGAAATGGGCGGCTGAACTATCACAGTTTGACATCACTTATGTCCCCAGAACCTCCATCAAATCCCAAGCCCTGGCTGACTTCATGGCAGATTGGACACCTTTGAGCAAAGAAGAGGAGAAGGTAGTCGACCAGCCGTGGACACTATACACAGATGGCGCCTGGGGGCAGTCAGGGGCAGAAGCATCAGCCGTTCTGATTGCACCATCCGGGCTCAAGCTAAAATATGCTGCCAGACTCGAATTCAAAGCAACAAACAACATAGCTGAATATGAAGGGCTCATCCTCGGGCTGAATAAAGCTAAGGCTTCAGAAGTAAAAACCGTGCTCATCAAAACAGACTCCCAGGTAGTGGCGGGACAAGTGGAGAAGGAATACCTAGCACACAACCCGGAGCTGGCAAGATATCTGGCCGTCGTAAGGGGCCTGGAGAGAAGGTTCAAGGGGTTCACTCTGCAGTACATTCCAAGAGCTGAGAACTACGAGGCAGACGAGCTAGCAAAAGCAGCAGCCAACAACACCCCCTTGCCAGAAGAAACCTTCTACCAAATCGCCACGGCACCCGCAACTGAATCGTTGCCGAAAGCTTTTCGCTCAGTCCTACTGACAGAAGGCGAGGATTGGAGGCACGCAGTAGTTGATTCCCTCAAAGGCAAAATAGCCACAGATGATGAAGCATTAACCAAGAGGATGGAGGCAAGAGCAAGGAATTACACCGTCATTGACGGGGTCCTGTACAAGAAAGGTGTAGTCCAACCTTTGCTGAAATGCATATCACAAACCGAGGGCAGAGAACTCCTACAAGAGATACACTCTGGAATATGCGGGTCTCATATTGGACCTCGCGCATTGTCTGCTAAAGCATTAAGACAAGGCTTCTACTGGCCAACTCACATCAAAGATGCTGAAGAAATAGTGAAGACATGCAAAGCCTGCCAAACCTTCTCACCAATTCAGTCAGGACCTTCAGCACCAACTCAGCTTATATCAGCATCATGGCCGTTGCAGAGATGGGGAATGGACCTGGTAGGACCGATGCCAACTGCCTAGGGGGGAAACAAGTTCGCCGTCGTGGCCATCGAATACTTCACAAGATGGATCGAAGCTAAGCCTCTGGCAACCATAACCTCTGAAACAATCAGGAAATTTTTCTAGCAGAACATAGTCTACAGATTCGGAGTTCTAAGCTTGCTCACAGTTGACAACGGAAAGCAGTTTGATTCAGACAGTTTCAAGAATTTCTGCCATCACATAGGAACCAAGATTGCTTTTGTGTCTGTCTACCACCCAGAGTCAAACGGGGCTGTCGAAAGAGCAAACAGAATAATATTCTCCGCAATCTCCAAGACCCTACTCAACTTACGAAAGGGAAAATGGGTTGACGAGCTACCCAGAGTTGTGTGATCCCATAACACGACAGTCTCAAGAGCAACTGGGTTCACCCCATTCAAGCTCTTGTATGGGGAAGAAGCAATGTTGCCAGAAGAAATCAAACACCAAAGCCTACATTCAATGAAGCAGCAGTTGGCTGAAGATGAAGAGTACTGCAAGAAAACCCTAGAATCAATAAGACTCGAGGCAGTGGAGAACATTACCTAGTATCAACAAGAAACCATAAAATGGAGAGACCGCAAGGTAGTACGGAAAGACATACAAGAAGGGGACCTGGTGCTCAGGAAAAAAGGAGATCACCCAAGCGCTGGTAAATTGCAACCCAAGTGGGAAGGACCTTATACAGCAATACAAGCGGGAAGGTCGGGATCCTTCTACCTGAAAGACCTCGAAGGTAGAACCTCCACCCATACGTGGAACGTCGACAATCTACGAAGATTTTACATTTGAATGTAAGGATGACCCCTGCAAAATAAGCGGCGGCATCCATGTCTTTAGATACGTTTATTTTCTTTTTCTCTCTACTTTTTTGCAATCCAAGGTCTGCACTCTTTTCCTCACAGGGGTACTCCTACTAGGAGGTGAGGTTTTTAACGAGGCAGAACCTATGTAAAAACCTCTGAGATATAAAGAGGAATCCACCCCAAAAGCAAAACTCAAAAGTCAAAAAATAGCCAGCAGCGAGGCTGTAGCATTCGACAAAACATCACGTGATTACAAGGACCCTCCACAACTTTCAATCAAAGTCTAAGAAAGCTCAGAACGTCCTCAAAGGTGGAAAAACACCGAAATCCTTAGCAGAAGACCTAGCCAAGAGCCGGACAGCAAGGACAGCATGGCCAAAAGTGAAAAAGACCTGTCCCCCTCAGGCATCACAACATGGCCAGAAGGGACAAAACCTTCAAACCTGACAAAGACCTGAGGACAATCAGGCATCAGGAGCTATACTATTTCTGCCAAAAGGCAGCGAAGGTTTCACATTCACAAGATAGACCTCAACAAAAGTTACATAACCTTCACCAAGATAAGGTCGAAGGTATCCTGCTAATCTAAGCAGACCTCTAACACACAAAGTGTGAACATAAAGCAAAGCTACTATAATCCTCAGTCAGGTACAGCAGAACCAACTACCACAACAACCAACAATAACTCGATAGTAAATTTTAACCTAACAAAGTACATGCAATAAATGCATGAAAGCCTATAAAACCAGGCTCACCTTGCCCCCACCCTAAGTCAGGACCAACACAAACAGATCCGAAAAGCCAGCGCAAGCCTAGCACTCTCAAAGGAAAAAAACCTAGGCCACCATGGAGGCAGGGATTAGCCTCATAGCAGCGCACAAAATTGGTATTGCACGAAGCTTCGTAAGGCTACAGCCGCGACATTGTGATGAACATCGACCACAGAGTCATGTACAGCCACAATGAAAGCACCGCAATTCAGAATCGGAGGTCTCTGAAGGGCATCGCACGAAGTCTCGTAACATCCCTTCAGAACCTCCGACTCACCTACCCGAAGGTTACCTTCGACAACACTCCACGGGAGTTGAACAAAGACAAAGAAGAGCGCAATTCAGCAGAGGTCCCTTCGCACCAAAACAAGCGAAGGTCCTAATATCAAGGAACAGCAAGCCTACGCAAACTACATATCCACCAGCGCCTTCGCAACATCGGCTATCAAGCACGCACAAGCTTCAGCAACACAAAGTTCCTCAGGATCAACACCGCCGTGACGTCGCAATGTGTTCAACAAACAAAAACAAACGCATCACAGAATAGCGCGAAGGTTGTAATAAGAATGAGTGCGAAGGTTGTAACAGGAATCTTCCCAAGCTTCAAATCTTTATTAATGATGAAAAAAAAATCATTAAAAAACAACAGTTTACAACGAAAGAACAAAATCATCCTTCGACCTCTAAAAAATCGAAGGTTTTAGGAATCTTGTGCAATTTTTACACACAAATCCTCCGTTGACTTAACTAACGAAGGATCTAAGAGTCACGTACAAATCTCACGCATGAGTCACCAAAGACCCTGAAATCGCTACAATAGTCCCGCGCAAGATAATCGACCAAATCATCCACATTGAGCGAAGGTCGCGCGCCTCTCCACCAATCTATTAACCAACCACTTGCGTACAAGTCACCCCGCTTGAACGTCGCTGGAGTCACATAGCTTCCTTCGACAAAACTCGGAGAAAGAACATCACACCTAGGAGGGGAGCGACCAACCTGCGCAGAAAAACCAATTCAAAAAACCATTGAATCAAGCGAAGGATGCAAACATATCTGGAAAGCTAAAGTCCCAAACCTCCGCGCGCTCAGGCAAAAAACGCTCATACATGTCAGGACCCTCCAGCCAAAAAGATTCCTCAACCTCCTCCCCAAAGATGCGAAGGATAGGATACGACAACTGCGTAATCAAAACAAACCAAGTCACAAAAAAAACATATAGCCTAAAACAAAGAGAAGACAAAACAAAAACCACCACCTAAGCTGGAGGCCATGAACCTCGGTGCGCAACAGACCGGACGAATTCAGATCGTTCGTCATCAAGATCATAACCAACAAACTCAAACATATCCACTACTCTCATGTTAGGGAAGGCAATCCGCCAGTATTCCCACAACTCGCCAGAAGCATAAATCCCATTGTAGAAAATTGAAAGGGGAGTATTGCAATGATCCTGCGCAGGTCCTCCGCTAGAGACCTGCGCAGGATCAAAGTGTAAAACAAAGGTTTATCCGAAAACAACCCAATATATTACATTTCCAACAGAGTCTTTACAAATTAATCAGAACCTCCAGCCTTACTTACAAAAAAGCATCACATACACACAGATGCAAAAAAATTAAGAAAAACCTACAAACTAAAAAGCCTCACACCTGAGGCGGAGGAGGAGCAGGAGCTTCGGGTTCTTCTGAAGCCTTGGCACCAGATCCTTCAGAAGCTTTAGCACCAGCCTCATGAACCTCCGCACCAGCTTGAGTCGCAGGATGCGCTTCGCTAGGGGGACGCGAAGGACCGGCCTTGTCACCCTTTGCCTTCTTCTTGGCAATCTCCTGCAAAGCAACCATCTTAAGAAACATTGAAAAGTAGCAAAAAGAATGCAAATGAATAACCAAATCATACATACCTCAGCTCGACGAGCCTCCGCCATTTTCTTTGCCTCAGCCCGCCCAAACCTAATCCAGAACGAACTGATAAAGTTCCAGACAGATTTGCGCAGGCTAGAGGTGCCTTCGCCAATGTCCTCCGCTGTCGCAAATTCTTCCTTGGCAACTTCCTCCATGTGAGAGCAACCTTCGCGGCGCAAGAGCTTGGCGAAGGAGCTAACCGCAGCCAAAGCCCCAAAATTGACAGCACCCCCGACAAAGTCAGGGAGCATGCGAATATGAGACTTCAGCCATGCGAGGCTAGCCCCAACGTCGCCACTTGGCGGAGGGGCAGAAGTGCTACCCCCGAACTGCGCCAGCGACTCGGCGTAGAGTCCAACGATAGCCGCAGCCTCCGCATCCACCTTCTGCGTGCGAGTCTGCAGCTCAGCCGTAGACGTCCGCTCAACGTCAAGCTCCTTGCGAAGGCGGTCAGCAATGTCCTCCGCCTTCGCAGCTCGCTGCAGGGCCAAGTCCCTAGCCCTCTCCGCCTCGGTGGCACTCGTGCGGAGGACAGCTGCTGAAGCTTCGGCATCTTCTTTCTCCTTCTTCAGAACCTCCGACCCAGCCTTGTAATCATCCCTTTCCTTCTTCAGGGACTCAATCTCCCGTCGGACGGAAGAAAAACCCCTAACTTCCTCCGACAGGCGAGCCTTCTCGGCTTCCAAGGTCTCGTTCTCCTTCTTCAGAGCACCAATGGCCTCATCCCGGCAGATAACCTCCCGGGAGCAGCGCTCCTCCAAGGCGGCAGCCATGTGATGACCCTACTCAAAAAAGAAAAGTCACAACTAACCTCCGACCAAAAAACGGCAAAGGAAAATAAAACAAATCTCAAACATACAAGGCTATGGTGCTCATATTGCACGCGAAGTAACGTGTCAAAGTCCATGCTGCGGAGCTTCTGACGGAAACGATCTGTAAAGCAAAAACAAGTAAGAAAAAAACGTAAGGACCAAAAACCAGTTGGCGGAGGCCAGACAACGAACCTCCGACCAAGGAATGAACCTCGCGCAAGGCATCAGTCCAACCTGTGATCGAAGGATCAGAAGCACCGGCAAAAAACCAAAACCAACCTTAGAATAAAATACCAAAAAAAATCAATAGGTCGAGTAAAAAAGAAACTCACCGGGACCAAGTACATCAGCAGGCGAAGGCCTGCTGGCCAACGCAGAAGGCGCAGGATCACGCCGCGGAGGAACAGCAAGACCTTCCTGCGCAACGCTGGCGCCTTTTGCCAGCTCCTCCGCGGTAGCCAGCCCAGCAAAAATATCCACTGAAAGATATACAAAAAACATGAGACCAAGTCAATCAAAATATGCAGAAAAACCCAAGACTAACAAAAAAATCATTACCCATGTACAACGAATTTATACCATCTCCAGCCGGACGAAGGGAAGCCTCCGCCCTCCTTATCCTTCGAACAGAGGCAGACTCTGCATCATCACTGGATTCCACCTGCACCTCCTTCGGCGGAGATCCTCCGCCAGCAGAAGCCTCCCGCGCAGGACTCTCCGCCAGTGTAGTATTCGCCTCCCGCGCAGGACTCGCCCCAGGGGCCTCCGCGTCAGAAGACTCCTCCCCAAGAAGCGACGCGAAAGGCGCGCGCACAGAAGAGACCGCGCGGGAGGCTTGAACTTCAGGACCTCCACCAGTAGGCACAACCTTCTCAACCTCCGCAGGCGCAGAAGCCACCGAGTTAGACTCGGCAGCAGAGGAGCGGGCAGAGGAAGACTCAACTGGAGTTTCTAGCAAAACCTCCGCCTTGCGCTTCTTTGCGAGCTGCTTCACAGCACCACCCCCCTTCCTCTTCTTTGACTCTGCCAAGGCAACAGCCTTGGAAGAATCCTTCTTCCTCTCCAATCCAAGCAACACATCCGGAGGAATAACATAATCCTCATACTCAATCCCCAATTCTTCAAAAACGCGGTTGAAACGGGGCATCGTCCCAAGCGCAGACTTCCGCTGGAGATATTCCTTCTCTGAGATCTTTCCAACGATCCTCCGGGCAGAAACCTCCACGCGGTCGAGGAAGGACTCCTTCGTCTCGCCCTCCGGCAAACCCGCGCCAAACCGGGGAAACGGCAACCCCTCCGAAGGACCAAACACCAGCACTTGCACCATTTCAATGGTGAACTCGTCGGTCCTGCGGCCAAGGGGCCAGTAGTCGGCTGCGACCATCTCCTCGATCAAGTCCCGGCCTCCGGAATGTCGGCAGGCCAGCGCAAAGGCCTTGTCGCAAGCCAGTCGCGCCTCCAGCTGTTCCTCCGACATCGGCTTCGAAGGATCAACCTTGTAGATAGGCCTGAGCTCCTTCATCTCAGACGCATACGGGTACACCTTATCAACGCTACCGTCTTCCATAGTCTTCGACGCAGCGAGGGTCCTCACATAAAACCAAGCCCTCATCCAATCCTTCTCCCACTTGCCCTTTTGGCAGTAGGAGATTTCGCACCTTGGCCCGGGCATCGTGCGGCGCGGCATGAACGCGCAGCTTCCGAACTGAGCAATGCAGTCAACTCCTTCGGCATCTTTCACTTTCTTAGGCTGGCGCTGGAGTTCAAAGTACGAGCAGAAAGTATCAATGTGGGGCATAGCCCCGTAGGATTCGCAAGCCCAGGCAAACTTGCTAAGAGTCAGTATCCCATTAGGGCTGAAATGATGCAACTCAACGTTAAAACTCTCCATCACTTCGCGGAGAAAATGATACGGAGGCATCAGGAGTCCGCAGGTGAAAAAATCCCTGAATACTACCGCATAACCCTCTTCAGGCGCAGGTACCGTCTGACCCGCAGGAGGAGCCTTCGCTCGACCATCCTTAAAAAACCTAGCCAAAACCATATCAGCGATATCCTCCGTCCTAACAGTTGACTCCCCAAACTCAAAGGTAATCGCTGCCATCTCCTCAAACTCCCTCGCGCTGATAAGATCCCCAACGGAAGCTTCGACGTTAGACAACGTCTCCTCCAGATCTTGAGCTGCTGCCACCTCAAGCATGCACTTCTCAAACCTCCGCAGCCAACCTCCGGACCTCACACTAAGTAAATTGCGCAAAGGACCAGAAAAATCTGACCTCGAAGGACGCGGCGGAGGAAGATGAGCCACCTTAGATCCTCCGACAATACTTTGCGCACGCGAGGAGCTCAGAGAGCAAGATGTGGCGAAGGAAAATGTGCAGGCAATGAGCGGCAGGGGTGAGAGCATAGAGCTCCCCAGCATCCCCTTTTATAGGGGGGGGGCTGCGACCACGTGACCGTTGCGATTCCCCGCGCCCAACGGCTAAGAAGCGGAGGACTCGGCCCGACCGTTGCGATTCCCTAGCGCCAATGGCTAATTCCAACGGCTAGACACGCAATTTGAACGACAACCCAATATCCTCCGCAATCTAACGTGCGAAGGATAGAAAGCTCTCATAACAACAATGATCGAAGGATCCTGGCAAAACAAACAAACCAAGAAAATTCATGGGTAAGTAAAAGAAACATTTTTTCGACACTGCTAACAAACACTTCCTGCGCACCAGGGGGGAAGGCAGCAACCATGCTCGCAGACTCCGCAGCGTGGCATGTTTTGAGCACATGGACCGCAGGAGTGCCATTAGCCCAAAAAGGGGGGAACTGTTGGGGAACGGTTGCATCCTTCCCCCTGGTAGCGTCGAAGGTTATCCTTCTCCCGAGGGACCTCCGACGCCTAAAGCTTCGGAGGATATCCTTCATCCAGGGAGCCTCCGTGCGAATGCATGCGGAGGACCCTGGGGAAGACTAATGTTGACGACTCGTCTTGTCATGCTAAGTGTGTGCAGGAACTGAGACACCGGCGGAGGCTCACAAGCAAAGAAAGGGGGGAACCTCCGACCCTCCCAGGTCCGAGGAAAGGCGAGAGACGCAGCCAGGCCGAGGAACCTCCGATTCGGCCAGGCTAAGGAACCTTCGACGCTGAAGCGTCGAAGGATCGATGACCGTGCGGACAGAGGAACTTCCAGAGTGGCCGGGCCGAGGGACCTCCGGCCAGGCCAGGCTAAGGAACCTCCGACACAAGAGCGTCGGAGGATCCGCGATTGGGCGGAGGATCCAAGCCTCCGTCCAACCGAAGCCCTAGGCAGGGGATAAAAGTAGGGCTTGTAATGTGAAATTACGCAAGTGGCTTAGGGTCAGTAGACTGTGATGTAAGAATATGCTGGAATATTCCCCCACCGTCACGGGGTATTTATGTAAATATCATTAGGTCGGTTTCCGGGCCCTATATAAGGGGCGTAATGCCGTCATTAATAAAGAAGAGAGAGCATTCACTGTATTCACCTACTGTTGAGCCCACTGTTCGCCACTGTTCACCCTCTCACGGCACCGAGTGAGAAGGTTCTCGACTCACTGTATTGCTGGGGAGTGGGGAGAGCATTTTCCCAACATTACCAATAAAAGAAAATAGGGAGATAATGGAGCTTCAAAATTGAAAGGTTAGAACATTTTTTCACATCGATCAATGAATGTTGATTAGTTACTGAATTCAAGTACCTAAAGTTATGCAACTAAAAAACCCATTACATAAAAAATGAGTTTGGTGGACAGCTACATGCTACTGAAATATTTGTGCATGTTCTCAGCAACAACAGCATTGACTTATGATATTTCATCCAGGTCATCCATTTTCATAGTCACTAAATTAAATATGTATATCAAAATCCCACAAACCGTGCTTTCTGAATTTGGTATAAATGTGCAGATCATGACAAGCTACTAATGCTGGTTGCAATTTTAGCAAGCAAGCTACAGGTATATATCTCTATTTTCTTGGGAGTGAGTTTGGTGGACAACATTTGATAGGTTTCCAGCTTGCAAGTGAAAGTTCAAGAACAAGTAATTTTTGTAACTCCATGTATTTCACCCTGTTTTGGTTATGTTTCCAGCTTTGACTCTCAATATGCTCCTATCTTCTTTATATTAAGTTGACAATCTTCAAATAAATAGCAGTTGTGATGTAGAAGTTTTAACTTGGCCAAAAGACCCTTGCATTTTTTTCAAAGATAGTACCTTTGCACATGTGAGTTTTATTACTAATCAAGTATTCATCGCAGATATTTGATGAGGCTATCTATGAATTGCGGCAAAAGGATCAAGGTGCTCGTGGTGGCTATTTTCATTAGTCATGAAAGATTTTGTTGTGAGAGCAAATCATACGAGTTATGTGTTGTACAAGCCAACATCTTAGTTTTGTAGATACTTGAGTGTAGCTTGGTTATTGCCTTACTATTTCGTGTGAAATATTGTACAAGTACAAATGTTGATAGTTTCAATGAAAATGATGGGCAATATTTGTCAATTATGAGCTTTGTTTCAGTTTATGTGTGTTGACATGGCAGTAAAACCATGACGGTTCAGTTCATCACCATAGTCTCTTCCTATAGTTGCCCTCTGGTTTGTCCATGGCGATCCAAAAAACCAACCCGTGACGTTCTATTTTGGTCCAAAAAATGTATGACGAGGAATAGATGACGTTCCTATGGACCGTCACAGATAGTTAACTATGACGGATTTTCGCTTGTCCATGATAGAATTAAACCGTCATGTATAAGTTAATTTCTTGTAGTGTATCCTTGCACCTAATTAAGTCCAAATGAACTTATAGTCATTAAAATATTTAAGCCTCTACTTTATGACAATCCAAATACTCAAGCACCACTTGAAGTATAACTCTAGCAAGCAAATCAGTTAAACCAAGCTATATGGCAAGTAGAATTCGTAACCAAGAGCGCACACAAGGATATATGAAAATTCCCCAGGCCCTTATGGGAAAAAACCATTGGGACAAGTAATGAGAAATCTACTATGTGATTAAATAACACACAAGGTGAGAGCTAACAAATAGTATAAGGGGAGATTCCAAATCCTCCTCCACAACTCTCACGCTTTTAGCACTAGATTTGGTGGATGAAGAACTGTCCTCTCAATCTCCCCATCATTACCCCTGTCTCGAGACATGATAACATAAATTAGCTCACATAACCAATAGATGGAGCTCGGGTTCCCTTTGAGACATGAAAAAGTCATCACTATAGAGTTGTATATCTCTTTGAGCTCTACAACTTTGATATAAACTTTGCCTTCATAAGGTATTAGTATGTTGCATTCTAGCTTTAAACTAACTAGACATCTCAAGTGAGTGCCAATATGCATCTCTATTGCATACAACACAAAAAATTGTACCTTTTGTTGAACTATTGAATTAATGTACCAAGAAAAATCCACATTTCATTTTACAAAAACATGTCAAGGGAGCATTTGTGTCTATAAAATTCAATGTCTAACTAACAAGAATGCAATGAGTCCACTATATTGGTGGACATGGTGGTTGAGAGAAATAACTAGAAACTAGACCTTTTTCTTGGGGCTACAACTTACTTGAGAGTTTGCACCCAAGGTAATTCATAGATTTGTAATAATATTCAAAGAAAATATGAATTACCTTAGCCATTTCGAATAGCATCCATGAAAATAAGAAAATATCCGTTTCGAATAGCACCAAAAAAGAAAATATCATAGCGGTTTATAGTAACACTCACGGAGGTCGATCAAGTACTCGCCAGCAGGGAGGCTGACCGGCTGGGAAGAGATGAGAGAACGAGCCAACGATCGAGGCATACAAAACACCACTGCAGACTGAAGGGCTAGACGACGCAGACCCATCACCCATCTCACCATATCTGCTACTCCTACGTCGATCTGTATCTTTCTAGGATCGTCAGCACACTTGACTGTCGATTTGCATCGGTAGCATCTGGATCAGTGATATGACAGGTGATGATGGGCATACCACGTAACCTTGCTGGCATTTCACCAGCTCATCACACACGGGAGGACAGTACCACCTACAGAACGGGAAGTAGTACAAGCAAACAAGTCTACTACGGTCTCGTTTACTTCTAAAAAATTTTGCAAAATATGAATAGTAGCACTTTCGTTTGTATTTGACAAATATTATCCAATCATAAACTAACTAGACTCAAAAGATTTGTCTCGTCAATTGCGATTAAACTGTGCAATTAGCTTTTATTTTCGTCTATATTTAATACTCCATGCATACGTCTAAAGATTTGATGTAACGGAGAATCTAAAAAATTTTGCAAAATTTTTTGGAACTAAACAAGGCCTACATGTCACAAGCTACGAGTAGCTAGTACGTAAAAATCTAAAAAAGCTACGAGTAGTACGCACGATGATGCACTGCAAAATGTTGAGAAATTGCGTGGATGCATGCGGTTACATGACTGGTGGCTCGTAACCAGCGACTAGAGCTAGTAAGTAGTATTAGATAACAGGGCGATAATATTGGAAATTAATGGACGTACTGCGTGCGGCCTCGGGCCTCTTTTCCTGGACGCGATCGTGCTGGGGACGAACGACGAACGACGAGCAGCAGGAGCACCTGACTGCTTAGGACCCTATTTAGTTCCTAAATCATTTTACAAAATGATCAAAAATTTTTATCATATTGAATCTTGTATGAAGCATTAAATATAAATAAAAAATAATCAATTATATAGTTAGTTAATAATTGAACAATAATTGTTAAATATAAACGAATGTACTACAATAATTATCTTGCAAAATTTTTCGTGACTAAACAGAGCCTTAGCTTTCCCCATGTGGTGCGTGCCGGGCTTGGCGACGAGAAGATAATAGCGATCCATTCGATCGGCGTCGTTGTCCCCCGGCGCGCTGGCCCTCGAGATGCATGAGACACGCCACGGCGAGTCGGCGATAGGCAGGTCACCCCCTGGACTTTTCTGCGCTCGATCGGCGGCAAATGGCGATGCGTGCGTGCGCCAAACACGAGGAGCATTTAGATGGAATTGAGTTGGAATCCCCGAGACCGAGAGGGTTCCCTCGCCTCCCCTGAAGTGGAAACGAATCCATCAAGGCCTTGTTTAGTTACCAACAAATTTTACAAAATTTTTCAGATTCCATGTCGTCGAATCTTTAGACAGATGCATGAAGTATTAAATATAGACAAAAATTAAAACTAATTGCACAGTTTGGTCGAAATTGACGAGACGAATCTTTTGAGCCTAGTTAGTCTATGATTGGATAATATTTGTCAAATATAAACGAAAAAGCTACGGTGTCGATTTTGCAAAACATTTTGGAACTAAACAAGGCCCAAGCAGTATCGGGAAACTTTTCTTTGCGACCGACGAGCTGGCTGCCACAGATCGAGCTGCGATCCACCTGCGGATTGGAGGCGTTCGTGTGGGAGAATGGAGCAGCTCCGTGTGTATACTCTACGACTGTGTGGATCACGGAAATGGTCCCGTAGCTATGTGGAGGACGGACTAGGGCAGCTAATTGTAGCAACCTCATAGCAGGAGGAGTAGTAAAACTTGTTGTTCCTAGTTAAGGTATCTCTTGATCCGTGTCTCGATCAGTTATCAAACAAGGAATGGACAGAGGTAGGGTGGTCCTGAATGAATGTTCAGTCGCTAATTGCGTTTACTAAGACTCAGAAGAAGAAAGGAGGTGTTTCAAAATTACCACAGTATTGTTTCTTTAATTGAGGCCTACAATACCGTACCGGATTGGTCTTATTTAACTTTTCAATGAAGAGGTTTCAGAGCTTAATGGTTGTGTACACCCCCATTTAATTGGTGCAGACTGCACAGGCCGAGAGTTATGCGTATCCTGTAAACATGTTAGCCGTCTACTCCTTTGGAAGAAGATATTTAGGATCATCAGGTCTTTTGGAAGAAGATATTTTGGCCCTGTTTGGTTCTCTAGTCCAAGGTCTAGGGAGTAAAACATGGACTAAGGCCTTGTTTAGATACACCAAAAAACCCAAAACTTTATAAAATTTCTTGTCACATCGAATCTTACGGCACATGCATGAAGTATTAAATATAGATAAAAAGAATAATTAATTGCACAGTTTACTTGAAAATCACGAGATGAATCTTTTAAGCCTAGTTACTCCATAATTAGACAATATTAGTCAAATAAAAACAAAAATGCTACAGTGTCAAAATCCCAAAACTTTTTGCATCTAAACAAGGCGTAAACTTTAGTCTTGTATTCTGTTTGGATCCGGGGAATAAAGAGGATAAAGAGCATTAAACCTGTTGAATAAAAGACTAAAATACCCTTCTTCCTCTGGACAAAGGCCATGGCAGTTGTGGAGGTTCTGCAGCTTCAATGGCAACGACCGTCGGGAGGGCCTACGCCACCACATGCCCCAAGGGCCACCGCTTTGCCGGGGCTCAGGTGCCGCCATCATGACGAGACGCGAGTGCCAAGAAGGCCTGTCCTACTGCCACCAGGGCATGGGCGCCGCAAGCTGGAAGGACTGCCGCTTCGCCGGAGCTCAGGCACAAGGGTCACCGCTTCACCGAGGCTCAGGCGCCATCGTGACGCGAGTGTCGTCACCTCGCATTGTTTGTGTGCAGACGCCACCACCGTGCGGGAGGGGTGAGGACTATAATCACTGACATGTATAGGGGTGTAAAAGTTAGGCTAATGGTCTCAAATAGTCAACACTCAAGGGACTATAACCCAAAATCACTTTAGTCCCTCTAGTAGTCCCCTGGCAAACTAGGGACTAATTAGAACTAAAATGGGTGCATTAGTCTCTAGTCCCATCTAACCAGACATGGCCTTAACTAGGATTAGGAGACTTCGTTTTAGGTGTGAGTATTTATATTTATGATATTACTATGCGCGAGGTAGCTATAGACACCCTAGACCACAACAGGTAGGATGATGATGTGGTAGGGGTGCCACCTAGAGATAGTCCTACTTATGGGATACGTGCATGTTAAACTTTTTCAATTTTAACTAAATTGTACAATATTTATATTTATATCTCAAAATAAATTTATTATAAAATTATATTCAACAATCTATCTAATGATAATAATTATGTATTATAAATATTAATATTCTTTTATATATAATTGGTCAAAGTTTTTTAAAAAATGACTTCTCGAGAGAAGTGAGAATGTACATTATTTTGGAATAGAGGGAGTACTAAGATTATAATTTATTGATCTATATCTATATACCATAATACTGAAGAGTCAAAATTTCTCATTAATTTTTTTGGTCGGTGTTTTCTTAACTAACTAACCACTTGTACTTTTTGATCCAATCCGTGACAAAAACCATTTCCATCTTAATGGAAGGAACAGCCGTGTAAAATACATAATAATAATGATAATACCAACTGTATCATGACTTTGTATAAACAATGTTGTAAGCCTCATGGGCGATCTCCACAAGAGTTTAGATATGACACGTTAAGTTGAAGTCGAAACGGAAAATAGAAAGGATGAATCGACCAAGCTAGAGCTCTAAATTGAATTGGTCAAGAAAGAGCACTAAGCAGTCACTTCATTTGAGCTTATCAGCTGAATCTATCAGTTATTTAATAATATTTTTTTCTAACAACAAATCAATCAACAGTACTTTGTTCCATGACTTTATTCCATGACTTATCAGCTAAAGGAACAAGACGGAGGTTTTCTACCAGATTTACACGTGCAAATGCTTGCAAGCCCAATAAACGGCAAAAAAATGTGTTTTATCTTACTCTAAGATTAAGCCACAAGAGTAGTTTAGTTTCGGTCCTTTTCTAATTTTTCTTTTTTTCTTTTCCTGTCTGCTATTTTTTATTTTTTACTCTCTCTATCTTAAATTATAAGACGTTTGATTTTTTTCATACCAAATTTGATCACTCGTCTTATTTAAAAATTTATTAAAATATTATTTCTTTTTGTCATGATTTTGTTTATTAATAAAAGTTATTCAAGAATAATTTAAATTTAACTCTATTTATATAAATATTTTGAATAATACGTGGTCATATTTAGAGTCAAAAAAAGTTAAACGTCTTAGAATGAAGTTAGTATTTGTATCTTATCCGTGTTTTTTTGGTGTTTTCCTGTTCTATTTCTATTTTTGTGGCTCTATTTTTTTGTTTATTTTCGCGACCTGCTTTCTATATTCTTTTCCCCCCCTTTCGTTCACTTTAATTTTGTCTATTTTTTATTGGACGATCCTAAATTAGAGGCTGCAAGGTTTTAGGGCGAAGGAGGTGGACCTGTTCCAGAGAGGAATATCCGTTTTCAGATGCGTTGGCTCAAACCGTTCCTTGAAAACGAAGGAATGCACGCTTGTTTTGATGTGACGACGGAGCGAAGCAGCAGGGCGAGCCAGATCTAAAAAGTTTTGGAATTTTGAAACTGTAGTATTTTTATTTTTATTTTTATTTGATAAACATTGTCTAATTATGGAGTAACTATGCTTAAAAGATTCGTGACAAACTGTGCAATTAGTTTTTATTTTCATCTATATTTAATGCTCCATGCATATGTCGTAAGATTCAATGTGAGAGGAATCTTGAAAAGTTTTTGGTTTTGGGGTGAACTAAACAAAACCTTACTATAATGCTCAATGAAACATGTACAAACTAAAAACATTTGTGAAATATACAATGAACAACTATGCTTGTTCTTTAAGTTAACTTCGCACCGAGAGGTAAAATGATCTTTTCGTCCCCCATTTAATACCAATAGACGGCCAAATTGACGAAAGGCTATAAAAAGAACCAAAGATATATTTGGATCAAATAGGTAAGTTCAAATCTATCAGGACCAAGAAGATAAGACTTAGTTTTAACAGGACCAAATAGGAAATTTTATCTCCTTGTTTTCAACTGTAACGGGTTGGGGTCTTGGGGATTAGAGCAACTCCAACCATTATGCAAATAGACTTGGCATTTACCAAAATGCATAAAATTCCAAAAAAAACCCCTCCAATCGTTATGCATTTGGACTTTGCATTTTACATAGCTATGCATTTGGAGGGGGAAACTTGGCATATATGCCAAAGGAGTCCGGCTATGCAAATAGAGATCACGGGATTCTCGGTTCCACCTCGCGGGTTTTTTTCTTCCCTTCGCGCGGTTTCCCTTCGCGCCGCCACCACTTCGCGCGATAGGAGAAGCATCGCGCGTCCTCCTTCGCCAGCTTCGCGCGCACGTTTGGACGAAGCAGCGCACAATAGGACGACGCAGCGCGCGATAGGACGAATCTACGACGCCTTCCTCATCAACACCGGCCAGGTACGCCTTCTTCATCAATGCGATATCTAGGGTTTTGCTGTTGGCGGCTTGGGGATTGGATCATAGGATTGGGTACTGCTGTTGGCGGCTTCACGAAATTCTGCTGCTCGCGAGCTGCAACAGAAAAAAAGATGATGGACTTGGCATTTTGCATAACGGTTGGAGATCACCTGATTTTAGCTTTGCCATTTTCATTTGGGGGTTTGCAATTTGCCTAAAATACATAACTTCAAATGCATAATGGTTGGAGATGCTCTTAGAAAGCCCAACAGCGCGGCAACCAAAATGATGGCTTCTCTCGCCTCAAGAGCATCTCCTCCAAGACTTTTTTTTTTTAAAAAAAAAAGAGGCAGAAAAATAGTTTTGGATGATCGTAAAAAACTATTGGATGGAAACACCTAAAATCAGTTTTCAGTTGAGATGTTTGGGCACTTTTGAGAAGCTCTAAAAGTGGGCCACGTTTCTGCCCAGATTTTTCTCACACGGACGCGAGGCGATTTCCACGCGGTCTGTGCCAGGCAGGCAGGCGGGACCAAAGCGGCATGCCTGTGGTGGGTGTTAGGTGGGCCAAAGCGCATGGGCTGGGCCACTCGTAGCCTGAATCAACAGCAGCAGGCCAGGGCCTTCTTGCAGTCTGCAACGTTGGTTTCGTCCACGAGCAGCTGGACCTCATAATGGGCCTGAAATCAGATGTACTCATAATAATCCAACCAAGCTCTTCTAGTCTCGTGCTATACAATGCGTCCCCATGAGAGCATCATGAATTTATTATTTACAGTAGTAGTATATAGAAGGAAGTACCCGTGAACAGTGAGTACGTTTCTCAACTTGTGAAAGTTTTGCCAGGTGATTGGATGTAGATTCAGGCAGCACATACTACTCCGTAGTAGGTACTCCGTATGTTCTAGACTCGCAGTGGTCCAGTAACATTCGAAGACGCCGCGTACGTAAAGATGTTTGGACGCGCATGATGCGTCACGCTTGATTGATGAGCGTCCCAGGGCCTTGTTTAGTCTAATTTTTTTTGCAAAATAGAAATAGTAGTACTTTCGTTTTTATTTGACAAATATTATCCAATCATAAACTAATTAGGCTCAAAAGATTCGTCTCATCAATTTCGACTAAACTGTGCAATTAGTTTTTATTTTTGTCTATATTTAATACTCCATGCACACGTCTAAAGATTTGATGTGACGGAGAATCTGAAAAATTTTATAATTTTTTTTTAAAACTAAACAAGGCCAGGTCAAGTCTCCACGAGTCCACGGGATGCACGTTAGGTACTCCTGCACGCCGTGCCGGGTTGGGGTGCGGAATCCGAGCGCGATAAAGCGCCCCGGGGTGTGCATTTCGAGTCTAACAGAATGTTGATGCGCGCAGCGACTGCTTTCCATTTCCAAGGACACATATCAACGGACGGAGAGATCGCAGATCGGTGGTGGAGACCCGAGCTGAGGCAGCGCCGTGCTAATCATTGCACTGCCAGACTCCCAGCGTCGACCGGCACAGTGCACCTCAGCATGGCCACGCATGCTCATGCTCATGCTCATGCGGTCATGCCTGCTGGCTGGCTGGCTGGGTGCCGCCCTTTCTTTCCCTCATCGAAAGCATTGATCCATGCATGGACTCACAAAAGGTAGTCGCTGGCTCGGAACAAAATTCCACTTTTTACCCGTGATGGAAACTCGATCTCTGCCTCGGAGACCTCAACGGAGCACGAGGAGAGGAACCCGTCCAGCGATCCAGCATTCATTCATCCCCCGAGAGCATACACAAACGATTGCAATAGTCCAATCAATAGTGTTAAAGGATTCTGATGACGCTCACATAATCGTCTTTTTAGGCCAGATCGAGCCTGCCTGACGTGCATTTGGATCAACAAACACCAGCGCGTCGTCGTGTGAATCAGGTCATCTATGCGCGAGCGCGAGCGCGAGGGAACAGAACAGCCTCAACCGGCCCAATAATTCACGGGCGTTCGACCGCCGACCGACTTCACTTCACCCTGCTTTCTCTGTCCACCACCAGCAACATCTACAGCAACAACAGCAACGGACTGATGACCCCATCCAAACCATCCAGGCACCCACCACCAATGGCCGCATTCATCAATCCCCGTGGACCAGACCAGACCAGACGGGGGAAAAGGGGCAACACCGGACACCGCTCGTGAAGGGTACCGGTGCGGCCGCTTTCCGGTCAACCGCAGCAGGCGCAGATCTTTCTCGGCGGGCAACGAGACGATTACGAGAAGAGGATTCTTCTTGGGCGCTCATGATGGTTGGGCACGTGATCCGCGGGGCTTCGGCTTCACTGTGCGCGCTGCTACTACAAAAAAGTGCGCGAGAAAGTGGACGCTTGGATTTGGAAGGGTTTCTCTTTCTCCTCTCCATCTGTTGACGCCCTGTGTTGTACAGTACAGTACAGTACAGTGTAGTACACCGTAGGTTGTGTCCGGTGGCAAAGGGAAGGGTGAATCAACAGGTTTGGTCAGATGTTTATTGATTCTTAATTCATTTCTTTCTTTGTCATTTACAGTACTCAGGAGGTTTGGCTATGGGATTGTATATTTATTTGCATGTTCTATCTGATAAATAATGGTTTTCAACACATGAAATTAAGTATCTTCAACAAAGTGAGAATTGCAAGAACTACCAAGTAATATTCTAAGAGTGGGAGTTGAATATACTGGATTAAGTGTTTATTATGTGTTCAACAAAAAAGTGTTTGTTATGGTACCCTAAACCCTTGACAGTATAGAATTCTACACTTGTTGGTCCCAAATATAAGCCCATTTAGTTTTGTTTTGTGTTAAATTTCTTTTACCGTTGACCATTACTGCAAAAAATTATATAAAATACGAGTTTGATTTTACTATATGCATTGTGGATAACTCTTTATATTTTAAGTAGTATATTTTGTAAATATTGTTAGTCAGTGTATGATGTCGTAGTGATTTTATTTTTTGTGATCAGAAAATGTCATTGCAATGACGCGAGCATACTAACGGTGGATAGAAGATGATCCTAGCAATATGCGATAATCACAAAAAAAAAAGACCCAATTGAGAACTCAAAGGTCTATGCTTAGAGTTCAATCTTCTATTTCACACCCAATAAAACAGGTTTCTCCACTTCTTATAAACATAGATTATTATAGTGGATTATAATTGGATGGTGATGCTTCTTGTTTTTGTTGCCGTACGTTGCCACTGCTGTTTTCTCTTCATCCCTCAGGCTTGGCACTCCTTGTTTCTTTTTCAACATGACAACTGTGGGGGGATAGACCCCTATACCCTTACGGCTAGACTTGGGCCAGGAGACTTGGCCTATTACGAGACGAGTTCAAGGCTTGATCCGACAGCCTGGAGTTTCGCGCAAGGAAGCAAGATGTGGAGATCAAGCAGGATTCTAGTCGGTTAGAATAGGAATTGATATCAAACTATCTATGACAATTGTAATCGACTAGGATTAGTTTCCAGATCTGTAACCCTGCCCTTCAGACTATATAAGGAGAGGCAAGGGACCCCCCTAGGACATCATATTCCCTCAACACAAATCAATACAACCAGACGCAGGACGTAGGTATTACGCCAACTCGGCGGCCGAACCTGGATAAAAAGCTTGTCCGTGTCTTGTGTCACCATCGAGTTCGTAGTTTGCGCACCGTCTACCGATAAACTACTACCGTGGGTATACCCCAAGGTAGACTGCCGACCAGCTTTCGTCGACAGTGGCGCGCCAGGTAGGGGGTGTGCGTGCAACTTTTCCGGCGAACAAGATGGTCACGATCCCAGCTTCCGCGACCGTGCCTGAAGGCCTCACGTTCACCGTTGGCCAGATCACGTGGACGACGTGCAGCGGCGGCCTCACGACCACGGTTTCGAAAGAGACCCAGATCCAATCTGAGATCACGCCGTCTCCGACCACACACGTGGCGGCACCGAGCGCCCGACCACCGTTCCCGCTCTACAAGGGAAAGAAGATCGATAGCTCGGACCTTCTCCAAGCGCTTGATCGCGCTGACTCCAAGCTACTCGAAGTTTCCCAACTAGTAGACGGAGTTCTGCGTCGGCCCGACCAAGCTGCTCCAGCGGATTTTTTCAAATCCCGCCGGCCAACTCGTGTAGCCACACACGAACGGCTGGGAACGTCTCTGACGATAACCTCAACACCCTCAGGACGATCCGTCGAGCTCAAGAAGGAAGATTATCCTTGCGGCCTGAACAACTCGGCCTCTGTTTACTCACAGCACACCCAATCCGTTTTCAGCAAGGCGGGTTGGTCGCCGACAAGGAACGATCGTCACTACGTCAACATGGTGACAGTCCGAGAACTACGGGACGGCCAGGTTTCCAGCACCAACTCAAGCACCGGTTCCGTCCCCACCGAGGTTATAAACACCGAAGACGAGGACTACGACCTGGATTTTCCTTCACACCCTCCGGGTTTCAACCGATTCCCGATATTTCCCCCCCGGCGAGGGGATATTGTATTCAATGTCAGCGCCGACGAACCGGTCGTTGATGGAGAAACAGATGACCAGAGGCAACTCCGCGAACAGCGCAACGCCGATCGCGCCCGACGACGCGCAGACGAGCAACAACAAATGCCACCAAATAATCTCAACGATGCCTTTGACATGGTCGGGGACCAGCCAGTCTACAAAACGCCAAGCGCCAACGTGGCTGTCGCCATGGCTAACCTAGATCGGCTTCCTGATACCCCCGAGTGCCAGGGAGTCCGGACCAGCATCCGAGCACACCTGATCGCTGCAATGGGACAGACAGCCACTCTGCTCAAGAGAGTCCAGGACGTCTCTTATACGGAAGCTGCCTCCGACCAGACTAATCGTAGCCGGGCCTCACCGTCTCCCAGCAGGCGTCACCGCAGCCGCTCCCCCGACAACCGTCGAGGGGACTCACGGCGCGACGATGGTGGTCGGGACGCCGACGGTCGCCGCAAGCAGAACCGCGTACGCGGCCAAGAAGTAAACCAGCACAGGGATCTCTGCCACAACATCCCTCCCAAAGACGCCCGGGACCGCATCAATAGGCGCGCCGCAGAGAGAGCAGTCCACGAAAACCTGCGCCGCATCGAGTACGATGCAACGCACGGTCCTCCGGGCCTAAGACAGTTCTCCTCACACCTCCGCCAGGTCGTGTGGCCCCGCAATTTCAAGCTCGAAAAACTTAAAAAATACGACGGCAAGGAAAATCCAGAGAACTGGATCACCCTCTATGAAATCGCCGTCCGATCAGCGGCAGGGGATGAGCACGTCATGGCTAACTACTTCCCCGTAGTCCTCGACCAGGCTGGTCATCAGTGGCTTCTCGGCTTGCCCGAGGACTCCTTCGACTCTTGGGAAGAGCTACGCCAGGCTTTCATCGACAACTTCATCGCCACGTGCGAGCAGCCTGGAAACAAGTATGACCTTGAAAGGATAAGGGACAGGAAGAACGAACCTCTGCGCGATTACATCCGACGATTCTCGGATATGCGCCTCAAAATCCCGAAGATTTCCCACGACGAGGCCATCTCAGCCTTCATCAAGGGCCTGCGTTTCCACGAAGCGCTGAGGAACAAGTTGTTGCGTAAACGTCCAACAACGGTAGCAGAGCTCCTCGCTACGGCCAAAAATTACGCCGATGCCGATGACGCAGAAAAACTAATCCGAGACGATGCGAGAGGTCCCGACCAGCCTCCCCGGCGAGATGACGGTCGTGGTCGCTACGACAGCAGAAACCACCGCCGCTCCGACAACCGCGATCACCGAGAGGGTTGGGATCGGCGGCGCGACAACCGCGACGATTTCAGAGGAAAGCGCTCTCGCGACTACGACCACGAAGTAAACACGGTCAAGCGTCCCAACGGACGACGGGACTACCAAGAAGACTACAACAAAACGTTGAAGGGACCATGCCAACTGCACCCAAAGTCTAATCATACCATGGAAGAGTGCCGCGTCCTCAAAAGCATCTATACACGGCGGGCCGCCCAAGACGACTCCGCAAAGAAAAACAACAAGCGAGACGGGCACGACCACGAAGATGAGGACGAGGACCAAGATAGGGACCTCCGACACCAGTACGTCAGCCCCACCGACGTAGTCCACTCCATTTTCGGGGGCAAGGTCTCCATTGAATCTAAGCGAGAAAGAAAGCTGTTAAAGAGAGCTTGCCTCAACATAGACAGCACGGACGGGTTGATCGCAGACCCAAAATTCCCCCCGTGGTCCCACAGGGAGATCTCGTTCAGCAGGAAGGACCAGTGGGCCGCTATCCCAGAGCCGGGTCGTTTCCCCCTGATTCTGGACCCTTGCATCAACAGCATCAGATTCGAGCGCGTGCTCGTGGACGGGGGAAGCTCCATTGACATCCTCTTTCGCAACAGCCTGCCCGCCCTCAAGATATCTCCTGCACAACTAAAACCTTACGACGCCCAATTCTGGGGGGTTTTGCCGGGTCAAAGTTCAGTGCCTCTCGGACAGATAACATTGCCTGTCCAATTCGGCACACCCGACCACTTCTGGACGGAGTTCATCAACTTCGTGGTCGCCGATTTCGACGGGACCTATCACGCTATACTGGGCCGACCATCGCTGACAAAGTTCATGGCAGTCTCGCACTATTCATACCTGGTCCTTAAGATGCCTACGGAGAAGGGCGTCCTAACCGTCAGAGGCAATGTTTACACTGCGTATACCTGCGAAGAGGAGAGCTTCAAGGTCACCGAAGCAATCGACCTCTCAATCCGCATGGCAGAAACAGCAACTCAAGCCGCGCAGCTGCTTCCCGACCAGCTCCGATTACCTGAGCAGGAGACAGCCAGAAAGAACTCAAAATCCAAGGAGCACAAAGAAGTACAACTGGTCGATGGCAGCCCCGAGAAGACGGCCCTCATCGGGGCCAACCTGGATCCAAAATAGGAAGACGCGCTCGTCAGGTTTCTAAGGGACAACGTAAGCGTTTTCGCATGGAAACCCGCAGACATGCCCGGCGTCCCACGAAACCTGATCGAGCACTCCTTAAATGTCTCGAAGACCGCAAGACCAATCAAGCAAAAGCTGCGACGGTTCGCTCGTGACAAAAAGGAGGCTATTAGGACAGAAATCACACGGCTTCTAGCAGCCGGATTCATAAAAGAAGTGTATCACCCCGATTGGCTCGCCAATCCGGTTCTTGTACGCAAAAATAATAATGAATGGAGAATGTGCGTTGATTACACTGATCTCAATAAACACTGTCCTAAAGATCCTTTTGGTCTCCCTCGCATTGACGAGGTGGTCGACTCAACGGCCGGATGCGAACTCCTCTCCTTTCTAGACTGCTACTCTGGTTATCACCAGATTTCGCTAAAGGAAGAAGATCAGATCAAAACGTCTTTTATTACACCTTTCGGCGCATACTGCTACACGACCATGTCTTTCGGACTCAAAAACGCCGGAGCCACTTATCAAAGGGCCATCCAGCAATGCCTCCACGACGAGATTCGTGATGACCTCGTCGAGGCCTATGTGGACGACGTGGTCGTAAAAACAAGGGACGCGAGCACCCTAATCGACAACTTAGACCGAACTTTCAAGGCACTCAATAGGTACAAGTGGAAGCTCAACCCCAAGAAATGCGTTTTCGGCGTTCCTTCCGGTCTACTGCTCGGCAACGTTGTCAGTCGCGACGGCATACGACCAAACCCTTCAAAAGTAAAGGCGGTACTCGACATGCGACCACCGAAGAACGTAAAGGATATCCAAAAGCTAACCGGATGTATGGCCGCCCTCAGTCGCTTCATCTCAAGGCTAGGAGAAAAAGGCCTCCCTTTCTTCAAACTATTAAAAGCGTCGGAAAAATTTTCTTGGACAGAAGAAGCCGACACCGCATTCAACCAGCTTAAGACCTTCCTCACTTCACCACCTGTCCTTACAGCGCCTCAGCCCAATGAAGACCTACTCCTTTACATTGCCGCAACCGACAGGGTTGTTTCCACGGCAATAGTGGTCGAGCGAGGTGAACCAGGTCACGCCTACAAGGTCCAGAGACCAGTTTACTTCATAAGTGAAGTCTTAAATGAGTCCAAGGCCAGGTATCCACAAATACAGAAGCTCATATACGCCATTCTAATAACGTCAAGAAAGCTGAAGCACTACTTCGACGGCCATCGAGTCCTGGTGACAACCAGTTTCCCTCTCGGGGACATCCTGCGCAATAAAGACGCCAATGGCAGAATCGTGAAATGGGCAATGGAATTATGTCCATTTTCCCTGGAGTTCCAGAGTCGCACCACTGTCAAGTCTCAGGCCCTGGTCGATTTCATTGCTGAATGGACGGATCTCAACGAGCCTTCCGTCCCCGATGTCTCAGACCACTGGTCAATGTTCTTTGACGGGTCCTTGAACATCAACGGTGCCGGCGCTGGGATACTGTTCGTATCACCCAACAATGACAAACTGCGTTACGTCCTTCGGATCCTTTTTCCGGCGTCAAACAACGTCGCCGAATACGAAGCATGCTTGCATGGCATAAGACTAGCCGTTGAGCTGGGAGTCAAGCGCCTCTATGTTTATGGCGACTCCGCTTTGGTCATCAACCAGCTCAACAAGGAGTGGGACGCAACCCACGAGAAGATGGACCTCTACTGCAAAGAAATTCGCAAATGGGAAACCGACTTCTACGGCATAGAGTACGTCCACGTGGTCCGGGATAAGAACCAAGCAGCAGATGCATTGTCGAAGTTAGGCTCATCTCGGGCCCAGATCCCGCGAGGTATTTTCGTCTAGGACATCCACGAGCCGAGCGTAGGCTCCTCCCTGGTCGACAAGCAGCCCACCGAGGCAATGCTCATAGACGACGCCACTCCGACAACCGGTGGGCGTGACTGGTGTACCCCGTTCATCAAATACATATCGGACGGGACAGACCTTCAAGACAAAACAGAGAACGAGCGCCTCATTCGACGATCAAAGAACTACATCCTGGTCGACGGCAAACTCATGCGGAAAAACGCAAGCTCCGAAGTACTGCTCAAGTGCATACCACAAGATGATGGTATCAAGCTCTTAGAGGACATACATGCTGGATCCTGCGGCAATCATGCCGCATCCACAACGCTGGTCGGAAAGGCTTTCCGAGCAGGTTTTTATTGGCCAACCGCGGTCGGCGACGCAGAAAAACTGGTTCGACATTGCGAAGGATGTCAGTTTTTCGCTAAGAGGACCCACGTACCTGCCCACGAAATTCAAACCATCCCGTCATCTTGGCCCTTTGCTTGCTGGGGGCTCGACATGATCGGGCCATTTAAACCAGCCCCGGGCAATTTCAAGTTTGTTTTCGTGTTAATCGACAAGTTCTCCAAGTGGATTGAATACATGCCTCTGGTCAAGGCAACCTCCGAGAAGGCTGTGGAGTTCCTCAATCAAATCATACACAGATTCGGCATCCCGAACAGCATAATCACCGACCTGGGCACTCAGTTTACTGGCACCACTTTTTGGGACTTCTGCGATGACAGAGGCATAGTCATAAAATACGTGTCAGTGGCACATCCACGTGCCAACGGTCAAGTTGAACGTGCCAACGGAATGATCGTTGACGCCCTAAAGAAAAGGTTGTACACCGAAAACGACAGAGCACCCGGTCGATGGATGAAAGAATTGCCGGCAGTGGTCTGGGGCCTCCGAACTCAGACCAGTCGAAACACAGGGGTGTCTCCCTACTTCATGGTGTACGGTTCAGAGGCGGTCCTGCCGTCTGACATACACTTCGGATCTCCTAGAATCGAACACTTCGACCAGGCGACCGCCAACAACGCCAGAGAACTCGAAATCAATTGCATGGAGGAAAGGCGTTTAGATTCTTGTCTCCGAACAGCAAAATATCTCGCGGCAGTCAGGCGATACTACAACAGGAACGTCAAGGACCGTTCCTTCGTGGTCGGCGATCTGGTACTTCGATGGAAAACAAGCCAGGAGGGAATGCACAAGCTATCCACTCCCTGAGAAGGACCCTTCGTGGTGACCGAGGTCACACGACCTACGTCCTACACATTGGCATACCCAGACGGAACACGAGTGCCTAACTCTTGGCACATAGACAAACTGCGACGTTTCTATCCATAAAGTTTTAATAACTTTCCTTTGTAAGTATCTTATAATTGTTGATAATGAAATTCTCTATTTTTTGCCTATACCTTGTCGCACACAGCACTCGGCAAAACTCCTGCAATGGATGCTCTTAACGACTACCAAGACGAATACGGTGACACATCACTCAGATAATCTTACAGCGCTCAAAACAACAGTCATGACAAAAAGCAAACTTTATTACAAACTTTACATACAAAGTTTACAATAAATACCCTGACGGGCAGACACTAGTCTATTCCTACAGACTACTCTATTGGCCTAGCTGCTCGGGCTGATCACCCGCCTGGCCCTGCTGCCCGGACGAAGGGGTCGGGGCCACCGACGCCTGGCTGGTCGAGACCGCAGGCTTCGACCGCCCATCTCCCGCAACGGACGCGCCCGACAACTCCCTGGCCGACCTATCTGAACTCGGCTGGTCTGGGGGAGTGGCCGTTCCGCACAGATTGATGTCGCCGATCACTGTCGACGACAAGTCCAGCAGACTACCCCGAAGCTCGTCCGCTTCCTGTGGGCCGACCTCCTTCGGGTACCCCTTCTCCAGCCTGCTCAAGTCGACCAGGGGGTAGTGGGCGCGCACCATGCTGAGGACGTGCGCGCCGGCAAACTCCCCGGCGTCCTTCACGAACTGCTGGAGCCAGTCCCACGCCCGTTGCGCCTTCTCGACCGGGGTCAACTGTGGCGCGCGGGGCTGGCTCTCCGGGAGCTCGGGACTGATCAGGTCTAGGACCGGGGACACTCCTTTCCAGATCCTGCAACAGTTGACCTTCCAGGAGTCCCGGTCCTTGATCAGATCATCCAGGTGCTTCTTGGCGTTCACCTTGAGCACTGCAAACGAAGTAAAGCGTTATTTTCGGCATACCAAACAAACAAAGGGGCGACAAGCAGCAGCTAACAAGGCGGCACCCATTACCAGATAATTCCCGGTCCTTTCGACCCAATTCCTCTCCTGCTCGCCGCCCGGACTCCAGCGCGCCGGCGAGCTGTTGGCTGAGCTGCTCCTTCTCTTGTCGGAGGCGCGCCACCTCCTCCTCCAAGTCTGCGTGAATCATAAACTGGTCAGTAAAGCAAACTACACAAGTACGCAAAGCTGCTCGGAGCGTGTGACTAACCTTCTCGCTGCCGGTACTGGTCGGCCAAGCGACGAGTGAGGTCGAGACGACGCTCCTCTTGGGCGCTCATCTCGGCCACCTTCTACCCGACTTCCGACCGCAGCCGGTCTACCTCCGCGGCCAGGGCCTTGTTCTCGGCCAGGACGCCTTCTATCTGGTCAAAGCACCGTTTCCGGTACTTTGCCGTTTTCATTGCGCCCTACAAAGCGAACATATAACGACCATGCAAGACAAGGCATAGAATGTACAGCAGTACAAAAAGTCGCTTACCTTGACTTCGTCGACGAGGCGCTTGGCCGCGCGCTCCACCCTGGCGGCCTCCTCGGTCTCGGCGAGCTCATCATGCCCGATAAAGTGATCCCCGCGTTGGCGCCACACATACACGTGTTGGCGGCCATCGCGGGGACGACCCTCAATCTCCTCCACCTCGTCCTCGGAGGCCGCCTGAGCTTCCTCCTCCCGTGCTGCGTTGCTTTCGGCAGCGGTCCCAGGCATTACTGGTCCCTGGACCAGACCTGGGGAGCCTGCAGTCGAAGCGGCCCCTGCTCGGGGCGGGGTAGAGACTTCACCCTCCCCGGCGGGAGGAGGGGTCGGGGCCCTTCCCTCCCTTTCCGTGGTGCTGGCCGGGGGAGGCGTCCCCGTAGCCTCCTCAACCCTGGTCGGGCTGCCCAACGTAGCCGGTGCCGCGGCCGGGGACTCCTCGGCGCTCTCAGGCACGGCTGCAGCCGTAGGCTGCTCTGCGGTCTGCGGGGCCGCGTCTTCAGCAGCGCAAACTGGCTCACTCGTCCCCTGGCCAGCGGCATGGCCAGGGTTGACATTCGACCCCGCGCTAAAGGAACAAAACTACAATAAAAAAAAACATCGGTGAAATACGTAAGTCGAGCACTTACAGGTTTGAGCGGCGGTGGGTCGCGGTAAACCTCCTTCTCGTCCGACCAGTCGGCACCTGTGCTCCCGACTCCCCCGCGCCAGGCGCAGGTGGATCGACAGCCACACGGTCGGCAGTGGTCGCCCCGCCGTCCGGACGGCTAGGAGGCCTCCGGACCAACGACGGAACGGCCTCCTCCTCCTCCTCCTCGTCGTCGATCCGGACGAACCGACGCCGCTTCGGCGCTCGGCTGCTCTCCGCCGGCAGTGTCGGCATCGGCGACGGATCCACAGGCATTGGCCTTTTCCCCGACACCCTTTCCTCGGCGGTTGGGATGGGGCGGGCTTGTTCCTCCTCACTGCTGGTGTAATGAGCACACCGAGCAGCGTCCTCCTCTGGCGGGTCTTCTCCCGCAGGATTCTCCACCCCCGGTGTCAGTGATACATACACTGTGCACCGGTCGACATCGCCGATCTGCAAAAAGCAACAAAGATGAGCCAGCCACATATGATATACTAATACTAAAACAAAATAATCTGCAACATACCTTTGGTGCTGGTCGGCCTAACTTGAAGGCTTGCACCCGATCACTGCCACGGATGAAGCCTCCGTCCGCGAAGTTGAACAGCTCGTTCAACAGCCGTTGTACCTCCGCCTTCTCCAAGATCTCCGGTCGCATCCTGGTCGGGTCCACGCTTCCGGCATACTCGTACGCCGAGTGCACCCTCTTCTGGCAGGGCATCACCCGACGACAAATAAAGTTGCCGACCACGCCAAGCCCATCCAGACGCGACCAGTCGATCAGCTTCATCAGATCCGCCACTTGACCGTTGAACTCCGGGCGGTCGGTCCAGCTCACCCTCTTCTCGGGAATGTACCCCACGTCGCAGAACGTGGAGCTGCCCGGTTCCTCCCTGACGTAGAACCACTTCCTATACCATTCGGTCAAGGAAGTGTTCCATGGACAGTGCAGGTAGTGATTCTTCATTCCATCACGAAGGTTGAGGTATACTCCACCTGCAACCTTGGAGCCTCCAACTGCCCCCTTCTTCCTCAAGCAGAAAAGGTAACGAAAAAGATCGAAGTGCGGCTCTATGCCAACATAGGCCTCGCACAGATGAATAAACGTAGAGATAAGGAGAATTGAGTTCGGGTGCAGATTGCAAATCCCGATCTCATAATACAAAAGAAGACCTTGGAGAAAAGGATGAACCGGAACCCCAAATCCCCTCTTAACGAAATCTTCGAACACGACGATCTCACCGGCACGAGGGTCGGGGAAGCTTTCTCCTTCCGGCGCTCTCCAGCCGCCAAGCTCCGAGCTGTGCAGGAGTCCCATGTCGACGAGGTCACCGAGGGATTTGGTGGTGCTGCGGGACTTCTTCCACTCCTTGGCCATCAGTTCGGCCCTCTTCTTGGAGTCGCTCTTCGCCATTGGAGGTGAGAAGTGGATTTGGGTTACGAAGATGCAGGTGATTGCAAGAGGCGAGAATGGAAGGCTTGAGGGCAATGGCAGGGTAAGGAGTACAGGCGGAACTGTCAGGCTCTTATAACCCGCAACTCCACCCCTCCCATTTCCTGTATTCTCGGGAAGTGGGCGGGCCATGCGGCGGATGCGGCGTTTCAGTTTACAATGATTATAGACAATTAATGCGGCGGAGTTTTCGTACCAATTGATGGTTTCCTTTTTCTCAAACCACGCAAAGGGCGGCTGCACAGTTGCAAGGCGCAATTTTTCATGCGTCCATCTGACAACCCATTAGGAGGTCCCGTCACGTCAACTTTAACTGAAAAGATCGTTTCAATAAAAAGAAGACAAATATGCCAGAGAGTCAACAATCTGGGGACTGCACCGACCACCGAGCAATTGATGCTCGGGGACTGGTCGCCCAGTTCATCGGCTCAGAACTTCAAAGACTGCACCGACCACCGAGCAATTGATGCTCGGGGACTGGTCGCCCAGTTCATCAGCTCGGAACTTCAAAGACTACACTGACCACCGAGCACTCGATGCTCGGGGACTGGTCGTACAGTATAGCAACGCAGAATACTAAGCAGCGCACTTGGCGCCTGGGTACTGGTCGTCATACTATTATTTACGTTCCCAACCGCGCTTGGGGACTTGTCCAATGGAACCTACACCATGCTCGGGGACTGTACCGACCACCGAGCACTATACGCTCGGGGACTGGTCAACCAGCCCACCAATTTGAGAATTCGGGGACTGTACCGACCACCGAGTGTTATATGCTCGGGGACTGGTCGCTTAGTCTATTCAATTGCAGACGGAATGGTAAATTTAACTTTTTAGACCTTGCTACAAGGCTCATACTTCGCCTTCCAGCAAGCTCGGGGACTACATCGGTACGATGCATCTGGCGATGCATCTCAGTTTCAGAATCTCTTTATGAACTTTTCTTTTGACCCTGGCACCACGTGTCTACGTCACCTGCTACCAGGCTCGGGGACTAAGTGGGCACACTTCACCTTGCGGTGAATATGCTTGCTTTTTGAAAGACTATACTTTTCAGAAAAGTAAAGTGGGCACACTTCACCAAGAAAGAAATCTTTTTTAATTTAGAGCACCATGCATTCTTCAAACAACCTGCTTCTTCGATATCAATGTTGATCAACTGTTTTTTGAGTTGGTCAAAATACTGTTGCAACTGTTCGGACGACTTTCCTGCTTATTGAAGACGTCAAGCCTCACTGATCGAAGAAGCTCAAGACGGCGTGTTACATCACAATACATGGTGCTCGGGGACTAGCTGTGGGGGGATAGACCCCTATACCCTTACGACTAGACTTGGGCCAGGAGGCTTGGCCTATTACGAGACGAGTTCAAGGCTTGATCCGACAGCCTGGAGTTTCGCGCAAGGAAGCAAGATGTGGAGATCAAGCAGGATTCTAGTCGGTTAGAATAGGAATTGATATCAAACTATCTATGACAATTGTAACCGACTAGGATTAGTTTCCAGATCTGTAACCCTGCCCTTGAGACTATATAAGGAGAGGTAAGGGACCCCCCTAGGACATCATATTCCCTCAACACAAATCAATACAACCAGACGCATGACGTAGGTATTACGCCAACTCGGCGGCCGAACCTGGATAAAAAGCTTGTCCGTGTCTTGCGTCACCATCGAGTTCGTAGTTTGCGCACCGTCTACCGATAAACTACTACCGTGGGTATACCCCAATGTAGACTGCCGACCAGCTTTCGTCGACAACAACATCTCTATTGATGTATTACCATGCTACTTCCGTATGCTCTTTATCGACCACAACAGTCAACTAGCATCTTTTACCACTCATTTGCCAACGGTGCCCTGAACATTGTTTGGGCATATGTGGCGGAGATATAATCTATCGTACTACCACCAAAGACATTCGGCCACATGAACACAAGATGGCTAAGCAACATCATTTATACAGTATATAGTGATGCGAAGTTTGCCACGCTGAACGTTAGGCACCGTGGCTGCCACAAAAAGTCTAGCAAAATCAAAGCCACACTTTATGGGTTGTGGCAAAGTTTGTCAAAAATATGAGTGTATAACGTATGAGATAGGATGCTAACAAAGTGTGACAGAGCTATAATTGTGCTACTGCCCAAAAAACTATGACATGCCTAACCTATAGCGTGGCAAGGTGTGGTAACCAACCAAACTGCTTCTAAGAACATCCCTCAAATCAAACGTCACTACCTTTCTTAAAGATGAATCATTGATGTCGTGTTGACCCTCAAAATCAATTGATGCAAATAAAAGATGCTTATTAATTTAAAACATGTGGAATAGTGAATATCAAGATTCAAGAGATTAATACATCTCAACAGCTAATATCATTTCAAATCTCACCGGAAAGAGACACTCGTAAAAATTTACTCCACAGATGCCAAAATAAATGCTATTCTCGTTTTTTAAGAAGTCAAACACTTTGAGCTTTAACTAAATATATATACAATAAAATATTAATATTTATAGTATATAATTAGTATCATTAGATAGATCGTTGAATCTATTTTTTAAATAAATTTATTTAGATATATAAATATTACTAATATTTATTATAAATCTAGTCAAATTTAAAAAGCATAATTAACATAGAGATATTTATTTTAAAACGGAGGAAGTACGTCAACACCACACCACCGTGACCGGCTACCCGCTTGCTTATTCAGGGCTTGTTTAGTTCTAAAATATTTTACAAAATCGATACTGTAGCTTTTTCGTTTGTATTTAACAAATATTGTCCAATCATGGACTAACTAGGCTCAAAAGATTCGTCTCGTTAATTCCGACCAAACTGTGCAATTAGTTTTTATTTTTGTCTATATTTAATACTTTATGCATGTGTCTAAAGATTCGATGTGACGGAGAATCTGAAAAATTTTGTAAATTTTTTTGAAACTAAACAAGGCCTGAGTAAGAGCAATAGATATGCCCAACTATTTCTAACAATAAAACACGCCGCCTACTCCAGTAAACAACCACAGATTAGCGCACCCATCTCACCACATGTGTCCAGTGTCAACACACCTAATAATGCCCAGATGGAAACATTCGTCTCCACCGCTGTTCTTCCCATCCGTCTCATCTGCTGCTCCGGCTGCCTCCAGCAACAGCACCCACACACCAATAAAAAAAAAGGGAAAAGGAAAAAAGGAAAGCGAACCAGACCCAACGGTCACCTCCTCACCTCGCCCGGCGTTGTAGCCAGATCGCCTCCAGCCTCCCTCGACCCTCATCGTCATCGTCATCCACCGCCGCCCGCGAGGTCCCCCTCCAACCTCCACTGGCCGACGGAGAAGGTCTCCGCGCGATCGCCGCCATTAACTCCCTTCCCCCCACCCCGTCTCGAAAGCGGCACCGGATCCGGCCCCTCCTCACCCTCCCTTTCTCCCCACCTCACGGAACCCCGTACCCGGGCCCGTTTAATAGTTTCGTCCCCACATGCGTGGCGCGAGTGCCGCCGCCTCCCGACGCAGACGCAGCAGCAGCAGCCGCGGCCGGGATGTCGATGCGTAGCCGTAGCGGGGTGGAGGTGGTCGCCAGCAGGGGGTGCGCGCGGCTGGTGATCCCCGGGATGCATCACAACCCCTCTTCCGCCGCATCCGTCTCCTCCTCCTCCTCCTCCTCCGCGGCCTCGCGCGGGGCCGCCGGCTGCGGCGGTGCGGGTGCGGCGGCGGCAGCAGCGCGCGCCGATGGGCCCTTCGCAGGCCTCGTCATCTGCGTCACTGGGCTGTCCAAAGGTGCGCGAGTTAATTGCTTGTGATTTTGCCGGTGAAGAAGGATGGAAAAGGTTGCCTGATTGATGGGTTTTTGGTGCTCTCGGCTGGTTGGTTGCAGAGGCGAGGGTTCAGGTGAAGGAGGCGACGGAGCGGCTCGGGGGCGAGTACAGCGGGAGCTTGCACCCCAAGTGCACGCACCTCGTCGTTCAGATATCCTTTGCACGACATGACCGTCGCGTGCTGTGAAAACTCTTCTCTGTCCACTATAGTACTAGTATTTGCTTCCCCGATTCAGGATGGATGCTGTGGCTCCTTAACCTGCAGCACAGCTTTGCCGGGCGCAAGTTCGAGCATGCACTGAAGCATGGTCCGAGGAACGGGCTATTCCTCGTTACGCTGGGTTGGTTTGTTGACTGCGTGCGGAGGAACAGTAAGCTCAAGCTCCATGAATCAACTTGTATGACCTTCAATTTTGGCTGAAGTTACTCACGGTCTAACGTGTCATTGTATCCTGTGATGTTTTGACTGTAGTGAGGTTGGATGAATCCTTGTTTGCCATCAAAAGCATTGGGGAGAATGGTGTGCCGCTCGGGGATTTCAACCGCCTTGTTGGAGTCCCTGTTAACGAGAAGTCTTGCCTTCCACCACTGATATTTCAGGACAAGGCATGCTCAGATATGACCCGGAAGCATTCGCTCCAGACTCCTGGAAAAGAAGGTGGTCATGATGGGTTGGTTTTTATGAATGACACAGTCTACATTGACCCTGCGATATCTGATGAGATGAGGAAAAAGGTATGGTCCAACTAATTTCTTCCCACCTTTCCTGAAGGTTGCTAAATTAGTCGAAGCTACTAAACTGTAACTTTTGGGCAGGAAAAGAGTAATTTCTATTGTTTCTTTTGATGGACTGTTGCATTTGCAACACCATTTGGACTGATGAATCTGTTAATACATCATGCAAACAAAATTGCTAATCAGCTCAAGAGATGCAATGACTTCTCTGAATTTCTTTAGCTTACAACGAACCCCCTTCACTGCAGATTTCTGATGCTGCTACGAGAGAAGGTGCAAAGTTGCTGGAGCACTGGTTTATTGGCTGCCCTGCCACGTATATTGTCTGTGAGGATGCTTCTGTTAAGAGATATGTAGGCCACTCAGATAACATTGTAACTGTAAGCAATAGTGCATTACTATCCTTGCATTTCTTTCTTAGGTAGGTGCTAAGTTACCAGGGGTTGCTTTGTCTTAACGTTTCCTCCTTCCAATCTATCAGCCACTTTGGATCTTGAAAACAGTGAAGGAGAAAAACTTGCAGCGCCTTGTCCATTTGTCTTCCGACCTAGCTAGGCATGTTGCCATGGTTCTGGAAAATGTCCAGACATCTGAAGAGGTTAGTTACTATGTTGTACAATTGTACTCTTGAGCCAATTATGCAAAAACAAAAGTGCCGTTTTGTGCTCTGATCAGCTAGAAAAAATCATGACCAACACTTATTTTATTATGACATTTGCCCTCCTTATCCTCTTTGTATTGGATCGGGAAATACTGAATTGATTTCTGGCATATTACATAATCAACCCTACCTTACCTATCTTCATAATGGATAGTATGGAGTAGAATGGAGTAGAGAGTAGAGTATGTTTGATAACGGGCAGCTACCCTGCTGCAACATGTTTAGTGAGAAGGGACAAGATACTTCAGTATTGTGGTCCACGTAGAAGGGCAGTAATGGACCTGACATTGTTTTCTTATTTTGCATGATGAACAACATTAAATTTTCTTCCAATGAATTCTGTGATGTATTGATCCTATGTTTTTACAATCCTTTGCATTTGAAATTCTATGTTTTGTTTGTTGTTTGTGGTAAGTTTCTATTGCTTGATTATAACTGAAGTTGACACTAGATCTTCTGTTCGTTTAGAATAGGAAACTTGGAAGTGTTCCTTCTATAAGCACAAGCTCCTGTGGTCGTCCATCAACCCAAGAGGAGATTGATGAAGTCCATCAAGAGAGACAAAAGTTTGTTGAAGTGGCAAAGAAAGAAGTTCGAGACCGCCGTGCTCGTCGAATGCAGGTAAAAGATACTTTTACAAGTTGCAGATTTCGTTGCCACGCCCCCACAAAACTGATAAGTAAACAAGAAACAATTTATCAGTCATTAATATGCATATAATATGGGTTTAGTCATTTATATCATCGTGGTTATAATGAGGCAATGACTTTTGTTTCATGCCTAATCAATCCTTGTTTCTCTCTTTTTTGTGTGTGTGTGGATTAATCTGCGTACGGGTTTCTTCTTTTTGTGCATTGCTAAGGGTCTGTCTCTAGAGGAGCCGGACCGTTTTTGAGTAAAAAGCAGAGGAGTCGGAGCCGTTTCGGCGAAGCCACAATTTATGGCTTCACCAAAACAGCTCCGGCTCCTCTAGAGGAGCCCCTTATGAGGAGCCCTGCCAAACAGACCCTAAATCTGCAGTGGGGTCTTCTCACCAGCTGCCCAGGCAGTTTAGTGTTCAGTATGACTGTTAAAGTTAAGTTGATTTATCACCCAGAAAAGATCATAGGATACACTATACAGTGAACGGTGAACATTCCCTGGTTCTTAATTTATTTAGCTAAATACAGCACATTTATTTAGCTATTCTTGATTTCATTTCCTCAAATGAAAATGACCAACTTTTGGTTTTAAGCCAGTCATGTGAAGTACCCATTCACCCGATCACTCCGGCCACGCTTCTGGATTCAATCTGCTGGACAATCTCTGAGCCAGCTTCATCTGCGTCAATTTATATGGATTCTTCATGGTCCGATGATGCCAATGAGCAGCAAAGCACCACTTACTTCGATGCAAATGGGGATGTGAGGGATCCAGATCAAACAACTGATAATCTTTCCCGTCCACTGAAAGAAAGGTGATCCTTAGATGGAATTGAAATTGATCACGCCTCGTCCGATCTGCTATTCTAATTGCTTTCTTTTGTTCTTGCAGTGAGCGAAGTGACCTGATCTTCAAGAATCACTTCCTTACCATACTCTTCCCTATTGATCGTTTTGGAGAGGTTGGACCTTCCTCAAAGACGTTTTATAACAATGGTGGCTTTACGTGCATACAAGTACTGGATCACATCTACAACTTCTATCAGGTATATAATAACTACTCCACACTCATCACACACACACACACAAGGATAAATGCATATCATTTTGGACTCTTTTTATATTGTAAAATATTAACGACAGACAATTGTCTTTTTTTTTCATAGGAGAACATGTCAACCAACGAGATAGACATGGCCTTGCATACAGATTCCCGGCATGCCGATCGACTTCGATCTTTGTATTCAACTGTTGAATCAGTAGAGAAAGGACTTGTAGCTTTTAAAAGAATAGACTTTTTAGGAAGCAGAAGAAGTTTTGAGGCACTAAAGCGCATCAACAGGGAAAATAATAGCAATGTATATGAACTTGTGATTAGGGCATGAATGCACCACCCTCAGGTGCCTTTTTGTCAAAATTTATTCGTTACCTTATCTAGTGAGGATTGTTTTGCAGAACATGAAAATATATCATAGTTAGTCTTTCTGGTGCTATCTTGCAGCGTTTTTCTTTCATGTGTTTGTTGTTCAAAAGGAATAATGCTCCAGATCACAAGGCTGAAAAATTACACTGCATAGTGTACCAATAATTCTGAATGAGAATGTTTACTTATTAACTGTTGAAGGTTACATGGGAAGATTTACTCTTTTAGAAGAGACAGAGACAGCTTAGTAGACGTCTCTGCCCACGAGCAACAAACATCTTATTTTATGTACACATGCCCCTGCAATTTAGGTTTGACGACTGACGCCGACAAACACTGCTCGAGTCTATGCAGAGATCTCAAATGCGGTTGCAGGGCAACATTCCTGCAGGATTAACCAAAATTGATTCCCTGGGCTAGAGGTAGCTCGCTTCCATAGTTGATTGTACTGCAAATGGGTGGAATGGGTGTTAGTAAAGCCAAGGCCCAGGGGAAAAACCAGAGCCAACAAGCGAAGAATTTTTGAACTGAAAATTGTCCTTGAGACAGAAAACTGTAACGAATCATTACAAATACCAACCCACAGAAGGTTGCGGCAATCAGAACAAAGGGTACTTGCAACTCATGTAATTCTCTGCACGTATATTCACTATTTCACTACATACTAAAGATATGTTGCAGACTTCCAGTTGGCAAAGCGCACAATAAAAGGCTGGACCCAAACAACCAAACCGTAGACTAGGGCTGGGTCTCCAACCTGTCCTATAAGCAAGAACTTACATGGCTATAGCTGGTATAATAATGACATCTAAATAACCATCCTCACAATACCTACTCAACAATCTTAAGACTCAGTGTGACATGTGGCAATTGGCATGCCAATATGTTATAATATCAAATTATGCAACTATGGGTCGGTTTGGCACAGCTCACAACTGAAGCTGTTGTGAGCTGTTTTTTTTTTTATTTTACCAAACACTATTTTTCAAAACAGCTTCATGGGTGAAGCTATTTTTCTTTCTCTCTCACAAAGACATGAGTTGAGATGAAGCTGAAAAAAGTAGCTTCCTAGCTCTCCCCCTCATTTCTTTCATTCATCCATGCATGAAGCTGTTGGTGAAGCTGTTTTGCCAAACAATTACTTAGAAAGTTGCTCATGAAGCTCTTTTCTAAAAAAACAACTTCACTAGTGAATCTGAGCTTGTGCCAAACAGGGCCTATGTATTTCTTAGCGACCCTTGTTATGCACTGCTCTAATAATGATTATTATAATACCATTTCAAATCCAATCATAGCTAAAACGTGTGTACTCTTACCAAGTCGCCCTCCTCATGTACTGCTTCCAGGAATCACTCCCTGCTTCTCGTCCACCACCAGTTGCCTTTTCTCCACCAAATGCTCCACCGATTTCAGCACCGTTAGTAGGTATGTTCACATTCACTATACCACAATCACTACCATGGGGCCTGCATAATAAGAGAAGGAACAATGAGACTGTTTTATTGGCAATCAAAAAATATAACTGGAAGGACCACAAAAGATGGGAGTTTTCTTTTTAAGAATATTCAAATTTCAATATATATATATATATGATTTATTTTGCAGCAGAGGAGTATGGTTAAATGTTTATGCCATGTATGGGAACTCCGGCTGAGCTTACTGCTTTACTGGGTATTATCAGACTGAATATATGATGCTGGCATGCAAAAAAACATGAATTTTTGTACTAGAGAAGGGAACCGGTGCATTAGTGTGCTGTGTAAAGATACCAACCAAAAAGAAGAAAAATAGTGAACCAGACTTTCTCATGTTATACCTTGTAAACCAAGATAACTACCATTCAATTAAGCAAAAACTAGGATGCTACCGGTGTAGTACCACCGCATGGGCATCTAATGCTACAAGCCTCATTTGCTTTCCACAAATACAGAGATATCCTTTCTTCAAATGTCAATTAAATTCTCCATCATGTTGCGCACAAACTTACCCGAGCCACTTAAAAATAATTTCTGGCCTCTTTGTAAATATAGAACTGCTCAATCCTTGAGGAACAGAGTTATTGATTTCAATTGCTTCCTTCAAGCTCTGTAGGGAAATACAAACCTCGTGATTATTAGAGACAGTGGTTCTCAATTACAGAAATTAGAACAGGTAAAAAGAATACAAAAAAACAAAATATTGAACTATATGCTACCTGAAATTTCATAACATAAAGGACAGGACCAAAGAGTTCTTCTTTCACAACTGCTGCAGAAGGTGTAATTTCCACAATTGTTGGTTGCACGAAGTTTCCTTCTGATTCAATGGCAGATCCTCCAAAAAGGATTTTCCCTCCCTGAATAAAACAGGTCAAATTATATTTCATGGCTTACATAAAGTAATACTTCCTCCGGGCAAAAATACTTGTCACATTTGAGTTCAGTGCATATCTTTTGACCATTAATTTCTTTTAGTCTAGAATATACTCTTAAAATCCTCCAAATTTATGGTTGAAAATATTTCGAATACATATCGACACAGATAACTTACATGTTACTAAGCTAAATAATTTAAAAGTTAATGATATTTGTAGTTTTTACAGTTTGACCAAATCTTGTCCAAGACAACATTTTTTTGTGACCAGAGGGGTACATTTAACTTTCAACACCAGTAAGGCAGTATACTTATATTGAGTTGAGATTGTGATGGAGGTCGAAATAATTGTAGGAACCATAACACTATTTTTAACCTTCACCTGAGATTTAATGGTTTGAACGCCTTTCAAAAAGTTCTCTTTTGAAGCAGGAGTGTGCAGTGGTCCCAGTAAGGTGCCCTTCTCCAACGGATCCCCAATTCGGACTTGTTTGTATACCTCAACAAGTTGATCAAGGAAAGTTTGATATATGCTTTCATGAAGAATCTGTAATAAGATGGGAAATACAATTAAACAATTGAAAACGAACCACAATACGAAAAGGAGAAATTAAAAAACACCATACCAGCCTACGGCATGTAGTGCAGCGTTGTCCTGCTGTACCGACAGCAGCAAACAAGACAGAACGCACAGCTAGCTGGATATCTGCGTCATCCATAACAATGATGGCATTGTTTCCGCTAAGTTCAAGAAGGCATTTACCAAATCTTGCATTAACTTGTTGTTGAACCATCAGACCAGCCTGCATCGAGAAACCAGTGTTGCATATTTAGCACAGCACAATGTTAGCTCCCCCCTCCCCCGGGGGGGCAACACACACAAGGCTGTCTTATAGTACTGTTCGTACAAGAAAGTAGATCTAGGGGAAAAAAACTGTTCATACAAGAAAATAGATCTAGGGAAAAACATGTTGTTGTTACAGGATCTACAAAATATCAGAACAAAAAAGTTTTACCCTTGTACTTCCAGTGAATGAAACCAAAGGTATCCTAGTGTCAACGGCAATTGCTTGACCAATTTCAGTGCCACCACAAAAGGATGTGAAAATTGCGCCTGGCAAATTGTTCTTCTCCAATACGCTAGCCACTATTTTAGTCATTGCAATAGTGATCAGTGGAGTCGTTGGGGCACCTTTCCTGTAAGAATCAGAACATTAGACAGAGAAACAGCCTCCCTGTGGTGCTGACCAAGTTTGTTGCCACTAAAACAGAACTCGTGAGTATGCTGGATAGATTATATTCATATATGAGTATTTTTGGTGTAAGAAGATGGACATTGTTTTCACTTTTAAGACTTGAGAACCAAGATTATCTCCCCAGTCTACCTATGTCTGCAACATATATTTACTAAAAGCCTACAAGGATGTCACAAGTTGGGCAGCACACATTGTCAAAGTTCTTCCTGAGTGCAAATTGCTTGAACTCCAGATGATGAGATGAATAGGACAACCCATCACAATTCACAACCCACAACAGTTCGTAGAAGGTAACATGCCATATGACAGTCATAGAAAGTTAAATTTGCTCTGTTTGAAGGGCAAGACCAGTAAATTTCCATGAGCAGGGACAGACTAATAGATGAATAATCAGGGAGCCAACTCAATTTCGGAATTTAATGGCAACATTTTCTATACACACATATATCAGCAGTACAATTTTATCAGAAAAGTAAACCATTCTTACCAGACAACACAGTTTCCACAGACCAAAGCAATGCAAGCATTCCAACCTACATGACACGAGAGATTATTAAGGTATTCATGGCTATTAAGATAGCATGGTTATATGGTAAATGTTGACAGCAATTTCATAGCACTATAAATGAGCAGGGTGTAAGAACTCGTGAAAGTTGGATTAAAAGGCATCCTATGGGTGCAGCTAAATACCAGGTTACACCACTAATTGTCAGCTGCTAGACTTTTCAGCTAAAAACTCCCTGCACCCACCACCCAGAGTTGTAAACTTTTTTTTTTTGGCTAACATTCCCTAAATGAAGAGTCTTAAAATGCAAAGTAAAGAGAGAGCTGATGCACTATGTTGATTTTTATAGCATAGAAATGCAATGCGCCAAATATATGAGCTGTCAGAGACTTACCAAGCACAGCGCAAGGAAAATTAAATGCCGTTATAACACCCACAACTCCAAGGGGATTCCACACCTACTCAGATAAGCATAGACATTAGCATGCTACATGCTGATATCTAAGAGTAGGATATACCACATGAGAAACTATTTGTTAAAAAATACCTCCATCATCATATGGTTTGGTCCTGCAAAAAAAAAAAAGACAAAGCGCACTGTTACAGTCTTACAGATCACTGAATATCATCATCACGCTGCACATATGCTTTGTATCCAGGAGTTAAAGAAAAGATGATATGGAGCCACCCAAGACTAATGCAAAAGCCTCTAACTGACAACTGGGACTCTACCTTCTGCAACCAATCATCAGAAAGGTAACACTCCATTACTCCAAAACCTTGTTTTCTAAGGGATTTGTTACTTATTATGCTCCTTTACTGTGAAAATTGTAATTTCAGTTAGTAATATCAGCGCGACATTTCAGGGAATTGGGAAAACTGAGTTTCTTTCAAAACAGAAAACTAGAATGATGTGTTATTGACTTATTGTAGAGCACTACAGTAGTGATAAGGAAATAATTTAACATGAACGATGGTGTTGTAGATTAGTAGCATGTTCGCTACAATACACAAACATACAAAGCTAGACCGTCAGAATCTTATTCAAATATATTTTCCGGCAATTACAAGACCCATTCTGGCTCCTAAACAGTCATAGATAATCTGAATCAGTTGCAAGTTGCAACCAGCATGATCAAATATTCAAATCAACAGTTTCATTGCAGATGATGTAGTTTTCAACCGGCATGAAAAAAGATATAACTAAAGGAAGAAAGGTCTTACGTTCAGATGGTATAATGGATCCATTTAGTTGGCGACTTAGCCCCACAGCATAATCACACATGTCGATGATTTCCTACAAAAAATAGGACACACCAATGCATCATGCACATAGGAATCAAAACCAGATTTCACTTCAACTCATATGATCATTCAGCGAGGTTATCAAGTCATCTGATTAAACACGGTTAGGGGCTTATCGGCATGGTGATCAATTTATGCACTGCAACGTCACGATTTAGCTATGATTAATCAGGCTGATTTAGCAAGCTTATCAAATCATCCAACTAAAATACTATCATTCAGCTATCTTCACTACAGGTTAACATCTTAGACATATGATCTGGTGATATAGTACCAACTGACCTATTCAATAGTGCTGCACATATGAGAATGACATGTTTTTAGGAAAAGTTGCAGTTCTACCAGGTAAGGAAACAGTAACGAAACCACATAGACGATAATGTAGCATATATCAATTAACATCACAAAACAGAAACGCAAAGATGCGCTGTGAAGTGTGAAGTCAATGGTACTTTTCGTGAGCACAATAAATGATGTGCAGATTGTAGACAATGCACTAGAAGCAATCAAGCAAGTATAATCCTACCTGAACCTCACCGATCCCTTCAGGAAGAATTTTCCCCATCTCAAGTGACACAAGCCTGCCAAGGTGATGGAGCTTTGCTCTCAGTGCGTCACCGATTTGCCTAACAATCTCTCCTCGCTTCGGAGCAGGAAACTGGACACGTTGGCAGTGACATTATGATTTATGAGCACATTGATAGGAGTAAGATTTTGGAATCAAATCAATTGATGGATGGAATAAGTTTTTAGCAATGCTACCCAGTCCCATCAATGAACTTGCAGTGTTTTGTACCATGTAACATTAAAAAAGAAACATATAGATTCCAAAAGCCTGGTGTAGTTTCCAAAATTTTTCAAGATTCACTGTGACATTAAAGTTTATTTGGAAATCAGTCTAAATCTTACAACACATGCACGGAGCATTAAATATAGATAAATAAATAATTAATTGTACGGTTTGGTTGTTGTAACTTGCGAGACGAATCTTTTGAGCAGTTATTAGTCCTTACCAAATACAAACGAAAATGGTACAAGGCCGAACCCAAACATGCATGAAGTCTGAAATTGCAGTATAAATTCTAGTTCACAGATGCAGACCTACACTAGAGATCCGTGTTCCCGGATCAAATTGAGAACCCATATCACCTCAGCATATCACAAACTGGAACGCAAACTTCCCCAGAAACTCATCAGACACATAAAGGACCAACAATTGCAGATGTTTGAAGTAACGTCTCCAAATTCCAACCCAACGGGAGTGAAAAAAATCCATTTCCACGCAGTTAAAATCCACAGGCAGTAGCAACTACTAAACCACAATGCCAGCATTCCATCATCCGTGCGAGCTACTATCACTATGAGAACTGCAAGTCAGAGGAACTCACCGCCATCCATGTCTTGGCGGCATCGAAGCAGGCGCGCATGCCCTCCTCATAGTCCTGCACGGACGCCTCCACGACCTCCGCGATGACCTAGTACACAAACAGCCACGCACCCAACAAAAAAAAACATTCGATCAAAATCCACCAAAAAAAAACAACCAAACACGAAGCAGGTGAAGCGGCGAAACCGAGCAGATCGGACCGGGCGGGGACGCACGCACCTGGTTGTTGGTCGGGCTGGTGGAGGTGACGGCGGGGCCCGAGCCGCCCCACGCGCCGCATACGAACGCGCCCGGGTTGCGCTGCGCGAGGCCGAGCTCGGCGAGGAACTGGTGCTCCTCCTTCGCGAAGGCCCCCATGGCGCCGGCGGCGTTGGCAGGTTCCGTACGATGCGGGGGGGTGGGGGGGATAGGGAGGGAAGCGGAAGGCAGGGGAGCAGAGGCGTGGTGAAGTAGTGAGGTGTATTTGTAGGAGGAGGTGGAGTGGGGACTGTGAACTGCTCCGGGAGGGAAGGAGACGAAGGAGGCTGGGCGCGGAGGAATGGTGGTGCGGTGGGTGCTGCTGCTGTACTGTTGTTGTTTGTTCACGGGACGAGACGAGACGAAAGCGTGGGCGTGGGCATGGGCGTGGCGTGTTTGTAGGTTTAAAAAATACAACAAATATAATTTTATCATTATACGTATCATTGAACGCCAGCTTTGCGTGTGCACGTTCTGTGTCTTGGGCCTTGTTTAGTTCGAAAAAAAATTCAGATTTCACTAATGTAGTATTTTCGTTTTTATTTGATAAATATTGTCGAATCATGAACTAATTAGAATCAAAAGATTTGTCTCGCGATTTACAGACAAACTGTATAATTAGTTTTTGTTTTTGTCTATATTTAATACTTCATACATGTGCCAAAAAATTAAATGTGACGGAAAATCTTGAAAAGTCTTTGGATTTCGGAGTCAACTAAACAATGCCTTGGCATTCACGGACGGCTGACGGCCTGACGCTGCACGCATGAAAGAAGTAGCAGCCGGTACATTTTGCGCGCATTTGTTGTCCTCTGGAACCAAATCCCAAAACTTTTGAACCAGGATTTTGTATTTAGAACAAGCAGCTTTTATATCTCCTAAGGCTTGTTTGATTAAGCGAGTTAAACTTTAATTTCCATCAAATCGAATATTTAGATATATGCACGAAATATTAAATATAAACTATTTATAAGTAATTTATGAGATGAATTTTTAAACCTAATTAGTTTATAATTAAACACTAATTATAAAAAAACGAAAATACTACAATACATATTAAATTTTTAGTTTCCAAAATTTTAGGTTTTTGGACACTATAGCACTTTCGTTTTTATTTGACATACTACTCAATCATTGACTAACTAAGTTCAAAAAATTCATCTTGCGATTTACAGACAATCTATGCAATTAGTTTTTGTTTTCATCTATATTTAATCTTCTATGCATGTATCGTAAGATTCGATGTGACGAAAAATCTTAAAATTTTTTAGAAACTAAACAAAACCTTTAACAACTCTAATCAAACACCTAGCGTTCTATACATGTCGTGGTGCCAAACAAAAAAGGAGACGACAGACGTAGCAAGAACACTGATCTGAGAACGACAGTGTGACGAGTCAGCCGTAGTGATTCACGTCTCTTTTTCTTTTTCCTTTTTTTTTTTGAACTTGTACACGGACGTGGCGTGCGAGGCAGGAAGTATATGCCTGATCTCCGGCGCCCGCGTGTCCAATATTAGCATCGTCTAAAACAAAATTCGCGGACATTTATTATGGATAAAGACGGCCGTAGGACGCAATCACACAAGGAAGAGGAAGAGCTTCAGGTCCGTCCGAGTTGGATGCTACAGTCAGCTCAAAGCAAAAAGTAACAGTAGTACGTTCTGATAGCTCCAGCGCACGGGTCGTGTACTCGTGTCCCATACGGCACTTCCATTGAGATACTACTGGATAAACTCAGTGGCGACACCGAGGCTTCCTAAAATAAATTCAAAATTTTCAATCACATCAAAATTTACGGCATATACATAGAGTATTAAATCTAGCTAAAAACAAATACTAATTATATAGTTTATCTATAAATTATAAAATAAATCTTTTAAATCTAGTTACTCTATGATTGGACAATGTTTATCAAATAAAAACAAAAATGTTATACTAATATTTTTTTATTGTTTGGATCCGCTTGCTTTTTCAAGCTCGCCACGATCGGAGATCCCCGTATCCTTAGACACCATTTTCTGCTTCTCTATAATTCCTCCGTTTTAAAGTGTTTAAAAAGTGGAATATATGTGTATTTGGTGCTAAAAGGATACAGCAATGGGTTCATACTCCGTATGTACTTTGGTGCTACATAAGACGTTCGTTGTGTGTACATACTATGATGTACTCGTACTAGAATGTCGCACCAGTTTTTTTTTATAACAAACAATTTTATTATCAACAGCAAGAGGCTATAAAGAGGGTTACAGAATGCAAAGTTACAGGAAGAAGTGCCTTTCTAAGAGAGTACTAAACATGACCTGCATAAGAACAGGTACAGTAAAAAAAGAAGAGGAATGCAGCTGGGCAAAACTTTACCTGACTAGCGTATCAGCCGTATAGTTTTGGTCCCTTTTGATCCTATAAACTCTATGTGCAGCTTTATTAGAGAGGTTGATGAAGGTTTGGGTGTAATGGGTCATCTGGATTGGGATTGTTGAGGAAATTCACCAGCTGTTGGTTGTCTGAAAGGAATGAGGGGATATACCCTATGAGTGCTATGACACTAGACCGGTAAATTGGCTTGGAATCGGATGGTTTTATTTATAATTATTAGGTCAGTCTCAATGCATGTTTCATGAGAGTGTCATGCACATTAAATAGGGTGCCACATAAGCAAAATTGCTGACTTGGCAGGGTCATTAAATGAAGGAGTTTCATCAGATGAGAGAGGAGTTTCATCTCCATTAAACTCCTATGGCTCGGTTACCTAGTTTATAGTCTTGGTAACTGTGTCATGAAATTATGCATTGAGACTGGTCTTACTGATTCATTATGTCTTTATTAGCGCGGTTTATAATTGCTATTTGGGCCGTCAACCCAATAGAAATAGAAATTCACGTAGACTAGCTATTTGGGCCTTTTGGGGATGCCCTAACTTAAGCATGGGTGGACTATGGGTCGGATCCATCTGTTGAGGACTTCCTCCACGGGCTTCACTGAGCTATCGCGGTGCCCCTGGAGAGAACACATATGAGCCCATTGTTCCAGCCCAACAGGCACGCATCCGCCATCCGGGAGACCCGGACAACCTCGAACTACTCGTAAAAAAAAAAACTCGAACTGCACCTTTTATATATATACTAGCAAATATGCCCGTGCGTTGCAACGGAAGAAAAACATCAAATGACCCTAGAAAGTGATGACATAACGTTACATATCTTTTATATTTATCTTTTTTATAAAATTTAAAGTCCATAATTTATTTTATTGATAACAATAACATCTATGGTATTAGATAGTTAATATTTACAATAATATGTAGCTTGAAGACATATTTATTTAATAACAAAAATAGAAATTAGTTAAACCTTATCTCACTCTAATATTACCTCTTAATATACTTCAGTATTATATTTAAACATGAGAAGTTTGATGCTAGCATTATTTTTTTATTTAGATTAGGATTGCTATGAAATATGAATCAAGCATCACATTAAATAGGCTACCATAAAATTTTTATAATAATTGGAGCAAGATAACTACAATTTTAATTTTACACTAAAAAGCATAGGCAAACATTTCCAACAAAAAAAAGTGTACTAAAATTTGTGATATTTTTTGTTTACTGCATGGATCTACATATGTGGAGCTGAACAAAATTTGTTTTATAATTTTTAGATTTTTCTATGAATTACTACGTATTTATCAATTTTCAGCTGTTTTTTTTATTTAGATTAGGATTGCTATGAAATATGAATCCACCATCACATTAAATAGGCTACCATAAAATTTTTATAATAATTGGAGCAAGATAACTACAATTTTAATTTTATACTAAAAAGCATAGGCAAACATTTTCAACAAAAAAAAGTGTACTAAAATTTGTGATATTTTTTGTTTACTGTATGGATCTATATATGTGAAGCTGAACAAAATTTATTTTATAATTTTCTATGAATTACTACGTATTTATCAATTTTTAGCCGATTTAAAAAATAAAAGAAAAATAAATTGAAGATTTTACATTGGAAACCCTAGGAAAACTTTTATTTTTTTTTCTTCCATCATACCGATTCCGGACTGATTGGTGACGGATGGGAAAAGGAAACGGAGGTTTTGCATTAGGAACCCTAGAAAGTTTTTTATTTTCTTTTTGCTCCTCTATAAACTTGGACGGAGGATATATATATATATATATATATATATATATATATATATATATATATATATATATATATATATATATATATATATATATATATATATATATATATATATATATATATATCTCGAGGAGCACGGCGCCTGGACGGGCGGGTGGCACGGTGCCGGTGCGCGGTGCGTCGTTTATTCACCGGCAACGATTTCTTGTTGGATCGGACGTTCGTCCGAGGAGCCTTTCCGCGGCGACTTCTTCATTTGTTGGATCGGATTCGATGCGCAGCCTGGCAGCCGCCCGGACAGCTCCTCGAGTCCTTTTTGTAGTGCTCGCCGAGAATACGACCCCGTCATGGCACTCGACGAATGGAATGGAGCGCTTGCCTGTTGCGGCCACGCCACCTCCAGTCTACTACCTTCCCGGTCCCGGCGAACGGATAGGAGGTAGCGGCACGCAACGGGAAGCCGAGAGCCGCGTACGAATTCGTGTGTGCGCGCATGGCTGATGGCTCCGGAAGTCCAAAGCAGGGCTGCGGGCCTGTTTAGATTGGGGTTGAAAATTTTTTGGGTGTCACATCGAATGTGTCGGAAGGATGTCGGAAGGGGTTTTTAGAAACTAATAAAAAAACAAATTACATAGCTCGTTAGGAAACTGCAAGACAAATTTATTAAGCATAATTAATCTGTCATTAGCATATGTGGGTTACTGTAGCACTTAAGGCTAATTATGGAGTAACTAGGCTTAAAAGATTCGTCTCGCGATTCTCAATTAAAATGTGTAATTAGTTTATTTTTTTATCTACATTTAATGTTCCATATATGTGTCCAAAGATTCGATGGGATGGATGAAAAATTTTTGGGTGGGAAACTAAACAGGGCCGCCGGACGGCAGCGCGGTAGTACAAGTGCAGTGCAGTACAGGTCGTGCGCCTGTACTGCGGGCCTGCGGCTGCACGCCAGCACCGAGCGGTAGCACCCGTTGTACTTGTCCCGTTCGATAGGCACTCGAGTAGTACGCATGCCTAATTTACGTGCGAGCCCCTAGCTCTTGTCGTCTGCCACCGTGCCACGCCCACCTCTCATATGATATGCCAGATGGTCTATCTATTTTTTCTCTTGGTCTTAGGCCTTGTGTAGTTCTAATTTTTTTTTTAGATTTTGGCACTGTAGTATTTTTGTTTTTATTTGATAAACATTGTCGAATTATAGACTAACCAGCCTCAAAAAATTCATCTCATGATTTACAGGCAAACTGTGCAATTAGTTTTTGTTTTTCGTCTATATTTAATACTCAATGCATATGTCGCAAAATTCGATGTGACACGAGATATTGAAAATTTTTTTGTTTTTAGGTGAACTAAACAAGGCCTTATTTAGTTCCAATTTTTTTTTGATTTTCGGTACTATAGCATTTTTGTTTTTATTTGGTAATTATTGTCTAAATATGGACTAACTAGACTCAAAAGATTCATCTTGCAATTTATAGGTAAACTGTGTAATTAGTTTTAATTCTTGTTTATATTTAATGATTCATGCATGTATCTCAAGATTTGATGTGACGAGAGATTTTGAAAAGTTTTTAGTTTTTGGGGTGAGCTAGATAAGCCTTTGGTTCGACAAATTCGTTCCCCTGCAAGTTCCATATGTCAGTCAGGCCTTGTTTAATTCTGAATTTTTTATATTTTTGGTACTATATCATTTTATTTTTATTTGGCAATTATTGTCTAATTATAAACTAATTAGATACAAAAGATTTATCTCGTGATTTATAAGCAAACTGTATAATTAATTTTTGTTTTTATATGTATTTAATGTTTTATGTATGTGTCGTAATATACGATATGAAAGGAAATTTTAAAATGTTTTTGGTTTTTGAGCTAGCAACACCAACACCATTAGGAACGTCGTCCTCTAAGGGCGTCTCGGTTGATATCGACGTCGCCCGCTAATTGTATTCACAGGCTAATATACCAATTGTTTTCTTTTTTGCCTTCTCTTTGCATTGGTTCTATAGAAGAGCGGCGATTTCTGACCACTAGTAGGCTCGCCATCGACCTAGCGACGAGTGACTCACTGAGTTTTTCGCTGCGCGAAACCACCCGTCATTAAACAGTATTTTTCTTTCATAATAAGTTAACGAATAATATTTTTAACCATAATTTTTTAGCTAAGCCAGCTATTGTGTAATTTTTCACTAATTTTTTTTCCTCCATGGCTCCATCCAAGCTAGCGAGTACCTGGAGAACCTCTAAGGTCTAAGTAACTAAGCAAGCACCTTTGTTCTTATTTTCATATGCCCCGTGCTTTGGAAGACTAGCCTAATATTTGTACACAACCATTGTATTCCAAAAGTACACGTTAAACATTAATAAACACAGTTAGAAATACCCTGCAATATATTTTTATAATACACCTACAAAACATACATTTTTTAAAAAATAATAATCATATTCTACTCCCTCTGTCTAAAAAAAATATAGTTCTCGTTTTTGAGAAGTCAAGACATTTGAACTTTGACTAAATATATATTAAAAAATACTAACATTCACAATATAAAAAAATACCATTGATTAGTTATAGAATATATTTCGTAATTATTTTTTATATAAAAATAATAATACTATTTACTACAAATTTGGTTAAAATTAAGCTACATTGATGAGTGTAGATCCCACAATTATATTCTTTTGTGGATGGAGGTAGTATATACTCTCTTTTCTGTAATATAGTGCATTTTAGAAATTTTAAGACAAATTACAAATTAATATAAAAACACACATGTATCCTCATTTTTCCCTAATAAGACATTATCATTAATGTGACTAATGATGATTGATCGATAAATGAAAAGTATTTAAAGTAAAACTAGATTTTGTCTTCAAAAATATATTATATTTGAGAATAAATTTTGAATGTTATAATGCACTATGACCTTGTTTAGTTCCTAGAAAATTTTGTAAAATTTTTTAGTTTTTTTGTTACATTAAATCTTGTGGCACATGCATATAAATAAAAGAAATAACTAATTATACAGTTTATCTGTAATTTATGAGATGAATCTTTTGAGTCTAGTTAATCTATAATTGAACAATATTTATCAAATACAAACAAAAGTGCTATAGTGTCTAATTTATAAAAAATTTAGAACTAAACAAAGACCTTGTTTGGATCCATGGGTTAGAGTTAGATTTAGCTATTTGGGGCTTAAATAGCTCTAAAGTATCCAGACATGAGGGTTAGATTAGGGTTATTTGCATCTAACCCACCCAAAAAATTATCTCCACAAAGAGGGGTTTATTTGGGCTATTTGAAGATATTTGAGGTGGGACCCATAGAGAGAAGGCATTGGCCTCCCATATGTGTCCGCACGGGATCTATTCCCCACTCGCCTCCCAGCCCGCCGCCTCTGCACGGCATCCGCGCCTCCCAGCCCGCCGTAATTTTTTTTGCTTCATTCATAACTTGTATGTTTTATGTCTTGTTTAGTTCCAAAAAATTTTGCAAAATAGGAATAGTAGCACTTTCGTTTGTATTTGACAAATATTGTCCAATCATAAACTAACTAGGCTTAAAAGATTCGTCTCATCAATTCCGACCAAACTGTGCAATTAGTTTTTATTTTCCTCTATATTTAATACTCCATGCATGCGTTTAAAGATTTGATGTGACGGGGAATCTGAAAAATTTTGCAAAATTTTTTGGGAACTAAACAAGGCCTCAGTAAGACATCTCATTTATATGGACAAAATAAAATTTATCGTGTGATGGATGCTTGATTTGTAAAGATGATTTGTTTTTGTTATTTATGAGTGGGAGGTCGCCACACAACAGCCGGCCACACCAAATCCAGCTGCAAAGGAGCCAAATGATTAGAAAATTATATTTATTGTTAATCTAACTTTTGCATCCAAACACTTCTTCGGCTAAAGTTAGTTGAGGGTTAGTTATGAGATACAAAATAACTCTAACCTCTAACCTGGTTAGAGTATCCAAACAGGGCCAAAGCCTATATTACAGGATGGAAGAGTAATTTTCCGGATGGAACGTTGTCATGGGCTCATGGCTGGCCTCCTCCGGATACGGCAACTACTGCGCTGCCCCTCGTCTACCGCTGCCTACTTGCCGGGAAAACCGGACCCGATTCCAGTGGCTTGGATGTAAATTGACCCAAACGGCGTGTCCCATTCCGCGGCCACCCACCGTACCCCCACTCTATTAAAATCTCACCGGTCTGTCTCCTCGCCGGCATCGGCAAGCCTCCTCCTTCCTCCCCATCGCGGAGTCCCAATCGTTTCCTTCTCCGCCCTCGCCGCCGGCCAACATGATGCACATGACCTTCTACTGGGGCACGTCGGCCACGATCCTATTCGACGGCTGGCGCACCTCCACGTGGCTCGACTACCTTCTCTCCCTCGTGGCGCTGCTGCTCGCCGCCGCCTTCTACCAGTACCTCGAGGCCCTACGGGTCCGCATGAGGCTCATCGCGGAAGGAGCCGCCAAGCCAGCCTCCTCCGCAACCTCCGACCCGCGGACGCCGCTCCTCGCGCCCGCCTTCGCGGTCGCCGCCGGGCGCTGGCCGGCGCGCGTGGCCGTGGCCGCGATGTTCGGGGTCAACTCCGGCCTCGGCTACCTCCTCATGCTCTCCGTCATGTCGTTCAACGGCGGCGTGTTCATCGCCGTCGTCGTGGGCCTCGCGCTCGGGTACCTCGCGTTCCGCAGCGGCGACGGCGAGGATCTCGTCGTCGTTGACGACCCCTGCGCCTGCGCCTAAGGGTATTGGGGTCGCCGGATTGCCTTGTCCCCAGGACCCAGGTTCGCCTTCCTTGTTGATATTGTTGTTGTATGACACAGGTATCATAATAAAAATCATGTACATAACTACAGATCCAATTGTGCGTTTGGAGGATTTGCAGTGTTCAAGTGTTGTTTTGGGGAGGGCATTGTAGTTGTAGGGTAAAGAATCAGTAATATTGTCTTGTTCATTTCAATAGATTAATGGATCGGTGGAGATGGTCTTTAACAGTTAACCGTTTGACTTAATTTTAGATCAACTGAAAAGTTGATGCTGAAATGTTGTAAAAGAAAAATACTGTTCTTTCGCTCGCTGAAAAGAACTGAGTAATGTTGATGGAACATGCTGAAATTTGAAAACCTCTAGATTGAACATACTTATTTATTTTGTTTGCGATGCTACTAATCCAAGAAACGGAAAGACCAACTGCATGAAGCATAGCCACACCTGTTGGAAGAATTTGAAGCTAGCTAGCTTAGATCTGATCACTGGAAAGAGAAGACTTGTCCTCTGTATGAACTGTACTCCGTGGCTACTTGTCCCTATGACTGTGAGTAAAGTACAGAAAAAGGGTTATGGATGGGGAAATCATTGTTACCGGTGTTGTAAAAGTGTAATATTCAGTTCTTAAAAAGAGCAAATTAATATGAACCAGACTTGTATAGAAATCGAAGTAAAAATTTCAGGTTATATGATCATTCTTCTTGGTTCAAGCTTTGTTATCTTTATGTTGAGCTAATGTAGTTTAGCTTGCATGAATTGTGAAATGTATGAGTTCATTGATCCTTGGACTAGCAGTGGGCGTTGACTATAGACAAAGGTAGGCCATTGCTGCCGCATCAGCATTCGCCGCCCTCGTCCATGACTTCGGAATAAGTTCGGATATGACCAAGTGCCCTCCTTTTTCAGCAGGGATGGTGATTCCCTATGCCGTATCCGTGTGGTATATGACTCTTTTTTGCCGGATGGAATATGGACTCTTTTTTGCAGAATGGTATATGAACTTTTTTGTTTGCAGGATAACATAGCTAATCACAGTAGTTCTCCATTGGATTAGGCCGATTTAAAGCTCGGGCTGCAAAATGAGCTGAAATAGAGGGCATGCCATTTGACATGGATTTGTTTTTTTCTGATATATAATACTACTACTTCAAGTAAGGTGGTCTGCTCAAATAGCGTAGCGTATGTATGCTAGCTTTTTTTTAATAGTATTTGGATTTTAGCTGTAAGTATTCTTTTTATACGTAGTTTTGTTTATTTCGTTTTATATGTGATTGTTCTCTCTTCATGTGCTCCCACTTTATCCATCAGCACAAATTCCATGTAGGTATCATCAATCAATTCCTTGCCTTAAATCTATTGTCATCTTTCTCCCCTCTCCCCCCCAAACTAAAATCAAATCTCATAGCTATGTAATTTGTGTCAAGTTCAAATCAAGCTCGCCTTAGTTTTCTCCGGTAAAGCTCCTTGGTAAAATCATATTTCAAGTCTCTCGCAAATTATTCATTTTTTTTGTCTTTTTATAAATTTATAAATTTTAGATTATATTGTACCTTCTCACGTGGATCTATATTTCCATTTTCCTTCGAAGTATTGCCGGATTTATCACAAGGGCATCTTCAACATATTACTTACAAGGGATTGCGGTTGCTCCAACAAATTACTCATCCCATCCCAATACCTAAAAGTTTTAAGTATAACTATACTAAAGATCCATCCACCTCACATATCCATTTTGAATGTATTGGTAATGTTTTGGAAGAGAAAAAGAAAAAATTACATTAGTGATAATAGAAGATCACCTATACATACTTTTTTATGTGATTATCTATATAGACTTATAGGAGATGAAGGATAAGGAATATGTTAGAGATGCTCTAACACGGCGCATGTATGCTAGAGCCATTGTTGCCTCAAGTACTCGTTGGTTGACCCTATTATTACCACAATATCCATCAATATTTCAAGCGTAGATAATCTGTAGAACAATCATATTTCAAGCCTAGATAAAATGTATAACAGTCACTAATGCTAGAGGGATACAACCCATGCCACTCTACAACACTGTCGTCAGCCACACATCCACACTTTTAAAGAAATCATCTCCTTCGTCCTAACTCTGTCCATCAAGGCAACACATCGACAACACGATAATAGCATATCGAGATGACAGAGAATCCAAAGAGGACAAGCATCTAGTTGAGTTGCACCATCACCGACAACCACCACCATCTGCAGCAGCACAACAATATCATTGTCGGTGGCTTTCACAACCACATCGTCCACCTTACGTAGAGAAGCACCAAGGTTGTCTGGATGTGAGAGACACATCTAGGTCTTTGCTACAACCAACAGCCTGCCACCTTGTTGTCGTGGCATCATTTTCATGCCATCGCCATAGAACCGTGACACCACTATACCCGCACAACACTAGCGTCGCCACTCGTGCAACCTCCAAGCCCCATGCTGCCAGCCACCTCACCTCCTCTCGTGCGCACGCCCATTGAAGAGCTACCACAACCATCGCCCTGACTGAAAAGGCTGGAGCTGAGTGTTGGCTCACTAGATCTGACCTCCCCCTGTAGATTGGGCTAAGGGAGAGATGAGTCCACCTATCAGAGCTTGGTTGCATTGCAATGGCACCGTCGTGCTACACCATTGCCATAAGCTCGTGTCGCATTACAATGCCACGCCACCGTTGTGCGGCCCGCATCGTCCATCGTCGTGGCCCCTACGTAACATGTTGCCTTGCCACGTTGTCGTTGCATGGCCAACGTTGTCCATTGTTGGCCCTACGCAACACACATTGCCTCACTATGCCGCAGTTGCCCCTGCACAACCCTTTCCACCCATGTCACGTCTGGGCATGCCTCAAGCAAGAACTAGGCAAAGGCCATGTTGCCACCTTCCTAGCTATCACAGGACTCTTGGCAGATCGCTCAAGCGACGAGGAGGCAGGGGAAGGAAGGAGGGTGTTGGCGACAACCATGGCTTTGCTTGGGAAGGAACTATTTTTAGCTTCATCCCATATGAATCCTTTGTAAGAGTATGTTTTAAAGAGCTTAATATATAAACATGTTTAAAAAATACTCGTTGTTCAAAACAACTTCAAGTAGCTCGCGAAACTAAGATGAGCCAAAACAGAACCTAACTACTAAGGCTGTCTCCGACGGCCTATGCAAACCGCTCCCCAAACCCATAATGCGTCGCTCACCAGGAAAAAGTATAGTCCAACAGAGCATGCAAAGGACGAACCTATTTTGCGTGCGAGGTGAAGGGAGACCCAAAAATGTGTGACCTCTCCATCGTCTCTCTCCTCAATGCAAATGTCTAGCGTGGGCCCATAGGAAGCAAGGTGGAGATGAGGGAGCCAGATCCGTCGTCGCTGACCTTCGTTCGTAGCCCCGACGAACCTAGCTTCGCTGCCTGCCGCTGGTGAAAGGTCCTAATATGGCTAGAGGGGGGGTGAATAGCCTATTTAAAAAAATCTACAAGGCACTAGAGCAAAGGATTAATATAACAAAAGGCGTAAAGCAATTTTGCTCTAGCTCTACAAGAGCTGCAACTGCAAGCCACCTATCCAATAATTCTAATTGCTATGATCTCTAGGCACAAGCAAAGGCTATGTCACTACTCTTTACAACTAGTTACAACTAGCTAAAACTAGGAAATACTAGTTACAACTAATTTGCAAGAAGGTAAAGAGATGAGAGATAATTATACCGATGTGTAGAGGATGAACCATTCACAATGTATAACAATATATTCACCGGGAGAATATCAATCACAATATTGACACCAATATTTTTCTCCCGAGGTTCACGTGCTTACCGCCACGCTAGTCCCCGTTGTGTCGACCAACACTTGGTGGTTCGGCGGCTAATAGGTGTTTCACGAACCTAGCCCAACAAATGGGCGCCACAAGAACCTACCCACAAGTGAGGTAGCTCAATGACACGAGCAATCCACTAAAGTGGCTTTTGGCACTCCGCCGGGGAATAAGCCCAAGAACCCCTCACAAATATCACCTTGATTGGGGGCGGACACAATCACCAAATCCCCTCACCAATCAACAAATCCACAACCGTCTAGGTGACGGCAATCACCAAGAGTAATAAGAAATCCACAAATACAATAATCACCTAGTGCCACAAGAAAATGCAGTTTCAAATGCACCTAGGGTTTCTCTCAATCCTCTCTCAGATGAGCACCAAGCTATGAGAGGGAGAGGAGAGGGAGAAGATGCTCACGAGCTCACTAGATCAATCACGCAGGCCTCTCAAAAATCTCTCGTAGGATTAGCACTTGGGAGAGAAGGGAGAGGGGAGCTCGAGTTCTCTGTTCTCTGGAAAGAAAGAAGGAAATGATCTGTTGTGTATTCGCGAGACAGAGGGGGTGAGGAAGTGGAGCGCTCGGCCTAATTTACTTGGCCAGCCAGCTCTCCAACGGGCAAAACAATAGTACCATTTTCCACAACGGGCAGCAGCACAGGCATTGAGTGGCTCTCTGTATTTTCTCAGCAATGGGCCCCACCAAATAAATGAGTGAACAGCAAGAGCTACAACTTCCCAGCAGTCCACGCGCATGCACTCCTTCATTCTCCACTCTGAATGGACAAGCAACACCTCAAAAAATAATTAAGTACCTCCTTATACTTGAGAGGACCATTCTATGAAGAGCAAAGGTCAATGGCTGCTTCCTTTTATCAAGGTGTGTTCACACTTGCATGCAGCCATGTAAATCACCTTTCTCTTTCTCTCTCTCATTTAATATGGCAAGAGCTCCACCACATGCACGTATGCAAGCATGGTCCCTGCCTTTTCCTTCTTACGCACGAGACAAACAGCACACAACAGCTGTAAAATCTTTCAACTGATTCCAACTAGCTGCAACTGCTTTCAGCTCTCTTTCACCTGCCTGCAGTTGGGCTGCACACTGGATTTAACTGGCTGCGACTGGTTGTGACTGCTTCCAGCTTCTTGCAATTTCCTTCACTTCCTTGCTGTTGAGCTGTGCACTGATTTTAACTGGTTCCAACTGGTCGCAACTACTTCCAGCTTCTTGCAAAAGCCTTCACTTGCTTGCTGTTAAAACTGTGCACTGCTTTTAACTGGTTCCAACTGGTCGCAACTACTTCCAGTTCGTTTCAGTTACTTGCAAAAACTTTCAGCTTGTTTTAGCAGCTTGCAGTTCCTTTGCGTCTGGACAGCAGTTCACCTTCTGTGAATTGAATTTTCAGCACTTTTTCAAGTAGCTAATTTTACCAAAAATATTCCAAAATAAATTAGACATTTAAATTAGTTTTTCACAAATATTTTTATAGGCTTTCTCATGCAGCTCACCACGTCACTAAGCGCTAGGTATATGCAAATGAGAAACAAACTTAGTGGCACTAGATAACCATTGTAATTAAAGATTTCCCCTCTTTATAGTACGGTTATCTATTTTAAATCCACTCACACCCACTAGGTGTCTTGAGTGGCAAAACAAAATGGCCCTATTAAAAATACCTTTGCCTTGAGCCTGTTTTGTTTTTCTCATTCTTCTTTTTCAAGTTGGAGCACTTGAATGTCATCTTTTGGTCACCTCCATCACCATGACCATCATCTAGCTTCATCACTTGGTGTGTACCAACCTATCTTTGTATTTCACTTATGACAAAGGTTAGTACACATAGGTTTCATCAATTATCCAAAACCAAACTCAGGCTTTCAATCTCCCCCTTTTTGGTAATTGATGACAACCTTTTCACAAAGATATTCAATAAAAACTTTTTAGGTTTATGTTGCTTGCCCAAGCATTTTACCATGTGTAAAGGATATGGACAAGTTTCATAAACCCAAATTGGAAACATTGGCTCCCCCTACATATGTGCTAAGAGTTTGGATTTGAAAGTTTGCACATATGCTTAGATAGGAAACATAGGAGACAATGACTACCAAATGATGCTAAGGTGTAAATAATGGACCTTTGAAGCGTGATACCAATCAGAGTTGCCATTTGAACACCATCCTTAGCACCATGGTTAGTTAGATAGCTCTTGCAAACATAAAACTAGATACCTCGTGAGATCAACATTATAAACAAGGCTCTAGTATCACTTGTAAAACATAAAACATGCAAGGTACATCTAACTATCATCCTATACATGCTAGTTTTTCATTTCATCAATCAATTTTACAACTAGCATACAACACACAAGTATGTATTAAAAAAAAGTGCTATGCAAGCAAGCATATGTAATGCACATCCAAATGCAACATACAAGTTTGAGCTTGCTCCCCCTACTTGTGTGCTTCAAAAATAATTTGATCCCCTTCTTTTATCAAAACCTATCTTTGTGAATTACTTCTCCCCCTTTGTCATCGATGACCACAAAAGGTGAGCTCAAATTTTAGATAGGTTGTATGTGAAACCATGTTATGTGAGAATCATTTTCTCAAATTTGGTTCAATCTAGATTACTTGCTTAAGATATTTAACTCGGTTTGATCCAATGACAAGCTTTTTCACACCTCATTTCAAGGGTTATCTTGACAATGTTGAGTTAAATACTTATAGCTCATTTTCTAGATCAAACACTAGGATTGCAATCCCACAAACATGTCATATGCTACCACTAGATCATTTCAAACATAGAAGCAATAGTGGTACCATACAAGCATCAAATTCATTTTGTTTTCATAAATGAGCCTAGGATATGTGAGGAATGACTAGATGCACTAAACAAGTCCTTAGCAAAGGATGGATGACATGTCAAACAATTTTACCTTGCTTTGCTCGAAGGTGAGGCATGTCATATTGTGGGGATGCAATCAACACATATTTGAGAAGTCGAGTATGTTCAATTCATTCCTTAGCTTGCAAAACCTCTTCTCATCAAGTGGCTTGGTGAAAATATCGGCAAGTTGATCTTCAGTGCCCACACTCTCAATACAAATGTCCCCTTTTTGTTGATGATCTCTTATGAAATGATGACGGACATCTATATGCTTTGTTCTTGAATGTTGAACTGGGTTTTAGTGAGCTTCACTGCACTTTCATTATCACATAGCAATGGCACTTGTTTGAACTTGATTCCAAAATCATTTAAAGTAGCCTTCATCCAAAGTAATTGAGCACAACAACTACCAGCTGAAATATACTCTGCTTCAGCGGTTGAAAGTGCTACACTATTTTGCTTCTTTGATGACCAAGATACAAGTGACCTTCCCAATAATTGACATGTGCCTGATGTGCTCTTTCTCTCAACTTTACATCCCGCATAATCAGAGTCAGAATAACCAATCAACTCAAAATTTGCTCCTTTGGGATACCACAATCCAATATTTTGTGTATGCTTTAAGTACCTCAATATTCTTTTTGTTGCCTTCAAATGACTTTCTCTTGGTGAGGCTTGGAATCTAGCACACATGCATACACTAAACATCACATCCGGCCTTGATGCAGTCACATACAGTAGGCTTCCAATCATAGACCGATATAACTTTTGATCCACCATGTTACCACTAGCATCACTATCCAAGTTTCCATTTGTCCCCATAGGTGTACTAATAGCTTTAGCATCCTCCATTCCAAACTTTTTGAGCATATCTTTGATGTACTTGCCTTGACTCACAAATGTACCATTCTTCATTTGCTTGATTTGAAGACCAAGGAAGTAACTAAACTCTCCAATCATGGACATCTCAAACTCATTTGCCATCACATTTCCAAATTCTTTACAAAATTCTTGATTGGTTGAGCCAAATATAATATCATCAACATAGATTTGCAACACAAATAAGTCCTTTCCTATCTTTTTAGTGAAGAGAGTGGTGTCAACCTTACCCATAATAAACCCTTTAGAGAGTAAGAAATCCCTTAACCTCTCATACCATGCTCTAGGTGCTTGTTTCAAACCATACAATGCTTTCTTCAACTTGTAAACATGGTTGGGCTTCTTGTCATTTTCAAAACCGGGAGGTTGCTCAACATAAACCAACTCATTTATATATCCATTCAAGAATGCACTCTTCACATCCATTTGATATAACTTGATATTGTGAGCACAAGCATAGGCTAACAAGATCCTAATTGCTTCCAATCTAGCAACTGGGGCATATGTTTCTCCAAAATCAAGACCTTCAATTTGTGTGTAACCTTGTGCTACCAATCTTGCTTTGTTCCTAATCACTATCATATCTTGATCTTGCTTGTTTCGAAAGACCCATTTGGTTCCAATCACATTATGATCCTTAGGCCTCTCTACTAACTCCCATACTTGATTTCTAGTAAAATTGTTTAGCTCTTCATGCATAGCATTTACCCAATCAACATCTATCAAAGCTTCTTCTATCTTCTTTGGTTCAATGGATGATACAAATGAGAAATGTTCACAAAATGATGCCAATCTTGATCTAGTTTGCACACCTCTTGATATATCACCAATGATATGATCCAATGGATGATCTCTTGCAATAATGGTTGGTTGGAGTATTTGAACTTGATTGTTTGCACTTGGTTGGTCATTTGATTGAGATGATGAACTAGCCACTTGTTGATCTTTCACTTGAGCACCACTTGTACTAGCTTGAGATATATCATGAGAACCACTAGCTTGCACATTTGAGTTAGAGAGCACTTGATTTTTGTCATCTTCAACATCAATCATCTCTCTATGCCTTATATCACCAACATCCATATTCTTCATAGCATTGACCAATTGAGTACCTCTCACATCATCTAGATTCTCATCTTCATCTTGGGAACCATTTGTTTCATCAAATTCAACATCATGAACTTCCTCAAGAGTACCATTAGTCAAATTCCAAACTCTATAAGCCTTGCTAGTAGTGGAGTAACCAAGCAAGAAGCCTTCATCACATTTCTTTTCAAATTTGCTCAATCTAGTGCCTTTCTTCAATATATAGCATTTGCAACCAAAAACCCGAAAGTATGCAATATTGGGTTTTCTACCATTCAAGATCTCATATGGGGTTTTCTCCAACATAGGATGACAATATAGGCGGTTGCTATAGTAGCAAGCCGTGTTGATTGCTTCAGCCCAAAAAGAATGACTTACATTATACTCACTAAGCATAGACCTTGCCATATCAATGAGTGTCCTATTCTTCCTCTCAACAAGCCCATTTGATTGTGGAGTGTACTTAGCCGAGAATTGATGTCTAATTCCAAAATCATCACATAACTCATCAATTCTTGTATTCTTGAACTCACTACCATTGTCACTTCTCACTCTCTTAATGGTTGTTTCAAACTCATTGTGAACTCTCTTGACAAATGATTTGAAAGTTGCAAAAACATCACTCTTATCAACAAGAAAGAATACCCATGTATATCTTGTAAAATCATCCACTATCACAAAGCCATATTTATTTCCACCAATGCTAGTGTATGTTGTTGGCCCAAATAAATCCATGTGCAATAGCTCAAATGCCTTAGATGTGCTCATGATGCTCTTCTTAGGATGTGTGTTACCAACTTGCTTTCCGGCTTGACATGCACTACATAGCTTATCTTTCTCAAATGTGACATCTTTCAAGCCTCTAACTAGATCATGCTTTATCAGCTTATTCAATTGTTTCATTCCAACATGACCAAGCCTTCTATGCCATAACCAACCCATGCTAGATTTAGTGAGCAAGCATGTTGATAATTGAGTTTCACTAGCATTGAAATCAACCAAGTATAGATTCTCATATCTAAATCCTTTGAATATCAAGTTAGAGCCATCTACACTTATGATCTCTACATCATCCACACCAAATATGCACTTGAAACCAAGATCACAAAGTTGAGCTAGTGACAATAGGTTGAAGTTCAAGCTCTCTACTAGTAACACATTGGAAATGCTCAAATCATTGGATATTGCAATCTTACCAAGCCCTTTGACCTTGCCTTTGCCATTATCACCAAATGTTATAGTATGAATTCCATCATTATCATTTGTGTTGATTGAATTGAACATTCTTGAATCACCGGTCATGTGTTGAGTGCACCCACTATCAAGAACCCAATGCCTTCCTCCGGCTTTATAATTCACCTACAAAAGAAAATTAATTCTTTTTAGGTACCCAAACTTTCTTGGGTCCTTGAAGGTTAGTGACTAAGCTCTTTGGTACCCAAATAGCTTTATTCTTTGAGCCCACAATTGGTGCACCAATGAACTTAGCTTGCACCCCATTAACACCTTTGGTAAGCATATAACAAGAATCAAATTTAATAGAGGATACATTATTTGTTTTGTTCTTGTTCTTGCAATATTGCTCTATGTGCCCAACTTGCTTGCATCTAATGCAAAACCGACCATTGCCCTTCACAAAACTAGCTTTATGAGTAGCAAAGGCTGCCTTGTCTTTCTTGGGGGTATAGCCTAATCCCTCTTTGTTGAGAGAAAATCTTTGGCTACCCAAGCATTTTAGCAAGCGGGCCTCACCACCATAGGCATTTCCTAAGGCGCGAGTAAGCTCATTGACCTCCTTCTTGAGGGTCTCATTTTCATTAATTAATGTAGCATCACAAGTGAAACCATCACTAGTAGATGAGGTAGAGGTGGAAGTGCTGCAAGAAGAGTTAGTGGAGGCAATAATAATAGGCTCAAAGAAAGATTCATTAATTAAATCACAAGTAGAGCCCTTGTCACAAGTCACAATAACTTCCTCCTTCTTAGCTTGCTCGAGGAGTAAGGAGTGAGCCTTTTCAAGCTTATAGTGAGCATTGCCAAGCTCCTCATGGTCTTCCTTTAGACTCTCATGAGACGCTTGGAGCTCATCAAAGGATTGCTTAAGAGCGTTAAGCTCTTTCCGCAACTCTTTGCACTCCTTTCTCTTCATCTCAAGACATGTGTGGGCATTCTCCAACATGTCCATGAGTTCCTCCTTTGACTCATCATCACTATCATCATCACTCCTACAATCATCACTTTCACAATCATCATCACTTTCATCATATTGTACCTTAGTGGGTTTAGCCATGAGGCATGTCGAAGGAGTGTTGAAGAGAGAAGTCTTGTTGTTGATGGCGATGCTTGCAAGTGCCTTCTTCTTGGATTTATTATCATCATCATCACTAGAATCATCATTATCCGAAGAAGCATCACTATCCCAAGTCACTACATAGCCACCATCCTTCTTTTTCTTTTGGAATATCATTTTCTTCTCCTTCTTTTCTTTATTTTCCTTCTTCTCATTCTCATCATTATCACTATTATATGGACAATTTGCTACAACATGATCCTTGCTCTTGCATTTGTAGCATCTTCTCACATATTCTTTGCTCTTATTTTGATCTCCTTTTTTTCTTGCACCATAGCCCTTCTTCTTCATAAATTTGCCAAACTTGCGCACAAAGAGAGCTAGTGCTTCATCATCAATGTCACTAGTTTCCTCATCTTCACTTGATTCTTCTTTCTTTGCTTTGCCCTTGCTCTTGGATGAACTAGCCTTGAATGCCACACTTTTCTTTTTCTTGTCTTCATCCTTCTTCTCATCTTGGTCAACCCCTTCCCTTTCCACACGGTATGTCTCTTGTGTCATGACATCACCTAGTACTTGGTTAGGGGTAAGCTCTTTCAATCCTCCTCTTATAATAATTAATCTTAGTGTCTCAAATCTTGGAGGTAAGCACATCAAGAACCGATGGGATACATCATCATCACTTATCTTCTCACCCAAGGAATTCAAATCATTCACAATTACTTGCAATCTATGGAACATCTCTAGAATGCTCTCATCATCCTTCATCTTGAAGCTTGTCAATTTATCTTTGAGAATATACAATTTTGCACTCTTGACTGCCGGTGTGCCCTCATATGTTTCCTCCAATCTCTTCCACACTTCACTTGCTCTATCACAATCTTTGATTTGCTCAAACACCTTTGAATCAATTGCATTATATATAGTGTTGAGAGCCATAGTGTTGCATTGCTTGTTTGCTTTATCTTGGTTGGTGAGATTGGTGGGATCAAGAATCACAAAATCATTCTCTGTCACATCCCACACTTGATCATTGATTGAACCCAAATACATCTTCATTTTTCTCTTCCAATAATCATAGCATGTACCATCAAAAGAACAGTGGTTTGCCCCCCACATGGTTGAACATAATTTGAGCCATCTTTTGACACCGAAGGTTGTTAAGCCTTGATTAAATGGTGACCACGGCTCTGATACCACTTGAAAGGTCCTAATATGGCTAGAGGGAGGGTGAATAGCCTATTTAAAAAAATCTACAAGGCACTAGAGCAAAGGATTAATATAACAAAAGGCGTAAAGAAATTTTGCTCTAGCTCTACAAGAGCTGCAAGCCACCTATCTAATAATTCTAATTGCTATGATCTCTAGGCAGAAGCAAAGGCTATGTCACTACTCTTTACAACTAGTTACAGCTAGCTAAAACTAGGAAATACTAGTTACAACTAATTTGCAAGAAGGTAAAGAGATGAGAGATAATTATACCGATGTGTAGAGGATGAACCATTCACAATGTATAACAATATATTCACCGGGAGAATATCAATCACAATATTGACACCAATATTTTTCTCCCGAGGTTCACGTGCTTACCACCACGCTAGTCCCCGTTGTGTCGACCAACACTTGGTGGTTCGGCGGCTAATAGGTGTTTCACGAACCTAGCCTAACAAATGGGCGCCACAAGAACCTATCCACAAGTGAGGTAGCTCAATGACACGAGCAATCCACTAAAGTGGCTTTTGGCACTCCGCCGGGGAATAAGCCCAAGAACCCCTCACAAATATCACCTTGATTGGGGCGGACACAATCACCAAATCCCCTCACCAATCAACAAATCCACAACCGTCTAGGTGACGACAATCACCAAGAGTAATAAGAAATCCACAAACACAATAATCACCTAGTGCCACAAGAAAATGCAGTTTCAAATACACCTAGGGTTTCTCTCAATCCTCTCTCAGATGAGCACCAAGCTATGAGAGGGAGAGGAGAGGGAGAAGATGCTCACGAGCTCACTAGATCAATCACGCAGGCCTCTCAAAAATCTCTCGTAGGATTAGCACTTGGGAGAGAAGGGAGAGGGGAGCTCGAGTTCTCTGTTCTCTGGAAAGAAAGAAGGAAACGATCTGTTCTGTATTCGCGAGACAGAGGGGGTGAGGAAGTGGAGCGCTCGGCCTAATTTACTTGGCCAGCCAGCTCTCCAACGGGCAAAACAATAGTACCATTTTCCACAACGGGCAGCAGCACAGGCATTGAGTGGCTCTCTGTATTTTCTCAGCAATGGGCTCCACCAAATAAATGAGTGAACAGCAAGAGCTACAACTTTCCAGCAGTCCACGCGCATGCACTTCTGCACTCTCCACTCTGAATGGACAAGCAGCACCTCAAAAAATAATTAAGTACCTCCTTATACTTGAGAGGACCATTCTATGAAGGGCAAAGGTCAATGACCGCCTCCTTTTATCAAGGTGTGTTCACACTTGCATGCAGCCATGCAAATCACCTTTCTCTTTCTCTCTCTCATTTAATATGGCAAGAGCTCCACCACATGCACGTATGCAAGCATGGTCCCTGCCTTTTCCTTCTTACGCACGAGACAGACAGCACACAACAGCTGTAAAATCTTTCAACTGATTCCAACTAGCTGCAACTGCTTTCAGCTCTCTTTCACCTGCCTGCAGTTGGGCTACACACTGGATTTAACTGGTTGCGACTGGTTGTGACTGCTTACAGCTTCTTGCAATTTCCTTCACTTCCTTGCTGTTGAGCTGTGCACTGATTTTAACTGGTTCCAACTGGTCGCAACTACTTCCAGCTTCTTGCAAAAGCCTTCACTTGCTTGCTGTTAAAACTGTGCACTGCTTTTAACTGGTTCCAACTGGTCGCAACTACTTCCAGTTCGTTTCAGTTACTTGCAAAAATTTTCAGCTTGTTTTAGCAGCTTGCAGTTCCTTTGCGTCTGGACAGCAGTTCATCTTCTGTGAATTTTCAGCACCTTTTCAAGTAGCTAATTTTACCAAAAATATTCCAAAATAAATTAGACATTTAAATTAGCTTTTCACAAATATTTTTATAGGCTTTCTCATGCAGCTCACCACGTCACTCAGCGCTAGGTATATGCAAATGAGAAACAAACTTAGTGGCACTAGATAACCATTGTAATTAAAGATTTCCCCTCTTTATAGTACGGTTATCTATCCTAAATCCACTCACACCCACTAGGTGTCTTGAGTGGCAAAACAAAATGGCTCTATTAAAAATACCTTTGCCTTGAGCCCGTTTTGTTTTTCTCATTCTTATTTTCCAAGTTGGAGCACTTGAATGTCATCTTTTGGTTACCTCCAGCACCATGACCATCATCTAGCTCCATCACTTGGTGTGTACCAACCTATCTTTGTATTTCACTTATGACAAAGATTAGTACACATAGGTTTCATCAATTATCCAAAACCAAACTCAGGCTTTCAGCTGGGAGCCGGAAAGGAGGCGCGCTGTCACTGCGGAAGCCGGAAAGGAGGCGCGCCGCTGCTGCTGGGAGCTGGGGAGGAGGCGTGCCGTCGCTGTGGGGGCCAAGGTGGAGGCGCGCCGCCGCCGTCGCTGGGAGCCGAGGAGGAGGCGCGTCGCCGCTCGGACCGGGACAACTCGACGACGAGGACGAAGCGGGAGGAGTTGCTAGCTCCAAGTCGTGTGAAGTGGGTTCACAGGCGGCGTGCACGGCTAGCGAGGAACGGCCTAACACGGCGAGGCGGCGGCGCTCAGCTGCTGTTTGCGTCGCTCGTTGGAGAAGTGCAGTTTTGGGTCCGTAACCCTTTAACTGTGGGCAACCCAAAACATTGAATGCCTATCTATTTTGGGTCTGGACTGTTGGAGACAGTCTAATAAGTTAGATCTCTAGTGCGTGTATGATCAAGTGCCTACTAGGCAGCGATCTTAGCCCCAAGCGTGGGACGCTGCCTGCGCTAAGCTGCTCCGGGCTCCGGGCGCAGCGACCTGAACATGCCCATCGTGCTAGCTCTACCGTTGAGGACCGAAGATGCGAGCACAACATCAGAATCGACGGAGCACGATATCTTTTTTTTTGACAATTTGGCAAACTTTATTGATCAAGAATGGTTACATCGTTTGATATAATCGGAACAATAAAACTAGGGGGATCATCGTCCCAAATACAACTCATTTTCATAATCATAGCTTGCCTAGCTAGCTCATGCGCCACCTGGTTAGCTTCCCTATTTAAGTGTTCAATAGAGATCTCCTGGAATCCCCCTAAACAATGATGCATTCATCATATATAGCAGCAGCCGAGCTCGCTGTGAAGCCCCCATTCTTTATAACTTCTACTACTTTCATGCAATCAGATTGAATGATCAGCCGATTACCTCCAATATGTTGAGCTAGCATTAATCCCTCCTTCAAGGCATATGCTTCTACCATTTGAGCATCAACTAAGTGAGGAATATAGGTATTAGTTGCTGCAATCATTCCCCCAGTGCTAAGTCAGGTCTTATGATTGTGTCTCTGACTAAGAACTACAAGATGGCAGAGGGTAAAGGCCTGAGAATTCGGCAAGGATGGAGGAAACCACCAGAGAATTATATTATGATTAATATTGATGCTTTCTATGATGAGACGGAGCACGATATCTAACAGTAGATTATATAAACTGGAGAAATAAAGCAACCAAAGACTTGGAAGGCCAAGAAGGCATCCGCTGCATGTCCATTTCCAGTTTCCACGGTACGTTCACCGACGTTCGCTTTTATGTGAACATTCTTAACCACATAATAAAGCACAATTAAAGAAGGGAGAAAATGGCAATTGCGAGATATGTGCAGCAGTGCGGCACAGCACATGTCAGGCAGTCACACACAGCGGAGACCAATCACACCTACTCCAACGCCAACCCGCGTCGTGCATGTCGCGTCAACGGACGTAGTAGTGCGAGTTGCACCGCAGCACGGCGCCGGCCACCGCGGCCGGCACGACCACTGCCGCCGGCCTCCCCGCGCGCACCAACGTCTCCCCTGTCCCGGCGGCGGCCCTGGCCTCGACCACCCTAGTCCCTGCCTTCGCGGGCTCCGCCGCCGCGGCGTCGGCGATGAGCCCCTTCATCACGTCCGCGTAGTAGTTCCTGAGCCGCGCGAGCGCACGCCGGGACCGCAGCAGCAGCGCCCGCAGCCGGAGCCGCGGGAGGACGATCCTCCCGAGGGCGAACAGCAGCCTGCCGCCGCGCCGCGGGGCGGCGGCGTCACCCGCGTCGCCGAGGCGCGCCACGGCCGTCCGCCTCCTCCTCCTCCTCTGCCGGCCGGCCGGCGCGGCCGCCCGGCCGCTGCCGGACACTCGGAACAGCATGCTCCCTGGTGGACGTACGCGACGTGACGACAGTGGACGACGTTCCTGTGGCCGGCCTGCCGGAGAAATGGTCGGGGAGGGGACGATCAGTAGCTGCCGGCTGCCGCGCCTGCTTGAGGATGAGGATTTGCCATAACATATGGGCTCGCTGTGCTGGGCCATAAAACGGGGAAAAACGGGCAGGTTCACCAATCACCAATCGCGATTGGTCCAGGATTAGGTTCGTTGGAAAAAACATTCTATGCAGGAGACGACATGCATATAATTTTTCCCGGTTGGTTGTGCTGAGCGGCGAATGCTACCAGTGTAGGCAGTTGCTTCAATTAATTGGCGGCAACTAGCACTAATAAAACCCAGAAAAACCTAGCAATTGTTCCTTGCATATGTCATAGGAATTATTAGCAACTGGGATTCTGGGAATAACAGGTACGGGAATATGTTTTTTTAACTGAACAAAACATATGGTTGAAGCTCATGGAAATGTGTTCTTTAAGATACTCCATTTGTGAGGTTTGATCTAGCTATCAGTGTGCATTCAGAAATCAGGTTCTCACTCTCTGAACCAATCCAACACTATGTCAGGGTCTCAGGGACGATTGTTTTGGGTCTGGCTGACACTGGCTGATATCATGAGCATGTCAGCTGTAGCAACACCAACACTAGTACACTACAGGGATGCATATATAGAGAGCGATAGGATTATTGGACTTGACAGCACACACCACAAAATGCGCTAATTGAAGCACTACGACATGGTGAAGAAGGCAACTCAAAGCATTAAGAGCGGCCAGCCGGCGACCAGCTCACGCCTCCACCACCTACGTCAATCAGTCGTCGACGCGTGATGCACACAGCAGTTGAGAGGCCACTACAACATTGGCATGCATAATGGAGCTAGCAATGGTGATCAACCACTATATATAGGACCTAAGCCCTAAGGGTATACGTGTCTGTCGTCTGTGCCACCTTGTCATTGAAATCAGAAACACTGAGCTCAATGCCTGCTTAGAGAACTTGTTTAGCAGCATAGTAGAGAACTACTGGATCACTGGTGCATCAAGGACAAGGTTCGTTGTAACACTTGATTTTGGTTTTACTTTGAATTAAACCCCAAATTCTACCTAAGAAATAGTACCCACGTATGTTGGTCGATTCATGCGCCTTTGATGAGAGATTTGACTATTCACTTACGCACGTCCCTTCTTCATCGTAATGATTGAAATCAGCAGTGGTCAAATTTATAAACAGAGTTCGCCTGAATGCCACCACGAGTGCAGGCTAACTGTCACCGAGTACAGGCAGCTCTGAAAAAAATCGAGATGGGGAACAAAGAAATGTGCTCACTTTATGCTACAATGCCCTTTTTATCCCATTGTCAACATGTTGCGAATCCCAGAGCTGATAGTGCGCTGAATCGTCCGAACCGCCTACTGTAAAACGAGATCTGCAGAAAGCCAGAAACTGCAGCTGATGAGACGCGAAACGGCAAAAGCTCATCAAACGCCGCCACCGTTCTGGGCTTCTTGCCCCGTTAGTAAAAGACTGGAACTATCGTTGTTTCATGTAGTATACTTGTTCTGTCTTTGTTTTGTTTGATAATCTCAATCCCTCTTAATCTCCTTTTAAATGTCATAAATCTCCTTTTAATCGTTCTTTGAAGGAGTAGTCTGTTTGGAAAAAAAATTAAAGAAAATCAACAAGTTGATCTCCATACGGACTGGAAAGAAAAATACCTAAATAAAGAGTCAATGCAAAACACACAATTAGGAAAATCAAAATCTGAATAAAAACAATGAAAAATAATAGTTTGATATCAAAACATATTGACAAGAAAAATACCTGAATGAATAGTCCATATAAATTATAATTAGTCATATCTTAATTTAAAATTTAAAATAATGTTGTAAAATTTAATGAGTGCTACAGCTGGATTTTCCTATGGAGATAAAAGAGAACTATAGAAGATGTTTATGGGAGGGATTACACATATGCACAAGAGTAATCCAAGAGGAACATTGATTTCTTGGATTATCATATAAAACCATCGAATCACTTTTGACCTTCACTTGGTTCTTTCTCCCACTGTGCTATATGCATCATTGCCTTGTCATCTCAATTTATTCTCTCACCACACCCCTAAGCTCGATGAGTCCCTCTTTACCTATGTTTATGGCCAAAAGGTCTTGGCATCGGTATACAAAGAGGAAAGGACCAAATAGAAGAATTGCTTGAGTGACTCGAGGTGTAGGCCTGAGTTCAGCCGATCACCGGATGGGTTTTCGAAACCTTGATAGATGATGGTAGCGCGATGATAGGTTGACCAACGGTGTCTCATGCAGCAATGGCTCCTACTAACTGAACAACATTGTAATAAATTTGGTGGTGATTTAAGGAAAAAAAAGCAACAACAAATCCGGAATATGATGTGCAAGGTAATAAATTTTGAACTTAGAAGAAAGCTAAGGAACTAAATATTTGCAACTTACATACAATTTTGTCATTGTTTGGCTATAGATTTTAAATTGCCTCTCATGATTTTAGTTGTACCATAGTTTTTGTGTAAGATTGTTGCCTGATTCTTTGTTCAAAATATAGACACCTCAAATATAGGAATCGAAAAGTGTACTAGTTGCTTGGGTAAGCCTTGGGCTGTGGTGTTATTAAGCATTGCAATTCACACAAAAAAAAACCCGAATGTTATCCTGATTTGGGATTGGTAGAAAATTGCACATCCATATTACATAGATGTGGAAGAGAAGAGAAAGACTTGATTTAAACTTAATTAGGAATTGATTGATGATGGTAGGGGTATATGGAGTTTGTTATTGCTCATGGATGTAAGGAATGCACATTATTTTTTAAAACAAATGAGACAAGAGAGCTACCGATTATATTAAGAAATAGATGAAGCTCGGAATGGGCAAAATAAAAAGATACAACTCCGGTTGATTGGATTGGGAGACCAATACAATATCAAACTGGTAACCCTGTACATGCAAAAAACACTAGAAAGAACATGCAAAACACGGATTGAAGGGCCAGCTAATTTGACTAAACAGTGAATCGAAATGGTAGGATATCATACCTAAAATATTCCATGAGGCCATCACTACGATGCCCAGTACTGGCATCATCAGAGTCAGGCTGAGAAAGTGCGTGAGATCTCGCCGGCTTTGGCAACCGAATCCATGTAAACGCCATCGCCAGGCAAGGAATCGTGGCTCCACGCGGTGCTCCGCCCAAGAAAGTGGAGGCATGGGCGACGCAATATCGCAAGGCGAAAAGGGTTTTGCAATGCCCGGACACACAAATGCACGAGAGCTAGCTCAGGCCGCGGCCAAGCCAGGCGCCTGCGCTGCGCGCATGCTTGCTCGGCCATGCGCCATGCACGCACCGGCGCGCTCGGTGGGCTGGTGGAGCGGTGGTACCGGCGCCACTACGAGCTGCACGATGAATCCAATCCCTCCACCGGTGCTGATACAGCGAGGCAAGACGGCAACTACGGCCGTGGCGGAGTATATACGTGCGCGGCCGTGGACTGCGCCGCTTGTAAAGGAGGACGTGTCTCTGAATCATGGCGTGTGTGGTGGCCGGCGGCGGACATGCATGATGGGAGAGGTCCGGTGTGCGTGATGCGCTTTCCGCCTCATTGTCCGGCTCGATCGTGCAGGAGATGTGGCACCGGGGGAAAGTCGACGTTGACACCGAGGCTTCCACGTTTGTCAGAGAGGAACATTTTCGGTGATGACTGTAGGGCATGCATGGACTTATGGTCCGGGGGGACACATCGGATATATGCTTTGCTTGCACTATCGTGCAATATAATTAGGTTCAGAGCTGTCCGTTTATACAAAGAGGAAAGCTCAAAAGGAGTAAGCGTCTACAGTGCTTATGCTGATGCCGTTGGGTTCCTAGCTTATTTGAACCGCGTGCGCCTCTGCACGGCCAGACTCACTCGCTCGGTGAAGCCACACTCCCCCCCACGCTCCATAGTAGTAGTTCATCTTCACACTCGCCATGCTCCCCATGCAGCAACTGCTCGTGCTCCTCCTCCTCTTCATCGGCTCCGCCAAGTATGCGGCCGTCGCCTCCGGCGCCGATGCTGGCGCCGGTGCGGCTACCTACATTGTCTATCTGAACCCCGCGCTCAAGCCGTCCCCCTACGCCACGCACCTCCACTGGCACCACGCGCACCTCGACTCCCTCTCCCTGGACCCCGCGCGCCACCTCCTCTACTCGTACACCACCGCGGCGCCGTCCGCGTTCGCCGCCCGCCTCTTCCCGTCCCACGTCGCGGCGCTCCGCAGCCACCCTGCCGTGGCGTCAGTGCATGAGGACGTGCTCCTACCGCTCCACACCACGCGCTCCCCTTCGTTCCTCCACCTCCCGCAGTACAACGCGCCCGATGAGGCGAACGGCGGTGGGGGTCCGGACGTCATCATCGGAGTGCTCGACACCGGCGTGTGGCCCGAGAGCCCCAGCTTCGGAGATGCCGGTCTGGGCCCCGTGCCTGCACGGTGGCGCGGGAGCTGCGAGACCAATGCCACCGACTTCCCGTCGTCGATGTGCAACCGCAGGCTCATCGGCGCCCGCGCCTTTTTCCGCGGCTACTCGTCGGGTGGCATCGGCAGTGGTTCTCGAGTCACCGCCGACCTCATGTCGCCGAGGGACCATGACGGGCACGGCACGCACACCGCAAGCACCGCAGCCGGGGCCGTCGTGGCGAACGCAAGCCTCCTTGGGTACGCGTCGGGCACGGCGCGGGGCATGGCCCCCGGGGCGCGCGTCGCGGCATACAAGGTGTGCTGGAGGCAAGGCTGCTTCAGCTCCGACATTCTGGCGGGCATGGAGAAGGCCATCGACGACGGCGTCGACGTGCTCTCGCTGTCGCTGGGCGGCGGCGCGTTCCCGCTCTCGCGCGATCCCATCGCGGTCGGCGCGCTCGCGGCCACCCGCCGCGGTATCGTCGTCTCGTGCTCCGCTGGGAACAGCGGGCCGTCGCCGTCGTCTCTGGTGAACACGGCCCCGTGGATAATCACGGTAGGCGCCGGAACGCTCGACCGGAACTTCCCGGCTTACGCCGAGCTCGGCAACGGCGAGACCCACGCCGGCATGTCCCTCTACTCCGGCGATGGGCTTGGTGATGACAAGCTCCCTCTGGTGTACAATAAGGGCATTCGTGCCGGCAGCAACTCGAGCAAGCTCTGCATGGAGGGCACGCTGGACGCCGCGGAGGTGAAGGGCAAGGTGGTCCTGTGCGACCGAGGCGGCAACTCGAGGGTGGAGAAGGGGCTGATTGTGAAGCAGGCCGGCGGTGTGGGAATGGTGCTTGCGAACACCGCCCAGAGCGGCGAGGAGGTCGTGGCGGACAGCCACCTACTCCCGGCGGTGGCCGTCGGCGCTAAGAGCGGGGATGCCATAAGGAGGTACGTGGAGTCAGACGCCAACCCGGAGGTGGCGTTAACCTTTGCCGGCACCGCGCTCGACGTGCGGCCGGCGCCGGTAGTAGCCGCGTTCAGCTCCCGTGGACCGAACAGGGTGGTGCCGCAGCTGCTGAAGCCGGACGTGATCGGTCCAGGCGTGAACATCCTCGCCGGGTGGACGGCGTCCGTCGGCCCGACCGGGCTACTCGCCGACGAGCGGCGGTCAGAGTTTAACATCTTGTCAGGTGAGCGCACGCGTTGCTTCTTCCTGTCGGACAGACAGACTCTGTTGCTCGTGCTCGAAATCGATTCTTTAGCTGTCGATGAACGTTATTATTCTCGTGGCTGTTTTTTGGTAGCAGCTTTCCTTTTTCGCCATGATGCCGTAACCTTTTCAGTGCCGTTTTCGCGTGCGTAAAAAACTAGCATGATATACTACTCGACATCGACAGTCGACACTCGGCAAGCTTTCTGACACGCGTTCGGCCGTGCAGGGACATCCATGTCGTGCCCGCACATCAGCGGCCTGGCGGCGTTCGTGAAGGCGGCGCACCCGGACTGGAGCCCCAGCGCCATCAAGTCCGCGCTCATGACGACTGCCTACACCGTGGACAACACCGAGTCGCCGCTCCTGGACGCCGCGACCAACGCCACGGCCACGCCGTGGGCCTTCGGCGCGGGCCACGTGGACCCCGTCAGCGCGCTCTCCCCGGGACTCGTCTACGACGCCTCCGTCGACGACTACGTCGCCTTCCTCTGCGCCGTCGGCGTCGCGCCGCGGCAGATCCAGGCCATCACGGCGGCGGGGCCGAACGTGACCTGCACCCGGAAGCTGTCCAGCCCAGGGGACCTCAACTACCCGTCCTTCTCCGTCGTGTTCGGCCGGAGGTCGTCGCGGAGCACCGTCAAGTACCGCCGCGAGCTGACCAACGTTGGCAACGCCGGGGACACGTACACTGTCAAGGTCACCGGCCCCAGCGACATCAGTGTGAGCGTCAAGCCGGCGAGGCTCCAGTTCAGGCGGGCCGGGGACAAGCTCAGGTACACCGTCACGTTCAGGTCCGCGAACGCCAGGGGACCCATGGACCCCGCGGCCTTCGGGTGGCTGACGTGGAGCAGCGACGAGCACGTCGTGCGAAGCCCGATATCGTATACTTGGGGGATGTAGCGCTGATCGCTAAACTAGACCAAGCGTTTAGCGTGCCGCCCAGTTTCAGGGAGACTGGAACTATATATCTTCAATAATGACACGAATTCACTTGCTAATTATTTATTTACTCCATTTCAAAATATATGTAGTTTTGTTTTAAGTTAAACTTTTCTATTTTGGACTAAGTTTATAAACAATTACCCTTATACATAAAAAATCAATTCAATTTTTGTTAAATTCACCATGAAACATGTCTTTTTTTTAAAGGTCCAGTTTCCCACCTTGTTATCGTTAATTACTAAGAAAAAGAAGAAGAACAACCTTTGGTTACATGTGCGAGAAGCGTAATCTATCATAGTGGAACACTGTGTAGGCAGAAAATAAGATAGATAATTACTCACTAAGAGAATGTCGACATACAAGGGAAAGGGACCAAGGACCTTTCCCCAACAAAGGATCAGTTTAGGCATGTATCTTTAATTTATGTAAGAAGTGCTTGAGTTGGTCTCCTACAATCTCTGAACAACATAGCATTCCTTTGCTTTTAGATAATCCAGAGGGTTAGGATTGATATTGTGTGAGCCATTTTGGTGCCCATAACGGTCATGTTGTAGAACCAATCTTCTATGTTAGTTTCGGTCGTCCATTGGGATAATATGGGTGCAAATTTGAACACGTGCTCTAAATCGCCGCAACTTCCTAGACTTCCCGCGAGAAAGAAGAGATGCTCAGCCATCTCTAAATTCCTCTCACATAGTGTATAGAAATAGTTATTATTCCAACCACGTAGTTGCAGATGAACCATCTAGAGTCTATTTCAAGAAGATTTTGCATCGCGGAGGTGCCTATGGTGTGTCCAAAGTAGGCTCGAGAAACTTGAGGGAATTTATCTAGCAAGTTGAATGTTATAGACAGAGCTGGCCGAGTATTGTCCCGGTTCTTCTGGTGTTATCTCATCCTCTCATGCATCTACCAAGTCAAGTTGAGCTGATTGTATTGCATCTCAAAGGCTAAAAAATCATTAAGAAGATCAGGGGTCAAATTGTAGGCGATGTCCCTAATCCATGTATGTCAAGTGATGGCAGTTTTGACTGTTCTATTTTTCCTCTTGCTATGTCTAAATAGGCGGGGGATATAGGGCGACTGGGGTCTTGCCATGGAGACAACTTGAGTTCTAGAAGGTCGTCTTGCAACCATTTTGTACTGTTACTTTCATGGCTGTAGAAAATAGTGCTATGTCTATTCAGTCAACTAGCAGTATTCCAAGCAAAGCTATCGCAGGTGTAGTGCTCTACTAAATCTCTCCAAACCAAGGGTGCCTAATCCCCCAAATTGTATCGGCCTGATGATGAAAGGCCATCCAACATTGTGCTTGCCTCTAGAGATCTCGTTGTCCGCCCCAGCCCAAAGGAAGTGCTGTTGGGCTTTGTCCGAGTCCTCTAGCAATTGTTTTGGGGCCTTGAGTGATGTCAACATGCAGGTCAGGATAGTGCGCTTAGCATAGATCTCACTAGCTCCCGCCTCCTAGCTGAGTTTAGCAACTTTGCTTACCAACTTGCGAGTTTGTTCCTCTTGTTGTCCAGGATGTGTTAGACGTAAATAATTTTGAGCCTTCCAAGTATGAGAGGTAGCCCCAGGTAGGTTTATTGGGAAGCCTACTCACTGGCCAGAGAAGCTATGTAGGATTTGGCCTAAGTTGAGCTCAACACATTTGACTGGTGCCACTGTAGGCTTCTCCAAATTGAGCCTCAAGCCCATAGCCACATCAAAGTTGTCCAATATGTTGAAAAGGGTTCTGCCCTCACTTTGGATGGGGTTTAGAAAAATTACTATGTCATCTACGTATAGGGAAATACTCAGTTTTGCATTTCTTCCTCGAAGCTGGCCAGCTGGGAATGAGTTTTGTCCATAGTTTCAAGCACCAAAACCTTTTGCAGAGTGTCAATGGCCAGGATGAAGCGGTAGGAACATAGGGGGTCACCTTGGTTGAGTCCCTTTGCACGATTGATTCTCTTCCTAGTGACACCATTTAACAAAAATGCTCTCCATCTGTTAATTATCTAACACATGGTCACAAAGTTTTTGATTAATGAATGTGGTACCCCACTAGCGAGAGGCTTTCTCCCTCCCATCCCAAATTATAAGTCGTTTGACTTTTTTATCTAAAGTTTGACAACTCGTCTTATTTAAAAAATTTACACAAATATAGTCAAATTTAAGTTATTCTTGAAGAACTTTTATTAATAAACCAAGCCACGACAAAAGAAATGATATTTTGCACAAATTTTTGAATAAGATGTCAAACTTGGTGTTAAAAAAGTCAAACGTCCTATAGTTTATTATAGTTTAGGATGGATTGAGCACAACTCCATGTATAGCATGCTACATATAGTTTTGTTGACATTCTTCATTTAATCTAAACCGCTAGGCCATAAAATCTAATGATATATATATTCTTTTCTTTTTTTATTATTAATTAATCTCATAATTTATATGTGCTCTTGGTGAACGCGATAGCTCTTTTTAACCCTACTGTATCAATCTACATACCTAATACTATTATTATATTGTACCTAATATTTAAAATAATAAATCTCTTTTTTCCATCTCTTATTGTCTACCTCGCCATCCATCTCTCACTCTCTATCCTTTTCGCTTTGAGTATGGAGCTGCAAAATTTTTTTTGTCATGTCTATAAATCCGTTTGTGTCACGACACTGCAGCTAACTTTTCACCTTTCTTAACAACCCCACATAAGACCCACCAATTAAAGTTGAGTTAATCTTGTATCAATTTTATATATAGGATTAATCTTTATATCACTAGCATTGAAATTTATTTGATTTAAGGTTAGGCAAGGCCCAATGCTCATTACCATTGGCACAAGTACCGCGTAATAAATTGTATATACTGTTGGAAGGTGTGGCCATGTATAAATAAAATACATATACAGAATTAATGAAAGATAGCTTTTTAGTGGCTACATATCATACTAACTTGCTCCCTCTATCTACAAAAGAATCAAATTGTAGCATAGTACTACTATGTTGACTTTGAACAACTATATATATAAAAACAATATTTATTTATAATATAATATAAGTATTGCTAGATTTATTATGAGATCTATATAATTGTGAATATTTTTACTTTATATTTGATTATATTTTAGATATTTCAATACAAAAATGCACCTAAAATTGATTTTTTTTGGAGACGGAGGTACTACACCATTATATATGGAGTACCATTATTAGTTTCTATACGACACACAACATTAATTTCCAAGAGCTGAACAATCACGTGCTCTGGCGCTCTACACACACACACACACAACACACACACACACACACACACACCCACCCCAAAGACATCAATCGCCCATATACAGGCGGGCTGGCAACCTGGGCTCGACCACGGCCTTGAGCGGGAACTTACGCGGCATCGCGAGCACGAAGACCTCCTCCATGCTCAGCTCCGCCGCCGTCTCGCCGTCCGGAAGCCTCCACTGAAAGCCGTGAAGCAGATTGGCAAGGCCCAAAGCCACCACCTTCAGCGCGAGGTTGAACCCGGGGCACATCCGCCGGCCAGAGCCGAACGGCACCAGCTGGAAGTCCTGGCCCCTCATGTCGATCTTGCTCTCGAGGAACCGCTCCGGCCGGAACTCCCCCGGCGCGTCCCACAGTGCAGGGTCGTGCCCGATTGCCCACACGTTGACGAACACGACCGTGCCGGCGAGCACGTCGTAGCCGTCCACGGACGTGTCCTCGCGGGCCACGTGGGGCGCCAGCAGCGGCGCGGGCGGGTGCACGCGCATGGTCTCCTTGAGGAGAGCCTCAAGGTAGGGGAGGCGAGGGAGGTCGCTTTCCGTCACCAGGCGGTCCGGCCCTACGACGTTGTTCAGCTCCTCCATGGCCTTTGCTATGATCTTAGAGTTCTTGAGGAGCTCCGAGATTGCCCACTCCACGGTGTTTGCTGTAGTATCCGTGGCTCCGACGATTAGGTCCTGCGCGCCAAAAAGAGCAATTCCTCGGAATGTCAAATATTTCTGTCTAAAGTAGAAATAATCTAGGTATTGCCGTATAGGAGGATATGTATTAGCCACCTGTGTGATAGCCTTAACATTGTCCCTGCTGAGCTGGACCTCAAGGTCAGTGTCATCGGCGAGCTGCAGCAGCACGTCCAACATATCCTTTGGCACGAAGCTCCCTCCCTCGCGTCGCCGCCGCTCGTTGTGCACGTCCAGGACATGTTCCAGGAATCGATCAAACCTCGCGTTCATTCTCTTCATCCTAGCAACGTAGCCCTGCAGGTCCAGGCAATCTAACCACGGGATGAAATCACCAACGTTGAACACGCCATGAAGCTCGAAGTACTCGCCCACCATCTCCCTGAACTCGTCAGCCGTTATCACCGTCGGCGCTGATGAGTCCCCCTCGCCGTCGCCGGCCGCCGCCTCCTGGACGTACTTCTTGCCCAGAACTATGCGCGAGATCACGCCGAGCGTCAGCATCTGCAGGTAGTCCCTGAGCCGCACGGCGCGCCCGGACGCTTGGCGCAGCTGCCGCAGCAACACGCGCACTTCCTCGTCGCGGATGTGCTCGAAGGACTCGAGCCGCTTGGCGCTGAAGAGCTCGGTGGCGCAGATCCTGCGTGCCTGGCGCAGGTACGGCCCGAAGGGAGACCACAGGATGTCGGAGCAGTCGTACGCGGTGTACTTGCCGACGGCGAACCTCGGCCGGTCGGAGAACGCCGCGTCGTTGACCTTGAGGAAGAGCTTCGCGATCTCAGCGGACGCGCCGACGACGACAGGCAACGACCCGAACCGGAGCTGCATGAGCGGGCCGTAGCGCTTGGAGAGCTCGTGGATGGAGCGGTGGGGCAGCTCGCCTATGAGGTTAAGGTTGCCGATGATCGGCCATGGCTTGGGGCCCGGTGGGGGGTTGTAGGCTCGGCGGTGGCCGCGCAAAAGGAAGGTCCTGAGGAAGAACACAGCGCAAAGGACGATGCCGAAGAACGCGGCCAATGTTGCTTGTTCCATCGAGTAGAGTGACAGGTTTGCGTGGCCTGAGCTGAGATGAGATGAGCTGATGGATGAGTTGTGAGTGAGCTTTAAAAGGCGGCAAGCTTGTAGTGACTTGGTAAAGTAAAATTTGCTCTTAAGAACATATGCCCTCGGTCACAAGATTTGATATGACATTCGTGCTCAACAGGCGAGAGACAATTTTCTATTATCTCTTTTCTGTTGGACACGAATCTCAAAGTGAATGCTGTGGTTCACAATGCGATGTCATGTGCCCTTGAGGGTAAAGAAACTACGTTTGTGACTTGTTGTTTATTGCTTGCTTCAGTCTTTTTCTCAATCATTGCTACATGTCGTAAAAAAGGTTGCTTTTATCTCAGCTGTCTAGCAATCTTACACAACCAACAAATTCAATTAAAAGGAAAAGTAACAAGAGACAATTCCTATTTTTTATAGCCAATGACAAAACTACATAAATTAATATAAATGCCACATTTTGAAAACCATTTTAATCTTCCTAGCCATTGATTCATTCCTTGACTTTATCTGATTGAATGGTTACTTGCATTTTAGGTCATCGAGGCCCAACCAAGCTATAACCTTCATGTTGATTATTACTCCAGGTCTGCATCACGTGTACTTCCACGTGCATCACGTGTACTTCCACGTGCTATGTATTTTAGTGGCTCTAACTAACGTTGCCACAGTACGGATTACAATCACACTTATAGAGTTAAAACCATTTTGGTGAATCATTTTAAAACAGCCATAGACAGAAATGACGAAATGTCCATATATCCTTATCTTTTTTCCATGTCTCTTAATTTGTGTTTGGTTCTAGACTAGGACAAGAATAAAATGGGTTCACCTTAGTGTTTGGTTTTCAGACTTGGGGAATGGAGTCATCCTAGGGAGAAATATTCTTCAAGATTTAAGGACACTCATGTCCCTCCAAAAAGATAAGGTATCATTCCCCTCCGCTGTAAGTGAAGAGAGTAGGAGAGAGAGAGAGAGACAATGGACCAATGCTAGATCTTGATCCCTAGGAATATTCCTCTATATGTTTTGGTGAATCTATTCCTATATTAAAGAGAAAATATTTTTATACAACCAAATCGACCAACACAGAGCTGTAGCCCCTAGCAATTGGTGTAGTTAGGAACCAAGTAGGTTGGCTTAACTAGTAGGAGGTTGAATTCCAAATGTGATATGCACAAAATTTCAAACAGAGCATGCAAAGTAGTAGCCAAAGAACAAATGTTGAATAGACACAACTTGACACTTCATTGTCAGTTCCTCTTGGCTAAATTATCTTTTGTAACGGTCACCCCCTTTTTTAGATGCCATAAGACAATCTTAATTTTAAGTGGTATTTTTAATTTTCCGAGAGGACTTTTGCCTGAAGGAACACCCTCTTGGATAAAATTTGAGTGCATGTATAAGACTATGAACATGCAATTCTTAGTGAGGTTCCATCGAAAAATATCATTCACATCTTTTGACACTAGGTCCAGCCAAACCATCCTATTTGTATTGACCAAACCTCGTCTAAAAGACACATTGAGTGGTACAGACCCAAGGATGTTTGCAACATCATTGTATTTGCGCCTCACAGTTTTGAAAAAGATTAGGGTAAACCTCGCTAGAGGGTTTTTTGCCTAGCCACACATCTTTCCAAGATCGTACTTGTTCCCCCACTATGCATTTGTAAAAGTGCCACCTGAACTAATATGACCAATGCTCTTATGAGTTAGAATAATTCACGCCTAGTGATGATAGAAAGTCTGATTCCAATATGGATTAGGTCATATGTTGCAACACACGAGCATGTTTGCTATTATGTACATAAGAAATTACACAACATCCTTTGGGGCTAGAGCATCTCCACGAGATTGAGTAAAATGAATTCCCTTTCTTTAAAACCAATAATAAAGGGGATTAAGGTCGAAAATCATGATCCAACAAACTTTCCCTCAAACTTTTCTCAATTGAGAAAATCACCCCTCAATCCCTCAAACATAGGGAACAAGATCTCTCTCTCTCTCTCTCTCTCTCTCTCTCTCACTGACCTTCAGAACCCACTATGTCATGCCCCCATCGAACCTTGGCCACCAACTCATCCGCCACCGCCGAGGTCCTCTCGACAAGCATTTATGTGTGGTCACTAGCTGGGTCACCTCCACCGTCACTGTGCCCGCCCACCCTCTACCTGTGTGCCATGGAAGAAGGCCGTTGTGCCAACGCGAGAAGCTGCTCCCATGACTTGTCGTGGCTGGCGTGCCCTACACGTTGTGCCACCACGACTGGTTGTTGCTTCTCATGCTCGTACCGTGGATCGGCGCCCAACCGTTAGAGAGACGAGAGGGTGAGAAAAGAAAGGAGATAGTTTTTTTCACAGACACATGCATATCCTACATAAAGTGGAGAGATTTTCTCAATTTGCTAGAGTCCATCTCTCCTATAGTAACATATAATTCAGTTTTCTCAATCTATCTCTTATATGAACTTTATAAGGAAAGGGGAAAGGTGATCCGATTGATATGCTCTTAAGTTGTTTCTCGTTTGGCTGTAAGTCAAGGCAAAAAGTACTGTTGGCTGATTTGTTGTGAGAGAAAAACACTGCTGACTGACTGACAGATTCGGCTGATAAGCTCAAGCGAACAGACTATCCACTTTGGGACTTCTACATAGATTTTCCGTATTTGTTCATATTATCTCCAAAGTGGTAATTCAAAATATTTTGGACAAGACTTCGATTAAATATTGGAAATATAAAACATGAATATTTTTTATGCTGTTAAGTTTAAAAATAGGAAAACCATATATGAATAGATTTTTATTGAAAATTACTTTCATAAAAATATACATATATCATTTTTAGATAATTTTTTTGATAAAAATAAGAAGTTAAGTTTATGTTTTTTGAGACCATGTCTTTGTCTAAAACAATTTAAATTACCAGTATGGAGGGGGTACTAGTATTTGTTTAGTCTCAAATACCAGTTTTCCCAGTTTTCTATGCTTTTGTATTTCATGTCAGCAATGATATCGTTTAGCAAGATCGACAAAAGTATAGGACGTTGTTAAAAAAAATATACAGCACGGCACGCGACGCCACTATTCTACGAACGTTCGGTGGAAATGAAAGCAACAGTTAATTTCCGACAACCATTCTCTTTCCGGACAATGCATATGTTACTTTCTATTTCTGGACAGAACAGAAATCATTTTTCTTTCTCTTTTAAGACATTCGATTCTCTTTTCACTTTCTTTTGCTAGATCACCCATCCTTAAATATTATTTTTTATTTTTTTAAGAAGCATGTGCTCATAACTTATAAAACGGAATTAAAAAACATAACTTTCACGATAAACTTAACAGTACTAACTTAGAAGTGCTTGTAGACAACATAAGTTCAGTTCGAGGAATAGCTCAACATTGCTAACTTAGTCGTTCTCATGCGTTCTCTTTTAGGTTTGTAGAGTCATTTTTTCTCTCTTTTTTGAAAAACTAAACATTTGGGAAATGGGAAGAGGGTTTATAAAAATGTGGGGATGAAATAAAAGTAACTTTTACAACTTATACTACATAATACATTCCATAGAATGATGATGCACCCTTGGAAAACCAAGATAAAATAATTGCTTTTTAAACTTGTGCAGCGATAATCTCAGCATCTATTTCTTCAATTCGTAGATTTGTAAAATAATTAAATTATAAAATTTAAAATAACAAATACAAAACACAAGTTAGATGCATTACTGTTAATAATAACTTAGACAAATAAGTTAGCTAGCATGCATCACATGGAAAACACAAGTTACTTATATAACTTTGTACACTAACTTAATCTCGTTAGTTAGTACTTAGTAGCCTATACATAAAAAGAGAATTTAGATAAACTCAGTACAATAAACCTAATGAACTAAGTTGTGCTGCATAGCCATGGAAAATGTAATTGACTTTTTTAAATTAAATTTACTATTATCTAGACACAATTGTATATCTATACACATAGCAAAATCAATATATGTAGAAAAATTAAAATATTTTATAATTTGGAATAGAGGGAGGCATAAATTACACATTACAACTTAATGTACATAAGTTACACAACTAATACACTAATGTATATAGAAAGTTATACAGTTATTATACACAAACAGAAGTTATACAATAGAACTTAGCAGAATAGGTTAGCAGCATAACTTTGCAGAATAAGTTAGCAATATAACTTATATGTTATAAGTTAATATACATAAATTGATACTAAAAATAAAAATCTTCAAAACATATAGAAGTGGGTCTAGTTTTATTCGTCTCGTCACGTTGAACACACCGGTATAGACAGAATTAAAAATAGATATATCATTCAAAAGTTATAGCAATTTGAAATAAATATTTTGTTTTTTTCATGATGACGTCAAGAGCAGAGGGAAAGGAAAGTGAGGGAAGGAGGGTGGGCGACTGTCGACGAAAGCTGGTCGGCAGTCTACCTTGGGGTATACCCACGGTAGTAGTTTATCGGTAGACGGTGCGCAAACTACGAACTCGATGGTGACGCAAGACACGGACAAGCTTTTTATCCAGGTTCGGCCGCCGAGTTGGCGTAATACCTACGTCCTGCGTCTGGTTGTATTGATTTGTGTTGAGAGAATATGATGTATGATCTGTCCTCTAGGGGACCCCTGCCCCTCCTTATATATCCTGAAGGGACAGAGTTACAAGCAAAGTATCCTATTTGGTACAAAATCTTGTAGCCTTGCGGTGCACGCCGACCAGTCGTGCGCCGCACGTCTTCATCTTGTGGGCCGAGCCACCTCTGATGGTGCGGCCCATATAGGCCCATGAGGGTATAGGGGTTTATACCCCCACAGCTAGTCCCCGAGCACCATGTATTATGATGTAACACGCCGTCTTGAGCTTCTTCGATTAGTGAGGCTTGACGTCTTCAATAAGCAGGAAAGTCGCCCAAACAGTTGCAACGGTATTTTGACAAACTCAAAAGACAGTTGATCAACATTGACATCGAAGAAGCAGGTTGTTCGAAGAATGCATGGTGCTCTTAATTAAAAAAGATTTCTTTCCTGGTGAAGTGTGCCCACTTTACTTTTCTGAAAAGTATAGACCTCAAAATAGCAAGCATATTCACCGCAAGGTGAAGTGTGCCCACTTAGTCCCCGAGCCTGGTAGTAGGTGACGTAGACACGTGGTGCCAGGGTCAAAAGAAAAGTTCTTAAAGAAATTCTGAAACTGAGATGCATCGCCAGATGCATCGTACCGATGTAGTCCCCGAGCTTGCTGGAAGGCGAAGTATGAGCCTTGTAGCAAGGTCTAAAAAATTGAATTTACCAGTCCCCGAGCATATCATGCTCGTCTGCAATTGAATAGACTAATCGACCAGTCTCCGAGCATATAACGCTCGGTGGTCGGTACAGTCCCCGAATTCTCATGGTGGGCTGGTCGACCAGTCCCTGAGCGTATAGTGCTCGGTGGTCGGTGCAGTCCCCGAATTCTCAAATTGGTGGGCTGGTCGACCAGTCCCCGAGCGTATAGTGCTCGGTGGTCGGTGCAGTCCCCAAGTTCTTAAATTGGTGGGCTGGTCGACCAATCCCCGAGCGTATAGTGCTCGGTGGTCGGCACAGTCCTCGAGCACGGCGTAGGGACCGACGGACAAGTCCCCGAGCGTGGTTGGGAACGTAAACGTACTCGGTGGTCGGCACAGTCTTCGAGCATAGCATAGAGAGTAGTCGACAAGTCCCCGAGCGTGGTTGGGAACGTAAACGTGCTCGGTGGTCGGAGCAGTCCCCGGGCACAGCGTAGGGAATAGTCGACGAGTCCCCGAGCGTAGCTTGTCGACTGGGCCAAACCCCTGAAAAATAAATATAAATAATAGATAGTACATGATGTATAAATAAACTTTAGATAAAAATCAGTACTGAGATAAGTTTTAGATTTTTTGTTATAAAATTAGCACAAGTAGTTAATTCATCCTAGAGCTTGTACCAGCTCTGGTCTAGCCAACAATCAGCATGAGGTGCGGAACCTAGACACGCGTGGGATTGCCAGCCTCGCCAGAGAGCTACTGCCGACCACCCGGAACGCAGAGGGCGGATCTCGTGCACGTGTAGGGAGGAGTCGGAGACAGTACCGGCTCTGGAAAGCTCGTGTAGGAGAAAAAACTAGTGTGACTAAACAAAAAGTTGTTTTTGAAGGATAATAAAAAATATTATGCCAAAAATAAATAAGATATTAGAAGTGTACTTATCTTTGGATGAAAGTCTAGTCGGTGACGACAAAATTGTCCGGCCCTCGAGCTTTTCGACTTGTCATGACGGTGGTCGCTGTTGTCGTAGCGTCGTTCTTTGCGGCGATTATTATTGCGACTGGTGGTCAGAGCAAGTAGGCTAAACAATTTGGTCGATGGCCCGAGCAGGTCGGTGTTGTCGATCTGCCTCCCTTTGTAGCAGGGAAGCGGGTGACGCGTTGTCGGCGTGGTCGGAGACGTTGCTGGAGTAGTCGGAGTCGTAGCCAGCGTGGTTGAAGCCGCCGCCGACGTCGATGAAGAAGTGGTTGGCGCAGATCGGATCTACACCTCCTCCGTGGTCATGGCGGTGAAGTTGTTGAAGCTGACGGTGAACGTGAAGTCGCCCGCCATGGCCGCGAAGTCAGGGATGATGGCCATCTTGTTCGTCGGAAGAGCTGTACGCACACCCCCTACCTGGCGCGCCACTGTCGACGAAAGCTGGTCGGCAGTCTACCTTGGGGTATACCCACGGTAGTAGTTTATCGGTAGACGGTGCGCAAACTACGAACTCGATGGTGACGCAAGACACGGACAAGCTTTTTATCCAGGTTCGGCCGCCGAGTTGGCGTAATACCTACGTCCTGCGTCTGGTTGTATTGATTTGTGTTGAGAGAATATGATGTATGATCTGTCCTCTAGGGGACCCCTGCCCCTCCTTATATATCCTGAAGGGACAGAGTTACAAGCAAAGTATCCTATTTGGTACAAAATCTTGTAGCCTTGCGGTGCACGCCGACCAGTCGTGCGCCGCACGTCTTCATCTTGTGGGCCGAGCCACCTCTGATGGTGCGGCCCATATAGGCCCATGAGGGTATAGGGGTTTATACCCCCACAGCGACCGGATCGTTCGCTAGATTAAAAACTACTCAACGACCATGAGAATGAAATTGGGCGAGAAACGGAGAAAGCTAGCTGGGCTCTTGGGCTCCAGGCATCCGAGATAGGCAGACACTGTAGGTTGCAGCGGTAACTCGGCAAACCGGCAGGCCTCAACAGAACCACGTTATAATGGCCCAGCCAAATGCGATTCGAGTTCATCAAGCAGTGTACAGGCGGGCCGGAAGCTTGGGCTCGACGACGGCCTGGAGCGGGAACTTGCGCGGCGTGGACAGGCCGAAGACTTCCTCCATGCTCAGCTCTTCCTTCGTCATGCCATCCGGGAGCCTCCACGCAAACCCGTGCAACAGGTTGACGAGGGTCACCTGGATCACCTTCAGCCCGAGGCTGTAACCGGGGCACATCCGCCGGCCGGAACCGAATGGGAGCAGCTCGAAGTCCTGGCCCTTGACGTCGATCTTGCTCCCGACGAACCGCTCCGGCCAGAACTCCTCGGGCGCGTCCCACAGCGCCGGGTCGCGGCTGATGGTCCACGCGTTGATGAGCACGCGCGTGCCCGCGGGGATGTCGTATCTTCCGCCCACGGACGTGTCCTCGCGAGACAAGCGCGGCGACAGCAGGGGCACGACCATATGCAAGCGCATGGTCTCCTTGACGATGGCGTCCATGTATGGGAGGCGAGGCATGTCCTTCTCCGTGACCCAGCGGTCGCGGCCGATGACGCCGTCCAGCTCCTCGGTGGCCTTGGCGAAGACGTCGGGATTCTTCATGAGCTCTGAGATGCCCCACTCGACGATTACCGCGGCGCTCTCTGTGCCGCCGGCGACGAGGTCCTGTCAGTGTCAGCCATCGAATCCAAGCATGTAGGCATGCATGCTGAGCAACTTTTGTTACGGATCAGCATTAGGAATTTTCGTGTAGTACATACAGAGACAAGACAATAAACCTGAGTGAAGGCTTTAACGCTGTCTCGAGTGAGCTTGACGTCGAGGCTGGGATCGTCGGCGAGCTGAAGCAGCCTGTCGACCATGTCCTGCGGCACGAACTCGTCTCCCTCGCGCAGACGCCGCTCGTTGTGCTCCTCCACCACGTTCTCCATGAATCGATCGAACATCCTGCCCACCCTCTTCATCCTCCTGACGTACCCCTGCAGGTCCAGCCACGACACCCAAGGGATCCAGTCGCCGACGTTGAGCACGCCGTTGAGCAAGAACAGCTCGTCGAGCATCCACCTGAACTCCCTCCACGTCGTCACGGATCCCCCGCCACTGGTGACCACCTCATTCTCCACGCACTTCCTGCCCAGAACCATGCGGGCGATGATGTTCAGGCTCATCGTGGACAGGCGCTCCTTGAGCTGCACGACCTGCCCCGGCGCCGTCCCGTGCAGGTCCCGCAGCAGCGCGTGCACCTCCTCCCGGCGAACGTGCTCCAAGGACTCTAGCCGCCTGGCGCTGAAGAGCTCGTCGGCGCAGATCTTGCGCGCCTGCCGCCAGTAGGCGCCGTAGGGGCTCCAGGCGATGTTGGAGTAGTTGTAGGTGGTGTACTTGCCCGCCGCCATCTTGGGCCGGTCGATGAACGCCGAGTCGTGGGTCTTGAGGAAGAACCTGGCCATGTCGACGGACGACGCGATGACGACGGGGAAGGAGCCGAACTGCACGCGCATCAGCGGGCCGTGGAGCTTGGACAGCGCGTCGAGGGAGCGGTGCGGGAGCGCGCCGAGGAGGTTGAAGTTGCCGATGACCGGCCACGGCTTGGGGCCCGGCAGGCTGTTGGATATGGATGGGCGCCGGCGCCTGCGTGCGTGGATAGCTCCGATCAGGAACAGGACGGTGCTGAGCACCACGGCGGAAAGGGACGCCCATGCTGATAACTCCATGCGGAGAGGATGAGAGGAAAATGGGGACGACGACTTTGTTGGAGTTTGGAATGCAACTATTATATATGCCAGCTTCCAGTGCTTGACGTACGTACGACTTCAGCTGACACAAATAATTTACGATAACGCAGAGTTGACTCGATTTTCTTACACGGAGCCACGAAGGTAGCTACTGCAGGTACTAACTCCTGTACATTGAACTAATTCAGTGCTTAGCTTGTTGGATTAGGTGTCCAACATTATCTAAGGTAACTGGCACTTGGCACCATTCTCATTCGGCAGAGCCAGCCCAAAGTCAGCTAAGCTGCCACTGAAATATAGTGTACTTGCATTTGTACAGCTCGATCGGGTCCTTAGTTTAATACACGACGCAAGTCTTTGTTTTAGGCTGCAGCCATTGCCTTAGGGTGTGCATGAAGGATTGAGGTGGAGAAGGTTAACAAAACATCAGAACTCTCAAAAGGTTGACAATTAGGCCACATATCACTTTAACTTTCGCTTTCACATTAATACTGGAAATAAAAAAAAAATCGATCGAAAGCAGATCGATAACGATAGAAAACCATCGAAACAACGTGGCTGTAGTAGAGGCGTATATAGCGCGGCAGCCCAACAAGACCTGTGGAGCGCAATGGCACTGGACAACCTTTGTGACGACGTCGTTGCTGTTACCGTGTTGTACCTTCCGTGCCGCAGTGTGTCCTCGGGCCTCGGCGCACGCACAGCAGCCATCGCCTTCCGAGCGCTGGGTTCGTCCGTGCTCTGTCATGCCGGGGTCGAATCGCCCGCCACATGAGCTGGGGGCCGCCTGCGGCGCGCCGGCTGGTGCCTGGCCCGCACGGCCGCACGTCCACTGTGGTGGCGCCGCCGGCGAGGACGACTACGAGTTGCATGAGACTTGAGAGAGAGAGACGGGGTATTGGTGATTGGAGTACGTTGTCGATTGGGACTCACGAGACGAACAGACGATGTCCAAGATGAATTGACGCCACACCCCACAATCGCCCACAATCGGCAAGAGAAACTGATCGGGACTTCGGGAGAAATTGACAATGGGCCTCGAGCCATTGGGCCAGCAAAATGAGGGAACATGTGCTAGCATAGTGTTTGGGCTTGGAAGTAAGGTGTTGAAGTAATTTTTCTTTTGATGTGTACTACGTGGTGTACTGATGTGTGTGGGTGCCGCATGGGCCGACGTGCCTGCCTGCCTAGCAGCGTACGGGATCTTCCAAGAAACAATCTGGGTGGCTTGTTTACCTCAGCAGATGTGCTAGAATTTTGAAACTTAAAAGGCTGCGGTTTACAAATCAGCAATTAAATTCCAGTAACATCATTGTGTATATATTATAAAAAAGTCCTTGAAGACAATACTCCAGTTAAATATACGGAGTATTTAGATAAACTTTGGTTGAAGAGTAATTTTTGCATGAAAATAGAAGATTGTATTTTTATTGAGCAGGACAATATTCTATGTTTAGAAAAAATGTTCCGCCTTGTCAACAAAGAAATATGAAGAGTAAAATATAACCAAACATGAACAATGTAGGTATAATTAAAAACACATCATGGAACATCCAAGAAGTCTATGAGAGCAATTCGTAGTACACCATGAAACATAATATTAGAATGATTAAAGTATATCATGTAACATCTAATGAACAATATGGAGTAATAAAAAAATAAACCATGAAACATCTCAGAAATATTATGAAGATGATGAGATGTACACTATAGAACAACTCAAAGAATATAGGAACGATAATAAAACACACCATTGAACAACTCATGAATACCATAACAACAATTCAAATACATCATGGAACATGTCATATGAAATCAATACAAAACACACTCCATAACAACTCATGAGTACTATATGAATATAAAAAGTATACTATGAATCATATTAATTATACCATTTCAAAATAGACCCTAGAAAATAAACAAAGCTAAAAGATCATATGAACAATCCATGGATACAAAAAGTGAACAAAAGGAAACAATTCAAAAGACATCATGGAATATATATATCAGGGTAGTATAGGAATATAGCAAAATAAACCATAGGAGCATCTTCATCATGTTAAAATAAAATATGATTCTTCTTCATAGGAAAAGTATATCACAATGAAAAAAATGATGTACATGTTAATCGAAATGAATTACTAAAAAATAAAAAATAGAGCATGCAGAGAGGCATTTGCAATAAAAGTAACAAAGAGAGAGAAAACAATAACTAAACAAGAAAAAAGAAATAAGAAGAAATAAAAAAAATGAAGTGTTCATGAAAACATTGTAAATAGAAAATAAAAAAGTTAAAAGGTATATTTTATCACAAATGTCCATGTTCAGAAGCGATGTTTTAGCATTTGGAAGAAAATGATAATGCATGTTCTCGAGAAACATAACCTATATTTTTGAAGAACATATTTGTACTTAAAATATAAATGTTCTATTGTTAACAAAGATGTAACCATTAAAATAATGATACATGAGAAAATCACAATGAATTAATGATATATATGGAACTCATAAATATTAGGAAAAATTCAAGAATCCTAGGAGAACAATCCAGAACATCTTACGAATAATGCATAATTTAGATTACAACTCATAGAACTAGTATAGTTACATAGAAGAAGTAACAGGTCAAGTGAATATTACCATATTTTTCATGCACATTTTCCTTGTGAACACAAAACATTTTCGCCTTTAAAAAATGATTGATACTCATGAGAAAATTATTTTTCAACAAAATATTTTCTAAATGTATACCCAAAGGAACTTCTTTTGAAGCATTTATAGTAAAAGAAAGGTTATTGCAATGTAAATTTAATTGGGTACTTAGGTACTGTTTAGATCCACACAGATTCTAAGAATCTGTATAGAAAAATTCTTAAAATCTCCTCCAAACATCCTAGAATTTTTGAGGATTCTAAGACACAGACACAAAATCCAAGAAACATAAGAGATTGTTATTATTATTCAAAATCCAAATTTAGAATCCAATCTAAACATAATCTTAATTATTGTTTTTAAAGTTTTTATTTTAAATATTTACTATATGAATTTTTTCTGATAGTGCTCGGTCTGAAGTAGGGATGAACACAGATGGAAATGATGAAAAAACTCATCTTTTACTTTTTTTTGTTTCTATATTTTCTAGGGGAAGCAAGATTGGGTTTGGAAAAGTCCAAATTTGAAATGAAATCAAATATGTAGACACACGGAAACAGACAAATACGGATGGAGAGCCAAAAAATTTAGTTATGATCACATGATCTAATATTTCAAGTATGCATGTATAAAGTCATACAACAATATACATGTATAAAGATGAATATAATGTTCCCTTCCATGCCAAATGACTTAAGAGCATCTCCAACAGTTTTGCAAATGACTTGCCATCTATAATTTTTTTAGCATAGTGAAAAAAAAACCCTCTCTAGTTTGGCATATCAATTTCTCATCTTTTTTAACTTGGCATATCTCCCTGTCTAGCGTGCAAATATGCGCGCGGGCTTTGTGCTTGGCATCAGTCTTTCTTCTTATGCTTAGCGGGGCTCTTCGTTCGCTTAGCGGGGCTCTCTGTTTTGTTAGTGGGTTTTGGGGGTTTTGGAAATGAAATTTGTGAAACTGTTGGAGATGAGATCTTTTTTCCTCCCCATATTATTTTAGGAGTTGACCAATAACAAGATTTCAGAAACAAATTTTACCAAACAGTTGAAGATGCTCTTATATGTATTAACATAAAACAAAGATATATAATTGTTAATACTAAAGAGGCAAAATTTTAGCTTTTTTGTGTGGAAATTTTTTGGTCTGCTCCTCTCCTCCTCCGCGACGTTACTAGAGACACTAAACGAACCGGGACAGTAACTCGTGTCCGTTGTGGACTGCTCTCCCCTCCGCATGCCGTTGTAAAGTGCTCTTCCTTCTCGTCATCTCGTGCAGCAGCAGGCCCATCGCGCTTTCACGGACAGCAGCAAGCCCAGCGCACTTTCACAGAGACGGCAAGCGTGTACGCCGTCCCCTAGCCCGCGCGGATGCACGCTTGCGTGCAGCAGCCCCCGACCAGCTGCTCTCTAGTGGCAGGCCTCCGGGACAGTAACTCGTGTCCATTGTGGACTGCTCTCCCCTCCGCCTGTTGGGCATGTGGCCTTGCTGCCTTGCAGCCATGGCCTCTCCCGTACGTGGTATATATATATATATATATATATATATATATATATATATATATATATATATATATATATATATATATATGGAAATTCTTTTCTACACGTATGTGTAGTTATATATATAAATATAAATATAAATATATATAATACTATTCTACATCAAAGTATTGTATTGAACAAAATTTAGTATTGTTCAGTACTTGCTTTTCAGTATTTTTTAGTATTTCAAGGACTCGGGTGTACTCATGAACGTACCTTGTTCAGTATTTTTTGTGCTCAGTTTTAGCTTATCTGCCGAATCTGCCAGCTATTCAGCAGTGTTTTCTCTCATAAGAAATCAGCCAACAATACTTTCTGCCATGACTTATCAGCCAAACGAACAAGGTGGAGCGACATTATATGAAGATTGATGACCGAGAACCAAGTGACGAGTGATGTCTACGTGAAGGCGGACTGGATTCGCACATGAACGAGATATAGGGTTTAGGGTTTAGGGTTTAGGGTTTAGGGTTTAGGGTTTAGGGTTTAGGGTGGCTTGGCGTGTGTCACCGCAAGGTACGGGACTCAACATCTGTCACCGCGGGGCTTGAGACTTTACGTGTGTTATGCATTGTTTCAAGGCTCGTCATCCATGCCAGCTCCGTGTGCACCACTACGGGGCTCTACAGTTAGCCCTGGCATAAAAAACCGAGAACCGAACCAAAATTATCTAGAACCGAACCGAAAAGTACTGAAACCGAAAAATTCGGTTCCTATTCGGTTCCCATTTCTCAGGTACCGAAATTACCGAGGTAAACTCGGTTCTGGATCTCGATTTACTGAAATACCGATCCATGTACCGAAATATGGAGGCCCAGCAACAGCCCATATAAGCTTATCCTCTCTCGGGGTCTCAGGTTCTCAACTTAATGACTGATAGTGACAGAAACGAAATCCTAGCTCCTCAGTGGCTCATGCAGACGCAACGCCGCAGCCGCAGTCGCCCGACCCCGACACCCTCTGCGCTCGCGGCCCGCCGCCACAGTCGCCCGATCTCGACGCCCCCTGCGCTTGCGGCCCGTCGCCTCGCAATCGCAGTCACAGCTCGCGCCTCGTGCGCGCACGCCAGCGCCGGCGCAACAGCCGCGCCGCCCCAGTGCTCGGCTCCTCGCACAAAGCGCCGCATCCGCTCACTGCTCGCCAGTCGCCAGCGCCGCATCTAGCATCCGCTCGTAGCCATCCTTGTGCAGCGCGCCATCGCCTGTCCTTGTGCCAGCGCCAGCGCCGCATCGGCTCGGCGCTGGCCGCATCCGCATCGGCTATCATGCTCTCATGCTGAAATCTATTTGGTAAATTTGGTAAATACCGGAACCGAACCGAATTTACGGATACCGAATTTCCTCGGTACCGAAATTTTCTAGAAAGAAGTATTGAACCGATCGGTTCGGTAATACCGAATGCCCAGACCTATCTACACTAAGTCCGCCAAACCACTCACCGATACGGAGTGGGCGTGCACCCGAATCTCATATAAGAACACTGAACACTGAAGCAAGCATACGCAGAGAGAACTGCTAGCATAGTGTCATAACGTTTTTCTATGCTCGTTGTTGACGGCTAAATATACGATAGTTTTTGTCCCGTTGTAACGCACGACCATGTTTTGCTAGTAGAGATTAAAAACGGGATAAAAACCGATTTGATAGAAAACGGAATGGGTGAATGACTGAATGGGGATTTTTTTTTTCGTTTTCATCACTAGTCCCAACCATGCTTGCTGCGGTTGGGATTGCGGTTGTTTTGACGTTTGATTGGTTCATTCACTAATGAAGGGGAACAGAAAAGTAGACCAAAGGTTGGGTTGGAGCGTGACTTGCCTCTGATTGATCGGGCACCAAAATTGGCGGTCTCGGACTCAGGCGTGCGTGGCAAATGGGCCAAGCTCAGTGTTGTCGTGATCATCGGAAAAAGGGAGGTGGGGCACTTGAGCATACGGTTTGCGCACGAGGCCAGTCGTTCTACCATCGCGCTCTTGAGAGTAGGACATTACTGTGTGTCTGCAAATTAAAACAATGTGCAGATCCACTCAAGTGTCAACACCGTACCGCCAGCGGAGAAGGGCGAAGTTGCGTCTAGGGAGTGAAAATCTAACCCAAAAAATATAAGAATGGTCGGTTTGATTAAATTTCACTGTATATACAATTTCTGAATAAATCAAATCCTAAAGTTAGCTGTACTTTTGGAGTGCAATAATGAGAATCCTCGATATCTTCACTATGGACACTTCTCTCTTCGGGCCTACTAGTGCCCTAACGAGGACATCAAACTATTGCCAAATTCCAGTTTATGGGGATGTTCCCTTTGGAGCGAACGAATTTCTGTTGCGGCGCCTGCGCCTATATCTCCCTCTTTGTTTTCATTTTCACGTGTCCAGGACCATGTCATAGATGGCAACGTTACCTTCCTCCTGTATCTACTATTCCTCTTGTGGCATGGTATTTTCATTCTTTTCTCTCAATTTCCATTATCCTGTGCTTGGAGGCTTGGAGCGATTTGTCCGTGCTCATGATCACTCGTGAGTCGTGACCGATGCCGTGATGATCGGCGTGAGCTCCCTGCGGACGCAATGCACACTCGTGAGTCGTGACTCCTCGTGAGGCATGTCACCGTGCAACACACGTCCATTACAGGCCGACAGTTTTTGTTGGCCATGACCATGACTCATGAGACAATGACACTTGACCCTTCAGAATTTCACCTTCGAGCTGGTTCTCTTTTACGAGGAAGTTGCTACTGCAATACCATGCAGAAATTCACAAGTTCCAAAAGAAATTTTAGCAGTTGAGACCGTCTCGAAATGAGGGGGGGAAAACGAGCAATCGGTGGTAAGGTGTTGACGCCGACCAGGCAACGATGTCAGCCCTAAGCAACTGACCTTTCTCGAAATGTGAGGGGAAATGAACAATCAATGGCAAGTCTTGACGCAAAGAACGGATTCATCTGGATCGTGTCCCGGCAAAGATAACTCACCGGCCAGGCAATGATCTCACATCTCAGCCTCTCAGCCCCACACGACTAACGCCTTGTTCGGTTTGCAAAATTTTTTGGCTTTGACTACTGTAGCACTTTCGTTTGTATGTGACAATTATTATCCAATTATAGAGTAACTAGACTTAAAATATTCGTCTCGTAATACAGACAAATTGTACAATTAGTTTTTATTTTTATCTATATATAATGCTTCATGCATGCGTACAAAGATTCGTGTGATGGGAAATCTTGAAAATTTTTAGGAATTAAACAAGGCCTAAAATCCAATATCTATGATTCATGTATGGCTAGACTGCCTTATTTGGGAGCACAATCAAAACAGCCCCGAGAGAAAAACACTTCTAATTTATTGTAAGAGAAAAATACTACTGAATAACTGATATTCGACAGCTAAGCTTAAGCGAACGGAGCAAGTTCTGATAAGATGGTTCTATTCTCTTCTACATCAACGCAAGGCCTTGTTTACTTTCACCAAAAAACACAAAATTTTTCAAGATTCTCTGTCACATCGAATCTTTAGACGCATGTATAGAGTATTAAATATAGTCGAAAATAAAAACTAATTGCACAGTTTGGTCGGAATTTACGAGACAAAACTTTTGAGCCTAGTTAGGCCTTGTTTAGATGCACCCAAAGACCCAAAACTTTACAAGATTCCCTATCACATCAAATCTTGTGGCACATGTATGGAAAATTAAATATAGATAAAAAAGATAACTAACTGCACAGTTTGCCTGTAAATCACGAGACGAATCTTTTAAGCCTAGTTACTCTATGATTGGACAATGTTTGTCAAATAAAAACGAAAGTGTTACAGTGTCAAAATCCAAAAAAAATTGGATCTAAACAAGGCCTTAGTCCATGGTTGGATAATAATTACCACAAACAATCGAAAGTACTATAATGTTAAGAAATTTTTCTTTTCAGGAACTAAACACGGCCTTGAGGCAAGGCCTCAGAAGTCAGACTGCAGGAAAAGGCAAACTCATCGGTGTCGTCACAGGGAAGCTCCACTCAACAGGAAAAAAAAGGTCATGCCAACTATTGGGCCTTGTTTAGTTTCTAAAATTTTTCAAGATTCTTCGTCACATCGAATCTTGCGGCACATGCATGAAGCATTAAATATAGACGAAAACTAAAACTAATTCCGCAGTTTACATGTAAATCGCGAGACGAATCTTTTGATCCTAGTTAGTCTATAATTGGATAATATTTGTCACAAACGAAAGTGCTACAGTAGCAAAATCCAAAATTTTTCTCAAACTAAACAAGGCCCATGGTCAGTCAACCGTTTCAAATGTTCAGACAAGTCAAGATGATCCACAGCAGTAGGTGTTTCCCCGCGCTGTCCCAGCAATGCCCATCGCAACAGGATGCAGACACATCAAGTTTACGCGTTCCCGGCAAATTGTCAATACAGAATTCTCCAATCAGGCCTTGTTTTGTTCACCCTAAAAACCATAAAGTTTTCAAGATTTCTCGTCACATCGAATCTTGTGGCATATGCATGAAACATTAAATATAAACGAAAACAAAAACTAATTACACAGTTTAGCTGTAAATCACGAGACAAATCATTTGATCCTAGTTAGTCCATAATTAGATAATATTTGTCACAAACAAACGAAAATACTATAATACCGAAAATTTTTCATTTTTCGGAACTAAACAAGGCCTCAATCCAAAAGCTGCAACTGCAACTTGTTGTTTTGCCCATGGAATTGCCACCGAATTGGGCATCGACCAGCGACCTCTACCGTCGGTCACCTTGTTCGTTCGAATGTATCAGCCATTCACCAGACTACTTTCTGTTATGGCTTCTAAGCCTAATGAATTGCATTATTACCTCCTCCAGTCCCTTTTTTTAATGACTATGACTCCACTTGCTGCAGCAACAGAGACAGTACCCCAGTAAGAGCGAAATTTCGAGTCCAGAAAGTTTGATAGGAATTTGGATTCCAAGAAAAATCATGTGGACACGGACATCAGATAAGGCGCACTGAGAAATCACAAAACAGATTGCACCATTCTACATGCAAATGTGATAGTCACCCCGTGTCCCTCAAAATTCTTCATCCACTTTTCAGACTTCACACATCAAATTTTCACATCAGAGTTGTATCACCAATTTGCGTCAGAAAGGTGACGCCACACCAGCAGTGAGCAACGCCTTTCATGTAGTGGACAAGAAAGGGTTTCGACTTTCGACTGCAGAAAGGATTGAGACATTAGGCCTTATTTAGTTTATTCCAAAATCCAAAAAAAATTCAAGATTCTCATCACATCGAATCTTGTAGCACATGTATGAAGTATTAAATATAGATAAAAAACAACTAATTACACAGTTTGTCCACGAGACGAATCTTTTGAGCGTAGTTAATCTCTAATTAGGCACTAATTACCAAATACAAACGAAAATAAGGCCAAAATGCGAGTGCTCTGAAAATGGAGCCCTGGCTAGTCGGTTTTCATGTGCTGATTATTGATGGCACACCATGTGGCCTGTGTTCTCCAACTCCTTACCTGCTCTGCTGACAGTGATCATATAGTGACCACTCGTCTCCAAAAAAAAATGTAGTAACCACTGAAAAAGACAAAGTTTGGGATGCTCTCTCACGACGCGACCCTAAAAAACCAAGTCTACAATCACGAGTGGATTTTTCGCTGTGAGGCCTGATTAGTCAAACACAGATTATATTTTATTTATGTGAGATCCTACTATCTGATTAGGACATGTTTGTCAAGGTTCCAAATTCTCGTAGAATCATTTTGGATCCAAATTTCCTCAGAAATATCTCGTGGCCTGCGGGAACCATTTGGCTAGTTCGTTAGATTCTTGAAACTAACACTAGAATAAGAAGAAATTATATTTTTGGTGTTTTGTAGACTAGTAAAGAAACGAGAAATGATTTCAAGTTGTTTTTCTTGGAATGGTTCTTTTTTATGATGTTCATTTAATTTGGTAGCGATTCTATTCTAATGATTGGAACGAATCTGTCGTCGCTGCCAAACACATCTTAATCGTGATCCCGTGCCCACCACATACCCTTGCATACAGTCTTAGCAAATGGACGTGGGCTCTCGGCACTCGCGCTGTCCATCCAATAGTTCGGCCGCCGAGCATCCGGATCCGTCCGTGCATTTGTATGGTGTCGCTGGCACCGTGGACTCTCAACCTTTTGTCAATCAAGAAGAAAAAGGGAAAAACTTAAGCAACGTGTCCAAATAAAACGTGATGATTTGAATAATTTTGGTTACGTGGTTTATTTCTTTTCAAATTGTAGGGTTTCACCTCCTACAACAAGCATTGTCTTGGCGACAACATGATCTTCCTGTTTATTTATTTGTTTCAATTCAATGCAAGAACCACCAAACTTGCCTCTACCACACGCCAACGTCACACTTTATTCATATACTTTTTTAGAGCTTAAACAAAATTTAGCTTATGCTAATATTTATGTTGAAATGTATAGTTTTTGCTAGGTACCTAGCACAATCAAAATGTTAGAAATCACATGTATTTTCTATACCTATTAACTTATTTAGACACTACACAACTAATAGTTTCTATAGAATAATTTTTTTTCAATTACATATATTCTCTTTCCATCGTCTACCTATCATATCTCTTCATTTCTTGGTTCTCATGTAGACATGGTTTCTTATCTAGAAAATCATTTCCTCATCTCTTTTCTTTTCTCTGCTCTCTTTAGTTGCAGCGCCATGTCATCTTTTTGCTTAGTTGGCACCTTAACCATATAATTTAATGATTAGAAGTGCCCTTAGATATAGACTATAATAAAACAATGTATATAGAAAATCAAAATATCTCATAATTTAGAACAAAAGGAGCACTTATTTATTGTCCAAAATATGGCATCAAAACCCTAATATCAATGAACAATCTTAGTGACCATAAATAGTTCGTCACACTATCTATTTCTATACCTAATGTTAAACAATAAAGAGATTCTCCTGTTGGTTTCGTTACTTTCCAAAATGCCCTCGCACCCTCTCTCTGTCCTATTCCTATGAGCATCTCTGAAAGAGTATGATTAATAAGTTGTAGATTTTATGATTGGCGAAGTCACCACAAATACCTAACGCCTACCACTGAAAGAACAATATTACTAAATCTTGGGCCTTGTTTAGATGTGAAAAAAATTTGAATTTCGCTACTGTAGCACTTTCGTTTGTTTGTGGTAAACATTGTCCAATCATAGACTAATTAGGGTCAAAAGATTCATCTCACGATTTACAGTCAAACTGTGTGGTTAGTTTTTGTTTTCGTCTATATTTAATACTTCATGCATGTGCCGTAAGATTCGATGTGACAGGGAATCTTGAAAACTTTTTGGATTTCGGGGTGAACTAAACAAGGCCCAGACTGAAACCTAGTCGTTGGACCGATTTAACTACAAGAAATCTAACCAATTGAGCTGCGCTTAGTTCACATGTATTTGGAACAGATAATGCGATAGTTGAATAAAAATCCAAGCTATAAATCATCAAGGTTATCATGCAACAAGCTATATCGTTCTGTTGTAACGCATATGTACATTTGCTAGTACAGTGATAAGATGTCTACGCCACTTGACCTGACTTTTGCTAATCCGAAGGGCATGTTTCGATGTTGCTGATTATATAACTGTAAATTGTTGTGCACAACAAAACCAAGCAATAACTATCCACTTATTGTAAAATGCTCTCTCTTTGGAAGCACAGTATAAGACACTGGTAATTGGCCGGATCATATGTAGAAATTTGCCGATAGCTCCAAGTTTTGCAATCGTTCAAGAAAATCATAAATGCAAATCAAACAAATGGAGGTTCGAATTGGCATATCATCCTAGCAACTCAGCACAACAGATCAGAAGTTCAGAACAGATCAGATGTACTGACCAATATTTGTAGTGTGCCACTACTACCGGTCGGCCAATGATCTAGCAGCAGCCCAGGTTACGCACGATTCATCTAGCAGCCAAGGTTATCTCACCAAAAGGAGATGAGATCGGGAGTGCAGGATGCCTGAAATCCGAGAAACAGATGCATGAATTTGGCAACCGTCGTTGTCGATCTGGTTGCAGCGCCACGGATTCGCTAGCGCCGCCATGGATTCACACCTCACCACGCTACTTCACGCTGCTATTGTCCAATGATGAAGAAGCCCACCATCATACGACAGCAGTGTACCACTGCGATGCGGGTGCCGCCAAGAACGCCGCCGCCACCACTGGAGCCATCCGTGCCACCGCTATCCTTTTGCCAGGTAGCACTCGGCGCCACCGCTTCGCCAGATAGCCTGCGCTCTTCTGCGTCACCGCCGCCGCCGCCGAGACGAACGAGAGCTGAGCGAATGGAGGTGCCCCGATATTTATATCTGTTTTATTTTCCAATGGTTTCCCCACGATGTGTTAAAGTTTGACATATACTATAATATTTTTATTTTATTCAATAACTAGTGTTCAATTATGAAATAATTAAACTTAAAATATTCGTCTCGTAAAATTATTCTGTAGTTGTGTTTTTATTTTCGTAAATAATCTATATTTAATATTTTATACATATCTATCTATACCTAATACTAAAGAGGCAAAATTTCAGCCTTTTTTTGGTGTGGAATTTTTTCGTCTGTCTCCTGGCCTCCCTCGCGCATCAACCCTCCATCAAAAAGAAAGAAGTCAGGGTTCTGATCCACTCCGTAGGCGATCTCCTTCCTCAACCCGTGCCTTCACCACTCGCACTCGGCCACGCCGCCGCCGCGCCCTCCGCACATGGTGCCGCTGCTGCGACCGCCCCCTCGTGCTTCCTCGCGCTCTTCTTCGTCGGCAGTGACGCGACCCATGAACGGCAGCTATTGGACACCTCCTCCCTCCCGGTTGGCAACGGCGTGTTGGGCCCCCTACGGCCACCCGCTTGAGGTTGGCAGCGTAGTACAGGGTACTGGCGCGGGATCTAGCGTTGCCTCCACCAGGAAGGCCGCCGTCGTGGTTCCCGCGTGCCCCGTCGCGTCCCGCGCCACTCCGATTACTTCAACCCCCGGGCCCCGCCGCGCGGGAACGGCAGCGGTAACGGGCGGCCCCCAACAGTGTGCAGAACGGGAGGGTCTTCACCAGCTACACCATCTACAAGGGTAAGGCCGCGCTCTCGTTCGACCCCAGGCCGCCGTAGTTCGTGCCGCTCGATGTAGGTAGAGGAGGTTGGATTGGGGCTTCTCGTTGTTTCTGACATTGTTCCCTACATGTGTTGCGCTAATGATGCTTGCGTGTGCGAGTTCTTGTAGTCTGGGGCGTACAAGGTGGCCAAGGAGGGATATGTGCTGCTGCAGTTCGCGCCCGCCGTGGCCACACGACAATACGACTGGACGCGCAAGCAGGTATGCTCCAATTGCCTCAGCTCTTGGTTTCCTTTTTGATTTTTGAGACCCAACCAACCAATTTGAGCTGAGCTAATCCATCGGGTATGGGGAAAGAAGAGCAGATATTTGCAGCGTAGCTACAAATTCAGCTTGTTTTTCTTATGCTGAAAATAAATGTTCTAACAATTTAGATGCTCACGTTTCAATTAGCTGCATTGTTGCTTCTTTGTAATATAGTTACTGCTTCGTCACTCTGACCATGAAAGCGATGGCATGTATTATGGCCCATGGGTTCCATCCATTTGGATCCTCTGTGATCTTTCCTGCTTCATATAGCTTGCCTGCTGTATGTTTTTGTAAATTTTGCGACAAGCCTGCTGATTCTTTGTATTCATTTAATGTGCTTACACTAACTTGTTTGATGTAATTCAATGCTATGCTATGCGCAGGTGTTCTCATTATCTGAGTGGGAGATAGGAACCCTGCTTACTCAATGGCTGATCTTTCGAAAATGCTTACTCAATGGCTGTTATTTTCAGGTTTGTCCTAAGTTCTAGAACAACTGTTCTGTACCTACTGCTCTGCAACTTCAATTTCCTAAGGAGTATAACAGCATAACTGCTTGGGTTCAGTTCAGAGGAGCAGCAAGTTGCTTGAGTCATTTGTAGTTTTGTCAGGCTAGAAGGATCCTGTTCAGTTCAGTCGAATTCTTTCAATACTATCGACTGCTTTGATCTGTAATTGTGTTTTCCTCCAAGAATTATTTTCTTTAGCTCGTGTTCCTGTCTTTTTCTTTTTCTCTTAGTTTGCCAGAACAGTAGCATCAGTTCAGTGTTTTAGAAGCAGCAGCTGCTCGGCAATGCAGAACCCATCTCTGTATTCAAGATTGCATTGTGCAGTTATTTTCAAAGCAGTAGCTTACAAAATAAATCTTCTTTTAATTTCGAGGCCACCAGCATTATTCAGTACATACTACATACAATCTTTACTTATGGTTTAGTTGGTAAAGTTGAAACAAATTAATTGGCAAGATGACTCAACGACATTGGCTGTTAATTTTGTTTCGTGTTCCCATTGTGTGGACCTTATATGAATCTAATTTTATTTCGTTGTCTTAAGTGATAGTATTGACATAGTTTATTTTCTTCCTATAAGCCTATAAGGATTTTGTTAATTATTTTCCTTATCACAGGGATAGCTTTTACACATCATCCCTTTTGAAGTCCTGAAGTAAGAAAAGGCATTAATTTTTTGAGACATTTTTAAGTAGTACTCATTGTTTGGAATTGGATGTGATTATCTCTTTGAATAGCACTCAGGTTAGAACTGGGTGTGATTAAAAGCAAAGTATGAGTCTGATCCTGAACCTTTCTCTCTAATGTTTCTTTCAGCGGCTTTGTGTTAGGAAGAACGTGCGAAGGAATTCCCAAGAGAACCATCGCCAAATTGCTTACGTGTGTGTACTACGTCACTTTGATAGTGTTTGGTTGGTCCTGGACTGTACAATTCCTTTGCTATTCTACCAAATTTGAGTTTGGAACCGTAAAACATTCCTTAACACTGCACTATTTGTCCTATTCATAATGCTTTGTGTAGATGTGTGGCTCACCTTCAACCTTTTTATAAAGTCATAATAAATACAAACCATAGTCATTAAATTGATTTAATCTCTTGTCAAATTTTCATATGAGATTATATTTATTTTATTTAAGATTAGGCCAAACTCATTTAAGATTTACAAAAAGTGTATAATCATCGAATAATAAATTGTACGCCCCGTTGCAACGCACGGGCATGTTTTGCTAGTATATTTAATGTGAAATAGGACGTTTATAGGCTGACGAGTCATCCAAACAACAAAATCCAACCCAGGTCGGAAAAACTTACAGGCCTATTTCTAGAGGTTTTAAACTTAATATGTGCCTTTCAAACGGCGAATTTATCTTATAAGCCGTATTTTTTCTACCAGCCAACAATTTTTTTCTTTTATAATAAATTAGCGAACATTATTTTGAGCCATACATTTTAAGACCAGCAAACAGACTCATAAGGTCATCCACAATTAGCTAGTGCAGCTAGAAAATTTTGTGGGTCAAAATATAGTAGGGCCTTGTTTAGTTCTAAAATTTTTTGGGAAATGGACACTGTAGCATTTTCGTTTGTATTTGACAAATATTGTCCAATCATGGACTAACTAGGCTTAAAAGATTCGTCTCGTCAATTCCGACCAATCTGTGTAATTAGTTTTTATTTTCATCTATATTCAATACTTCATGCATGCGTCTAAAGATTCGATGTGACGGAGAATCTGAAAAATTTTGCAAAATTTTTCAGGAACTAAACAAGGCCTAGATGGAGTACCAGCTAGCAAAGCCACAGTGTGCAAGTGCAAAAGTAGATAGAACTGGTGCTAGTTATTAGAAGGGACCTATAAACGAAGGCCTTGTTTAGTTTCGAAAAGTGAAAATTTTTCGGTACTGTAGCATTTTCGTTTGTTTGTGACAAATATTATCAAATTATAGACTAACTAGAATCAAAAGATTCGTCTCGTGATTTACAGCTAAACTGTGTAATTAGTTTTTGTTTTCGTCCATATTTAATATTTCATGCATATGCCACAAGATTCAATGTGACGGAGAATCTTGAAAACTTTTTGGTTTTTAGAGTGAACTAAACAAGGCCGAATAAACTATCCATCGTCGTCTCCAACGTCCCTTCAACAAGTGAATAAACAAAACTTTTTTAATCAATTGGAACTAGAGCAAGAACGTTCACCATTCTACTTTTTTATTTTTATTTTTTTGAGTCGGTAAAGTGGAAACCACATATTACAGTGGAACTAGAGCAAGAACGTTCACTTATTGTTTTGCGAACTAAACACAAGGCCTAATACCAATTTTTCTCTCTCCTTTGTGGCTGCACTTAAGCCACCATTGTGGAAGGCCTAAGGAGAAAACACTGATGGGAAATAGCTCGAGTGTTTCACGAACAAATAGTTGTACTTGCAGATTCCGTGTCCACCACAAAAGCCATAGCTGCACAAGCAGGTTTTCCCGGGACCAGGAGACGACCCTCGTTGCCGCTCGCTCCCTCGTCAAGTTTTACCTCAAGTCGCCCCCTCTTATTTCCAGGTCCTTTCCCATTAGCCCACGCGTTTCCACCCCTTCGCGGCTTCGCCGGCCTATAAAAAACCTGTGCGCACCCGCCACATCTCACCAGTCACTTGAACAGCCACTTCCAAACTTTACCATCAGTGCATCAGTATCAACGCCGTCAAGCCGTCTGTGTAGGTGTCATCGCTGCAGCAGCTTCTAGTAGCCTTACCTCGATCGTTCCTATGGAGCTTCCGCCATGGGCGTCCTTCCTCGGCGTGGTGCTCGCCACCGTGATGCTTCTGAAGGCCATCATCGGCCGCCGCCGCAGCCGCCGCGTGTACAACCTCCCGCCCGGCCCCAAGCCGTGGCCGATCATCGGCAACCTCAACCTGGTTGGCGCGCTCCCTCACCGCTCCATCCACGAGCTGTCCAGGAAGTACGGCCCGCTGATGCAGCTCCGGTTCGGGTCGTTCCCCGTGGTGGTCGGCTCGTCGGTGGACATGGCCAAGTTCTTCCTCAAGACCCACGACGTGGTGTTCACGGACCGCCCAAAGACCGCCGCCGGCAAGTACACCACCTACAACTACCGCGACATCACCTGGTCCCCCTACGGCGCCTACTGGCGTCAGGCGCGCAAGATGTGCCTCACCGAGCTCTTCAGCGTCAAGCGGCTCGAGTCGTACGAGTACATCCGCGCCGCCGAGGTGCGCGCGCTGCTGCGCGACCTGAACTCCGCCTCCGGCTCCGGCCGCGCCGTCATGCTCAAGGACTACCTGTCCACGGTGAGCCTGAACGTGATCACGCGCATGGTGCTCGGCAAGAAGTACCTGGACAGGGAGGAGGCGGCCGCCGGGTCGGTGACCACCCCAGAGGAGTTCAAGTGGATGCTGGACGAGCTGTTCCTGCTCAACGGCGTGCTCAACATCGGCGACTCCATCCCGTGGCTCGACTGGATGGACCTGCAGGGGTACATCAAGCGGATGAAGAAGCTCGGCAAGATGTTCGATCGGTTCCTGGAGCACGTCGTGGAGGAGCACAACCAGCGGCGGCTGCGCGAGGGCAAGGGCTTCGTCGCCAAGGACATGGTCGACGTGCTGCTGCAGATCGCCGACGACCCTACGCTTGAGGTTGAGCTCGACAGGGAAAGTGTCAAGGCTTTTACCCAGGTGAGTCATTCTGTTTTCTAGTATATTCTGAATCATATCTGTTGGTCCTGATTTACTTGCGAGAGCATATCTGCAAACACGGTCATTTCAGATCAGGACCGTGTGTAGTGTAGCACGTTACCACTTACCAGTGTGTAGTCACATAGTTAAACAACTTCAATAATACACGCTGTCCAGATTAGTTGAAGTAGACAGTGACAAAAAATTAATTTTCGTAGGAAGTAGGAACACATGGCCAGATCATCATCGGAAGGGCGAAAACACGTATAGCTAATGAATACAGTGTTTATTTTAAACCTGCCAGACTCCGTTGTTTATCCAAACCTCTGAAGAACCTTTGAGATCCTTGCGAGTGATCCACTGACCGTTAGTTTGACCGTTTGTCTGAACTGCTCTGAGGCTGGGGCTTGCTGATTTCTTTTCACCAACTTGCCTTGACAGGCGTTTCATTAAGAACAACAAGCTTGGACCTTGGGCTAGCAGCTAGCTGATAGATACATCCCACCAAATGCATTACCAAGTGCTTAAAACTTTCTACTGTACAATAGACAAGTGTGAACTGACAGATACACTGACAGATACGGCCACATAGCATCGTTCCCTCTTGCTCAACTGCAACATTTTTTATTTGGATGAAACTCAACTGAAACATTCGATGCCACATAAAAATGTTGGCATGTGTTGCAGTGAACATTTGTTCCTTTCCTGTTCACTTACCCCTACTTTGATGAGCTATACCGATTTAATTAGTTTCCTCGTGCACATAGCTTGTCATGGAGCGAAAGGATCTCACTGTGTGTACCACCATCTCGAAATGAATGGCACGTGCAGGACCTCATCGCCGGTGGCACGGAGAGCTCGGCGGTCACGGTGGAGTGGGCCATCTCGGAGCTCCTCAAGAAGCCCGAGGTGATCGCCAAGGCCACGGAGGAGCTGGACCGCGTCATCGGCCGCGGCCGCTGGGTGACAGAGAAGGACATGCCCAGCCTCCCCTACGTCGACGCCGTCGTCAAGGAGACCATGCGTCTGCACCCGGTGGCGCCGCTGCTGGTGCCCCGCCTTGCGCGCGAGGACACGACCGTGGCCGGCTACGACATCCCCGCGGGCACGCGCGTGCTCGTCAGCGTGTGGTCCATCGGCCGCGACCCCGCGCTGTGGGACGCGCCGGAGGAATTCATGCCGGAGCGGTTCCTCGGCAGCAAGCTCGACGTGAAGGGGCAGGACTACGAGCTGCTGCCGTTCGGGTCCGGCCGGCGGATGTGCCCCGGGTACAGCCTCGGCCTCAAGGTCATCCAGGTGAGCCTCGCTAACCTGCTGCACGGCTTCGCGTGGAGCCTCCCCGACGGCGTGACCAAGGAGGAGCTCAGCATGGAGGAGATCTTCGGCCTGTCCACGCCGCGCAAGTTCCCGCTCGAGGCTGTCGTCGAGCCCAAGCTCCCGGCACACCTCTACTCGGAGGCTTGATGCGTGCGCGTGCGTCTCTTCACTCTTCAGTATATATAGCTAGGGCGTCGATCTTGTGGTGCTGGCTTGCTGCTCTGTGTGTACGCTTGTTGCTCGTGTGTTTTATTGCTGCTGGTGGTGTCGCTTTGTCGGTTTTTACTCATGGATCGCAGCCAAACGAGTGTAAATCGTAATAAAAGATAATACGTTGTGTATGGAGTACATTTTTTTTTCTTAAGCTAGCAAAATATATCAGTGTGTTGTAACGAGACGTACAATTTATTACTCGATGATTGTACAATTTTTGTAAATTTAAATGAGTTTGGTCCAACCTGAAATCAAATAAATATAATCCCATATGAAAAATTGACAACAGATTAATTCAAAAAATTGATGTTTATTATGTGCATTTATTATGAATTTGAAAAAGTCTGAGGTGAGCCACACGAGTACACATGCATCAGGTTCGAAGAGAGAATTATATGAATAGTGTAGTCCTGATGATTGTTTTACCGTTCTAAATTCAAAATGAAAAAAGTTAGGACCAAAAAAGATCATTACTTCCAATTTACTATTTTAATTTTGAAAAACAATTGTTACCAAAAATTTCTCATCACACCCGATTTACCAATTTCACATGGAAAAAGGTAGCCAAAAAGTGTTGATCCTCGTACACGAACATGGGCCTTATTTAGCTCAAAAAAAATTGTAAAATTTTTCAGATTCTCTGTCACATCGAATCTTGCGGCACATGCATAGAGTATTAAATATTGATAAAAAAACTAATTGCACAGTTTATCTGTAATTTGCGAAACGGATCTTTTGAGTCTAGTACTTTAGTTAGTCTATGATTGGATGATATTTGTCAAATACAAATGAAAGCGCTATAGTGTTCATTTTACAAAATTTTTTAAAACTAAACAAGGCCCAAATATAAAACCATCATGTACTTACGTACATTGGAAAAAAGCCAAACAAATCAGAAATCATCGTGTATGCGTACAAGTACGTATGAGATTTATCTCCACCTTGAAAAAACATAAAAAGATCATGTCTCATATAGAATTGGCCATCATGTAATAATTCTAAAAAAAAGAGGAACAAAAAATCATATAAAAACTATGTGGAAAATTAACAAGGGAAAATATTATGTAAGGAAAACAAAGAACAAGAAGGAAAACAAATCCATCAAAAAAGGTGGTGTGAAAAAATAATGGAAAATATAAATTAGGAAAGGAATTGTATGTAAAAGTGCCAAGAGAGACATCCAAGAGCTGGCCACCACGTATTTATAGGGGTCCTAAAAAATAGAGCAGTTAGGCTTTCAATCTAGCCATTGGCCCTGTTTGGATTCCATGGGCTAGAGCTAGTTGGGGCTAGTTTGCACCAAACTAGCCTAAAAGTTGCCGAACACAAGGACTAGAGCTAGTTTTTTGCAACTAGCCCACCCAAAAAAACTATCCTCCCAAAGGGGTGATTATTTCGGCTAGTTTGGTGAGACCCACTGGAAAATCATTTTTCTATTTCATGCCACCCGCATCGGATCCTATCTACGGCGCCGCTACCCCTCCGCGTCTTATCTTCTTCGTGCTTCATCCCGACGCCACCTCGGTCCATCTTCCTGCGCCGCCTCCCTCCTCCCGTCTCCAAGGCACCTGCGGCGGCCCAAGGTACGACTTTCTTCCCCATCCCCTTGCCGGGCCGGCGCGGTGCGCACGGCGCTAGGGCGCGTCAGGGGCAGGGCGGCGCGGCGCAGAGCTTGGTGCCCGGGCTTGTGATTTTTTAGTTTGGTTGATGACTTGTAAGTTCGTGTGAGACATCTCGTTTGTATGGAGAAATTAAAATTTATTGTGATTTGGATGCTCAATTTGTAAAAAAAAAAATATTTGTGTCATTTGCGATTGTGAATTGGCCACATGAGAGTCTGCCACGCCAAATCCGGATAGAGAAATGGTTTAAATGAGTCAAATGATTAAATAACCATATTTATTATCAAACTAGCCCAAACTAGCCTTTACATCCGAACATCATTTCAGCTAGAGCTAGTTTAAGGGTTAGTCCAGAATTAGAAACTAACTCTAGCTCTAGCCGAGCTAGAGTGATCCAAACAGGGCCATTGTCGAGGGCACAGAACGCTCCGGTGCATATGCACCTGACGTTGGGCGTCCGATGCTGCCGGAAGGGCGCCATGTGTCCATGATTGAATCCCGCGCGTTGATCTCAAAAAGTCACGAAGTCAATTAGCGCTGCAGTCAATTAGCGCCGCAGTTAAAGTACCATCATAGACTCAGGTGGAAATACCTGATGCTGAGCGGCTGAGCCTCCAGCGTCCAATGTGACTCATAGAGCTCCCAGATCGCCGACTGATGCATCAGATGGGGTGTCACCATACGTGTCCAACGTACGGTGCACACACTACACAAACTCCTCACTCGTGACCATGCTAACGTCACTGCACACCGAACATACGTAGTGTTGAGCTGGTGTCTGGTACTCAACCATAAAAGAGCATTGGACGTGCCGGTGCACCATGCCATACTGGGCCAAAACACCCAACATGCACCGGCTGCTGTAGCCAGCGTCCGATATGTGTTTATCAGTGACAAACATTCCTGTGACTTCGTCGAATCCTCTAGAGTCTATACTCTTTTCTACCTCTTTAACCCTTGCTCAAATGTGTTAACCATCAAGTGTATCACCTTGCACACGTGTGTTAGCATATTTTCACAGATAATTTCAAAGAGTTATGTTAGCACACTAGGTTCTAAATGCATGCGCATGAACAATAACACCTAGTGGTACTCGATATACCACTTAGCCAAAGAATTCTTCTCTTTATAGTACAACTATCGATCCTAAATTCTATCGATCCTAAATCACTCACACCCTCTATGGCGTATTGAGTGCAAAACCAAAGACCTTATTTTATACCTTTGGCTTGATCAACCGGGTTTTGTTTTTCTCTTTCTTTTTTAAAAAGTTGAGCACTTGTTCATCTTGTGATCATCACCGTCATCCATTATAATCTCTAGCTCCACCACTTGGCATGGGGCCATCCTTACATATCTATATACTTAGCATTAGGATTTGTCCCTATGTCTCATTAATTATTTAAAACCAAACTAGGTCTTTCAGAATTTTCGTGTGGCTATCTTTTATTTTTGCAATTTAATCCACTCAAACTAAATGGTGTGATACGTTGGGGTAAACGGTAGCTCCATTTGAAAATCATGAGGGCAAACTCACAAAGTTAAAAAAAAATGAGGGTAGAATCACCATTGAAGTCTAGAGTAGGGCCAGGAACACCAAATTTGCTAATTTAATTTAGAACAACTCTAAAAATTGATTTTATTTTGGGTTAGAAGTAGTTTACCAGCTCAGCTTATCAATCAAGAGAATGTTTTGACAATTCAATATAGTATATGCTCCATCTGAGACAAGCCAGCAGGAATACTTATCTTTGTTGGGTAAAAGTATACTGGTATAAATAAATATAAGGTTGGTTACACCATTATTCCACTGTAGTGTCACAACTCACAACGCAGCGCACGACGCAAGCTAGGAGAAATACCTACTTACACTATTACAGAAGTAATAGCAACAACAGGAGCAGCAAGTGGACGCACACACGAGACATCAACGCAAAAGAGGCCACTATATGCTGCAGAATCACGCACGCATCGATCATGGCTCGGCGTAGAGGTGCGCCGGCAGCTTAGGCTCGACGACGGCCTCGAGCGGGAACTTGCGCGGCGTGGACAGGCCGAAGATCTCCTCCATGCTGAGCTCCTCCTTGGTCACGCCGTCGGGGAGGCTCCACGCGAAGCCGTGCAGCAGGTTAGCGAGGCTCACCTGGATGACCTTGAGGCCGAGGCTGTACCCGGGGCACATCCGCCGGCCGGACCCGAACGGCAGCAGCTCGTAGTCCTGCCCCTTCACGTCGAGCTTGCTGCCGAGGAACCGCTCCGGCATGAATTCCTCCGGCGCGTCCCACAGCGCGGGGTCGCGGCCGATGGACCACACGCTGACGAGCACGCGCGTGCCGGCGGGGATATCGTAGCCGGCCACGGTCGTGTCCTCGCGTGACAGGCGGGGCACCAGCAGCGGCGCCACCGGGTGCAGACGCATGGTCTCCTTGACGACGGCGTCGACGTAGGGGAGGCTGGGCATGTCCTTCTCTGTCACCCAGCGGCCGCGGCCGATGACGCGGTCCAGCTCCTCCGTGGCCTTGGCGATCACCTCGGGCTTCTTGAGGAGCTCCGAGATGGCCCACTCCACCGTGACCGCCGAGCTCTCTGTGCCACCGGCGATGAGGTCCTGCACGTTCCATTCGAGATAGTTGTTTTTTTTCAATTGACCTTTTAAAAGTTGTTTGACTAGCTGATTAGCTGTTGGCAACGTGATGTTTGCAGGTCAGAGTAGCTGTACAAAAGTAAGAGCGCAAATAGATGCAGAATCCGACAACATGTGATCTGCTCTGTGCAACGGAAACGGAATCCTACTGCAGCTGGGGAGAATCTGTTTAGACTCACCTGAGTAAAAGCTTTGACGCTTTCCCGGTTGAGCTCAACCTCAAGCGTAGGGTCGTCGGCGATCTGCAGCAGCACGTCGACCATGTCCTTGGCGACGAAGCCCTTGCCCTCGCGCAGCCGCCGCTGGTTGTGCTCCTCCACGACGTGCTCCAGGAACCGATCGAACATCTTGCCGAGCTTCTTCATCCGCTTGATGTACCCCTGCAGGTCCATCCAGTCGAGCCACGGGATGGAATCGCCGATGTTGAGCACGCCGTTGAGCAGGAACAGCTCGTCCAGCATCCACTTGAACTCCTCTGGGGTGGTCACCGACCCGGCGGCCGCCTCCTCCTTGTCCAGGTACTTCTTGCCGAGCACCATGCGCGTGATCACGTTCAGGCTCACCGTGGACAGGTAGTCCTTGAGCATGACGGCGCGGCCGGAGCCGGACGCCGAGTGCAGGTCCCGCAGCAGCGCGCGCACCTCGGCGGCGCGGATGTACTCGTACGACTCGAGCCGCTTGGCGCTGAAGAGCTCGGTGAGGCACATCTTGCGCGCCTGCCGCCAGTAGGCGCCGTAGGGGGACCAGGTGATGTCGCGGTAGTTGTAGGTGGTGTACTTGCCGGCGGCGGTCTTTGGGCGGTCCGTGAACACCACGTCGTGGGTCTTGAGGAAGAACTTGGCCATGTCCACCGACGAGCCGACCACCACGGGGAACGACCCGAACTGGAGCTGCATCAGCGGGCCGTACTTCCTGGACAGCTCGTGGATGGAGCGGTGTGGGAGCGCGCCCATCAGGTTGAGGTTGCCGATGATCGGCCACGGCTTGGGGCCGGGCGGGAGGTTGTACACGCGGCGGCTGCGGCGGCCGAGGATGGCCTTCAGAAGCATCACAGTGGCGAGCACCACACCGAGGAAGGACGCCCATGTTGGAAGCTCCATTGGTACAGTCGAGGCAGAGACGATTGTGGAGTTGAGCTGGTGAGGTGGTGCCGGAACGTGCCTTCACCGTGCCTTCTTATATAGGAGCGCCGCGATGTCATGAACCGCGTGTGGAAGATGCTGTGTGGGAAAGGACAGGGAAATTGGAGACGACTTCACCGGAAATGAAACTTGACGAGTGAACGACGACAACGACGACGACGACGCTGGTCACCGGGGAACCACTTGCCGAAAAATACAATTGTAGTACAATGTACAAGTTAGCACATGCGGATGGTTCGTTGGTGCCATTACTACTCACTCCGACACTCCGTTTATTCAGATTCCGGCTGATCAGATATTCAACTTTTGCATTTCACCACAGACTAGGATGAAGATTTTTTTTCTAACAATAGGTTGTTGTTTTTTACCGGTTCTCCTATATTTTAGTTGCTTGGATTTTAAGATGATTTCAGAGTAAATTTATTAAGAAAGAATATTCTATAACTCATCAATTGTATTTATTTTGTCTCATGAATATGAATTCATGAGTGTTAGTCAAATATTCCAGTCAAAATCTACACCATTTGACTCTTCAAAATTTAAGAATTATATTCTTTTATAGACGGAGAAAGTACACCAATCTAGTAGGTGTTATCATGTACCTCCTAGATAAGTATCTCCAAGAGACTAGGCAAAATTATATTCTAAAATACAAGATTTAGCCATTGTGTAAAAAAAAACTCACTTAAAGCATAAAGTTCCTATGATAGCTAGTGAGGACGACATGCTATATATGACAAGCGAAAGTTTAGGAATAACAAACTTGCTATTTTAGCAAACCAAATAGCACACCTGTTGGACTTTAATGTTTGCTTTAAAAATATAAAAATAGCCTAGATAACATGGATAGCATATTTGTTGGAGTTGCTCTTAAGTTTTTAGGAAAATATACATTTTTATATATTTTTTTTAAAAAAATAGGTAGAATCATCCTATTAAATCTAACTTTCGTTGCTTACTTGCTTTATGCATTTGTTTAAAAAAATAAAGGCTGATTTTTTTAGTATGGTTTTTTACCTCGAGGAGTTAAGCTTTTGAACATACGTACTCGCTCTGTCCTAATAAAAGCCTTGCTTTACTCTTAGACTTCTTCCTTTGACCATTTATTTTATTCAATTTTTTATACAAATACTAAAATAATTAATTAATTGTTAAAGTATCTCTAATATTAATATAAAGCATAATGAAATACACCCTCCGTTCATAAATAAATGCACATCTCGTTTTTCCGGAGAGTCAAATTTTTTTAAGTTTGACCAAATATATATAAAAACATACTCATATTTATTATATGTAATATGTATCATTAGATTAAGCATTAAATATATTTTTATATTATACTTATTCGAATATACAATTATTGATATTATTTGATATATTTTTAGTTAAATTTAAAAAAATTGATTTCTCAATAAATGAAATGTGCATTTATTTATGAACAGACGGAGTAAATAATATTTTTATATAATTTTTTTAAAAAAATAAATGGTCAAACAAGAGGCGCGACACATTCAATTGGACGGAGTGAGTACGTGCAATTGAAATTTACATCAAACGACAAGACACCTTCTCCGAAATGTGAAAGAAATGCCCTAACCCTTGAGATTTGACATTTCACACGAAATTTGCGTTCTAACCCTCGAGATTTGACATTTTACTCGATTTTTTTTTTGCGAGCAACATTTCACTCGAAATTGCGTTCAACTACAGTCAGCACTGAGACTCTGTAGCAAGTCAAGTCCGAAAAGGGACCCAGGAGCAGGTAACATGCTCTGATCCAAAATATCTACAGAAAGATTGGGTAAGGCCTTCTCAAAATTTTCAAGACTTCTTGTTACATTGACTTTAGACGCAAGCATGGAGCATTAAATATAGATAAAAATAAAACTAATTATACAGTTTGTCTATAATTTATAAGACAAATATTTTAATTCTAGTTAATCTATGGTTGGATAATAATTACCAAATACAAACGAAAGTATTACAGTAGCCAAAGTCAAAAATTTTCTTGAACTAAACAAGGCCTAACATACAGCTTCTCATAAGTCTGATGCAATTTATGCCTTGTTTAGATACTAAAAGTTTTTGAAGTTTGACACTATACCACTTTCGTTTGTATTTAATAATTATTGTTCAGCTATAGACTAACTAGGTTCAAAAGATTAGTCTTGCAAATTATAGGTAAATTGTATAATTATTTATTTTTATCTATATTTAATATTCTATATATATTTAAATATCTGATGTGATGACAAATCTTATAATTTTTTGAAATTTTAGGTGCATTGGGCCTCAACCGGCATGTTGCAATATCTGTTGTCAGATGATAGTTGCATGATCAGGGATATTCATTTACCTGTCGGGTCCGCGTGGCGGCGTGGGCTTCACGAACTTTTGAGTTGGATGTGTCAAAAATTGGATGTAGGTTCACATATAGGCCTTGTTTACTTCAAAAGAAAATTTTGCAGAAAATCGAATATTGTAGCGCATACATAAAGAATTAAATATAGATAAAAATAATAACTAATTTTACAGTTTATCTGTAATTTACGAGACGAATCTTTTAAACTTAGTTAATCCATGATTGGATAATATTTGTCAAATACAAATAAAAATGTTACATTGTCTGTTTTGCAAAAAATTTTAAAACTAAAAACAAAGCCATAATTGGGAGGGGAATTTCCAGAACATCATAGGGAAACCACCTACTACTACTGGTGATAAGAGGACTTCTAGACGGACCAACCATTTGAAACGGCTGACTGACCAGGGACTGACCATAGAGCTGAAAAGCGACTTCCGCTCATGTCACGATCAGGAGCATGCTTTGGCGACAACGATGTGTTTGCAAGTTGCTTTAAGCGGTTGTCGCCCTTGATGCTGTTTTGTTGGATTCTTATGCTAGCGAACAAAAAAAAAAGACAAAAATCATATTGCATTGGAAAATTAAAGCCAAGTGCAAGTTCGCCTTGCATCTAAAGGGAAGCTCCTACTTGAGCCATCAAAATTAAATGTAAGGGCTAAAAAAACAAAGATCTAGTAGGGCTTCTACTACAACTCTTAAATTTGAGGAGCCTTTCAAATCCCTCCTTTGGCCCTCGTTCATGGAATCTCATTCGAGCCCTCAAATCACAGTTACAATTGTTTTCTGCGTGCGCTTCTATCTACCTACCGACGCGTGCCGCCTACCACCGGTTTGCATCTCACACGCACGTCTCATTTCTTCCTTCACCTGCACACAGAGCCTGCCCAGACATCCGCGAGCGCCGCCTCACATCCCCGCTGTCTTCTCGCGCCCCAATCGGCGATAGCTCATCAGCACATAGGCATAGGAGTGCCTTCCTCCCTCAATTTTGGCTTCTCCTCCTTCGACCCCTCGCGGCAACGAGGAAGAAGATCCTCTTCGAGACCCCACGCGACACCCCTCCCTCACGGCAACGGGGAAGAAGATTTGACGAAGCTACTCGTGAGTCTTTCACTCGCAGCAATGGGGGCGAGGCTACTCCTAAGCCCTCTTGGTGTGTCCCTCCCTTGTGGTACTAACTTGGTGTGTTCCTCAATGTCGAAGAAAATAAGAAAGAGTATGATGAGTTGGTCCCATGTGTGGAGTGCAGACTAAAAGAACAAGACCCTTAAAGTAAGGGAGCTCTCAATTAAAGTACGGACCATGTTTTGACTCTTGAGGATTATAATTGGAGTTGCTAAGACTTAGACTTTCAATATTTTTTTTTACTTTTTGAATCTTTTGAGAGGGACCTTCCGTCATTTTACACGCCATGACACCACTACACATGCACACTCACAAACGTACACACACATCTTAATTAATTAACGCCTTTGAGGACTTGAGTTGAATTGTCAAATCTCGAGATTGAAAAAGTCATCACAAACAGTTCGCTATTGATGGATATGTCACCTACCACGGAAAGGGTAACATTGTTAAATTCCAAAATAAATATAGAAAAATACCATTTTGCTTCAAAGCAGGGACATAAACGCTTAATAAGCCCCATTAAATTATATTAAGTTTGATTAAATTTATAGAAAAAAGTCACCAAGATATGACATCACATTCTTATTATTAAATACACCATGAAATATGTTTTTCATAATTTATTTGTTTGGTGTCATAAATATTATTATTTTTTATTGTAAAGTTGGTCAAACTCCGAGATAATTTTACTTTGGGTGATTCTAGGAGTTGTTTTTTTTAAAAAAAAACGTAGACTTAGTGATTCGCCTCTGTGGCATCGACGATTCTTATTACTTTATTAAGGCTTACTTGGTTGAGCTTCTACTAGTATAGATTCTCTGTGGAGGCTAATCCTCTAATTAGAAATATTTTCTATGATTTTTCTATGCAAATAGTGCCTTTGTGCGTGGGGAGAATTAGGAGAAATTATTTTTTCGGTTTCGAGCCTCCTAGTTCACTTCACAAAGCGTATAATCGTTTCTCAGTAAAAAAAAAAAACGGTTTAGTAGAGCTTCTAGATTCAGCCTGCAAGCTACTTTTGAACCTCTTCCAAACATGGTCTGACTTGGGATGAACGAGTGGGAGTGGGTGAGAGGAATCCGTCAGTCTCAGGAGGATAGAGACATCAGACATGCAGTTGTGCAAGAGGCTTCCGGACAAAATTAAAAAAAAAAACACTTCGTGTTCGAAAAAAAAAAAAAAACACTTCGTGACAACAGTAACGAGCCGTTCAACATAGCACACCATGTCATAAGTCTTACAGCTAAGCCCATCTAGATTTTCAGCCTACAATACTCTCACTCGCTCATTTGGCCCAGCACCTAATTTTTTTCTTCGGTCACCAGTAGGCCTCCAATGAAGCTGATGGAATTCTTTACACCCGCGGATGTGGTTGTGATCACAAGTATCCCACTCAGTACAAGGCGACAACAAGATTTCTGGGCCTGGCACTTTGCATCTAAACCAGGCCTCAGTCAATTCGGCATATAAAATGCTTGCACACCGTAAGGCTTCGCAAAAATTTTCAACATTCTCCGTCACATCGAATCTTTGGTCGCATACATAGAGCATTAAATATAAATAAAAATAAAAACTAATTGCACAGTTTACCTGTAATTTGTGAGATAAATCTTTTGAGCCTAGTTACTTCATGATTGGATAATGTTTGTCAAATAAAAACAAAAGTGCTACAGTAGTCAAAAACCAAAGTTTTTGCCAACTAAACAAGGCCTAAGTCTATAGCTGGATCAACAGGTGCCTCGGACAGATAGGCTGTGCGAAAGAAGTGATCTATGTTGCGGGGAATCAAAGTTTCCTCCAAAGTATGGGTATTTTTGTGGAGACTTGTCAGTTGTTCTCTCCCATCAATAGATGTTCTCCTCCACAGGAACATGTCTAATAGCAATACGTGTTCTCCTCTACAGGAACATGTTCTCCTCTTCGGGGACAGAAGGAGTACTTGAGGACTTTAGAGTGGCATGTGACAATGTTGGAGTTGTTGCAAGCATACACGAAGATAGTATGGGCTTTGTAAAAAAAAAGTCAAGGCTGTTTGCTGCTTTAAAAAGTTAAGGCTGAAATTATTGTTGGCTATTTAATGTGAAAGAAAAACACTGCTCTCTGGCAGAAAAAGTATGGCTGAAAAGAAAAGAGAATAAGCTAAAGCTAGATTTCAGATTTGTTGATCCATAAGGGGAGACGATCAAATGGATGCTCATAATCTTGCTAGGAGTTATATACTTGTACCTATGCTAATTTAGGGGCACGTGTTTGGTTTGTATCTCCGTATGATCATACCATACTTTTTATGAAAAAAATAATAAAGGTCTATTCTGCTTAAAAAAAACTACTAGTAGGCATCCAATCCCAAAATTCTCCCTTGCACAGCACAGCCCCAGATTTGGGAATTCCAAACAGTAACCAAACGGCCACGCAGAGGCATGCGGTGATGTCTCGCACGGGTAGACGGCACGGTGCATCGGTGAGTCGGTGCAACACAAAGCTGTCAAGTACTCGTATACCGAAGTATAGGTACGCAAACGGATCCGCGCGTTTGATCCGCCGTTCCGTGCCGCTACAGATCGCAGCGCGCTGGGCGCTGGCGGCTGGCGCTGTGCGTCCGCGGTAGGGTCGGCCAGTGCAGCAGGCGGCCAGGCGCACTGCCGCCGCCGCCGCGGCCGCCCCGTGCAGGCAAAGGCGAAACCTTACCATGTCCCATCGCATCGCACGGCTGGCCAAACCTCGTATGCTACGGCCTTGTTTACTTACAAAATTTTTTGCAAAATAAAAATAATAGCACTTTCGTTTGTATTTGATAAATATTGTCTAATTATAGACTAACTAGGCTCAAAAGATTCGTCTCGTTAATTTCGACCAAATTGTGCAATTAGTTTTTATTTTTATCTATATTTAATACTCCATGCATACGTCTAAAAATTTGATGTGACAGGGAATCTGAAAAATTTTACAAAATTTTTAGGGAACTAACAAGGCCTACGTCTCGGGGGCGGTCCAGCGGAATAGCGGTTCCAGCGTGAAGAGATCTGGGGACGCAGGCGAGGCGAAGCATACTGTAGCGCCGAGGGCCCCTTTGCTTGCTTGGCCCTGATGATGGAGTAGCTTTGGTGAAAGCTCTCAGGCCTGCACTGCACTCCACTGCACTGGCTCACCGGTAACGGTAAGCTTTCACTCGCTCGATCAGTGGTTACAGGAGGAGTAGTATCAGTCTGGTGAACTAGCTGAACTGCTCCGTCCTCGCTCTTGTCTCTGGTTCAGGCCTGTATGTATTGAAAACACGAGGGAGTTCTTTCTTTCTGGGTTCTGCCTTTGCAAGAACTACTCTACTGTCTACCTAGTACTCCAGTAGGAGTAGTCGGCACTCGCCATTCGGGCGCTCGAGAGCCGAAGGCATTGCAGTTGCAGCCTTGCAGGCCCGCAGGCAGAGGCAGGCCCATCTGCTGATCTGTATCCGATCCGCCGCGGATACCGTGACGGGGGACAAAGCGCTGCCGCGTCGCGCCCGCCCGCCTCTGGTCCCTTCCTGCTCGCAGCGCAGGTCGCAGCTGCTGCCTGTTGCTGCTGCCAGCCGCGCACGTCAGCGAGCCGTTTTCGGCCCGTGGATGGGCGTGCGAGCCGGGGCCCCGCGCGCGCACGCTCCTGTCCACGTCGGCGACCCCATGGCGGCAGTGTGTGTGTGTGTGCTGGCCCCGCGCTGCGAGCCGGGTTGCTGTCGGTCGGCCTAACCCCGGCCAGAGGTGTCCAAGGCCACGTTACGGCGTGCCGCAGGACCACGGTGCAGTCGTGCAGAAGGCTGTGCGAGCCGTTGGGTCCTGATATAAATGCCACTGGTATTTTCTCACAACACGATACAAAATTCGAAAGAAAGAAAAAAAAAGTGAGCGCACTGAACGCGGCAAGCTCTCGGGTTCCATTCCATGGCGCGCCGCAGGAGCCAGGGACTCCTCGCCGGCGGCCCCCGGCTCGGCGCCAGGGGAAGCAGATCCGGCGCGTGACGAGCATTGAAACGGGACGCAGGTGCAGCTGCAGCTGCAGCAACCACAACTGCTAGTACTACTGCGCTGCACCGCGCTCCTCCGAACACACTCGCAGCCAGCAGCCCCTGCCACTCCTGCAACGGGGGTTGAAGCGCGCTGCACGAGAGCGCATTGAAATTTCGCCCCTTTTTTCTTTTGTTTTTTTTTCGAAAAAAAAAACCCCGAGGAGAGGCTGTGGCGGCCCCGCCCGCGGTTGCGATCGCCGGATCGGGCTCTCGAGCGCTGTTCAATTCCTGCGGCCCACGCCACAGTAACTGAGTCAGTGGGGCCTAGCGCCCGACGTGCGCCGTGGGCCCGGGGAGGAGACATTCCGTACGGCCCGCGGTACGGGCGCTGCTGACAGTGGGCCCCGTGCTGCTCTGCTTTCTTCCCGTTGCCAGGTCTGTGGGGAGTACCGCTCTGACGTCGGCACCAGCGCACTCATGGTGTTGGGTGCTGCGGTGCGGTGCGGGCGGCGGGGTCTTAGAGGTCGTACAATAATAGATTTATCACTAATGCTCATGTGAAGGAAAAAGGATAAAGAAAGATGATAGTTTAACTCTCATATAAATATAAGCTAGGTACAAATGAATAGATAGTGATGGAATAATATGGAAGAAAAGATATTTTAGAGACAAGTATGAGACAACTTATTATACAACTTAGCTCTAATCATTTAGTTTTATTATTGATCTTGCTCTAACAACTAACGTACTCGCTCTGTCCCTAAATAACTGTCGTTTACGTTTCTCGAAAAATAACTTTAATTATATATATATATTAAAAATTATTACTATTTATAATACATAATTAGTATTATTAGAACTTATAGTACGCACGTCAACAATAACAATTAAATAGAGACAGAGGAGTAGATCTGTCAGTGTGCATTAGCAAGTTTAGGAAATGTGATCAAACGACTGTAAATTCGCTCGTTTGAAACTCCGGACATCTTTTCTTTGTCCTACTACTACTAAGGTTCCATTTAGATCCTCTAAATTTTGAGAACCCATAGAAGAAATATTAGAATCCTAGATTTTCATTCAAAAGGTCCAAATTTTAGAGATTTTAACTCACAGAATTTTAGAATCTCAAAATCCAATAAAACTGTTGGGATTCTTTGTACCCGGATTCTTAAAATCTTTGAGATAGTGAATTGTTGTTGGATTGAGAGACAAAATAGGTTTGTAAGCATCTCCAGCAGGCTATCTAAACCCACTACCTATCCTATATTTGGGTAGTGGAGGCTAAAAATTCTACTCCAATAGGCTACCTACTTTTGTTAGCCCCACAATTCTTCCCTCCACAACCTATATTTGTAGGGCCAACAAATGTTGTTACCTATTTTTTCACCCACGCGCTCGCCCTCCCATGACCGCACGCATCTCCTTCCCCGCCGCTGTTCCTTTCCCAACACCGCTCCCTCCCCGACACCGGTACCTGGCAGCCGGATGCAGGCCTCCCTCCCCGATGCCGGTGCCCCGTCGCTAGATGTGGGCCACACCCTCCCCTATGCAAACACCATCGTGACTGGACTCCTGTGGCTGGAGCTCCCCTACGTGAACACCACTGTGACCTGTGATCCAAAAAACGGTAGCAGCGGCGCTCCCTGGACATCGGCGAGAGGCACCTGCTCCACCAGGCGCGACCTCCGCTTCCCCCACCTCCCGTCAAACCTCTAGCCAGCCAGCTTAAGAGATGGTGCCCTAGCTAGCGAATCTCCAGGCGGCGCCCCTCGGCCATCCCCACGCGGCTAACCTCCAGCGTGTCTTCTCCTCACCGGCCGGCAGTGGGACATCCGGTGCTCCCACCAGCGGACCATCAATCTGATGCTCCAACCAGTAGATGGCTGTCCGGTCGGCTCCATCCTCTCTGCAATATAGCTTTTGCCCGAGTTTGTCAATGGAAAAACAAGAAAGGAGATGACATGTGGAGCCCACATGTCATTGGCTGTTAAACTCAATTTGGGAGCCACGATTTAGTTAGTACTACTGGAGTTAAAAACAAAATTTAGGTAGTAAAAAAATAGCTGGGTACCTAAATAGATATTTAGGTAGCCTATTTTAGGTAGCACTGCTGGAGGTGCTCTTACTCCGTGGATGACTTTTCCAACTTCTCTAGCTTGTTTGGAATGTGAAAAACTTTTTTGTGTTCATGCAATTTTATTGTGATATTCCTACTTTCCAAACACGTCCTAAGATTTCTTGCATTCTAAAGAGATTTATAGATGAGGTAGTTCTACGAGTGCCCAACAAACAATGGCCGAAAGCTTTTCGGGTGGTTTATGGGTTACGGGAAACTATAAACAATTGAGTTTCTCTAACATTGTGGTCAAGTCTCAAAAACGGGGCTTTCCCCTTTCCCATATTAGATAACGTTTTAGAAACTCTAATGGAAACCATGTTGAAGCTAAAAGACAAAAAATAATATATTCTTCAAGGAGTATAGATAAAGATGTATTGGAAAATTAGAAAGGTGTATTATTAAAAAAGGATGGTGTATTAGGAAGTAAGAAGGTCAAGTATTTTTGGGATAAAATTTAAATGCTATAAGATTATCTATTTTAGGATGAAGAGAGTACCTCACAAGGTTGTTAGCTTTTATTTGGTGATAGAAGAGGATACTAAGGAAGGAGGATAGAAAAATGGAGAATCTTACCGAGGAAATATAGCAAGGATTGCCACAATGGCGATGCCTATGGTGAGATGCGTGTGATGGGTGGCTTAGCGCAGTGTTATCCTAGACGCTAAATGCTAAATAATAATCATTTATGCCCATTTAGCATTTGAAATATGTGTAGACGGTCATTTAGACATGTTTAGACAAACATGTATTGGCTTAGCATCGTTGTGCAATAAGACTAATGTTTCCAATTGCTTTTTTTGGGAAGTAAGACTAATGTTTCTTGTCTCTTAGCTTCCTTTTGTGGATGTTACAGTAGAGTGACAGCCTTTGAGTTGGTCTTGAGTTTATTGACTTTGTAAGCCAGTAACCCTATCAAAACTTCTTTAAGTTGTATAAAAAAAGTGTGATCCAAGTCTCTGGTATGTATAAAAAACTGTGCATTATCGTGGCCAAGTGAAGCAAGTTCACTGTGTTGCGTGTGAGATAGAGAAGTGTACGTCACGTAGGCATGCATAGAGCCTGTGTATGTATCACCTAGATAAATCTGATAGTTTAATCCTAATTATTACCAGGTGCTTGAAGTTTAGGCCTCATTTGAATGTTGTAATATTAAAAAAATCTTAGTATCAAGAAATTGTAGTTTTAGAATCATTGATGTGTAAAACCATGGTTTAGAAAAAAGAGGTCTAGAGTGGAGTTTTTAGAACTCCAAAAAGATTATAATTTCAGCCATACCATGGTATTGAAAACCATAACGTTCGTTACACCTAAACGTTTCATGATACTCTAAAACCAGAGCATTTCACAAAAACAATGACATTTTACACCAAAATTGTATGTTGTTTAGGTGCTGAATACGTAGTTGTTATTAGATTATTTATAGTTCACCTCTTTATCAACTAGTGGAATAGTTCCTAGTTAGGATATGAAAAAAAGTCTATTCATTGTCCATCTATTTGGATGATCTAGAACTAAATTTTAGATGATAATAATTTGTTATGGTATTAAATAGGTCCACGGTTCCATTTTTATCAATTGAAGCCGTATTCTGTTTTTTTATTCAAAATGATGTGAATCTCTCTCCATGTTAAAACAAGAAGAGGTTTTTTTGGATTTGGTCTCCAACATAATATTGCTGATCTAATATCTCATGTACGACTCACGGCCATAATCACAAAGTTTGCATAAATCGTTGTACAATGATCGAGGAACGTTGTATTTTTATTAAGATTTTGTTTTCACTTCTGAGATGCGATTGTTCCCCTTTTTTAGATGAGAAACATGATACCACGTTCCGATGACACTGCTCATAACTTATTAGAGTACTCACTTAATTTGTCCAAAAAACTACAATTCTAGATGTGAACCTGGGCAAGTGTTTTTTTTATAGATTCGTAACTTTTTGGAACCGGATTGTTCATGTTTTTTCAGGACGAGAAAACATGATACTGTACCATATCCTGATGACACCGTTAGAGTACTCACTTTGTCCAAAAACTGCAATTCTAGATGTGAATCTGGGCAAGTGTTTTTCCTAGATTCGTAAGTAGAATTATGATCTTTTCGGAATAGAGGGAGTAATTATTTTTCGAGAGATAATGAAACTTAGGATATTTATATATAATAACGTATGCCCGTTTGGTGAAAAGAAATGGTATTTGGTGAAAAGAAATGGTATTTTCATAGCTGCCAGCCTGCCACCTGCCATACGTTGGGCTGTTGCATCAGGTAGTAGGGTCATTGCTTCCTCTGCCGGATGATACGAGTGACCCATCCTGGCCTGTTTTTAGTTCAGAAATCCTCTGAGAAAAGTGAGGAGTTCGTAAACAGAATCCTCGCCGCGGTCGGCGCTCGGCATGATTTCATTTCACCGACGCCGCAAGCCGCATCATGGTTTTGCACTGTTGTGCTCATGAGCGGGAGGTGGTAGCCGCGCAACGCCAACCGCCGGACCCATCCCCGCCGATCGCCAAGGAGGTGAGAACGAACGAACGCGGATCCAGCGGCAACGGCAAAAAAACCAAAACGCCGTCCGTGATCCTATCCTACTGAGTACTGACCCGTCGTCCCCCACGGCGTCCCCAGCTTAAACCCCGAGCCCTGTGGGCCTGGAGCCCACCCCGCAGTCAAACAAGGCCCACCCATTAAACCCCAACAGCGTCCTTCCTTGCCTCTCTCTCCTCTCTCTCTCTCTCTCACACACACACACACATTAACCCCACTCGCCCTGCTCTGTACTCTCCCGTTTCTCTCTCTCAACCCCACGCCACGGCCACGCGAGGCCTCCCTCCCCTCTCTGCCATTATTGCCCGCGCAGCCATCCCCTCTCTCTCTCCCCATCGCCCCCGTTCATCAGTATATGGGGACGTCCTGCTCCTCCTCGCTTCCTCATCCAGTCCTCCCGCCTCCTCCTCTGCTTCCTTGCTCTCACCCTGCTTCCCGTTCGCGCGCGCGCAGACACGAGCTTGTTGTCCGCCACTCCCGCCTCGTACGTGCGCTATCCCCCACCGCCTCAGCCCGCTGTCCCCCTGCTCATCTCATCTCATCTCATCGCCGCGATTTATACCACCACCAGGAACCAGCCAGCCAGCCACCACTCCCTCCTCCTCAGCATTCCGCTTCTCTACTCTAGTCTAGTCCCCAACAACAACACCGGCGGGGGCTAGCTCGTTAGGCGTGCGTGGGAGCTACTCTACTCTACTGCTAGCCGCCGCCTAGCTAGCTAGGCCTATCCGGCCAGTAGTACATGTGAGGTCGGTCCATGGGGGAGGAGGTAGCGGCGGCGGCGGCGGTGGTGCTGGAGCCGCCACGGCCCAAGTCGCCGCCGAGGTACCCGGACCTGTGCGGCCGCCGGCGGCTGCAGCTGGAGCTCCAGATCCTCAACCGCGAGATCGACTTCCTCAAGGTGAGGCATACATCATCGCCGGCACTACTACCGTTCCTTCCTGTCTGTCTCGTCGTCCCCCTTCGGTCAACCGGTTGCCATGCTCTCTCTTCGACTTCCCCCTTTGACTTGCCCCAATTAAAAAACCTTCAAAAAAATCACCACCAGCACTAGTAGCAGTAGGATCCGATTCGTCGCGCGATCTCGTTTTCTTTGGGCCGTGCGGTGTGTACAAGCGGCCACTACTGGTACTAGCGCGCGGGGGGGTGGGGGGATGAGTAGTTGTTTAATGGCAGATTGGTGCGAAAATCTGATCGTTGGAGCACGCCACGCCATTTATTTCGTCTTCGTTTTTGGGGATGAGAGCCTAATGCGGAGGCGGGGAGGGGAGGGGAGGGGAGGGAGGGCGGCGGATCGCGGCAGCGCAGTTAAACCCGAGGCGCGACAGGGTTTGCCCAGTTGCCGTCTTGGGGCGTGCCGCGGGCTGTACCTCTTGGGCCGTGCGGTTCGGTTCCTTGGGAGAAAAGAGAGACGGGGGACGGCATGGGCAGTGCCGCGCCGCAGTGGCCAGTGGCACTGGCACTGGCACTGGCACTGGCACTGGCGCGCTGCCCGACTGCCCGTGTCAGTGCTGCGCGTGGAGCAGCGAGTGGGCGTGTCCCCTTCTCGTTCTTGCTTCGCGGACACGCACACGGCACACGGCATGGCTCGTCAGGCACTATCATGATGAGGGTTCGTGCAGCAGAGAGGCAAAGGTGATGCGCGGCGCACGGCGCGCCGTACCGTACTGTACATGTACTACTACTGGTGTTTATGGGCTGGGCTGCCTTTCCATGCTCCGGACTATTAGATTTTGTGTATATTTTTTTTAATCAAGGGAAACGAGTGTCTTTTTGACGCCCGTGCTCTGCTTTAAGGTGCAGGTTTGGGATGCTGTCCAGGTGATTAAAGCACTTCTTTACTGGTCAAGTGTGCTTTGGTCTTCTTTTTATCTCTTCTTGCAACTTCAGTTGCTTTTCCAAGCTCAGCAAAGCAGGGGACTTATTATTAGTCAATTACTTATCTCACCGTGTTTGAGACTAGAATCCACCTTTTTAAATCGGTCTGTCGGATGTCTCGGGTTCACGTAGGCCCTATTTCCGTCGCCACTCACCACGCAACAGCTCGCCGTGCTGCAAGTGTGGTGTTTGATTAGCGCCGCAGCTTAGACACGTCGCAGAGATGCCACAACCAGCTAGTTCATTTTTGTCCGATGCAGCTTAGGACTGCTTTGGCGAGGAGCGGTGACTACAGCATCGAAACATGCCAAGGCCACACCTAATATAGGATGTCCAAAGGTATACGTAGTTGCCAGCGGCAGTCAATGAATGCCATGAATCTATGGGGTGGAGACTGTCACGCGGCAGGGAGGATGAGAGAAGGCAGCTGATCTGGCTAGTTTGTGTTTCGTTGATGGTGAATTAGAGAAGGGAACCGGAGAGAAGGGAATGAAGAGAGAGGGCTCAGAGATGGATTCAGGTCCCCTCTCTGTACAAAAGAAAACATGTTTGCCAGAGAACATGTGTGTGCATGTACGAGGTGGTAAGCGAACGGTTATTTTACTTACGCTCAGCAGCAATGCTCATAAACCAAACGGTTGCTAGAGAAGTTTGCCAAGCTTTTGGCAGCTCATGTGGCTGAGAATCCAAACGGTTGCCAGAAAAGTTTGCCAACCTTTTGGCAGCTCATGTGGCTGAGATCCAAACGGTTGCCACAGTGGGACTAAGTTTAACCAACCAAATGGTTATATTCTGCCACAATTTAGGTGTGCCACAAGTTTGGCATATGCCTAAGCTTAGTTATGGCAACCTGTGTCTGCCACCCAAATAGGATTGCCAAGGTGGCATTGGGAGTGGCTAGTGAAGTGATGTTTGTCTAGTGGCTTGATGGATTCAGTGTTTGCCACCACATAATTTATTTTTCCGACAGAGAATTTTTAGTTAAACTGTCCTCATTCTCTTTTGAAAATGTTCTGCACAACGAATCTACACATAAGATATTGTTTGTTTGGGGCAAATAACAAATAGCTATGCATATTTGAAATGTTTAGTGTTCCCTTTATATTATTTCTCATGGGTAATCAGGCTTACAGTTGGCAACCATGTTTCTTTGGGACCACTTTCATGAGTAGCATACAAAGTAACAATTGCTTTTGTTTGACAGCAATCTGATTTTGCAGGACGAGCTACAATCACTAGAAGGAGTTCCACCAGTTTCTAGAAGTTGTAAAGAGTATGCACTGCTGCCCTTCCTGCATTGCATATTACTCTTTCCTTGGCATCTGTTGCTAATGTCATGTAGGCCTTGTTTAGTTCGCAAATTTTTTTGTTTTTGGGTACTGTAGCATTTCGTTTGTATTTGACAAACATTGTCCAATCACGGAGTAACTAGGCTCAAAAGATTCATCTCACAAATTACAGGTAAACTATGCAGTTAGTTTTTATTTTCGTCTATATTTAATGCTCCATGCATGCGACTAAAGATTCGATGTGACGGGGAATCTTGAAAATTTTTGCGAACTAAACAAGGCCTTAGGATGAAATCCTGGTTTCACGTCAAATGACATTGTTTTTTTTTTGGCACTAATTTTCACTTTTCTGTTTCTTATATCTTGCCGCACAAAAATGTTATTGGTTAATTGTACTTTAACCCAAGTCAGTGTCAGTATGGTCTATGGAGGCTATTGTTTAACCCCACACAGATCACAGTGTTCGGTACATGGTTTGGTTTTGAATGTCCACTTTCTTTTAGCTTGTGGCCCAGTTAGTGATCCATTCCAGCATTTTTCTTCCTACTTCCTGGAGGCCTCAAGTATTAACTGATAATATTTTGGTTACCATGTTTTCTACATTTGGTCAAATACTATTAATAATTGTTAGTCAAAATTTTCTTAATGCTGTATTTAGCTCTCCAAGTTCTGAATTCGTCACTTGTATTGAAATTGTTTTCTCGGTGGAGTGTGCATATGCATATGCAGTTGGGAAGGTTATTAAACTATTGCCTACTGAATTATTTCATAGTCACTGTTACGATAATTCTCTGTTTTTTTTTGCCAAACTTCAGCTATATTGCATAGTTTTCTTCACAGTTTGGAGCACATTCTGTTTATATTTTTTCTAACATCATCTCATTTAAAACCTTCCAGGGTAAATGAGTTTGTTGGTACAAAACAAGACCCACTACTACCGATGTATGATCCATAGGCTTGATGTTATAATTACATTGAAGCATCTACAAAGGCTATTATGAATTGACTTCCTTTGATTTTTCAGAAAGAAGAAGACGCACAGATCTTGCCGCCTTTTTTGGTGGATCAGGTATGCATTCCATTACTTATTCTTGTCAGTGATTGTATAGCTGGTGCATTAAAATCTTCGTAATATTCACCTCAGAAAGTTATACATTAGATGAATTAGCAAATTTTCTCCTGTATTTCTTCTTGGACAATGCGAGTTAATTACTCTTGCATCTCAATGAGCAAATTTGAACTTTGTTGGTCCAGAAGTGGCAAATCCCCCAACACACACACACACACCTGTTTTAGTCTCATTTTCTTGGTACTGGAGTTTTTTTTTTAAAAAAAAATCTTCATGTAACCTATCATCGCTGCTTTGTACTCCTAAATAATTGTGGGCCATCAATTTAACTAGATCTAGGTAATAGGTGAAATATATATTTTTTTATTTTTTATTTTGTAAAATAAAACAAGGTGAATTGGGATTTTTTTTTGTTTTAGATTAAGAATCTTTCTTTTAGATCTAATAATTACATGCATGACTTATTGGATGTAACATATGTAATTGTGATTAGTTGGAAGCGTTAGGTTTTTTTTGTGTGTGTGTGGAACACGTGTTAATTGGTACAACACCGGCACCTGTCTGTTCACACCCAGGAAATATACTGTATAACATGTAGACATACATGGTAAATGATAAACGAGAATTATTCTTTTCCTGAGATTTCTTTTTTCTTTTTCTGGTTTCAAAAGCCAATGCCTGTGATTGAAGTACTGTAGCAAGGCCCCTAACTAAAACAATGTCACACTGAAGCAAAATGGCTGTCAATTTTTATTCCAGAAATAGTGATGTCTGCATGGTATTGTACAAACCTTCTCTTGGACTAGAAACACACTGAGCCATTGTGGGATTACTCTTACTGAACTTTGTGGCATAGTGCTTGTTGGCACATAACTTACCATTTTCTTAATTGTTTGTTAATGTGCGAAGACCATATCACATTTTTTACTGCGATCTAAATCTAATACCACTATATTTTCTTCTATGTATATGAGCTTATAGTTTGATTTGTTCCTCGCATTGGTACTATGCAACACACATTTGTTCATTTCAGGCCGCCTTGTTTAGTTCTCAAAAAGTTTTGCCAAAAATTTTAGATTTCCCGTCACATCGAATCTTGCAGCACATGCATGAAGTATTAAATATAGACAAAAATAAAAACTAATTACACAGTTACCTGTAATTTGTGAGACGAATCTTTTGAGCCTAGTTAGTCTATGGTTGGACAATATTTGTCAAATAAAAACGAAAGTGCTACAGTACCCGAAACCCCAAAATTTTGCCAACTAAACAAGGCCCGTTGGGGAGAAAAAAATTTGGGTGTCACATCGGATGTTTTGTAGGATGTTGGAAGGGGTGTTTGGATACTAATAAAAAAACTAACTACATAACTCAGGCTGGAAACTGCGAGACGAATTTATTAAGCCTAATTAATCTATCGTTAGCACATGTAGGTTACTGTAGCACTTAGGATGTTTCATAGGATGTCGGAAGGAGTGTTTAGATACTAAACAAAAAACTAATTACATAACTCGGCTGAAAACTGCGAGACGAATTTATTAAGCCTAATGAATCTATTGTTACCACATGTAGGTTACTGTAGCACTTAAGGCTAATCATGGATTAACTAGGCTTAAAAGATTCGTCTCGTGATTTCTAACTAAACTGTGTAATTAGTTTATTTTTTTTATCTATATTTAATACTCCATGTATGTGTCCATAGACGGGTGAAAATTTTTTGGTGGAAATTTTTGGGTTGGAAACAAGGCCTCATATTTGAGTTTCTGCAATTTGAAGATGCTGATATTACTGTTTTTCCCTCCATGCAGATCAAAATTGTGCATATGCGTGTCATGGTTCTGCTGCTCCTGCCATTGCTTGCCCAACTGCAAAAGACCATGCTGCTTGGATTGCTCCTGCTGCTCATGCCCAGATCTGTCATGCTGCAAGCCCAGCTGCAAATCATGCAACAAGCCCTGCTCTTGGCCCAACAGCTGTTCATGTTGTGACACACCATGCTGCAAGCCAGATTGCCCATCCTGTAGTTCGAGCTGCAGCTCGTGCTGCAATCTGTCGTGTTGCAACCCGAACTGTAGCTCGTGCTGCACCTGCAATCCATCATGCTGTAAACCAAACTGCAACTCGTGCTGCAGACCAAACTGTAGCTCGTGCTGCAATCCGTCATGCTGCAAACCTAACTGCGGCTCATGGTGGAAACCGAGCTGCAGCTGCTTCAAGGCCCCCTCGTGCTGCAAACTCCAGTGCAGCCCCAACTGCTGCACTTGCAGCCTCCCGCGCTGCTCCGGCTGCAACCCCTGCGGCAGTTGCAAGCAGTGTTGCTCATGCCCCACCGACTGCTGCAACTGCAAGCCAAGCTGCGGCTGTTTCAGCGCGCAATGTTGCAGCTGTGCGGCATGCTGCTCCTCGTGCTTAAGCTGCTTCAGTTGCTTCGGTTGCTTCAAGTCCTTCAAGTGCTCCAACCTGTTCGGGTGCTGCTCCTGCAAGCAGTGCTTCAAGTGCCAGTCGTCGTGCTGCAAGGGTGCGCCATCCTGCTGCAAGTGCCAGTCGTCGTGCTGTGAGGGTGAAGACGGCAGCAGCTGCTGCCGGAGGTCATGCTGCAGTGTTCCGAAGCCGGCTTGCCCTGGGTGCTCGTGCGGGTGCGTTTGGTCCTGCAAGAAGTGTACAGATGGGTGTCGATGTTCTGGGTGCCGCAATCCGTGCTGTGCCACTGGATGCTTGTGTTGAGGTTGAACTAGACGTTTTCTTTGGTTGTTATTTTTTGCGTGTGCCATTTTAGATGGCCGTTGGTTTCCGTCGTGCTTTGATATATGGTGTGGCGTCCTTGTCTGTAAAGAAATCCCATGTCACCAGAAGAAATTGAAGCGTCAATAGTAGTCATGAAGTACTACAAAATTTAGATGCCTTTTGACCTTCATGACATGGTACATCTTCACCACTCTCGGAGGATTTAGTGAATGTCCTTTTGGCCACTTCAATCTGTATAGACAATCATATCACTTCTTATATTAAGTTTTTTCATTTGATGAATTGACTTATGATGCATCACCTTACTTAGAATAGTTTGATTCTTTAAACCAAACACACTACTAATGTTATGTAGGCAGTGTGTGTGGTGGTGGTGGTCTGGTGGATAGGAATGAACGGGAAGTTATTGGTTTGCGAAATTTTAATGATGATTTCATTTGACACCATCGTCAATTACAACATGAATTGCGGCAAAAAGGTTTGCAGTACAATTCAAAGGTTCTGCAGATGCTTCCATGTTAATAAAGCATGTTTTGAGTACATAACTCGATTAAAAGTCAAAATCTAAACTATGATTCATAAAGTCAAAGAAAGAGATGCAATTAGAGGTTATATATCTCAATATTATGTCTTGACTAAATAAATATCCTGATGAGAACCAATTCAAGTGTAGTGCTTAGTGTTGGCGATGCCGGCCCGGCATGGAAGAGGGGCGGTGCGGCCCATCCTTCTCCTTGCTTGTCTGTCTGCCTGGTTTGCCACCCTTGTGTCTTGTGTGGCCGCGGCCATGTTCAGATCTCAGCAGATTGGATCATGTCTGTGATTTTTCTTTGTAGAAAGGCATCCACGGTCCACGACCACGACCCACCGATAGATATTAACTCTACTGTTGCTTGAACCGATGCTAGGTGACTTTCAAAAGCCTCGTTATTACTCTATCTGTTTCAAATTATAAGTCGCTTTATTTTTTTCATTCATTTTACTATGCAACTCCATCATATATCCTATCCATTCCCTTATCTTTAAAACACTACTCGTACAATATAGCAGACACAATAGCTCCACCATTCTCCTATCCTATCCCTATTTTCCTATTTTATGAGGGACCTCCTAATTTCCTCATCTCTCTCTTAAAGATAGGAGGCAATCCCTCCTCTCCTATCCAAGGGTCCCGTTCTGCCCCTCTCTTCCCCTCATGTTTTAGTGGCTAGTGGATAAGCCGTCCATATGCAGTTGTCCGCCGCACTGTCCATTCGCTACCCCACGCTCCTCTAGCATATGTTGTGCTCCATTTATTGCTCAAGCTCCCGCGTGCATTGGGCACGTCGCGGTTGGAGGGGAGGAGGTGGTACATGAAGCCAGTCTCGCACATGACAATGCTACATTGAATGATGAGTCAGAGCAATGGCTAGGAGCTTAGGTGCTTGGTTGCTACTGGCGGCCACCTTCCTTCTCGACGGTGTTGAAGCCCTAGCAAGGTGGAGTACCTTTGTTTCCCTCCTCACGCTGCAAGGCCTCATAAATGGTAAGTAGCAATGGCACGCAAATCCATAAAGAGCAGCACCCATGGATACATGGCCGTGGAGATGAGCCATGTGGTGACATGCAGCCCAAGACGAAGATGTGCGATGAAATAGTTCTAAAATGTATTCATAATATATTTAACTTGTGCAAAAGGACATAATTTTAATGGTGTTTTTTTTGAATTGGATGCTTCATCGACAAATTCTCGTGAAAAAATAGAAAATGACTGAATTAGGTTGCATATATATATATATATATATATATATATATATATATATATATATATATATATATATATATATATATATATATATATATATATATAGAGAGAGAGAGAGAGAGAAAGAGAGAGAGAATACTCTATAGCTAGCTACAAAATATGTTATTTTGTAGCCAGGCCGAACCGACCGAGCCATCTACTGGCGCGCACGCTCGTGAATTCCCGTGATTTAATTTACCGATCCTAGATTAATGCAGCGAGCGAGCCGGCCGGATTAATAAGATACTAGTAATTAAATACTCCCTGAGAACCGCGCGCGTGGTGTGGACCAGGCGTTCGTTGCATTTGCATGCAGCTGAGCGGACCAGGTAAGTCGAGCTGCAGAACCGTAATTTGTGGAAGTTATTTACCGTAATTAATTTACCATAAACAAAATACTACTTATGATAATGTGAATATACGGTTACCATAGTTAGCACCGAGAGTTACCACATTTTGTTATCATCATGATACGATGAACTAGTTACCGTAACAAATAAGATGAGTTACTATAATTTTAACAAATATAATTACGATAATTTGAGTGTGATGAGTCATCGGAATTTGATATTTCCTCACAGGGTTACGACAATATATGTCAATTATATGGTATGAATTACTATAATTCATAGTGACTAAACAATAACAATGTTGGAGGCCTGGCGACGACGGAGGCCGGTAGCATGGCGGTGACGGCGGTCAGCAGCACGTACGCCAGCGCCTGACCGCATGAGGAGACGCATCAGGCCAGCAGGGTCCGCCGCCGACCCAGAACCATGTCGCCTCCGCCGGACATGGCTAGGGCGACGTAACAGCGCGCCGCCTGTACCACCCGTCAGTATTCGGTGGCGGCCACTACGAACATCGTAACCTTTCTTGTCCGTGTAGCTGGCCTTCTTCTACAGCTCCATGCAAGGCTTTTGCAGCTCTGTCGTCGAGGTCGCCATACAAGCGAGACCGGCGAGCGGTAGCCGCCACCACCACATGAGCTGCGCCGACGGGGAGCGCCGTGCGAGTGGGGCGGGGAGCTGCGCCGCGTTGTTGCCGAGATGGATAGCCGGTAGCTGCCACCACCAGGCACCACATGAGCTGGGAGGGCGAGCGCACCGCCGCCATCGCGATAGGCCAGGGAGTGGCGACAAGGAGGCTGCCGCTGCCTGGGTGCTGTCCGTGCGGGCATCCTCGCAGCTGTGGGCGCCGTTCGTGCGAGATCCACCACCATAGGTAGAAAGTCGGGGGCGATCTGCTGAAAGCACCGGCCTCCCCATGGGTGGTCGATGCTCTAGGCATATGCAGGGGCAAGCAAGGCCGCATGGGACGACGCCACAGCCCCAAACGCTCGTCGGAGGTACCGGATGCCATTGCCATGCCACCGCTTCTGAAGAGATCTACATGCGAGGAGAGAGAAAGAAATTAGAAAAGTGGGAGAGAGGTCGCTAGCTATGGCGTGTACCGAGGAGCACTAAATGAAATTTGCCTCATTATTTCATTAATTTTCCCTGCCAAGCCGGATGTCCGCATGCAACGGATTGACCAGACCATCCGTGAGTCTGTGTCGGATGTTGTCATTTGGGTCTGGCTACATGGCTACAGAATATGTTATTTTGTAGCTAGCTATAAAGTATTAGTTATATATATATATATATATATGGTAAATTTTCTCTATTTCCTAGGAGTAACTACTCCCACCTAGTTTCACACCAAAAGAGTCTCCCAACGTGGTGCCCGGAGTCCATTAGCGGATTAATTAAGCGGACCCGTTAATATATAATGAATATAAGGACCAAGATACAATCGTCATTTGCGGGCGTCTAGAGGCAGCTGCCACAGCCCGTGCGGTGGCGTCGCTTTTCTCGTTCCAAGACGCTGCCGCCGCCCACCGGCTACGATGTGCTGTGCTTCGATCTGAGATTTTGGCAACACGGTTCATTGATACAGTTCAGGTATAGCAGATTAAAACTCATATAGTTGTTCCTAATATGATCAATTTGATTATCCTTCTCCTCGTAGCAGATCGGGAGATGGTTGATTCCATCATCTTATTATCTCACTTCCGCTTCATCAAATCCTTTACTCCAGTGATGGCGTTCCTCTCATCTGGTGACATGGCCCTTGACTTGCCTCTTTCATCCACGGGTGAATGCGTGTATGTACGCATACTCTCTAAAGTATAGATATTTAATTTAAGATTGTATATACTCCGTTCAGAAGATTGTCTACTAGTACATATCCATACACGTACTGGGAGTTGATGTGTATGCAAGCACGCTCATTGTCTACTAGTACGTATAAAGAAAGATGGCCATACACATACTCCTACATGGACCGATGGACGTATGTAAAATAATTGTACAGGTATGCATGCATACTAGTATACATTTAGGTATATGGACATACTTCCTAATGAAATATAGTATGTACACATACTCCCCTATAAAAAAATATATGCATATACTCTGAGTATAAATACATACGTGCTTCTAATTAATAGTATGAATACATACTCTAATTAGCGGGCATACTCCTAAAATATGCGTATGTGAGCATACTGTGAGTGTGCGTATGTGAACATACTCCTGAAATGTGTATGTGAACAAAAAAAAGGTATGTCTACATACTTGTGCGCATATATACATACTACATAAACGTACGGCCCTTTTTTTTAAAAAAATATACCCAACCGATCAACCTGCCTGATCCGCTTTCTATGGTCAGCATGCATCACCGGTTTTTTTTTCTCACCCGCTAGCTACTCAACCCGTTAGCTTCTCCTAATTGGCCGTATCTAGAGTTAGGAGTAATTACTCCCGGGAGTATAGAAAACTATATATATATATATATATATATATATATATATATGACGCGTTTCTTTTACACGCGCGTGTAGTTACTCTCATCTATGTATCTCTAGGTTTAATGTGTATATGACCGGACGAAATGTATATAGACAAAGTATATGATCATACTAGACCATCTAGAGTGATATGTATGTTAAGTATGCATACATACATAGAGTATATGGTTATACTTATTGTATATAATATAGTAGTGGCATTTTAGTAATATATTTAAAATATAAGTTTTTTTGACAAATTTTCGCGTGGTAAGATCTAGAGTATCTTAATATGAGTATATAAACATACTCAAACTGATAAACAAGTATGAATACATACACAATGTAGTTTATTGAAGATGAGAGTAACTACACGTACGTGTACAAAGGAATTTATATATATATATAAATTGGTGGAGTTTGTCCGTCTCCTAAAAGTGTCTGTCGTTGAGTCATGTGGGGGAACACAGATGGAGGCATGAAAACGAGACATACAAGCTCCAACCTCTTGGGAGTTTCTATACTTGAAAATTTTTTTAGCATGTTAACAATTTCAAATGAAACTTAAAACTAGAAAATTTTAGATCTCATCAAGGGCTATAACTTTTATATAAGAATTATCTTTATCAAAAGTTATTTTTTTAAAAGATTGAATCTATCGCTATCATTCACATCTGTCAAATTCATATAAGCATTGAGACAGCATGTCCCGTCAACGACCGGGGCACTGTGTCGCCTCCAATTCAAATAAATACCCGTTTCATGGACCCAAAAATACATTTTAAAACTGAGAATTTTCATAAGAGCATCTCCAAGAGTTTTGCATAATTGAGTTGACATTTGTTGTTGTTTGTAAACTCCCAAAAAAAATGCAAAGTCTAAAAATAGGTCATCTCCGAAGATTTTGCATAATTGAGTTGACAATTAGCCAAAGTGGACCCGGCCGCGTTCTTTTTTCCTTCGCGCGCGCTCGCGATCGTCTTCCCGCATGACTTTCTTTCTCGTGCGCCGCCAGTTCTTCGTGCTCCCTACCGCTCGCCATTGAACTCATGGCGCGCCACCAGCAGAGGGATCGAGAGACATACCCGGCTGCTTCATCATTGATCTGCCTGAAGGCCGTCGTGGGAGGGACGAAGGGCGTCCTTGAACTCATGGCGTGAGGCGGCGGTTTTATGTCGCGTGGAGTCCCTCTCGCGAGTTCTGCAACAGACACGCGAGGGATCGGCCTTTTGCCAAGCCGTGCACGGCTTGACATATATGCCAAGTTTGCTATCTCATTTGCCAAGTTGTCCAGAATGCAAACTCCAAAATACAAAACCATTGGATACCTTTTTTTTTTAAGATTTTTGGCAAATTACAAGAATGCAAAGTCCAAATACAAAACCTTTAGAGATGGTCTAACACCGACGGACAACTTTAAGACACATGTAGACAACTTTAAGGACCTCTAATGTAATAATAAGAATAATAAAATGCTTACAAATAGATAAAATTTTGGTGGGTGGGATATATATCTTCGAAACGTGACGGTTGTTATATCAATATGGCAAATTTTGAGCTACCGTCATTGAAATTAGGGGGCACGGAATGGATCAACGATAAAAAGTATGGGTGAAGGACAACAGCACCAGCAGTGCAAATGGGGCAAGACAAGTGGGCAAGTTTTTTTTTTGACAACAACATATCATATATATTAAAATAGGCGTAATACAAGGAGGTTTCCAAAGGAATACCTTGATACATCGAGGTCCTATGACCAGAAATAAAGACAACAGCGTCGACTAAGGCTTCGAGATAAACTAGCGTGCCAGCGAGGGGAATACACAGAGGCGTCCAGGACGCTTGCACCCAGATGGATTGACCGCGCACAGTTGAAGGGGAATCGAATAAGCCATCGAAGAAGACATATTCCGGCAACTGAAAGATGATGTTGATGACGTTGCCAGAGATAGGAGAAGCTTGAACCGATATCCCAGATAAAGGCAGCATCGTCGATCCAACGGCGAAGAAGTAGCTGTCTAAAAGGAACATAGGAAACAAGGACCACAGACACTATGCAGGCACTAAAAGGAAGGGGACAAGGGAGCCGGGCGTCTCTATCCGAATAAAGACCTGTAGCCATACAAGAGTGGTACGAAAGTAATAAATAAAGAAAAAGAAGAAAATAAACTAGGAAGAAGAAGAGATGGAGTTGCACAGATAAGGATGCGGGCGGGGATCCCATCTCACAGGCAGTGGGTCCCACTACGACGAACGCGGGCCCCGCAGCAAGCTGAGGACGGCAGACGAGATCTGGATCTCGAGATGGAGAGCACCGTCTTGGAATGGAGCTTGCAGGCGTCGACGGTGGTGACGGGGAGTCCGATGGCGGTGACGGCGTGGTGGGCGCGGAGGTAGACGTTGGACTCCGCGTGGCGCACCGGCTGCTTCGCGTGCGAAGGGATAGGGAGCCTGAGGCAGCTGCCCCCGCGCTGCACAGGTTGAAGAGCAGGCAACACAGGGAGGCGAGATCTGGGTCGCCGGCGAGCACGAGAAGCGCCTGCGGCGCCGGCCCTCGTACGTCCCGCAGCGCTCTGAGCACATGGAGGAAGCCCTTCCTCTCCTCCATGGAGATGGCGAACGTCACGGTCCGAGACTCGGCGGTGGTTGGCGGCGCTGCGGGGGACGGCGTAGGCGTGTGAGGGGTGGGTTCCGTCGAAGGCGGCGCAGACAGTGTCGCCTGGCTTCTTCTCATCTTTCTCCAAAACTTCTTCTATACAAACTTTATTTGGCTAGAGGATCTTACAAAAGAAAGAAGAGGGGAATAGGAGATGAAGGGAGGGGGCCGGCCTACCTGTCCTGCCGCCGGCGAGGACGCCGAGGACAGGGGGCCGGGAGCTGTTGGGAGGGGACAGGAGAAACCGCACTCGGCGTCTCTGTCCGCAGAACGCCAAGCTTCGACAAGTGGGCAAGTTGTTTTTCCACCTGCGCAATTCTTAAAGCTTCCAATGCTGGTGGCGTCATTAGACACATATCACAAGCGACCTGGTGAACAAAATGGGAACACAAATCACAGCAAGCAACGTGGCAGGTCTGCACAGTTGGGATGCAAGGTTAACTAAAGTCACTTAAAGGATATTTGCTGCCTACAAATATGCTGCAACAAACAGACCAATTCAAATAGTTTGCTGCACCAGATCAATAACCTACTTAACCCTTAAAGGTCAAGGGAGTCAAAAACCACCCTCTTAACAGCCAAATCAACAATGGGCATATAGGATAGTCAAGCAGGCATCTGGGCTTATCGACATCCATGGCCTGGTTTGCTTCTTGCACTGCTCTCCGTCTAACACCCCCCCCCCCCCCACCACCTGTGATGGCATTTGAACTGTTTGCTAACTTGCAGCCTGCAGAAAAGTTATACAGGAAACAATAGAAAGGTAAGGATCTAGTTTTTTATATAAGAGGCATGGTATCTGTGTGTAAAAAAAAAATTGTGCATACTTTACAGGGGTATCACACCGTTTTTTCTTGCAATATCCAACTTCTTTATGACATAATCATAATATGACTTTTGTTTTGGAACCTGAAAATCCATTAGTAGTTTTTCATATAAGCAAGATAGAGCCAGTTAGGACATGCATTAAAGGAAGAATCTAAGGATATATATCAATCTTGAGAGAGAGGGAAAACTAACAAATTTTTTAACAGCCTCCAGGATAATTGAATGGGCTTCATTTTGTTCAACCTACAGACATGAATTGCATCACTGTATGGAGAAAAATATTTGACTTGGACTTCGACTTTAGGCAAAGCAAAGCTTACCTCTCCATCAAGATCAGCCAGATATCTATCATACTGAAAATTAGAGCATATGAAAGAATTAGTCCACATAAATGACTAAACGGAGAATATTCAATGGAATTTTAGCAAGATGAAGTGAAAAATGAATCACATCTGCGAAGAGCAACCTACGTTTGTTCTCAGCCCACCAGATGTTGGGGCACAACCAAGCTCAATTTTCATTTGGATAAGGCATGGGGAACACATGTCTTGATCATGTATTTCTTTCACAGCGCTTAGAAAACTCATCTAGGAAATGTTGAAGAAAGGAAACTTTTGTCATAAACACGTACAGTGGAGAAAATATTAAACAAGGGAACCATAAGTTGTTTAGTTCGGCATTTGAGCCGAGTATCAAACCTTTTCCTTAGCAACCCGTTTCCAAATCTCTAAATAGAGACTAGCATAATCATCATATGTACCATTACACTTAACATCCCACAAATATTCCTGCATATAAGAATATAGAATTGTCAAATACCATACACTTGCAGCAATCACTATTAATATGTGAGGTAAGGGAATTACATTGAAGCCAGTGTGAATCAAAGTTGGAAGAATATTGTTACAGCCTGCTGCGATTTTCATTGCTTTATACATTGCCAACGTCTCGTACCTTAGCCACTAAAAAACAAAGTAGTTATATAATGTGATGCATGAGATTATATCAACAAGAGTAAAATCCTCTGTAGGTCCTTGAACTTGTCCCAAAATCTCATCTAGGTCCATGTACTTAGGAAACCAGGTTTACAGGTCCTTTAACTCGCTAAATGTATCATTTACGTCAAAAACCGGATTTGCAAGCCTGTTTTGTCCAGCCTGCACTGCCACGTTGGCCTAGTTCACCCGATATGACCAAAGCGAACTCAAGCAGATGCAAAAAGGCCCCCATTGGGTGCTCCGTTTAATTTGGTGGGCCTGCTTCAGTACAGCCGCGGTCTCCGTTCTGGGCGGCGACGGACTCTATGAGTCACGGTCTCGTGGCACAGAGCGCCGCACGGGAGGAGAACGGCGACGCGCGGGAGGGAGAAGGCCGACGCGCAGACGTAGGCACTGCAGGCCGGAGCCAGTGAATACCACGACCCCCGCAGGGGGCTACATTCGCCGCCGTAGGAGCAATGCGCGCCAGGTTTCGCCTTGACGGTGAGCCGCCTCCGGAATACTATGAGTTTGTCGGAACCCTAATTGCCCAATTCGGTGGTTAATAGGTTTCGTTCTCAATGTCTTGGTCTAGGGTTAGTTTCATGTAGTTGGATTGTTTGGTAAATCAGTGATTGTTAGGTTTTTTGATGGAATTGGAATTTGGTGGTTGGCTTCAAATCTCTTGGAGACTGAAGGAGTGTGTAATGTAGGTCCCGGTTCGAACAGATTCTCTCTAGAAGTCCATCATGGGGGGTCTGCGGTCAGGGTCTGAACAAAAGCTGTGTAGATGGTAAAGTCACTTGGGAGGATGACATAGAAGCTGAATTCTGGTGCTATTGTTGGATAGAAGACCTCATATTGAAGCTTGATTATGGCCGATTGGGATACTTAAGGTGCATTGGCTTTTGCCAGGCAAAAACTTATGTGATGGACTTAGAATCATTGAATCTGACGAAGACACCTTAGTCATGAAACAAGTTGTTGGTAGGGTGAACAATTTCGTATTGTATATTGATCACTACAGCCAGATAAGTGATTCTATCAGTTGGGATGATGTTGTACTGAATCCACTTGCTGAGTTACCCAAGGTTGTGAGCCCTGTTAAGTTGTCTGAGTTTTACAGCAACTTGCCGAAGAAGGAACTAGATCAGGGAGCCACTTCTCCTTGTAATGCTGACAGCACGTCTGTGGACACAGAAGACTCAGAGTATGCTGACAGTGATTACGACTTTAAAGATGGTGATGATGACTTATTTGTGGACAATGTAGATGAAGAGGTGGTAGATGTGGGTTCAGCAAAGGGGAAGAAGGCAAAGAAGGGCAAGCCACCAGCTGGTACATCACATGGAGAATCCTCTAGTCCCCAACATGAGGACTCTAGTGGATTAGATGGTGACCTTAATTTGCCTGATGACTCAGATGGTGAAGGCCAAGTGAAGCTGAAGTTCAAGTCATTCAACCCTGATGATCTAGTCAATCCAACCTTTAAGGTAGGCATGGTATTCTCTACTGTGGAGGTCCTGAGAAAAAACATCAGGGAGTATAGCCTCAAGCACAGATTTGACATTAGGATGCCCAGGAATGACAGGACGAGGGTTGGGGCTCATTGTGCTGCTGGATGCCCCTGGACATTGTATGCTTCAAATGACAGCAGAACTAAGGCATTCATGGTGAGAACTTACGTGGGAGAGCACAATTGCATGAAGGAATGGATTCTCAAGAGCTACACAGCCAAGTGGCCATCAGAGAAGTACACTGAGACCTTCATAGCTGATAGCAAGATGACACTTGGCAATTTTGCAAGGATTGTGCAGAAGGACTGGAACCTGACACCCTCCAGGAGCAAGTTAGCTAGGGCAAAGAGACTGACTATGGATAGGATATATGGTGATGAGCTTGAGCAGTTCAACTTTTTGTGGGATTTTGGCAATGAATTAAGAAGGTCAAACCCAGGGAGCACTTTCTATGTTGGTCCCAATGATGGTCATTTCAGTCACATGTATTTCTCACTTGATGCATGCAAGAGGGGGTTCCTAGCTGGCTGCAGCAGGCATGTCATTTGCTAGGATGGATGTCACATTAAGACCAAGTTTGGAGGGTGTCTGCTGACTGCAGTTGGTGTAGACCCAAACAATTGCATATTTCCTGTAGCAATGGCCTATGTGGAGGTGGAGTCAAAGAGTACACAGAAATGGTTCATTGAGACTTTGAAGCAAGACCTTGGGATTGAAAATACTTATCCATGGAATATAATGACTGATAAGCAAAAGGTTGTATACTACTAAAACATTAGCAATTTTTTACACTTTCTGGATTGCAGACTAACTGTTTCGATGCTTCTGCAGGGGCTTATACCTGCTGTCCAAGATATTTTTCCAGAGTCAGAACACAGGTTCTGTGTCAGACACTTGTAATCCAACTTTCAAGGCCACTTCAAAGGTGAGTACCTAAAAAACCAACTCTGGGCTTGTGCTAGGTCCACAACTGTGGTAGATTGGAATAGGAACATGGAGAAAATGAGGACATTAGATGCAGATGCACATAGATGGTTAGAACAGATGGCGCCCAACACTTGGGTTAGAGTTTTTTTCCGTGAGTTTCCTAAGTGTGATTTGTTGCTCAACAATTCATGTGAGGTATTCAACAAGTACATACTGGATGCAAGAGAAATGCCCATCCTCAGCATGATTATGAAGATCAAAGACCAACTAATGGGCAGGGTGTACAACAAGCAGAAGGATGTTCATGAGAAGTGGCCAGGTCCTATATGTCCCAAGATTAGGAAGAAAATGCTGAAAAACTCCGAGTGGGCCAACACTTGTTATGCTTCTCCTGCTGGCATAGGTGTTTTCGAAGTGAAGGACAGAGACTACCAGTTCACAGTTAACATCAATGACAAGCATCGTGACTGCAGGAGGTGGAACTTGACTGGCATTCCGTGTAGCCATGCCATCTCCTGCCCGAACATGAAAGGATCCCTGCTGAAAGATGTCATACCTCCATGCTACACTACTGAAACTTATAAGGCTGTCTATGGATTCAATGTGATGCCATGTTCTGACAAAACTTGTTGGATGAAGATGAATGGTCCTAATATCCAGCCTTCTATATATGAGAAGCACATAGGAAGGCCATCAAAATATAGGAGGAAGCAACCCCATGAGATTCAGGGAAAAAATGAACCTTCAATGTCTAGACATGGCATCATCATTCACTGTTCCTGGTGCCATGAGCCTCATCACAATTCCAAGGGCTGTCCATGTAAGACATAATCTGCTGCCCCCTTTCTCTCTTCTTCCTGTCCAGGACAGAGGGCAGTAGTTGGATCAGCTCATGTCATGGCTGTCCAAGTCCTTGGTCCTGTAGAGTATAAGGCAATAGGCCATACTATGTACTAGTAGAGGTACACCAGCAGTATGGCTGGTACTAGAGTAGTTGTTGGCTGATTTCAGCCTTGTACCTTAGGAGTATGTAGTAGGTAGAATTGTACCTTAGAAGGTACATGTATTGGTGTATATAAACCAGCCCAATGCAATGGAAGAAGGCAGTTCACTTGCCACTCATTCAGTTGCAGTTTCAGTTCAAGTCTGAAACTGTGTGTGCTGTGTGTGTGTGCTGTGGTAGCTCAGGGCTTTTCTTCTACCTTGGAGCAGGGGAGAGGGAGAGGGGAGGAGAGCAGGTGCTGCTCACCTCGGTGCAGGGTTTCTGTGCCAACAGTCCACTCAAGAAGGCAGGCATCAGGCTGAAACAACAAGTGAAGGCCACCACCTTTTGCAGCAACAACAGGAGTTGAGGAAGAAGCGAATTAACTCAGTACACAGCATGCTGTAGAGGTGATGACACAACACCTGCAGCCCACAGTGCAATCATTGGCAGTCCAACAAACTATGCTGTCCCAGATGTTATCACAGTGAGTAACTTGTAGCTGACCATTGTCTTCTTCATCTTGCATTGTGAATAATGCAGCACACTTCAAGGCTGCATTTTGAGAAATGTATCCCACCATTGTCTTCTTCATCTTGTTGCAGGTAACAGATCCTGTTAATCTGTCACTTGATCATGGGCCTCTCCCTTCTTCATCTTTCATCGACAACAACCAGCCCACTTCAAGACCAGTTGCCCTCACCACAGCAACAAAACAAGGAAGGTCCAAGCGCAAAAATGGACCTAAAAAGAACAATGCCACTTCTGCAAAGAAGAGGAAAAATCCACCGAACAAGAAGAAAGATCCTGGTTCTGGTGGTGCACCAAATCTAATCTGATGGACATGGTGCAGTCATGAATCATTTTGTGAATAGCTTTTGGGTACATCTTTTGGGTACAGCTCTTGGTATAGCTTTTGGGACAGATAGATGGCGCACCCACACAGTTACAGACTTGCTGTGAACTGATGTGTGGCTGTGTTAATTTACTGAAGTCAGAATGTTAGTGTGACTTTCTGAGATGGGGCCTGGTGTGTATTATGTAATGGGTCCATAACTCTTGTTAAGTCAAATGATCTAGCCTTATATGCTATGGTAGCACCAAAACTTTGTATGGATGCTAACTGTCATCTGGAAATGATGATCAGTGACATTTCACTCTTTTTGCTTGTCTGATTTGTAGAATTGTATTATGCATGTTATTTGTCTGATCTGTGCAGCAAACCATACATATTAATTGCAGAAAACTTTAGGCCTTGTTTAGTTTACCCCGAAATCCAAAACGTTTTCAAGATTCCCTGTCACATCGAATCTTGCGGCACATGCATGAAGCATTAAATATAGACGAAAACAAAAACTAATCACACAGCTGTAAATCGTGAGACGAATCTTTTAACCCTAGTTAGTCTATGATTGGACAATATTTACCACAAACAAACGAAAGTGCTACAGTAGTGAAATCCAAAAAAATTTTCACATCTAAACAAGGCCTTAGTCATACATAGCATTAGGAATAAGTACATTCATTTCACGGCCACTAAGGCTGTCAGCCTACACCGTAATGTTCATTTCTTGAACAGAACAAAGATAATGCACAACACAGCCAAAACACAGCTCGAAGGGGCTGCCATGGCGTGCTGGTGGAGAAGAATGAGAATGGGGTAAAGAGCTGGGTGCTGACCAAATGAGGACCACATACATAAAGGAGGTGCATAGAAATATGGCCAGGGGCAGACTGCGAAACAGCCTAGAAAGTGGCGGGAGATTTCCTGCCCTTTCCACCTGCATGCCAACGTGGCTGTCCAGGCTGGACAAAACAGGCTTGGAAATCTGGTTTTGGATGTAGATGATACATTTGGCAACTTGAAGGACCCGTAAACCTGGTTTCCTAAGTACATGGACCTAGATGAGACAGCAGGACAAGTTCAAGGACCTACAGTGGATTTTACTCTGGCAACAATATACATTTCAGTTAGCACATTAACCACATGATACTTATTGGGGCATGCCTACCTCATCCATGCTGGCATCCACGAAATTTTCAAGCCACTGCATGTAACAAAAAAAGGCATCAAACAAAGATGACACATAACCTGTTAATTGCAGCTGGTCACCAAATTCATACCTTAGTTTCACGTGATACCGTTTCATAGAACTTGACGTATTCTTGGTCACCTTGGTATGTCATGTAAGTTTTATGATACTCGCCCCAGCGTAGATACTGTCTCTGCACACAGAAAAGATTGCTAGTAAGAAACGGCTTGCTAGTAACAGCGCAAGTGGAATAAAACGCAGGTCCAGAAATGAAGTGCATCCATTACTAACTTATATGATACTCCCTCTATTCCAAATTATAAGACGTTTGACTTTTCTAGATACATTGCTTTTAATTTATTATGCATCTAGACATAGTGCACATCTAGTTGCATAGCAACAACTACGAATATAGAAAAGTCAAAGTACCTTTTTATTTTGGAATGGAGAGAGTACATGACTATACCCTAGCACACTTAAATTTCTAGATACACCACTAAGTGACTTGCTCTTGTTATCAGCTCAGTGGTGAACACTGAGGAACAGCCTTTGCAAAGTCACCACTATTGGGGATAAACTAATCTAGGAGTCTCAGTCTACACTCTACAGGAGACGTACTATAGCCTTCCAAAAGCTCTATAATCCCAAATTAAAGTGGTATGGCCACAAAATACGGTTGTACAAGATAAATAATGAACACTGACATAGTTGCAAGGAGTAAAATTGCGTACATCATCACGAAGGACTAGGCGCTGGTAGTCCTGGAAGCCAACAAATCTGCAGCAATTGGGATCAAAGTACCATTCAAAATCTTTCTCATACCACTGAAAGTATTCCTCGTCCTCAAGAATGGCTGGAGGGTACTCCTGAATCAACTTTTCATCGTCCAGTTCCTCAAGCAGTGCTCCCTCTGATATCTATGGAAGGTGCAGAAAGTAAATTAAAACAAACCAGGGTGGAGGCATCAACTCAAATATGCAGAGAGTAACATTTGCATTGTCTTCCCACATCCCATAAGTATGAATAGATACCTTGTGAGCTCTGACGCGGTGCAGGGCGAGCCGTTCATTGAGCTTCTTAAGTTCTTGATCATCATAGAGAGACCAAAATTCGTCATCTTCATCAGGGAGACTAAAGTTTAACTTGTCCAAATAAACGTGGATCTGTTCTCTGAGCTTAGCATCACTCCAATCGAGGCCTTCGATTTCTTCCTCATTGAAGACATGGACAATCTTGTCAGGTTGTTCCCCATGGTCCGATGTAACACCAACGGGATCTGTGGAAGCAAGCGAGCTCTGGATCTTTGCCTCCTTTTCAAGGGTCGGTTCGCTTGTTGTCACCACAGGAGAGGTTCTGTGGGCTTCTTCAGACCTGCCACTGTCCAGGCAGGTGGGCAGGACAGCTTGGTTAAGGTCATTCTGCAGCTCAACCTGTGCAGCAAACTCTGAGATTTTATCTGTAGCAACAGACGTTTCGGTATCACAGGAGGATTGCCCCATTCTATCATGTATCAAATTCGTCTCACTTTTAGAAAGACCATGGAGCATGACAGATGCCTCTCCTGAGGCCGCTTGTGCACAGCCACTTGCATCACAGGCAAGTGGGGGGGATTGTGTCTGTGAATGCTGCTTCTTTGGTGTCCGGACCGCCACTGCATCACAACTTTGTCCATCGATCACCAAATCTGGAGAGGGCGAGCGGTTCTTCTTCTTTCTCCTCATCTGCTTCATCATACTGTTTGCCGTCTCCTGGCTCTTTCCCTCCCACACATATGGGGCAGCAGAGGCTTCTCTGGGCTCTCTGCTAGTGTCGCCATCGAGTGCGGGATTACTCTCCATCTGCCGTCGAGCGCCGCAGACCATAATCCGCGGAACCCTAACCCTATGCGCCTGCTAGACGACTCCTCTGCGATTCGATTCGATCCGAAGCCTGGGGAGATTGGAATTTGGATTTGGGTTCGGCGAGGAAGGGGACGGGGTATTTGGCAAGAGATGCACACCGGGCTTCGACTCTCCTCCAGTCCGGGCAGGAAAGGGAAAAAGAAATAGCAGTCGAGACGGAGGGATGTCCAATTTTTTATAATTTAATTTAATCTTTTATCGAGACGGAGGGATGTCCAATTTTTTATAATTTAATCTTTTTTTTAAGAAAAATTATGTTCGGTCCTGCCGTCGTGGGCGGGGTTCCTAGCGAACCAGGCGTCGCCTGACGCGTCGCGGCTGCTGTACCTGGACTCGCTGGCGGCGCGTGGCAAAGCCCGCGCGTCGGGGCGGGCAGCTGCTGCAGACGCCCACGTACGTGGTGCGGGCCCGCCTCGGCACGCTGCCGCAGCAGCTGCTCCTGGCCGTCGACACTAGCAACGACGCCGCGTGGATCCCCTGCGCCGGCTGCGTCGGCTGCCCCACGTCGTCCGCGCCGCCATTCGACCCGGCCGCGTCCACCTCGTACCGCTCCTTGCCCTGCGGCTCGCCGCTGTGCGTGCAGGCGCCCAACGCCGCGTGCCCGCCCGGCGGCAAGGCCTCACGTACGCCGACTCCTCTCTGCAGGCGGCGCTGTCGCAGGACTCCCTCGCCGTCGCCGGGGACGCCGTGAAGACCTACACCTTCGGGTGCCTGCAGAAGTCCACCGGCACGGCCGCGCCGCCGCAGGGGCTGCTGGGGCTCGGCCGCGACCCGCTGTCGTTCCTGTCGCAGACCAGGGACATGTACCAGGGCACCTTCTCGTCTGCCTCCCTAGCTTCAAGTCGCTCAACTTCTCCGGGTCCGGGACGCTCCGGCTCGGGCGCAACGGCCAGCCGCAGCGCATCAAGACGACGCCGCTGCTGGCCAACCCGCACCGGTCGTCGCTCTACTACGTGAACATGACCGGCATCCGCGTGGGCAGGAAGGTGGTGCCCATCCCGCCGCCGGCGCTGGCGTTCGACCCGGCGACGGGGGCGGGTACCGTGCTCGACTCCGGCACCATGTTCACCCGGCTGGTGGCGCCGGCATACGTGGCCGTGCGGGACGAGGTCCGGCGCCGCGTCGGCGCGCCCGTGTCCTCGCTGGGAGGCTTCGACACGTGCTTCAACACCACCGCCGTCGCATGGCCGCCCGTGACGCTGCTGTTCGACGGCATGCAGGTGACGCTGCCGGAGGAGAACGTGGTGATCCACAGCACGTACGGGACCATCAGCTGCCTGGCCATGGCCGCGGCGCCCGACGGCGTCAACACCGTGCTCAACGTCATCGCCAGCATGCAGCAGCAGAACCACCGCGTCCTCTTCGACGTGCCCAACGGACGCGTCGGCTTCGCGCGCGAGCGCTGCACCGCCGTTTGATTGGGCGCGGATTCGAATTACGTACGTTTATTTAGTTTAACCTGCGTTCTACGGTTGTGGGTGTCATGCACAGCTGTTGGTGTGGGTGATTAGTATTTTAGTAATTTTTTTTTTCCATTTTTACCGGTCAGTGTAATCTCGATGCTCTCCAGATTTACCATATGTGTTTCACTTTCACCAGTCAATTGCGTGAAACTGGCGTTTATGTGGTTTAGGGGTTGGTGAATACTCTTAGCTATGGAATAGTGTTTTCTCTCACAATAAATCAGCATCAGCATAAGCCAAATTTTCATCCAGCCGAACAGCTTGAGTCTGCTGGCTAGATTTAGAAGTGTGACTGTGTGAGACCAAGGGAAGCAGCTTTCCAAGTTTATTTGGGTCCACCTAATCACTCTCACAAGTGGCCTGAGGATGTGTTTTCATGCATATTATAAGCAGGTAATCAGGTTCCCTGCTAATTCTTCATAAATTACCTGTCTATAGTTTGCTACCCCTTCGCACTCGGAGTAGAAAACAGAAATCCAAGGGCAAAATGGGCAGTCGTCTTAGCCCTGGCCTTGATTTAAGGATTTCTTAGTCAAGATCATTTGCATACAACATTAATTTAGCTGCAACATCATGCGGAAGTAACGTCATTGATCAAGTGGCTGCAAAATGATAGTGGGGCCTGAAGATTGTTGATGATGTAGCCAGCTAAAGCTATTTTTGGGCTTTATGTGTCAGTTCTGATGTGGTACTGTAGACTGTAGTAGCAACGTTTCTCTTTTGGTTTGTCGCTGATTTGGTAATGCTCCAAGGTTCAGAGACTGTTTGTAGTATTTCTCACTGAGCTCATTTCCAGCTTGTTCTGAAGATATTTTTTCTCCATGCTAAATGGAAACGGGGTTGTCCAATTTCTAAGGGCGCTCACAATGCAGACTTTATCATAGAGTCTAAAGTTATTTATTACCTCGAACAATGTGGACTTAGAGTCTAAATAAGACTTGAAGTCTTATTTTTTCTATCTCTTTCTTCAATAAATATGCTGCCACATCAGCAAAATACCATAAATACTATGTAATTAATTGTCTTAGACTCTATGATAGAGTCTTGCATTGTGAGTGTCCAAACAGAATACAATGAATTATTCATACATGCACACAAGAGATACGTAGTGGACTCGGACTCCCAAACTCCCATACAAATATATTGCTGCATTAATCCATGTTCAATTCCACTTCTATGTTGGAATACCCTGAATCTTCTGCTGCTATCCTTTCTTGGGCTCAGAAATTTGATGATGTAACTTAACTTACTTTTATGTACTCATTGCCTCACCCTCAAAATACCCTGTATGTCCCAGAACATGACATATTTAGAAAACTTCAGGCTGGCAATCAACTGCCGTGGTTTTCAAAAAAAAAAAAAGACTTCCACTACTATTTGCTAAAAAAGTAACATTTGTTTCTATGAAATGAAAAATTCAAAGCATGTTTGAGTTTCAATACAACAAAGATAATACAAATATGGGGGGGGGGGGGGGGATTGTTCTCCGTGATTTCCTCCAAAAAATAGATAACTACTTCTGAAGCGGTGTGTTTGCATGTACATCAATTTTGATGTATGCTCTCAGAAAAAAAGAACATATGATGATATCTGTGCAATTCGGTGCTTGTGCATGTAACATGTATGCGACTTTGCATCATTTACTGCTTGGTACTAGAGTGTAATAGCATTGTAAGTCCATATTGTAACCAGATTATAATATTGCGATATAAGCGGTCAAATTTGGCATAAGGAAAAAAATCATCTCAAATTTGATAAGTAGCGTGCTAATGAAAATTGAGCAGCAAACAGTCCTCTCAAACAAGGTCAAATGTTATCTACTGTTTGAATTTAAAATTGAAAAGGCTGTTGTGCCAGTTAGTCACTAACTTGTTAGTCTGTATACGTTCGCTTCGTTCAAGGTTTATCTAGGTCTGGGCTCGATTTCCTGATTATGCCTTCCATTCTTTATATAAATCTTCTCATATTGAGACTTTCTTAATTATCTTCTCATAAATCTTCATTCTTCTGTGATGTCCTAGTGTATTCAGACAATTTCTGGTTTGCTTCTTTGTTTTTCTTTCCTTTTATTGTTTATGTTATATTGTGGTCTCCTGAGTCCGACTAGCAACACATGAAAAAAGTGCTTCAGCCTTGCCTTCAGTAGTCTTCTGAGGCCCTGTTTGGATCGTAGTGTTTTCATTGAAATTTCAAAGGAAACAAGTTCCCATGGTTTGCTTACGTCAGTCACCGTTTGGAACAAAGGAACGCTCCTACCCTTTTCTCTGGAAAGGAACCTTCGCCTCCACAAAACGCAGGAAATAAAAAATACAGGCAAACGAGAAATTATTGGGCGATTAAAATCCAATTAGGGTAGAGATAGAACCAGAGAATCTATGTTTTGGTGCCGTCATCACCGGCGTACGTTGCCAATGAATAGGCTGCCCCAATCTCGCTTTCCTCCATTGACTGTCAACGGAGGTCGCTGAATCGACGGCTGAGCTTGACGGCTGCTCGCAAGCACGCAGCCACCATCTCACTCCGCTCATTGCGTTGCTTCAATCCTTTCTCATACTGATCTAGCAAAAAATGAGCGAGATACAAGAGACAGAGAGAGCAATGAGACGAGGATAACTAGATAAAAACTAAACAAAAGGATAAGAATGCGGTGAATTCTTCATAGATTAGACCACGAACCGTAGACTTGTTAACCAGACAAGAGAGTTGTACCAGCTCAGATAGATTTAAATCCACAGGTGGAAGGGTTTAAGTGAAAAAAAATCAGACGTTGGATCTAGATCCTGTGGCCTTAATTAGTGATTGCATAGGTTGCACACGAAGCTAGGTTGCATATGATACATTGTCTTTTTTATTAGTTAATGAAAGTGCTATTTTCCTTTTATCGTTTCTATGTCAATTCCTATGTTCCAAACGCTACCTCTTTATTTATTCCCGTGTCAAGCCTCTGTTTTTTATCTATCTTCATAGTCATTCCTGTTGTGTTTTTTTTTTTCTATTCCAGTGTTTTCCAAAGCGCTCGGATGTCCACGCGCCCGCCGGCTTCCTGCTCCCGTTCCTCGCACCCCTGGCCGCCCGGCCGCCTAATGCCGGACAAAAAAATCGTAACTCGCTAGCTCGCTCGACTCGCTCGTTAATAGCTCGGTTTGAGCTCGACTCGTTTTATAACGAGCCAGCTCGTTTTATAATGAGCCAGCTCGTTTTATAACGAGCCAGCTCGAGCCAGCTCGTGAGCTGCTCTTGAGCCATAACGAGCCAGTCAATTATCATACTAGCAACTAAAATTGTCTCGGCTACATGCCTAAATATTTCTCAGTAGCTCGACCTAGCCCATTCATAAATCCCTAACTTTATCCGTCAATGGATGATGCTTAAACTGTATGAGTATGGCTATCATATAGCCACGGTCGTGAATGTAATAGGCTGGCTGGACAAAACTCTAGTTTGTTTGTTGAATTGTTAAAGCTATAAGTACTTTGTTCATGTGATGTATTTGTTGCTCAATTACTTTTATAAATTTATAGTCTCTTTGTACTATGTTTTTATGATTTGGCTCGCGAGCAAAACAAGCTGCTCGAGCTCATTAACGAGCCGAGCCGAGCCATCCTTCTAGCTCGTTTGTATAACGAGCTATAACGAGTCGAGCCATAACGAGCCGAGCTATAACGAGCCGAGCCACTAACGAGCCGAGCTGGTTTGATATCCAGCCCTACGGCCGCCCATTGTCCTCCGAACCGAAATGGCGCGCGCCATTTCACACGGAAACACGGTTCGGTTCGGTGCGCGTTTGCACGGTCCCGTCGGGCCGGCGGCTGCGGCCTACCGTAACCAATCTTGCAACAGATGAAAACCAACTAGCTATGCAAACTATGCAAACTCTAATTAATCACACAAGATTCTAATCCGATGGCTTCCGGTGAAGGTGGGCCAATTAACCACTTAAATCCTCCCACCAATCTAATCTTATTTATTTTTTTAACTCACCCAGGCAGTGATCGCTCCGTTCGCCTCCTGTACGGCACCTCCGCCCTCACGCCCCAGCAACAAGTTTCGTCAATCATAGCCGGCACAATGCCATTTGAAGAGCTCGGTGATGGCCTCTGCATCTGCAGGCGGAGAAGCAGAGCATCTCCACCCACACACGCTGGATATCCTCCCACATCTTCTTCGCATCACCCTTACTATTGTCCAAGAGCCCAAGCGTCGTCGATGAGTTTTTCTTTGGAACCACCTCCTTCTTCTTTGATTTTTCTTTAGGCCTTGTTTAGTTTTAAAATATTTGGAGAAATCGACACTGTAGCACTTTTCGTTTGTATTTGACAAATATTGTTCAATCATTAACTAACTAGGCTTAAAAGATTCGTCTCATCCATTCCGACCAAACTGTGCAATTAATTTTTATTTTTATTTTTATTTAATACTCTATGCATGCGTCTAAAAATTCGATGTGACGGCTGAAAAATTTTGCAAAATTTAAACAAGGCCTTAGAAAAAGATGGCGACTCCTCTCCAGACATGGTTCAGAAGCCTTTTTTTTTTTGTCTGTTGCGCTTCTGCCTCCATTTCGGCCGTGTTTATTCCTTCACTAAAATTTTTTGTTACATTATAGCACTTTCGTTTGTTTATGGTAATTATTATTTAACCATAGACTAAGAGCATCTCCAATGGTTTGTCAAATTGCATTTGTCAAATCTTGTGTTTTGGCAAGTGGCTAAAACAAATGGCAAGTGAAATAATCTTGTATCTCCAATGGTTTGTCATTTGGACTTGGTAAAATAGAAAAGAAGGCCCACATCCTCCAACCGTTCAACTGTCGTGACTCTCGTGGCCGCCGTGCGTCGCTGCTTCATCGTGGCGATCTCCATCTGCTGGCCACCGTTGTCATTAAACGGAGGCCGCGCGGACGACGACGAAGGACGGCCGCGCGTACGACGACGGATGGAGGCCGCGCGGACGAGGGACGGAGAACAGCCACGCAGACGACGATAGATGGAGGCCGCGCAGACGATGACGGACGATGGCCGCACGTATGATGATGGATGGAGACCGCGCGGACGACGACGGACGGAGACCGCACGGACGACGACAGAGGACGGCCGCGCGGACGACGGAGGCAAGAGGACGGGGCGGCAATGACCACCACAGATAGCAACTCTAGATAGCAACTCCTCAAATTTGCGCGTGAAGCGCCTCTGGATAGCAACTCCTCAAAATTTGGCAAGTCCTTTAGCAAACCATTGGAGAATCAAATTTGTAGTTTTTGCCAAATAAACAAGGATAGCAAGTGCAAATGACAAACCATTGGAGATGCTCTTAACTAGACTCAAAAGAATCGTCTCATCAATTTCGACTAAACTGTGTAATTAGTTTTTATTTTTATCTATATTTAATATTTCATACATATGTTTAAAGATTCGATGTGACCGAAAATCCTGAAAAATTTAGTGTTTTGGAGTGGAAGACCGGAAGTAAACAAGGCCTTCATCCTTTTCACATTTGGCGGTTTCGCTTTGGCCCCCATTGCAATGTCCTCGTCCTCGTCCTCCTGTCTCCTCCTCCTCCTCCTCCTCCTCCTCCCGTAGCCAATCGTATAGTATATATATGCGTCCGACTGTCCCCTTTCCCCCACCCTGCATCTCTCGCCGTCCTCGAAGTCGCTGAGCAGAGAGCTCCTCTCCAGCAGTGTGTGTGCTCTCCTCCTTTCAGCCGCAGCCAGCCGGAGGAGTTCCCGATCGAGATGGAGGCGCAGCCAGTCGGAGAAGTTCTCATAACCGCCCGAACTGATGCTGCTGGAGAAGCGCCGGTCGGCTCCGGGCCGAGATCTCCGCTCCCCGTCCTGTTCCTCGCGCTCTGCATCGGCTCTGGCATGCTGCTGCACGCGGAGCAGCTCGCCGCCGCCGCCGCCGCCGCCGCCGCTGAACATCTCTGTCCGATTGTCGTCGTCTGCGTTGTCATCTCCGTCACGGCGCTCTTCAACCTGTCCATCTTCTCGCTCAACTTCCTGGTCGCGCGCGGGCGAGCTGCCGGTGCCGGGGGACCAAGACTGCTGCTCCGCCCAACCGCGAGATCCGGAGCAGCGCCTGCTGTCTCTGCATCGAAATCTCTACTTGCCCCTTTCTTCGGGCTCTGCCTCGCCATGGGAGCGGCGCTGCACGCCAAATCGCTCGCCGCCGCCGCCACCGAGTACCAAATTGACCCGGCCGTCGTCGTATGCGTTGCACTCGCCGGCGTCGCGCTGTTCCACTTGGCGGTCCTCTCCATTCAGAAGACCCTGGCGAGCCATCGGGCCGAGGGCGAGCCCAAACAGCTGCCGCGCTCGCGAAGACTCCCTCTGCTCCCGTTCGTCGTCCTCCCGCTCGCCATCTCCGCGGCGTCGTCCGTGGAGACCGTGATGGCGGATCTCCCTCAGGACGCCTCCGTTTGGGCCGCACTTGCCCTCGCCGTGTCATTCGACATTGCTATTGGCTCGCTCTACTGCTTCATCATCGATGGACCTCCGCCGCCTACTGCCGCCACTGTGGAGCCGTGGTCACGGACTAAATCAGCCGGTGCTATAGTTTCCTGCATCACCGCCGCTGGTATAGTATCGTTCATGCTCCTTGCCTGTGGGGGTGCATCAGGGGCCATTGCAGCTCGCAGTTGAATTGGGTGCGTATGGATTGCAACTTGTTCTTCTATTAGCTGAAGTCGAAGCAGCACCATTACCGGTAGTAGTTGTTGTGTTGGGTTCCACTGTGTTCATATCCTGATGCTAGTAGCAGTAGTAGTTGTTGTTGTGTTGGGTTTCCACTGTGTTCATATCCTGATGCTAAATTGTGGTACTCCCTCCGTCCCAAATTACAAGTCATTTCAAGAATCTTGAAGAGTCAAAGTTTTTCAAGTTTGACCAAATTTATATAGCAAAATAATAACATTTTTGGTACCAACCAAGTATCGTTAGATTCTTTGTTAGTTATATTTTCGTAGTGTACTTATTTTATGACATAAATCTTTATATTTCTCTCTATATTTTTGGTCAAATTTGAAAATGCTTTGACTCTCTAAAATTCTTGGAATGACTTATAATTTGGAACGGAGGGAGTAGTTAATAATATTTCTACAAAAATCTAGGTGTGCTATTATTTTTGAACGGAAATAAATACCTTTGCACATGCTGCTCGGAACCAACGCGTGCTCTTTTACACCACAAGGAATTGTCTACAGTCTCTCTCGCGGTTCCGCGGGCGCCACAAGGGCACAAGGCAGTGGGACGGTCAACCGGTCCCGCCGAACCAAATTCTGCAGGGAGACGGGGCTCTCGGTCTGTCTGTTCTGCACGTCCACATCTGGAGAGGGTGCTGGCTTACCGCGCGGTCACGGGACGGCCGGACGGGAACGGAGGCCGCTCGGTCACCGTTTCGCGTTCCACACTTCCAGACTTTCAGTTCGTCGATGAATCTCATCCGACGCTCGCCGATTCACCCAGATGGGAAGGGGAAAGATTTGGCAGAAGGAATATGAAGTATCAATATTATTACTGCTTTGTGTTATGATATTATGTTGGCTTTCTTATTGCATTTTATAAGTTTTTATGACCGGCACAATTTAGCTATATAAAGCTCTGCAGTGTTTTTGCAGAATAGTATACTGTTTTGTTTCCTACATCTGGTATGCAACCCTGTGTTCTGATTATTTTCATTTGTGATTTCCTTTTATTTCTTTCTTTTTCTTTTTCAAATTATCTTGGGTGTTGTGATCACAATCTCTCTTGTGTAACCTGTAGAATCTTCCTTGTGTTTCAATGCTTTTTAGTTTTTAGTAATTTGCTATTGGCCTGTATATCTATGTGTTCTTGACTGATTTGGTCGTCTAATGAGATCATTTAGTTCCATGTCTAATAACTTCATTCGGTTATCCCTTTGCTAGTATGTGTTATCTGGGCAGAATCCAGTTATGTGCAGAACTTCATTCTTTTGAGTGCAATGCCATATACACCAGTGAATATCTGAAGTTTCATAGTACTTTCTTTCTCATCTTTCTCAGCTAGAGGGAGAAATAGGAGTCTCTGGTTGCTATGTATTGCATGATAGCATGATCGTTATATAGGTGTTGGGACTTGGGATATGAAGACATTTAACTTACTTGTAGGAGCTCTTCTATTTTTATTGGCAGAAGCTTTGTTTTCAACTCACATGATTCTAAATTATATTTTAATTTCCAAATATAATTGACCTCAGAAGGTCCCTATAATATTTTTGACAGAACTATGGGGTGGAAGAGGTACCTTGTGCACACCTGGATAATAAACCTTGTAACTCTGGCGGTGGAACTAACCATGGAGGGACCTTGTGAGTAGCTTGCAGTCGTAATATGTCATTGCTGGACGTGTGACATCAGTTATTGAAATTTTGGTTTATCTCCTGTATTTTTGTTTAGCTACCTTCTGTCAAAGTTTTTTCTTTTTTGAGGAAACAGAGAGCCCCTACTGGATATATATAAATATATAAATAGATAAAAAAAAACTTTAAAACAGCCAGTCCAAAAGAGAAAAAAAAAACACAGTGAAAAAGATTACAAGAAGCTATCTAGCCACACTACAGGAAAATCCTACTTTGCCGAGCGCCAACTTCTTTGCCAAGAGCCGTGAAAGAGGCACTCGACAAAGACGGCCCTTTGCCGAGTGCCACGTCAGACGCTCGGCAAAGGGCTATTTGTCGAGTGCCAAAAGCAGGCTGTCGGCAAAGATCTCCTTTGCGGAGAGCCACGCGCTCAGCAAAGGTGAGCTCTCGGCAAAGTCCCTAGCCGGCTAACGGCGGCGGCTGCCGTCCCCTTTGCCGAGATCCAAATGTTAGGCACTCGACAAAGGATTTGTGACCAGATATGTTAGGTGGATTTGTGAACTTTGTGTATGCGGATTTGTGACCATTGATGGATGCATGTGTCGATTTGTGACTATATATATGTTATGCAGGTTCTATTACATATGTTATGTATGTTGTCTACTTTGAATTGAGTGAAAAACAGCAAAAATCTCAGCTTTGCCAAGTGCTGGCACTCGGCAAAGCTGGGCACTGCGTGGCTGTGGTTCCCAGCTTTGCCGAGTGCCAGCCACCAGGCACTCGACAAAGAAATTTTCAAAAAAATAAATAAATATTCTTTGCTGAGAGCCAGCCTGGAAGGCACTCGGCAAAGTTTTTTTTTCAAAAAAAAACAAATAAATAATCTTTGCCGAGAGCCCGCTAGGAAGACGCTCGGCAAAGAATTTTTCAAAAAAAAAATAAATAATCTTTGCCGAGCGCCGGCCAGGGTGGCGCTTGGCAAAGAGCCGTCAAGTAACGCCTCCCGTGAGACGGCCGTCAGCCTTTGCCGAGTGCTGACGTGGCTCTCGGCAAAGCCTTTGCCGAAAGCCTGCCACATGGCACTCGGCAAAGACTGCCTTTGCCGATTAAGGCTTTGCCGAGCGGTCTTTGCCGAGTGGGCACTCGGCAAAGGCTTTGCCGAGCGCTTAAGGGCCCTTTGCCGAGCGCTCAGGCTCTCGGCAAAATACCAGAATCCTGTAGTGCCAGTCACTAAGACACTAATGCTAGGAAAGTAACTCTTCTTCGCACGATGTCTCTCAAGGGATTAGCAGTTGAAGCTTACTATCTGCACAGATTTTGATATAGCATTGATCTTTTTGCTTCAGCCTTCGTTTAATCATGTGACATGATTCTTGCCTCTGTGACCCAACACTTTTATTTAGTGATGCAACATGTAATCAGTCCAGGTTGCGATTATTCTGACATCCTGAACTGTTTTTTATAGTGTCAGCTCATTTTACGTCCTTTCACCTATAAGTATATAACATCTGGAGTTTTGAAATATTTAACAAAAAATGAGAAAATTACTGGAAGCGTTGTGTAGCCTAATCAGACCATTTGTTTGTATACACCTTTGAGTCAAAAGCCTTAGAAATCTGGAAGTTACAGATCTCAGGAGAAAAAGGAGTTGTGATTACTATTGTGTACAGCTAGTGTTGGATGATAGTAGTACATCTAACTTACTTGTGGAAGCTCTTGTATTTACCTTTTCTTTAGGGAACAGGAGAGGCTCAGGAGCCTCTACTGGAAATTTATTAGAAAGTAACCAGGAAGGTTACAAAGGGAAACAAAGTTCAGAGCAAAATTGAAGAGGTGCCCTGGGAACACCTAGACATAAGTCTGGCTGTATGTAGCTAGGGATGAAAACGGATCGGATAAGTATATCCTAATTCGCTTTTCTTTGTCGGATTTGGTGCAGAGCGGATAATACATGGATGCGGATGTGGATGCAGATATTTTTGTTAGTTGGAATTGGTACGGATATGGAGCGGAACCAGATCGAAGATGGATTTTAATAGTCGAGTAACATGTGCATACATAGAGAATTATATGCTTGTTAAAAATTGATTTAGTAGAGAACAAGAATAGGCAATAGATAATAATCTTGCATTGCATTCTATGTTACGGCTCTCACACTGATAATTAACACTTAACATAATATCTTCACTAAAAAATAATAAGTTATTAGCCAATAAATAATAGCATCTAGCAGATTTCTTAATTTAAAAATTAGAACATCAAACAATTACATCACAAAATAAGAGTTCTCAACTAACAAACTTTTTAAAATCCTGAATTCTTTAGTCTAGGGAGAGAAACTTTATTTTGAACATCGGATAATCCACATAGAATTTGCGGATAATCCATATCCGTTGGATTTTACCTATTCCATATCCTACCCCGTATCCGCACATAATATTAAAAATTCTTCTCCATATCCTCAAAATTCGAATTCGGATCGGATTGGTCCGGAGAATTATCTACACCACTTTCAACCCCATATGTAGCTTTCATTCTTACACGCATGATATTCCAGTGCTGAATGCATGATATCTGTCCATTGACATTTCAGTTACCTCATGTATACAATATCTGCAAAGCTACTGTTGTAACTTTGAATTGACCTTTTATTGTCGATCTTGTCAGATCAGTTATATAGTTGTTTGCCTCCTGTGGTCCAGCATCCCTGGGCATATTTGGATGCAAAGTTGCAAACCTTGATTTTAGTGGTGGAAGTGGAACTGTGACATGGTAGCACTTCGTGAGTTACTTGTGGAAGATCTTCTAATTTCATTGGAAAGCTCTTTTCGGTTCACTGGTTTCTGAGTGATATCCTTTTGAAAATATGTTCAATCAAAATAGAAAGACCTGCAGAAAACTTTGTTGGAGAGCTGTGCAGTGGACGGAAGAGGCACAGTGTCCATACCTGGATAGAAAACCTTGAGCTCTGGTGGTGAAACTGGACGTGGAGGCACCTTGAGTATGAGTAGCTTGCAGTCATATTGGGGCATCATTATGTTATTGCTATAGGGATGATATCTATTTGACATTTCAACTGTCTCCTGTATGTTCATTCAGCTGCCAAGGAACTTCCTTCTGTCTACAGATTTTGTACTTGAGGTCTTGAGCCTTACCATCCACAAAGTTGCTGATGTAACCTACACCCTTTTGCGGCAGTTTTTGTTGTCAGGTGAATTATGATTGCCCCTTTGACCCAGCATTTCTATTTTCTTAGGCAACATCTGTTCTTCCAGGTAATTATATCTGACGCTATCAGCATCATTTGATATGTCAATTCTTTCACACTTATAATTTTCTAGTTCTTAAAATAGTGAACCTAAAACTGAAAAAAAAAATACAAAAAACATAGGGATGTTGCACTACTCCAGCAGTGCTTTTCAGCGAACAAACAGTGTTTTCTTGTATTTCAGTATAATAAGCACCAACATAAGCCAAACTAGATTTCTACAAAGAAAATTACAACCTATAAAGTTATTAATCCATCAAGTAAAATGAGAAATCAACACAACATGAATTTGGAGAACTTGGTTGGAGGCAAATTTCCATGAAGTATCCAAGAATGATGACTGTCGAGAAATTAGACAGAAAACATAAACCATGGTGAATAGATTTCTACAAAAAAAATCACGACATATATGATGTTAATCCATCAAGTAAAATGACAAATTAGCACATTATGTATTTCGAAAAACATAAACAATTTCCTTTGCTGAATTTTATGGCCGATATGAGCTATAGATCGACGTCTCTGTCTAAATGGACAGATGATGCGAGACATGGAAAATAGGGAGGCGCTAGGTCAGGCATGATGCTGAACGAAGGGAATGGGCAACCTGAATTACGTACGTGATGGTCTTGGTGTGTGCATATTATATAAGGGGTGGTTTAAATAGGCATGAGGTGAATGGTCAAGCATTTGTCGAATGATAATTGCAGATTATTAAAACGAATAGGAGGTGGCTTGGTGGAAATCAGTCTTCTGTTGCCTACTTGTGTGTTCTATTGCCTCGAGGATAATTCCTCGATGCAGTGATTCTACTTGCGTGTGCTCTATTGCCATGATAGGGGGATTGGCAATGAGCAGTCAGCCAATCACTCCTAAACTGAAGAAGCTAAGATCTAGGTTGTCGTTTAACATCAGACGGCTGAAACAAAGTAATGCCGTGGAGCGCTATGGTGCAAGATATAATTTAGTGAGCTTTGCTTTATAAGAGAGATAGAATTTAGAACATAGATAGATTACATAATTAGTCGAATGATATTTGTTTGGTATTATAAATATTACTAATTTATATATTACAATGATTACATTTGAGACTAGTATTTAATTTTTTGAAATACTAGATGAGTATATTTTGAGACGAAGTGACCTTTGAAGCTAGGCCGCTGGCTGAAATCCAAGAGCCCCCGTGCCCTCAAGATAAGGTATAGTAAAGTATTAAGCGTTGCTTCCCAGAAGAAGTCGCAATTAATTTCCATGCGAAACAGCTTTAAACCCAGCCAGGGCGTTGCAGCCCATCTACCTGACAATCTGAGCTTGACCAATGATGATCTATGGAACCTATAGATCGCCATCCAGCCTGCATTACGATACCTCAGCACGAAGTTTGTATTTTTGGCCCGGCATAAGCACAGCCTAGCCCGATGTAGCACGCCATGAGTGGGCCTTACCCTAGGCATGTCGTGCTAGCCCGTACGGCCCGGCCTGCAACGATAGGCCTGGTAGTGGCCTAGCCAAACTCCCCACGGCCTAACAACTCCTCGCCTCTTCCCTCATATATATACCTCAGTTGCGGCGCCCTCTCCCACACCCCTCGAAACCCTAAATCATTTCCCTCCCATCCCCGCCCACCCGCCGCGCCGCTCTCTGATCTGAGTGGCCTTTGGTGGGGGTCCGTCTTCGACTCCGGTGACCTCGATCTGTGCCGCCGGCCCGCCGCTCTCCCATCTCAAGTCAGTCCCCTTATCCCCTCCCTCTCCCTTCTTCTCTCTCCTCTCGCTCTCGGCGACTATGTGAGTTTGTGTCCCCGTTCGTCCCTCCTCCACTGCTCGTCATCCTTGCTAATTCGTGTGTCGTTGTGATTCCTCTAGGTGGCCTTCATCTTCTTCGGCACCAAACTCCACTTGTGCAGGTATGAACCCTAACCCTCCTAAACCTATCATTCTATCTTGATCTGTCCCTGATCTGTTCTGTTCCTCCCCCATCTCTTTGTGCAGGTCGATGCGTCATCCACTAGTTGTGGCATAGAGCGTGGAGGGTGGCAACACAGACAAAAAGCCTAATCCTACTAGAATTTAGTCGCAAGCACAAGGCTAGCTAGCCAGCCAACCTTTCACCGCGAATAACTCCTCGTGACGTCACCTGGGACGGCCTGATCACTGGGTCCTGTGTTGGACGGGGGATCTTCCCCCCCACACTCTTTGCACACCCACTGCTTTCCTTTTCTGCCCCACGGCAGCACCCTGCGCGATCGCAACTTGCCTTTCATTTCTTGCCATCCAAGTTCCAACTCTCGTCGAAACGGCGGCCACCCAAAAAACCCAACCCCCGTGGCGCAAAACCCAAGTAGAGGTAGCGTGGGACAAATCTTGGGTTCCGGTGATGGAGGAGGAAGGTGGTGCCAGTGACAACGAGGAGGTGGTGCAGCTAGAGGACGCACTGGAGCTGCTTGTGGAGCACCTCGTGGCGCCGGTGCTACCACGTGGCCAGGTCGATCGGGAGGAGGCTCTGTCGCCTAAAACCCAGGAGGCTGTGGCACGTCAGGTGAGGAAGCTTGTGCTTCACCCATTGCTTCTTTTCGTTAGTTGTGATCCGCTTGCGGTGTAGAGGATCGATCGGGGTTGAGGAACGGAGCATGGGGCTTGTGCCTCCTCCCCGTGCGACTCATTTTGGTGGTGGATTTGGGTCACACAGCGTGCACTCGAAATTCATGGCTTCTACAGTCTGATCACACACACTCTCTCTCTCTCTTCAATTTTTTTTGCAATTGTCGATCAAGCTACGATTTTCCTCATGGCGCCATCATGGAACTCATTGTGGCTTATTTGTTTTGTGCTTAAGGCTTTTGGGATTTGCTTTTGTTTTTTCTAATAACTCATCAATGACTTACCTCACTATGCCACCATGAATGTGGTTTTGTTGTTGCGTAGGTCCACGCGACGGTTCTCCTGTACAACTACTACCACCGGAAGCAATTTCCACAAGTCGAGTTTGCCAACCTCGATCGGTTCAGCCGGTCCACTTTCCTCAATGTCAGGAACAAAAATCTACTCATGTACATGAACCATGCGCAGAACCGCCTTGGCAACAAAGTGGGGGCTGGGCTCTCGGTTACTGACAAGGCAATCATCGATGCTTGTGACATTGCCGAGGCACTTGACCCTATGAAGGACTCCCCCGAGATGATCTTGTGGCCAATCTCCAAGGTCGCAGTTTTGCTTCTCAATCCGACAAAGAAAGTGTGCTTGCTCGAGCGTGGATCCAAAACCAAGGGAGTCTGGTCGATATTTGAGAAAGATATCAAGACGACATTGTTTGAGAATGATATCAAGACGTCATTAGGTGGTTTGCTCAGCAGTGACATGTCAATGCAGGGGTCGACTAATAAATCTATCTCACTTCCTTTTGAACCATATGTGCTTCAGCAGATTGCATATTCAGAGGTGGAACTTAAAACAGGTTGGTGTTATACACTTCTATGGTTTTTCTTCTTGAACTTGCATTGTATGTATGCACCCTTATTCTTTTTCAATAACTAGAGCAAATGGATGCAGTTTGTGGCTAGTGGCTATAGGTCCATGCCTTAATTTATAGTGGAATTGTAGTTCACCCACAATCAGGCGAGAATCTCTCCACCTAGTTGACTTTAAAGAAAAGTTCACCCACAAGCACAGGGGCACAAATATGGTCACTTTGTGAAGTTAGGCTAGCTGGCGTGATTTGGATCCTCTCATTTAATTGGATTCTATACAAGTTGTTTGCTACTAAAACATGATTTAATATAGTTTTTCATCCATCAACACAATAGAGGCGTGACTGGTTGCATGTATAAGGTTCAACCAGGCTTGCTAGTTGTAATATACACGTGATTGGTTTCCTAGTCTAGGGTATCAGCCAAGCTTGCTCTGGGCAAAAGCCACCCCCTTGCCTAGCTCACCCCATGTGGAAAAATTCCATGTTTTGATGGCCACACGCATGGGCGACACGGAGAGAGTGTTTCCTTAAAGGCTAGGATGCACTTGCCATGCATTTGATTGTACATGCATCAAACCAAATAGGAGGCAGCAATGGGGACGGAAGAGACATCAGCGGCGGTGAGGAAACCAAGCCAAGGCGGGGGTGACCATGGACATGACGGGGTGGGGGAAGAGGAATACGGAGGTCGCCGTGGGCGCAGTATGGTCTCACCGGAGCTCCATGACCATGGTCGTGAAGCTTTAGTGAGACCCTACCACGCTATGGCAGGGCGGTGGGCGGTAGTGGCACGTCGGGAGGAGGAAGATAGTGTGAAGAAATATCGAGTGCTCCAGGCCGATAAAACACTTGCGTGTTGTAAGACAAATCATTTTGAAATTACACCTATTGTGTGCTCGAGACAAAGTTGCTTTGGAATTGGAATTGTGTGCTTGATTTTATTTATTTTGCAAATCTATGCTTGTGGACCTATCTTTTGTATGTCTTAATAGGTATGTCTCACACTCTCACACACTTTTGTTTTAACAGGTATGAAGCGTACAAATTTGCGTTTTATCGAAGAACATATAGTGTACTCACTAAGTAAGAAAGGGACAACTACCATACTGTTCCTTCTACACTATGATCAGACTGTCGATGACAAGCTTAAGGAAATGCCTTTAGATGTCCTGATCCAAAGGTTTGCTTTTCCACTCTGCCTACTTTTTACCATTGCACGTTGCAAACCTAGTAAAATAAGTACACTATATACTGCATACCATATCTTAGATTAATGTTGTTAGAGGCATCAAATCTGGAAAAGTGGCTAGATTGGCGCCCAATTGAGGGTAAACCTAGGCACACCATTAGCATGTGCTAATATAGAAGGTTAGCAAGAGTGATTGGGAAAGAATTTAGGGGTGATTAGGCTATGTCATGGACCTATTAATAAGGATTGCTTGCTTTGGGGTCAAGTAAGCCTCTCTATACAAGGAGAGAAGATGTATCAATTTAATCAGGCAAGAATTAGAAGGAAAAAGCCTTCTCTCTTGCTCGGCAATGGGCGCGGCCCTCGGCCGCCCCCTCTCCCTTTCAACCATATGCATAACATCCACCACAATAAATGTCAATGGTTACTTTGCTAAAGCACTTTCCACCCTTTTCAATATACTCTGTTTCATGTGTTTTAGTGTTTATGATCTAATGCTTGCTGATTGGCCCTCCTAAATTAGTTGCTTTGCTTAGTGTTAATACGCAAAATTTCAATTGTAGTAATTTATAAAAGTTGTCCCTATTGAATTTCTTCCTTTCCTCATATAGGATGAGTGGTCCTATATTTGAAAGTGGCTTGTATCCAACAACGACATCTGTTGTTGAATGCTATCATTTACTACCATATAAGGAGGTCTTGTTAAACGTCTTGAACAGGTATACATAAAGATTTATTTCAGCTGATTATTATGCATGAAACCTTTGATATCAAAATGTGTCTTCTCATAACTCTTTTAGGTTAATGACTAAAGATTACTTTTGACATGTTGCAGGGACTGGCCTTTGAGTTCTTCACTGAGCGCGCCAAAGGAGCGAGTATTTCAAAATGGGAAATCTTTATCCCTCTTTGAAATAGATGAATGTTTGAAGGAACAAGAAGCTAATAGTAATAGCAATTCTAAAAGGAAAAAAATAACCACAGATGTTTCAACTCCAAAGAAAAATAAGCAGGTAGTAAAAGCAATTGGTGATAGTGGCACCAACAACTACAGCACCAGTAAAAACAGAAAAGACAACAACTCGAACAACAAAAGAAATTCTGAAGCCTTCAAGACTAAACTTGCTACCTACGCAGAACACGGGGATGGTCAGAGCACCACAAAAGACTTACAAGCCAGTGAGTTTATCAATCTCATAGTATTTCACTACTTCGATTTTCTGATCCATTGTTGTTTCTCCTTATCATTATGATAAAGTCACTTAATTTCAGGTGTCCAAATGGACAAGAACAGAACAGAGAAGAACTCTAAAACTAGAAATGTGCCCCAAGATGTCATTCTGGTAAAGAACTCTATATGAGCTTGACAAAAAGATGCATTGAAATCAGGCGTGATGTTTGTTTAATATATGCATGTTTATGTGTTAAACTTCAACTTAAAGAATTAATTATCTTTCAGAAACCAGATGTTGATCCTATAATTAATCACCATGCCTTGAAAAGCCAAAAGGAGAAAGTCACTGAACAGTCTTGTAAGGACAATCCTATCTAGGAAAAAAGAAATTTCCTTGTCCTATTATTTATTACTTCCATATTGATGCTCCCAAATCTTAATCTGTATACTTCAAATTGCATTTCAGGTGGCATCATAGGTAACATGAATGTTCAGAAGTATGCTACACTGCAATTACTTCAGAAGATGCGAGATGATACAGTATGTTACATATTGCAATTCAATTTCATTTATGAAGTTACAGTGATGCTTGTTGATCATAATTCTTCTTTTCCTTGATAACCTAATGTGTACCAATCTTAGTCTATCTACGTTTCAGCTCCGTGAGCATTTTGTGCTTGGAGATCGAAGTGCTGAGTATGAAATGGACATTCAAACAATCTTGACAGGTATTTTAGCTTTTCACAACTAAATCTAGATAAAATGGACAAAAATAGTGTGAAACCAAAGATCTTGTGGCAAACAACTTGTCTTTCCATTCCACAACATTACTAAACATAGCACGAGGGCCTTGTACTCTTAGGCTTCGATTTGTATATGTGAACCTTGGTCGATGGAGTTGGGCGTCAGCATCCCATCCAAACAAGGTTGCAAAATACAAGTGCATGAACATTATTTAGCCTCTCAAGGAGAACTAGCAATATAACTTCAATTCTGGTAGAATAATTGTAGACCTATATATATCAACATATCTTTTCAACTGTGTGATTGTTGCTAATCAACCTCAAACCTTTACCTTCAAGTTATATTAAACCAGTGCGTATCATTTTCAAACCATTGCAGAAACAGAGATGACACCTAAAATAACGTCAATCCTAAAGAAATATGAGAATAGTGGGAAGATGATGGAAGTTGCCGATCCAATTAGATCTAGAGAAGGACGACAAACCATGAACATAAAGAGGAAGAAACTGAAAGAAGCCATACTTCTACGCAACAAATGTCAGGCAAGAAACATCATCTGATGTAAATTATTATCATGGCTGCCTCTCTACAATCCTCTGTCTGACAGTAGTCATTGCAGGAACTGGATGACATATGCCGTGAGAGCAACTGGATTCTTCCAAGATACACAGTACTTCCTTCAGTTACCGGTGGTATGTGGTTGATAACCACTGATTTTTCAAGTTCCTGCATGTCGTAGCATGGCGTCCTTGGACCATATAGGCATCAGAATAATGCAGTCAGATTTAGGCTTCGCAGTCTACTCTTGCACTGAGCTGACACATATATAGGGGGAGACAGTTATCATATAAAGCTAGCATAATATATGCATGATCTTAGAACTTATACATCCTAATCACAATTTGAATTAGTCAAATGTTCGCTGGTAAATATAATAGGAATCTCTTTTTGATCTAGGTCGACCTTGGGCAATTTTTCCTTATAGCTTTTAATTTCCACATGTTCGATCTTTTACAGTTTGTACTCCTATATCGGCAGATATGTACCAGGCCAGTGTCCACCTTATGGGTCCAGATTTCAACTTGAGTGCAGATGGTGATATGAAGGTCACACCTCATGAGGCACGAGACTCAGCGGCATGCAACATGTTATCTCAGCTTCAGCAGAAGGCAAGGGAAGACTAGGAGAGCAGCATATCTCCACACAACCCCTGATGCTGCATCCTTGTTGGGTATCAACTTTTGAATAAGGAAGCAAGCATGTGACTGGAAAGAACAGCCATCACCCTCGCGAGTTGTGACTGGTGTTTAGCACTGTTTTTAAATTTTTGGATACCATTGTGTTGTTGCTTTTGCGAGTTCTCAAGCTGCAGCGTGCATTATTTGGTTGTGAAAACAAAAATATATCCATCTATCTATTTATCTATTTGAACCTACTAATTCTGGTTAGATGGTGTTTGCTGGACAAGCCACAACTTTCTGCAGGTGTGGTTCAGTATGCAGTCATATAACTGTGATACTAAGCTGTGTTTTTTTATTGGGCGATCTGGGTTTTCACTTGCTACCATGCCCTGGCCATGTTCTTTTTGTTTCGCTGCATTCCCTTTGTTCGCTCGACTGGTAAGAACCGGTGCCAGGAAAGGTTCTTTGGTTTTTAAGCCGTGGACTGTAAACTGTAGTTTTCACCCTGCTGTTGTTGCCTTGTTGGGAGTCCAAACTCCAAAGTTCTGAAAGGATCGTAGCATTTGTATGTCAACTGATCTTTAGAGATAGCCTCTTGATCAAGTATGAAGTAACTCGATGACCATCTCCTCAAATGAAAGCATGCTAGACAGGTGTTGCTGCAGCTGAATATGGAGGATGCAGAGCAGTCCATCTGCTACCGATGTCGCACAGTACACACTGTTACTATTTTGAATATACTTGCTAGTGTTACAAGATAAGCAATATGAGACATCTAATTTATTTAGGGAACCTCTACTGTTTTGATCGGCAGAAACCTTTTTTATTCGTTCTTTAAAGTTATTGTTTTCGTCAAGATGACTGTTCAAAATTGAAAACCTATAGAATACTTTATTGGCAGAATTTTACAGTTGAACAGGTAGCCTGCGCGCACCTGGAGTCCTGAACAATCAACATGAAACATCTAACTCACAAATTCTCTTCTAATAAAAACAATAGAAAAGCTTTTGCTGTCCTTTTAAAAAAATCACAAGTTCTCTCAATATTTTCTTGTCAGTGCTTGTTTTTTCCTATCTTCTCATGCACGTTATAGGGAAAAAAGAGGTACCCTGCACACAACTGGAGGCCCTAAATTTGCAGTGGTGGAACTGTACATGGAGGCATTTTATATGTAGGTTGCATTCTTACTGGGGCATGTGATGTCACTGCTATTGTTCAGATAATGAGATTTCAGTTATCTCTTGTTTGTTCACGTAGCCTGTGAAATTTCTCTTGCCAGGTTTGCAGTCGATGCTTGCTATATCGTCACTGCTGCTGATGTAACCCTGACCCTTTTCAGCAAACTTCACGACTAAAGCACAACCCAACATAATGTGATCCAGAGTCTCCGCCGCTTGATCGCACATGATACAAGTATTAGATTGTTGCAAGCCATGACGGAACCGCCGATCCCCCGTCCAGCACTTTCCATGCAAGAATCGTACACGAGGGGGGAAGGGGGGGGGGGGGGCAGAAGTCTTCCAAAGCTGCTTGGCCCCCAGGATTGGTGAAGATCCTGGGAACATGGCCCCATAGGCCGACACTGCAGTGTAGTTTTGGCTCTCAGTCTGGTTCTTGCAATAGCTGAACATGCTCGAGGAGGTTGCAGAGATGGCCGAACTGCAATATGATTTACCCAAGCCTTTTCAGCTAGGGCCTCAGCAATGCAAGAAGCATTGTTGCGCGTGAGGTGGTCCTGAGGCTTGATGAGGCCCAGGAGTCAAGAGATCTCTCGACCAGGGAGGTAGAGCTGCGCAAGGCCTTCAAGCTCAGGACTCTGGACCTCGCTTCTTTGGTGCGGACCATTGCCAGGCAAAGGTCCAGGTTGCATTTTCTGGCCGAAGGGGATGTGAACACAAAATTTTTCAATCTGCAAGCCTGTCATAGGAAACGCAACAGCAGGATTCAATCACTGCTTGTTCAGGGCGCCGAGGTTTCCGACCCGAGCCTTCTGGCACAGGCAACTTATGACCACTACAACTCCATCCTTGGCTCAAACTTTGAGAGGACGCAACGCATTGATCTCGCCCTTATTGGGCTGTCCACTATGGACTTGCAGAATCTGGAGGTTCTCTTCACTGAAGCCGAGGTTCGGGCGGTGGTTGCTGATCTTCCTAATGACAGGGCTCCCGGTCCGGACGGTTTTACCGGTCGGTTTTACCGGTCTGTTCTACAAGCTAGCATGGGACGTCATCAAATTCGACATCATGCATGCATTCAACGCATTCTGGGCTCAGGACTCCACGAGTCTGTATTTGCTGAATGATGCTTATCTCATTCTTTTAAAGAAGAAGCCGCAGCCGGTTCAGCTCACAGATTATAGACCAATAAGTCTTATCCACAGTTTCAGCAAACTGGTCACTAAGTGCTTGGCAAATAGGCTAGCTGCTGTGTTGGACAGACTTGTACGCCACAACCAAAGTGCATTCATAAAAGGCCGCTGCATACATGATAATTTCAGAACAGTGCGCCTGTCCTGCAAGGCTTTGCATAGCCGCCAAATTCCAAGCATCCTGTTGAAGATCGATATTGCAAAAGCCTTTGATTCGGTGTCCTGGACTTTCCTGCTGGAAGTCTTAGAGCACTTGGGGTTCGGCAGAAGATGGCGCAACTGGATCTCTGCAATTCTATGCACGGCAAGCACGAAGGTGATCACCAATGGGATCCCGGGCCGAATGATCTGCCATGCCAGAGGCCTGCGACAGGGGGATCCCCTTTCTCCCATGCTGTTCGTGCTCGCCATGGAGGTCTTCAACCATGTTTTGTCTTGGCTGGACTCGGCGGACTTGCTAACAGTTTTGGGGCAGGCTGGCCAGGTGCAGCGTGTCAGCCTTTACGCTGATGATCTGGTCATGTTCCTTAAACCGGTGGAACGAGACATTCAGGCACCGAAGACATGCCTACAGATTTTTGGTCATGCTTCGGGGCTTTATGCCAATCTGGAAAAGAGTGTTGCCACCCCCATCCACTGTTCGGATGAGCAGATCGCTCTGGTGCGTCACATGCTGGATTGTCGGGTTCAAGACTTCCCCTGCCGCTACTTGGGTATCCCCTTGTCCATCTTCAAGCTGCGGCAGTGTCATGAACAGCCACTCATTGACGTGGTGGCGGCCAGGCTGCCGCTTTGGAAGGGCAATCTGTTGAACGTTGCTGGCAGGACGACGTTGGTGCGTAGCACGCTTTCAATGATCCCGGTCCACACGTCCATCGCCCTCTACCTTTCTTCGTGGGCAATTGAATCCATTGACAAGCTTCGCCGAGGATTCATTTGGGCCGGGGCGGCTACGGTTTCTGGAGGGAAGTGCAAGGTGGCATGGTCCATCTGCTGTAGACCGCGTGAGCTAGGCGGCCTTGGGATGGCTGACCTCTGGCGAACAGGGATTGCCTTGAGGGTGCGTTGGCCATGGATGCACAGAGTGGGCCATGCGCGCTCCTGGGCTTCGCTGCCGAACTAGGAGGAGAAGGCGGTGATGGACTTGTTCAAGGCCGCAACGACGTCCTCCGTTGGAAGCGGTGAATCAACATTTTTCTGGATTGATAGCTGGCTGCATGGCGCCTGTGTGCGTCAACTTGCACCCGTCGTGTTTGCTGCTGTTCCGAGGCAGCGCTGGGGGACGACCGTGGCGGAAGCCCTTCTTGGCTTCGCCTGGGTAAGTCACATTGTTGGGCCTCGCTCCCTTAGATTGGTTGCAGAGTTTGTGCAGCTGTGTAGGGAAATCGAGCGGGTTCATCTGACGCCCGGGGTGCCGGATCCAGATGGCAATGGGGACCCGAAACCCGATTCCCCGTGGGGAATTCCTCTACTGGGGATCGGGGATGGTAAAGATTTGCTCCCCACGGGGAGACTGACGGGGAAAATTCCCTCCCCATCGGGTCTGGCGGGTTCGGGGACGTTCCCCTTGTCCCCGTACCCGAAACCCGCAAACCCGCCCCACTAATAGATATATGAGAATGCATATCCCACTCAGCCCAAGACGCTTGGTCCAAGTCCAATATCCAGCCCAACTAGCAGGGAGTATATATTGCAAACTAACCCTAACTCGGTAAGTTCACAGGGATCCAACTCTAGCTCCCAGTCCCAGCCGCCGCCACCCACCCGCCAGGCCACCAGCGCTCTGGAGCCAGCGCCCAGCAGCTCCCAGAGTCCCAGGCTCCTAGGCGGCCACGCGGCCACCACCACCTAGCGAGGCAACGACCGTGACTCGGCCCCTGCGACCGTGAGTCCGCGACTCGGCCGGCGGCCGGCGCGAGCTGTGTGACGTGCGAGACCACGCCTCCACCGCGCAGGCGACAGGTGCAGGTCCAGGTGCGGCCGTGTTGCGGGTCGCCAGGTCCATGGCAGGCGTAGGTCTAGACGTGGCTCTAGGTGTGGGTGCGGCCGCGCGGGTCCATTGCTGACCCAGCGTAGATCGAGCTCGAGCTCCAGACCTACAGTGGTTAGTGGTACGGTCCCCTGCTTCCTCTTCTTGAACATGGATTCGCCCCAATGCTTCTTCTTCGCCTATGACTATGACCATGAGCTCCGACAGCGACATGGATTATAATGTGTGTATGAACTTTAGCTGATAATTGATAATCCTGTGCTAGTCATGTTTATTGTTCTATTGCTTTTATCTTGTTTACTATCGGGTATGGGGATCCCCGTCGGGGACCAAATCCCCGCGGGGAACGGGGATGGGAGAAAAAATTCACCCGACGTTCTTCGCGGGGACGGGGACGGGGAAAATTTTCCCCCGCGGGGACGGGGATGGTGGGTCAATCCCCGACGGGGAATTCCCCATTGCCATCTATGGTGCCGGACATGTTCACCTGGAACCTAACTTCTTGCCAGAGCTACTCGGCGGCGTCCGCCTACAGTGCCATGTTCTTTGGCTGCTCCAAGCTGCTGGGGGCTGCTCTAATCTGGAAGACCCCGACGCCACCCCGTATAAAGTTTTTCTTCTGGCTTGCCCTCCATGGCAAGTGCTGGACGGCTGACAGGCGCTGGCGCCACGGGCTGCAGGACGACAACTCGTGCATCACTTGTGACCAATCTGAGACGCTGGATCACATCATCCTGGGTTGTGTTTTCAGCAGAGAGGTTTGGGCCGCGTGCCTCAGGGCGTTTCACCTGCTTGAGCTGATTCCAACGCATGAGGAACGAATCATGGACTGGTGGACGACGTCTCGTAAGCGTCTACCGAAGGTGCTAAGGCGCGGTTTCGACTCCCTGTTCTTCTTGGTGGGCTGGAATCTGTGGAAGGAGAGGAACGGCAGGACCTTTGATAGGGCCGGCCGGCAGCCTCAGCAGCTCGCACAGGTTATTGTGGAAGAGGCCTCTCTTTGGATCGCGGCGGGTTACAGACCTTTGGGAGCTCTAGACGCCAGGCGCGCTGGTTGATTAGTTTCGCGCCTCTGTGGCGCGTTTTTCTCTTGTCTTCTGTGTTGGGTTCTTGTGTGGGGTAATCAGCGGATTACTTTGTGTAAACTCTGGGTTCTCTGCTTAATGAAACACATGCCGTTGCATGTTCTCGAAATTTTTTTTTACCAAACCATCTTCTTCTTCTTTTTTGCCGAACCCTATACAACATCTTTAAGATAAAGATGTTGCAAATTCAGTCCTGGGTAGGAAAAAATTGCTTAGAAAAAAAAAGTATGAAAAGAAATGTTCTGGTTACTATTTTGTTTATAGTTAGTGCTACATGATTAGCAATGTGAGACATAATTTATTTATGGAACATCTACTGTTTTGATAGGCAGAAAGCCTTTTTTATTCACAAAGTTCTTTTTTTTTTGCCAAGGTGGCCGATCAAAATAGAAATACCTGCAGAATATTTTACGGCAGAATGGTCAAAAGTAATAAAGCACATTTGACCTAGAGACAGACAAGACCATTTGTGAAAAAAGTAGTGTCATATAGCAGCAAAAGTTGTGAGGTAGCCTGCGCACACCTAGACAGTAAACCTGAAACATCTTTTTTTTGAAAGGAATGGCAGAGCTCTGCCTCTCAATTAAGGGAGTAAAGAGAAAGTTTTTATGTACAGTTTAAGGAAACAGCTGCTGAATAGCAGAGCACTTGGAGAAAAAACAAAAACTAGCCTACTCTCTGAACAGCCATTTCTCTTTGCGCTATGTCTTCTTTGACTTTTGAAGCAACCTGCAGCGCCGACTCATGTGCATTGTTGAAAATTCTACGATTTCTCTCCTTCCAAAGATTCTAGCAAGTGTAAATGACCAAGCCGTTGAAGCGCCTTCTTTCTTCTCTTGTGATTTTTGGTACGGTCTCCTCCCACCATGAACTCAAGCTAGATGAGCCTTGGTGGAACTGGGTTAACTGGGTGTCAAAATGCTCCCAGTTTAGGATATGATTCCACACCGCCTTGGCGTACGGACATAGTAGGGAAAGGTGTAAGCATGTTTCTAAGGGGCCGTTGCACAGTACGCAGCGATCCTGATGGGGCCAACCTCTTCTCTGAAGGTTATCCGCCATTAATATCTTGCCTTGCACTAGGATCCAAGCGAAGACTTTGCACTTGTTTTCCACTCGAGCTTTCCAAATGAGGTCACCTTTGAAAATGGCATAAGAACCTTTGAACTGAATCCTGTACGCAGAGCGGGTGGAATAGCAACCATCTGCAGTCCATCGCCAAATGATGGAGCCCCTTACACCTGGCTGTAGGTGGACGGCTTGGATTCTTATCCAAAATGAAACAAATTCCTCCAAGTGTTCTGTGGTGTTGATACGATTACTTAGGAAGTGTATCCATCTGTCATTGTCCAGCTCTTGCTGCACTGATATGTTTTTTCTTGCAGCCAGCTCAAACAGGTGTGGGGCAAGATTTTTGGGGGCCTCACCATCAAGCCAGTTATCATGCCAGAAACGGGCCTTGGCCCCGTCTCCAATTGTGATCGTGGTTGAGGCTCTAAAGAGGAGGCGGTCTTCTTCACTACAGGGAGTTCTGAGCCTACCCACGGTTTGGACTCATCGGTCCATTCCTGCCAAAGCCACCGCAGATGAAGAGCCCTTCCAAATTTCTGTAAGTCAGGGACTCCTAGGCCACCTAAGTCTTTTGGCCTAGCCACTGTTGGCCAATTGACTAGGCATTGCCCGCCATTTGCATTTTCCTCCCCTTTTCAAAGAAAAGATCTCCTGATTTTGTCAATTTTCTTCTTAGCCCATGCGGCCAGCGGGAATACTGTGAGATGATATGTTGGCATGGATGAGAGAATGGAGGAGACCAACGTGAAAACCTGAAACATCTGCCTCACAGTTTTCTGAATATTTTCTTGCCAATACTTATTTTCTCTTATCTTCTCCTTAATGAATGCATGTTCTATAAAAAAACATACTGCTGGAAACCCTGAATTTCGGGTAACAGCGGAACTGGATATGGAGGCACTCTGTATGTAGGTAGTAGGTTGCATTCATATTTGGATTGTAGGGGTGGGCGTCTGACTGAGGAATTCAGTTCAGTTTTCGGGTTTTCAAGATTTGGGTCAACCAAAAAAATAGCCAAAATACATTGCAAAATATTGACCGAATTATCCAAAATAAATTGGGTCAGTTAGAACTTAGGATGACCGAAGTATTCGGTTTCGGTCTCAGTTGGTTTGGTTTGGCTCTTTAGTTTTGAGTACCCTACTGGAGCATGTTATGTCACTACTAACTACAGTCGTTGACGATTGAGTTCTCTTTTGTTTGTTCGTGTAGCCTCTGAAACTGTCTCGACAGGTTTGCAGTCGATGCTTGCTATCATCAGTGCTTCAGATGTGTAACCCTGACGGGCTGATAATGTAGTGCTGGTTTCAGTTTACATTATGTTCCATTCTGTCATCTCACCTCTAAGGCTATAAATCCTTAGTTGATTTCCAAATACCTAACTGAAAAACAAAACATGCAGAACGCAAAGAAGCATTTTAGAATTTAGATGACCATTTTACCAAGCCATTTCCTTTTACACAACACCTTTGTGCAAGTGCAACAAACCTTGCAAGTCCGAGCCGGACTTTTCATCACACTATTTTTGCATACCTGTATCATCACCTAACACCTAGTAACATCGCTATCACTATCTAGAAGAAAAGAAACAAGAATCACACAATCTCAAATACTAATCCAAGCCAAAGTGACATTGTGTCACCTCTCTAGTATGTAGTTATGTACACGCACACACATATCCCCGCTCCTGCTCTTAATTAAGCCCCCCTCTCCTTGTGGTAGCTCGCCGCCGCCGCCCTCCGCTGCCGCCGGAGCGTGGCGGTGTAGTCATCGCCGCCGACCATCCCTTCCCGGCCGTGCAGCACAATGCCGCCGGCGTGGATCGACGAGTTGGGGTACTTCTGCCGGTGCCTGTCCTGGTGGCTCTGGTGCTGCTGCGGCAGCTTCTCCTCCACCTCCACCTTGACGCCCACCACCTTGTCCTCCTCCACGCTGATGGTGAACACGAACGGGCCGGCGGGGAAGAAGTCGTCCATGCCGAGCACGGGCTCCAGGGCCCTGACCACCTCCCTCATCGTGGGCCTGGACTTGGGGTTCTGGCTCAGGCACTTGTACGCCACGACGGCGGCCACCTCGGCGCCCCTGCACGAGTACTGGCACTCCAGGGCCGGGTCCATGACCCGGTACAGCCTGTCGGGGTGCTTCAGGTACGGCCTGGCCCAGTCCACGAGGTTCTGCTCGCGCGGCCGCCGCGAGCGGTCCACCGACTGCCGGCCGGCGAGCAGCTCCAGCAGCACCACGCCGAAGCTGTACACGTCGCTCTTGGCGGTCAGGTGGCCCGTCAGGATGTACTCGGGCGCCGCGTACCCGTGCGTCCCCATCACACGCGTCGTCACGTGCGTCTCGTCCCCCTGAGGCCCGTCCTTGGCCAGACCGAAGTCGGACAGCTTGGTGTTGTAGTCCTGTATATGCATAATAATCACATGATTAGTACAGCTACGGTGAAAGATCAGGCATGCATGTTTGGAAGATTCAGCTACAATATATGCTCGTACAATGCGTCGTGATATTAGTGGTTTAGTGAGAACTGTTGACGTTTAATCGTGCGTGGGGGTACTCTGTGTGTGTGGATAGGCTGACAGTGATGGTTAGGATATTTTGGTTTGGTGGATGATGTGAATGTAGGATAGATAACCGGGGATTTCTCAAGTTTGGCGTGTGTCCAAGAATCTTCCAAGTTCCAATCAGGTCAAGGCTGCCCATAACGTGCCAGGCCAGCAAGGTGTGTGGAGTTCAGAAACGTGTGGCGCTGCAGGATACTACTGAATGGTCACTGGGGGAACTCGCATGGTCAAAAGGTTCAAAATTAATATTTAAAACATTTCTGCAGGTAAAATTTATTTGTGCTATGGTGGGGCCTGGGTCCCAGGCTTGTCATTTCCCCCTTCTGTTGAGCACTAGTACAAGTATTCTTACGGTCACCAGAGTGACATGTGTCAACATATCCTCTTTTGACGTGTGTCTAGTGCTTGGACGGGAAGTATTTGCTTGAACTGAACTCTACTCTCTGAGGGGAACAGGTGGGAGCTTTGCTTACCGAGTCGAGCAGGATGTTGGAGGCCTTGAAGTCGCGGTAGATCACCGGCGGGTCGGCGTTGTGGAGGAAGGCGAGGCCCTTGGCCGCGCCGACGGCGATCTTCATCCTTGTCATCCATGGGAGGGCGCCGTTAACACCTGCAGCGACAAGGACGTTCCATGTGAGTTTTCAGTTCCTCCCCGGCATTGACCAAGTGTTGTAAGCATGAGACCCGGCAGCATATACAGCATCTAATCTTATTAAAAAATATATTTTGCTCCTCAAGAAGGCACATTACAGCTCACCTAGTCCTACGACTTTAAACAGAAGCAACAGAAATTCAGGGGACAAATTATCTTTGCTTGTTGGGCTCAAAAGAAAACGACCGAATTAGCACCCGAGGCGACCAAATTAGCAGGCAGCGTGAAAGCAGAGAAAGGAGCTCACTTTTGAAGAGGTGGTTCTCGAGGCTCCCGAAGCTCATGAACTCGTACACCAGCATCCGGTGCTTGGCCTCGTAGCAGTAGCCGATGAGCTTCACCAGGTTCTTGTGCCTCAGTTGCCCAAGGAAGAACACCTCAGCCTGCGAGAACGAACAATCCCATATTCGATTAGCGCTCTGTTCAATCTCTCAGTAGCCAGGAGCAGTCGTCGATGGAGCTGGTTGCATTTGCCAAGAACACTCTGCTCGGCGCTCACTCACCAGCCACTCCTTGTGCCCCTGCGTGCCGCCTTCCAGGTCGAGGTACTTGACGGCGACGTCCTGCGCGCGGAGGCCCGGGCGGAGCGCCTCGCCGACGGCGCCCCTGTAGACCGGGCCGAACCCGCCGCAGCCGAGGTAGTTGGCGCGGGAGAAGCCGGCCGTGGCGGAGCGGAGCTCGGCGTAGGTGAAGGCGTGCAGGTTGGACCCGGACAGCGTGAGCGACAGGTCCTCAGGGGACAGCATCTCCGACGAGCTGAGGCTCGTGAACGACATCCGCGACGACGACGAGCGAGGGCTGTCCTTGCCCCTCCGCCGTGTGATCCTCCGCCGCCGCGTCGTCGACCCGCTGTCGTCCTCGACCGCCGCGCTGCCGCCCGCGCCGCAGCACAGGTACGTCCTCCACGACTGGGCGTGGCCGGCCATGTCAGTTCGGCCGTCGTCGACCCGCGTGTGCAGCGGAGCTCAGGGGGGGGCAGTGGAAGAAAAGAGGCCGGAGGGAGGGGTGTGGCCGTGTTGATTTGGGAGAAGCGCAGGTGGGCAGGCCTTTTTTATAAGCGCGCGCTCGCGGCCGCGGGACCAACCCGGTGAGCAGGCGCGCCCGCACGGATGGTCCTGGACCCCTCCCGCGCCCCGCTCTCCTGGCTACGAGGCTAGGACTTGGGGCTTGTTTCTTGTTTACTTTCAAATTTTTTTGCAAAATAGGAATAGTAGCACTTTCGTTTGTATTTTACAAATATTGTCTAATTATGGACTAATTAGGCTCAAAAGATTCATCTCGTCAATTCCGACCAAACTGTACAATTAGTTTTTATTTTCATCTATATTTAATACTCCATGCATACGTCTAAAGATTTGATGTGACGGAGAATCTAAAAAATTTTGCAAAATTTTTAGGAAACTAAACAAGGCCCTTGAAACGCAGAAACAGAGCAGCGCGGCAAGACCAAAACCGCGGGTGATGTGACGGACGGCCGCAAACAGGGGAGAAAACACGAGTAGACAACGCTGCATGGTGGTAGCTGGGTGGGGACTACCGGGGGCGCACGGCGTCTTGTGCTCGTCTACTCGCACCAGCCTCCCAAAGCTGAAACGGAAAACAGCAAAGCGGTGAGGTGAGTGACTGTGCCTGGTCCCTGGAGTGCAGCGTCACACCTACGAATAGTTTTAGCGACTCCATAGTCCAAAGGTGTTTCGTCCGGTTAGAAGAAGTAGTATTAGTAGTAGTTATAGAGCGGTTTGGTTCGATGACAGCCGTGGATTTGTGTGCTCGTCCGGGGCAAGCAGTTTGCGGCTTTGTAACGTACGTCCGTCCAGTAAAAGAAACAAAAAAAAAAGGTTTGCAGTCGCAGGCGATGCTTTGCAACTTGTGTGGAAGGTGAAGTAAAAATACTCCACCATGGAAGGGATATGGCCTAGCCACCACACCGGGCTGGGGCGTGTAACGAAATTGGGCGTCGCCGCCGTTGTTTAGCCGGATGGCCAAGTGTTCACGTCACAACACAGTTTTACTAGTAAGTAAGCAACCTCAATCATTTGTTCCTCATCGACCGCCGGTACGTACGATGATGGAGTACTGGTCCAAACGCTAAAGAACATGAGCTAGCTAGATTAATAGAGGCTAGTTCGTGTGCCGCCTAATCCTAGTACCAACTTGCCTGCTAACGAGATTCCTGCATATCAGCATATGGATCGATCTTTACCTCGCTCACTCTCCGTGTGCTCGAACAAGGAGCTGCTACGGCCGGAAAGTCTATGGCAATGGCAACAATGACGTAGTCACGTGCTGTATTGTATTCCCCTGTGTGTGTGTGTGTTCTGCAAAACGGTGTCTTTTCTTTTTTTTCTTTGAGAGGGTCTTTCTGTCCCTGTCCGAGCAAAAGACGAGGGAAAACTATCCCATCCTATTTCTTGCCACAGGCTAAAATGCTAGGAGTAGATTAGATAGATGCATGCATGTTTTTAAAATGATCAAACACAAGCCCTAGCTATAAGGTAGAGAAGCATTGCAATATTCCAGTATCTGAACCACCCTACACACGAGATCTATCTTCAGTTTATAGAATTGGGGGAGGATAACATTCTGTCCACTGCTGCAGAGACAGCAGAATAATGATGAGGCCAACACTTGACAGTTGAGCCTGCGAGAAGCCTACATGCTCTGGTGTTGCACCTGCCCTGTCTGTCTGAGAGTCGAGCACGACCACTCGTGTTTTCAAACACATGTTCGAAGGATTAGGAGCCGCCGGCCTGAGCCTGACACGTTTGCAGTTGCATGAGGAGGATTTGGGACTCGATTATTCTAAGCCTTCTGGTACAGGCCAGGGGGGTCAATGATTTCCTGTCATGAAACTTCGTCGACGAAAATGGCAGGAAACGGAACAGGAGCCACGAGTGTTTTTCGTGCTCGGGTGAGGAAAGAAACGTCCCGGTCTTCAGCAATACGATCTTTGTTACTCGGAGCTTGGACGACGACGTGTTTACTCTTCTACCTTGTTCTCTGCCTCCAGTTCTCGCAACTTCTTCCATGTTTACTTCCAAACAAAGAAGAAGGTTAACGACGGTCGTGTGAGTTCTTGGATTTTGGACGACGGAAATTTATTAATATTCTGATGAATGACTGACAGGCAGGGGTTGCATTCTCATTGAAGTTTCAGGTAAAATGAAAGTTATACATGGCACATCGTTATCTCGTCAGGCTTTTTCACAAATTTTATTTGTAGCGCATGCGTGGAATTCTTCACAGCGTGTACTGTATAAGTTATTATACAGGCGCGCTTGATTTGAAAACTAGCCATGAGTCGAAGCATCGAGGATGATCTAGAAGAGAAACAGCGGAAACGAAATCGTTCATATGCATGATAGCACACGGTCGTTACGTGCTACTCTGTCAAGGTTCAGTCCCACCATCGCTGTTTTCACGAAATATTTTTGCACGGCTATACTGGAAGCCCGCGCGCCCGACATGTATAGCTTCCATCTACAAGTAAATAGGTAATGATTTGAAAATTCGCTGTTTTTTTTCAAAACATGATGGTAATGATGACGAGGAGTTTTTATTACAAGCATCATCCGTAACAAATGAGTATATGACGATGGTCGATGGGCCTCTTGTCACATTAGGAAAAAGGCCCTCTTTGAATCCCCCGGTGAACTGAACGGACCCGCCGACCAACACCCGCTAGGCGATCAGCTGACGGCGACGGCCTGACTGGGAGCACACACGTACGTACGCCGGTCGCCGGCCGATTGCTTCAACAACCTGTACACTCTGGTGTCCACGTCCACCCCACCAGGCAGAAGAATCGTGGACCAATGGCAATTCAACCCTCTGCTCCTGCATGCACCTGCTGCGTCGACGACCGCGTCCTAGGACGGACCGGGGTGGCCGGGGCCAGGCCAATCCTCGGACGCCACGTCCACCCAACGCCGCTGCGCGCAACCACCGAGCGCACGCACGAGGAACCAACCGAGGGCTGTCGTCCGGCGCGGCGCGGTGCGGTGCGGTGCGGTGCGGGACAGGGCAAACTCAGCGACACCGCCGAGGCGACGAGTCAAACGCGAAGCCGAACGAATCCATGCTACAGTAGTACTACTACGTGCGTCTGTCTGCGTCCGAGCGCGGGAGGGGGCGTCGCGTCGGTTCCCCCGTCGCTGCCACGCCCGATACGTGGCCGACCGCGCCGGCCCGCGCGCGGCGGGGATCCGCTTTGAGGCGGCGAGGCGCACCACGCGCTCGGCCCGCGTGGGGTTTCCGTTTTCCGCCGTTCGTTTGCCCGCGCTCGGCACCGTGGCCTTTCCCGTGCCGTGCCCCACCCCCCGAGTCCCCGACACGAACCGGCACCGCGCGGCCGACGGCAAAGGCAGTACAGGGCCATCGGATCCCCCACGCGTTTCTTTTTCCCACTTTTCGGCCGGGGCGCGGTGCGCGTATCGTGGGTCGCGTCGAACGGGCGTGGACGGACGGATGCGTGCGTGCGGCGGCTGCAGCGCGTGGACGTGGAGCGGTCGCCTCGCTGCACGTGGGAGCCTGGCAGGGGCACTCAGGCTGTTGTCAGGCAGGGCTGCTGGAGTGCTGGTGGGTTTTGTCCGTTCCGCGTGCGCGCGTCGGGACACGGCCAGGTTTTTCACGCCGTCCAGGCGAAGCGGACTTGACAGCCCCACCGCCGGGAAAACGTTCGGGTTACGCTGACGCCGCCGCGATGTGATTTGACACGGCCTCTCGCCTCGTCGTTGTTTTGTCTATAGTAGCACACAGGAGTTCCCAGCGCACACGACGGCTCGTTCGTTTCTCCTGGGCTCGCAAGGTGGGTCGCGGAGAACGCTAGGCAGCCGGTGACGGTGAGGTCCGAGGTGTTCGAGAGATGTACAAGTGTGGCTGTCGCGGGACGGCAACACGTACTGTACGTGCGGTTGCGGCCTTGCTGATCAACCCATCTTACGGTGTGCGCGTGCCTAATGTTACTGCCGACGGGGTACTTACGCCTCTAATCTACAAATCTATTAGTTATATAGCAGTGTTTCTTTCTTATAATAAACTAGCAAAACATGCCCGTGCGTTGCAACGGGGTATAGAATTTATTATTTGATAATTGTACACTTTTTGTAATATTTAAATGAGTTTAGTCCAACCTTGAATCAAATAAATATAACCCCACCAAAACAAACAAAACTACCAAACAAATATCAGAAATCACCTCAAGAAGAAATAGAAAAAAATCATGTCCCATAAAAAAATCAGAAATCTTCATGTACAGTGGAGGAAAAAGAGTAAAAAATAATATAAAAACATGTATAGAAATTAAGAGGAAAAATATTACGTAAAGAAAGCATAAAAGCATCACGTGAGGGAACAATTCCATCAAACAGCACGTCAGATCAGTCCACTTTTATTGTCGTTCAGTGCAATCCAAAGCAAAACCAGCGACGCAGTTAGTGGCAAAAGGCCACAACCACAGCCGCCACATAATAATACAATTAATAGGTAACAGTTCTCAACATCTTTTCATCACAACATTTGTTTGAGACATACATGAACAAAGCACATGTAATTCTGTATGATTAAGAGGAAGTACCTTGTGGCCAGCGTTGATGCATCACGAGAGAAGGAACAACCAATGAGAGGGCGATCATCTCCAATCTCGCTACACTCTAGGACAAACTCCACAGCCTGCTTCACGACGAGTTCGGCCTCCGCCTCTAGGTCCTCATCGGAATCCTCGTGGCAGCGCTTGGCCATCTCAATCCTGGCCTTGGCACGGGGCAGCGAGTACCGTGCAATATCGACACGCGCCTTGAGAAGCTCCTGCGTGCCCTTGGTGAAGAAGGGGTGTTGGATCTGCTCCTCCTCGCCGGTGCGTGCAGCGTGGTCGTCCTCCTGCGCGCGGAGGATACGGTCGACCTGGCCATTGGCCTCGAGCTGGACCATGAGGGCTCGGAGGCGGTTGTGGCGCTCTATTTCGCGCTCGCCGAGGCGGCGGAGGCAGGCCCGCACGGCCATGGCGTAGGTGCGCCGCCGCTAGAGGAGCTCCTGCACCGATTGCTCGTGACGCTCCCACGTGGCGCGGTGGTCGTCGGAGACCTCGTAGTCAACCTCGCCTCCGCCCCCGGCGGAGGAAGTGGCGGCGGCGGGACGGGGATGGGAGCGATTGGCGGGTGGACGGGGACGGGGAGCGGAGCCATGGGAGGAGTGGGGGCCGGGGGTCACAATTTTTTTAAAAAAATTGCTTTTTCTTAATTTGGTAATATTGCAACGGAAGAAAAACATCAAATAACCCTAGAAAGTGATGACATAATGTTACATATTTATTTATATTTATCCTTTTTATAAAATTTAAAGTCCATAATTTATTTTATTGATAACCATAACATCTATGGTATCAGATAGTTAATATTTACAATAATATGTAGCTTAAAGACATATTTATTTAATAATAAAAATAGAAAATAGTTAAATCTTATCTCACTCTAATATTACCTCTTAATATGCCTCAGTATTATATTAAAACATGAGAAGTTTGATGCTAGCATTATTTTTTTAATTTAGATTAGGATTGCTATGAAATATGAATCAAGCAACACATTAAATAGGCTACCATTAAATTTTTATAATAATTGGAGCAAGATAACTATAATTTTAATTTTACAATAAAAAGCGAAACCCTAGAAAAAATTTTATTCTTTTTTCTCTCTTCCAATAATTGGAGCAAGATAACTACAATTTTAATTTTACAGTAAAAAGCATAGGCAAGTATTTAAAAAAAAGTGTACTAAAATTTGTGATATTTTTTGTTTACTGTATGGATCTACATATGTGGAGTTGAACAAAATTTGTTTTATAATTTTTAGATTTTTCTATGAATTACTATGCATTTATTAATTTTCAATCGATTTAAAAAATAGAAAAAAGTAAATTGGAGATTTTATATTGGAAACCCTAGCAAAGTTTTTATTTTTTTTCTCTCCTACCGATTTCGGTTGGGCTGATTCGATTCCGGTTGGGCTGATTGAGCCTACCAGCTACCGGAGGTAATATGAGATTTTGCATTAGAAACCCTAGAATGTTTTTTATTTTGTTTTTGCCTTTTTAGAAACATTGGAGGGAGAAGGTGATCGGTAAACCAAACACCAACACGGACACCGAACACCAACACGGACAGGATCAGGCAGAAGAAAATTTTTGGCAAACTGAAATTTTGGCTCTTTATAGATAGGTATAGATTAGCTAATAATACTCTTGTCTATACTGCAAGTCCTCTAGCCTCTCCGTGGCCATAACATGCGCGCGGGTGTGGAGACCGTCACGAATCACCAAAATCAATCTTTCAGTATTACGAGCCCGATCTCAAGCGTTACGTTTACGTGCATGACGAAACCTTTCCCGGAGTGGCAGCACGGCACAGTGGCATTCTGCCTTCGCAAGCGGCCCCTGCCCCGCCGGCCGCCGATAGTACGTGTGGCCGGGGCCAGCCGGCCGCAGGCGTCGCCGTCAGATGGGATTGGACGCGGCGCCGGCGCCGGAAATATCTCTGTTGGGAAGATGCTCTCCGCACTCCCCAGCGGTACGGTGAATAGAGAACCTTCTCACTCGGTGCCGTGAGAGGTCTGAGCTCCAACGGACAGCAGGCTCAATAGTAGGTGAAAACAGTGAATGCTCTCTCCTCTTATTAATGGCGGTATCGCGCCCCTTATATAGGGCCCGGAAACCGACCTAATGACATTTACATAAATGCCCCGTGACGGTGGGGGAATATTCCAGTATATTCTTTCATCGCAGTCTACTGACCCTAATACACCTGCGTAATTTCACATTGCAAGCCCTTCGTTCATCCTCTGACTGGGGCCTCAGCTGTTCGGAGGCTTGGATCCTCCGCCCAGTTGCGGATCCTTCGACGCTTTGGTGTCGGAGGTTCCTCAGCCCGGCTGGGCCGGAGGTTGCTCGACCCGGCCACCCCGGGAGCTCCTCCTTAGCCTGGTCCAGTCGGAGGTTCCTCGGCCTGGCTGCGTTCTCCCGTCATCCTCGGATCCGGGAGGGTCGGAGGTTCCCACCTTTCCTCGCTCGTGGACCTCCGCCGGTGTCTCAGTCCCTGCACACACTTAGCACGACCAGACGAGTCGTCAACATTAGCATTTCCCGATGAAGGATATCCTCCGACGCTTCAGGCGTCGGAGGTTCCCCAGGTGAAGGATAACCTCCGACGCTGCCAGGAGGAAGGATGCAGCTGTTCTCCAACAATCTCTGTATCGGGTGGCCAGCGTGGAGATCGTCCATCTCCGTCGGGTGTGGAACTTGGGCGTTTTTTAAGGAATTAAAAAAAGTGAAAGAGTGTTGCAGATTTTGAAACGATGGCGTCAGCAATTATTCATCTATCGATAAGGATTATGTAGATGATCGAGTGAAGCAGAACACGAAAGGGTACGGACTACTCACATCATGCATTCGTAGCAAATAGAAGGTGTTTGGTTGGAGGTTAAAGTCTAAAAGGTATTATAGCATTTTCGTTTTATTTGATAATTAGTGTCCAATTGTGAACTTAAAAATTAATCTCGTAAATTATTTCTAGCTATGTTTTTAGTTTCGTAAATAGTCTATATTTAAAACTTTATGTATATATCCAAACATTCGATGTAATGGGCGATAAAGTTTACCACCTCCAACCAAACAAAGGCCTAATTTCCTGAGCTAATAGTTAGCTGCTAAAGATTAATTGTAAATCTCTTTGGATACTCAATAACAAATTAGCTAATGTCTTACCTACCACACAACTAACAATTAGATATTAGTTGGTTTCTTCAAGCTAACATAGCCATTAATTAGTTGAGTGGATCGAAACAGAGTCTTACTAGTATAGTACTCCTTCCGGTCCATTTTATCTGGCGCACTTTAGAATTACACGGTCTTCTAAATTATATTTTGACCATTTATTTAATTTATATTATATTATTTATGCTTACAAACTTATACTCATTAGATAGTATAATTCCTTTTATAAAGTTTGTGTTATAATAGTTAATAATTATTAGTCTAATTAATTATCAAAGTTTTTAAAGTTTGAAACTAAATATACGTGTGCATCAGATAAAATGGAGCAGGGAAGTATTTATTAGCTGCACCAGATTGAGAGACACGAGAGATCAGAATGATTCCCTTTTTCTTTCGAGTAGAAAAAAAATCTCAAAACATAACCAGATGAAAAGATGCATGCATATGCCTAGACCCCTGAAATATACATGCATCCTAATTTCAGAAATTGAAGATTCTTATTGCCATGTTTGAACGGCCTTATGTACTTATGCCGATATACATTGTACATAGCCTTTAGCTACTGATAAGTTGACTAATGATTTCTTCCTCACCTCTTACATTTTTTTTGTAAGAACAGAGTTGACTTAAGACTTCTGAAACATACATTATACCCATAGAATCAATCTGAATCGTTCTAATTGGTACCCAAAATCCTATATGATCTTTTCTTTTCTGAAGATATGGATGAAGAAAAACAATTCATATATAAACTCGCCGACCCCGTCCAGAATCAGTCCGTTACGGGAGTAGTCCCGGTTTTAGTTAATTAATGAATTCTTCTGCACATTGTGGAATTGGTGGTTTTAGGCTCTCAGCATCTCATGTCTCAATGTCGACCGACCAGCTGGATGCCTTTGCCTTGCTTGACTGACATTGTGGATATACAGATATTTTGTACCAGCTACTTCCTCTAGCGTACGTGTAAAAAATCTTCATTGTAAAACCTCTGACGTCTACATGTTGACTTCGACTAGAAAAACCATCAAGTTATTCCACACGAACACCACATCGATCGGGTCATCTGGTGTATGCATAGTGTTCTTTGCATCCATCGTCTTGAAGTCAGTAACACGTAAGAGCACCGATGATTTAATTATATTTTTCTTTGCAACAACTTTATCTGTCAACTGTCATTAATTTGTGATGAACTGGGGTAACTTGCAGAGATTTCTAGCTCGATAAGATAAACAAGTTACGTTACTGTCAGGTTACTGTCCCATAATTTTGCACGCCTGGCACGGAGATGACCTGTGAGTGCGAGGAGGCCGAGAATAGACTGGTAAAGAAAAAAAAAGATCGACCTGCAGGCTGACGCTAATGCATAAATCACGCTGCCGTAAACTCGTCATCAGTCTCATACTCTCACGTACGTACCCTTATGGTACATTGGTACTGCCATCTGTTCTCGAAATAGCTATATCAGATTGTTTCCTTGTTTCGCGAAAACCCGGATAAGCATTTTAATTTGATGGGAACAAAGATATGAATTTGGTGAGTCAGGAAAAGAATGATCATGGATGTAACGTAGATGCACTATTACTGTTGTTTACGTCTTAATTAATAAAATTCCTGCAGGGGCCAAGGCTCCTCCAGTTCTCTCAAAAAAACGTAAATGTACTATCTCTTTCCTAGCTATCGAACTTGTGTCATCAGGAAACAGTTGTTCTTTCTTTTCTGGGGCAGGATTTCTGAAGAACAGTGTCCACCAATCTTGTGTCATTTTTCCGTTGAAAACCGAACAGTAACTATGATCTTAGATCATTCAAGGAGGACTTGTGGCTAGTTCTATTCTAAAAAAAAAAATCAAGGACTAGAGTTACTGGAAAGATCAGGATACATACATAATGGCTCATGCTTGTGGCTGCACGCCGAGAGATAGTTTAAGCAGGTCAGCATCAGCCGCAAGGACGCAACGTAGTCCAACTGGGCCGGCGGATGAGGCGAGAGTCAGACCAAATCGCCCCGGCGCGAATGAAATTCGTCAATTTCTTAAGCAGTTTCGCCACGCGATCTACATGCATGCGCCGCCGTTGGTTGTGCTCTTTCCGAAATGAAAAGTTTTCAGCCGCTGTAGCACTTTCATTTGTTTGTGGCAAATATTATCCAATCATGGACTAACTAGAGTCAAAAGATTCGTCTCGTGATTTACAGGCAAACGTGTAATTAGTTTTTGTTTTCGTTTATATTTAATGCTTCATGCATGTGCTGCAAAATTTGATGTGACGGAGAATCTTGAAAACTTTTTGGTTTTTGGGGTGAACTAAACAAGGCCTTAGTTAGTGAATTTTTTGGGGTTTATCTACTGTAGCATTTTGTTTGTATTTGATAATTATTGTCCAAGACTAACTAGACTCAAAAAATTTGTCTCGCAAATTATATATAAATTGTGCAATTAGTTATTTTTAATCTATATTTAATGCTTCAAGTATGTGTCTAAAGATTCAGTGTGGCGGGAAATCTTGAACAAGGCCTTAGTGTTGTGTGAGCGGGCGCCTGGGGCGGTGACACCATGCTGAGTTGATCCCCGAGTCATCGTACAGGAGCAGGAGCTCGACGATGTGTTACTGTCCAGCTGTGCAGATAGGGAATGCGATCACCGGTTGCTTTCTGTGTTTGTTGTCCTTGCGATCTGTGGTTTCTTGTGGAGAGCTGGAACTGGAAGGCGAAGCCGATTACGAAGATTAGGCGTCTAAGTCAGAACTAATAATTAAGGCTTCTCTGACGAATTCTATGCACGTGGGTTGAGGACGATGCACTCATCAGCAAGGTCGTGCGATCTTTTTTTAAGCAGATTTTGTGACTGGCGACCTGGTGATCCTGATCAATATGAAGTAAGTGTGCTAGCTGAACAACTACTTCGAGAACTGCAATCTGAAGAAGTGTTATTACGGACAGAATGACGCCAACCTCATTTGATACAATGCAATCATCTACGTAGAATTGTATTAATCGTCCTGTGGTCAACGTTTTCTGATAAATATGAACTGGACTAGTTGTATTGTGGTCATTGTCTTGTGATATAAAAATTATTAATTAATTGTTCGGGGAAAATATCTTCTGATAGACTAGTTTTTTTTTTAATGGAAACTTCTGATAGACTAGTCCGGAGCCGTATGAGAGGCTGCTGAGGAGAAAACGATTGGAACTTCTGAAGTCTACCACATGGCATATAAAAGTGGGGTTTACAGAAGTTCATGAAATCGATGGCTCCTTAGTCGTTGCCTTGTTCAAAACTGGGATTGGGCTAGTACATCAGCAGGTTATGGACCAGTGAAACTTTTGTTCTTTTCCTTCATATATATCACCTTCAAGAGCTGTATCAGGATCAAAGCATTGATTAGGGGCCATTCTTGCATCTGCCCGCATGCGGCTGACGACAACCGGAGAGAGAGACAATGTGGTGGCACATGCAAAACGCAAGCCGCGACCATAATTTGGTAAGTTCTTTTTAAAAGTTTCATCAGTCTGAATGTTTTGATGTGTGACCTATCTGCTTTTGCAGCTTTAATTTGTCTGTTTAAAACCCATTGCTGTGAACTTTCTTGCGTTTCCCATGCGAGTTCATGCTGGCTGTAGCTGGTCCCTCTGCATTGTTTCTCCACGCGTCTGACGAAAATGGAATTCCAAAGAGAATTGTTTTAGGATGATCGAGCATCCATTAGAGTTCCTGCAGTTCTCTTGCAAAATTTTTGGCTGTAGTAACAAGAATGATCGACATTTGTACTCTTTCAAGATCAAACACTGCCGCATTTTAGTGTAAAGCCTAAAAGGACATGTGATTGAGGTAGGCGATCATCTAGTCATCTCTCGGTTCACAAGGCTGAGTTTAGAGGACCATTTTTTTCCTTTTTAGAGAGAGAGGAGCGTGCGCCGCGAGCGAGCGAGAGAGCTGTCCAAACAGATAAAGGCGGTGCTATGGTGATCCTGTTTGCCAATATATGTATCTATTTGTGTACGAGGACTTCCATCCAAAGTATGGATAAACTCCTGTGTTAGGCCGTATGGCCATTCATTTTCCTCTTAATGAAAAAACAGGCTATATTTGCCCACTCGAGAAAAAAAAGATTATAGATAGAAATGCAATCATCCACGTACATACAAAAATTAAGCATAAATAGAAACCTGTGCAAGGAAAAGCAACACGAAGGAATGAGGATGTGAAATATTGCAACCTATGGCCGGATCACACATGAACAGTGTAGCTTGAAAACATCACAATTCGCATGATGATTGTCTCCTCTTTTCCTTTTGTATAAATTTGTGTTCAAGCTCAAATTTGCATACTTTGTAGATAATTACCCAATGTGGTAACTTGAGGGGATCAACATATTCGTTTGGTTCTTGCTCAAAAGGTCAATTTAACAATAGATATAACTTACTAAAGCCAAATTGGAGTGATGATGTTAATTGTTGTTTTCTTAACAACAATGAAACAATTTGAACACTTACGCGAAAAGAGTGCAACATTTTGATTTCGAGATGGGTATATCATATGGTAGAGACAGTGACAATGGATTTTTTTTTGTCAAGAATTGGTGTGTCTTCTAATAAACTTGATGTTTAGTTCGTGGCTTTTTGACTCTTTGAGAGCAAGCTATTTTTTAGTCTAGGTTGATTTTGTAATAATGAACGATTGTGCAGTAAGGTCCTATTTGATCTCTAAACTTTAGACCACTTTAGCTCCTAAGTCTTTAAACAAGTAGTTTAAAGTGATGTCTAAAATTTAGCCAATCTTACAAAAGGCTATTAGTTTATTAGACCACACATGTGGATTAAAGTGGTCTAAACTTTAATCTTTAATTTTAAACAACTAAAGTTTAGATCATATATAAGATCAAAACAATGTTTGGCTGATAAGTTATGACAGAAAATACTATTAGCTGATTTATTATGAGACAAAAACACTGCTGGATAGCTGACAGATTCGTTAATGATAAGCTCAAGCGAACAAGGCAATATGTCCGAACGTGGTTACTTGAACGAGCGAACCCATAGAATTAGACCCGGAAAAAGTCTACATAACCCCCCGAACTATTAAGGGTGGACTACTTCACCCTCCAAACTATAAAACCGGGTATTCTACCCCCTGAACTTTCAAAATCGGTCAAATAACCCCCTAGAGTGGTTTTGGATGGTGGTTTTGTCTTTTTCTTTTTTATTTATTTCCGCTAAATCTTAGAAAAATCATAATAAATCATAGAAAAATTATAAAAATGAAATTTTCAATTTTGTTGGACTTCTGATGAGTAGATCTACACAGTGAATATATAATATGTTATATTTTAGTATAAAGTTTTTGTTGTAGCTTTAAATCTATGTTTTTCTGTAATTAAATCGAATAATTGATATATGCAGTTCCTATGATCCAATTGTGGTGAAATTTTTATGGTGAGCTCATTATTGTATGCTTGAACTATGGTAAAAGTTTCGTACCTAGTGGATCACGTATAACTTAGTTATCAAATAATTTAGTTTTATTCTTGTTAAATCTATGCTTTATCTATAACTAAGTTATACTTGATCCAATGAGTATGAAATTTTTACCATAGTTCAAGCATATAATAATGAGTCCACCATAAAAATTTTACCACAATTGGACCACAGGAACTGCATATATGAATTATTCAAATTAATTATAGAAAAACATAGATTTAAAGGTACAGCAAAAATTTTATACTAAAGTATATCATATTATATATTCATTGTGTAGATCAACTCATCAGGAGTCCAACAAAATTAAAATTTTCATTTTATGATTTTTTTTGATTTATTATGATTTTTCAAAGTTTCAGCAAAAATAAATAAAAAAGAAAAAGACAAAACCACTCTCCAAAACCACTCGAGGGGGTTATTTGACCGGTTTTGAAAGTTTAGAGGGTAGAATATCCGGTTTAATAGTTCGGGGGTTAAGTAGTCCACCGATAGTTTGGAGGGTTATATAGACTTTTTCCAATTAGACCCATAGTAAGCCTTGTGGCGTTAGGGCGTTGGGCCCATAACACGTTATTTTCACAACTGTCCGATTATATAGCATCAGACGATTTAGGCCCATAGGAATTAGGATAACACGTTCGGCTCAGGTTCTGTGCTGTTGAAACCTCGTACTTGGCTGGGCTGGGCCACGGCGCCACGGGCGTTACCTGATGAAATAATTGGGACACAGCAATAAATCGGACTGAGCTCTAAGCAAATCGCGCGCAGCACAAGTGACACGCTGATGGTCCACTCAGCATATGCCTAGGCAACGGGACCTTTCAGTTTCATTTCATGGCCTTTTGTTGTTATATTATAGACAACGTAATATCTGTTTGAAAAGAAAAAAAGAACTTTGCTTGCAAAAAAAAAAGAAAGAAAAAAAGAACTTTTTTTTCCCTCTGAACTATCACTGCAGTCCAGATTTCCTCCACGAACAACAAAATCGAACTATCTCCCTGTAATAGAGCATTCTAAAACTCATTTCCAAACCATTATTTGGAGAGTCATTTATATCAAAATTATTTTCTATATCTTACTCTTTCCAGCAGCTTTTCTATATCATGTGCACATTCTAGAAAGCTATTTGGGCTATCTATCTTTGGCTAACGAGAAATCTAGAATCGATGATGGCTATATTTGAATAGCCACTTAAAGAAGCTATTGTAGTTAGAGAGTATTTTTTCTATTAAAATCTCTATTTCTAACAAGTAAAAAGGACATAGATTCTCTTAGAGTTGCTCTAAACTGTTTAAATTCATCTTTGCCCCAGTTGGAATTGGTTTTTTTTTTAAAAAAAATGGTAAAAAAAACTAATAATGTTTTAAACTAAGAAATAAATTTCTAAGCTTATAAAAATTATGAGAATGAGACATGAGAAATTCAAATAAAATATTTATATGTCATGGAACTATATCAGGGGGCTTTTAGAAATCATATTTAGATCTTGGGAAAAGGTAAAAATATACAAAACAATATGGAAAAATCCTAAAACATTTTCAATGTATAAAATCATTTTAAAGATTTTGTACTACAAAACATGAGATTTTGTTCCGTGAACACAACACATCAATGTAGAATTCACTCATGATGCATCTCATATTTTTGTTATGGATAGTATTTAAAATACACTTAGACATTGATTGCAACATTTTTAGAATTTTTAGGTTTTTATATTTTTCTAGTTTAAGCTACGTCTAACTTCAGGAAGCTTCTAAATATACTTTCACGAGCTCTAAAATTTTGTTTGGGCTTCTCATGTCTGAATCTATCTTTAGGTTCTTTTTCAAAAAAAAATTAGAAGCTTAGAGATATGTTTGGTGATTTAAAACCCTTGTCACATGTCTATCAGATTTTTTAAAAAGGGTGACCAACTTAAAATATACTTTTAACTGGGACAAGTAGATCTCCAAACTTTGTGCTTCCCACCATTAGGGGTGGGTGTTCTCTTGCTCAGCTTTAACCAAAATATCATGTCAATTATTATGTTTTTTACTTTGGTCTTCGAAGATCACAAACCAAACTTGTGCTCGGTTTAGCATAGATAAACAGTTCGATCTCTCGGTTTTCAGTCTCATGGTTTCACCCGAACAAGACACATGCATCACATATAGAGATACATCAACATTGCAAACCAGTCACAAATAGTGAGTTGTACACAATCTCACATGCACATTCACAGACAGCACATCACCACGTTGGGGAATCTGGAGAGTCTCATACATGCAATTTCAGCAATTCCATTTGTGCATAAGGGAAACGTTTCAGACATCCTTTCCTCACTCATTTTCTATCTCCTATACCTAAATAGAATATCCCCATTAACATATTTTCCTATGTTGTTAGGAAGCCACATCATCATTGGTCCACACCAACCTTATCTCATTCTCGTAGGAGCTCTCATGGTCCTTCCTGCATGAATGCAGTAATTCTCGTGGTCCTCCCCATAAGAAGGCAAGAAGTACCATGCCTCTCCCCCTTTTGCTTTCCTGCTCCATCTAATCTCCTCCCCAGTATCCCTTCCACTTCCCTGACCCACAATCAGTTCAGTAATGCTCCTACACCGTACTGCTCCACATTCATACAATCCAATCTCATCATGCCAGCATTTATCTAATCCAATCGTTGGATCATTCACCTTCCCCGTCCACAAATAAGCCTATTGCTTGGATTCCCACCATGGAAAATTCAACCACTCAACTTCTCTGCTACAAATAGCTTGCTTAGTACAAGAGAGCAACCATAACCTACCCTTAATTTCTCACACAATCATGCATCATTGCACCTTTCCAAGTGCCTCCTATCTCCTATACCTAAATAGAATATACCCGTTAGAATATTTTTCATGTGTTGTCAAGAAGTCACCGTCAACATTGGTTCACACCAACAAAACACCAAAGGTCAATCTTATCTCCTTCTCACAGCAGCTCTCATGGTTCTTCCCGCACGAATGCAGTAACTCTCGTGGTCCTCTCATGAATGCAAGAAGTCTTGTGCATCACTGCCTTCTGCTTTCCTGCTTCCATCTAATCTCCTCCCTACTATCCCTTCCACTTCCCTAACCCACAATCCCTCCACTAATGCTCGTACACTATACTATGTCATTCATACAATCCAATATTATCAGACGTTTATCCGATCTAATTGTTGGATCATTCAGCTTCTCTATCCACCAATAAGTATGTTGCTTGGATTCCAAATCATAAAAACTTCAACCATTGTAAGTGCATCTAGCCCTTTACTGGGTTTTGGTGAATTAAATGTTAACATAATTAAAGGTCTAATAAGTTTGTTAAGTGTTGAATAGGAATTGAGTTTATTGCATACACCTGTGGATTATGGAATAAGAAGTGTATAAAGGTTCAACAAGAAGACAAACTTGGTGACATTCCCCATAATGTTCAAATGAATGCCAAAGCTATGTATTGTTATAAACTGAAACTTAACTGATATCAACACTCATATCAATAAGATATTCAAGCAAGGATCATAATATTGAAGAAATATTTTTTCAATGGATTCTTAATACAATATGATTTGAGTATGGCTCGATAGAGTAAAGAGAGTGAAAGGTCCTAATATGGCTAGAGGGGGGGTGAATAGCCTATTTAAAAATTCTACAAACCCACTAGAGCAAGAGGTTAGTAAATAACAAAGCGAAGCTTTTTGCTCTAGCTCTAATGGGGTGTTTGCAAGCCACCTATCCAACAATTCTAGTTGATATAATCACTAGGCACACAAGAGCTATGTCACTAAGAGCTATGTCACTACTTACACTAGAAAGCTACCTAAAGTTTCTATACAAGTAAGTAAGCTACTCTAGTTTGCGGGAATGTAAAAGAGATGGTTTGAACTTTATACCGCCGCGCAGGGGGGATGAACCAATCAATAATATGAAGTCCAATCACCGGGAGAAATCCAATGAACAATCACAATGGAGACACACAATTTTTCTCCCGAGGTTCACGTGCTTGCCGGCACGCTACGTCCCCGTTGTGTCGACCAACACTTGGTGGTTCGGTGGCTAAGAGGTGTAGCACGAACCTCGTCCTCACTAGGACACCACAAGAACCTACCCACAAGTGAGGTAACTCAATGACACGAGCAATCCACTAGAGTTACCTTTCGGCTCTCCGCCGGGGAAGGTACAAGACCCCTCACAATCACGGGAGATGGCCACGAACAATCACCAACTCGTGCCAATCCTCCTCCGCTGCTCCAAGCCGTCTAGGTGGCGGCAACCACCAAGAGTAACAAGAAAACCGCAGCCAAATCGATCCCCAAGTGCCACTAGATGCAATCACTCAAGCAAATGCACTTGGAATCACTCCCAATCTCACAAAGATGTTTAATCTATGAAGGAGATGAGTGGGAGGTGTTTGCTTAGGCTCACAAGGATGTTATGTATGCTAGAATGCCAAGAGTCTGAGCCCCAAGCCAGCCAAACACGTATTTATAGCCCCTCAAACAAATAGAGCCGTTGGCTCTTTCACTGGGCGAAATACGGGGTCACCGGACGATCTTAAAGGGGCACCGGACGCTCAACACCAGCGTCCGGTGCTCCAACGTCAGCCACGTGTCATGCTCGTGTCAGAATCTAACGGTCACCTGCAGTGCACCGGACGCTGAGCAAGTGAGCACCGGACGGTCCGGTGCACACCGGACTCATGCGCAGAGAGCTCCGCAAACTTGCATGTTCACCGGACGCGAGCCACCGGACGCACCCTCAGCGTCCGGTGCTCACCGGACCCATGCGCAGAGAGGGTCGCAAAACGCCCGCACACCGGACGCTAACCACCGGACGCTCAAGCCAGCGTCCGGTGCCTATCGTCCGGTGCCTAACCCTAACCGAGTCAGGCAGCCTGCACACCGGACGCTCAGACACAGCGTCCGGTGCCTCTGAGCCAGCGTCCGGTGAGTGTTTTCTCAGCGAGAAACACTCCCGCGACTTCTCCAAATTTCCCACCGGCGCAATAGAAAATATGCACTTCATTTTCTCGAAAAGCGCCGAATCCCGCCTCGCAAGCTCGGCGGGAGGGAGAGAGGAACCCATCCCCTCTCTACTCTTGAAACTCCACCTCCTTATCAAATTGTGCCAACACCACAACGTGTGTACGAAACGAGCGTGCACGTGTGTTAGCATTTTCACAATCATTTTCTTTGAAGGAGTTAAGTTAGCTCACTAGGTTCCAAATGCATGCACATGAACAATGACACCTAGTGGCACTTGATAACCGCTTAGCCAAAGAATTCCCCTCTTTATAGTACGGCTATCTATCCTAAATGTGATCACACCCTCTATGGTGTCTTGATCACCAAAACCAAAACCCTAAGCAATACCTTTGCCTTGATCTCCAAAGGGTTTTGTTTTTCTCTTTCTTCTTTTCCAAGTAGAGCACTTGATCATCTTGTGGTCATCACCATCATCACCATGATCATTACTTGCTCCATCACATGGTATGTACCAACCTCATTAAGTCTACACACACTTAGTATAGAGGTTAGTACTAGGGTTTCATCAATTATCCAAAACCAAACTAGGGCTTTCAATCTCCCCCTTTTTGGTAATTGATGACAACCCTTTTTACAAAGTTTTTCAATAAAATTTTCTAGGATTCATGTTGCTTGCCCAAGCATTTTACCATGTGCAAAGGTTATGGACAAGTTTCATAAACCCAAATTGGTAGCAATTGCTCCCCCTACATATGTGCTAAGAGTTTGGATTTGAAAGCTTGCACATATGCTTGAATAGGAAATATAGGAGTCAATTTCTACCAAATGATGCTAAGGTGTAGAGAATGGACCTTTGAAGCGTGATACCAATCGGAGTTGCCAATTTACACCATCCTTAGCACCATTAGTAACTAGACATTCACGAAACTAGAACACCCCGTGAGATCAACATTATAAACAAGGTTCTAATACTACTTGTGAAGCAAATAAAGGTCTAGTTACACTACCTATGTATGCTAGTTCTTCATTTTATCAAGCAAACCTATAACTAGCATACACCACACAAGCAAGGTATCAGAGAGAAAGCTTCTAAAGCTAAATGCAAATGCAAGCAACCATATGTGATGCACATACAAATGCAACATACAAGTTTATGAGCTTGCTCCCCCTACTTGTGTGCTTCAAAATTTTAATTGATCCCCTTCTTTTATCATGTTACTCCCCCTTCTTTTATCATGTTACTCCCCTATCTTAAATCTTTGGGAAATTTTCTCCCCCTTTGTCATCAAAGACCACAAAAGGTGAGCTCAAATTTTAGAAAGGTTAGTGTGAAACCATGTGAAGTGAGATCATTTTACCAAATTGGTCCAATCTAGATTACTTGCCTAAGATATTTAACTCGGTTTGATCCAAGGACAAGCTTCTTCACACCTCCAAATAAGGGTTATCTTGTACCATGTTGAGTTAAACACTTATAGCTCATATTCTAGATCAAACACTAGGATTGCAAGCCCACAAACATGTCATATGCTACCACTAGATCAAGTCAAGCAAAAAAGCAATAGTGGTACCATACAAGCATAAAATTCATTTGATTTTCATGAATGATCCTAAGACATGTAAGGAATGACTAAATGCACTAACCAAGCCCTTAGCAAAGATGGATGACATGTCAATCAATTTTACCTTGCTTTGCTCGAAGGAGAGGCATGTCATGTAATGGGGGTGCATCAACACATATTTGAGAAGTCAAGTATGTTCAATTCATTCCTTAGCTTGCAAAACCTCTTCTCATCAAGTGGCTTGGTGAAGATGTCGGCAAGTTGATCATCGGTGCCTATACTCTCAATGCAAATGTCCCCTTTTTGTTGGTGATCTCTTATGAAGTGATGGCGGACATCTATGTGCTTTGTTCTTGAGTGTTGAACCGGATTGTTAGTGAGCTTCACGGCACTTTCATTGTCACATAGCAAGGGCACTTGTTTGAAGTTGATTCCAAAGTCCTTCAATGTTGCCTTCATCCATAAGATTTGTGCACAACAACTACCGGCCGCAATGTACTCCGCTTCGGCGGTTGATAATGCAACACTATTTTGCTTCTTGGATGACCATGAGACAAGTGATCTTCCCAATAGTTGACATGTGCCCGATGTGCTTCTTCTTTCAACTTTGCATCCCGCATAGTCCGAATCGGAATATCCAACAAGTTCAAACTTTGCACCTTTAGGATACCACAAACCAACATTTTGTGTATGCTTCAAGTACCTCAATATTCTCTTTGTTGCTTTCAAATGACTTTCTCTTGGTGAGGCTTGGAATCTTGCACACATGCATACACTAAACATGACATCCGGTCTTGATGCGGTCACATAGAGTAGGCTTCCAATCATAGACCGATACAACTTTTGATCCACCATATTTCCACTTGTATCATTATCTAGGCTTCCATTTGTTCCCATTGGAGTGCTAATTGATTTTGCATCATCCATACCAAACTTCTTGAGCATGTCTTTTATATACTTGCCTTGACTAACAAATGTGCCATTCTTCAATTGCTTGATTTGAAGACCAAGGAAGTAACTAAGCTCTCCAATCATTGACATCTCAAATTCATTAGCCATCATGTTGCCAAACTCCTCACAAAATTCTTGATTGGTTGATCCAAATATAATATCATCAACATAGATTTGCAACACAAACAAGTCCTTGCCAATCTTCTTGGTGAAGAGAGTGGTGTCAACCTTGCCCATCTTGAAACCTTTAGAGAGTAAGAAATCTCTCAATCTCTCATACCATGCTCTAGGTGCTTGCTTCAAACCATACAATGCCTTTCTTAGCTTGTAAACATGGTTGGGTTTCTTGTCATCTTCAAAACCGGGAGGTTGCTCAACATAAACTTCTTCATTGATATATCCATTGAGAAATGCACTTTTCACATCCATTTGATATAGCTTGATGTTATGAGCACAAGCATAGGCCAACAAGATCCTAATTGCTTCCAATCTTGCAACCGGGGCATATGTTTCACCAAAGTCAAGACCTTCAACTTGAGTATAGCCTTGTGCTACCAATCTTGCTTTGTTCCTTACAACTATCCCATCTTGATCTTGTTTGTTGCGAAAGACCCATCTAGTACCAATGACATTATGATCACTAGGCCTCTCAACTAATTCCCATACTTGATTTCTCTTGAAGTTGTTAAGCTCTTCATGCATAGCATTAACCCAATCAACATCTCTCAATGCTTCATCAATCTTCTTTGGCTCAATGTGAGACACAAAGGAGAAATGCTCACAAAATGATGCTAGTCTTGATCTAGTTTGCACTCCTCTTTGAATATCACCTATGATATGGTCCAATGGATGATCTCTTGCAATATTTGTTGGTTGGAGTATTTGCACTTGATTGCTTGCACTTGGTTGATCATGAGATGATGTACTGGCTTGTTGATCTTGCACTTGAGTACCACTTGTACTAGCTTGATTTTGATCATGAGAACCACTAGCTTGCACATTATAGGTAGGAAGCACTTGATCTTTATCATCTTCAACATCAATCACCTCTCTAGGCCTTAAATCACCAATGTCCATATTCTTCATTGCATCGGCCAATTGAGTGCCTCTCACATCATCTAGATTTTCTTCTTCCTCTTGAGAGCCATTGGTTTCATCAAACTCAACATCATGCACCTCCTCAAGAGTACCACTAGCCAAATTCCACACTCTATAAGCTTTGCTAGTAGTGGAGTAACCAAGCAGGAAGCCTTCATCACATTTCTTTTCAAATTTGCTTAATCTAGTGCCTTTCTTCAATATGTAGCATTTGCAACCAAAAACCCGAAAGTATGCAATGTTGGGCTTTCTTCCATTCAAGAGCTCATATGGTGTCTTCTCCATCATTGGGTGACAATAGAGTCGGTTGCTATAGTAGCAAGCCGTGTTGATTGCTTCGGCCCAAAAAGAATGACTCACATTGTATTCACTCAACATTGATCTTGCCATGTCAATCAAGGTTCTATTCTTCCTCTCAACAAGACCATTTGATTGTGGAGTGTACTTGGCCGAGAATTGATGCCTAATGCCAAATTCATCACAAAGCTCATCAACTCTAGTATTCTTGAATTCACTCCCATTGTCACTTCTTACTTTCTTGATGGTTGTTTCAAACTCATTGTGTATTCTCTTGACAAATGATTTGAAGGTTGCAAAAGCATCACTCTTGTCACTAAGAAAGAATACCCATGTATATCTTGTGAAATCATCCACTATCACAAATCCATATTTATTTCCACCAATGCTTGTGTAAGTGGTTGGTCCAAATAAGTCCATGTGCAACAACTCAAATGCCTTGCATGTACTCATGATGCTCTTCTTTGGATGAGTGTTGCCAACTTGTTTTCCGGCTTGACATGCACTACAGAGCTTGTCTTTCTCAAATGTGACATCTTTCAATCCTCTAACAAGATCATGCTTGACTAACTTGTTTAATTGTTTCATTCCAACATGACCAAGCCTTCTATGCCATAACCAACCCATGCTAGATTTAGTGAGCAAGCATGTTGACAATTGAGCTTCACTAGCATTGAAATCAACCAAGTATAGATTCTCATATCTAAAGCCTTTGAATATCAAGTTGGAGCCATCTACACTTATGATCTCTACATCATCAACTCCAAATATGCATTTGAAACCAAGATCACAAAGTTGAGCTACGGATAGCAAGTTGAAGTTCAAGCTCTCTACTAGTAGCACACTGGAAATGCTCAAGTCATTGGATATAGCAATTTTACCAAGCCCTTTGACCTTGCCTTTGCCATTGTCACCAAATGTGATACTATCAACACCATTGTCATCATTTGGATTGATTGAATTGAACATTCTTGAATCACCGGTCATATGTTGTGTGCACCCACTATCAAGCACCCAATGCCTTCCTCCGGCTTTATAGTTTACCTACAAAACAAATCAATGTTTCTTAGGTACCCATACTTGTTTGGGTCCTTGGAGGTTAGTGACTAAGCTCTTTGGTACCCAAATGGCCTTCTTCTTTGGACCCACAATTGGTGTACCAATAAACTTAGCATGCACACCCTTCTCACCCTTGGTAAGCACATAACAAGAATCAAAAGGAATGTAAGACACATTAGCATTTTTCTTGTTCTTGTTAATTTTGTTGCAATTATGCTCTAGGTGCCCAACTAGCTTGCATTTGTTGCAATACCGACCATTGCTCTTCACAAAGCTAGGCTTGTGAGTTGCAAAGGCTTTCTTGCCCTTCTTGGGGGTATAGCCTAATCCCTCTTTGTTGAGAGAAAACCTTTGGCTACCCAAGCACTTTAGCAAGCGGGCCTCACCACCATAGGCTTTGCCTAGGGCGTGAGTGAGCTCATCCACCTCTCTCTTGAGAGTCTCATTCTCAACCTTTAGTGAGGTATCACAAATGACACTAACACTAGAAGTAGAGATAGAGTTGGTGGTGGTGGATGAAGACCTACAAGAAGAGTTAGTGGCAACAACAATAGGTAGGTTGGGTGATTCTTTAATTAAGTCACATGTTGTGCCCACATCACATGATACAACAACCTTTTCCTTGTTCTCTTCTAACAACAAGGAGTGAGCTTTTTCAAGCTTGGTGTGAGCCTTGCCAAGCTTCTCATGGGCTTCCACTAGCCTCTCATGATTAGCATTGAGCTCATCAAAGGATTGCTCAAGAGCTTTTAACTTCTTGGCCAATTCTTTGCACTTCTTGTTTTTAGATTGAATGAGAGAATTTGCTTGTTCTAACATGTCCATGAGTTGTTCATTAGTGAATTCATTTTCATCATCACTATCACTATCATGTTCATGTTCACTTTCACTTTCACTCTCATCATATTGTACCTTGTGGCCCTTGGCCATGAAGCATGAAGGAGTGTCGAAGAGTGATGGCTTGTTGTTGATAGCAATGCTTGCAAGCGCCTTCTTCTTGGATGCCTTGTCATCATCACTAAAATCATCATCCGAAGAAGCATCACTATCCCATGTCACAACATAGGATCCACCCTTCTTCTTCTTCTTGAAGACCATCTTCTTTTCTTTCTTTTCTTTCTTCTCCTTCTTGTTCTTCTTCTCATGCTCATCATGATCACTATTGTATGGACAATCCGCCACAATATGATCGGGACTCTTGCACTTGTAGCATAGCCTCACATATTCCTTGTTCTTGGAGTTGTCCCTTCTCTTTCTTGTATGGTAGCCCTTCTTCTTCATCATCTTGCCAAACTTGCGGACGAAGAGTGCTAGTGCTTCATCATCACTATCATCATTAGAGCACTCCTCATCACTTGATTCTTCCTTCTTGGCCTTGCCCTTGTTCTTGCTCTTGGATGAAGAGCTAGCTTTGAATGCTACACTCTTCTTCTTCTTGTCATCATCATCCTTCTTCATGACCTCATCATCATCATTGTCATTGTATTGATATTCGGTCATGACATCTCCAAGTACCTCATTTCGAGATACACCGGTCAATCCACCTCTAAAGATGATTGTTCTCAATGTCTTGAACCTCTTGGGCAAGCACATCAAGAACTTGTGAATGAAGTCCTCATCCTTCACTTTCTCACCAAGGCCCTTGAGATCATTTATGATGACTTGGAGCCTATAGAACATCTCCGGTATGGACTCATCATCCTTCATCTTAAAGTTTGAAAGCTTGTCCTTGAGCATATACAACTTGGCACTTTTTACCGTTGTAGTGCCCTCATATGTTTCTTCAAGCCTTGTCCACACTTCACTAGCCTTCTCAAGATCTTTGACTTGTTCAAATACCTTTGAATCAATGCCATTGTATATTGTGTTGAGAGCCATAGTATTGCATTGCTTGTTTGCTCTCTCATTGTCGGTGGGGTTAGCCGGATCAAGAATCACAAAGTCATTTTCGGTGACTTCCCACACTCTATCATTTATTGATCCAAGATACATTTTCATCTTTCTCTTCCAATAGTCAAAAGAGCTTGTGCCATCAAAGAACGGTGGTTTGCCCCCAACATGGTTGAACACTATTTGAGCCATAATTTGAGCACCGAGGTTGTTAAGCCTTCACAAACGGTGACCACGGCTCCGATACCACTTGAAAGGTCCTAATATGGCTAGAGGGGGGGTGAATAGCCTATTTAAAAATTCTACAAACCCACTAGAGCAAGAGGTTAGTAAATAACAAAGCGAAGCTTTTTGCTCTAGCTCTAATGGGGTGTTTGCAAGCCACCTATCCAACAATTCTAGTTGATATAATCACTAGGCACACAAGAGCTATGTCACTAAGAGCTATGTCACTACTTACACTAGAAAGCTACCTAAAGTTTCTATACAAGTAAGTAAGCTACTCTAGTTTGCGGGAATGTAAAAGAGATGGTTTGAACTTTATACCGCCGCGCAGGGGGGATGAACCAATCAATAATATGAAGTCCAATCACCGGGAGAAATCCAATGAACAATCACAATGGAGACACACAATTTTTCTCCCGAGGTTCACGTGCTTGCCGGCACGCTACGTCCCCGTTGTGTCGACCAACACTTGGTGGTTCGGTGGCTAAGAGGTGTAGCACGAACCTCGTCCTCACTAGGACACCACAAGAACCTACCCACAAGTGAGGTAACTCAATGACACGAGCAATCCACTAGAGTTACCTTTCGGCTCTCCGCCGGGGAAGGTACAAGACCCCTCACAATCACGGGAGATGGCCACGAACAATCACCAACTCGTGCCAATCCTCCTCCGCTGCTCCAAGCCGTCTAGGTGGCGGCAACCACCAAGAGTAACAAGAAAACCGCAGCCAAATCGATCCCCAAGTGCCACTAGATGCAATCACTCAAGCAAATGCACTTGGAATCACTCCCAATCTCACAAAGATGTTTAATCTATGAAGGAGATGAGTGGGAGGTGTTTGCTTAGGCTCACAAGGATGTTATGTATGCTAGAATGCCAAGAGTCTGAGCCCCAAGCCAGCCAAACACGTATTTATAGCCCCTCAAACAAATAGAGCCGTTGGCTCTTTCACTGGGCGAAATACGGGGTCACCGGACGATCTTAAAGGGGCACCGGACGCTCAACACCAGCGTCCGGTGCTCCAACGTCAGCCACGTGTCATGCTCGTGTCAGAATCTAACGGTCACCTGCAGTGCACCGGACGCTGAGCAAGTGAGCACCGGACGGTCCGGTGCACACCGGACTCATGCGCAGAGAGCTCCGCAAACTTGCATGTTCACCGGACGCGAGCCACCGGACGCACCCTCAGCGTCCGGTGCTCACCGGACCCATGCGCAGAGAGGGTCGCAAAACGCCCGCACACCGGACGCTAACCACCGGACGCTCAAGCCAGCGTCCGGTGCCTATCGTCCGGTGCCTAACCCTAACCGAGTCAGGCAGCCTGCACACCGGACGCTCAGACACAGCGTCCGGTGCCTCTGAGCCAGCGTCCGGTGAGTGTTTTCTCAGCGAGAAACACTCCCGCGACTTCTCCAAATTTCCCACCGGCGCAATAGAAAATATGCACTTCATTTTCTCGAAAAGCGCCGAATCCCGCCTCGCAAGCTCGGCGGGAGGGAGAGAGGAACCCATCCCCTCTCTACTCTTGAAACTCCACCTCCTTATCAAATTGTGCCAACACCACAACGTGTGTACGAAACGAGCGTGCACGTGTGTTAGCATTTTCACAATCATTTTCTTTGAAGGAGTTAAGTTAGCTCACTAGGTTCCAAATGCATGCACATGAACAATGACACCTAGTGGCACTTGATAACCGCTTAGCCAAAGAATTCCCCTCTTTATAGTACGGCTATCTATCCTAAATGTGATCACACCCTCTATGGTGTCTTGATCACCAAAACCAAAACCCTAAGCAATACCTTTGCCTTGATCTCCAAAGGGTTTTGTTTTTCTCTTTCTTCTTTTCCAAGTAGAGCACTTGATCATCTTGTGGTCATCACCATCATCACCATGATCATTACTTGCTCCATCACATGGTATGTACCAACCTCATTAAGTCTACACACACTTAGTATAGAGGTTAGTACTAGGGTTTCATCAATTATCCAAAACCAAACTAGGGCTTTCAGAGAGGAAAGAGCTTTGAGGGACTAACTAAAGTTAAAGGGCAAGCAATGGCTTATAGATCAAGATATCATGGCTAAGGTGAAGAAGAGAGTACTTACATTGAGTCTAGGTACTAGTTGAGCCATGAGGAGTCATATTGTATTAAGGATCAAATCATTACTCAAAGTGACTTAAAGCCATAGATTGAACTCATATGTATTGAAATGGTTCAAGTCACATTCTCAAGCTATGTTCACTCCAAGAGGGGAGATAAAGTTAATTACAACCCCTTATGAAGTGATATAGAGACGAAGTGACGTATGAAGACTCAAGTGGTTAAAAATAAATGGTTACATTCTTTTAATCTTGAGTTTAAGATATACACTATAAAGAGGGATACAAATCTAGATGGTCTGAAGAAGATAGAGTGCTTAAGTATTTAACTAAAATCAATTGAGAGACACTATAGCATGACGCAATCACTTAGGGTTAGTTTCCTGATCTTTAACTGTCAGAAGTTCCAACAGCTATCGAAAGTTCAAACTATCAGAAGTTCCAACGATTGTTAGAAATTTCAGGTGTCAGAAGTTTCAACAATCTGTGTGAGAAGTTTTGGGTGTCAAAAGTTCTGACGATCCGTATTAAAAGTTCTAGCATAGATATGAATGGTCATTTTTACCTTGGGTAAAACTATCGCTCTCCTCATTTCCAACCGTTAACCTACTCACTCTCTCACACCCCAAACCTTAGAGAAGCCCCTTCTTGCTCTCAAAAGCTTCTCTCTCTTCTCCTCTTTGCTCCTAGCTTCAAATCTTGGAAGAGATTGAGTTGAGAAAAGAGATTTGGTGAGAGAAACATCAGAGCAAGCTTGAGCACTTGATTTCTTTGTCAAGCCAGTTAGATTTGTGTTTGTTACTCTTGGAGCAAGGCTTCTAGCTAGCTAGGCATCTCCCGGAAGCTTCCAACTCTTTGTGGCACCTCTGGGATGCGTGTTAGCACCCTCTACATCTAGTAAGAACCCCTCATCTCAAGAGATTTGCTCTCTTGACTTCAGAACAAGGATAAGATTGAAAGAGATCTAAGCCTTTGTGGCTTTCTCAACAACATGAATGTAGGAAAGCCTTGGTGGTGAGCTGAACCATGGGATAAACATCTTGTCTTTTGTGTTCTTGCTATTTGTATTGCTCTCTACTTGTTTCTAGTGCCAGAACTTCTAGCAATGTACTAATCCACTATTTTAGTTTGTTTTAAGTTCTCAGATACGCCTATTTAACCCTCTCTAGGCGACATCAAGGTCCATTTAACCACTCAACTTCTCTGTTATAAATGGCCTACTCAATACAAGAGAGCAACCACAATGTGCCCTTAGTTCCTCACATGATCATGTGCCCTTAGTAATGTCCTATCTAAATTAATAATGGGTTTCATGGATGGAAGGATGGGCGTGAATTGATTGATGTTGGTTCTAATGGTATAGATAAAAATAAGTCTAGAAGGGCTTATGAGTACTTTAGAAATACAAGGAAAAGTGAGAAATGATCCTAGTTTTGTTGGTTGTCACGACCTTGGAGATCTTACATTAAGATGGTTCAAACTAAAAGATACATAGTTTCCAATTGGTTTATCACATCGTTGTGCTAGCCTTGGCTTTGTCAGTTGCAACCACTATGGTTGAGAGAGCCTTCTCAGCTATGAACTTTATCAAGATTGAGTCCAAGAATAGTATGGGGGTGATTTGTTGTATCATAGCCTCATAGGATGATTTTTTATATTTGATAGATATCCTTGTAAGCATATAAATTAAGATATTTTACACCATTTTCAAAAAATGAAGTATTGGCTTCTCCGGGTAAACAAGTTACCTCCATTATCTCAAACTAGAGCAAGCAATATGTTACACTGAAGTGTTTCTACCATTTTTATCGATTAATAAGTTGTATTTTATGGACTACATTACTAATACTTTTAAATACCAAACTTATGTATAGGTTTAAGTCTTGTTTTGCAGAGCTCCTAGAGTTGATTCTCTGTTGAGCAGGAGCTCTATCAACAGTTCTTCATAGAGAAGTGATTCTCTGTTGTTTTTGTGAACTGATTCTGTAAAATGAACTAAGAGGGTGGGAGCTGAAAAAAATAGCTTTTTTCTGGTTCTTTGAAGTGATTCTCTATCATGATTTTAAGAGTTTATGCTAAAAAATCAAAGAGAATAACTTTTAGCCATAAAATCACTTCTATTAGGGAATCAACTTCCATACAGAATTATAATTAGATAGAGCTCTACCAAACAGACCCACACATGCTATTATTGATGAAGACACAAGTGACGACGGCGAACCAAACCACCATTCGTTAGGTATTTCACCACTTTCATGTTTCCATTAGTTATAACGTGGATTTAAATATGGAGTTGAGGTGTCACATAAACTTATATTCATGAACTAGGTTTGTTATCTATTTGTATTAAACCTGGTGCGAATAGTATTCACACTTTGAGAACCGATAGTGACCTTGGACGTGAAATTAGAAGAGATCCGCCACTGTTTTAGAGATGATTTTTTTTATAGACTATCTCTTGAAAAAAAAAGATGAACAATGATAGAACCACCAGCCTTGGAAAAATGATAGCTTCTACGTAGCATCAGCCAATCTTGGGCGTGAGTAGAGAAAGCATTATCGGTGGGCCCAGATATGATTTTTAGGTACCTTCTTTTCCTTTTCAAAAGATTTTTTTTAAAATAGCTATCCAAACAAATGGCACGAGATGCCGACACTTGGATGATGATCTTGTAACTCTAAGAGATACATACAATTGTCATCCGTTAACAAAAATATCTATGTCATGGCTACGGAATTTACCGTAGCGCTCGAGTAACTCGCCGATACCGCCGATCTCAGGGTGCAAAATTTCCGAACATATCCTACTGACTTTTTCAAGAACGAACTATGCCGTGTTTTGAGCGAGCACCCTCACGCGAGGTATCTTATCTTATCTCTCACATCCAGCCTAAAACTGTTCTGTTCATGACAAGGTGCAACGGATGAACGAAATCAGGCTATATATAAAGTACTCTCTACTAGTAGTAGTCTAGAAAAAAGGCCACGAATAGGCTCTGAAATACCCTGTTTTTTCCCACATATTTTTGGGACGCAATCGATTTCGATGCTGTCAATTGTCATGAGCAGGACGTTCGTCACGTTCCTGCACTTGAACAAAAAAAAAAGGCACACCAGCATACTTATACAGTTGAAGTGTCCGAGACGTTGCTCTTGCTCCATCGCCGTCGCCGTCGCCGTCGCCGTCGTCTTGCTTGTGTCCGTCCGCTCCCATTCAATCTGGCGACGCCATCCGCAACCGCAACCAGTGGCTCAATCGCAAGCGGCCCCTCCTCCTGGCCTCCCAGTCCCAGCACCAAAAATATCTTCCCATGCCTTGGAAATTGGAATAGATTCTCTAGATTCACTGCCGCGTCATATTGTCTGCTTCCTCTTCCTCACTGGCCCAATCATGTAGGAGGTCCCTTCTCACTCCAGGCGTCACCAATGGCGTCAGTACCGTTGGTCTTGTTCACTGCAAGGGATCCGTTCACTGCAAGGGTAGGTCGAGTTTTCCCAAAAACCAAAAATGCACCAGCAGTTATGGAAACCGAATATAGTTTCTGAACTATTTTACAAAAAACCCCAAAAACCTAAAACTTTGAGTAGCCCATTAAAATTCTAACACCAAAATTTTTTAGTTTTGGCGTTTACTTCTCAAAAAATTTTGTAAAATTTTTCAGATTCCCTGCCACATTGAATCTTACGGCACATGTATAAAGCATTAAATATAGATAAAAAACTAATTGCACAGTTTATATGTATTTTATGAGACGAATCTTTTGAGTCTAATTATTCCATTATTAGACAATATTTGTCAATACAAACGAAAGTGATACAATGTTCATTTTGCAAAAAAAATGGAACTAAACAAGGTCTTAATGTCCCTATTTAATTTTGCAAAAAGTTTAGAGCCAAAATATTTTGGGCATGTTTACTTCCAAAATGCAAAATATCAAAAAATTTTGCATGGGACTAAACAAGGCCTTCCCAACAAATTTTGCAAAATTTTTCCGATTCTCCGTCACATTAAATCTTTAGACGCATGCATGGAGTATTAAATATAGACGAAAATAAAAACTGATTGCACAGTTTGGTCGAAATTGACAAGACTAATCTTTTGACCCTAGTTATTCCATGATTGGACAATATTTGTCAAATACAAACGAAAGTATCACTATTCATATTTTGCAAAAAAAAAATGGAAGTAAACAAGGTAAACAAGGGCAAAAGATTCGTCTCATAGCAAACTGTATAATTAGTTTTTGTTTTTGTCTATGTTTAATGCTTCATGCATGTGCCGTAAGATTCGATGTGACGGGAAATCTTGAAAACTTTTTGGATTTCGGTGGGAACTAAACAAGGCCTAAACAAGGGCCTTGTTTACTTCCACCCAAAAACCCAAAATTTTATCAAGATTCCCTGTCACATCGAATCTTTAGACGCATGCATGAAGTATTAAATGTAGACGAAAATAAAAACTAATTGCACAGTTTGGTCGAAATGTACGAGACGAATCTTTTGAGCCTAGTTAGTCCATGGTTGGACAATAATTACCACAAATAAACGAAAGTGTTACAATGTCGCAAAATTTTTCTCCTCACCAACTAAACACGACCAAGGTCAGTTTCCAAAAATTTTAAGAATCTCATCACATCGAATCTTTAAACGCATGTATAGAGCATTAAATATAGATAAAAGAAATAACTAATTACACAGTTTATCTGTAATTTACGAGACGAATGTTTTGAGCCTAGTTAGTCTATGATTGGACAATAATTGCCAAATACGGAGTACAAACGAAAATGATATAGTAGCTAAAGACAAAAAATTTTCCCAACTAAGTCCTTTTTAGTTCCCAAAAAAATTTGCAAAATTTTTCAGATTCTCCGTCACATCGAATCTTTAGACGTATGCATGAAGTATTAAATATAGACGAAAATAAAAAGTAATTGCACAGTTTTGTCGGAATTGACGAGACGAATCTTTTGAGCCTAGTTAGTCTATGATTAGACAATATTTATCAAATACAAATAAAAGTGCTACAATATCGATTTCCCAAAAAATTTTGGAACCAAGACCTTTGGTTTCGTTCCAAACCCGCTGATTTGTTTCTCAAAGTTGAAATTCAACTCGTTTCCGACGACTTTTTAACGGTTGACCATCATTTACTTATTTAGATTTTGGCACAAATTAGCGAATAATAATTTATACAGATATTTTCAAAAAAGAGTATTTAAATATTGACATGATCCCGCATGTTCACTTGCCGATACTTTTTTTAATATAATATTTTTATTTTATACTGTCTGATTTGAACCAACGAACGGTGCATATTTTTCTAATCATTCTAAAACTTGCATAAGTAGACAAATTTATACTAGTAAAAAATAAAAAAAAGAAGAAGTGAGGGGCCCAAAGCAGTATATAGCGGCCAGAGTGCCGGACATCCCATTCTCGCCTCACTCCCTCAACAGACCCAGTAAAATATTGCCAGTCCGGCCGACGAGATGGCCCAACGCCGCCTGCTCGCCCTCGCCGCCGTCCTCGCCCTCGCCCTCGCGGGCACCGCCGCCGCGGACAACTCCGACTTCGCCGACTCCAACACGATCCGCTCCGTCACCGACCGCGCGGCCTCCGCGCTCGAGTCCACCGTCTTCGGCGCGCTCGGCCGCACCCGCGACGCGCTCCGCTTCGCACGCTTCGCCGTCAGGTGAGCACCCGCCGGTCAACGAATCCAGCGACCAGCGGTCCAAACCTGAAACCCCGCCTTTCCGTCCGCCCTCGCCCCTCGCTCCCTCCCGTTTCTGTTTTCCCTGATGGGCCGCCCGCCGGCGCGCGATGCAGGTACGGCAAGAGCTACGAGAGCGCGGCGGAGGTCCAGAAGCGGTTCAGGATCTTCTCCGAGAGCCTCCAGCTCGTCCGCTCCACCAACCGGAAAGGCCTCTCCTACCGCCTCGGCATCAACCGTATGACCATGATCTTCTCAGTCCTCGTCCCAACATGCAACGTGCTCATCAGCGCGTCCCGGATTGACTTTTTTTTTTTTGAAAGTCGGATTCACATATCTGTGTCTGATATGTGTGGCTGGTGTACAGGCTTCTCCGACATGAGCTGGGAGGAGTTCCGTGCGACCCGGCTCGGCGCGGCGCAGAACTGCTCCGCCACGCTCGCCGGCAACCACCGGATGCGCGCCGCCGCCGTCGCGCTGCCGAAGACGGTGAGTTACCAAAGCTGCTCGTTGGTCGTCACAGATAATCCTCTATGTCTTGTAATTGTGGGCAACGTAACGTTTTGACTCCCAAGCGGGGAGGCGAGTAGGTTGCAGCCATGTTGGTAATGTGATTTCATTTGTAACAGCATCAGTCACATGAGACAGGCCCTGTGTGGGTTCAGTTTTATTTAGGCTTTACAAGGGAGTTTCTGGTATGCAGCTTGCGTGTGGCTGCAGTATTTTCTCATTGTTTTTCATGCTATGTGGTCTCTAGCTTTTTTGCCAATTTGCGCATCCGGCTCCACCACCACAAGCAATGTTTTTCAGCCACTTTCTTCCTTGGCCCCAGCACATGATGCAGTTACTGCTCAGATGACCCCTCTTTCTATGCAGTACCAGTGGAACTTCCAACAACTGGTTCATGTTTCCAACAAAACTGCAGAACTGTTTAGTGGTTAATTAGGTCTTGTTTAGATGTTTTTTTGGATTTTTACACTGTAGCACTTCCGTTTGTATTTGACAAACATTGTCTAATCATGGGCTAACTAGTCTTAAAAGATTCGTCTCGCGATTTACAGGTTATTTTTTTTATCTATATTGTGATGGAGAATTTTGTAAACTTTTGGGTTTTTGAGTGCATCTAAAGAGGCTCTAACTAATTGGTACCTCATTGGCAATTGTATATTTTTAACATGCCCAGTAGTTGTTCTCACGGTTTAGCACGGCGGTGTCGTGTTATTAGTTCTGAGCCATATGAGGTGGTTACGAATTTAACAATTTCAACTAGTTTTGGATGCTATAAAATTGTTTTGGACTTTATGCCGTGAAATGTGTATGTGATGTTGCGGCTACTGCAGAAAGACTGGAGGGAGGATGGGATCGTGAGCCCAGTTAAAAACCAGGGTCACTGTGGATCATGCTGGACCTTCAGGTAACTACTGAAAAATCAGCATCCTCTTTCTTGTTCTCTCATTTCTTATATATATCACTCTTACTGGTTTACCACCTATGTACTAAAAAGTAATAATATATAGGAATCATGTCAATGATAGTTGTGTTTGCGGCATGCTTACTTTATCAGTAAAAAGTGCATATGGCATCCGACAGGAAGTACGGATTGAGTCTGCATCCAAATTACTTGCATGGGCTTCATGGCCTTTAATTCAATCATGGTCTTGAAAGTAATCAGGGTCGCGCACTTTCGAACCATGCTGGTAAATAATTTAAAACTACTTTAGGTGTGGTCCAAGATGGGTTATTATATATATATCTGTTGGTGAAGCTAATTTTTGCTAGCAGAAGTAGTAGTTCAGATCTTTCATCGCAGAAAGGTTTTTTGAATGAAAGAGATTTTAAAAATGTTCAGCGAGGGATAAAACTACTGCACTCGTGAGACATGCAAGCAATTAAATAATGGGATCATGTTCAGATCCTACTGCACTCGTGAGACATGCAAGCAATTAAATAATTGGATCACGATCAACCAACCAACCGTGGGCTATGCTTTTATATGCACACGAACTACTATGTCATATGACACACATTACTATTCAATAGTGTAAATGCAGATGTCTGTGGAAAACTTCATCATGAATTTTAAAAAAATCAATTAATATGTAAAGCAATGCAAGTCTAATTGCCCAGTTGGTCCAAGTAACAAATTAGCAAATCAGTGAGAGCCGTGATAGTGACCAGAACCTCTAATAAAGGTGTCACTCTGATCCCTTGTAAAAGTTGGTTATTAGATGATATCCTTGAGACAGTGTTTATTCATAGTGAAAAGTTAAGCTAATATCCATCCAATTTTGTGATTTTAAACATTTTGTGTCTACTATGCTTTTGAGCCCAACATTTTTTTTTAAAAAAATCACAATGCAAATATGGGAGAAGCAGATTTGATACATAGATAAACAGAAGTCACTACAAGTTACTCCAGAGATAAGAAGCCATTCTTAATTGTCAGAGCATTGCAAACTTCACGGTTACTTCCTTTTATTCATGTCAATCTATATGACAACAAATTCAGGCTGCAGGGCTAATAAAGTTTTATTCGGAGGGTTTGCATGCAGTTTTGGCTGTATTTCCCTTCTGCTCTTCCTGAATCAGTGAATCTGAATAAATATCATTTCTGTCATTGGATTCTTTCACTGGTATCCAGTTCCAAATTGTAGGCTGTAGCCAAAATGAGATTGGGCAACAGCTTCGTGGTGAAAAGAAAATGATCCTAAGAAGGCGTTAGTTAGCACTTCTACATCAATTCTGAAGTAGCACACATTTGTATTATCATATATGCCTCACAAATAAAGAGGCAAAGGGCAAACCTATGTAGGAAAACTTTCATGGAATATTGAGGCACTCTAGTGCTAACTTCTCCTAAACTACAAAAAAAACTTAAATCAATATTTCAGGGAGATACCACAAAGTTATATTGGTAGCTTTTGGTGACATTATATGGTCATGTTACAGGACTTGAGAAGTTAAGCATTTGAATATTCGTACACAAATACTTTTTTAGCAGCCAATTATTAGTCGTTCTTATAAGTATCCTTTTACATGCTCTTTTCACTCTTTTCTTATCTGCTGTGCATAGAAATGACCATCATAGCATGTTCTGAAAGTAGGAAAAGGGGGTCATGCAGACAAAATAATTAAATTCCTTTGATGCTTATTATGACAGCACTACTGGTGCACTTGAGGCTGCATATACCCAGGCAACTGGCAAGCCCATCTCTCTTTCTGAGCAACAGCTTGTTGACTGCGGAAAACCATTCAACAATTTCGGATGTAACGGAGGCCTTCCATCCCAGGCCTTTGAATACATCAAATACAATGGTGGCCTTGACACTGAGGAATCTTACCCATACAAAGGTGTCAATGGAATCTGCGACTTCAAGGCTGAGAATGTTGGAGTCAAGGTTTTGGACTCGGTTAACATCACCCTGGTGAGGAGAACCTCATCCTAAATTTGGACAGTGTGTTATCTACATTTTAACTAGTCTGAGTTAATAGTTTATATTATTTCTGTTGTGGTGGTTAGGGTGCTGAGGATGAACTGAAGGATGCTGTTGCTTTGGTTCGCCCAGTTAGTGTTGCCTTTCAGGTGGTCAATGGTTTCAGGCAGTACAAGAGCGGAGTTTACACTAGTGACAGCTGTGGAAATACTCCCATGGTCAGTTACAGCAGCCTTGTATCAACCTACAATTTATCTATAGTCTGCTGATGTAGAGTCGTTTATCTATGAATTGCTCCGACCCTAACCCTATCATGCTAGGACTTATTGTTATCCTGTTGTTAAATTATGAATTCTTTCGCTACTAGGATGTGAACCATGCTGTTCTGGCTGTTGGCTATGGCGTCGAAAATGGTGTCCCCTACTGGCTCATCAAGAACTCATGGGGCGCCGACTGGGGTGATAAGGGTTACTTCAAGATGGAAATGGGCAAGAACATGTGCGGTGAGTATTCCATACATTTCCTCGCTACAAAAGAACGAGAATAGATCTTGTGTTTCAGGATATGGTGCACTAGCCAAACTTTTGGCGACTGACTTGGACTCTCAACGATGCAGGTGTTGCTACGTGTGCATCATACCCTATTGTCGCATGAGGCCCCTACGAAATGTTACAGTCTGGCATCAATAATGCATGTTTAACCTGAGCTCGGTGATGGGTTATACAGAACGGAAAGTCTGCTGTGAATAGAAAATCGTGAAGGGAAGGGAATTCGCCCCTGCTTGTACGTCTCCCCCGTATGGTTGTGTAGGTAGATTGTCAGTTGGGGTTCCAAATTAGTCATACGTGTGTATGACATTTTATTTGTGAAACAAAATACCCATTAATCATGATGGTGCAGCTTGGGACATTTTATAATAAAATAATGTACCATTTGCAGATTGCACATTATTATGTAGTGTTCCCACCTAGTAGATATGTTAATGTAGCCCAGAAATGGCTAGTGTTCTCATGTTCATGTCTCAAAGTTATCTTTAGGGTAGTGGCGGAGCCAGAATTTTAAATTTGGGTATTCCTACTTCCACAAAGTTAATCTATAGGTTGAAAATATAGTCAATTGTACTGCATTTAAACTAATATTTGCTTTGTAGAATATAGACTTCTAATTGAAATGCTAGTTTTTTTACATGTTTTGAGCTCAAATGTGCAAAATACTATATATTATAGCATTATACATTTATATATACAAGTATATACACATATTTACATAAAAGTGTACCAAAATAGTTGGGTATTCCCGGGAATACTGGGGAATACCCCTAGATCCGCCATTGCTTTAGGGGCTGTTCGGTTGGCAAGGAATGCATCCCTGCAACCATTCCAACAAGGATGTAGTGCTAATTTAAACTATCTTTGATCACCTGGAATGATTCCTAGTAGAATCAAGGTGAAACGAACAAGCCTTTAGGACCCGTTCGTTTCTGGGCTTGGAACTATTTCAGATCTGGAATCATTTAATATTTTGTATTGGGCTAGAAATGTTCTGAGCCGTTCCAGGCCAGGAATGGCTAACCGAACGGGCTCTTAGTTGGTTCATATAGTGATTAGATGTGGAAATGTTCTGGACTGTTCTAGGCCAGGAATGGCTAACCGAACGAGCCCTTAGTTGGTTTATGTAGTGATTAGATGTGCAGCTTTCTCCAATGGGTCTCCCTGAAAGTCTGAAATCAACCCGGGCACTCAAATTTGCCAGCCCACGCCCCAGTGGAGCTCAGGCCACACGCGGAATTGAATCCCTTCACCTCCTGTATGCGTCAGCGTCACCTGCGGACCCGCACCAGCACAGCTGGAGATCGGCGATGATCGGCGCAGTGGCGAGCTGAGCTCTCGACGACGACGCTGGTCAGTTGTGCGTGCCACGGCGTGCGAGCTCGGCCTCCGGCGACGAACCAAGCGGTGAGCTCGGCATCCGTCGACGACGCACACGGTGAGCTTGGCCTGCGGCGGTGATGTGCGCGTCGAGCTTGGCCTCCTGCTGCAGGCTGCGTGCGCGGCAACATGCTCGTCCTCTGGCTCCTCCTCGTTGCGACTCAGCGTGCCATCCGTTGATGATCGGAGGCTCAAGAACACTGAACACAATCTTGTTTTGGTTTTAAACTTCTTTTCTTTTTTTTTTGGGTCAAATTTGACATCCTCTGAATCTTCAAGATTCTCTGAATGATTTATAATTTAGAATGGAGGGAGCAGTTTGTAGATCTAATCATAGGACACGTCCTATTCAAAACTAACCTGACCCGATCAGTGCATTGTGTGGATTTGGCTATAATTTTCGATCCATAATTTGACCAACAAAAAAAAAATTAACATAGAAAAATCCAAAGAAAGGGCCTGACCGATTTTGATCAAGTCTCTACTAGCCCACGATGTTTCGAAACAAATTTCACAATTCTAGAGTTTATATTCGAGTGTCAAGGGAAAGATATTGTTGCGAAGAAACAAATGTTTAAACCAAAGCACAACATGCTTTCGTGATTTGGTCATAATACTGGCTGCCGAATTCCTTTCCAGGTCACTACCAGGCGGAAAGGCATCGGATTTAAACTAAAATTATGGGAATTAACACTTTCTGTTTGGGCTTTTCCTCTTTATCAATGTCAATGGTGATACAAAACTCCTTATGTAGAAATATGAGGAAAGAGCAACTCGGCGAGCGGACATTACTATGTCATTTGATAGGTCTAAACCATTACAGCCTAGCTAGATATATAGGTTCAATGTAGTAGTTCCTAGGCCTTGTTTAGTTCTAGGATTGTAGCACTTTCGTTTTTATTTGAGAGTTATTATCCAAACATGGACTAACTAGACTCAAAAGATCCATCTCGCGATTTATAACTTTCATCTATATTTAGTGTTTTATGCATGTGCCGCAAGATTTGATGTGACAGAAAATCTTGAAAAGTTTTTTGTTTTTGGAGTAAACTAAACAAGACCCTAGTCATACACAAAGTGAAAGAAAATAAGTTTTCTTTAACTCATACGCCTTCCGTTTCAAAAAAAATGTCGTTTAGTTATGAATCTACATAAATGTTTATCCGGATTTAGGCCTCGTTTAGATGTGAAAATTTTTTGGATTTCACTACTGTAGCACTTTTGTTTGTTTGTGGTAAATATTGTCCAATCATAGACTAACTAGGGTCAGAAGATTCGTCTCGCGATTTACAGGCAAACTGTGTGATTAGTTTTTATTTTGTTTATATTTAATACTTCATGCATGTGCCGCAAGATTCGATGTGACAGAGAATCTTGAAAACTTTTTGGTTTTCAGGGTGAACTAAATAAGGACTTATAGCTAAAGGTATTTTTGAGATAGAGAGTAATTACTAGTATATTGATATGTACTGACTTTTTATTTATTCATAATTTTTTATTTGAACGCTTCTTCAATCAAACGCACAAAAAAAATTAATTACTTTAAAAGAATTTTCTATAAAAATAATTTTCTATTTAATATTTATATTTCGTATAGACTAATTATTTTGGTATTCTACTCTGCATTCATTGGAAATCAAACTATTTACTTTTTATATTTCTATTTATAATGATATTGCCATTATTTAATATTTTTAGAAGTATTTTTGTGTCATATTATTCATCTTTTATACTATCATTTGTTTTACTTGATCTATATCAGAATTGAGACACTCTTTTCAGTGTCTTCTCTCAAAGACAGAAGGTAAGAACTTAAAAAAAAACAAGCAGGAATGTGAACCAACTACCACGGTGACTTTTTGCATTGAGTTGTAAAATTGACGGGTTTGCACATACGAGTAGCCTTGAACTATTTTGGCAATACATTATTTATTTACGTGTGTCCACCTAACGAGCATTACGAGTGACCAAATTTTGCAGCCCACTGTGTAGACGCGTCACACGTAGCAAGCCCCAAGAACGGGTGCCTCTTCGTCTCCGGCTGTTCGATAGGTTCTCGTTCTCATTGCTAAGGTGCCTCTTCGCGTGTGAACCATCGCATTTTTTTTTCACTGCGATTTTTTCCCCACTGAACCACTCCAGCGTCTTCTATATATATACGACAATCCCTCAAACCCCATTCTGCGCTGCATCATTTCTTCGTCTTGGCACCGCAGTGGCAGCGGCCTAACATCAACATCGACGACGCAGACGAACTTACCCGCGGTAAATCTCTGAGCTTCTTTCACTTTTTTTGTTTGTTTGTTTAAAAGTCCTAAGAAGTTCCCTTGCTCTGAAACTGCATTCTGTGGAGCCCTGTTTAAACAATTAGGATTAGAAAACGAAACTAGATTCTGCCAATCAAGTTCTTGAAACATTCGCTCATCCACATTCATTCAGTTTTTTTCCATATAAATTCCATTAGCATTTGTAAATCTTGAAATGTTGGTTGGTTTATGCGTGCTTGGTCGGATTAATCCGATCACAGTATCCTCGATGCCCACCATGTGCCTGACTGACATATGAGCCCGTAGGAAAGAATCGAGAATAGGAATTGCGGCAGTTTGGTCCCAGTCCGTTGCTAGGCTGTCGATCCCCCGGGGCTTGCGGCGGAAGCCAGCGCCACCGCCTCACGCTCGCGCCGACTTAACTGCAATTAACCGGTTGCTTAACTGTAGCTTCCTTGCCGGGAACGGCACCTAACAAAGACGACGGCAGGAGATCTACAAAGCCTGATCGGCATGGCATCCATCCCATAATTCCCATTACTACCTTGCTGCTAATCGCTTCGTTGTTCATTTGTGCGTGTCGTCAGTGAGAGTGGGTCTCTTTCACCTGCGGCGTCAAATTCAAAAGGGTCCAAACCGACCGACTCTGTTTTCTTGGAAACATTTGATTGGCTCTCCCCCAATGAATGTGAACATGTGATGTGACAGCCACCTCTTGATCTCCCTCTGCCTTGCCGGCGAAGAAACAAAGCTGTGACCGCGACTACTTAAGAGGAAGCGATTCACGCCGCAGGCCCTCCAAAGTTAGCAACAACTTATTGCTTGCGCCGCAACGCAATTACCTTTCGTTCTTGAATCTTGATTGGAGAATTTCGTCTAGTTCTTGTCCATTCTTGTCTGAATTTTGCAGCAACGACGGCTCAGTTTAGGTTGTCACTCGTTTCATCATACTTTTTTGTTTGAATTGACTTGTTCTTTGAGGAACATCACAAATAAACCGATATCAAGAGAACTCTCTTGATGACCCGATTGGGTGTTTTAATCCAGAACAATATGAACATAACAATCTGTATGAAATCGACGGTTTTTGATGATACCCTTCTCTGTTTTCCTGGCAGGGGTTGCTGACCTCCTGATTTTAAGCTGCCAAGATATAAAGATCACTTATTGCTGGCGCCAGGATCAGTTACCAGTAGAATCATGTCAAGAAACCTGTGGCCCGTGCTGCTGATTTCGATCTGCTTCTTGTTTTGTCCTGTGAGGATCCATGGATTCTCATGGAACATCTTCTCCTCCTCGTCTGCGCCCAAGGACGGCGACGGCGCTCTGGTGATGGAGCTCGAGGGCGCGGTGGCTGACTTCGCCCTGGATGGAACCAACGACCCTAGAGGGCTGAAGCTGCTGGAGAACGCGCGGAACAAGCTCGCCGGGCCGAGGAACTGCTGGCAGGAGGCGTACCGGAAGCTGTTCGCCAGCTGCAGCGAGATCATGGCCGACAAGGAGAGGCAGTCGCGCCTGGCGTGGCACCTCAGCAGCTGCTTCCAAGAGGACTCAGGGCGGCCGCCATTCGCGTCCTGCGCAGAGGGATCCAAGATGGTGCACTGCCGCAAGCGGCTCAGCGAATCCGAAGGCAAGGTCTTCCTCGAGTTCTTTTTGGAGACCAACACCCTGTGCCACCAATTGCAGTAAGTTTGGTTTTCTCACCTGGCATTCAATTGCAGATATGTTTTCTGTACTGAACTTTGTTTGACGCAATTTTCTATACTGAACTTCGTACCTTTTTTTTATTCGTCAGGGCTGAAGCTTTCAAGCACAACACTGAGAGACTTGTCAATGACCTCACAAGGTCTTCCAAGTTGGCTGAGGAGAAGCTCGAGGTGATCGAGGAAAGGTCGGATCAAATCATCAAAGAGTCTAGTCAAGTTAAGGACACACTGTCATCGATCGAGATGCAAGCCGACAAACTGTCAGAGACGTCAAAGCACGTCGATGAGCAGATCAACGATGTGCTGATTCACTCGAAGACCATCTTTGAGCAGTCCAAGGAGATTGCTACCACTCAGAAAGAACTGAGTAAAGGGCAAACGGAGCTCAGGGAGAAGATTGAGGCCGGTATGACGCGCGTTGAGGAATCATATGAAAGACTGGGAAACGGGATGGAAAAGATAAAAGAAGAGACCGGACATATGCAAAGGGAAATTAAAAGTGTTGGTGAGTCTATGTCTTCCAAGATGCTGGATTTGCAGAGGACTGCTGATGACATTGGGAGTGTTGCTAGCAAGTCAGTGGAGAACCAAAAGCAGCTACTGCATGGACAGACTCGCGCCATGGATGGACTGAATAAGCTCCACAGCTCTCAAGCAAAAGCTCTTGAAGAAAGCAGGTATTGTTATATTCATATGTACAGTTTATTTTGTATCGTTCTTGAATATTGACAAATGCTTGCTGCACGTATAATAGAAAAAAAAAAGATATTGACTAAGTTATCACTGGCAGGGAAACAATTCAGAAACTTGCACAGTTTGGCCAGCGTCAGCAGGAAGAGCTACTATCCCGGCAAGAAGAAATCCGGAAAGCTCATGAGCATCTCATCCTAAATTCTCACTCCATACTAGAAGCACAGGTTCGTTCTTATATGTCATATTGAAAATATGACTAAATTAACATGTTCTTTTATATTTACTGGGTTTTTTTTCATATACACAGGAAGAGTTCAGAGCAAAGCAGGCTAACATTTTTGCTGCTCTGGACAAGCTGTACATCCTGCACAATGCCATTCTAGCCGAGTCTCGCTTCATCAAGGCCTTCTTCTTCTATTGCTGCATTGTGTTCCTCATCTACATGCTCACCAGCGCAAAGCAAACGTTCGGCATCAGGGGCCAGCTCTACTTTGGTATTATTTCACTACAGAAACTGAAACTTATCATCAATTAAATTTGAATGCCCATTTGGCTTACATTTTTGCCCTGGCAGGTCTGTGCATTACGCTTCTGTTGGAGATTGGGTTGATAAAAATCGGTGCCGACGACTTCGACAAGCAGTTCTGGGTCATGTCCAAGGTGTTCTTGGTCCGAATGGTGTTCCTCGGCGCTTCCACTGTTCAGATCCTGCACTCCATATACACCTACAGGTAGGTAGTAAACAAAGGCCTCTGCTACATTACTAGTATTACACAATGCACATCTACACGCTCAGTTATTGGCCTTCGCTGCAATTTTAACTTTGTTCATCCTTCAGGGACTACGAGGTGCTGAACCATGGGCTGCTCCAGACGCTGGTCGAGAAGGTCCAGGCGCTGGAGGAAAACGCCGGCGGGAGGGCGCTGTCGTATGGCTCGGAGTCGGAGGAGGAGAGCTTGAGAGACTACTCGTGGGTCTTCGACGAGTTGGCGGACGAGGCGGACAGCGAGATGGACCCAACATACGTGCTGCCGCCGGAGAGATCGCCTCTGATTCGAAGGCGCAACCAGGTCGTCATGGCGGAGGAGATCGGCGAGAACTCCATCACGACGTCGGTCTCCCGGAAGTACAATCTGCGGCCACGGAAATAGGCACAGCGGTCTGGTTTTTTAGTTCGGAGGAAGCAGCTATTTTAATTGTGTGTCGCATCAATGTTGATGAAAATTTTATTTACACGATGTTCTAGCACATTTTCATGGAAGCTACGGTTGTGAAATAAAATTACGCTTCAGAAATCTTGTATGATGTTCAGCATTTTGCAAATTTTCCTGTTCTATCCAAGGGCTTCAGTAATTCTCTTTTTTATTTTTATTTTTATTTCGAAACTCAGAAATTCATTACTTTTTTTCGCGAACGTGCATAAACACGTATTTCATTAAGAGAGAAGTAGATAACAACCAACCAAATACAAAGAAGCCTCAACGCCGTGAACCAAAGGTTTCGGGCCGAAAAAGAGAAATTCATTACTTATCACACAGTAGAAATGCAGGATCGCTGGTCATCAATTCCTCAACCAAACTGAGATACAGACTCCCAAGTGATAGGAATATCTTTTATCACTGGACAACTTACACCCAAATGGTGCAAAAGCATTCACAATCTTATTACAGGTTCTAGGACGCAGACCCACTTTATAGCTTCCAAAATCCATCATTAGTAGTAATCGAAGTTCAGTGGCAATCCCGCTCATAGCTGAGACGATAAGCATCATCCTCCAAAGCAGTTTTGACCAGAACAGCACCCGTCTCCAGAGCTACCCTCTGTATTCCAAAATTTACTGCTGCCTTCAGTCCAGCAAGACAACAGAGCAGTTCGGCATGGAATGGATTTTGTAGAAACGGTTCTCTGCCTGCCCCCGCCGCCTTCACCATTGAGCCCTGATCATCGCGGATGAAATAGCCCCAGCCGCCTGATCCAGTTTTGTAATCAAAGGCTCCATCTGAATTAACTTTGAATTATCCATATATACTGTGGCTTGACACATCTCATTGTCTGACGAGATTCCGACAATAGGGGTTGGGCACACCTTTCCTGGAACCTGTCCGCCAGTGCAGCAGTCACAGTCTTCCACTGCCGATCTCCTGTTCCATCATGTCTTTTGCTGATGCACACAGTCAGCCATTTTGCAGCGCACGTCTTTCAAATTTAACTCCCTCCATACTCTCGTCACCTCCTTGCATCTTGGGCCTTGTTTAGTTCCCAAAAAATTTTGTAAAATTTTTAGATTCTCCGTCACATCAAATCTTTAGACGCATGTATAGAATATTAAATATAGACGAAAATAAAAACTAATTGCGCAGTTTGGTCGAAATTGACGAGACGAATCTTTTGACCCTAGTTACTCGTGATTGGATAATATTTGTCAAATACAAACAAAAGTGTCACTATTCATATTTTGCAAAAAAAAATTTGGAAGGCCCAGAAACAAGTGCTCGCCATCTTCATCTAATCTTCGCCATGGGCAACACATTGTGTCCATCTTCATTCCCCGTCGCTGCAAATTCCTTCTCAGAATGGAAAATATACGCCCAAGAAAGGCCCGGACCAATATCTTTTCGGGTACCTGATGAAGCCCAGCTTGTTGGAATGGCCGGAAAGTGAAAAGGCCCCGAAGGGGCGGTCCATTCATCTGGGCCTGTTTGCTAGTTTTTTTCCCCTAGAGCGGCCTACTTAGTACACTAGTCTTTAAAAAAAATATAGAGTACAAGTACGAGTAATTGAGTAGTATATACTACGGCCTTAGTTTACCCAAAAACCAAAAAGTTTTTAAGATTCTCCATCACATCGAATCTTGCGACACATGCATAAAGCACTTAGATGAAAACAAAAACTAATTGAACAGTTTACCTATAAATTGCGAGACGAATCTTTTAATCCTAATCAGTCCATGATTAGACAATATTTACCACAAACAAACGAAACTGCTACAGTATCAAAATCCAAAAAGTTTGCGCAACTAAACAAAGCCGTCTTTGCCATTGTAATCGAGTAAAACAGAAACAAAGTTACCGCTGCTGTTGCCGACTGAAAAATTCAACTTAACTGGTCAAAAAAGCTGACCCACACACACACCAACTGCAAAGCTGAACTGAAGAACTGAGGCACTGAGCCATCACACTACTCCCCCATCGTACGCTGGTATTTCCCACACGTTTTCCCCGTATACCACCTTTATCAGTACGTACGTATACGTGCACGTCTCGCGTTGCTGCCTTGCTGGCGGGAGACGTGGACGAGACGGCACGGGCAGCTGCTCGCCCCTCGCCAGTCGGCGGCCGCCACCTCGCGCCTGGTCCCCCGTCCCCCAGCCCCCCAGACCCCTGGCCACGTGGTGCCGCCGGGCGCGGCCGCTCCTGGAGCGCGCGCGACGCGTGTCCTAGCGAAGGGGCGGAGCCCTCGAGCGCGGAGGGCAACGGCCGCGCACGCGACGCAATGTTTCCATTGCTCCAGGCAGTGTGGTCCTGAGGATTTCGTTGCTGCTGAGCTGCTCCTGTCCTCCTGGACTCCTCCAGGTTTTGAGTTAAAAAAAAAAAGAAAAGAAAAACATACGCTTCCCCGTTCCTACGTTGATACTCCTCTAGGTTTCAAATTTATTTTGTATACACTTCCAGATTTTTAAATGAAAAAACACATTTACATGAAAAATATCGGCTCACGACTCACGCTAAAAATGGTGAAAATCGAAAAAAAATGGCTTCATCCGTGACTATGAAGAATCACAAATAGTGTTTTTTATATATAGCTTATTGAAATTATAATAGTTTCACTTTGACTAAATCTGCATTTATCCTTTTTAGAGCAAAGGAAGTACTATACTCTTTGCTTTGAGATTTAGGTCTCCGTCCTCGTCATAGAAAAAAATCTTGCAGGAACCTTCTATTCACACGTCAGACAGCAATATCCACCAACAATTAATTAGCATAGAGTAATTTAAAACCGTGGTTTGTGATGATTGGGATCGGTAGGTGACAATCATTCGTTATTTGACCTTCTGTTTTTCAGATAAACAGGACAAACAGGACATTTTTTTTTAAAAAAAAAGAGGGACACATATAATTGACAATTGAGTCGACCACAACAGGTTGGTGTGGCCACTATCAATGTGTAAAACAGAACCTAATCCCTACGTGATGGAGAATTTTGCCGGCCGAATCTCCAGGGCTTCTGCAACTGCCTATAGGAGCTTTCCGGAGTGCGGGAACAGCAGCGGATTAGGAAATGGCCGCCACGCCACTCCACACTATCCTAGGGGTTTTGCTAGAGCTAGTGGAGGAGCTATAGCACCTTCTAGAAAGTCTTTTTATTCTAATTCGCTTTTGCATTGCTTTTGTCGGTACGATAATGGCGTATTAGCATCACATCGAGTGTCATTAGCTGTGGCCTCTGGCCAGGGGACGTGAATGAAGAAGGTTTTGGATAGGGCAAACTTTATTTAAGAAAAGACATGTCTCGGTTTGTCCAATGACTTTAGGCGTAAAGCAGTCACAGTAACACCACCATGGATGTCGTCCTTACCCAGTTCGTTTGGATAAAAATGGCCGTTTAGCCGACTAGATGTCTAGCTGACAATCCTACTACCATACCTTGCAATTTCACCACCGGTAAGGTTTAATCTTGTCCGTTTGACAGAAAAATCATAATTAAAAATACTGTTTGCTGATTTATAATGAGAAAAAAATACTGCTATATATGACGTCCACTCGTGAGTACACATATAGGTCACAAAATCAGCGAAATATTAGCAGGTGGCAAAACTTCAATTGCAATGATTCAATGTTAATTTACAGATGAGCCAGGACCAAAGCTCGTCCAACTAAAGCACTTTTGTGAACTCGAGCTTACACGTACTTTATGTTTTGAGTTTATAATAATACATTTATTTATAGAGTTAGTTTTATATATTTTCTTGAAGGAATAGGAAGGGTTTGAGGCCCGTATTGAATATATTAAAAGATCAGAAAAAAAAATACAAAGTAAAACAAAGTACAAAAGAGACAAAAAAGAGCTAGCTCAAGCACAGCAGAGGAAAGCAAAGGCTTAGAACAGCCAGCAGACTGCAGAATGAATTTTATATTGCAATGTCTACTCGAGCAAAATTAAGTTTATACTTCTCTCAACCCAAATACTTGAATCGGCCCACATGTATTCACTATCAGATAATAATTAGTTGGCTAATACTTTTATCTGATTTGATCTAGATAGTGAGATATTTGCTATCTATAGATCTAGCTAACAAAGCTAATTTATTATCTATATCTGTTTAGATAAAAATAATTATTAACAGATACTAAGGTCCTGTTTAGTTTCCCACCCAAAAAATTTTCATCCATCGCATCGAATCTTTGAACACATAAATGGAACATTAAATGTAGATAAAAAAAATAAACTAATTACACAGCTTGGTTAAAAATCGCGAGACGAATCTTTTAAGCATAATTAGTCCATGATTAGCCTTAAGTGCTACAATAACCCACATGTGCTAATGATAGATTAATTATGCTTAATAGATTTGTCTTGCAGTTTCCAGACGAGTTATGTAATTTGTTTTTTTATTAGTTTCTAAAAACTCTCCCGACATCCTTCCGACATATCCGATGTGACACCCAAAAATTTTTCATCTCCAATCTAAACAGGGCCTAACTAGTACTCAATTCATCCCAAATTGTAAGTCATTTGACTTTTTTAATATCAAGTTTGATTACTCGTCTTATTCAAAGTTTTGTATAAAATATCACTTTTTTGTTGTGTATTGGTTTATTAATAAAAGTTCTTCAAAAATGATTTAAATTTAACTATATTTATACAAACTTTTTAAATAAGACAGATGGTCAAACTGAATGGAGGGAATCCAAACATGGCTGAGGCATAGAACCAGCAAAACCAAAACTGGTTAACGGCCAAAACTCCGGCAACACGATAGAAGATTCCTGAGGAGGGGCAGTTTCGGCATAACTGAAGCCAGCCGCCTTCCTATAATTAGCGAAGAGGGTCCCAGATTCTTCGCTTCACGCACACGCAGCAACAACCCAATTTAATACGCGAGGAGAAGAGATTTCCCCATTTCCCTGCCTTCTCCTCTCGCTCTCCCCACGAGACCGCGCCCACCAAATTCCCCTGCTTGATCGCGCCGAGCTCATTTTCCGCGTTGAATTCGTGTAGTACTCTGCAGCTTTGATTTCACCCGATTTCAGCTGTTTGCACCGCCGAGTCAGTACGCTTCTTTTTGCCCGATTTCATTCGCCGACTCCCACCTCACTGAGATCATCAAATCTTGGCATCGGATTCCGTGCTGCCTTCGACGTCAATCCCCGTCTGTTTCCGGCGCGGAATCCAGTTCCAACGCCGAACCGTCAGCAGATTCGTTGTTGTAGCTCTAAGCGGCGGCTTTCAGTTCGAGCGCATCAGAGGCAGCATCCCCGATTCCGGCGATGTCGTTGCCCGCGATTTCCCTGTACACCAGTCCGCCGGGCGCGGTCTACTCTTCGGAGTTCGACCCAACCTCCCGTGGCTCGTCGCCGTCCACTACCGCTGCGCCCCCGCCGCCCGCAGCCTCGCACCGCTTGCCCTCTGGCGGCGGCGGCGGCGGCCTGTCTTGCCTCTTCTCCTCGCCGGCAGCTGCGGCCGCGCCGCCCCGCGCCCCGGCTCACGACGACCTCGGCGCGCTGTGGCACGACAGATCCGACGACCTGAGCGTCGTCGGCGGCGGGTACTCCTACTCGCACTCCCACTCGTCTTCACCGCTCAAGCGGCGGGACCTGCACCACAACCACCACAGCCCCGTGTCGGTGTTCCAGGGGCCGTCCTCCTCTTCACCCTCCCGGAGCCCGCCGGCTTCTTGGCTCGCCGCCCGCGACCGCGACCGCCTCTTCGCTGGCTTCGTGCGCAACGCGCTCGGCTCCTGCGTTGACTACGCGCCGCCCTCCAGCCCTCGCCCGGAGGTCGGCGCCGGCGAGCTCGCGTTCGAGCTCGACGAGAACCTCGCGGAGGCTGGCCCTGCCTGCGAGCCGTACGCCCGGGAGCTGCTCGCCAGTGCCCAGGATCGCCACCGCATCTTCCACGAGGAGCTGGTCGTGAAGGCCTTCTTGGAGGCCGAGAAGGCTCACCGTGGCCAGGTAATATTACAAATTGCAACCTCTAGCTGAATTGTCCGTTCCTGAATCTGTGCATTAGTTACTGAACCTTGTCTCTGCTTTTGTTCTGTGATTAGACACGGGCGAGTGGTGAACCATACTTGCAACATTGTGTGGAGACTGCTGTGCTACTCGCCAAGATCGGCGCAAATGCAACAGTTGTCTCGGCTGGGCTTCTGCATGACACCATTGATGATTCATTCATTGACTATGATCACATCTTCCATATGTTTGGTGCTGGGGTTGCTGATCTCGTGGAAGGGGTATGTGTTCCTTTTCCCTTGGATCTTGATTATTTGTTGCAGTTGGAAAATATTGATATTTCCTCTGTGTATCATCAAGTTGTTGGTTGAATCAGTTGCAATTATTTGATCCAATTATGATGATCTACTCCCTTTATCTTCAAGTCAATAATCATGTGGCGCTTTCATTTGACTTGTACTATCTTATAATCACCTAATGAAAAATTGTCCATTTGGATCAACCCAATGTGTGACTTCTGCGATATTGTATGAGTTGTTTAGCTGACAATTGTATCACATTGTTTAGTCTCTTTCTTAATAGTTCTTTATTTGTTTCCACAACCACAACTTGCAACCATTTTGCCAATATGTTCTGAGTTGCCTGCATTCTTCTGTTTGACATGTCTACTTTGAAAATTCACTTTTATTTGATGGTATCCATCATCATGGTTCTAAAGTTGCTCCATTCTGTTGCTAGCTCCATTGTCCTTAAGTTTTTTTGTCTGATCTGTTCAGGTATCCAAGTTGAGCCACCTTAGCAAACTTGCTCGTGATAACAACACAGCAAGCAGGACAGTTGAAGCAGATCGCTTGCATACGATGCTTCTTGCAATGGCAGATGCACGCGCTGTTCTAATAAAGCTTGCAGATCGCCTGCATAACATGAAGACCTTAGAAGCTTTGTCTTTGGTCAAACAACAAAGATTCGCTAAGGAGACAAAGGAGATTTTTGTGCCTTTAGCTAACCGACTAGGGATTGCTAGCTGGAAAGACCAGCTGGAGAATCTTTGTTTCAAGTATTTGAATCCAGAAGAGTACAAGGAGTTGTCATCCAAACTGACAGAATCCTTTGATGAAGAGCTAATTACATCTGCTGTGGGTAAACTAGATAAAGGTCTGAGGGATGCTGGTGTCTCATATCACAATCTTTCTGGGAGGCACAAGAGCCTATACAGTATCCATTCCAAGATGCTAAAGTATGTCATAACCATCCTTTTTGCAATGACTGATAGTAAAACATTTTTTTATGCATCTCTGCTAACTCAATTTGGTAAAATCATCAGGAAGAACTTGACAATGGAGGAGATCCATGATATACATGGCCTGCGTCTCGTGGTTGACACCGTAGAAGATTGTTATGAAGCCCTTTGTGTGGTTCATAAATTGTGGCCTCGAGTTACTGGTCGATTCAAGGATTACATATCACGTCCAAAACTAAATGGGTAAGCGAAGATGCAATTCAGTACACCCATTCGTTGCTCCTGTAAGACCTTGCACTTATTTCTATTTGCTTGCTGTAGGTATCGATCACTGCACACTGTTGTCATGAGTGAAGGCGTCCACCCATTCGAAGTTCAGATCCGCACAAAGGAGATGCATCTTCAGGCTGAGTATGGATTTGCTGCACACTGGAGGTACAAGGAAGGCACTTGTAGGCACTCATTCGTGCTCCAAATGGTGGAATGGGCAAGATGGGTCCTTACATGGCAATGCGAAGCGATGAACAAAGAACGGACTGCCTCCCTAGGCAATGACGACACTGTGAGGCCACCATGCCCGTTTCCCTTGCATTCAGAGGAGTGCCCTTACTCGTATACCCGCCAATGCAACCATGATGGACCACTATTTGTCATCCTCCTGGAGCATGACAAGGTTAGCCCAGTTCTGATTAATTACACGCATGGCTCATTGCAATGACGATGCTATTTGTTCGATTCAGTTATCTGATAAAGCTTGTGGTGTCACTTCAGATGTCTGTCCAAGAATTCCCGGCAAACTCAACTGTAATGGATCTCATGGACCGTGTGGGCGCCAACAGCTCAAGATGGAGCCCCTACAGCATTCCCGTGAAGGAAGATCTGCGGCCGAGGGTGAACCACGAGCCCATATGCGACCCAAACCGGAAGCTCAGCATGGGGGACGTGGTGGAGCTGACGCCGGCCCTTCCTCGCAAGTCCCTCAGCGGGTACCGGGAAGAGATCCAGCGCATGTATGACCGTGGTGGCTTTGCGCTCTCAACCCGGGGTGGCGGCTCGAGACGCTGCTGACAGTAGTAGCAAGACGATGTTAACCCTTTTTTTCTACCATTGTACTACCATTCAATTCGTTGTAAATATATATAGCAGTTAGGTCTTGCAGCCGGGTGGGTTCTGGCGAAATCTGTTGTTGGCCTGGGTGCGTGTTGCTGCACCCTGTCCTGAACCCCAGAGGCTGGGCTGCATGCAATGTGTAAAATTAGAACGCTGGTGTAAATAAGCTGTTCAAGTTCGTTTCAGCTTCTCCCAAGATTTTTGGAGAAAGAAAGAGCTGTAGCTGGATCTGCAATTCTGCATCACCTGCTGTCCTTGTTGGATGATTACACCTTGTGGTGTGACACTGATGCTACGCCAAATGGGTGGCTTGTTTGAGCGAAGCCGTGACATCAGGCTTTGCCGGTGGTGTCTCCACGGCGTCCAGGCACGGGCTGTGCGGACCAGAATCTACCGGTGTCCGCGTCGGTGTAAGTTTCTGAAGAATCTTCTAGTCGGGGCGGGAGGACGGAGAGGAAGGCAGGAGGATCCTCCGTATGATTGGGATCTCTCGCTTTTGGCGGTCCCGTCCCAGTGCCTGAATCTCCGGCCGTTGGAGCCAGAGCCACCGCTGTACTGTACGCGTGGTTTGTGCCCGTCTGCCGCGAACGGTTGGTGGCGGCAGGCGGGCGGGCGGGCGGCAGCGACGTCCTGGTCCTGCATTGAACGGGCGATGGCGCCGCTCGCGCTGTTGCTCACGACTCTCTCTCTCTCTGCCGAATCCTACCGGCAGCGTGGACTCGTGGCACGTGACGTTCTGGAAATTTAAGTGACGGTTACGCTCGTTTTATGTGGTGTTATGCTAAAGTAATCACTCTCAGCCAGCTCGTCACTAACTGAACATCAAGCACTCCATCAGCGATTCAGTGATCCGATTTTCTCTGAATCTTTTTCCGTCGTGCGGTGATGCCCAATGTACGGGACCTTAACCTGTTCCGAAAGCTAGTATCCTCCGTATGAAGATGAATTACAAGTCAGCGGATAAGAACGGAAGCAGTCGGCCGCTTGCCAAGTTGCCATGCCGGCTAGCTTCTACGCTCGCCTACGTACAGTTTGAATTGATCAAAAAACAGGCTACAGTTGAAGCGTGAACGTCTAGCTTGTACGCTCGCCTACGTCTCCTCCACGTCCACGTGGGGGGGGGGGGGGGGGGTGCAGAGAACGGGCAACAGCCAACAGGGCGGGATCGCGAACTCGGCGCGCGATCGTGGCCACGTTCGCCGGCCCGCGCTGGAGCGACGTGGACGCCGAAAAGGATTTGCGCGGGTTCGTCGCGTGCCGCGCCCGCCAAGTGCCAAGCTCGCCGTCTCGATCGGCTGTTGCGCTTTTGCAAGTCCGAATGTCCCCGATGGAAAAGGCTCCGTACTCCTTCCTATTCCTACACGGTGCAGAAAGCCAGAGGGGTACATGGAAGGTTTTCAAGTTAAGGTCAGCGGAGGCACTATCACAACACATGTACTTTACTAGTTTTTTTCTGGGAACGTGCAGGGTAGGACGCTGAACCTACCACTCTTGAACTCAAAACTGTATCCTAGTGTCTTAAAGGTCTCGTATATCAGAGAAAAAAAAAGGAGGTACAAGTCTGAAATGGAGGCATCCTGACCCAGTATCATAATTCAAGTACTTCTTCTAGTGCAAACAAAAGAAAAAAAAAAGAAGAAATATGACTCCTTGCGTGTTGCAGTTGCAACAAAGTGAGCAAGGAGCTGCAAATTGAAATGATGTCAGCTGGGCCTTGGGAGTTAAGACTTGTGGTATTTGGACATTAGCAATAGAAATATTTTCTACTCGTCACCTTGGACCTATTTGGATCACCTATGAATTAATATAGAGTGTGAGTGAAATTATAATAATCTACAATATGGATTAACTAACCCTGGGTTGTTTGGATCTCTGGATTACGGGTGCTGGATTGTAGAATTTGGTGCTTTGAGAACCCATAATGTGCTGACATTGTTATTGTTATTATCTTTTTTTCTTGAGCAAAACATTGCTAGTGAGATAAAAATAATACGAAGATTATTTGATTGAACGTGAGCTAAATGGGCTCTGCACCTCTGCCTGAACTAAGCTGGCTAAATAGTCGCAGCCCTCTTGAGTATTTTGGGCTGAGCCTCGGGACTGTGCAATGGTCCCAAAACTAACCAGGCCTGGGCCGGGCGGAGCCCAGTCCTTGGAATTGGAACTGGAACTGGGCGATATTTGATCCTCCCCAAACCCCCTGTCTACGCACCGGAGAAGTGATCCTCTCTTCCCACTTCGCTCTCCTGATTCCTGAGCCGCTCCACCTCGTGCTCGTCCCATCTCTTGCATCTAGCCGCGGCGCCGCGCGACCTCGAGGTGAACCTCCTCTGCTCTGCTCTGCTCTCTCTCTCGATCTCTCTCGTACGAGATCTGATTTGTTCCCTGTGGTTCTACGAAATTCTCTAATCAGACCCGCCAGATGCGGATATTCAGATCTGAGATTTGGTAGTGGCATCTTACTTTTCACTTTTCTGTAACAGTAGAAAGTTTCCACATTTAGGGTCTGCAGCTTAAACCTAATGGCGTGGTACCATAGCATCGCTCATAAAAATAGCTAAGCATTTTTCTTATTGGCATTACTGCGTTAGAAGTTTTTGCCAATTTCAGTTCTTGTAGAGATGGATTCTAGTCGTATTTGTTCTCTACTGATTCCTGTTTTTTCAGGAAACACGAATGGAAATTTATATTTTGCTTATGTTTTTTCCCCTACCAGGCAGGAAGGAGAGCCTAGCCTAAGGTCGTAAGATTTGGGCGTCCCAGTTTCAGCCCATTTGCTAGATGCCTCCCCACAACATTGAAACCGGGCACCAGGACGTGGTGCACGATGTCGCCATGGATTACTACGGGAAGCGCATCGCGACGGCCTCCTCGGACAACACCATAAAGATCGTCGGCGTCAGTGGCACCTCGCACCAGCAGCTGGCCACCCTGAGCGGGCACCAGGGGCCGGTCTGGCAGGTTGTGTGGGCACACCCCAAGTTTGGCTCCATGCTCGCGTCCTGCGGCTACGATGGCTGTGTGATCATATGGAAGGAAGGGGGCAGGCCTGACGAGTGGGTTCAGGCTCATACATTCACCGAGCACAAGTCCTCCGTCAACTCCATTGCTTGGGCGCCCCATGAGCTTGGGCTATGCTTGGCGTGTGGTTCTTCTGACGGGAACATTTCGGTGTTTACTGCGCGTGCTGATGGAATTTGGGACACTACACGCATTGATCAGGCGCATCCAGTGGGGGTGACTTCGGTGTCTTGGGCTCCAGCAATGGCCCCTGGCGCTCTGATCACTGCTGGACCTTCTGGTCAGTTTGAGTATGTCCAGAAACTCGCATCTGGTGGCTGTGACAACACTGTTAAAGTATGGAAGCTGCAGAATGGAAGTTGGAGGATGGATTGCTTCCCTGCCCTTCAGATGCACAAGGACTGGGTGAGGGATGTGGCCTGGGCTCCAAACCTCGGCCTTCCAAAGTCTACCATTGCTAGTGCATCTCAGGATGGAACTGTTGTGATCTGGACTGAGGCGAAGGAAGGTGAGCAATGGGTAGGCAGGGTTTTGCATGACTTCAAAACCCCCGTGTGGAGGCTGTCATGGTCGCTTACTGGGAATATTCTGGCTGCTTCTGATGGTAATAACAATGTGACCTTGTGGAAGGAAGCTGTTGATGGTGAGTGGCAGCAAGTGACGACTGTTGAACCATAAGTGTTTGAATTGCTTGGGGGCTATAGTATTGGAATTGTTGATCATTTTCTATTTTGTTTTATGGTACTCATAGTTGCAAAGATATTGCGCTTCACTAACATCAGAGCTGTTTCTTCCTTTCCTCCCTTTCTTTGTATACCATATGCTATTGTATGTCTCTGTTAACCCGTATCTTGCTTGGCAAACATGACTGATGTGATAAGCATGATCTTTTACTGGAATGGAATCGGAAAACCAGTTCTTTTTGCAGTGATTTTTGAGAATGAAACAGCATGCCTTGTGACATATACCGTGTTTTTCTTGTGTAACACCAGATCCCAACCATTGCTGAGCTGACAGTTTGTATGAGAGCAAATTTCTTGTTACTTTGGCTAGAAAGAGTGTATGTAAGGTACTGAATTTTGCTTAGGCCAGGACATGCTCATTCACATCTGTATAGAGAGTCGTGGAATCGGGGATTTAGAATTGACAGAAGTACAACAGTGACAGGGAATACATTATATGCCGTTTTTTTGTGTGTCTTTTCTTATATCTAATTGAGAAAATCATGTTGATTAGCACAGTTACTTTCTGGGTTTATACCAGATTGCTTAGTGCAGATTTATGATCTGTTCTGCTTGCGACGTAAGCGATATTTCTATTCACATTTTCACCATATATAGTCTGCAGAGCCAAGAATGCACTTGTTCTCCAATGCCGATGACTGTTTCCTCCATTAGGCCTTTTTTTTTTTTGATGTTATTGGATTCACCTCAATCCACATATTTTGGGTGAATTGGTTGGAATTTAGTTCAGTTCTACTTCAATTCACCTTACACCCATGTTATTGGTTTGCACCCGTTTACTCTTGGTTTGCACCAGTTTACTCTTTACTGTGTACTTGCATGTGTATGTCCACGATAGGAATTTGTTGGCAGCATTTTTAGACTGTAAAGGGCAAACTACAAAATGCCTATTGACCTGCAATCAAATTTTTTTTGCCAAGGAACTGACACAAATGAAGAACACGAACCGGAGGTGGAACGAGATGTGAATGCTCGAAAGCGACACGAGTCGGTGACAACCGACGGAAAATGAAAAGGCAGCAGCAGCGGCATCCGGACATCCACCAAACAGACCAACAAACTGCAGTCCCTCAGCCATACCAAGCCTAGCCTTTAGCCAACAGAGGCAGAGCCAACCTTCTGTGACCGGGCGCGAAAACATGGCGTTGTCACCGTCCCCGCGCCCCACATCCAGGCTCCGGAGTCCTCCGGCCTCCCCCGCGTCCTGCTCCTTTCCGGTTGTCTCCCTGCGCGGCCTCCTCTCGCTCTCCAGCGCCTCTAGGGTTCTCTCTGTCTCCTTCCGGCATCAACGGCCGCTGGCGTCGACCTTCGCTGGAAGGCCGCTCCTGCTGACGGCTGTGCGGAGCTCCGGAGACCCTGGAGAAGTGGTATATTCTGCTTTCACTGAATTTTAATCAACGAGGGTTTACGGATTTTGTTTTTGGTTGCCTTGATTGGGGGACATTGTTCACAAACTCTTCTTTGAATTTCCCGATGAACTGAAGAACATACGTGCTGTGCGTTTGTATCTGTGTCTAGGATAGGTTGATTCACTCGATTGGATGTGGCGAATCCATTCTAGGCTGAAGCTGTTAGTATTGATGTGGCGAACAATCATAGTATAGGTTGTGCCTTTTGTGGGATGTGGATTTGGACAGTACGGTCTCCCCTGTTTGTCAGTTCAGGAATTGACAGCTGATGCCTTTAGGTTCAGACAGCAATGAGCACATAATACTCCCGGTTGCTACTTGCTAATCATTGGAGCTGATTTATGCGAGATTTATCAGTATGCCCTATGTTCTATACCTGCGCTCATATAGTGTGAAAAGATAGGGATCATTACTCATTAGAGTTGTGCTACTAAAAATGTGGTAGCTAATAGTTGGTGTGGACTTAGGGCCTGTTTAGATCCCTTCAAAATTCCAAAGGTTTTACAAGATTTCCAATCACATCAAATCTTGCGGCACATGCATGGAGCATTAAATATAGTAAAAAATAACTAATTGCACAGTTTGCCTGTAAATCCTGAGACGAATCTTTTGAACCTAGTTAGTCCATGATTGGACACTGTTTGCCAGTGTCAAAATCCAAAAAGTTTTTTGGATCTAAACACGCCCTTACTAGTAATATGGACATGCATGTAGTGAAGCTATAAAAGGATTTTGCAGTGTGACGGGAGTTGAGTCACCCTGGTGCTTGATTGCCAAGGATCATTCTATGTAGGGAAAAGTGTGTCGCAACATGACACTAACCAAATATTTGCAGGCACGTCTGGAATGTGTGTTTCTTTTGTTCTTTATACATTTATGGCATCCTTGGTAAAAGCAAAGTTGATGGAGTACATGCTTGTGTTTGTGTAAACCTGTATGCGAGTTTAATAAACTGTAAACCATCTCACCTGTAAGAGCTTAATTAACGATTAAAAAAACTTGACAATAAGATATTGGTCTTTGTACATCTGAGTGATGTTATCTCAAACTTAGCTGCTCTGCGTTTTGTGGCTAGATCGGTGTGGTTAGTGGTGAAGGAACTGAGCAGACACCTGGAGGCTCCACTGGTATAGTTGTTGTGAGACATGATAGCTTTCTTCATCAGTTTGTATTTCTTCATAGATCAGATTTGATATTTCCTTTTGGTTCTGCACAGGTCCAAGAAAAGATGGAAAAGAGATGGCCAAAAGTTTCTCAACTAAAGAGTATTCACTAACTGTAAACCCAAACACCAATGATGAAATCTGCCATATCCTATCTAGATGTCATGGTATAATTTAATAAGGTCATGAATGTAGAAGCTTATTTTTTGAATTGGAAATTTTGTTGAGTGGAAGTAGATCTTGCTTGAAGAGGCAGAAGACCTCACAGAAGTCAATCCTCTTGGAATTATTAATTTATCATGTTTGAAATAAATATTATCGATGTTTTTGTCAACTTATTATATTGAAATAAAGTTGGCCGAGAGAGCTATTGCTTTAGATGGAAGGTTGGAGTTAAGATCAAAGTTGTAATCTGAAAATAAGAATTATTAGTTAAATGACCACTCTGTATGGTTCTAGATCTATCTTGTTTATACTGACCACTAGGAAATTTGCAAGCCATTCTCATGAATAGTTACATTTGTCCTTGGAATGACATTAGCTTCGCCTTTTCAATTCTGTACTACAAGTGACATTATTGATCATATATTTCTACAACTGCCAGGTTGCTAGAAAAACTAAAGAGATATGGTGTTGCTGGGGTTCTGTCATATGGACTACTTAACACTGTCTACTATGTGACTGCATTTTTATTAGTCTGGTAAGAAATGTATGTATCTGCGAAATCTTAGGCTTAATACTACCTTGTCTGTAATATTTATCTACAGAAGAAACATTTTCTGTTTATAACTTCAAACTGTAAAATGGTTAGTGCTTTGATAATGATAAACAGGCTGCTGGATTCACTTAAGCAGCTGTTCAGGTGGTGAAGTTCCACTAAACAAAACAATTGAACAAGCATTATGAACATTTAGGTGGATAATGTATATCACAATGATCGGCTTTTCAGGTTTTATTTTGCGCCTGCTCCTGGTAGGATGGGTTATGGTGCAGCTGTTGAGAGGTAATGGCTGTAAGTTATTTTTTCTTTTTGCACATTACCTGTTTATACTGTAACATCTTTTTATGTACTAGAGCAGATTCGTTAAACTAATGGCAATGGTCTGGGCTGGCAGTCAAGTTACTAAGATTTTTCGAGCTGGAGGGTGAGTCAAATACCCAAGTACCCAACCTATAAACTCATTTGCTGGTTTGTAATTTGTTTCTCTTATCAGCATAGTAAGTCTAGCTAGAAACAACTTTTCTTTTGCTGGTACATTGAGGAACATCCTGAAGTATATATATTCGTATTTCAAAAAATTGTGGATTACCAGTACAAATCCATTGATTTCTATTCTGAAATGTTACCGTTGTCTGTTATGGTGGATGCCAGGGCCCTTGCTCTGGCTCCTTTTGTTGAGAAAGGGCTGAGATGGTTCACAGTCAAGTTCAACTTCAAGTCAGAAGGGAAGGTAAAATACTAAAGCTTTGTTTATTTTTCCTAATGTGTATCTGTTCATATTTGAGCCAGAGTGGGTATAAACCTTCTTATTTGTCTTTACTCTTGCTACTATGCAGGCTTTTGCGGTGATTGTAGGGTTGTGCTTTGCAGTTGCTGCTCTCATGTTCTTTGGATTAACAATACTTTGGGCATAGAGCATCTGCTTTCCTTACGCATAGTTAGGAATCATGAAGAGATGCTGTGGAATAGAACCTTACTCCAATCAGTAATGCAGTGATCACACTCTACTAAAAAACCTCACCTAATATTTCAGTGTGGTTGTTCATAGCCTGCATGAATATGTATCTTCATTGTTAGTTAGTGATTGCAAACATCTTGAGTATACGTATCCCTGTAAGGTCCTGTTGGACCGTGTGCAGTCATGAGAAATTTTGCAAAACAAAACATGTTTGCTAGTGGAATTTTTCAATCCAAGCTTTGAGATCTGCTAGGAGTAACTTGTAATATTACATATTGAGCTAATCCAAAGATCGATTTCGAGCTCCACTTGATCTCCTCCCCAAATCTGAAGTTTTTCTTTTTCTGTGATTTTCGGAGGGTTTTTTTTTTTTGAGATTTTTCATTCATCGGATTTCTCGAATTTCTGAAAGTCGAGGTTAATCTTGAGTCTTTTTGGTGGATCTCATGGGAATGCACTCTCTTGGATAAGGTGAGGATGCTGTACAAATTTCCTCGCAATCGGTGTTGATTTGAATCTCCTTTGGAAAATTTTTGTGTAGTTCGAGCTGCTCTGTTTGTCCTGTAGCAGTCTGGCACATACTGCTATTCCAGTTTGCAAAGGTTCCTTTCGTTTTTTGTGCTTCTTCAACAACAACCTTGCTATTTGCTTTTCTGTGCAGCTACTCAGATTGTCAGCATTAGAAGCAGCTTGTTGCGCTCCTCACTGTTGTATGTTGAACCGGCGATGCTGTTTCTCTGTTCTGAACTCAATCCTGCAGATTGAGAGCAGCTACAGAATACAGATCAACTGTTGTTCAGCTGCATTGATTTTCAGTCCTTCGTTAAGTTTAAAAACAGCAAAATAGCAGCTTGCTTCACCCCAGTGTTTTTCTCTCACAACAAATCAAATCAACATCAGTGTCAATATAGCTTTATGTTTTCGTCTTGCAGCAGTTGTTCTGTTCCCTGCAGGCTGCAGCAGGATAATTTTTTCAGCAACTCATTTCAGCAGGCAACAGCAACTGGAGCACAGTAGCTGACCGTCAGCTAACAAAGTTGACAATTCACATTCAGACTAGGTGCAGCATCTTGTTCCTGTTTAATTGAGTACCCAATCATTAAGGCTTCCTTCCTGCATTCCAATTGGCTGATATCTAGTACTCCTTTGGTTTCTATTATATTCAGTGCTAGTTCTTTCAGTTGTTAAATGGTTCTGAATTTTACAGCTCAACATCATAACCTTGGTTCAAAGTAGTTTTCTCGGTTCAGTTCAGCGAGGGCTTTCTATCATTTTTGTTTTGCTGCCGCGGTGTTCTAAGGTGTTGTTTAGTTGCAATTTTTTTTTCAAAATAGACATGGTAGCAATTTTGTTTGTATTTGACAGGTAAACTGTACAATTAGTTATTTTTTAATCTATATTTAATGCTCCATACATGTGCTGTAAGATTTGATGTGACGAAGAATCCGAAATATTTTGCAAAATTTCTCATGAGCTAAACAAGACCTAAGCAAGTCCTAATTATTCCTAGGGTCAACATGTCGCGAGTTGTCGTATGACTTTGATAATTAGAAGAGAGATGTGTCGAGTTAAAACTGGAATACAGGCCAAGTTCTATTGAAGAATTTTCATCGGATCCCATTCACTCAAGTCTGGTCGACGTCCTTCAATTAATCGTGGGCATTTACATACTACTCTGTTCATGGAACCTCCCTCTGTGGCTCCACCGCCGAACGTCGTCGAGGCAGCCAGCCAGGCATGCGTTGACCTGGCGGCTTGCTGCCCTCCCGCTGGCCGCTGGCGGCGAGCACGGCGTGGCTGTCCCGGTGCAGTGTGCAGGCAAGCGCGTGCCGCGGAGCCGCTGCCTGTCTGCCTCGCAGGAGTCGCAGCCAACTCTGACTTCGTCAAACGCGGGAAGCAGATCGCACGATGGATTTGCGCCAGGAACGTGTGCGCAGCCGTACCAGCACACGATTTCTGTGGACGCCTACACATTCTCTCCCTGAAGTACGCAAACGCCAGTACATTGTCTCCCGGTTAGGATAAAAACGGAACGGAAATATCCCGAACCGAACCGAACCGCTTTTTATATTTGATTCGATCGAATTCGTATTTTTTTATCCGATTTTATCGTTTTCGCTTTCGTGTTTTAGATGTTTCGTATTTCAAATATAGAAGTAGAAAGCGGTTTTGACATTTTTCGACCGTTTTCTACTTTTAATATGAAATATTTCGAATTCAAAATTTGGTTTAAACCGAATTTAGTTAACTGTAGGGTCACACAGCCCAATTACAGACTACTTACCATGCATTTGCGTTCTTTCTACTAGTGGCTAGTTGTGTTCATGTTAGCTATTAATTGCTTATTCTAGACTTTGTATTTGTGTGTGGGCTATTGTATTAAATACCTAAGACTAAGGAGCATGCACTTTTTAATTATTATATGCACTTGAACTTGATCCTATATATACTTTTAGTCATACACTTGGTACTATATATCGGTATTTTGTATTGAGTTTTCGTATATCGACCGTGTTCGATATAAATCCAATCGAATTAGTCGTTTTCAAAATTCTCGATATTTCGTAAGTTCGTGTTCGTTTTCGTGTCCGACTTTACCGTTTTCGTTTTCGTATTTCAAATGTAAAATTAGAAAACAATTTAGAAGTTTTTCGACCGTTTCCGACCGTTTTCATCCTTACTCCCAGTGGCGACTCGTGAGTCGCGGCCTTGTTGAGTTCAAAAAATTTTGCAAAATTTTTCAGATTCCTCGTCACATCGAATCTTTAGACGCATGCATGGAGTATTAAATATAGATGAAAATAAAAACTAATTGCACAATTTGGTCGAAATTGACGAGACGAATCTTTTGAGCCTAGTTACTCCATGATTGGACAATTTTTGTCAAATACAAACGAAAATGCTACAGTGTCGATTTTGCAAAATTTTTTGGAACTAAACAAGGCCGTAAGAGTTTAAAGGGAAAGGGGTTTTTTCGTTTATATAGTACAAAATGGATAAAAAAAAGGGCTTCGTCAAACAATAATACATACTTCCTCCCTCCGTTGTTTATATGTTTGGCCATCAATTTTAAAGAAATTATATAAGTTTATGACATAAAACTTATATTTTTAGATTCTATTAAAAAAAATCTTATATATATAATATAATTGATTGTTTGTAAGACTATAAAGAGTTTTCGAGATAGATGATTAAAGATAGTAATATTTGATTTAGAATAAAATTAATATAACCATATTTAAAAAACATAGGGAGTAATGGGCAGTGCCGTGCCGGACTCTTGATCAGTCACAGTTCACGAGTTCGGATCCATAACACTGATCCACGTGACGCCCGCTAGATCTCGTCTCCTTTGTACGGCAGCTAGTAAGAACTGCCCCAAATCTGGGTGCTCGTCTCATGCAGCGGTTACATTTACATGGGGGCGCAGCTGAGCTGATCTTTTCCTTTCTCCGGAGTCCGGACAAACAGTTGCTACTGGTGGCTGCCTTTTTTTTTTTGGATGAAAACTGGTTGCTGCCGTTGGTTGGTCGACAAGAGAAAAATTCTCGTGCGACACGACGGCGGCCCAGCGGCGAACCTACGCCGCCAGCGTTTGAGGCCTTGTTTAGTTTTAAAAATGTTTTTATCGTAACATTAAATATATATATAATAACTAATTAGATAATTTATAAATAATTTACTAGACGAATTTTTTAAGATTAATTAGTCTATAATTAAATATTAGTTATCAAATAAAACGAAAATAGCTAAATCTAAAAATGTTCACGAAATAAGCAGGGCCTCAGTTCCATGTCCACCAGCTGAGAGATGAGCAGATCTCATCAAAAAGGAAATGGAAATTTCTGAGATTTCTGCATGCGAACGAGAACGAGCGCCGCCGACGCGTCCAAATGGCAAGGCCGTAATTGCAGCGCCACGTCTGGCCGTTTGTTTCCTTGTGCGTCTCCTCCCTCCCTCCTCCCGTCCCGGTTTTCCACTACGCGGGCTCTCCCGTCGGTCTCCACTCCTCGCTAGTCCTCCAGTCCTCCTCCTCACTTCCCCACCGAGCCGAGCTCCATTAATGGCGCCTCCCCTAATTTTGCCATAAGTGCCGAGACCACGTGGGCTCTGGGAACGAAGGAAAAGCTACTGCCACTTCAGGGGTGGGTTGGCCTCGGAGGCATCCCTGCTCCGCATCCACATGGGGTACCAGCCCATGCACGGCAACGGCGGGACAGCCGGTGCCGGGACATCCGGCTCCGGAGGCGGCGGCGGCGGAGGAGGAGGAGACCACTTGCACCACCACCACCAGCGCCTGCACAGCCCCCGCATGGCCGCCGGCGGGGGCTCCATGACGCGCCGGGCCAGCTCGTTCAAGCGCGGCGCGAGCGGCGAGATCGAGCTCCAGATCGGCTCCCCGCGCTCGCCGAGGTGCGACGGGCTGGGGAGCCCGCCCTCGGACTCCGTGGAGCCGTCCGGTGGCGGCCTCCTCCACCACCACCACCACCAGGGCCAGCAGAACCAGCACCTCCGGTTCCGGCTCTTCAAGCCGCCGGTCGGCTCCGGCGGCAGCGCGGTCGAGGTCGGGCTCGGCCTGGGGATCCGGGAGAGGAGGAAGCTCGGGAACATGCTGTTCCTCGCCTTCTGCTGCGTGTGCTTGCTCCTCGGCGTCGCCAAGATCTTGGCGGGCGGCTGGTTCGCCCTCCCTGGCAATGACAAAGACGCCGATTTGAAGGTACAAACTTATGAATTTTTTCTGCAATAGTAGCTGTTATTATTTGGCATGTTTTCCACCCTCCTGAGTCCTGATCAACAGCTCCAGTCCAGGCGTAGGAGAGTCACTTAAATGTCTTATCCGAACTTGTCATGATGAATAAACATGCTCTCAGGTCTCAGCCTACTTGTTTCCTTGCAAGCTCGGTGGTCTCGTTACAGAAAGCGTCAAGATTTCTGAATTCATTTATCAGATGCCACTTTTCATAGAATTTATGATCATTGGCATTCCCAATTGTAGCAATGCATTTTTCGAGCCTAGTAACTTCCAACTGTAACTTGACTTGGTGGGATTAGAACCGCTACGGTTTAACAGATATCTGATGGGACCTGCATTCTGTTTTGATCCTTTTAGTTTGGATACTATAATAAATTAGTGTATGAGCTAGCTGAGAAATATAAGAGACTGGCCTAGCAAAAATAATCCGGTTTTGGATCTGTTAGGTTGGACCGTTTGAGTTATTTATACTGTCCTATGGAACTTCATTAGATAGGTATCAATGAGAAACTTACACGACAGGTTTGGCAGTTGGCTTACAAAGAGACGCTAGCTCTGGTGTTACGTTACTGGCTATTGGCAGTTGGTTTCTGTAGGCTGTTTGTGCACCTTCGCTTTCTTCTCCCGGATATTTCTATGGTCTCATGTACACACCTTTTATATGTCAATGGTCTTTGTCTTTACTAGCCATAGGTGTGCATATGGTAGTTAATACTAGGGGTGCAAATTGTCGTAAGATAGCTACCGTGATTCTCGGCTTCGGATTCAAATACGGATAGTGTCAGCTGTGTCGGATAGGATACAAATTGATATCGATATCATATATGCGATTTGAGTATCCGGATACAGATACGGTACCGGATACTGAATATCAGAACTCAGATATGGATGAATCTGAACTCTAAACGGATTTGAACTTGGATATGGTCGGAAATATCCGTACCATTTGCACCCCTAGTTAATACGATTAATCTCTGTGCTTATTGCTGGGGCTTATACATAAGAACTCCTTACTGTGTACTGCTATATCAAAACTGCAACCTTCTTATTGCTTCTCACCATTGACTAGAGCAGTGCCCTTATCTCTTTATTTAATATACCAATTAGCTGAGGCTTGACTTCCCTACACAGGATTTGATCAATGACCATTTTCAGAAATTTCTCTTCCGAGTTTTTCTAGAGTCGCCTCTGTTATGGCTAAAGTTATACAAAGATTGTTTGGTCTAGGCAGAGAACATGCTTGTAGCATGAGGACAAGTCCTCCAATTGTGAGGCTACCAACCTGGGCTCAAACCCTGGTTCACACAAAAAGGCTCTTTGCTATGTTCCCCAAAAGCGTGTGTTTGTGGCAACAACGTCCCAGTACTGGTAAGAGCAAGCTTTCAGGTGCCTTTTCTCCTGTCTCGACCTTTGAAGCAATGCCTTCAGGGTGTCTTTGCCCCTTGGTTGAGCTTTTTTAGCAATAGTTTCTTTCCAATCATGTTTTATTTTTGTGTATGCCCTGAGCAGGCTGAGCTTATCACATTGTTTCAGCATTTCATGAAGTTTATGTAGCCTGGATTTTTTTTTATAGTTAATCCAAAACTACTGTATGGTCTCGATAATGAATTTAAGAATCAGAAGGTTTGATACTATACTATTATAATGCAAATTGGCTGCATCTGTACATGTTTCTAGGATCTCTCTGTCTCCTTCTCTGGTGAGAAAGTGCATCAAGTTGATCATCACTTCGTATACATGGGAGGAAAAGAAAGTGACAGGACTTTGATGACTCTGGAATCTAACATCGATGGAAGAGAAGACACTGTGGCTGAGGCTAGTAGTATACCTCTTCCTAGACCTATGCTTTCGTTGGCCATGATTTATGGAAGTTAACTTTTTTTTTTGGTTGGTGCTTCATGTAGGCCTCTGATGTCTGGTCTCAGCCAAACAGTACAAATTTCAGACAATGCATTGTTTCAAACTCTCATAAAAGTAAGTTAGTTTGTATGTCAGTAATATATCTAGTCTTTCTTCTGGCCTTTCTTAAGTCTTAACATAATTTAGTCTCTTGGTCTTAATTTTGTAGAGCAAGATTCTCATACGAATGGTTACATTATCATAAACGCAAATGGAGGTTTGAATCAAATGAGATTTGGGGTGCGACTACTATTGTATAGATCAGTTTTAGGTTACTATCTGTATTTGATGGCTGATATCTGATGGCACTGCTTTTCACATTGTAGATATGTGATATGGTTGCTGTTGCTAAGATCCTGAAGGCAACTCTGGTTCTTCCTTCACTCGATCATACATCCTACTGGGGAGATGACAGGTTGGGATCTTCAGCAGCAACCTTCTTATCTCTAAATCTCAAATCCACTATAGACTTGTCAATCAATGCAATCATTGCACTCATTCTCGGTTCTTCATTTCACTAGTGAATTTAAGGACCTTTTCAACTGGAGGCACTTCATTGAGTCACTGAAAGAAGACATTGATATTGTTGAAACACTTCCCCCTGAATACAGCGACATTGAACCTTTGGCTAAAGCTCCGATATCTTGGTCCAAGGTTGAAGTCTGAAACTCGATATCTGTGAATAGTTTACATTGATATATGATGCAAGCACTCAGTATTTTTTTTATGGGCAGGTGCATTATTACAGAGATGAAATCCTCCCCCTTCTGAAGAAACACAAAGTCATTTACTTTACACATACAGATTCTCGCCTTGCTAACAATGGCCTTCCTAGTTATATTCAGAAATTAAGATGCCGAGTTAACTACAGATCTTTGAAATATTCTCATACAATTGAAGATCTTGGTAATACCCTAGTTTCAAGGATGCGTCAGGATGGAAGCCCATATCTTGCTCTCCATCTAAGGCAAGATCCTTTATCTAAGGATGCTTCTGTCTGTTTTTTTTTTGGGTTATTTTTGTGCCTGATTAGTGCAGTCAGTTTGTTTTATTTCTTAATTGTGAATCTCCATTTAGCTGTTGTTTTATATTTGTAACAATATGAGGATTGAAATATTAGTTTCTCTATCTCCAAAATATTAAACGATAAATCTTGCATTGCATGGACAGGACTACATAAATCGTTTTACTATATCAAAGATAGCACAAATAGAATTATTATCTTGTCTCTTTAAAGAGAAGACAACTGAGGTTGGAATTGGAATCAAAAGATGATGTGGATCTCATTGTAATCTTTTTATAGATAAAGTGAATTGCCTATAGAGTATATGATGGATGATCTTAAACAGGCCTGATGCTCGACAGATATTTTATGAAATCGTCTTCTCAAGCAAAGTTGAATTTCATGAATCATTAAATTAGTCTAAAAAATTGTTTTGAAATTTTAGCCATAAGTTCTTGGAACTACAGCAGGAATAAATCTACAAAACTATGGTACCAAATATCCAAAGTTTGTTTAGCTAGTCTAGCAAAGCAGAATTCTTACTTGAAATCCTTAAGTAACCATACTAACATCTTATCACTGAACTCTCTAGCTGCACCTTCTAGTACATTAAGCTAAATCATGCATTAACATATTGTTGTAATCTTGCACAAAGTAATCTGCAGACACATTTCAGGCTTTGCTCATTTGATTAATTTGTGTCAGTTTTGATGTCTTTCAGGTACGAGAAGGATATGTTAGCTTTTACTGGTTGCAGCCATAACTTGACATCAGAAGAAGAGGAGGAACTGCGTAAAATGCGTTATGAAGTCAGTCACTGGAAAGAGAAAGAAATCAATGCTACTGAGAGAAGAAGCCTTGGTGGCTGTCCTTTGACACCAAGGGAAACTTCATTTTTACTCAAAGGATTGGGTTTCACTCGTAACACCAGAATTTACTTGGTTGCTGGTGAAACTTTTGGCAATGGAAGTATGAATGCTCTGAAGGACGATTTTCCCAACATTTATTCTCATTCTACACTGGCAACAGAAGAGGAACTTGCACCCTTCAAAAACCATCAGAATATGCTTGCTGGTCTTGATTACATCGTGGCTCTTCAGAGTGATGTCTTTATGTACACTTATGATGGAAATATGGCAAAAGCTGTACAAGGCCATCGTCGTTTTGAGAACTTCAGAAAGACTATTAACCCAGACAGGTAATACATTAAAGTATTAAACTGTTAGATGGATAACTTGTTATGGTCAATTTCATTTTCCGCCGAATGAACATGAAGCCTTGTGATTTGTGTTGTAGACATGTGGTCATCCACTTGTTCCTCCTTTTCTTTTTCTGAATATCTGATTCTTTGTCCTGCAGGATGAGTTTTGTGAACCTGATAGATGAATTTGATGAAGGAAGAGTGCCCTGGGATACATTCAGCTCAGAAGTGAAAAGATTACACAAAGATAGAATAGGTGCTCCATATTTTAGGGAGCCTGGAGAATTCCCAAAGCTAGAAGAGTCTTTCTTTGCGAATCCCTTGCCTGACTGTATATGTGAGAAACATAGTGAAGAATGAAGATGCAGGTGTGCTGATGGTTGTTAACCCGCGCCTCTCAAGTCAGAAAATATACTGCCTGCCAGATGGTACTTACACTGTTGTTGAGTCATGATCAGTGAATTCATTCCAATGAATACAGCACTGCTGAGACATTAGTTTCAGCTTCAGCCCTTATTGGAGTTCACAGTATGGACAATGGACGTTCTGCAATGGGCATGACTGTTAATCAGTTTTCGCACGACTGTAGTATGTGAGTGGCTATGCCTATGATGGCTATGACATTTGCTGCAATTGGTACATAGAAGGTACATACACTGGAGGACATTATGCAGAGGGCTTATAATTTTCCACAGTTTTTTTTTTGTACTTGATTATTTGTAACCAGATTGCAGAATTGCACAACTAGATTTGCAAATATAATGGTATATACATTCCCAGTGGTAGTCATTCAGAATGGAGCTACAAATTTTGATTGTGCATTCAGCCCTAGTTTATATACTCGAGCCCTAGTATCCATATATCCGACTAATTACATGAAATTGGTCTTGCATTCTCCACACACACCACTGTCGTCCTAAATTGATTGGGTGTGCTTGGTAGCTTGCGGACCCGAACTGATTTGGTAGTATGTCGTGGTTGGCATGGTGCTGGTGCCTGGTGGAGGTGGGTGCTCACTCTCTTATGCACACAGCACACTCATATCCAAGTTGAGTTGGCGTGTGCCTCGGCTAGGGTGCTGTGCTTGGTGTCATGGTGTGGTGTGACAGATAATTGTTCCCCAAAATTACTAGTTACACATTTCTTTCAAATAAAAAAGAAAAAAATGATACTGTTCATACACTTTCGTGTCGCTAGTATGTTGCAGTACCTTTTTCTACGTACCTAATATTTTTCCAACCGTTCGATCTCTCAATAGACGGTTTATATTTTTTTTGGACCACCGTAAATCTCATGAGGTTTAGCAGAGTGAAACTGTTTTTTTTTTTTTTTGGATTTGGCTTCGACTTTGTAGAAAAAATGCTGAAAGTCGTCACTTTTTTTTTCCAAAAAACACCACTAATATCGGAAGGATGATAGTGAAGTGTACTAAATGAGCTTGCCTATTGGGTGGGCAGTTTGAAGGGATAAAAACAAATAACATAGGTGGAATCTGATAGGCAGTAGCCGATTTCACTGGATGCAGATAACTGAGTCACGATATAGAGGGGTTTCTCATGGAAGCGAAGGTACAGCTACTGCTAGGGTTCAACGTTCAGGAGTCCATCAGTTTGATATCCTATTTACAGACCCAGCCAGGCAGACACCAACCCAAAACACCAAATCCATGATGCGGTGATTAATTTAGTGCAAGTCTGCATACTGTTTAACGTCTGAAAATGAAAGGTAAACCCCACATAGGTGCTGGAATGAGTATAATGAAGATAGGTCGTCGTATGAGAGAGACCAATGCCTTCAAGACTGGGTTTCAGCTTCAGTTGTCTGATAAAAGTTGAAAATGCATAGGCTGCCCTCTTCAGAGTGCCTGACAGCACGTGGCTAGCAAAACGTTATGGCGCTCAACTAAGCAAGAGGATAACATACCTCGCCTACTCAGGCCAAGTCTGTAACAGTATGGTACTACTTCAATTGCATAGAGCTGTCTCGAATCTCATAAAAAAACATCAGTGTAGTGCGACATAACCTTATCACAGCCAAATAGCACATCAATTTGTTTCAAAATAAAATACTACAAAAACTACGAAATAATTGGAGAAACTACTTTCTGCATCTTTCTTGTTTGAAATTCTGACGTCCAAAAACTACTTCAGACAAAAAAAGGGGGCACCGTCTCATTCGAGTGAACTGATTTTACACAATTCTACTAATGAACAGAAGACGCCATCTAATAATTTCCAGCTGCACCTGCATGAACAAAGACAACGGTTTAATTCTACACCATCACAGCAACATAAAGCAGACATGAAATAAAACGTACAGATTGCTACTGCATTTCTACATCTACACACTGATAAACATCCAGAATTTAGATGCATTATGCTAAGTATGAATCCCTGAATCTGATTTCCCATTCACCGGCTTCTTTAACAAAATGTTTTTGTAACACCCCGCGTCCAAAAACTGCTTATATGGCCGAGCTCCGCACGTGGAGCAGTCGTGTATACGCGTAGCACCTAGCTTATACTTTCATCCTCGCTTCATGTAAAAGGATTAACCCGAAGGTGCTATGTTTGGAACAACAAGGCTTATAAGTTGGCTCTCACACTTCTAGGCTACCAAGGTCGGGCTAGGGTGTTACATTCACCCCACCCTTATGGGTGACGGCCAACAACACAACTACTACACTACAGGCTTCTGTCGGCAGCTCACCACATATCTGTGGCAGATGTCCAGGACCACCCCTCTACAGGCAACGTGCAGCAAGGGTTGATGCTACGAATACCATCTGTAACACCCCGCGTCCAAAAACTGTTTATATGGCCGAGCTCCACACGTGGAACAGGCCTGCATACGCGTAGCACTTCGCTTACACTTTCATCCTCGCTTCATGTAAAAGAGTTAACCCGGAGGTGCTATGTTTGGAACAAGACTTATAAGCTGGCCCTCACCCTCCTAGACTATCAAGGTGGTACTAAATCCACCAACTACAACTCCACAAAGCCACTTGGACCACGTGGACCAATAACACAACTACTACAGACTTCTAGTGGGCTGGGGTGTTATAGTTTTAGTTTTATCCACATAGATCGAAATAGAAATAAAGAAGCAAAGCACACAAAATAGCTGTGATCATTTTGTCAAGAATATCTTATCTTGCATTGCAACCATGGTCAGGTTCTTCATGGAGGCACAAAAAACTTCAGCACAAGTCTGTTATTAACTTATTAGTCACATTTCTTCAGCAAAAACTCCTGGGGCTAACTAATTACTCTTGCTTGTACTATAGTCAAAAGTATATAATAAGCACTGCTAACTTTCAGAAAACGAAATATGAGACGGAAATCCATTTGGTTCAAACAAAACATAAAATATGTAATTGTGCAAAAAAAAATGAAGTTCCTAATATCTTACCTTTAAACAGAACCTGAGCTTGAGCTGAAGCTTTTCCACATGTTACTAGCTCATGCAATGGATCCACATGAGATACTAAGCAATCATCATGATGACTGATGCATAACGTACGAAGAAGCCTCGCTTTAGAAAGAATGAGCTTCATAAAAGACATTTCATTTGGAAGCCAATTGATACCAGTCATCTCCAGAATTTGAAGATTGGCACACATGCCATCTGCCCACTGTGCATCTAGGAACTCTCCATTTAGCTCAATTTTCTGCACTTCACCGTCATAGATCTTCACAAATGGATGTAGAAAGGGGTAGTTAGTCGAAAGCAGCAAGGCAACCATCTAAGTTCAAACATTGTAGGTATGAATATCTGAAAGGTAGTATTCAGCATTACCCGTATTTTAAGTTTTTCAAGATTCGGCATACTCTTTAGCAAGCAAAACACTAACAAAATGGGGGGCAGTTCACAGAAGTGCATGAACAATTTCAGGCTCTTCAAGTTGTCAAAGGTGCATGGAAGGGTCTCCAGTATCTTAATCCCATTTACCTGGAAAATAAAACGAAAGAATATAATATCAGAAAACTGAAGCTAGAATACAGGACATCAATCAGAAGTCATGGATGAGTTTCACTTATTTTTTCAGGAAGTGGGCACAGGCCGTAGAAGTAAGGTAGTGACAGATACAATCAAACATAGTTTCTGTTTGAAAGAAATCTTTCATATTGTTTACATTTTTAAGCCACGTTTTATTACACCTGAAGAACAATATGATTGGGCCACAGCCCACAGGTGCAAACAGAGGCGAGCCCTTTTTCAAGGAATATATGATCAATTTATAAGTTTCCAAAGGTTCACTACACTTCAAAAACCATACATATAAGTTTAAATAGCAACACAGAAGGGATTAAAATGCAGTAGCTCAAAAGTCCTAAACTAGACTACAGCTAGAAGAATAGTAATGCTATGCTTTTTTTTTCAAATACTGGTAGAAACCCATTTCCTAGAACAGTACATCAGCCTCAAGTATACACAAAAGTAATACAACTAAGTGACTAACACAAGGAACACAATTAGGCACTAAGCCACTAACTTCTTGCGAATATGCCCAGCCCATATGAGGTGTGACACATAATTACTGTTCAATCATTTCCCATTGTGACGTAGTATAAGGCAATTTTCGTCAGCTTCTATTTCGATCCAGCCAAACTAGAGATGTGGAAGAGATAAAATGCATAGTTGGGAAGAACAGCATATACCGGTGCATAAAACATGCAGAGCCTAAGCTTCCTGACTTGAACGAGCCCAGCAAAAAAATTGGCGAAATCTCGGTCACCAACATACTCCCACAAATCGATGACAGCAGAGTGCAGGCATGGCAACTCTGCGAAATTCCAGCCATAATCGATATTTGAGCAAATTGTTATGTGCCGCAGATTGGGTGCCCGGATCTCCCATTCAATGAAGTCGTCTCCCTCGATGCAGACTTCGCATAGTATCAGCTTCTCGAGCAATGGGGATGTCTCAACGATCTCCTCCAGTTGGTACTCCCCGTTCTGCTGGAACGTCACATTGGCAAGGCTTAGCACTTTAAGGTCCGGAAAGCCCTCGAAGTCTGGGGGTAGCGGCGGGATGTGGCACGCGAAGAGGTCGACGGAGATGAGGCGGCGCCAAGAGAAGACGGTGGAATGAAGGGAGAAGAACTCGTAGGGTGGTTCCGGACTGAGGTAGAGAGCCTCGACGCCGCCGCGGCGGGATAGGAGGAGGAGCCAGTCGTCTAGGCGGCGGGCGGAGAGATCGTCGAGGTAGACGTGGAAGCGCCGGACGCGGCCGGGGCAGCGGGGGAGGACGCAGTCGACGGCCCAGAGCGCCTGCTTGACGGAGGGGATGTAGATGTCGATGGAGGGGAGCGTCTCCCAGCGGCGGCGCCAGGCGCGACAGAGTACGGAGGTTCGGACGACGTCGCGGAGGTCGAGGCGGGCGAGGACCTCGTCCAGGACCTCCTGGGGCAGGGAGAGCAGAGCGTCGGCGTCCACCGCACCCACCGGCATGGCCGAGGAATCAGAAATCGGGCGCTTCTTGCGAGGGCGGCGCGGAGCCATTTCGTCGGCAATGTGCGATGCCGCCGTTCGGTGTGGAGGATTTGGTGGAGATGGGTTTCGCCTTTCGCGGGGTAAGGAGCGCGGGTTATGTAGTAGCACCGTGGCGGGAAGCCAGGACCAAATGGCGCGAAATAAAATTTATGTATACTGCCTCCATCCATAAAAAATATCTCAAACTTTTTTACCCCCTCCGTTTAAAATTAAAATTCATTAAAAATCTTCAAGACAAAGTATCTCAAGTTTAATCAAAATTACGAAGAAAATTACAAATATTTATGGCATCAAATAAGGATATTATTGAATAAAAATATAATTAATAAAGAATCTAATAATAATTAGTTGATATCATAAATGTTATTGTCTTATTATATAAATTTGTTTAAATTGAAAATACTTTGATTCTTTAAGATTTTTGGAATGATTTGTAATTTGAAATGGAGATAGTATTTGACTAGTGGCATACCACATGCATGTTTCTATGGTAAGACATGTCTTGATAGATAAAGAAAAGAAGTGCTTCAAATGATACAACAATTAAGAAATTATATGTATAACCATGAATAAAATCAAATCCATAACATCTTATAATATGAATATTTGGCACTTTTTTGCACCAGGAATAGATTTTACACATTCCTACAAAAGCCAATAGATTTCCACCTAATCTGAATACATCAAGATCAATATTCAAATTTGATAATTAAAGATCAAGTCACACTATCAGTGACCCCATGTGTCCAGCGAGAACTCCTCGTCGTCCACAGGTGCTGTTGAGGAAGCTGTCGAGCAATAATTGGTTTGCGTGGTGCTGATCGTAAAGTTAATTTTGCCCTTAAGGTATATATGCATTCACTCTCTCATCCATTGGATTCGTTTTAAAAAGTGTGCAAACACACTATCTCAATGTGAAACTGCTTTGAGATGTGTGTTTGCACACTTCTCAAAACGAATACAATGGGTAGGAGAGTGAGGGCATGTGCCCTTAAGGACAAAAAACCGCCTCTATCTGAATTCTTGTGGAATGTGAGAGGGATTAGATCTTTCTTCTTGAGTTGTGCTCGGTTATTGGGGATTATATCTTCCTTCTCGAGTTGTGCTCCGATTATTGGGTGTTTCCCAAACTTTTAAGGTCTGAGATTATGCTCCTATATAGAAAAGAAACAAAGTCAGAGTTTTGAATACTTTTGGTCCATACCTATTTTCAATAAAAATATACAATAGCTCAATAAAATTAGGGTTTTGAATATTTTTGGCCCATACTTCTTTTCAATAAAAATATATAATAACTCATTGAACTTTTCTTAAATACCTATAAAAGGTTTGCACATATTTATATTAACTAGGAGATAGTTCTTACATGACGCGGGACCCTTGAGCGATTACTCACAAACTAGACAACGTAGCTTGCATGCTCCAGCATCAAGCCATTGGTTGGCTATGTGCTTGACGATAGCTAGCACTTGCGGGACTATGGAGGAGTTTTGTTGGAAGCATCGCGCATTTTGCTTCTTCCAGAATTCCCATGCCACTAGTGCAAAGAGTGTGTTGGCTCCCTATGTGCTGCCATTCCATCGCAGTCTCCACGAGTTCTACCATTGTAGGACAGAATCCCCACCAATCTATGATGCATCGGCACTGAGCATAGTTAGGATGTTCCACCAAACCTGTCGAGAGAAGGAACGCGACGTGACAATATGGTCGATGGACTCTGGCTCTTGATCGCACAGGAAGCAGTGGTCCGGAGTGTCAAATAGCTCTGAATTCCTCAGCCTCACATTAAATCCACACTAGATCCTCAAATGGAAGAAACATGAATGACCCAACGAGATTATAATCAGCAGCAAATGAAGAGAAAATAACATTGAGCTAGTAAATCATCTACAGACGACAAGTCCATGTCCTTAAGAAAGGATTAGCTCATATAAAAGTAACTACCCGGACTATCATAGGACCATCCAATGATCCAAGGGATCAATTTTAGTAGGAATCAATGATACACTATACACAAGGAAATAAAAGTCCACAAGGAGAGACACGTGCTAGGCAATCTTTCTTTCGTCAATGTACGCAGGTAATTAAATGCAAATTTAGATTTAATTACATCATGTTTCTTAAAAATGGATGATTTACATATAGATGCATGTATTACTTTATGTTGATTTTCATGATCGTAGAGGTCCGTTGTCTTATAGAAAAATTAATAGATTAGATGACTCTCATTATCAATAATGATGTTAAGAGTCTACTAAATTAATAGCCAAAGAATTTCTAGTATTCATCTTCTTTTTTAGGGGGTTTCATGAGGATTATTGTGGAGGCTCGACAGATACTTCTATTTAGAATTTCTAGCTTATATTGTGTAAAATAGTAAAGGATCTGAATACCCCATCATTATCCCTGCGAGAAAATTTTGTATTGTGTAAACACTATAAGTAACACAAGTACCTCTAGCCTCATGTGGCAGATCTTTAGGTACCTTCCAAGTGAGAATTTATAATTCCTTATCAAAATTGGTGAATGGAAGTAGGAGAAATTAGCTGCAAATCTAATTATATCTTTAATTTATTCGCTCCATGTAACATGAGTTAGCTTCCTGATGCGTGCATAGTTCTTATATAGAAATACTAATATGGCGGATTAAGGGATCCTCCAATTGGAAATGTAGCAGAATGCATAAGTCATTAGAAGGAATTATAATAAACAAATAGATATAAGGTAGGTCGAACAAATGCAAGATGTCTTCATCAATAAAAACAGTACAATTTCGTATGTAGGAATAGCACAGAAACTCTCTCAAAAAAAAAAATAGCACAGAAACTTACTTTGATGAAATGAAATCATTCGCATTCGCAACCATCCTGCAAGGAATAAGCATGATCAGAATATCATCAGTAAACTTTGAAAAAGGTAAAAATGAACATGAGTCAACATGAACCTACAAAATTATGTTTCGCCAAGAAGAACATCTACTGCTATATGCCGCAACAGAAAACACATATCACTGTCTCTTCAGAGCTTATTTGTCACTAAAATGGAAATGCCGCTAACCACCATTATTCTCACTCATAAAAAAAAGTCGAGTTAGACAACCTGGAGCTAAAACATGTCCAAATAAAGAAAGTTGCATCTAGACACTATTAGATTTTTTTCGATCAATACCTAAACACTATTGGATAATTGGTTTGTGCAAGGCTTTGCAGTCTTATATGTCTAGAGCAAGACATATAAACCTATCGTTAGCATGAACACGTTGAACCGATCAGGCCACATGCAATGCAAGCGACCATCAAGATGACTTCCGTTGCTTTTCAATCTACTGAAACCAAGCAAACATTTGCCCCGACAGCGACAGCAATAATAGTTGTTGAATCAATTCGTGGTTGGCTTGGTGCCTGCCTGCCCGGTGGAGCTGTGGTGCTCCGTGTTCACTCTCTTCATGGTTCGGTTTTTTTTAGATAATATCTTCATGGTTCATGCACACTCTCCAAGTCGAGTTGGCGTGTGCCTCGGCTAGGATACTGTGCTTGGTGTCATGGTGTGACAGAGATAATTGTTCCCCCAAAATTACTAGTTACCCATTATTTCTTTCATATAAAAAAGAAAAAATGGTACTGATCACACACTTTTTTTGAACGCAAACTGATCACACACTTTTTCGTAGTGACACCACCCATTTAGTATGTTCACCTTTTTAAGCACCTTATATTTTCCGACAGTTCGATCTCTCTCAATAAACGGTTTATCTTTGGCACTTGGCAGAGTGAAACAGTGATTAGTCTATTTTTTGATTTGGCTTCAACTTGTGCAAAAATTGATGAAATTAAAGTCGTAACATTAAAAAAAAAAACCGCTAATATCTCACAAGGATGATTGTAAAGTGTACTACTTGAGGTTGGGTGGAAATGCTCTCGCGTAAGGCTTGAGCAAGATTGTGGACAGTTTGAATTAAAAAAACGAATAATATAGGTGGAATCAATAAGCCGATTTCACGGGATGCAGATAACTGAGTCACGTAGGTAGAATCAATAAGCCGATCCGATTTCACGGGATGCATATAACTGAGTCACGGTACAGAGGAGTTTGCCATGGAGACGAAGCTGCAACTACTGCTACTCGACAAGGGTTCACCGTTCAGGAATTCTTTTTTTTTTTGAAAAGAACTGGCAGGAGCTCTGCCTTTCAATTAAGATAGGAAGAAAGGAAAAGGAGTTTATGTACAGCAGTTCCCCCTCCTCCCAAAGAAACCGGGGGAAAGAAAAGCAAAATACAAAACCACTTAAAACGATTATACGCTCCAAATTTGGGCCCTCCTCCACTGTAGGATATCTTCTTTTGTTCTCGCAGCCACCTGCAGCGCCATCTCATCTGTTAGATACCCAAATACATGGCACGGCGATTAATTTAGTGCATGTCTGAATACAATTTATTTAACGTCTGAAAATGAAAGATAAGCCCACTTAGGCACTGGAATGAGTATATTGAAGATAGGTTGTCGGATCATATAATAGATAGATCAATGCCGGCTGGAGAAGTCGCCAAGTCGTTGAGGCTTGCTGCCAGCTTCAAGAATCAAGACTGGGTTTCAGTTTCAGTTGCCTGATGAAATTTACACAGGCTGCCTCTTCAGAGTTCCTGCAGTGACCGCACATGGGCTAATATGGCGCTCAAAGCAAGAGGATAACCATACCTCGCCTACTCAGGGCAAGTCTGTAATAGCACATAGCATACAACTGTCTCGAATCTGATACAAAACAACAGTGTGACGCGACAGCCTTATCACATTGCCAATAGCACATCAATTTGTTCTGAATAAAATAAAAAACTACGAAAATTCATTGGACAAGCTACTTTCTGCATCTTTCACATCTGAAATTCTGACGTCCACACTAATTCAAGACAAATGAAAAAAGGAGCACTGTCTCATTCAAGTGAACAATTCACTAATGAACAGAAGACGCCATCCATCTAATGATTTTCAACTGCACCTGCATGATCAAAGGCGAACGGTTTAATTGTACATCATCACAGCAACATAAAGCAGACATGGAATAAAACGTACAAATTGCCACTGCATTTCTGCACAGTGAGTAGCATCCAGAATTTAGATGCATTATGTAAGTATGAATCCCTGAATCTGATTCCCTTTGCACTATTGGGCTCCTTCAATGAAATGTTTTATCCACGCATGTTGGAAATAGAAATATAGAAACAAAGCACACAACACACAACACACACACACACACACACACACACACACACACACAAGTCTGTTATTAAATTAGTATTCACATTTCTTCAGCAGAAAACTCCTGGGGGCTAACTAATCAATCTTGCTTGTACTATAGTCAAAAATATATAATGTGAGCACTACTAACTTTCATAAAACGAAATATGAGACACAGAAATCCATTTGGTTCAAACAAAACACAAAATATGGAATTGTGCAAAGTAAAATGAAGTTCTTCTTACCTTTAAACAGAACCTGAGCTTGAGCTGAAGCTTTTCCACATGTTACTAGTTCATGCAGTGGATCCACATGAGACACTGAGCAATCACCATGATGACTAATCCATAACGTACGAAGAAGCCTAGCTTTGGAAAGAATGAGCTTCATAAAAGATATTTCATTTGGAAGCCAATTGATACCAGTCATCTCCAAAATTTGAAGATTGGCACACATGCCATCTTCCCACTGTGCATTTAGGAACTCTCCATTTAGCTCAACTTTCTGCACTTCGCCATTGTAGATCTTCACAAATGGATGTAGAAAAGGGTAGTTAGTCGAAAGCAGCAAGCCAACAATCTAAGTTCAATCAATGTAGGTAAGAATAGCTGAAAGGTAGTATTCAGCATTACCTTCATTTTAAGTTTTTCAAGATTCGGCATACTCTTTAGTAAGCAAAACACTGACAAAATGGGGGGCAGTTCACAGAAGTCCATGAACAATTTCAGGCTCTTCAAGTTGTCAAAGTTGCATGGAAGGTTTTCAAGTATCTTGGTCCCATTTACCTGGGAAAATAAAAGGAAAGAGAATAATATCAGAACAATGAAGCTGGAATACAGGACAACAATCATAAATCATGGATGAGTTTCACTTATTTTCCAGGAAGTGGGCACAGGCCATTCAAGTGAAGCAGTAATGGATACAATTAAAAATGGTTTGTATTTGATAGAAATCTTTCATATTGTTTAATTTTTTAGGCCATTTTATTACACCGAACAATACGACTGGGCCACAGCCCACACGTGCAAACAGAGGCAATCCCTTTTTTAAAGAATATATGATTGATATATAAGTTTTCTAAAGGTTTACTACACTTCAATAACCATAAATATAAGTTTAAGTAACAACACAGAAGGAACCAAAATGCAGTAGCTCAAAAGTCCTAAATTAGACTAGACCTGAAAGAATAGTGAATTAGTGACGCCAGTAAAATATGCATAATTTTTCTTCAAATACCTATGGAAAACCATTTCCCATTTCCAGGAATAGCACACAACCTCAAGTATACACAAAAGCAATAGTACAAGTGACTAACACAAGCAACACAATTAGGCACTAAGCCACTAACTTCTTGCGAATATGCCCAGCCATAATCGATAGTTGAGCAAATTGTTATGTGACGCAGATTGGGCGCCCGGATCTCCCATTCAATAAACTCGTCTCCCCCGATGTGGACTTCAGATAGTATCAGCTGCTCGAGCAATGGGGATGTCTCAATGATCTCCTCCAGTTGGTACTCTCCGTTCTGCTGGAACTTCACATCGACAAGGCTTAGCACTTTAAGGACGGGAAAGCCCTCGAAGTCTGGGGGTAGCGGCGGGATGTGACAGGCGGAGAGGTCGACGGAGATGAGGCAGCGCCAAGAGAAGACAGCGGAATGAAGGGAGAAGAACTCGTGGGGTTCCGGACTGAGGAAAATATCCTCGACGCAGCCGCGGCGGGAGAGGACGAGGAGCCAGTCGTCTAGGCGGCGGGCCGAGAGCTTGTCGAGGGATACGTAGAAGCGCTGGACGCGGCCGGAGCAGCGGAGGAGGACGCAGTCGATGGTCGAGAGCGCCTCCTTGCCGGAAGGGATGGAGATGTCGATGGAGGGGAGCGTCTCCCAGCGGCGGCGCCAGGCGCGGCAGAGTGCGGAGGTGCGGACGGCGTCGCGGAGGTCGAGGCGTGCGAGGACCTCGTCGAGGATCTCCTGGGGCAGGGAGAGCAGGGCGTCGGTGTCCACCGCACCCACCGGCATGGCCGAGGAATTAGGAATCTGGCGCTTCTTGAGAGGGCGGCGGGGAGCCATTTCGTCAGCAATGTACGGTGCCGCCCGCCGTTCCGTGTGGACTGTGGAGGATTTGGGGCTCTGTGGACTGCTGCTGGAGATGGGTCTCGCTTTTCGCGGGGTAACGAAGGAGCGCGGGTCATGTAGCCCCGTGGCGGGATACGGGGACAAAATGGCGCGAAACAAAAAGTTTTGTATATGTGCTCGTAACACTTGTCGGCCTGTCGGGGGAAAAAAATCGCAGTCATTCCTTGGTTCGAGATTCGTTCTTGAAAGATATCTCTACGTGACTAAGGTCGCATGGAGCATTCCACAATATTTGTCAAATATAAATAAAAATGCTACGGTACTCATTTTACAAAAAATTTAGAACTAAACAAAGCTTTAGTTTGGGCAAGTAAACTTTAACTCTCATCATATTAAATGTTTGAACACATACATAGAGTACTAAATATAGATTATTTACGAAACTAAAAACATAACTAGAGAGTAATTTACGAGACGAATCTTTTAAGCCTAATTAGCCTATAATTAGACAAAAATTGTCAAATAAAACAAAAATATTACAGTACCTATTAAACTTTAACACCTCCAACCAAACAACCTATAAAGTATGTTCTAGTCCGATTTTTTCAACTCTACTCTCAATTTTGCCCAGCACAACTCCTATAACTCCGATCTAGATAGAATGAAAAAAAAAATCAAACACATGCTTTTATGGAGCATCTTAAGGGGTATCCCAGAAACAAGCCTTTCACAAAAAAAATGTAATTTTACCCTCATAGGAAGTGAATTTTGCCCAGCGCAACTCCTATAACTCCGATCTAGATAGAATGAAAAAAAAAATCAAACTCATGCTTTTATGGAGCATCTTAAGGGGTATCCCAGAAACAAAATTGAAATTTTACCCTCATAGGAAGTGGGCTTTGCACACGTTCGTTGATTTGTTGCAACAAAAACACTGTTGAGTGGTGACAAATTCAACAAATAAGCTCAAGCAAACAGGTTGGAAGTTTTTACATATTCTACGTATACGATTATGTGATTACAATCTTACCTAAAGATCTCCAATTCAATTTAGAATCTACGATTTTGAAAACCTTGACAATCTTGTATGTACCTTAAAAAAGCCAAAAGAACTTATAATTTGGATGTAACGGAGATCAGTAACTTTGTCAGATTGACTAGTATGTGCACCATTTCGAGCACAAAAGAAAAAGAGTGCTTTCACAAAGGCTGGAGGCTCAGCCTGCACCCCACCACGAATGCAGAATGTGACAATTGCAATTTGCCAATTACCAGTAGAGGGAATCTTAAAAGAACATGAGGGGTAAAATCATTTGCATGTCATTACACAACATACACCCAGGCAGAATCAACCTAAGACGTTATAGAGTGATTTTGAGAATCTCTCTAGAGCTAGGCCCTGACTGTTACTGCAGCCATGAGCTGCTGCAAGCAAGTTGCATATTGAACTGCAGTATGTTGAAAAGAATATTGATCTGAAAGACCATAATCTGAAAAGTTCGAGTCTACATGAATGAATTGACCAGGTAATGACTTCTTCCCAATTGTTTCCTGCCATATGTCAAAGAAGTCCTCCATGACTGCCTTGGATTTTTCAATGGAAGATAAGGGATAATACTCTACCTGCATAGAGGGTAAGAATAAACTCAAACAAGCTTGCCGGTAAATTTGAGCAACATTAATAAAAGTAAGGTTGCATGGCAGGCACAAGTTCAAATAACATGCTGAACCTTTCAACTATTGCTTTTTGTTCAGTTTTTTCTACTATTATATTAGCAGAGAAGACACCGAACATGCTTTCAGACTGCAGTCATAGGAGCAAAGCAAGTGAACAGTAAGCTCACAAGTTTTACAAGTAAGCAAAGACACTAACAACTGGTATTATGCCAACCAAAGTTCATCAAGTTAACAATCAGTTAGTGCTTCAGTTTATACTAGCCAATTTATAATAAGGAGTAGATCTCAGAGTCAAACTTTCAAAGAAAAGAACCAGGTCATAGGGTACCATATCATCAGTAGAGGATACTCTGTAGGATTACTGGTTTAGACTAGCATACTTTTAAACATTATTTTACCAAACCTAAATCTTAAGTTATTACTTTATATCATTTGGTTTGATTTTGATATTTAGTAGGAAAAGGCAAAGAATCAGTCACATGACTCACATCAGTACAAGAGAAATTTTTTTCTCAAACACTACAAGAGAAATTCAAAAGAAGAAAACGAAATGATACCTCCATCATGATTCCTCTCAGTGCTTCAGAATTATTAGGAACACATTTTCCTATCCTCAGGCAGAAATCACCCAGTTGATACTGAAACCCCTGAAGAATATTCGAGCACATGAAACAATTGAAGTTGTATACAAGATTATGACAGAAAAGTAACGAGGTTGTTAACATAGACAAACAGAAAGCAAATCAAAATCTACAAGAAACAGACCTACCTAGTTAAGTTTTGGAACAAAAAATATACACCTGTCATAACCCAATATTTTAATTTCAGGTGTCTTTGAGATTTGTGAAAACTCTTGGTTATTAGTTGAGCCCATCGTAACTCATATACCTGTTGGTCAGGGTAGAAAATTATTTACCCATTAGAAATGGGTTTAGTATGGGTATACCCACTAGTAATGGATGATGCCAGGAGTACTCTAGCTCCAAGCACCTCTCCCCTATTGCTCGATAATTATCCAGTGGGTTTGGGCAAATGAGTATGGAGAATGGACAAGATTGGGGGAGGGTGAGGTCTGTAGCTATGAGTAGAAAACTATTTAACCATTAGAAATGGGTAAGATATGGGTATACCTACTAGTACCAATGATATCTAAGAGTGCTCCAACTCCAAGCACCTCCCCCCTGTTGCTTGATCATTGTCCAGTGGGTTTGGGCAAATGAGTATGGAGGAGTTTGGGGAGGTAAGGTATGGGCAATGGTGATCTGGATTTGGGTGTGGGCAAGTATGGGTGTGCCCAAACCCTTTCATATGTGCCACTTGCTGCTTGCCCTTATCACCCTTTCTGTTTCACTCAAGACCTGTTGTGGCTTTCTTCATGAAGATCTCAGAAAATCTTAGCAGGAAATTTGACATTTTATTTTAAGCAAGAGTTAGTTAGAATCCAATTTTAACAGAAAACACAGATTTGAGATTTGTTTCGCTTAGCCGAAGGGAAGACAAAATGAGTAAAACTAGAGTTGATCTTAATTGACAAATTCAGTTCGACTACAAGCACATTTGCACGCTCTCGCTTGAACCAAAGCAAAGCAAGACTTCTAAGCGCAAAACCCTAAATAAAGGGGTCGAATCTGAAACCAGAAGAGCAAGAGGTGACCTCAAAGTTGAGGGCGACGCGGATTCTGTAGGACTGGAGCTTCTCCATGACCTGGGGGAACGCTGCATCGGCCTGGAGGACGAGGCGCTGGGCGCGGACGATGGAGAAGTAGAGCCCCGGGCGCTCGTGGAGCGCGACGCCGAGGAGCTCCCTAGGCAAGTCGGGGTGCTGCTGCCCCGCGGGGCCCCCCGAGCCGTCCCGGGTCATGGCGCGGTAGAAGAAGATGGAGGTCTTCCACTTCCCGTCCTTGGAGCCGCCGAGGGACTCCGCGCAGCCACACGCCTCCGAGAGGATCTGGCTGTTGATCGTCGCCCCGGGGCTCGGGTGCCAGTGCATCAACCTGCGCGCCGAAGACCGCGGGATTGAAGCTGAGCGGGAGGAAAGAGAAGAAAGCTCGCGATGTGAGAGTACGGTACCATTTGACGGGGGGCATGGCGTCGGCTCGGGGGAGGGGCGCCGGCGTCGGCAACGACGACGGTTGGTGAAGGCCTGAACCTGAACGGAGCAGGTACTTGTGGGCCGCCTGGCTGAGAACGCTGCTATTTACGAGCCTGGGTTCTTCTAAAAAGAATAGCCTGGGTAGCGGGCCCAACGACGTGCTCTGTTACTCGTACCATGGCCCACTGCTTTGGGCTGCCACAGTAATTCCAGAAAAAGCCCAAAGGGAAGTCTTTTGGACCCGCTTGGATCAGCTAAGAATTGGAAGTTCCTCAAAAAAAAAAAACTAAGTATCGGAAAAGCTCCCTTGTACATTGATTTGCCTTAAATCAAATCATCAAACTTTTATGACTTGACCAATTTTTTTTATAGAAAATGCATCATCATCAGTGATATCAAATTACTTTCTTCATAAGTCCACACAGTTGTCACCTATTTAAGCTTGGTCAATTTTTAGTCAAAGTCCAAGTTGGTACTAAGACTTTATTCCACCTAGCATTTAATTTGAGCCTTACAATTTATTTGATTTTAATTGAATAAATTACTCCAACTCAAATCAAAATCTAACATATACAAGGAGAGGAGATAGTAAAAAAAAAATGACCCATTCGCTGACATCTAGATCCCACATGTAAGAGGAGTTGAAGAGGACGTGTTTTTCTCAGATTCCCTTAAACCAGAAATTATGTTTTCTCATTCCCCTATAGTAAATTTGATGAAATTGGAAGGGATCTAGTAGAGTTGCTCTAAAAACTAGTCACATGTGATCTTAATGGCCAAATAGTTACTTGTCCATGCATCCAAACAACATATATGAGCTAAAATTTAGTCACCTAACTATCAGTATTAGTTCCGACAACTAATCCCAACTCCAAAGTTATTTAAACATGCCTAAAAAACTATCACACAAGGCCCATTTTTCATAAACTTTTGAAATGGTCATTCCAGTCCACAATTTTTTTTTCCTTTTAGGCTTAGTTTCATCCTCAACTATCAAAGCAACAGATTTCATTTTAAGACTTTGTATTTTAGGCACAATTTCATCATTGAACTACCAGAGCACATTTTATTCCTTAAACTTTTCTTTTTGGCTCAACTTTGTCTCGTCCTAATTAGAATGTCGTGTTGTTGTGCCTTGTCAGCTTCAACACCACTTGCGATTTAAGATGGACAGTTATCGTTAGGTATCATTGTCCCTACCATCGTTCAACAATCAAATTGGATAGCACACCTTCAACATTTATATCCATATTCTAAAATGAATATGAATGGAAAGTGCATCTAGACACCCTTGTGTGTCTTGGTGATTCGATGACAAATCAATTAAAAGGACTAATGATTCTTTACACTAAAAGAACTTGTTGTGATTCGTCATTTTTTTGTGATGCATTCATTACTTTTTGAGATGAAGCTTCTTAGACAGCGCACAACATGCTCCCATGCTCGTGGTGAGACATAGGAATGTTTGTGATGGCTAAGATCTTACCCCATAGGGAAAAAGATGAACTAATGGAGACGAGGATAGTGATCGAGAGGGACCTAGCACGAGTGTGGCCTTTGTGAGTCGCTCACCACCACCTCAATAGAGACATAGGGCTTGAACTTGAACTTCGATAAAACAAATATCTTATCTCTTGTATTTTGAATTGTACTTTCTTTTCACTCGATCTACTTGGTTGTGTGTGCTTGTGAGTGAAGGTATTTCGTGGATTTTCTACAACATCTCCAAAAATATATCTACAAGTTTGATTTGAGCTTGAACTTTAGGTGCAATGAACTTTGTATCATTATTTGTTTTTGTAGAAGTTCCATGAAGTGATAATTTCGTAGAATATATCTACAAGGTAATAAAATTGTAGGAGTAGGGACAAAGTCGAGGTAAAAAAAAGTTAGAGCATTGAAATGCAGTTTGATAGTTCATGTATGAAATTAAGCCCAAAATGTAAAGTTTGAGGATTAAAACAATTATTTGATAGTCCTAGGATAAAATTGAGTTTATGAATGAAAGTGAGGCTTGAGCGATAGTTTTTTTTAGAAACACGGCAAAGCTTTACTGGATTTTTATTAGATGAAGAAAAATAAAAAAGGAACAATACAATTGACTAATTACAACAAAATAGGAGAGCGCTTGGGATAACCTTAAAACGGCTTGAGCGATAGTTTAGAGAACAAAATGGCTATTCCGTTAATAAATAACATATGACTAAATTTTGGTGACAAGAATTAGTACTAGGTGATCGAAACGGGCCATTAGTTAGCCAAGTTCCAAACATGCTCTGCTGCAAGAATAACGGAAAATTGGTAGCGTGGCACTGAGAGTAACCGCAATTCGAAGTTCCGAGCCTTTGCACGTACCTGCAGTTAGTGACGGATTGACTGACGAACACACCGATCAGGGCTGTATGTAGGCACTGTGAGCGATATTGCAGCAATCGATCAGGATAAACCACGGTGCCGCACCCTCTTTTCGCACGCGAAACCCTTAGCCGGCACCAGGCACCAGCACACCACCACCACCAGGCACCAGCACACCACCACCATGGTCGATGGCAACATGCACTGTGACTGATGGCGCCATGCCGCCAACAGCCAACCAATCCAAGCGAGGTGGTTAATGCCGACTGATCCTCCACTCGTGCTCAGTGCGCCAATCACCATAAACAATTGCGAAGTTTGTGCGATTTGTCTGGGGCGAGAGTGAATGCAAGAAAGACCAGGCCTGCCCGATATGGGCATGTGCTCCTATGTCCATTGCTATAGGATTTGCATTATTGGAATGGCTGCATGGTAGGTATTTTTCCCCCTCGAGGGCATCAGCCAGACATGTGTGGTCCTAAGGGTCTGTTTAGTTTCACTTTACTAAATTTTAGTCAGCTAAAGTTTAGTCAATTTAGTAGCTAAACTTCACTAAAAAAAAGCTAAAATATTTTAGTTCCACTAGTTACCTAAGCGTAGCTAAAATAGTTTTAGTTAACTAAAATTTAGCAAGAGAACCAAACAGACCTAATGTCGAAAACCAGATGCGAGCTGTTACGGACTGACAGGTGGGACCTCTGAGCAGCGGTCAGGCGTGAGCACTGTTGCCCGTCTGGCAGGTGGTTAGGCGTGGGTGCTGTTGCCGGTCTGGCAACGGCCCTGGTGTGCGTCGGCTATATAAGCCACTGTACCTGAAGAAGTTGGCAACGATTGTAAACTGAATACTTCTCATAGTTCATAATCCTGCCATCGCGGTTCATCGGTGCCCCTAAATTCTTCTTGTTCTTCTAGATTTCCTTCAAAATCCCCTGTATCGCATCCTGTCACGACAAAGAGGCGTCATGTTAGGCGCCGTGCCGGCCGAGGCTCTGCCTCTGCCCCGCGACGCAAGCAGCAAGGGCTACGGCGCCAAGCACCTGCAGCCGCCGCTGCCGCCGCCGAAGCAGCAGCCTGATGTCGAGGCCGAGAGCGGGTGGTTCGAGGAGGAGATCGACGACGACTTCAAGCTGTGCTACGCTCTTAACAGGTGACAGTTTCGCACGCACGCAAACGTGATTTCCATTCTTTTCTGCCTTGAATGGAGAGGATCGGAGGCAAACAATGACCGAGTTGCTAGCTGTTGATTTTGCTGCCGCAGCGTGCTGCACCGAGGGGCGAGCAAGTACCAGGAGATCGTGCTCATCGACACGAAGCATTTTGGCAAGGTATGTTGCAGTTCAATTATTCGATCGATCTCACGTCCTTGTGCCGTTTCCTTCTCTGTTTCTTGCAGTATGTGAGCGCTGTCTGACAACATTTCAGGCTTTGATAATCGACGGGAAGATGCAGAGCACGGAGATGGACGAGTTCATCTACCACGAGTCCTTGATACACCCACCTATGCTCTTCCATCCAAAGTAAGCATGCAGTACCACCACTACCACTCCTTCACTCAGATAAGTAGTTATTCTTTTAAGAGATTGTCAGTCAGGTAATTCTTGCTTGGTCTTCTGTATTTCTCACCACTCGAAAGTTCAAATCAAGCACCAAATTTCTGCACTAGTAGCAATTCTTGGCCGTGCACCTTTTAACTTCGGAAAGCGATTTCAATTTGCTGGAGTAGTCACTCTTGTATTCGATTGGATCGACCAGCATTTCGCACAAATTAAATTAACAACTGATCAACATCTTGCGCTGATCCTTTGCCGCTGTCTCTTCAGCCCGAAGACAGTCTTCATCATGGGAGGCGGCGAGGGCTCTGCGGCAAGGGAGGTACTGAGGCACAACACCGTTCAAAGGGTGGTCATGTGCGACATAGATCAGGTACACGTACAAACTCACAACCGAATCACAGGTCACGCCGACATGTTTTTAGAATTACCTCATGGTGTGGCGAATGCATGATCAGGAGGTAGTGGACTTCTGCCGAACGTACCTGACGGTGAACCGCCAAGCGTTCAGCAGCGAAAAGCTCTGCCTCATCATCAATGACGCCAGGTGTGTATGTATCTCATTTTTCATTTGCAGTTTGCTAATTGCTTACCTCAAAGAAAAATATGTTAGAACATGCAGTTTTGTTCCTAAAGATAATACTGGATAGGTATCACAATAGTTTGTATTAAGCCTAGCATAAAACCTGTACTATGCTTGCAGGGCTGAGCTGGAAAAGAGCAAGGACAGGTTTGACGTGATAGTAGGAGACCTGGCAGATCCAGTGGAAGGAGGCCCCTGCTATCAGCTGTACACCAAATCGTTCTATGAGCTTATCGTAAAGCCCAAGCTTAATGACCTCGGAATCTTCGTCACCCAGGTTAGTATAATCGATACTTCCCTACTTCAGAAATGACAACAGTTTCAAGTTTCAACATGTCAATCTGATGGAAATTTGCTGATCATTTGCACGATCCCAATTCCAAATAGGCTGGACCTGCTGGTGTTCTCACTCACAAACAAGTCTTCTCATCGATTTACAACACCCTTAGGCATGTCTTCAAATGTGAGTGTTGTTGGTTTTTAGATAAAGGAGTGACTTCAATTGTCTGCCTTATTTCTTCAACCGTATGTCATCTTTTTATAAGCCTGCAACCGTTTGCCGATTGCTTTGTGCTGCAGATGTTCAAGCTTACACTGCGCATGTTCCATCCTTCGCAGACACCTGGGGCTGGGTCATGGTAATCTCGCACTGCCATGAACTTACTCACATGCTGTTTCGTTCGACATTCCAGTTTCCTGCAGTGTGGCTCATCATGATAGCATTTCAGGCCTCGGACCATCCATTCGATCTCACTGCTCGGCAGATCAACGAGAGAATCAGTGACAGGATCGAGGGCGGAGAGCTCGCCTACCTGAGCGGGGAGTTCTTCATTTCCTCCACCACATTGAACAAGAGCGTTCATCAGTCGTAAGTAGCGTACCTATGTTCAGTTAATCAGGCACCGAATTGGCTATTACACCTGTGTGCACTGTCAATGTGTAATGTGCTTCCCTGATTTGCATTGTTGGTACAGGCTGCTGAACGAGACCCATGTATACACAGAGGATGATGCCAGGTTCATCTACGGGCATGGAAGGGCATGTCACGCTGTCAGTTCATAGGTAGTAATACCTCCTAGTTGTAAGCCAGGTACTCTAATACTCCATCCCCGCCACCCCCTCCCCCCCCCAAAAAATGATGTTTTAGTTTTGTTCTAAGCTAAACTACCTAAAATTTGACCGAATTTATACACTAGAGTACTAATGTTTATGTTACCAAATAAGAATCATTAGATTTGTGTTTCTCACGACATATTTCTATAGTATACCTATTTGAAATCATAAATGTTAACAAATTTGTTTTATATATTTGATCAAATTAAAATCAATTTCATTTAGGACAAAATAAAATATTGTCTTTTTGACAGAGGGAATCAATCCATTGTAGATGGGATGATGCATCATGGGACTATTTCTCAAATTTAGTAGAATGACTTTATTCCTTATACTAGCACTATTTGTTAATATATGAGGTATGAGACAGTTATAGATCAACACATTCCCATTCAACAAACCAGACAAAAAACTAAAGAGTGAGATGATGATACATTACATCATTCGACAAACCAAACACCTCTTTCCAAAAAAAAATCACTACAAGATAAGTCTATGCATAATTCTAATTTTGGTTATATTCTCTGTATTGCACGATTTGCTGTTTGATTTCTCGAAGTGCCAAAGTTATAGTGGCAAATGACGGCCTGCTTGAAGGCTCTGCATCCCACGTTCGGCAGATGAGATCAGTCAGGGCAGTAGGATATGCATCACGTTCTGGGAGTTTTGGCCTCAATGTTCCATTTGCAACGTTCAGCGCAATCTGTGAAACAACATTACAAAGTTATTAGCATGTCAGCTACTACTTACTTATGAACAAAGTATCAGCCCAGGGATAGCACAATTTTTCAATCGAGAAAGTTGAGAATGCAGCTAGGCTCTGCCAAGTAAAATCCAAGCATCCTGTCACGAATGCTGAACAATCTGTCTCCATGTTCTACAAGAGTACAAATGATCTGTAGGTAGGATGTGAATTCACCTTGCTAGGTCCATAACTTGTTTCGATGTACGGATGCTCTGCAGTTATCAGCTCATTCAGCATGATGCCGAAGCTGTAGACGTCGCATTTCTCAGTGTACGGTTCACACCGAATCACTTCCGGAGCCATGTAGACATAGGTCCCTAACAAAAATGTTGAAAATTGTTGGGAAAAAAAATCATCACTAAGAGTTCGGGCTGCATGTTCGTGCACTGTGATCTCGTACCCGTCTCGCCGGTGAGCGCCTCCTTCCCGTCCGGCAAGAACCTGGCGTGGCCAAAGTCCGTGACCCGCGCGCGCAGTTCAGCGTCCAGGAGCACGTTGCTGGGCTTGAGGTCGCGGTGCACGACCCTGGGCGTCTGCGCGTGGAGGTGCCGCATGGCCAGCGCGATCTCCAGCGCCCTGCTCACCCTGTCCACCAGCGGCGGCGGCGGCGGAGGCGGCGACTCCCGCGGCCGCGGGCGGCGCTCCCGTCCCCCGTGCAGCCACTCCCCCAGCGTGGCCCCGCTCAGCAGCTCGGTCACCAGGAAGCAGCAGTCGGGCGGGCGCAGGCACGCGCCCAGCAGGCGCACCACGTGCGGGTGCCGCTGCCGCGACAGCACGTCGGCCTCCTGCGCGAAGAAGGCCTCGCCGCCGCTGGCGTTGGAGCGGAAGAACTCCGGCCGCACCCACTTCACCGCCACGTCCAGCCCCCGCCACGTCGCCCGGTGGATGTCCGCCGTCGTGCCCCGGCCGATCACCTCGTGCAGCTCGATCTGTTCCATTCATGGCCGGAGCACGCACTGGTCACGACTCACGATAACTGCCGGCGCACGAACTGGTTGGGTATTGATCATTAATTACCTCGTCCGGCACGACGGACCAGCCGTGCTGCACCGCTAGGTCGCGGGTGGCGGCCAGGTACGGATCGTCGCAGGGCGGCGCCTCCGCTGGGTCGTCGTCTTCGTCCGCGTCGACCGTCGTCGCGGGCTCGGCTTCAGCGTCGCCGTGCGGCGACTGCTGCGGCGGCGCGCCGCCGTCGGATATGAGGTGCAGGAAGCCGTGCTCCTGGGCGACCTCGAGGCAGAACCTGAGGTACTCCTGCGTGCTCTCCAGCCGGGCCTTGTACGTCTCCTTGAGATCCCTCTGCCTCTCGAGCTCCTCCATCAGCTTCGCGACCTGCTTGGCAATGGCAACGCATCACAGCGCAACTTGTGTTGTGTGTGGTTCTAAAGCAGAGCACGAAACGAACTGCGAAAAATTCCACCAGGTCCTGACTGATGCCGGATGCGTGCGTGCCGTACCTGCTCGCTGGAACGGTGGTTCTGTGAGGGAGACGTGGAGAAGAACCCGGAGAAGAGGCGGCCACGGAGGCCGCGGTGCTGATGATCTTCCCCGCTCATCGGTGCCGCTGGCATGAGCGATCGGAGCTCAGAGTTGAGTGTTCCCTGCACAGGCTTAAGAAACAGATAAGGGTCGATCGAGTTGGCGTCAATGGCATATGCCAATTCTTTAGTGAAGCTCTTTCTGCAGGAACAAAGCAATGCAATTCGCGTAGCGTAGCGTAGCACGTCGCGGCGGCCAGCCCACCAAACGGACAAGAGCCGCGGCGATTCCAACAATGCGGTTTGGTTGACATATTTGGCAGGTTTCAGGCAACTGCGTCGTCTGCGTGTTCTTTCATAGTGCCGGCTTGTAAACTTTGGGTTGCTTCCCTTGTTGTGGCAATCCTTGGATTATTATTTAAATATGTAATTGAACAATTCTACTTCTTAATGAAATACATACCTCGTTGTATGATTGAGAAAAAAAATGGATCTAAAGATATTGCGAACACAAGGTCGAGAAGTACCCTTATGGTACGTTTTGTGATGAGTGATTGTCAACGTGATCCACGAATATGTTGAGTTGGTGACTAACATTACCATGGCGAAAGCTATGTGTACGACATGTCTCTTGGCTTGTGGTGTTCAGCTGTAGAGCTCGGAGGCGGTGGTCGACGGCGAGGTGAAGGTCAAGTAGAGACGTGCCGATGGACCTAGAGCGGTGAAGGACGGACGTGAGGCTTGGACTGACAGACCAGGAGGCTGGGTGACCAACCGCAGTGGCTGACATCTGGAACATCGACAAGTGCAAGTGTACATGGGAGTGACCGTGTTGACCAAGTCAAGACGGCGGACGCGAGTCGAGCGAGGCTCAGGAGGACTTGGCGGACCGGCCAGTCGAGGACGACGGTGATACGTGTCGAGTGGCGGGAAAGCGTATGGAGTACGCTACTCGCGGTGGGTTTCGCGGGTTTGGGCCTCAAAACCTGGGCGGAGGTCCCGATGCGGACGGACGACACGTGGCAGCATCGGAGATCGTTTCGGAGCGAGGCTACCGGTGAGGAGGCGCGGTGGCCGTCGGATCAAGAGAGAAAGAGTTGGACTAGAATGTCTCTATGGCTAGCTAGTTTGCTCTTAAATATCTAGGGGCAAATGGGGAATGAAAAATAGCCTCTAAATAAGAGGGGGCTGCCCCAAGCCAACTATCTCTCCTATTTTCGTTTTTCCTTTTCACCTGAGTCTTCCCCTCTTTCAGGTTTTTTTAGAGAGAGATCCGTAGCAAGAAATTTGTGGCTGTGACTTGTGATTGAGGCCCTAACCTCACTGTGTCCTCCGGGCTTTGAAACAATGGTGTCATGAATCAGTTTGTTTTGCGTTTTACTTTTCTGTTCTTTTTCGTTCTTCCTTAAATCTTGCAGCCCTGGAGTTTGGATTGATTTCAGATAATGATCTTTTGGGGATTGGTTCGCTGGTAGTTGAATTGCACCTGTGCAAATTTTGAGCCGAAGAGCTTTTGAATCGAGAGAGATCCACTCATTCTTTTGGTACTACCCTTTTCATGTCTGGGCTCTCGGTTCTTCTCTGTTCTTGACACTCGGCCGTTGGGCACTTCTGGATGGTGTTGTTTGGTCACCAATGGGTTTCGGATGGAGGTCAGCTTGGCTCCTAGCGCTCCGCAGAGCAGCCCCTGCGAATGCTACTAGCACCGCAACAACTGGTGCAGGCGAGTCCATTGGCTTTCTTGTTTTTGCTCAGTTTTTCATCAGTTGTCTGTTCGTCGAGTACAGGTTGATACAACAGCAGTGCTACCTGCATCGTGTGCTCAAGGTGCCGCGCGTGCTCACTAAGCAGCACTTGCTCTGGTTCTTGCCTGTTGACTTTGAATCCCAAGAACCCTGTTCAATCTTTCAGCTTTCTGTGTGAGCAGGTCGACGGTTTCTGAAATTTTTTGAGGCAAGCAGGGTGTTTGTTCGTAGTGAGTTAAGTTGTTTTCTTGCTTGCTTTCCTAGTTTTGCAGGTCTGGCATCCAGCAAACAAAGCACAGCAACGTGCTCACCCTGGTTGGGCTACTCATCGAGCTAGCACAGAGCAAGCAAGGTCATTAGTTCAATTCTGGTGTTCTCCCGTGATGCCTAGTGCTGTGTTTGTCTTTCTGTTCTTTAGTTGGTGATTTGTTTAGAAACTAGCACTTGATCTCGGTTGAAAATTTCAAGTGTAGTGAGCTGTTCAATATTTGTGCAGTCTGAAATTTCTAGATAGCCCCCCTCTTATTTTTAGCTGATTTTCCATTGGTTTTTTTGGTGGCTCTGATTTTCCGTTCTGCGTATATTTTGGTCGTTTGAGCTCTGATTTGATTTCCGTCAGTTACATTGGTCTTCTATCATTGTGAGGAATTTTATCTAATTGCTCTTGTCACCAATTGACTTGAGTAATTCAGTCTCGGGTACTTATTTGTGTTTGGCGGTGATTTGGGACAGCGGCCAAAAATATTTTGAGAGAAAATTTACGGCTCCCATTCACCCCCCTCTGGTCGCCATTTTCGGTCCTTCAGATATCAAAATATAAGGTATTCTGGGTCGTCAACCCTTTATTTCCTTTGTTTTTTTATCAAAAATAAAATATCTTTTTAAACTTAGCGTCACCGAAAGTAAATAAATGAAAAATAACAGGTGATCTACTCTTTCCATGCTAATTACTCCCTCCGTACTCGATTTGTTGACGTTTTAGACAGGATTACGCTAACCAAGAAAGGATTAAGTAGGGGTTAGTTTTCCTATTTTGCCCCGATTAAATAGCGTTGCGATTGCTTCTTTGACAATAATCTGCCTTAGCTCGAGTGGCGTGAGCTCCGCAGGCCGAGGCTGGAGGTAACTGGTTCGAGTCTTGGGGCCACCCTTTTTCTTTTGCATGGCTTGCGGCGTCCAAGTAACGAGGCATAGAGTGATTAATGGCTAGAGTTGAACAGATGCATGCGAGCCAAGGGCAAATCCGTCCAGGCGAGGCAGCGCGAGCGTCTAACCTCAAGCTTTGCGAAATCGTAGAGGGAGCCCAGAACGTCAACCAAATCGAGTACGAAGGGAGTAGTGAGGAATACGGTGGTCTTTACTAGACATTTCATTTTGTCTGAAAATCGCTTTGATCTCTTATATTCCTTCCATCAAGAAATGATAGTTGTATTTGGCTAGAAGAAATGTCAAAGTTTATAAATTTTGATCAACTTTTTGTGATCGTGCCAAGCATGTACTTCATTAAGCAGAAGAGTTTTGTTACATAGACACGGCTATGGTAATCAAGGTTACCGAGAACCGTTTCTGAACCTCAGCTCGAGTTTGTGAAAATGATTACATGCACTAGTTTGTGCGGCATCAAAGTAAAGGTATCAGGGACTGCAGAGGTCTGTATCCTGCAAGGCACCAGGTCTTGATCTCCTCGTGCCACCATCTGTGCTGCAGTGCAAATTTTAATCAACAATTGGTTATTTTATACAAGTTTAGAGCATGAAACTTATAGCAATAGATTTGTATTCAAAATACCTCTGAGATAATATTATTTTTTAGTAATTAAACTTTTTGAGTGAGATTTTTAATAATTAATTATATATAGGAGAAATCGAGTCAAAATCTATACAAGGGCTAATTTGGAAACTCAATCTCCTTGAGATCCCTGACTTTTTCTAGGTTGGGAAATCTATGGAGGAGAAACGATTTGAATAATTATTTAGTTCTTCGTGAAGGCCTGAAGGGTTTTCTGTTTCTGGGTGTCTCTCTCCTTGCTTTCTGATTAGCTGCAAAGGGATGTTTGTGTTCTGCCACCATGGCTGCAAGACTTTGGTCGACGGTGGGAGTAAAGACCATTGGGCCGAGTTCTTAAGTTGGGCTGGATCACTGGATCGAAAAAATTGTTCTGCAGAAAATCAAGTTCCCTAGTTTTTCTACCTCGAGAACACAAAAGTGCACTGCACGTGTGGCCACCCACTAGCCTACAAGAAGACCAGAACGTGCAGCATGGGATACTCAGTATATATAGTTGACACTGAGTGTTGTTAATTAGATACAACTTGTACCTAAATTAGTTTATAACTAAGTATGCAAGTTCAAATAATTAATTCACTCTTGCAGATTGGCAATTTCCAACGACATCATTGGAGCTAACCATTAAAGTAAGGAACAGGCTAGGCTTCAAAAAAATCCTGTGCAGAGCTAATTGTTAAAGTAAGGCATGAAGGCTCCTAAAAAAGCTATACGATCTTGCTCTTAATACAAGTGCAAATTATAAAAGGAGGGGGAGGGGGGTGGCATGGCTCCTGCCACCACCACCTCTAGCTTCGCCATTGGTAAATGGCCTTGCCTGGACTCCCTCGTTCTCGGAGTGTTTTGACTAGTTAGAGCAGGTACAATAAGCCATGTTAGCTTGGCTAATAGCCAAGACAACTCAGCAAAATCTGATGTGGAAGAGAGAGAAAATAGGAGAGAGAGGGTGATGGTCGACGCATTCGTCGACCAACTCGTCACGAGCTCCAAGGCTGCATGCGAGGTTGCATGCGTGGTCCTGCGTGCCAATGGGAGCACAAATGGAGGGAGGTAGTAGCGGGTCCCACGCTATTAAAAATAGTTTTGGAATATGTAAAGAGCCATAGTTATTGTATATATTGTCTACAAAACTAGTTTACACATGACATAGCTTGGCTATTAGACAAGCTTATTGGCCTTACTCTTACAAGATTGGTCATTCCTTTGTCCATCTTTTATCTTTATCTTTACCACATATAATGTATAAAATAAAACTTCTCTAAGTCACACAAAATAATGTGCACCACAGTCATAAAAAATTCTAAATACACCTAAAATACACTTAACCGAAACTAACTTTTGAAATGGAAAGACAAGATTGAATCTGTGCATCCGTTTCTCTTACTCATATCCAACGAACCAAATTGTTTGGATCAAACCTCATAACTCATCCCTCCTCTTGTCCCGCATCCACCCCACCTCCACAACTCAGTCCACCCCGCTCGTGAGTTGTGACTCTCCCTCTCCCCCAATGTAACGCTCCCTCTACCCAACACTCGACTAGCGTGCTCCTCTCCTCTCCCCCCCACGAACAAACCCTAGGGCAGACAACACGGCGCATGCGGAGCACGCGGCGGGACAGCAGACGCGGAGCACGCACGCACCAACACAACGGATGCGGACCATGTGTCAGCGTCCGCGGCGGACGCGGCTAGTGTTTGGTGGCCACCGCCACATCGGGTGCCACCCTAGGTCACCGTCTTCCTCGGCGAGCGGGCTCGGCCCCCGCGACAGGCGAGCTCCGCAGTCATGAGCAGTTCGTGGCAAGACTAATAATTAGCAGACGGTACCTCTCTTGTGTCACCCGGTCCCGTGCAATTTGTCCGGACGAGACATGAATCAAATGAATGAATGGCAGGCTGAGCTGGTCAGGGGCCGGTCGCCCGCTTCATCGTGTCTCTAATAATGTGGTCCGGCCGGTTGCTTGTACGCTCGCTCATGACAAACTCTGCCCAAGTGTACTACTACACCTTCTTGTCCATGAAAATGACACGCTGTTGTACAACACCAGCAGCACACTGGCGCGCCCATGCCATCTCAGCTGTGCCTGTGCGTCCTCGTCCGCGCGCGCGCGGGGGGTGACCTGACGCCCGGCGGCCCGGGCCAAATGATAGAACGGCGCCCCGGCCACCACCCCACCACGCGTACGTGATGGCCGCGCAAATAATGGCCTGCCGCGCCCGACCCCGCCGGTTGGTGGTGGCGTCGAGGCGAGGCGAGCGCGAGAGTGATCAGCTAGATCAGAAGGACACATGCTGACACGCCAGCGCAGCGGATTCCTTCCACCACCACTCGGCTGCACGTACACCCACTTGTATATAAGCCTTACCGCGCACGTCTCGCCCTCTTCCTGCTTCTTCTTCAACGACGATCCCACCTTCCTCGCCTCTTCCACTCCACATCGATCGAGCTCGATCGCCCAATCGCCTCTCTCTCGGCTCTAGCTATATATCACTTCCGAACGTCCTTCGTCGGCGCTTGCTGCTGGTGGTGCGATCAGCGCAGGATTCTCTGACGACATGGAGCGGCGCGGCCATTGCCACGGCGGCAAGCACCCGCACCCGCACCCGCACCCGCCCTCGCTCCCGCCGCCGCGCCGGGCGCGCGGCGGGGAGCGCACTCGGCAGCCGTCCAGCGGCTCCTTCTCGGCGTCGCTCCTGGACGCCATCTACCGCTCCCTCGACGACGGCGGTGGTACCGACGCCGTCGTCGTTGATGCCGCGCGTGGGAGTGGTGCGGAGGAGAATAAGGCGGCCGCGACGGCGCAGTTCTGGTGGGCGAATAATAAGGAGATGGCGGCCAACAAGCCCAGGCAGTCGTCTTCGTCGAGCGCGGACAGGGACAGGGACAGCAGGCGCCGGCGGGCGGAGACGGGCGTCGCGCGCCCTCGCCACTCGGGGTACGCGTCGTCCACCACGTCGTCGTCCGACTCGTCGGCCGCTAGCTACAGCAGCTTCTCCTGCTCGTCGGCGTCGACCACGGATACTGAGTCGTCCACGTGCCGCCGCCACAGCCCGCCCCTCCCGCCGCGGGTGTCGTCGTCAGAGGAATCCGTCGCCACGGACGCCGAGGAAGGGGCAACCCCGCCGCCGCCGCCACCCAAGAGCAAACCGAAGAAGAAGTCCAGGCCGTGTTTCCCCGTGGCCAGAATCCGACCAAAGGCCTCAGTGCCAGCATCATCATCCGGGCCGCAGCCGCCGTCGCCGGCGACGTTCGCGTGCGCGCTCAAGGCTCTGTTCTCCTCGGCGCGCCTCCAAAGGAAGTCCAAGACTCCGGCAGCCACTCCTCAGCCCAAAACCTCGCATTCGCAGCCGCAGCCGCAGCCGCCGCGCATGTCGGCAACGACGAGCGCTGCGAAAGCGGCTGACGCGGCGGCGGAACCGTCGGAGCCGAGGACGGTGAGGCTCCGCCCGGAAGCCGAGGCGTCGGTGGTGGTGCGGCGAAGGGTGGAGGAGCTGGTGCGGAGCCTCGAGGAGCTGGAGGAGGACGAGGAGGGGAGCGACGCCAGCTCCGACCTCTTCGAGCTGGAGAGCCTTCGCGGCGCCGGCGCGGACGAGCTGCCCGTGTACGGCACCACCAGCCTCGTGGCCAACCGCGCTATCGCCCAGGGGCCAGCTCGTTAATGAGATCCCAAAAGGCGCCTTCAAAACATCGTCAACGTTCTCTGCATTTCTGCATCTGCATGTTAATAATGCTGCAGTATTTTGTTGTGAGAATGAAATGCTGCAGCATGGTTTGTACCCTGTCTATATTTCAATTTTGTCCTTCCCATAAATCTGTATTTTTCATAAAAAATGTAAATAAAGTTCTTAAAAAAATTGTGATTGTCTATTTGCTAGGATGATCTAGTCCATGGATGTAATTCTGTAGACCTCCTAGGACGCTTAGGCAGAAGTGATTGTTTGTATCAAACTTTTCTACCTTAATTATAAAAATGCGTAAGTCTTTTGCATATTCGAGAAAAAAATTATGATTAGCAAGGAATTGATGCTGTATAATGAATTGCAAACCAACGAATTGGACTGTATTGTAGAGTGATCGAACAAGCAATAGTCATTTGTTGTGATACAACATCTCCATCTAAGTCTTCGACTCGGCATGGATGTTTGTATTTAATACTACTTCCTTCCTAGAATGCAATTAATCAAATTATCTAAAATTTAATTAAATTTATAGAAAATAGTATTAATATTTATTATGACATAAAAAAGACACACCACAAATCTTATGATACTTATTTGATATAAAAAATCTTGGTTAAATTCAAAATGGTTTGACTCATTACTATGCTAAAATTGTATTCTGTTTAGTTAAATAGAGTGAGTGTTTTTTTTTGTTCTTTAAGTCTTAGATGATGTGCTTATTAACAATAAGATGTTGGTTATTAATTTTAGGATTTGTCAGCCCAGGTACTCATACCGAAAAGTATTAGAAATTTTGTTTATTATTTTCAGGATTTGTCAGCCCAGATACTCATACCGAAAAGGATTAGAAATTTCGTAGGATTTTAATCCTATAAAAAAAATCCTATATGTCCTACTTTGAAACAAAAGATTAAATACTATAAAATTCCTTTCAATTTCTATGGAACGTATAAAACCATACAAATTTCAGAAAGAAAACTAGTATGAGGTTGGACTCACGGAAACTTCCCTAGACGCAAATGACTGTAACCCTGTCACTTTGGCTTTGGTGGGATGAAAGGAATAAATGGAGAGATGAAGGGAAGAGGAGATCTGTTGCCGAAATTGCTTATGTCACTGCAGCGCTGACTGATAGATACACAGAAGAAGCCTGGGCTATTGTCGGATTCTCGTCAGGCTCAGCGCTGGAAGCGACCACGGCAGAGAGAGCTTAAGATAAACTTGGATGGTGCTTTTGATCCGATCACAGGCTCAGGTGGATGGGGGTTTATAATTCGAGATGACAGAGGGATGATGATCTTAGCAGGTGCAGGAGAGAAGCCACACTGCTCGATGCATTCCATGCTGAACTCCTCGGATGCCTGGCAAGACTCAAAGCTGCAGCACAGTTGGGCTTGCACAAGATAGTGATGGAGGTTGATGCTTCCTTGATTAAAGCTGCTTTCAGCGATGGGCGGTGTCGTCACCGAGCTGAGATTGCTTTTGTTGTCTGAATTTGTAGATGCCAAGGTTGAAGTCTGTCCTAGTGATGATTTTGTCACTCGGGAGTCTGTACCTCATTTCGTTGAGGGTTTGGTGACCAGCGATTTTGCTGAGTCCAATGAGTAATGGAAATCCCAATTAAAAAAAAAGGATTTCTGCATTTTCCTATGTTGCATCCAAATACCACAATAGAAAGTTCTGTGCATTTTGAATTCAGATTGTAAGCTCCATGCAACTTCAATCATATGTTTTTTATCAGTCCTATGTTTCAAAATTAAATCCTATGTTCCAAAGAGACCGTAGAATGTACATAATTGCATTTGTAGGAACGAGCGTGAGTGTATTTGTGCCTAACGAGAAAAAGCACAGTCATCTAGTATACCATGAAAAAGTCCACAACGTGATGCAGCGCAACTAGATTTTGCCTAGGAAACCTCTGTTTCCCGTCTTGTGGATATGCAACCATATGAAATACGGAGTATATAAATATATATATAAGTGCACAGCCTGTGCTATTTCAGGAGTTGGCAGCTCTCCATCAACTGAAGTTGTTAATATTTTTCGCTCCGCGGAGCAGCACGTTGGTCCAACATTGTCCTTGGTTTACCTAATAAACAAAAATAGCATTGTCCTAGGCTAATCCTTAGGCAACATATACGTTCACCAAACGAACATAACACTACAGCGATATCATTAATCATTAGCATACACGGTTACGCTTTTTAAAAAAAACATAAGTTATGCTTCATGTCTTGATGCTCTTTACCTAAACCAGCTAATTGGTTAAGACATCGAACAAGTTCTGGCTCCACCGACCAAAATTCCTTGACGTCGTCATCTTCTTGCATTCTTTTCATGAGCTTTTGATTAGCATATGTGGTGCCTAGCCTACATCTTTGGATGGGTCTGTGTAACTTCTATCTGAAGCATTTGTTTGTTTTCTTTGCACTCTGGACGTATACACAGAACGTTCGAACCTTGCTAATCATGACTCTGCATGGACCATATCTGCAGAGGGCCGGCCGGGGCCTCTGCATGAACGAACTAGCTCTTGACAGCCGGACAGGGCATGCGTTGTCTGCAAGCGATTTGTTCCATCATACGCTATGGCCTATGGCCCCCTCGTGCTGGAGCATCAAGATCAAGCACAAGCAGGCCCTGGTTTCATTTGTACTTGTAATGTATTTATAAATACTTTGTCAGTAGTCCAGTGATAATACTGATACGACGTATGTGTATACAGCATGAGCGATCAGCGTGTACTGCATATAATATTTCCAGCTCAGTTTCGAGGAAGATGACGAGGAGCAAGTAGCTGGTGGAGCAATGTGATCTTAAACAATCAGTAGATGCTGTTGTGGATAGCCTCATCAGAGATGGAATCTTCGGTCTGCACAGTACGGCATGCCACGAAAATGTACGACACTGCGAGACTGAAGATGCCATTGCCGCCATGGCCTGCCCCCAAGATCGGTGCCTCCAGTCGATCTGATTTAGCACGAACACGAGCACCGGCATGGGCGGAGCAGTTCGTGTCCGCTCGTAGGCACACAAGTCTTAGCAGCCCAGCTGTGGCGCCGAACAATTATACAACAGACCTTTTGAAAAAGTTCAAGACGATCGAGTGCGAAGATTCAGTGTTTTAACTTGCAGGACATACAACAAAAGGGCATTGCATGATTTGCAGGGCTGTCCAGTTAGCTATATGGTACACCTTCTAATTCGCTTTTGGGGTTTCGAGGTCGCTCATGTCTAGCTCGATGTGGCGCCGCTGCATGGGAGGATCCAATGCAATGCAAGTACAGAGCACACGCCACACAATCAGGAGCGGCGAAAGGGACGGCTGATCTGTATGCCGGAGCACGATCTGGACAGGATGGCCGCCGAGCGCTGCGAGAGGGACGGCACCGGAGCGGCAGCTAGCGCTGGTTACGCTCGCATTGCACCTACCTGAGCCACGCTTCGTTTCTGCGAGCCTCTCGCACGATCGTGTCGGGAAGAAGACAACGTATGTACGTGCCAGGTCAGGATCGGATCGAGAGCTTCATTCTTCGTTCCCCAAAAACGCCGCCCCTGGCGGCTGGCGGTGTGCAGTGCACCGGTGGGAATGTCGTGTTCCGGTGTTCATCGGTTCAGATGCATGCAATGCATCCCGGCGTGGTCTAGAAAAAAAAAAACACGATGCATGCAATGCATGGTTCGTTTCCCCGAACGATCTCCTTCCTCATCGTGGCGTGTCGTGAATAGCTCGCGCACCACCGATTTGGGACGGAAGCAAAGTTTGGATGATCTGATCTCTCAGTCTCTCTCAGGTACGGTTGAAATGGCAAAAATGTTTGGAGCAGCTGCCTGCGCGACGAGACGACACGCCGTGAAACTCAGAGTGGCGGGATCCGGCATTCTCGCTGGTGATCGAACTGGACAACTGAGGAAGCAGCTGGCCACCGGTCGACGCGCGGAACGGCAGGCAGACAGCAGCGCGGCAGGAACGTTATTGTGACGCGGACTGTGCGGTCAGTGCGTGCTCTCGACCGGTGAAGGGGCCGGGCAAGCAAGCCCAATGCATGCCCGCGACACGCATCGATTGACCGGTCGGTCCGTCGGTCGATCACTCGCTCGGTGGTTGCGCTCGGGCCTGGCGGAGCTCGGAGCGACGCGGACGTCGCAGCCAAGCAGAGGGAGGCAGGCAGCAACGCCCCTGCCGGCGAGTGGTGTGCATTTCTCCGCGGGCGAGTGATGCAGCCAGTTCGTTCGCTCGCTACGTCGCGGGCGCACGGACCGGACCCCCGGAACCCGTACGCGGAGTGGGCGCGCTGCGCGCACTGTTGCTGCAGGTGCTCGGCACACGGGACACACGGCGGCGCGTGCGGCAGCCGCTTGGTTGAATGCGCCCGCCCGGCGGTGCGATCGGGCCGGGGTCGGGGGTGTCCTGGTGGGTCGCGTGCCGCTTTCACCGTTTCACGAGCACATGCGGGCGCCGGTCGTCCGCGCCGCGGGAGGGTGTGTGGGGGAACGTGGTCGCCACGAGCCGCGACGCTTCGGCAGTTAAGCAGTTTGGCCTCTCTCGGAAACTACGTATGTCCGGTAGTCGTCGTAGCTACGGGACCCGCTACCGATGCCATTGTCCGGCGCTCTGTACGACTGTAGCCCGGTCCACGGTGCCAACTACCGCTGAGGCCTGCAAGGCCGGGAGCAGAGAGGGAAAAGAGGGCCCAAACAACATGAGAAGCAATGAAGCATGGTCGATTGTGCAGGAGAATCAATTTTGAGACAGACCACAGGAAGCGATAAAGATAAGGACGACGCTAACGCGCGAGCCATCAGGTGCGACCACTCTTGGCGCTTGTGCGTCTTCTTCCTCCCCCGTCGCCCAGCAGCAGCTGTGCCACCCTCCTTTAACCCTAGGGTGCCGGCAAGCTAGGTTGTCCTTGTTCTCGTCTCGGCCCCACCATCGGTGGCCGGTGGCGAGGCGCCTCGCCATGCAACCCTCAACTCGGCCCTGTCCACCCTAATCCTAGGGCAGGGCCTGCTGGTGGCCCCACCTAGCCGTGCCCTCGCCGCCTCACTTGTGGCCCTTCAACCCACCACCAGCGTCATGTCATGGACGCCTCCCCCCTTCCCCCCAACCCCCCTTCTAAGGTTACTAGAGATGGAAACCCTAACCTCGTTGTTGCCAGAACCCTAGCCATCGCCGACTTCTTCTTCGTCTCCGGCGCGAGCATGGGAGGGAGAGGGAGACGTGCGGAGAGGGTTGGGGGGGGGGGGGGGTCAAACCGTGTCACATATTTGATTTTGCGTAAAGACAAATCGTCCTCAGTTAGCTTTGACATACTTCGTAGATAGTACTTCCTTTATCCCAAACAAATGCTATCGCTATTGATCAAACTTTCTTAAATTTAATTAAATTTATAAAAAAAATATTAGTAACTTTTTATATCTATAAATAAGTTTATTATAAAAACATATTCAAATCTATCTATTGATAAACTATGTACTATAAATATTAATATTTTATATATACATTCGATCAAAGCTAGAATGTTTGATTTTTCGAGAATTGAGAATGCCATTTTTATAGGTGGAAAGAATATATCAACAAGGGACATGCTATGGCCTCGTCTACGCCAATGGCTTACTGCTACCTGTGTAGTGGAGTTGTTATGGGTTTGTTTGGTTGATGTTTTTGACTTAGCCTGGCTAGCCAACTAAGCCAAGGTACCCCAAGTCTGGCTCTCCCAACGCAAGAGGTAGCTGTTTGGTTTACTTATCTTAGCTAAGTCTGGATTACTTTGATCATGTTTGGTTGTCTAGTACTCTGATCAGCTTGAATACAGTCACCTCTTCCTTGTTCCGGTAGCTTTACCTCTTTGAGGCATTACATCGAACAGTTGGTGAGTGATGCTCTGCCTCGCCGATGCTGCAGAAGAGCTCTGCCTCCAACCATGGCTACCGATGCTACAGATTTCCGTGCGGCGCACGACGAGCTCTGCTCCACCAGACCACGACGGCCCAGCTAAGCTGGCCGCCATGCCCAACACCGAAAGCGACCACCACCACGGCATCCCCGCGCGTGCAGGACGCCAATGGCGCCTTCCCAGATGCCCGGATCGGCAGCCCCATGTACCCGTCTTCGGCCACCCACGATGGTTGCCGCCGAAGGAGCAGCAACAGCAACAGGACGTGGAGGAAGAGGAGGACCCCGACGGCGCTAGCACGACCACCGTGCGGGTGCCGCTCGGGCGGCTCCTCCTGGAGGAGCCGTGGTGCGACAACACCGACGCCGAGCTCGACGGTGTGCCGGCGGAGACCTACTGTCTGTGGTCCCCTGGGGTTTCGCCGCCGCCGCTAACAGGATCACCTCGGCAGGCGTCCCCCGAGCGCTGCTGGAGGAGCGGATCCAGGGTCGTCGACAAGTCGACGTCGTTCCTCCCGTGCAAGTAGGGTCTTGTGGAGCTGGTTGCAAGCGTCGCCACGTGCTGGCGGAGCTGCAGACGAGCGTGGATTTGGAGGTGGGGGCGGTCGTTTGAGTCTAGTGGGGATTGTCGGCTTGGAAGGAGGGATTCAGAGTCCGCTGTCGGAGTTTCTCCCACCGACCGCTTGACGAACTCTGACGACGGCGTGGTGTCCCTCCTGACACCTTGTTCCAGGCACGACCGTCGAAGTCCCAGGCGCAGGCCAGATCTAGAGCTCGCCGCTCAGTGCGATGGGGGAAGGAGGAGGAGGCTCGTTGGCCGGTGGGGTGGAGGAGGAGGAGGGCTCGCCGGCCGATGCGGTGGAGGACTCGCCGGCCGGGTCTTCTAGAGGAGGAGCACCAAAGTCGAAGGGAGAGAAGAAGACCGAAGGTAACGGGAACCGTCACTCGCCCCTGGACAAGCCAGGCTCCGCGAGAACGCCCAAATCAGGCATTTCCAGTAAGCCATCCAAATTGGTATGGAATGAGCTTGTAGAAGCCTGACTACCAGGCCATACAAGTCTAAGTTGTATTATGGAAGCCTAGCTAAAGCCTAGACCACGCAACCAAACAGAGTCACAAGCCGCCAATAAAAAATCAAGCCTAGAAGTGCCTGTGACTAATCTATATTACAAAGTTTTTTCGATTGTTGCAAGAAATGCGAAGTATAGAATTAGAAATACCTTCATCGTCCGGGAGTCCCTTCCCAATCTGAAATTCCCGTCGCCAGCGGTGGGTGGGAATTAACCAAGCAAATACATAAGAACTTTAACCATAAAGAAAAGGGCTACATGATTTCAGCTAGCAAATGTAACTTACACCTGTACATTTTAATATACAATGCCGTACGTTTCCCAAATAGTGGTACAACATCGCATCAGCGTCCTGTCAATGTAAATTTGCGAAAGGGACGAATGAAGTGTGAAAAATTACAATATTTATATAAGCAAAATCCACAGAGTTGCACTCAGGCAATCACTTTGGAACGCAATCAATGAGTTGGCGCTTCTTTAACTTCCCATGGGTTACAATTTCAATTTGATCTTCTCTGACCATTTGAATATATCTGAATAAACCTGGTCGCCACCAATTTCCTCACCGGTTGCCCCAGCAGCTATTCTGATGATGTCCTCAATCAGAGCAAAGTTCCCCATTATATCAACATGTGCACCGCTCTGAGTGCCCCTGCCTTCCAGGAGAGTCGAGGGTGGTGAATGGCTGTATTCTCTCACGTAAGTCTTGCTGCCGGCAGGGTTGAAACGAGTTTTGCCACGCCATCCTTTTGCACACATGTAGCCCGCACTAAGAACTGGAACAGTTTCATCACCATCAGCTAAGTAAACACCCCCTTTCAAGCAGCTATTTTCCTCCCCACCTTCAGCCGAGGAGTCAATCCGGAAAGGTATATTACACTCTGCCTGCGGGGCAACCTTATAGACATATGCCCTTTCGGTAGGAATGCCTACTCCGTACATCGAAAATATTTCCATGTCAGGAGCATTCGGTAGCCTGAAGATGAAATGATCATATGTTATAATACTAGAATAATGGAAACATAAATAGCCTGAGAATAGCTATTATAACATATAGAATAGGAACGTTGGCAAAGAACTCATACTTTGTTTCCAAGGGGTTTGACCAATATTTGTAATGTTGGTATTTCGGATCATCCAAGTTATCAGCAATTCCATATGAGAAGTGGACATTTCCACGCTGCATCATCCTTGGAGCAACGAAGTGAAGGAGGTCTATAACAGAACTAGCAGTGTAAACTTTGTAGTCCTCAACTGCCTTTATTCCACCCCATCCTAATTCATGATATTCTGTCCAGATCTCCCGGCATGAAGTATTTGAATGGGCAATACTATTACCTTTAACAGCATCCTGAAATGATCAAAGCACAGTTTTGCTCCAATATTAAAAATACATCATATGCAGCTTATAGTCCATTTTCATAAATTTGTCCAAAATATACACCTTATGAGGCCACAATATATACTGATGTCGAGCAACAAACAGAAGGCAAACCTAGTATTGCTTCAATGGTCTCAGTAAAAGTGTTTAGTGAGTGTTTAGTACTAACTTTAAACCACACTAAGTCCTGGTTGTTAATAACTCACTACTGCAACTAAAATAGGTCTTTCAAGATGATTCAAACTAGCACAACTGACAACGTTATCTCCAAGTTTATAAACATATGGAAACAAATGCATACTAGACAAGAAAATATCCGAAACAGATCAGATAAGCCAAATTGTAAAAGGCAATAAGGAAAAAAACCACACCCAAGGAAACAGGCAAAAACATGTTAATAAGCTTCTGAACACTCACACGAAATTCTATCTGCTCAATCTCTGAAGAAGGTGCTTCCGCTACATCTTTACCAAAGGATACCAGCCTTCCATAGTTAATAGGCTCAGGTTGAACTTCGACATTTTCCCCATTGCTATCCTTAGAAACCTCGGTATCATTGGTTTTGTGCTTCTTAGCTTTACATTCAAGGCCATCTTCTGGAGACCAATCCAGATTTCCCCAAATTGTATCACCACCTTTAGGAATCATTGACATTGTCGAATCCCATGTTCGGGTCATACGCATCAAATGGCGCAAAGTTTGGAGCCCAAGAAAATCGGAGTCCAGAACATCAGGAGCAATAGCTCTGTACATAAACAACAAAACTTAGTGGGGAACTAATTTTCTTACTCTTGCCAGAGAGCAATTTTCTTTGGACAAATAACTATAAGAAAATCAGGATAGAATGTCATCCAGCAGCTCCAAGTTCATGTTTGAACAAAATCAGAAAATATAATTCAAATGCATTCACATTGGTACTGCATTCACATTGGTACACCTGGACAACCACATTCTAAACAATGTCTGGACTCATTTAAGCTCACATATGGACATTATGACTCATGGGATGACAAAGCGCACGAAGAAAACTTCTGTACCATTTTAGGATAAATGACACCACCAACATAGCTCCAATTTACCCATGTGAACGTATTACTGCCCAATTTAGGGAATTAACGATAGATCACAGAGAAATGCTTAGATTTGTGTTAGTGATTATGCTTGTTTTAGGAATTAATGATTGCATTATTGTTGTGACATCTTGAATTCAGAAGTTACTCTGTCCATTCAAAATATGGTGTTTAATGCTTGTTTTCTTTTTTAAGAATATAGGATCTTTACAACTTCAAGGATAATATTCCATTTTTCTGTTACTCCCTTGCTTTAACAAATGAAATAATTGTCTCATGCAGCTGAACCAGAATAGTTGCATACATGCAAAAAAACATGCATTTCTAGAAATCATAGAATATTAAAGAGCAAAAGGTATTATCAGCTAATATAGAATGATGTATGCTAACTAGTATAGACAAAGAGTGGAACATTTCGGATGCAATTTTATAAAGAACAACATTGTGAAACAATATTATCTAAGTAGGCATCGCCTAGTAAACTTCACACCGGTAACATGAAAATACCTACTAAACTAGCAAAGTCTTATTTTAGTTACCTAGCAACGGCAACATCTTTGGCTTCAGATGAGAAAAGCCCAGCAACTGCCTTGGGAACTCCTAAGAAAGGTCCACCAATATTCATTACAGCTTTAATATGCTTCTCACACCAGTTTGGACCGCCGCCGCCTCCCATGGGAGGAGGTGCTTCAACCCATTTCATAAAATGCAGAAAATAGAGGACCCCCATGGAGTGCGGGATCACTACCACCCTATTTCCACCATTTGTTGCTACCATGAGTTCAATGTTGCTCTTTATTCTGCTCAAAGTTTGATCACGAACCTGCATATAGTAATCTGCATTACAAATATGGCAATGCATTCTATACCAGAACCATTTACACAGTGGGAACTATCACCAAGCATCAGAATTAAAAGTTCAGAACCAAATAGCCAATCCATGGTGATTTCTGACTAAATTTACTGGTATAATGCCATCAAAGAAGGGTACCTCAGTGTTCTGGAAAGATAACCTCCAATCATATGCAGCCATGTACATGGTCTTTTCTTCATATCCAATACGAGCTAAATTGGCAATTAAGACAGCCCAAACAAAATATCCAGGAACGAAATAGTCTGCTGCAACAAGGCCTGTGACTGGCCTAACCCTTATTCCAGGTTTGTCTAATCCTGTTTCGTTGTCCAAAGACATATGTTCAACCCAGCATAGAGGTCTGAAACAAAACGAATATTTGATCAGAAAGAGAAAGTAGTAGCCAAAGAAAAAGTGCATAGCTGCTATGGCATAATATGTTTATTATGTTTCATCTGAGTATTGTCAACCTTACTACTAGGGGAAGAGTGCAGATACAATAGGTGCTCATATGATGCATAACAAGCACATATGTTCACAGTTCACCACAATTGATTTGATAAAGATGTAATGTTAAAATATGTCCTCAAAATGGGATGTGGAACCTGATAACCTGTCCTCGTATTTCGTAGGACAGCAAATGAACAAGTGAAGCGGGAGATTCATTAATTTAATGTTCTTCATGATGTGCATAGTAAATTGGATCTCAACTGACGAAGGAAAAAAAATATGAAACTGCAATACCTAATTTTCCTGGTACCTAAAATAATGTTAGGTCCAATGAGGCTTAATGCACTTCAGATTTCAGAATGACAGAATCCAAATATTTGCAACCGAAAACAATCATCCAGCCAAAATTTTAGCAGAAATAATTACAGTAACTGTTAAGACAAAATGTAAGGCATTTCTTTTTCCCTGTAGTATACATGGATAGCTCACCGGCACAAGGCTAATAAGGAAGACCAGCAGGCGTGTTGGTCAAAATTCTGGTTAGTACTCTTGTCAGAAAGTACATGGCAGGCAACATGGACCTTTCTAGAAAAGCAATACCTGAATGATACAACTGCTAGAGGGGACCAAATTCTTTCTGAAACTTTGCTTGGCATGCTTAATACCACACAAAAAGCTCCTGCTTTTCATGCAAAATGCAGTTTTCTTCTGAAAGTTTAGAAACTACATGATTTAGGAAAATAATTCCTCTTCTTCAGGACACAAAAACAGTTCCCATCACCTAAACCAAGTAAGGATGAGAGAGAAATAGTACAAGAAAAGTGTCGGTGCTTTATAGTTTCACAAGACCCCAGTGCTGAACTTGAGAAGCCACATAACTAAAAGAGACAGCCAACCTACTCACCAAGTACAAGGCAAATTGAAAACACACAGAAATTTTGGACCCTTGCACATGAACAAAAAAGATAAATCATAGAGGAATTATCATTGCTGAGATCCCAATGAGAACCTTGTCAGTGAGATAGCTCCACGGCTCTCAAAAGAAGTTCCTTAAAGGCAACTCAAAGTCTCAAAGGAATTAAATCCTTAAACAAAAATATATAAAATACCATGCTGATTGACTATCAGTAACATTGGCAAATCAATACAAGGTGCAAAATAGAGTAACATTGGACTACTCCGAGTAACATTAGCAAAACATTTAACCTGTACTTTCTAAAGACAACATCAACGACCAAAAAGTAAACTTAAAGAACAAGTGATGTACTAGACAACAAACATTCAATTGACGTCCAACCAACCGAAACTAAATAAACTCTCATAAACCATACAAAACTCCAGTGCTATGTTACTTATATATGATTAAATTCACGAGGACTACTGTAATTACGGAAACAAAAACAGCAAAAAAGAAGAAAAGAAGGAGAAAAGCACCTCTTGTATACGTCACCAAATGTGCCGCCCCATAGCCGCTTGCGGAAGAGCCCCTCGGCGCACTGGTGGCCCTCCCATAGCTCGAGCCCTCCGGTGACGATGCCGGGGACGAAGACGACGGGGTGCTTAACACGGAGCCCCTCCTTCTGCAGCTTGACCCCGGGAGGGTCCGGGAGCGGCCCCGTGATGGCCTCCGTGACATACTGCGGGAACGAGGCCGGCATCGCGTTGTAGAGAAAGAGCAGCAGCCACCAGGCGGAGCACACGCACCCGACCAGCCAGCAGCAGCTGTCCACGCACGACCACTTGGCCTTGGTCCGCCTCGTGGCCTCCTTGGACGGCGGCGCGGAGGACGAGGACGAGGACGGCTTCTTCCCCTTGTCGCTGTCGTCGTGGTCGGACCCGTCGCCGTCCGAGGGCGGCGGCGGCGGCTGCGGCTGCTTCCGCCGCCGCAGGAGCGACATGGCGCGCGGCGGCGGCGGTGGGTCCGAAGGCGGCCGGGCTACCTGCGCGGGCCCACCTGCATCCCCGGCAGCGGCGCCCGGTAGAAAACCCTAGGCGTCGGAGGACGCGAGGCGGGCAGGTCGAGGTCGAGGGGGGCAGTTCCGTCGTGGCTTGGCGGCTTCGCGGGGTTCGCGCTTGTGAGGTCGCGCGAGACGGGGAGAAGAGGCTGGGGCACGGGGCACCGCCGCGCCAGCGCCACAGGTCCACAGCGACCGCTCCCGTGCGCCCGGTGCACGTAGGCGGGTATACCGCTTGACTTGACTGGATGTGCCTCTGGTCTGTGGGGCTTAGTGGGATCAGCAACGGCAGGTGCAGGAGAACTCCGTTCATGGAATGCGGTGGAGGCGAGGTGTGGGGTGCTGCGAGGTAGCTGGCTCGACTGACGGCAGGGATGGATGGGTCCAACTCCTCGTGGGGCCAGACTGGCAGCCAGACGGCGGTGGCGAGGGGCCCATGTCGGTTACCACCATAATTGTGATTCGACCAGCGTACCGCTGAAACGTTCATTTCTCATCAATGAAGAGGTTCTCTATTTTCTTTTTGGACGAAAGAAAAGGTTCTCTTTTTTTGAACGAGAAAAAAAGGTTCCTTTCTCTTCCTCACAATTGAATGGATACAAAATATGCCTTTGTTCGTTAAAAAATGGTTTCTGTACTAAAATGCACTTCCTCTATGTCGACAAAGCATATCTGCACATTTAGGTTCTCTTTAAATAAAGTCTTGTTTAGTTTTATTTTTTTTTTTGGTTTTGGGTATGGTACTATTTTTATTTTTATTTGATAATTATTATTCAATTATAAACTAACTAGGTTTAAAAGATTCATTTCATGATTTATAGACAAACTGTACAATTAGTTTTTATTTTTATCTATATTTAATATTTTATACATGTGCCGTAGATTTGATGTAACGTAGAATCTTAAAAAGTTTTTTATTCTTGAAGTGAACTAAATAAGTTAATAAGGCCTAAGTCGAATGATAAATAAGCTCCCCAACCTATATTACTCCTCTATCTTTGTGCCTATGGCCTCTAGTGTTGTCTTGTCTTCATCGACACTACTCCTTCCGTTCTAAAATATAAGACATTATAATTTTAAAAAATTAAAACATCTCAAATTTAACAAAAATTATATGATAAAAAATAATATTTATTATATAAACTAAATATTATTAGATTTTTTATTAATTTTATTTTTATATTATATCTATTTTATGTCATAAATTTTTATTTTTTATATTTTTAGTTAAATTTTAGATGTTTTAACTCTCTAAGATTTTTAGAATGTCTTGTAATATGAAATGGAGGAAGTACCTAACGAGAATCACTTGCCTCTCCTTGTTCCGCATACCACCCTTCTCATAGTTTTGTGATGTCATCGTTGTGAGATACGGCACATTAATCTACCGTCACCACTAATCAAATGAACGTGCTTCAACATCTTCATAATTGTTGGGCATGATACTCGAGCTTTCTCGCCTCTAAGGCTAGTCTCATTCTGTGTTTCATGAAAGTGTCATACACAGGGACGAAGCCAGAAAAAAATTTAGGGGGGGCTGAACAAAAATTCTACATCGACTTAGCTCTACTATTATCCCTCGTAATAAAAAAATATGTTAGTTTAAAGTAGTCTTAGATTAAAAATATAGACCAATAATGAAATTCACAAAATATATCTAAAAAATAAAGTTCTCAGCCCACCCTATTTTATAAATTTATGTCTAAAATTAGAAGAAAAACACTAAAAATTTCACTAGGCCAGCAGCGGTAGGGGGGGCTGGAGCCCCCCTAGCCCCACCGCTGGCTACGTGCCTGGTCATACATATTAAATAGGGTGCCACATAAGCAAAATTGTTGACTTGACAGGGTCATTAAATGAAGGAGTTTCATAAGATGAGAGAGGAATTTCATCCCCATAAAACTCATGTAGCTCGGTTATCTAGTTTATAGTATTGATAACTGTGTCATAAAACTATGCATTGAGACTGTGCCTGGTCATACATATTAAATAGGGTGCCACATAAGCAAAATTGTTGACTTGACAGGGTCATTAAATGAAGGAGTTTCATAAGATGAGAGAGGAATTTCATCCCCATAAAACTCATGTAGCTCGGTTATCTAGTTTATAGTATTGATAACTGTGTCATAAAACTATGCATTGAGACTGATCTAATACCATATTTGACTGTTGTCTTCACTAACCATGTTAGATGGTGCCAGCACTATTATCCTACTAGTAGTTTGGGACGTCATTCCGAAAGAAATTTTGGATTGACTTTCATTCACTCTCTTCTTGTCGTCTTTGTCGGTCCTTCAAGGATGCCCTTATAAAAGTTAAAACTTGCAATTTTGGACGTGAGAGGTTCACTAATCAGAACTCGTGGCTCAACCTTGAGATCGTCGAAATTGTTGCTGCGACATGGTCGACAAGGGAAAAGCCGTTAGATGTTTCTCTCACAAAAGAAAAGGCTGTTAGGTGTCGCATTGGAGAAAGTGGGCTTGGTGCAGCACGGATCAATGCTATTCGTATCACTGGCATAATAAGGCGATGTAAACGTATTTTATCGAACAAACAAACACGGGTCGTGACACAACTGTCCGGAATAAATCCACTATGGCCTTGTTTACTTCACCCCGAAATTCAAAAACTTTTCAAGATTCTCCGTCACATCAAATCTTGTGGCACATACATGAAACACTAAATATAGAAGAAAACAAAACTAATTGCACAGTTTGTCTGTAATTTACGAGACGAATCTTTTAAACCTAGATAGTTAATAATTAAATAATATTTATCACAAATAAGTACAAAATTCCGAAATCTTTTCGCAATTAAACAAGGCCCTATGTATATATATCTATTGGGTGGCCGGCTGAGCGCTGATTGAGATCGCAGCGCACGACAGTACGGTTAAAGAATCCGGATGCGAGCCCGTATCAGCCACCACGTTCTGTTCACGTCCAGTCCAGCACATGGACGCCCATGACCATGTGATGTGAGGGCAGGACACCTCGAGAGTCCATCCATTTTCCAAAACCTTTTCAAGATTTCATGGCCTTGTTTAGTTCCCCAAAAATTTTACAAAATTTTTCAAATTTCCCGTCATATCGAATCTTTAGACGTATGCATGAAGTATTAAATATAGATGAAAATAAAAACTAATTGTACAGTTTGATCGAAATTAACGAGACAAATCTTTTGAGCCTAGTTAGTCCATAATTGGATAATATTTGTCAAATACAAACGAAAATGCTACTATTCATATTTTGTAAAATTTTTTAGAAGTAAACAATATATTAAATCTTACGATACATACATATAACATTAAATATAGATAAAAATAATTAATTATACAGTTTATCTGTAATTTATGAGACGATTTTTTTGAATCTACTTAGTCTATATTTGAATAATAATTATTAAATACAAATAAAAGTGCTATATTAATAAAGTTAAAAAAATTGGATCTAAATAAGACCTTAGTGAAGTTCTGGAAAGCTGCGCTTGCACCTCAGTCATACGTTGTACGAGTAGTAGGACACGTCCAGCTTAGGTTGTACTGCAAGCAAGACACAGACACCCTCCGAGAGCGTGAGATCGTCCCTTCCAATTCAACCAAACGACACCCTTGAATCTTGAGACTTAGGCCTTCTTTGGATGCGATTTTTTTTTTGGATTTCGCTATTGTAGCACTTTCATTTGTTTGTGATAAATATTATCTAATCATGGACTAATTAGAATCAAAAGATTCGTCTCACAATTTACAGCTAAATTGTGTAATTAATTTTTAGTTTCGTCTATATTTAATGATTCATGCATGTGCTGCAAGTTTCGATGTGACAGAGAATCTTAAAAACTTTTTGGTTTTTGGGATGAACAAAACAAAATCTTAACTATAGTTAATAATAATAACTCCAATGTTAAGAACAAGTGAAAAAAATATACACTATATATGCCACTATAGGAGCCTAGAAAGTAGACACGTGCCTTGTTTAGTTCCGAAAAGTTTTCGGATTTCGGTACTGTAGCACTTTCGTTTGTTTGTGGCAAATATTGTCCAATTATGGACTAACTAGGATCAAAAGATTTGTCTCGCGATTTCCAGGTAAACTGTGCAATTAGTTTTTATTGTCATCTATATTTAATGTTTCATGCATGTGTTGAAAGATTCGATGTGACGGGGAATCTTGAAAACTTTTTGGTTTTCGGGGTGAACTAAACAAGGCCACGGTCGCATTGGTCCATAGTATATTAATATCACTTTGCGTGGCGTACATTGATATGATCTCATTTAGCAATTTTTTTTGAAAAGCATGCGCCCGACGACGACGAGATCATTTAATATTGCTTCAAGATTCGTACAACATTGTGTCAATGCAGATCCGAGTTTTGTAATTGTCGAGCATCTCCAAGAGTTTACTATCTTTTACTTGATAAATCTTGTATTTTGCTAACTCCTAAAATAATATATCAAGTAAAAAAAGATATTCTTCAAGAATTTGCTATTTTGACTTTCCAAAATAAAAAAAAGGCCGTCAAGCATTTTTACCGGCCAACAGTTTCATCCTGACTCCTATGACGTCGCCGCCGCGTCGTCCTCCTATACCGCATGTATCCTCCCTCTGTCGGCCATATGCTACACCGTTGGCCATGTCCTCTACCAGGCAGCCATCTTGCCCATGTCCGGTCCAGCGAGTCCAGACCACGCTTTTGTCGTCTTCCGTAATAAGGCCCAGCAAGAAAAGAAAAAAAAAGGCGACAGGGCGCCGCAAAAGGCTCAAGACGATGGGCCTTTACCTCGACTGCCTCGTGCTCGTGCTTCTGAAATGACGCTGGGCCTCCACTCGAAAGAAAGAAAGAAATGGCGCTGGGCCAGGCTGTGGCTTCATCGTCCACCAAACCTCCATCTCGTTCTCCGGACTCAACGAAACGGATCGCGCGTTCCCCCTCTCCCTCCTTCCCCTGCTCGCGTGCGGCAGGCGGCAGGCAAGCGGCAACCAACGCCTCAATCAAGTACTAATCATGCTGCAAGCCGAGATGCAGACAAAGTAACCTTAACTAAAGACGAAAAAAAGGATTAGCGGAGCAGTTGCGGCATTAGCAGCAGCTGTCACGACGGGAAAAAGCGAGCTACTAGTTTGGTTAGGAGACAGCACGAGCCCCACCATCCCCGCCGGCTCCGGCTCGATGCCACTTGCCGCCGCCACCACCACCACCACCAGTAGTGTCCACTGATCGACCACCGGCCCGGCCCTCGCGCATGTGCGTGCTCCTCGACCACTCCACTCATGCGCGAGGGTGTACGGCGGAGGCGTTCCGTTCCGCGCCGTGCTTTTCTTCCCGACGGAGAGAGTGGCGCTATATGGCAGGCGCAGCGGCGGCGCGGGATCGGAGCCGAGCGCCGGCTGCCTTGGCTTCCGACGACGCGCCTACGCTGCGCGGGTGATGGGGGCTGTCCGCGGTCGGGCGGGCGGACGCCAGGGGAGGCGGAGCGGGCATGATTGACGGCGGCCAGGGGGGCGGCCCGCCGTTGGATGGGATGACGAGTGGCCGCGCTGAGAGCGACGTCACGTCACTCATTCGGAGCCGAGGAGGAAGCAGACAAAAAGGGGTGGGACTGGGACACTTGCCCTGCCGCCTTGATCATCCATCCGGACGCCATCTGACTAAATAGCGAACGTTCATTGAAATGGATCCTGGCGATCAAATTTCCGACATACTTTTATTTCTGTTTTTAGAAAAAAAATCAATTCCACCTTTATCTATTTTGAACAGCGCGGTGTGTTTCATTATCGTTTGGGTTCTCCGCTCCACACACCCTCATTCCTTGTAGGCTGATATCAGCGCTGACATATACAGAGCAAAAAAAAATATTTATTTTAAATTACTATAACTTTTGAATGGTACATTTATTTTAAATTCCGTCTGCACCAGTGTGTTCTATGCGATAAGATGAATAAAACTAGATCTCACTTGTATATATTTCGAAGATTTTTTTTCTATAATAATTTATGCGTACTAACTTATAATATATAACTTATAACATATAACTTATATGAAAAACTTAAACTCAAGAGTTATCAAAACACAACTTATTTACAAAGAGTTATTAAACATAAAGGAACGCGACGTGATGAATAAAAATAGACTCTAATTGCATTTATTTTAAAAAAATATTTTTAGTAGTAATTTATATGTACTAACTTATAACACATAAGTTGAGTACAAAAGTTATATGAAATAACTTATCATAGTAACTTATGTAGACAAGTTATATAGAACTACCTATGTACATACAAAAGTTATTAAAACACAAAAGAATAAATTAAACTTATAGCTTATGCCAGTGCAAACATAAAAAGTTATTAACGCACAAGGGAAAGAGTTAACTTATAACTTATACTACAATTTAGAAACACAAAAGTTATAAAACACAATTTATGTACATAATTTTTTCTATAACTTGTGCGACTAAGTTATAGTTATAATTTATATGTTATAAGTACTTAGTATAGATAAATTATACTAAAATAAAGTTTTTCGAAACATATATAAGTGAGATCTAGTTTTGTTTGTCTCGTCGCGCAGAAAACACCGGTGGAGACAGAATTGAAAATGGATAAACCGTTTAAAAGTTATAGCAAATTTAAATAAATGTTTCATTTTTTAAAAGTGACGTCAGTACGAAATCAGCGGATGGTCCTACACTGTGTCGGCTACACTGTGTCGGAATTAAATCGTTCGCTGAGTTTATTTTAAACGAACGACCGCTGTAGTGGAATTGTGATCCGGACGTGAGGACGTCCAATTGCAAATTTGGCTTTGTTTAGTTCCAAAATTTTTTGCAAAATAGCACTTTCGTTTGTATTTGACAAATATTGTCCAATCATGGACTAACTAAGCTCAAAAAATTCGTCTCGTCAATTCCGACCAAACTATGTAATTAGTTTTTATTTTCGTCTATATTTAATACTCTATGCATGCATCTAAAGATTCGATGTGATAGAGAATCTGAAAAATTTTGTAAAATTTTTTTTGAACTAAACAAGGCCTTTGTGCAACACTGTTCGTCTCCTACCGCTGGCGCTACTTGCCTACTCCTACCTCAATCAGCAACTCTCATCAAACGGTCTTGACGGACGGAACGACGGCGGTCACTCGACTTGAACAGTCTCGAGTCACGGCAAATTTGAACTTTCTTCCCCTGCAGCAAGGCCTTCTCTTCTCATCACTTTTCCAGGAAGCAGGAACCCTACCTACCCCACGGCTTGGCAGGAGCACCTGCACGCTGCACGAGTGAAAAAAAGTCCTTCCTGACACGGGCAGGGGCAGCGGCAGCGGCGCTGGGGCCCACCGCCCGCCGCAGAGCGAAGAGCGCAGCAGAGGTGTCAGTGAGCTTTGCCATCGATCATTTAAGGCGCAGCCGCAAATAAATAAACGCCCACTCGCCCCCCTCGCTCGCGCCTCCTGCGGTCCTGCCGTTGCCATCAACGCCAGATCCTAGCCCGCCATTAATGCCGTTACCCCGAGCTCGAGATCAGAGGCGGCGGGGCGGCTGTGTCCGTGTTCGCGCCAGGCGTGGCCACCGTGACACGCGCCCACGCCGTTTATAAAACCGCACCGCCGCCCGCCCGCCCTCCCCCCCTGCTCGGCTCGGGTTCTGCTCTCTGCACCGCACACTGTCACCGCGCGTCCGTGACCTGACCTTGGCGGCCGCGTAGGATGCTCACGTGCATCGCCTGCTCCAAGCAGCAGTTCGCCGCCGGCGGCGGCCCGCCACTGCATGAGCCGCCGGAGGACGACGATGTCGTTGACGGAGGAGGCGCCATCGGCGGCGCGGGTACGCCCAGCACACGGCACGCCATCAAGGCGCTCACCGCCCAGGTGGGTTCTCGCCTTCTCGGGACAGTATGTTGGTCCTAGGGAGTGGGGTTCTGGTCTGAATTTAGCAGATTTTTTTTCCGCCCTCAATGTACCCTGTTGATGAACTTGGAGTCTTGGAGCTTGGAATCCAGCGAAGACTTGTTGGGATTCAGGCTCTTGCGAGTTGTCTATCCGTGCAAATTTCTTTGGGACTTTGATTGAAGCTTTGAGCATTTCCTGCCTCGTTTGGAGGCTGTAGAGTCAGATCGGACGGGCTTCGGGGGTGCCAACTGACGGGGCCTTTTCTGGGTTCAGATCAAGGACATGGCGCTCAAGGCGTCGGGCGCGTACCGGCACTGCAAGCCCTGCGCGGGCTCCTCCGCGGCGGCGTCGCGGCGGCACCACCCGTACCACCACCGCGGCGGCAGCGGCGTCTTCGGGGGCTCCGACGCCGGCTCGGCCTCCGACCGCTTCCACTACGCGTACCGCCGCGCCGGGAGCTCAGCGGCCTCCACTCCGCGACTGCGCAGCGGGGGCGCCGCCCTGTCGAGTGGCGACGCCACGCCGTCCATGAGCGTGCGCACCGACTTCCCTGCCGGCGACGACGAGGAGGACGACGAGATGGCGTCGGAAGCCGCTGGCGGATGTGGTGGTGGTGGCAAGGACGACGACGCCAGGGAGTGGGTAGCGCAGGTGGAGCCCGGCGTGCTCATTACCTTCGTCTCGCTGGCGCAAGGTGGCAACGACCTGAAACGCATTCGATTCAGGTGCGTTCCTCTGGCTACTTGGGGTGAATTTTCAGTTCGTGGTTCACAAGTCCATTACTTGATCACAAACGATTTTGTTTGCTTTCTCCTTTTGAGCAAACTTTTGATTGAGATTTTTGTGTCACACTGTGAATACAACAGTGCTTGGTGGTAAGTTTGGTAGACCATTTCCAGATAGATGAAACAAATTGTTACTTTTGTTAGCTTTTTCTGAACTAGCTGTCGCTGAAGGTGCAAACTGAGCAGTTGACCTGTGGTAAATGTTTAAATGATTCCATGTGAATCATACTTGGCACTGTAATTTCTTTGGTTTACTTGCTAAACATAATAGTAGAATCTATACTGTTCCTTGAGAACTGTACAATAAGTTTGTTAAATTCTGGGGCTAACCTGGCTTGTCTCCACTTCTAAATTTCTCTAAATGATGGCTCATGCTTTAGTTTCCGATAAAAACGGCTGAATTCCCAATGTCCCATTTTAGCATTCCATTTCTTCTTCTGTTTTTCTTCTTGTGTGTAGCTCAAAAGCTTTCGAATAACAATCTGAATCCCAATAAAACCTTTAGACAACGGATGCGAGAAAGTGAAACCTTCCTGTCAGAAAAGGTTACCATCAGATGTGTGGAATCCAGATTGGATTTGATGAGGATATAAGAAAAGCATGCCATGCCCTTGGAATAGCAACATAGAGGCTCCAGTAGTCCAGTTCATTGAATTAAGTACGACGCATGTCCACTACACTTCTCACTCCTATGCAACCTCATTAGTTTACCCTATAATCACCCATCTCACATGCTAATCTGTGTGCAGCGTGTCATCTTACACTGGTTTTGCAATTCCTTCCATTGTCCACATAGTAAATCCCTTATATAACAGGGATTTACTATTTGGTAAATATGCAAGAGGAACAACCTGGCATATTGTTAAAGGCAATCGCATTAGAAAAAAGAAAGAGGGATGACCCATTCCATTGTCAACACTATGACAGAGCTCCATTTAACTTCTCACGTGCGGCCGCCTGGCCCAAGTCCATACATGTCGGCATGCATGTCCTAGGGTCAGTAGATTTAGAAATTTAAGCCATGCAATGAAGAGGTTAAAAGGATCATGTTGGCTGCCCACCGTGGAAAAGGGTTTTGAATTTAATACTGTTAGTACACTGGGGCAAGTCCAGCTTGGTCATTTGTGCTGCTCTAGCCTGTGCATATCATGTACACTTGTTGTACTGGAGATGCTGCTTTCCTAAGGAAGAGTTAGTAACATTATCAAGGGAAGCAGTCAGGCAGGAGGTTCACATCGTGCATTTCTTCTATGTGTTCAATCAAGAAGTTAAATGGAAAGGAAGAAGTAGAATAGACAAGTGTTATGTGCTGCTTCCCACTCTTTTCCATTTGGCTTTTTGTTGAAATAGTTTGTGGTGGTTTATGGTCTTATTGACATGTAGTTTGGGTCCCTCCACAACGGATTAGCAAGGGACCTGTCCAACTTGGATGCTGTTTGGCAGCGTTTTCCAGTTATATGGATGGATATCCTAGTCGAAGTAATAGTGTTAGTGTCATTAGTAGATCTTACAAACCACTATTTCAAACTTAGTCTGGATACTACAAAAGATAGTCTGCATATTTAAAAATATGCTCACTGTAAATTTGTAGTGTTCAGATTGAGTTTAGAATGGTCGTTTTAAGATTGATCTACTGAGTTTAGCAGTAATTTTATAATTAGATTCTCGAGAGGAGTTCCTCATGGCCAGCTATGCTCATTGGTCCCCACGAGTATTATATACAATATATATAATTTATTTTATAAGTTGAATACAAGCTGGATCTTAAGATGAGTGCAAGTGTCTTGTTTTTAGCATATTGGTTCTAGATCTGAAGGAAGGAGAGACATTGGATGTGGAGTTCTGTGGATCACTGGCTAGGTTTGGTAACGTTGGTTTGACAGCCAATGTTTGTCACAGGATGCACTGTACCAAGCTCCCCATTCCCAGTTGATTGCAGGGCTTTTGTTGCGACTCTAGGGGCATGGAAACCACATCCATCTCCCATTGCCCTCTGAGCATGATAGATCATTACTGTCAGTTAGCGCTTCATAGTTTGTCCTCCAATTTATAGGGAATTTTCAACCCTGTAATTTTCCATTCTAAATGATGGCAGATGTTTTGGGAACTGTATTTAGCTCTCCATCAGTTTTATATTTAATATTTTGAAGAAATCTAGGTTTCATGAATAGGGAGAACAATCAATCAACTTCTCCTATCAATGTCAAAGATAAAATTGCAGCACATGCCCCTAAACTTTTTGATTGATTGTCTCACCTAGCCCCTCAAGCTTGCGGTTTACTTCCAGAGGACCAGAGCCCCCTGCACGTGTTTTACCTAGCACCTTTGAATTTGTCATGGCTGTTTTCTCACCTAGCCCTCCCCCTTCCATGTGTAGGGGATTGGATTAGATGAGACAACTATGTAAATTCAGGCATCTTCTCTCGTTATATTTATTGGAGTCAAATATAAATTGGCCATTCACAACTACTTTTGCAGAATGCATCAGGGTTTGAGGCGTGGAAACTGATGCACAGGAGAGCATCAGTTTCAGATGCGGATGCGTATGCATGCTTATATCTATTTATGTAGCAGTTCTTTGAATAACCATGTGGTTATCTGCTCTTTTGCATGTAATGGTGTATGTTAGCCGTGAGATGTTCAACAAATGGCAAGCACAAAGATGGTGGGCTGAAAATTATGACAAAGTTATGGAACTTTACAATGTCCAGAGGTTTAATCAAACTGTCCCTCTCCCGACTACCCCAAAATCTGAAGATGAGGTGAGGAGGCCACTCAATTTATTTATCTGTTTTTAAATAATTCAAGGGAATCCCCCCCCCCCACCTGCGTTCATTGCATAACATTCTTTCTATCTGCATCATTAATTACAGTCATATTTTGTTTTATAACTGATACATTGTTCCACGGCATTTTGTTCTTCATATAGAGCTCCAAAGAGGACAGCCCAGTAACACCACCACTGGACAAGGAACGGCTACCTCGCACATTCCACAGACAAGGTGGTGGAGCTATGGGCTACTCTTCATCAGATTCTCTCGAGCATCACTCAAACCACTACTGTACTGGCCACCACCACCATCATGGACACCAATGCTGTGATTCAATGGGCCTGGCATCAACACCAAAGCTGTCAAGTATCAGTGGAGCCAAGACAGAAACCTCATCAATGGACGCATCAATGAGGACAAGCTCGTCACCTGAAGAGGTCGACAGGTCTGGTGAGCTCTCGGTGTCCATCAGCAATGCAAGCGACCAGGAGAGGGAGTGGGTCGAGGAAGACGAGCCTGGTGTATATATTACAATCCGGGCTTTACCTGGTGGGATCAGAGAGCTTCGCCGTGTTCGGTTCAGGTTTGTGTCCCATGATGCTTCAGGGCTCTTTCCACTAGCTTGCTCTTAGGATAAACTTGCAATGTATAACAATAGTAACGTAAAATCAGGACAAGATTGCAGTGATACACGATTTTTTACATGGCCCTTGTGCTTGCAGCCGGGAGAAGTTCAGCGAGATGCATGCCAGGCTATGGTGGGAAGAGAACCGAGCGAGGATACACGAACAGTACCTCTGAGAAGAAATGCCCGAGACCATCAGCATCTTCCCCTTCGGTTGAGCTGATGATCCATGCTTGTACATCTGGCACTAACAATTCTACATGCATTTCCAGCTCCATTCAATGCTTTGCTAACCTAAGAGGTCCCGTTTCCGGTATTTTACATTTCGTTCAATCTCTTTTGCCGTTTTTTTCGTCAGTTTTGATCAGGAAATGCGTGAGCAAAACTCGTTTAGCTCAAAGAGTGTCTAGCGTAGGTGGAAAAATAATGTACGTCTTTCACAACTGAACCTGTAATTCCGCTTTCCGGCAACCAAAGGTGTATCCCGTTTTTTATTAATACTGTATATCTACTTATTGTTTCCCATAGGACAAAGTAGCTTGTGTTGTGTGCACTATCTTGCTATTGTCACTGTCTTACTGTACTCGAGCTCTTCCAGACAGCACAATTATGAACAGACAAGTTGGTACTGAGTGCCCCAACTAAAAACCACTTTGTGACGGGTTGATTGTGACTAGAGTGAACGCACAAACGAGCAAAAGTTCAGGGAGGTGACGCCCTGCTCGCTTGAACTTACCAACAATACTTTTTAGCTATAGAATTATATTTTTCTCTCACAACAAATCAACTTAAAATCAGCGAGCCGAACAGATCCCGGTCACCATTTTTCATTGCCTCCTTTGCAGGCTCTTTGTTCATGGCCGATTTTGCTTCTTTTGTGCAACCTCATGACTTGTAGTAGACTGGTAGCGACCTTCCACCATCCAACAAATGCCAAATGGCTAATATATATAGAACTTCAGCGATCCACACACTAACCACTGGTATTTCCAGTCCTAATTAAGCTAATCACTTTGGGACTTTGGCAGGCTAATCCTCACCAAGTGCCATGGCAGTGGCAGGTAAAGTTAGCTCTGCGATCCCACAGGCATAGTTTCTTCTTCCACTGCAGTCGCTGTCTTCTACCAAGAACCACATGTTTTGAGACTTGGTTTTGAGATTACCATTGAATTCTAAATTCGAGCACTTTACGACTCTTTTCACTTTGCACCTGAAAGCTACTTTTGTCTTCAATTTTGTCGATAGTTCCGCAATGTTAGTATAGGGGACACTCCTTGCTTGGATGATGGGGCGATGTCTCGGACGTTTGAAAGATGTGATACAAAGGTTTAATATAATGGTAATTTTCAGTTTGGGATGAGGTAGTACAAAGGTTTGGTATGATTGTAATTTTCGGTCTCCCCTGTATCCATTTCTCACTCAAAACTCGGCTCACAGAGTCACAGGCATACTTAGCAAGAACTGGAACCAGATCATGTATCCATTTCTCAATCAAAACTCGCTCATAGGCATAAATGAAGATCAGAAATGAAGTTAATCGGGGATCTAAACATCACCTCATATTTTACAAATGGGTTTTCACTAGCGACAATCTACAAACTAGCTTCCACAATCTAGGTTAGCTGCCAATATAAATTATAAACTCCAGAAGCACGAGACAATGATTTGAGTCAATGAGTGCGTCTTATCCAGCACACAAGATGTTTGGCGCTCTAATAACAAAAGAACAATGGAAGAGACTACCACCGAACTTCAACCAATCCAGCATGAAGAGAATGATATCATAAACAAAGCATAATAAGTGCATCATTATTATCTCAAAGAAATAATTTAGGCAATTATTGGTGTGAATTTCTAGCCGAAGTAAAGACATTTGCATAGTGCAATTAGTTGAAACATCATCTATAATTTTTAAAATTCCAACAAAAAATACTCTTAAACCAGCTACCTACATTTGCCACCTTCTCCAATGACGAACAGAATGAGGTGGAATAAGAACGATAAAGAAGGGCAAAATGACACAAGTGCATGTTTCCAGGATTCCATTCCGATAGCTCAAACTGCACCCTTGTGTACAAGAACTCATATATAACATATCGATTGCACTTGCTTGCAAGCTGCAGAAGTATCACGCTACACTGTAAACTAGTCTACACTGTAAACTAGCTTAATGTCTATCAAGCATATTCAGATCCTGTCATGGACCTGGTTGAGAACCAGAAACAGAATAGAGACAAAATAATTGACACAGCCCATCTGATGCTTGGGCCTTGTTTAGTTCCAAAATTTTTGGCAAAATGAGCACTGTAGCAATTTTGTTTGTATTTGACAAATATTGTTCAATCATGGACTAACTAGGCTCAACAGATTCGTCTCGTCAATTCCGACTAAACTGTGCAATTAGTTTTTATTTTTATCTATATTTAATACTCTATGCATACGTTTAAAGATTCGATGTGACGGGAAATCTGAAAAATTTTGCAAAATTTTTGGGAACTAAACAAGGCCCGGTGTCATCGAATAGAGAAAAAGGATCTGTTTGACATGTCTGCTGTGAAGCAAGGTAATAGTGTAAACAGTGAAAACACATACCATTTATACTAGAATTAGAAGTACAATATTTGCCATCATGCATATAACATCTATATTCTTGATTCTTGTTCACAACCAGGTGCCAGTAAATTTACAGACATCCTAAGCAAAAATGACAATGTTCTACTAACATGGGACATGGACAACATTGTCAGTGTCCACAGAAGTCCAAAGGCACTTAACAACAACTGTATTAGAAACATCAGTGGTTCAGCACAAAGATTCAAGTAAGCATAACTGAATCAGACCAAGACAAAACCACCAATTTGATGACAAAAAATGCAGCTAGAAAAAATGACAAGAGAACTACAATATATAACTGACGTAAATTGCATTGCTTTGGAAAACTTGATTAGAGGAGCAAACAAAGATTATCTACAAACATTCGCCCGCCATTTTTTTCAACACATAACATATCATGTGTTGGAAATGAAACAATAAAGAAACAAAGCAAATGCACCTGATTACTTGTTGTCTATACTGGTTATCAAACATCATGCAAGATCACTCTCCTGGCCCTTGTCTGAGAGCCGCTTGAGGAACTCATAGGTGGTGATCATGGTGGTTGCAGACAATGACATGGACGCCCACCTCGGGCCTAGGCCCCTGTAACAAGCAGCCAACCCACCTTCCTTGATCAGCCTACGCACTGTCCTCCCCACGGTAATCGGCTCACCGTCCCCATCCATGACTTGCATCCTGGTTTTGATGGTGTCCAGTGGCATGGTCACAAACGCAGATGCACCACCGGCCATCGCGGCACTCAGTCCCTGAACTACCATGACAGTCTTGCAACCTGGCTGCAACAAAGAATCCCCATCACCGAGATCAATTTCCTGGACACCAACACCATACTCGCACAAGTAGCAGCCAATTCCACTCCAAATTATCTTCTGTGACAGCGAATAAGTCGCCCACCACACAGCATTAGAGGGGGCGTAGGTTAGGATGGACATGCCAAACCCACGGTACAGACCGCGCAGCCCGTCAGAAGCCACGATCTTGCGGCAGGCGTCAAGGCCGCCACGGTAGCGGGAGGCAGGGCAGGGGTTGCCCTGAACCATGAGGCGCTGGCTGATGACGTCGACAGGCGTCCACACGACCTGCGCGGCGACGGCGGCGGCGAGGCCCGCCACTGCGCCCGCTGCCGCCGACGCAGCGGGCTCCGCGGCGCCGAGGCTGAGCGCGGCTGGGCCTACGGCGGAGCGCGTGGCCTCGAGCGCGCCCATGTAGAGCGCGCGCGCCGGGATGGTGCCGGCGAGGGAGGTGGCGAAGCCGCGGTAGAAGGCGAGGGGTCCCTCCTGGCGCAGGATGGCAGTCGCCGCCGCGACGGCGGAGGGCGGGGGCGCTGCCGGCCCAGCCGCCGCCGCCGCAGGGGCAACTTGGAGGCGCGTCTTGAGGACAACGGCGGGGTAGAGCGCGGCCGAGACGGTGGAGAAGAGTCCGGCGCCCACGACAAAAAAGCGCGCCTTGTTGAGCCGCTCCCAGCGGATGTCCTCTGGGAGACGTAGACCCTGCGAGCTCTCATCCTTCTCCGCCGCCGCATCCGGCGGCGGAGGCGCGTTCCGGCGATCTATGGCCTCTCCTCCATGCCGGCGCGGCGGAGAAGTCAGCACGTGCTGAAGAAGCTTTCTCCCACTCGTATCACACAACCTATGCGTCTCCGAGCAGTGGATACATGTCCTCAGCCAGCGGCGGCGGCGGCGGCTAGGGTTTTGTGCGGGGGTCTGGGGGTGCTGTGCGTGATTGATGATAAAAGGGACCAGGGAGAGAGGAAGTGAAGCGAAGCGAAGGCAAAATAAAGTACGAACAAAGCGGTGGAAGAAGGAAGAGAAGGGTGTGGAACGACGTCCGACGTGGCAAGCTCCCATTATCCATTTTTACCACTTCCTCCGTAAAAAAAATACAATTTTAGGTGTGTGTTCCTAAAATCCTAAATTTTTTTGAATTTGACTAACTTTATATTATATAAAAGAGTAACAACATCTTTAACATAAAATCAACATCTTATAAAAAATATATTCTATAGTACTCCCTCCGTCCCTGAAAGAATAGATTTCTGGCCTAAAAATTTGTCTTCAAATAAATCAATTTCTAGGATATATGGTCCCCACTGCTCACCTCGTATTCATCGTGGCATCCAAGACGCACACGCCTCGTCTCTCTCTCCTTCATCAGTTGGCTGGATGAGTAAATGACGTGAACAGCTCGTAGCCCAAAGCAGTGATTCCTGTGCATCTTAATGGTGAAACTCATATTAATTAAGGATAACTTGGTCATTTGGCAGCTATGCTAATCTGTCTGAAACTTGCTAGAAATCTATTCTTTTAGGGACGGAGGGAGTAAATCTTTATAAATCTTAACGAGGGAGGACACGCTAGCATTGGCAGTCCTCCTCACTTTTTTTTGGCGAGGCTTCAGGGCTCGAAACAAATTTTTAGAAATCAACAATCATCCCGATTCACTACAAAGGTTTGAATCTAAACAACATTCTAGCCAGCTCTCCTATAGAGGTCTCACACTTTCCAATTAAATATCTAGGATTTGTTGTTAACTGTCAAACGCTTCAAGTGAGTGGATTTCTAGTCATTGGTGGACAAAGTGATCGGCAAACTCATCCTTTGGAACAGGCATCAAATCAACCTAGCAGGCCGCTTGGCCTTAGTTAAAGCCGTCCTTACTTCCTAGGCGGTATACTTCGGACCTGTTTGGTTTCCTTCTCATCTCAACCAGGCCAGCTCTAGAGAGCCAGGCTGCCTTTGGCCTGGCTGGATACATGCTGGAAGCCTAGTTTGGTTGCATGCATATGTGGAGCCAGGATCTGATTAGATGTTATTTGGTTGCCTGTATGAAGGTAAGTTATATGAGATAAAAATATTATAAGATTATGATTATAATTTTTATTTTTATACGAATACACTCTTACAGGTCTTTTTTTATCTAATTATATCTTAATCAACTTTAAAGTACACTAATATAACTTGATATTTACTAAACACGTACTAATACACCATTAGCCATGTAAACGGCTGCATCTGCCCAGCCTAGCTGGTCAGGAACGACCGATTTGGGCGTTCCTCCTCAGACTGGCTCAGGGCTCCTTTTTGCATGCCCAGAGCCTGGCCCAAACCTGCATGCGGGCAACCAAACAGGGTCATGCTGCATCCCGAGATGCATGTATGGTCTCATGCGGGCAACCAAACAGCCCCTTCCTCACATCATTGCGTGCCCCAAAGGAAACTCTCAGTGACATTGATCGGCAGAGGAAGAAATTTCTTTAAGCAGGAGCCGAGGCGCTAACTGGAGGAAAGTGCAAGGTAAACTAGCCTCGATCAGCAAGACCCAAAAATTCAAGAGGATTAGGCATCCTCCATCTTGGAAAGTTTGCGAGGGCCTTTAGGTTGCGGTGTTTGTGGTGGGGCTGGTCAATAGATAGAGAAAGACCATGGGATGGACAAGAAACACCCTACAACAAGGTAGACAAGCTCCTCTTTGCGGCTTCCACTACGCTCACAATTGGAAATGGAGAACTGGTGTTGTTTAGAAAGAGTGCATGGCTAAATGGGCAGCAACCATGTGATGTAGCACATCTTTTCTCCATCTCTAAGAGAAAATCAGAACGATGCGTCAAGCTTTGCTTGCTAACAATTGGATACACGACATCGACCTACGACATCCAAGCTTTTCTGCCCAACACTTCGTCGAGTACACATGTCTATGGTGAGAGACTAGGCGCATCCTATTGAGAACGGGGATGCTAGATGCCCTCACATGGAAATTTGAGAAAGATGGAGAATATTTCGCTTCGTCAACTTACCATGCCTAGTCCATAGGTGCAACCCGCAATAACTTTGAAATCATTATATGGAAACCGTGGGCACCATCTTAATACAAATTCTTCAGATCGCTTGCCATACAGAACAGAATTTGGACCGCTGATAGATTGGAAGCCCAGAATTGGCCAAATCAAAGGATCTGCCCACTTTGTAGACTACATGCAGAATCGGGCCTTTATCTTTTCAAAGATTGTAGGTTCACGAAGCGCTCGTGGAGCGAAATCGTTGTTTGGACGTCAAATCATAATTTGCATCCCTGACTACCTAGTGGCACCATCGAGAAGTGGTGGACGGCCATATTAGCTGTACCTAGTGCAAATAGGAGGGCCTCTGTTCGATCATTATCCTAGTTTGCTAGGAAATTTGGAAGGAGAGAAATGCGAAAGTATTTCAACGCGCGGAGTCCACAAACTTTGGGGTGCTTCGTAAAATCAAGGAAGAGGTGAGACCGTGAGAGCATGGATCATGGCGGGAGCAAAGCACCTAGATACTTTTTGTGAATCATCACCGACTAATTTTTTTGATTAGCCATCTTTTCCTTTCACTTGTTGTGGTTGTTGTATATTTGTGTGTTTGTACAGTGCCATCCTGGGCGTCTCCTTCTTGTTAATATAGCGGGCACCGGGCAGCTCTCCTGCCGGTTGGTTTGAAAAAAAAAATTATGCAGCAATGGGGCATCCAAACAGGATATGCGCAGGCGTCTCCTCTGCAGTGTGGCACACATCACCTATTGCACTGTCCACTATTCCTTTTTTCAGCAAGTTTGTTTTGCATTGAATCCTACCCTTGGAGAGCAGTCTGGCGAAGAATTTAACTCTGGGAGGAGCTTTGTTGTTCCAAACGATGGTCCATTCATCCGGACTGGAGTTCGCTGTTTTCAGTGTTTAGAGCATGGAGCTGTTCATTTCTCCATTCTTTTTTAGCCACATGCTGTGGCGCTGGTCTTTCCCTTGGCTCAAGGACTGCTGCTCCATTATCATGGTTACCTCCTGAAGCTGAGTTGTAGCCATTTCAGACCGTACGTTACCAACTTACCATGAACTGTGTTAGGCTCCCGTCATAAGCTTGTTTTACTGTCAATTCTGGTCTGTTCCAGTCGGAGAGGAGTTCAGGAAATCTGTCAGCGAGGGAGTCATCATGCCAGAAGGAGGTTGAGGTGCCGTTCTTCAATGTCACTGTGGTGATGGCTCTGTATAGAGGCAGTAGGGATCTTAGTACATCCCAGTGGTGGCCGAACAGATTTCCAGTAAGCGATGCCACGCAGGCATTTTCTTGCACCCAATTCGCCCAAGAGAGGATGCATTGTTGGAGAGTTGGAGTGCAACTTGTGGATCAGTTTCAGCAGGAGGCAAGTATTCCAAGGTCTTTCAATCCAAGTCCACCTCTATCTTTCAGGAGAAGATCACAGACTTGTTGCCAGGCCACCAGACTTTTTGCGCCATTGTTTTATGAGGGTCCATCCCAAAGGATCGTCGTCTCTTGTCAATTTGATCAATCACTCCGGGTGGAATTGCAAGGGCAACCATGGGGTAAACAAGCTGGCAGTCTAAAACTGAGTTGACTAACGTGGTTCGGCCCATGTGATTCAGAAGAGATGTCTGCCATCCAGCATAGTTGTCGCATTTGGCAATCTGCGGTGCAAAAGCAGATAACTTGAGTTTAGTAGTGGACAGCGGCAGCCTCAAGTAGGTCTGGGGGAAGCTTTCCTTGCGACAACCAAGAGCATTGTTCAATCGTAGTTTTCCAATCACAAAATAATACTTTTCTCTTAGAACAAATTAACATCAGCGTTAGCATCAGCTACAGCTACAGAAACGATTCAGCGACTCAGCAGGCCGATTGCACTAGCGAATTGATCCAAAACTTCTGTGAGGGCCTGGATATCAGCAACCTTGACCAGAAGCAATGTAACATCAGCATACTGTAGCACTGGCAACTGACACCGGAGACTTGTTTAGTTCGCGAAATTATTTTGGTTCGGTTACTGTAGCACTTTCATTTATATTTGACAATTATATCTAACTATGGACTAACTATGCTCAAAAGATTCGTCCCATAAATTATAGATAAATTGAGTAATTAATTATTTTTATCTATATTTAATTTTCTATATATGCGTCCAAATATTTGATGTGATAGAAAATCTTGAAAATTTTTGGAAACTAAACAAAGCCTAGATAAATCTACAACAAAGTCAAACAGGAATCATAGTGATTGATCTGAGTATTTTATTTAAAGTCGTTATGTCACTTAAAACTAATACAAGCAAGCGTGCAGATAGGCTTTATAGGATTCATTTTCATAAGAAGAGGAAGAACGCACAAGTGGGCATGTTAAGTCAAACAATGGAACGTTTGCGGTCATTGTTTTACTAGGTCATCAGTAAAAAAAAGAAAAAAAAATCTCAAAATGGATCGTCATCATCCACGGCACAGCCTTTATATATGCTCCGCGGCCGGTCCATTTGGCCACGAAACGAGAAGGCTTCAAATTTATTCCTGAAAAAACTCTGTTTTTCATTGCCATGGACGCCACCAGCGGCAGCAGCATGCACTTCGTGATGATGCCATGGCTAGCCGTCGGCCACATCCTCCCCTTCACGGAGCTCGCGAGGCGCATAGCTCTGCAAGGCCACCGGGTCACTCTGCTCTCGACGCCGAGGAACACCCGTCGGCTCATTGACATCCCTCCGGATCTCGATGGCCTTGTCCACGTCGTGGACGTGCCCCTGCCTCGCGTTGAGCGCTTGCCGGAGGACGCCGAGGCGACCATGGACCTCCGCTCCGACGATCTGCGGCCGTGCCTGCGCCGAGCCTACGACGCCGCATTCTCTGCCAAGCTTTCAAAGATCCTGCAGGGTCCGGAGCCGTCCAGCAGGCCTGACTGGGTGCTCATTGACCACGCGGCGTACTGGGCGCCCGCGGCCGCCGCGAGGCACGGCGTGCCGTGCGCGTTCCTGAGCGTCATGGGCGCCGCGTCGCTTGGCTTCTTCGGCCCCCCGGAGGCGCTCATGGGTCGCGCGGAGCACGCGAAGACCAAGCTGGAGCACCTCACCGCCGTCCCCGACTACGTGCCCTTCCCGACCACCGTCGCTTACCGCGTCCACGAGGTCCGCGCGATGTTCAAGAAGGGCATCATCCCGGAGGACGGCGAGGTATCGGATGGCTACCGGATGGCCAAGTCCATCGAAGGGAGCCAGCTCGTGGGGGCCAGGAGCAGCAGGGAGTTGGAGCCGGAGTGGCTGCAGCTGGTCGGCGAGCTCTACAAGAAACCGGTGATCCCGCTCGGGCTGTTGCCTCCGCCACCAACACAAGACGCCGGCGGCGCCGGCCACGGCCACGAGGCAACGCTGCGGTGGCTCGACAGACAGGCGCCGCGCTCCGTCGTGTACGTGGCCTTCGGCAGCGAAGCCAAGCTGACGAGCGCACAGCTGCATGCAGTAGCGCTCGGCCTGGAGGCTTTCGGCGTGCCGTTCCTCTGGGCATACAGGGCGCCGGCGGACTCCGACGCGAGTGGCAGCGCAGCCGGGTTGCCGGAAGGCTTCGAGGAGCGGGTCAGCGGCTGGGGACTCGTCTGCCGCGGCTGGCTGCCTCAGGCCAGGCTCCTGGCACACAGATCGGTCGGGGGGTTCGTGACGCACGCCGGCTGGGGCTCTGTCGCGGAGGGCCTCGCGCGCGGCGTCAGGCTAGTGATGCTGCCGCTTCTGTTCGACCATGGCCTCAACGCCAGGCATCTGGTGGAGAAGAAGTTGGGCGTCGAGGTGGCACGGGATGAGGACGATGGCTCGTTCACGGCTGAAGACGTTGCAGCTGCTCTGAGGAGGGTCATGGTGGGGGACGAAGCCCAGGAGCTCGGGGCAAAGGCCCAGGAGCTCGCTCAAGTAGTCGGAAATGACGAAGTGAATGATCAGTGCGTGCGAGATTTCCTCCGCTGCCTGTCGGAATACGGCACCGGCAGCGGCAGGCAGCAACAAGGAATCAAGGATGATAGTTCCGTTCAAACCGCTACACACGACGCGACGGTCATTGTTTCCGAAGCCACTCTCCGTGCGGAGAGTTCAACATCCCTGTAATGTAAGGCTGCAAGATTGCCCAGCGCCTACACACACACCACCGTTATTGTGTCTGAAGCTACTCTCCATCCGGAGAATTCTGTAATATGGGAGCCGTTTGTACTCCTGTCAGCTAGATGCTGCTAATAAAATCGTTTGTTGTCAAGAAAAAAAAAACAACCCCTTTAGTTGGCCAATGCAACTAAAACTAGTTAATGCTATAAGAATTAAATTCAAACAACTTCTCACAAACTAAAACCACCCAAGTGAGGAAACATGCGTTTTCTGTTGGTAGACTTGTTTTTTATCACATTAAATACTACATTCATTCTCTTTTATAAGGCATACGCGCACATCAAGACTCAATATTCAAAATCTTTGGCCAATAGTTTAACCAACAATTTTTTATTACTATAACATAAACTTACATCGTTAGATTGTAACTAAATTTACTATCTAATTATCATAAATTTATAAGTATAAACTGAACATTTTCTCTGTAATACTAGAAGCGCCCAAAACAATGACGTATTTTGGTTTAACCTTGGTGCTTTACTTTTGGATATAAGTACCCCAAATCTGAATATCATTTTAGTGGGTCGTGCCTAGGCCTAAACAAAAAAAAAACTCATAACTCGTTAGCTCGCTCGACTTGCTCGTTAGTGGCTCAGCTCGAGCTCGGCTCATTTGAATTTTTAACAACTTGAGCCAATACTTTAGCTCGGTTAATTAACAAGTCAGCTCAATCTAGCTCATGACCCAAAAACGAGCCAAGGTAAATTAAATGACAACAGCTTGAATCCGCTATACATGTTAGTGGCTCAACTCGAGCTCGGCTCGTTTTGTGAAGTTTTCTTGATATTTGTTTATGCTTTTGTATCACTTCTAGTTCTCCTAACCATATGGTTAGCAATCATCAAGATACGTGGGTATTCTTGGTAAAGCGAGAAGAGAAGCGTATTGGGTTCCTATGCTTACCCCTCATCTTTGGTCTTTCACGCTCTAAGACTTGTGATTGTGAGACAGTGTCATCCTGGCCCCGAACTACTATTTTTTTAGTTCTAGGTAAATTAACCCACCTCGAGTCCCATCAGTTGTCCAAACGAGTGCCTACCCAACTGGTTATGCGGCATACCAGCATGGAACACCTTAGCCCTAGCTAGCAATGCATTTTTATAGACCCGTGAATATATTGATATATAAGTAGAAGTAACAGAGTAACTTTCCTGCTTTATTAAGTAGATGTAGAAGTAGCATCAAGCGTTCTCAGTCATCCCACCCATAGCGCCTTCACCTTTTGAGAATGACATTCCGTACACACAATGAGAGGGATCATCACCAGTCCCCAAAGTCAAGTCCGCCCTGACAAACTGGAGCTCTCCATGGTGACCAAAACATCGTCAAAGGCAGGATTAGACGAATATATGATGATTGGTGGTGGGATTAAGGCAGATGAGGGATCTAAGTACCTACAACTTGCCACTATCAGTTCAAGATCGATGTCTACTAGGGTTGCATACTTGCATGTCGACAACGCGCAAAAGTGGCGATGGGAAAGGGAGGGAGAGAGAAGGGCGCTCTCAAGGCCTTATGGTCACGAGTGGGATGAGGTTTCTGTAAAAAAAAATGCATGTATGGGTCAAGGGGCTCCATGTTAACATGCCATGTTGACAAACAGGTTGAGTGTATGCTTTATACCATTGATGAGCAGGGGCGGATTTGCACTCCAGGCTAGGGGGGCGTGGTCCAAAATTACTAAGAACACCTCTTCATCTCCGGTCCAAAATAGTTCAGAGTTTAGGTGTTCAGCGCCAAGAACACCTCTTACATTGTTTCTGGATCCGCCAATGATGAGACCGGATGAGTTCCTATACCTAAAAGTAAACAAATGGGAGTTTGAGACTGGGATGTTATTAGGGCACTCACAATGCAGACTCTATCATAGAGTCTAAAGTTATTTATTACCTCGAATAATGTGGACTTAGAGTCTAAATAAGACTTGAAGTCTTATTTTTTCTACCTCTTTCTTCAATAAATATGTTGTCACATCAGCAAAATATCATAAATAATATGTAACTAATTATCTTGGACTCTATGATAGAGTTGCATTGTGAGTGCCCGCACAAAAGTTTAGAGACCGCAAATAAATTTCACTCTTTTTTTTAAAAAAAGGAAACACGCCACTAAGTAACAGTGTTAGTGTTTAGGGAAAAGGAACACACAGTGCGTGCATCAAACCTTGACTTTTGACTACATTCATACGAACAGATCGATGAATTCATGGCCGTATGGCACATGTATGCTACTGTACAAGTGTACAAGCAGGGACATGTTCTACAATCGGCCCAGTGCATTACATTACATTACATTACATTACACCTCGATCTCCAAGGGCGTGAATCCCTGAACATCGTCGTTGTCGCAGCATACGACCCCGCACTTGCGCTTGAGGTGTTCCTCCTCTTCGCCGGCGGCTTCCGGCGGCAGCCGCACGTACGCCGCTGTCTCGGCAGGATACATCCTGCACACGTTGACGTAGAGCACGACGACAAAAACCGTCATGAAGGATAGGTACCACCCGAACTGTATGTTGGCGAGCGCCTTGGCGCGGTGCAGGCTGGCCTCGCTGTGGCAGCGCACGGTGACGCGGCCGTCCTCCTCCACGAGCGAGCAGCCCCTGGGCACACGGCTCGGCACCCACACCATGGCGCCGATGACGATGAGCCACACCCCGTGGAACGCGACGCACGCCGACCGGACCAGGCCCACGACGAAGCTCCGCGGGAAGGCGACGCCCAGGAGCGCCGTGGCGAGGCAGGCGGCGACGACGAGCTGCAGGAGCCAGTGGAACTGGCCCTCGAAGCCGGCGTGGTCGGTGGAGTGGAAGTGGAAGACGAGCAGCTCCTGCGCGAAGACGGCGGCGACGAGGAGCAGGGAGAGCGCGCCGCGGCAGCGGGCGCGGGCGCGGTCGAGGTGCAGCGCGGAGGCCGCGTAGACGAGGAGCGCGAGGCAGATGATGGCGTGCTCGTGGTTGTGCAGCCGGTCGGACGGGATGGAGCCGTCGGCGTCGAACGGCAGGAAGGTGGAGTGGTCCACGAACATCTCCATGGCGAACTCGACGGCGCTGCCGGCGATGACGAGGATGAGCTCGAGGTGGCGGACGCGCGGCGCCGGGAACCAGACTGGCGCCACGTACGCGTCGGGCCGCAGGGAGAAGAGCCTGATGTGGTTGAACAGGTGCCACAGCCCGACGGCCAGGAAGCCGGCGCCGGGAAGGATGTGGCCGATGCTGCTGCGCGGAGTGCCGCCGCCCATGGCTCGATCGCCGGTCGGCCGGTGGTGGTTAGTTGCAACAACGGAAACTGGTCCGGTGTCGTCAATAATGGCTTTGCTCGATGTTTTCTTGGGGTGCTCGCCTCGCCATCGATCCATCACCTTTTGTGAGGCTTAAAAGGTGGACGTGTACGCTGGGCGCGAGGGGTTGGTCGCGGCGATGATCATCCATGGCGGGAGCTGGGAGGGAGGGACGATGTTGAGTAAGTGACAGTGATGCGAAGGAGTTGCTTGTACGACAGTGTACACTACAGTCTACAGTGAGTGACTACACAGCATGATATATATTTTCGAAGTTTTGAACACCACGGCGTGCGGTACGGAAAGATATGGAAGTTGCATAAACATGTTCACAGAGCCAACTGACACCCCAACTCCCCAAGCCTACGGGAAATGCACTCTACGCGTTGCCAACTTGCTGATTTTTTTTAGAAAGACGATCGATAAGAGTTTTGCTAGATTTTTATCAGAGGGGGAAAAGGGGAAAAATAATTACAAAAAGGTTTTCTTGGAGATGAAGCTCCAAACCACTATGGCGCACAGGCCAAACACCACTATGCTACTGAACTGAACTAACAAAACAAAAGACAGCCCCAACTTGCTGAATTTGTCTCAGTACATTTTTCATTGACAACTGAGGATTATATATAACTGGACGCAAGAGAAAATCACCTGAAAGTATGTCGTCCGTCGATACTGATAATTGGACTTTTTGAGTGACAAAAGTGAATCTGTTAATCGTTCTCGTTCATTATATTGCCTCCCGAATTTCTTATCAGTAGTACAGAGATAATACGTTAGACTGACAGGGATCCTTTCAGACGGTCTTCATTGAGATCATTGCACTTCATTAAGTTCTTTACACACGATCCATGCCAGTATTTAGCCTAATTATGTGCAATTAATACATCTAAGAAACATAGCGAGGTGTACAAGGAACTCCATAATGATGACACGCGTTTTCAGTCGTGTTGAACTTGAACAAGGGTGGTCTGAGAGATGACGGGAAGACATTGTAACGTTGTACTCCCTCAGTTCAAAATAAGTTCATTCTATATTCAAAGATTGTCTCATAAAATTTATTTTTAACATTTCCTGTAGTTCAGGCACCTGAGCAATTTTGTCCTTGTGTCTTTCCATAGAAAATTCTGCAATTTGTCTATTGTGATTTGTGCTAATAGATTTAGACCGTTGGAAAAAAAAACTGATAGTTGTTAGAGCATCTTGAAGAGACTCTTCGTATCATTTCTAAATGCTAGAAATAGAGAATTTAGTGAAAAAAATACTCTCCAATAGCTCTTCTAAGTGGTCATCCAAATACAATCATCTTCTATTCCAGATTTTTCGCTAGCTAAAAATAGAAGACAAGAACGACTCTCTAGAGTACGCATGAGATACAGAAAAACTGTTGGAGAGTGAAAAGATATGTAGAAAGCATTTTTTATGCAAATAACTCTCCAAATGATGATTTAGAGAGTGACATTTAGAAAAGTTCTTGGACATGCTCTTAGATGTCGCCTCAACAAATACTATATTTCAGGCACCTAAAATATAGCATTTCTCTTTACTTTTTGCAACCGTGCCTATGTTTTTCGTTAAGAGGAAAAGGAAGATTACAACATATACTAACATAGGATCTTATTAGTAAGCCTAGGATTACCAAGATCAATTTGATCCTTCAAAGACTACTCCCACGATGATCACCTACAAAATTAAACATAAAGAAACTATACAGAACAATTTACGACCCATCAAGTTCAGACTAAGAGAAATCATTTAAGACACCCTTGCAACAAAGAGAAATTTCCATTGCGGTGTCTAAAATAGCGTCATGGCACCATCAACCTCCATCTCACTGCTTGTTCAATTCATATGTGTTTAAGTGGATTGATATATAACTTAGTTTAATTTTATTTTAATCCAATCCAATACACAAACTAAAGTAGATACAATACAAATATATTCAAATAAGGCCTCAACATATTATCCACTACTGAAGAACAACCCCCGGATGGCACACCCAATTGGATGAGGACAGTGGTCTGCTAAAAGTTGCTCGATATATAGTTTTTGGGCTCGCACTTCAGGATCCAGCGCACGGAATCAATTCATTCTACTCCACAGCCAACCTACCCTTCTTCTCGGCCCCTCAGTGCTACTCAGTAGTGTTTGACATGGACAGTTATGGCGGCCCATCAACCAACACCCCAAGGCCCAGCCCAATAACATCCTCTACGCACCACAAGGCAAATTGGTCCGGCAAGAATGTCCCAACGCCGCAAGGCCCAGCCTAGCAACATCTCTTCTTATTGCTGGGCTTTCATTAATAGACTGTTATGGTCTTCATTGGCTCCGTTTCCATTCAAGTCTTCAGTATCCGTCGTTCGTGCATCTCTTTTATTATTTAACTTAAGGAATGAACGATGACAATGCCCACCCATCCTTTTGCTGAAATTTGAACGCTTCAAATGGTGGCCGTCAAGCGTCAACTGATTTGTCCATGCATTGTACTCCCTTCGTTGCAAATTATAAGCCATTTTGACTTTTTGTTCATTTATTTTGTTAGATATCTAGACATATTATTTATCTAGACTATATGCATAGCAAAATAAATATACCAAAAAGATCAAAGTGACTTATAATTTGTAATGGAGGGAATACTTGTCAGTATCCGTAGCTGTATGTAATGCAGTTGGGCAAATTAATAAAGTGGGAATCGTCTAAAAATAGGCCATTGACAGTACTTGAAAGCAAACTACTGTTTCTTGAACGGCAACCAACTAATCATCGACTAGTATATATCTAATAATGCAGCCAAACCATTAAACGAACTCGAGGAAACTGCAACTTCAGTTCTTATCAAACAAAGATTGCAGATTCTTGGCTTTTGCCAATTTTTAGCCCCTGGATGAACAGATTCTCTTGAGGACAATCCAACCTGTCGCTTTGGTCCACTCATCTGCTTACTCTTAGCAGTCTTCGCACGTAAGCGCCCCTGGAATTCCCAAGCAGCCGTTGGTTTTCTTTGCTGTATATAGCAGATTGCCGGCTGCTCAAGCTTGCCAGTTGCCACCTGAATTGATTTGCATCATCACGGACGGTCCCATGGAGAAAGAGACCCCCCAAAATGGTGGCTTGATCAGCTTGGCACGTCTTAGCTCTGAATTAGCAGCCGGAGGTCCGGAGCACAACTGGTGCTGACACAGAAGCAAAGGAACCAAATTTCTCAGGTTCCTTGTGGTCCCTGCTATCTACACAAAATGATTTGCATGAACATGATTTTATACTATTTTATTCTGCGCTCACTATCAAACGAGGGTTTTATATAATCCTGGAGCTGTGTCGTCAGTCATCACTGACCCATGAAAGATAATGGAATATGGGGGGGAGATGGAGATCTAGTAGGAGACACTACCTGCAGTGCCTTGCTGAGCAATACAGATAGAATAATCTTCAGAGAAGGTGCTAGCAGTAGCAGCCTCTCGCAAATGGCAAGTTGAAACCCTCGGAATATCGCTGTCCACTCCAGACCCACAAAATGACAAGCAAAAAACATCAGGAGGGGTTTTAGCCCCTACTGTAATGAAATTAAAGGAACTGAAAGTCTGTACAAACAAGCTGAGAAAAGTGAGGTAGTGAAGAAGCCAAAGCGCCTACGGGACTAGGAAGGAAATCTGAAACTGAATTTTACTAGTAGGTAACATCTGTTTCACTGGCGTGTGGAACTGTACTCAAGCCAATGTTACACGTGATGTCTCCTTCACTATATATCTTCTTGATTCGCATCATGTGGCTTAACTATCTTCTTGATTCCCATCATGTGCAGGCACACATGCCGCTCCCATATTACTGAAGAAGCGACCTGTTCTGTTGCAATTCTCAAGTGCAACCGTGCACGCAAACTCTATTCAAGATGTCACTAGCAAGACACCTGAGATGGTTCGATGATGCTATTGCATTGCTTAGAAGCGTGTCCTGGAAATTACATAGTACAAATTGGGTACAAACTATTAGAGACTTGCAGACAGGGAAGAGTACGCTATATCAAAACTAACACGGGCCGGAGATGCAGAGCGACGACGAAAAATGAATCCACAAAGCATTTAAAAGTTAACAGATACAGAAGAGAAGAGGCGGCAGCGGCTGCCGGAGACGGAGAAGAAGCGACGGCGGCGGCTAGGGTTAGTAAATCTCCAACTCCGGCAGGTTAAGTAAACCACCCATGCACATATTTCATTAAAACGATTTTATCGATAAGGGTGGGCTTAGGCCTTAGGGTGCTCCACTTCCAGCCCGCTTGCACATCACAGAGAAACTAAGGGAGGAAGAGGAAGAGGGGGATGGTGGGTGCGGGAGAAGGAAGAAGGAACTCAGTCCCCTAGTCATGAATCCTAGCTCTGTTCCTAGTTTCCTACAGACAACCATTGATATTTGACCACACAGTGTCACGCGTCACCTCTCAATTTCGATATATCCTAAGCCTCCTTTGGAGGCCTCAAGGTCATCCTCGTCGTCATTGACCTCTCCGATGGTGCACCGGCCATCGCTGCCTCTCCCTCCCTTCACCAGCGGAGCGTACTGCGGCTGCTCCTGGTACTGCTTGGCCATCTGGAGGTAGAACACGACGACGAACGCCACGGTGCCGGTCAGGTACCAGTTGAACTGCAGGTTGACGAGCGACTTGGCGCGGTCGAGCGCCTCGTCGGTGCGGCACCGGACGACTTGGAGGCCATCTTCGTCGTTCATGAAGCAGCCTTTGGGGACGAGCGCCGGCGTCCACATCATGACGCCCATGACGGTGAACCAGACGCCCTGGAACACGAGGCTGGCCGAGCGGACCAGGCTCAGCGCGATGCTCCGTTGGTAGGGGATCAAGAGCAGCGAGGCGGCGAGCGTGACGGCGACCACCATCTCCAGCAGACGGTGGTACCGCCCCTGCACGCCCGCGTGGTCCGCGGAGTGGAAGTGGAAGATGAGCAGCTGCTGCGCGAACGCGGCCGCGGCCGCCAGCTGCGACACCGCGTCCCGCATCGGCGCCCGGACCCTGTCCATGTGGATGGTGGCGGCGGCGAAGACGAGCCACGCCAGCGAGATGGACGCGTGCTCGAAGTTGTGCAGGTGGACGCTGGGGATGGTGCCGTCGTCGTCGAACGGCTGGTGCTTCGGCTGCACGATGACGAGCTCCATCGAGACGGAGATCACCGAGCCGATTATTATCATTATGAGCTCGATGTGACGGACGCCCGGCACCGGGAACCACACCGGAGCCACGTAGGAGCCCCGCTGTAGCAAGAACAGGCGGCTGTGGCCGAACAGATGCCACAGGCCGATGAGGAAGAAGAAGGCGCCCGGCGCGACGTGCCCGCCTAGTGTGCCCATGGCCTCCTCGCTGTGTCTTTTTGAGTGCAGCAGTGCTAGTACGGAGAGAAGAAGAGGAGCGAAGTGTTGTTGGTGGGCTCGTGACCTGTGGAGAGCGAGGTCTTGAAGTTGAAGAAGAGCTAGCGTGCAATCAGACCTTGGGTACCGTACGGAGCAGAGGGTGTTTAATTAATTAGGAATGGATGGCCCGCCTGACCTCCTCTTGTTTCCTAAAAAAATTTGCAAAATTTTTCAAATTCCTCGTCACATCGAATCTTTAGACGTATGTATGAAGTATTAAATATAGACAAAAATAAAAACTAATTGCACAGTTTGGTCGAATTTGACGAGACGAATCTTTTGAGCCTAGTTAGTCTATAATTGAACAATATTTGTCAAATACAAACAAAAGTGCTACAGTATCGATTTCCCAAAAAATTTTAGAACTAAACAAGGCCTAGTTTCCACGCAAAAACTCTTTGCTCCATCATATTAAGCATTAAATATAGATTAAAAAATTAATTATACAGTTTACATGTATTTTGCGAGATTAATCTTTTAAGCCTATTAGTCCATAATTGAACACGTATTACTATAATTACAAATATGTTACACTACCTAAAAACTTCTCTTTTCACCAACTAAACGAGGCCATGGACAGTACAATACTCCCTCCGTACCTATAAAGTCATTTGGACAAAATTTGAATCAAACATTGAAAATATAAATAAAAAATAACATTTAAGTTGTTGAGTTTCGAAATATGAAAACCATATGAATAGTTTTCTTTTTTAAAAAATATTTTTATAAAATATATATACTACTTTTTGATAAATATCTCACTCCTAAAAAAGATGAAACAGGAGACGTTAACACCATTTCAACGTGCCTCCTAGCTTCCGCGTGCCCCTTCGCTCCAGTGAACTGCGCCGACAGATGGGCTCCACACGCTCACATCTCACACGCAACGCTCGCGGGAACTGAGCTTGGGCGGGAATTGCAGCTGAACTGAGCTCTGGCGCGAATTGCAGGTAGGTAAGTTTTCTTTTCTCTTTCTTTTTTCTTTTTTCTTGTTTTCTTTTCTCTTTCTTTTATCTTTTTTCTTATTCTTCTCGTGTACTTAAGTTTTCTTATCTTTTTCAACTTTATTCTTCTTTTTTCATATTTTCTCATTTCTTTCTTTTTTTTTCTTTCTCTTTTCCTTTCTTTTCCTATCTCTTTTTTCTTTCCGTGCTTCATTTTTTCCTTTTGTTTTATTTGATTTTTTATTATTCTTTTTATTTTGTATATTTCTTTTATTTCCTTCTATTTCTTTCATTTCCTTTTCTTATTATTTTTATTTCCTTTTGTTAATTTATTTTAATTTATTTATTTTGTTTCATGTGATTTTTTTATTTTTCTTTCTAACTTTTATATCTTTATTTATCTTATTTTATTTTTGCTCGTACTTTAATTATTTATTTGTATTTGTATTTTTTGTTTATTTTTTATCTTACATTATTCCCTTCATTTTTTATATATCTTTTTTGATTTTACTATAAATAATTAATTGTTTGTCTTATTTCATTTTTTATATTTTATTATTTTTCCTTTTCTTTCTTTACCCTTTTTATCTTTGTCTTTATGTATTTTATAGTTATTTTTATTTTATATTTTATATTACTTAATTATTTATTTATTAAATGTTTATTTTTAAATTATTGTATTTTATGAGATGCTATGTTCATATACTATCATGATGATGTTTTATGGTGTTTTTTGCGATGTTCGTGCAATATACAGATGATGTTTTATGATGTATTTAGTGATGTTCGCGTAATATATATACAATGTTCTCTAATTTATTTAGCGATGTTACAACATTACTAACTGACAATGGAGAACTCACAGTTATTGTCTCATCAATGATAGTATTGCATCACCCACTTTCTTCACCCAAACACGTTGAACCATTTCACACAATTCCAATTCGTTTCAGGAGGTCTCTATAAGTTTCAGCAACCGGCACTTAACACACAGCCCAGCTATGGAAACAACACGCAAAGCAAATGTTATAGACCTTCTCGACAGTGGAGATGGTAGCGTCTGCCTGTAGCAGAGTGACGGTGAGCAAGCGGGTGCCCGGGCCAAACTCGAGCACGACGTCTCCGGCGCGGCGGGCGTTGGCGAGACGCAGTGAGTCACCGAGGTGGGCCAGGGTAGGCGGCGGCCAAGAAAAAATAAAAAAGTACATATTGATAATACATATGGCGATATGATTTTTTTTAGAAATTGTGCTTTTTTATTTGCAAGTGGATCAGAATAGTATGTTAGTCTATATATTTTGACTCGGTATAATTTTTTATATTATTGTGCATTGAAATTTTATTCTCGTAACAACGCACGGGTATATGCTAGTTTTTATAAAAAAGAAGAAGTCAAAGTTAGACTTTCGAGACCGTGTCATTATTCTAAACGACTTTATAGATAAGAATGGAGTATTGTTTTATAGTATGTCTAATTGCCCTCATTATTACTCCCTCGTCCAAGAAGAAAATACAACAACGGGTTGCGTGTTGACAAAAATAGCTCATATTTAACTAAATTTACTAAATACTATTCATATTTGTGACTCTAAATTAACTTATTATAAAAATACTTTTTGTAATTAATTTAATGGTTTCCATTTGATATCATAAATATTGCTACTTTTCTATCTATAATTGATACTTGTTGTATAGATTTCGAGACGGCCCATGGGCCGGTGGCACGGCATGCGGCACGGCACGCACCGTGCCCTGCCAGTGCAGTGCATGGGTGCCAGCCTGGCCCATGACACAGCACGGGCACGGCACCGCTAGAGGGCCGGCACGGTGCACGACACGAAGAATTTGGCCCAGCCCCCACCCCACCCCTGCCATATAAAAGGCTCTTGCGGCCGTAGCCCCTCCACCATCCCTAACCCTAATTCATTCCCCCCACCCCCGCAGCTCTCGGCCTCTCGCTCTCGCTGACTCGCTCAGTCAGATCTGATCGGATCCGCCGCCGCCGTTCGCCTTGAGCTCGCCGGCCCTGCTCCGGTGACCTCGACACCTCGCCGGCCACTCGTTCTCTCTCTTCTACCTCCTGTCTCTTTCCGACGGTCCGGCCTTCCCTCCTCCTCCGCCTCCTCCACCTCTGGTGTACCATGTGAGTCGTTGAGCTGTCATCTCTTCCGCTGCCACTTGTCGTCGGTCTAACGGTGCTTGTCTCGTCATTCTCTGCTTGGATGCTGGCTCCTTGGCTTCTTCTCCGGCACTGGGCTCCGGTGGCGTAGGTGATTCAAAACCCTAATCCTAGCATGTTCTTGTTCTTCATCTTCTCTGCATCTTCTTGAGTTCTTGTTCTTCGCAGGTTGGTGCCTGACGCTTTGTCCTCCTCCTCTGGAGGCGCGAGCGCGATGGCAAGGCCTTCTGGCTTGAAGCGCCCCTGCCCATCGTCAAGGGACAGTGCTAGAGCTGCGGCTAGGGGCTGGAACTGGCGTTCCCACTCTCCTGTAGCTACGGTGACGATGCCAGTGGCTGCGGATGAGCTGTACTCTTTTTCTCTTTCTAGGGTTTCTCACTAGGGTGAGTTTTACCTAGAAAGTTTTTTAATGAGGCAGCATTACACAACAACTCCTTTTGATAATATGTTATATGTTGTTTAATTACTTGTTCTTTAGTTCTTTACTTTCTAAGTTTCTATATATTTTTGTGATGTTGATGAATGATGCATCTATGAATGATTTATGAATGTGATCTGATCTGTCATCTGTGAAGTGAAAATGTCATTTGTGAAGTGAAAATGAAGAGGTGAGTTGAGTTGAGCCTTTGAAAACTTGGCAATTGAGAGTATACTCTGCTGATGGGCCGTGGGCCAGCACGACACGACAAAAATGACTATGGCCCATGGGCGTCATGGCACGGAAATCTGACCCATGTATCGTGCTGTGGGCCGATGACTTAGCCCATGGCACGGCATGGCCGACACGGCCAGCATGGCCGGCACGATGGCCATGTATACTTGTTGGACGGATGGAGTATGTGGCTGCCCCATACAATGCCAAGTTACCAATGGTATGTTACCTACCCACTCCGGTCTAGGTTTGGAGCAACGTTGTGGGGGTGGATGGAGCATTGCTTGTCTGTGATTGGCAAAGAGATCTTGATTAAAGCAGTGGCGCAAGCGGTTTCCACCTACCTATGTTTTGTTTCAGACTATCAAATGGACTTTGTGAATATTTGACTAGTTTGATGAGGAACTTTTATGGGGTCGTAGGGATCGTAAGAGAAAACCATGCTGAGTAGATTGAGACCAAATGATCGAGCATAAATCTATGAGTGGCTTGGGCTTTTGAGACATGGAGCTATTCAATCTAGTTTTGTTGGCTAAACAAGCTTGGAGAATATTACAGGAATAGCCTCCTTGAGTGCTAGAATTCTTAAAGTTGCCTACTACTCAAGGGGCGGGATTTTCTAGAGGGCGATCTTGGTTCCTCCCTGTCGCACATTTGGCATTCGATCGTCGATGGGTGTGAGGTGCTAGTAGAGGGATTGATAAGAAGGGTAGGCACGGGAGAAACGTTGGCAATTTGGATGATAAATTGGCTATCTTTCGAGAGCTTATGTCGCCCAATCAGGTCGGATGAACCAACTCTTTCTTGGCTGGTTAGTGAACTAATTAATCAAGCCGAGGTGGCGCGGAAATATGACATGTTGGGGGAGTTTTTCACCTCTCTTGATGCGACAAAAGGGGCAGCTTCTCTGTACACTAGCTCGGTGTATCATATGTTGGCCCATCAACAGGAGCAGCACGACGCAGCCGTGCAAAATATTATAGGCAGGTCAGATCACCGGATTGATTCGAAGCAATGGATGTCAGTGTGGAAGGTGAGATTACCTTAAAGATCTGCATTTTTTCTAATGATTAGCGAAGCTCTCGCTACCCGATCAGAGGCGTGCTTCACCATAGGAAGATGGCAGAAGGCAGCGCCTGATTTTCTAGTGAGATGGATGACTCATGGAGACACTCTTTGCTAGAACGTAACATGACAAGATGCATTTAGGTAATGGAAAAGGAAGAGACTGTGGACCACTTGAGTGGAAATTTTGAAGAATGCCGCTAAGTCTCGGTTGGCGATCATGTTGGAAATCCTAAGATATCGCTAGAATGACGATCATTTTGTAGGATATTTGGTTTGCAGGTAGGCAGGCATGAGGCAACCCCCCTCCTCTCCAAAGGTGAAGGTTGACACGACTTTATCTAAGAACTTGACTTGCTAGTAATTTTGTCAAGTCAAACTGCTCTAGAGTAGTTTTAGAGTCTGTTCACTAATTTATTATAAGAGAAAAAAACTATTAGCTGATAAAAAAATACAATTTATAAGACAAGAGAATTGACTTTGGGTCTGTGATTGGAGATGAAATTTTTTTGGGTGTCACATCGGATGTGTTGGAAGGATGTCGGGAGGGGTTTTTTCAAACTAATAAAAAAGCAAATTACATAGCTCGTCAGGAAACTGCAAAACAAATCTATTAAGTATAATTAATCTGTCATTAGCACACGTGGGTTACTGTAGCACTTAAGGCTAATCATAGAGTAACTAGGCTTAAAAGATTCGTCTCACGATTTTTAACCAAACTGTGTAATTAGTTTATTTTTTTATGTACATTTAATGTTTCATGCATGTGTCCAAAGATTCGATGGGATAGATGAAAAAATTTTGTGTGGCAAACTAAACAGGGCCTTTGAGCCATACAGAGCACCAGGAGTATGCCTCAGATTGAGAGCATAGTTTTGGCATCCAAGAAGCAAAAGAGTACAACTAGATGCCGCCGGAGTGGAAGATAATCCATATATTGCAACTAGGCCTTGTTTAGTTCATCTCAAAAACCAAAAAACTTTTAAGATTCTTCGTCACAACGAGTCTTGCAGCACATGTATGAAGCATTAAATATATATAAAAATAAAAACTAATTGCACAGTTTGCCTGTAATAAATCGTAAGATGAATCTTTTAAGCCTAGTTTGTTCATAATTGGATAACAATTATTAAATAAAAACAAAAGTGTAACTGTTCCCAAACAAAAAAAATTCATAACTAAACAAGGCACGGTTAAGGTGAGTGCCTATGCGTGCATGGAAAGCCTAATCCAAATGGACTATAACTTTGCCCTAGTCTATCTAGTTAATCAAGCTCTCTCGAATCGGAAAAAAAAATTAAGAAAAAAAAAACATCCGTGAACCGTTGAGCCTCAAAAGGAATGTACCGTGACTACTTCACGCCATAATTAAAGCTAAAACAGCGCTGATCATCGTCTAGAGAAACTACAGGGGATCGAAGTAGGTGATGACTGATGTGGACATACGTACGTCTGGACGATCGACGGAGGATCCTGCGGTTCGTTTTTCTCCTTTCCTTCGCATGATCCTTCTGGACCTTCTCGGCTTCTCAATTTCTCATCGTCTGCCTTGCCGAGACGATGACCGGCGGCTGTTGGCCGCCCTGATTTCGTACACATCTTATATTTACTTCGTGGCGCACATGGATGAGAAGAGAGAGGCATGTTTCAACATGTAAATTCACGTTTATTCCAAAAAAGAAACATGTGAATTCACGCGAAAGCTAGCAGTCGTCAGGCTGTTTGAACTCCATCCATATCATGCGGCGAGATATGTCATCTGTGGCTCAGCTTTCTTTCTTGTCCGGGAAGATTGCCAGGTGGAACTGTTGGTTTTTAGCTCGGTCACGCGTTGCACAAGAAGAGAGAATTGTTTAAGCCGGATAACACAGGCTTGCTTATTTGTCAACTCAAATCGTTTGCGATTAGAGTGGATTGCCCTTGTTGCGGTCTTAGGCCGTGTTTAGTCCTCAACCAAAACATTTCGTTATACTGTAGCTTTTTCGTTTGTTTGTAGTAATTATTGTCCAACTATAGACTAACTAGGCTCAAAAGATTCGCCTTGTCAATTTCGATCAAACTGTGTAATTAGTCTTTATTTTCATCTATATTTAATACTTCATGCATACGTTTAAAGATTCGATGTGACGGGAAATCTTTAAAAATTTTGGGTTTTTGAGAGGAAGTAAACAAGGCCTTAGGAGAGATTTGTATAAAGCTTGGAGCCTTTAGAGGAGAAACCATAAAGCCGTGCCGGCATGACGATTGCAACAGTCACTCGTCAACGGGGTACATTCTTTGTAACCACGGTGAGGACTAATTAGGAGGAGAGAAGCATCGGTGTCTGAAGGGACCGAATCGATAACCTGACCCTATCGATTTAGCGTGGTGACAGAGAACGGCTGCATAACAAGGGTCTCTTTGAATCTAAGGGCTACTCCTAATTGCTAGGTAGCAAAAAGTAGTCTAAATTAGCTCCAGTACATCTAAATAAAAAGACTAATAGTTTCCATCTAGTTGTTAGCTAAAGTTAATTTAGACTACTAATTTTTAACCCAACTAGTAACTACCCGTGTACGTTAAAATATAGTTTAGTTATTAATGCCACGGAACGAGCAGGGTGTGCCTACGTCAGAAGTAAGATGCCTTGAGGTACAATAAACATGGGCCGCCGTGGGATTCTTAATCCATAAGGATCACGAAGTTATCAACAATAGACCAGTAGTAAAATAATAGAATCTCCCTATACAAATATTTGCATGTTTTTCACCAACAAACGTTGAAGTCAAATTACACTGTACTGTAATCACACACAACAACAACCTAACCTTACGGTGCTACGGCGTACGACCTCACCTCTCGATTTCGACAGGCTTTGTGCCGCTAACCACGTGTCCGAAGCCACGTTTTGCAGCCTCGACATCGTCCTCATCGTCGTGATCATCGTCTCCGATGCTGAACCGGCTATCGCGGTCATCGCCGCCGCCGCCTCCTCCCTTCACCAGCGGCAAATACTGCGGCTCCTCGGGGTAGAGCTTCGCCATCTGGAGGTAGAACAGGACGACGAACACCACCGTGCCGGTGAGGTACCAGCTGAACTGCAGGTTGACGAGCGACTTGGCGCGGTCGAGCGCCTCGTCGGTGCGGCACCGGACGACGTCGTGCCCTTCCTCGAGGTTGAGGAAGCAGCCCTTGGGTATGAGCGCCGGCGTCCACAGCATGACGCCCATGACGACGAACCAGACGCCCTGGAGCACGAGGCTGGCCGACCGGACAAGGCTCACCACGATGCTCCGCGGGTAAGGGATCCCGAGCAGCGTGGTGGCGAGCGTGACGGCGATGACCGTCTGCAGCAGCCAGTGGAACTGCCCCTCCACGCCCATGTGGTCCGCCGAGTGGAGGTGGAAGATGAGCAGCTGCTGCGCGAACGCCGCGGCGGCGACGAGCTGCGACACGGCGTCACGCAGGGGCGCCTTTACCCTGTCGAGGTGGATGGTGACCGCGGCGAAGACGAGCAGCGCCAGCGAGATGGACGCGTGCTCGAAGTTGTGGAGGTGGTCTGACGGGATGGTGCCGTCGTCGTCGAACGGCTGGTGCTTCGCGGGGCCGATGACGAGCTCCATCAGGATGGACATCGCCGCGCCGATGATGATGAGTATGAGCTCGAGGTGGCGCACGCCCGGCGCCGGGAACCAGACCGGAGCAGAGTACGAGCTCGGGCGCAGCAGGAACAGGCGGATGTGGCTGAATAGCTGCCACAGGCCGATGAGGAGGAAGCCGGCGCCCGGCGCGACGTGCCCGACGAGAGTGCCCATGGCGTGCCGCCGCGCGCGCTGTGGCTTTTGCGTGCACCAGCGGGAGTGGACAGCCTAGCAGGGAAGAAGTTGGTGGTGGTGGTGGCGTGTGGAGGTTTGAACTTTGAAGGTTGAAGGGGCTGATGGGGGGATATTGGGGGGTTTAAGAAGGTCTCAGCAGGGTGTCTGGAGAGTTCGGAAGGTTTGAAGAGTACATTTGGATTTGAACGTCTATATGCATGCATGTGTGTTCATCAGCAGTGATGTGGTGGTGTTGAAAGCAGGTCACCAGGGAGGGTGATTTGTTCTTAGTTTTGTTTTGCTTGCTTGGCATGACTTTCTCTGATTGAATATATATATATATATGTTGCTCGCATCGCAATTTCTTATCCAGCCTTCCATTGAGATATGCTAGGTACTTTTTTAAGATTGTCGTTGGTAACACTCTACTGTTTTGTTGGATATCACTAACTACTGCTCCACTTATTATATTCTTTGTTATTTGGGAATATTCTGCATCCATTTGTTTTTATATTAAATTTTTATCTGAATTCACTTATCTGAACCTTATAAGGCACAAGGCAAATAAGTTTCACAGAAACAATGTTTATTTTTATTGCCTAAAACTGTGTACATATATACAAATGTTTCGTGTGTTTTTTTTTTCAAAACATGATATAAACACACGTTTATCTTTATTTGCTCACACATATAGTCTATCTCTTTGAACACCCTTTTAAGAAATCTAAAGATTTTGAGGTTAAGGAAAATCAGTATATAGACATCTTATTGCGTGTGAATAGTGTTTTTCTTTTTTCCTGATCAACACATATATACTTTTAAACAAAGCCACGTTTCTAACTGTTTTTGACAAGTATTAGGTTGATCGTTTGCTACTACCCAAATGGTCAACCCGTTCGATGCTTCTCCTTCTTTTCCTTCGTATAAAAAAAATGGTGTTATGTAGTTATCATCAGTAGGGGTAACGTGAGACGAGGCTAAAAAAGGGCTGTCTGACGAAAGATGTACTAGTAGATACTTTAGCACAGTACTAGTAATTTTTATGTATACAATCCGATGTTACAGCGTCTCTAAAAGATTAGCTAAATCATTTTCTAAAGGTAAATTTAGCTATTGTTGAAGGAAAAACGTTTCCAATAGCACCTTATTCGCTCTCTACTTTTGGATAGCCTACTTCACTAGTCATCTTTTACAGAGTCTGTTGAAGTACTCTAATATTTTTTGTCAAATCTATTTTAGAGAGTAGCTAAATCAGTAAATTTGGCTAATGTTTTTGGCTAATCTTTTTGAAGATGCTCTTGGGAAAATTATTATGTCAGTTAGTATTAACCTTGTTTTCTGGTTGCCGCGAACAAATGACATACGGAGTAGGAGTACTCCCTGTGTAACTGTTGGGCCCAGCCGTGAGGAAAGACCAACCCAGTTGACCGGACAAGTCTCTTAAACCTTTCTGGAACATGTCACGCTTGATCGAAGGGCTGGACCATGATATAGACCGGCCGCTCCTCGGACCGGTGTCGCGCGACAGTGAAACCTGAAACTGAAGAGAAGACACGGAACTCTCGGCCACGCCCGCGGGGGCAGGGGCCCCGGCGGCGCAAGCGCAAGCGGCAGAGGCCTCGCACCCGCAGCCGTCGGTTTTCGCCTCGTGCTTTTGCCCCCGCGCGCCTGGCACTTTTGTGGCCGAAAAGCCCACCTGTGACGTGAGACGGCACACAGCAACAGCAGCCGGCGGGGGCTCGGGCCGTGCGTTGCGTGGCGGGTCTTCGCCATTTGTAACTGCCGCGTGGCGTCACGTCACGTGATCCTCCGACCTTAATTGTAAGCCACAGGTGAACGTCGACTACTAGAAGCGTGCATTAGTTGCGGCCGGCACAGAGAGAGAGAGAGAGAGCGCGAGAGTCCGGTCGTCCCGTCGCGCCGCCGGCCGGGACTTTTCGTCTCGCACTCGCGCGCCCACGGCCGGCGGAAAAGGGCCGCTCGCTGGCCGCTGCACGGGCCACGGGCACGTACGCCGCCGTGATTGTGGCCGGGCCCTTGGGGTCAGTTTCCGACCGTTTTTCGCTTCCTTCCCCGCGCGCGGTTTCGTGCTGGGAACGAACAGACATGGACGGCGACGGCGACGGGAATCTCGATCGACGGTTTTGGCGTGCCCGTACCAGTCACAGTACAAACGGTGTTCTAGAAGCACCTCTCTGGTCTGTGGAGGTCCGGGCGTATGACCGTCACCCGGATCTCGATCGCTGACGAAGCGGGCACTGGTGCAGCAGGTTCCTTGAGTTGCAAGGAAGGTGGCGAGCGAGCGAGCGAGCAACACATAGCGGCAACGCCACCGCGGAACGACCAGATTTGCGTGCAACTCGGGAAGTCAACACCGGAGGAATGCCACGGAATCGTCTTAAGTTCACATCACCCAGCTAATAAGTTCACATCAACAGCGGAATGACGACTAACCGGCTAACTAGCTAGGCGGGATTAGAACTAACAACTCGTGGCTCACGCTGCGTCCACCTCAGCGATGATGTTAGCGCGCGCGCACGGGCGAGTATGCATCCCTCCGCTCATGTCACGGCTGTCTGAGCTTTCCGCTGTTGAAACCCCAAAGTGCTCTCTAGAAAAGGCCACGGGATCGGTCGAAGTATACTTGCGTACTACTCCTATTATTAGTAGGTAACAACGCACTGACACGCAGCATCATTTCGGGGCGGTGATAGCGAGTTGCTTAACCTTGGGGCACATGGATCCTGGCCGCGGGCGCTCCAAAAGACGGAGGATGCATCCTTCTTTATCTCGGCTTTTCGTCGCTCGTCTGCGGAGACGACGACCCCTTTCTGCAATTCGCAGTTCGCATCGCATGCATTCTGGAATTGGCGTTTGCCTTTTGGTTTCAGCTTCCTCGCCACACGAGGATGGAAAGAGACGGTCAGGTCTCAGGGTGCAGAAGGAGGGTCTGAAAATTATTATAATCTAGAGTTTCGCAGCAACAGCAGTCGGCCAGTCGTGTGCGGTTCCTGTTCCTTGTCCGAACAAGATTACCGCGGAAGGCGGATGATGGTTCTACCTCTAGAATGAAGAAGGAAAAAAAAGCGACGAACACTACGGCAACAGCAGATTCACGTGGAAACCAAAAGCTGATTCCATTTAGGTTTTTCGCTGAAATTGGTTTATACTGATAATAGTTTGTTGTGAGAAAAAACATTGTTTTTTCGTTGTAAGGTATTGCTGAAGTAGTGTGGAAGAACAATTCAGAGCACTTGCATTTGGGCGAGTGCGGAAGACGACTATGATCTAGAGCATCAATTCACTTTTCACGCATCAGAATTATAAAACACCACAACTACTTTACCAAAACCGAGTTCCATTTATATAAGGGCAACTCCAGTAATTCTAAAATAAATAAATAAATAAGTTTCTCAAGTGGCTAAAAAATAGAAATGTATTGGTTGGCTTCCTCCAACTGTTTGAAAACTTGCTTCTAAAGATAGAAAGCAACTATATGCATCAAGAATCCCGAACTATTTACGAATCATCCCAATCACTTTTACTATTTCTTTTTCTTTTGTGTATTTATATTAGAAACCATGTCTTTACTCTTTATTCTTGTCAACATCCTTCCACACATTCAGATTGGTCGATTGATACGTGTGTTTATATTTCCATGTGATTAGATCAACTTTCCCAAGTGCAGCAAGATTGTGAGTTGAGATAAAGAGTTGTTGGAGACTGTTTTTTAGTCTTGCCAAAGAAACAAAATTAGGAGTGAGTTTTGAAAATTCTTAGAGATGCTCTAACATGAAAACTAAGCATTTGTCCCCCTTAGACATCTTTTATAAGGATCAACTCAGCACATGAAAAAAAATGAGAAAATTCACTGGGTGTCACTACAACTTATAAGGATCCCTAATGTATCAAAAATGAAGGTTTTCCCCCAGTACCACTATTTTCATTTTATCTCCCTTTTAGGTCATTCAAAATCTAGTCTAGTTAGCATGGAGGAACGCATAGGCACACTGCAACGTTGTAGCAAAAAAACAAGTTCATACGGTTTAAGATGAAAACTTCAATTTGAGAAGCAAATATTGTTCTTGCACTAAGCAATTCAAAAAATACATAAAAACAAAATTCATCGTCAAAGATAAAACAACAACTATGGCGAGGGTTTGCCACCACAGAGAGAGCGTAGGGGAGAGGAGCGCTGAAGCGATTCAACGAAGGGACCATGGAACACCAAGCCATGCCATCACTCGTTACTTTTGGGAATTAGCATGGCCCAATTCCTGGCCCAATATTGAAGTGAAGTCATAATGAACTAAAATAGGCCCAAAGAGGATCTCCATGGACTACGACCTAACTATTGACATGGGCAACCGCAATAACTGGGCCGTTAATGCGTCAGCTCGGTCAGTTCCCGACTCTTTTTTCCTTAAAAAAAGGGGAACTCTCCCGGCTCCCCCACTCCAATCCGTGACGCAGGGAAGAAAGAGGGTCAACGCGATAAGCGGCCCTGATTTCGTACGACAAGACGACAACCCGTGCGGTGCGCCGGCGCCTGCCTGGCGCCACGCAGCGGGCGCGACACGTAGCTCGCGCCATCCCCCGCATCCCATGCATGGCGCGGACGAGGCTATGATTGTAGGATTGGCATAGGAATTTTGGAGGATTGGCTTTCCTAAGGATTTTTTCCTATCCAAGCCTTTGGTTCACAGAAAAGTAAAGGAATCATTCCTGAGGATTGCATTCCTATGACCTGATTCCATAGGAAAATAAACATGAAGTCGGACCTCTTGGAACTTTTCCTAGCGCGAAATCAGACTTGCGCGCGACTCACTAGTCCTCGTTCATCTTCGCGCTCGCGCCAACGACAAACAGCCGCCGCCCCATCGCCGGCTCGCGTGACGGCCACGCCTCGCTCATGCTTATTCATCTTCACATCGAGCCAGCGCTAAACGGCCAGCCCATCGCCGGCTCGCGCGACGGCCACGGCATCACCGCTGCACGGGACAGCACGACGCCCTCCCCATCTCGCCAGGTATCGAGTCGGCCTGCCCCAATGCTGGCCACAGGAAGAAGTTCCGCGGCCAACGTGAGCGCTCGCGATGGAGGGAGAGCGTTCTCTGCCACAGCGCCGGCGGCGAGAAAGCAGAGCAGACTAAAAACAGAGAGGTAGACTTTGACAAGAAACGGATGAGGATTGACGGTTGCTGGCCTGGGCGTCGGCAAGAGCGTGTGGATAAGAATGACCGAAGACATGGTCCCACAGGCTGGAGTGTTCGGATGTTAAGCAAACGTAACTGCCAAAGGCTAGCTGTTCAAATTCCAATTGATGTACACAATTCCTGTGTTTCACCTAAGCTCTTGCCAAAGGCATTTTCCTTTGTTTCAAATCCCATAGGATCAGAGGAGTATGCCATCTCTATTCCTTTGTTTTTCCTTTTCCTATCCTATACCTATACTGCAATCCAAAGGGGCCCTATATGGCTAGCTGCACTGTTACCATACCGGGCGACGGACGGAGCGAGTCATCAGTCCGAGACGGTGATGCATGCACTGCACCTGCTCTGCTCGTCCTGGTGGCTGCTGGCGCGAACACGAACACGAACACGCACACGCACACGCAGCCCAACGCGTCCCCGCGCCCACTTCTTGCATAGCATGCTCGTCAGCGGCAGTGCCATTGTGCCCGCGCGTAGGCCGACGACGACGGTGGTGTGCACAGTGCACGCACGCATGGTCCCGCCATGCCATCCCGGCGGAGCCCCGAGAAAACCGTGCCCCTGGCCCTCCTTGCAATGGCTGCAGCCAGCAGGCAGTGGCAGGCGGGCAGTACGTAGTACATCATCGACTGATGATCTGATCCCTGACTCTGAGCTACTATTACGCCAAGCCTTTCAGAGGGCGGCTTCTGCCGCATGCCCGCATGCTTCTTGTGTGGGCTTGAAGTAACCAACGCGTCATGCCGGTTCAGCAAGCAGAGGTGCGACAACGTAATTGCGGCCAGGGACACGCATGCATGCATGATGCCGCCGCAGGCCCGCGCGCGCCGGACGGGGACGACGAGTCGACCACGCAGATCACCCTCCATTCCCCACACTCCAGGGCCCTGTGATCTGGACCGGTATTTCAGTGCTCAGACTTGAGAACCATGCACGGCCATATATATCGATCCCCGGTCCTGCATGCATGCATATATGCATTCATGCATGTTGACCTTTCAGATGATCGATGCAACTAGCTACGAGTAGTATATAGCTCGCTGTTGATGTCTTGATGAGGTGGTCCTCCTCCTCCTGCTGCTGCTGTCATCTGCCTCGAAATGAAACTGAAACAGAGGCGTAGCGCGAGAAGTCAGTGCCTAGAAATAAGTAGAGACGAGGACGTGGTGGCCTGACTAAATCTGGAGAGATTTTTATGATGTGCTGCAGATCGAGTGGCAACCCCGGGTACTGACGAAGGTCGTGCCGTCCAACGTACGGCTGTTATACTCGCTCGTCTCGTCAGAGCCCCCCATGTACCTAGCGGTAGCGGCTAGCCTCCTCCTCTGCTTCGTTCGGTTTCGCCATCAGATAGATCAGCAAGCTGCAGCTACCAGCAGCTACTAGGAATGCCGCATGCAGCACGATCCATGTCAAGCTACAGTGCAAACCGGCCGGCGTACGTGCCTCTGTCACATGCACGACAGACAGAGCTAGTTGTCGAGTTCCCGGCCGCGCCACGTCTTCGCCCCGCGTCCCAGTTTGGCGCCGAGGAGACACGCGCGGATGCGGCCGGACCGACGCGGGCGCATCGCATCGCATGCATGCAAACGGCCAACCAACGAAACCCCCCTTGTTTGTACTCCAGCCCGCCCCGCGCGCGCGGCCTCTTCTTCTTCGCCCCACGATCGACGTCGGCCAGCTGCCGGACCGGCAAGTCCAGAGACACAGACAGACCGCGACGTGCTTCTGCACTGGCCAACCAATCGGGTGGACGGATCGTGCCATCCATCCACCACTGCGTCGTCTCTGTTCCATCTATCTATCGCGTCGCGGTAATATCCGACTACGATCGGACGAACCAGTGGCCACGACAGACAGGTCCATCCATGGACGGATCGATCAGCTTCAGCGAGAGATGCATGGGATCCCTCCCTTGAATTCAATGATGTCGTTGCGCCCGCCTATGGACCCGAGAGAGAGAGAGAGACCGGACAGAAAAGGTCGTGTGTTCTTGGGGCAACTGCCGTGACAGCCACCAACGGGGATGAATGAATGGCCGTGGCGATGGAAGCCGGGGAGAAGCGGGGACAGCGCCACGCAACGAGACGCCTGCCACACCGTCCCTAGCGAACGGTGTCCAGGAAACCCTGGTCCCGCATGCCGTCCCGTGCCGTGCCGTGCCACCGTATAAACGGCAAAACGTTTATCCTCAGACTTGCAAACAGCCAGAATTATTCAACTGTGCACACGGCCGGCCTGTACCAGTGTACCTCGGCCGTGCAGCGATTTCTACGCTACGCAGTACGTCCGATTCGGCGCTTTCGTTCAGATGAAAATGCAACAAGTTAGTAAAGGTCGGAAGATCGACGAAGACTTTTTCTTCGTCGCTGCGGCGTATTCCTACGTCCGGCCGGGACCGTTGCCGATGACAGAGGTTGCAGTCGCGATGCGCAGGCACCGTGAACTGAGAAGCGAGGCAGGGCGGGGCAGACCGCAGACACCGGACAGACAGGCGCCCTGGGGCGTCGCTGTCCGCGTCGGCGACCCGCATGCGCCGTGGGGCTGGCTGGGGCTGGGCGGCTGGGCGCCGGGCGGGCGAAGCAGATCGAGCGTGAGCTTGTTGTGGACAGGTGCTGGGGCGCCATCGCTTTGAAGCCAAGCGGGGATCACCTCTGGCCGTAGCCCGTGGCCGGCCTCTCTCTCGCTCGCTGCAAAAGTGCAAATGGTTGCCGTCTGCGCCTCTGCGGGCAAACGATACGAGTCTTCATCACAGTTGCGCCTGTCGACTACTCTACTCTACTACGTACCTGTCCCGGTCAGGCTCAGTACTGAAACTTTTTGGCAAACGGATGCGACTGAGCAGTTATTGGTGTTCATCGACTTTCCTGGCAACATTGCTACCTGCTTCTAAATTCAAACCGAGGAAGGAAAAGACTGTTATCCGATGCTAAGTAGACAGCTATGGGGACGAGGTTCCGATGGAGAAACTAACATTAAGGGCGAGCACATGCTGCATGCGCTTTTCCGATCCAGTTCTGCGACGCACGGGCAGCGGGGGCACTGGATGCATCCCCTGCAACATTCGTGCCAATCGGAGCGCAGATCCTCGTTCAGGGTACTTGAGGGGCGGCGAGCGGTTGAATGCGCCACGCCGGTGTCGCTGACGGGCCACAGGCCGGCCGGCCGGCCGCCGGGACCATGGCATTGGCATTGGCATCCATCTATACAACTACAAAGGAGAAGGACAGTTATGGCGGCAGCGACGGTCATGTGAATCCTCGAACGGATTCACCTACCTCACTTAATTTTGTACCGCACGGCCGGCTTGCTCCCTGGATCCCATTGGATCCGTCGGTTGGTTCCTCGGATAGCAACAGTACATGGATGCATGTTCCAAGTGTGATTGGCCTCGCCACCGGTGTTGTGCGCCATGCCCATTTGCTTGCTAGCTAGGGCCCGGATCGGACGGAAGGAAAATCCGGCGGTGAACAGTGTGAAACATGGAACGGCGGCGTGCGTGCATGATTGACGTGTTCATGGGACGGATCCAAATATAGTAAAATAAGCCTGACAAAATCAGAAGCCAAGCTAGGAGGAGGTCGTAATTTTGCAAGGATTTTTATGTAGCACAATAGTACGTGCTTGGGCAAACAGTGTCACTGAATCTGAAGTACGATTAGTATAGGGTGCAAACACAGTGTTTCAGGTCAGTTCCACGTCACTACGGCGCTTAAACAACCAGACAAGTACACGATGTTCAGTCATAACCAACTGTGGCAAAACGAGAAACTCCACAGGACTACAGGTCTGCTTTACTTCCCACAAACTGCCACAAGTAAATATCCGGCATGTGCCTAAAAAAGTTACTCTAGCTACCTGGTTTTAACGTCACATGTCGTCTTTGGTTCACTTCGTTTTCGTGGTAACATTCGTTCGTGATGAATGTCGCAGCAGCCAACCACAACCAGTAACCGACCAAAGTTTCACTTCGCTGAAAACGCAGCATGTCCTGTAGGAACGTTGAAATGTAGTACTACTACTTGTACCTAGCGGCTGCTCCGATGGCTCCTGCATCCGTGCATCATTGTCACGGCGCGGATCCAAACTCCAGACACGCACAGCTCTCATCATTCAAATAAAGCCGTTGATGGGCATTCGCAGGCGTTCCACTGACTCACCGCCGCCCGTGTGGGCGTGTCGCCACCGGTCCGGTCCGGTCCACCCAACGCTCACCGGCGATCGAACCCTGAAAAAACAGCCAGAAACCATCCCATCAGTTGATCAAAGTTTGTGGGGTGCTTCCGATGTGGCGTACGCGAGTCCACATCGACGCCATCTCTCGTCTCGGTAATAGTCATTTAATTTATAGCTGCGTGCGGTGTCCACAGACCCCTGAAGCTGGTTACACCGAGTTACTGACAGTGAAATGCCGCGCGCGAGCGACCTGCCGGCGATGATGCCGTGCCGTCCACGTCGCCCCGGATCGGGGGGTATCCTGGGCGACGGCGAGGGCGCGCACGAGTCGGCCTCGCGGACAGCGACGCGACTCGGACACCTGACGGTGTCGTGCACCCGCTTTGGTTGGACCGGGACCGGGCGCACGTCGGCGTCGTCCCGCGCCTGTCCCCGGCCGCCCGTCGCCCCGCCAGCGGCCAATGCGCGCGCGCGCATGCAGCCCGGCCGCGGATCGATCGACCGTCAAATTCTTCGTGTGAACCATGCCTCTTTTGGAATCACAGACAGGCGGCAGGCAGCCCGGGAGCGTTTATTTCTCCGCTTCTTTGTTTTGCTAAAAAAAAAAAATGCAAACAATGAATCAACTCCGACTCTGGGATCAATACGCGAATTCAGAGCTTCTACAAATTTCCCAGAGATCGATGCTTCCTGGGGCCATTCACCTGTTACGACAAAAAAGGACCAGAGGAATGGAATTTGAAGCGTGTCTCTATTTCAATGGGAATATGTGCTTTTCGTTCATTTCCATCCCGTTCCAATCCTTTCGGTCGTGGGTTTCTTGAATTATTTTTTTTAGCGATCTTATGTTGTGGTCTCTATTTAAACCATTCTCATAATAATAGTTGATATAACAATCTGTATATGATAATCTTATTTCCACAGGCAATTTACATACAAAACTGGTTGTGATAATCTTATTCCCACTAGCATTTAGTTATATAAAAATTAGATCAGGATTAAAATCTTATTAATTTATTACGTAACAATGAAATTTGCATTTAATTCCCGCTAGCATTTAATATGCATTTTCTTAAGCAAATAGAGAGTGCATAAATGATAGGAGTAAGTGTTCTGCATCTATATTGTGATTTGCAAGAAAAATATAACGATGTTTTTTTTTTAAAAAAAAGATGAAGCAACATAAAGATGAAACAAATGTGTGTTAAAACTAGTCGGACTAAAAACTGTATGAAACGAGTTGGATTTTAGAAGGATAGAAAGGCAATGAGGATGAGAAGAAAATACGCTATTTTGTTTTAGTTAGTTCTGCATTGTAGTTCCTTTTTTTATTTTTATTATTATCCAGTCCGTTGTTTTTTATAGAATATTTTTGTTCGATATCTATAGATTTATTTCATATCTATAAAAATATTTATTTTGTAAACTAAAAAAAATACAATATTTAAAATTTCTTAGGGCACTCACAATGCAAGAGTCTATCACAGAGTCCAAGACAATTAATTACATATTATTTATGATATTTTGCTGATGTGGCAGCATATTTATTGAATAAAGATGTAGAAAAAATAAGACTCCAAGTCTTATTTAGACTCTAAGTCCATATTGCTCGAGGTAATAAATAACTGTAGACTCTATAAAGTCTGCATTGTGAGTGCCCTTATAATAGCACACTTAATTATATCATAAGACCCATGTTTTTTTCAAGCCACCCCTTGAAATTATCTTTGTAACAAAAAAAAGGAGCACCGAGTTCTGAATTAGCACACAAAGTTATAAGGACAACAATGACCACTAAGAGATTAACACAACTCCATCCAAGCTTCCGTGACAAATCCGGCATGATAGGCTACATAACTTGGATGTGCTATTAGGATCAGCGGAGGACAGGACCTGTCCAGGTACTCTTTATATCCCATCCCCCCCCCCCCCCCCCCCCCCAAACAAAAAAAAAAAAGAAAAGAGGCCGGATCTTGCCTCTTTGTTGCACACATCTGGCAACTCCTCTCATGAATCGTGGAATCCTTCCTGATCTCTTCCTGGCGATCTCGTTCTTCGCGTACTGTGTTCTAAGACTCTACCATCATGCGTCAATTACAGACGCCATAGGTGAGGACATGATCAGGCTCATCTTATATCTGGAAAGAAACATGCCGCTATCATCATTCTCTAGCAATCGAGCACCACCGTTCATTTGCTTAAACAATGAACACCTCTACCACCATATATCCACGCTTACCAAGTTAGCTATCTCCCCCCACCCTCTCGTGTACCTTGAGCTACCCCCCTATGCTCTAGAGCCAACCACCATGTTCTTCCCTCACAATACTTCTTTCTGTGTTATCTTGTACTTTGATTCATATGTAAATAATATAAACATCTTTTGTTTTATTGCATCACAACTCAATCTGTGTAGAATCATATTTTTGGTCAAATAATAAAATTTTGACTTATGCCAGTCTCAATGAGAGTTTCACGGCCCAGTTTATAAAACACTTGTATTTTGGAAACAGTGCAGAATAGTTTCGTCCCCATGAAACTCTCATCATCTCTCTCTTCATCAATATAGTGCTACATCAACATATTTAATGTGCATGAAACTTCTATGAAACCTCCATTGAGACTGGCCTTACAAACTTTTTAAGACGAAGTATGCATAAATTTTGATGAAAGACAAAGGATAAAAATCACGATGACGGACAACAGGAAGTACATGAGTCATTAAGTTGCTATAAGATAATTGGTCCACTTTCCAACTTAAGTTGCAATAAGTTGTCCGTCAAGATTTGTACTTCAACTCCTGAGACTTTTTTTTAGTCATGACATTGTTTAGATAAAGGCTTCAAGTTACTCTGGCTTTGAGATTAAAGGTGGGGGGAGTGATGGTTGCTTAGGTAGTTAGGTGATGGGTAGTGATGATAATGGCTTGTTTGAGGTTTTGATGTTCTCACTAGTCATTAAGAAACATCACAAGCAGTGATGAAAATGAGCTGAGTAGATGAAGGAAAACAAAGATGTCGTCCTAGAAGGCTAGAACCTAGCTAGTTGTATCCAACAAAGGGTGAGCTATATGAAGGTGTGGAGAAGGGAGGGTGAAAAGAGTAGGGTGGTGTGCCATAGCGACTCTCACAAGGCCGGCCGGTAGCTAGCTAGCATCCTTTTGGAATATGAGTTGTTGCAGATTGAGGTAACTGCAGAGAGTGAAATTACCAAGATCTAGAATTTCATTCATTTATACTTTAAAAGGAATGCCCACGGAAGCAATGAGTCAACAAATCTGAACAAGCATCGAATTGATCACTTCCCCTGTGAACCCCTCAACCCCTTACCCTAAACTGGTCCCGTTCCTACCCACCGAATTTAACCCATTTTTAGCAGGGAACACGTACCGGCACCCAATACATCAGAGCAGCAGCAGCTCGGCTCTCCTCGCTCCATGCCAACATACCACCATAAACGCAACAGCAGCAGGGGCAGCCGGCCAAGGCGAGAGAAAACTCCTGAGAGAGCTGGAGCCGTAGGCTTGGCTAGCTGTAGGTCTTCCTTGTTGCTTCCCTAGCTACACATCCCTTACCCTAAGCGCGCATCTCGCGCTAGCTCTTGGGCAATGAGCGAGCAAGGCGGGCAGCACGTCGGGGGTACCAGCCCGTCGGACACGGCCATCGAGTCCTTCTCGCAGCTCCCCTTCGTCCGCCCCAAGCCCCCGCAGCCGCCGGCGTCCTCGTCCAGTCCCTCGTCGATCCGGCTGTTCGGCTTCGAGGTTCCACCCGACGCCGTCACGTCCTCCTCCGCAACCAGTGATGCTACCGCGGCCAGCAGCGCCACCGCAGCGGGCGGCCAGGTGGTGGTGTCGGGTGCCGGTGCAGGTGCAGGCGACGGCAGCGGCAGCGGCGGCGCAGGGCGCAAGTTCGAGTGCCACTACTGCTGCCGGAACTTCCCGACGTCGCAGGCGCTGGGCGGGCACCAGAACGCGCACAAGCGGGAGCGGCAGCACGCGAAGCGCGCGCAGTACCAGAGCGCGATGGCCATGCATCACGCGCACTACCCTGCAGGCTACCATCCCCACGCGTACCCCGCCTTCACTGCTAGCTACCACCACCGCTTCGGCATGGCGCGGTACGAGCCCCCGCCGGGACCGCCGCCGCACTACCCCTCGTGGTCCAGCCACCATCCCACGCAGGCTGCCGCTCCGCCGCCGGTGGTGGTGCCCAGATACTACGGCGGGGCCGCCGGCTCCCTGTCGCAGCCCATCAACGGCAGCCCCGTGCCGGCTGCCGCTCTCTGGCGGGTCCCGGCCGTTACCGTGGCCGCCGCGGCGCCACTGGTGCGCCAGGAGCGGCCGGCGCCGCTGTCCTTGGGCGGAGGACGTGGCGAGGACGCAATGGCAGGAGCAAGGAAAGGGAACGTAGCAGCAGGACACGGAGGCTCGCGTTCTTCCTCCTCGTCATCCACCTCGTCGCAGCATGAACGCCGCCGGGCAGGTGCTGCTGCTGCTGCAGAGAACAGAGAGAACGTGAGTCTTGATCTCACTTTGTAATTCTAGAGGAACAGTGGGTGTTGTCATCATGATTTAGCGGGTTCGTGCAGACTGAGAAAACTGTTATTCTCTAGCTCTTGAAATTGTTTAGGCAGCGGTGTTCAGTTCTTCAGAGAGATTCATTTGTTGGAATTTGTCTAATTCTTGGCTTCCAATTTCTTTGTGAAAAATGTGAGACAGATGGAAGAAACAAAAAACTTGGGACTGATCGAGCGTGTAAAAGGACTGCTGCCATGTTTTCCTTAATCCCCTTAACTTTTCCCCTCTTCCCTTAATTACAATTTCAGCTGCTGCGTGGGAGGAGACTCGCAATCAATTGACAATGGTCACAGCTCCTGGACAACCGTCCAACAAAGGTAAGAACCGCCTTTTGGTACTTTTATTACTCATCAGAGACCCAGCTAAATCGTCGGTCACCATGACCTTGACCTCGTGAGGTACACCTTCCCAAGTGTTTTTATAATCCTTCATGCAATGTGAGCGAACCATCTTGAAGCGTTGAATGTCTACCTTGATCAAGAACGCAGCGTCATAGGAAGCGTTCTGAAATACCATCCGATTCCGTTCTTTCCATTTGTTCATTCCACCAGTAATAGACCATTAACTAGATTGTCCTTATCTAAACAAAATTAACTAGACTATCAAAATCACTATGATTTTTTTTATGTACCATGTGTCTCCTTTCCTCCAACATTTGTAGATAGAGCCGGATATATAGGTCCAACCGTCCAAGTTTTGCAAGTGCCTTAAATAAAACCACGGGAGAATTATTCGCCACACCGCTTTTTTTAGTATAAGGACAAACCTTGCAGTGATGTGTGGACGTTTTCGTATAAGACGTGCACACCTTGCAAATTAGATCGTTAGGCCAATCACGTTTTTGCATATTATTTGTCATTAAGATCTTTTGGTGCAGCAATGTCTGGGCAAAGAACCTAATACTATATGTGCACCCCGAGTAGTTTACACACATGATCTTATATATTCTTATTGGTGAACAACAGAGAAACGATCGAGAGAGATATAACAAAAAAACTTTATTCAAAACTTTGATTATTACAATGTTAACTCTAAACATTTAACATAAATAAACATAATTGTCATAGATATAACTCGCAGCAAAACACAAAATTCCTCTATCGACGGCTGACCATGGAAACATGTGTGGCTAGAACTCTAAGAAATCCTCAGCTTGAATACCCATCTAGATTTTTGTCAAATAATATCTCTACAACTAAAAAGATCCAGAGGTCATCGTCATTGCCCCGCTAATCGCTCCACCCCGTGCTAATTGCGTTGCCCCGCCCCGTGGCATATCCCCTTGCTCCACGTCTGCTCTCTTCGTGCGTGGCCTTGTCAAAATCGACGCTCCTCATCACGCCCCCAGCCCCATGACGAGGCCATGATCCTTCGCCTGTTCCTTCGCTCCCCTGCTGGCTCTTCAGCTTCCCCTCCACCGCTGAGAGCCTCTTTGCGCTCGACGGGGGACCTGCTTGGAGGCCCCGAGGTCGACGGTTTCATCGCCCAATCTGATCCATGTGCAGCTGCTGCGGCCTATGGGAGGCCACACACGCCCCTATCCGAGCATCCCAGAAATTGCTCGGCATTGCGGCTCTAGCGCTGCGCGCCTCCGTTGACGCCGTATGTGGCCACCCACTGCCCGTCCGGCCTCGGCCGTCGGCAACCTTGGCGCGTCGTCGGTGAATGGTATCATTGCCTCATACGAGGCTGACGCCCAACGGCCTCCAACCAGTCAACCAGGAGCCGAACAAGGTGATCCCGCCATCCGCAACCCTTCATTGGTCACAGACTGAGTAGCCGAGCGAGCATGGAGGTGAGGACACCCTTCCCTAACCGCATACTGAGCAGCTGAACCCGCACGGAGGTGAGGAGGTTTCCCAAAACCACCGTACCTTTTCTCTCTCGTGTTTTATTGCTTCGGATCTAGAACCGCTGCCATCCTGTTGTTTGCCGAGGACCGTGGTCGTTGCTTCTTTGACAACTAAAATAGCTCAGGCGAGTTCGTGATGTCCCACCAGTGTCGTAGCATTGAAACATTTTGTGGGCTACACAATGGATCCGTTGCGTTGAAACATTCAAAATTTCACAGGCACTCCACGAGCTGAAAGATCTCCTTAGCCTTGCTCACCGTCTAACACGTAGACTGCTATTCCTTATTTGACGTATGAGCATTTTGGCTATTGAACTATTGCCCAATTTTTAATTTGGCAATGCGACTCTGACTCTAAAATCAGAAATCTTTTACCACTGAGATGTATTGATGGTCTACTTGCTATGTGGCATCATATTTGTATGACCTTATAATGTTCCTTTTGTTTTATATCATGATTAAAAAAGTCAATTATATTGTAGAAAATTAGAGACTGCAGATCCTAAGACAATACTTATGAGGTTGAGTTTTTTATGTGAAAGTTGGAGGCTACAGATCCAACCATGCATCAATTGATTATGCCCTTCACAATACCACTCTGTTAGGGATAAATTTTATCACTATCAGTTCAGGCAAGCACGACGATACCAATATTTACATCAAGTGAATCAGCTAGCCTGTATCCTCTTTGTTCAGTTGCAAGTACTGGTTATCCTTTGGTGTCAATTTATCACTCAGATAAAGGCATGATTTCTTGGTGTCGCTCCCAAAGAGCATTTATCTTATCAGCATTCATTTCCTCTGCCCGATTAGAACAACAAGCACAGGTCTTGTAGTTTGTTTGTAAATATAAGCACAATGGATTAAGGTCAACTCCTCACTTTGGTGAGGATTCGGAGCTTGTGAATTCGTGTTAAGCATGAACTTTGGTTAGGATTTGTACCGAGCTGAATATATCTGTTGTCTTGATATATATGTTATTGCATTAGCGCTAATTCAATCGTGTCGCTTGTAATTGTAGTGTCAATCTTCACAAGTGTCGATCTTCTTAGCTCTATGCGTGATGACATCACCAAGTACAAGGTTCGCTTCCTATCAGAAACTCTTCAACTATACATGCCATTGTTGCTGTATGTTTTGTGTGTGCCTCTGTGAACACTGGAATGTAGAATTTTGATCAGGCCACCGGCGGCATGTCGCCAAAGGTGCCTTTGCTCAGGGAGATGGCTTCCATTCATGATAGCATTACAACAATTGAGATGGACAATGTTGTGCTGGTTTACAGTTTGCTTATTTATTTGTGGTTGCCTGGTGGTTTGGGTATAATTAGATTGCTTAGTGGGGCCCTGGAGAAATTAGTTTATTACGTTCAATGTTCATCTTTGGTTGATGCTGATAGTCTCTTCTGTGAACTAGAATATCATTGAATTGTGCTTGATCTAATGTGGGAATTTGTAAAAGCTAATTATCCTTCCCACTGAAGCATCATTATGCCATTTTCATGAATTCTAAAATCAAGAGTGAAAAAGGGATAGGATGGCAATCATACAAAACTCTATGTCTGGCACTCTGGCTCAAAGTACTAATTTACTACCTTTGTTTGATCACAAGACTGATAAGGTGATTGACCGAGCTCAAAGCACAAGATTGGCCCTTACCAATTAGAGAGGGTCTTGTTTGGTGATGTTCAAGCAACTAGTGGAAAGTACCTGATAATCAGAGGCCTTCTAGGTAATAAATATGTTTGATCTCTTCTTTGCATGTATCTTCTCCATATTATTTTGGGATGGCATGATACAATTTTGCTGATCATTGCATAACTTGGGAAACTAAAGGCACTTTCAGAAATGATCCAGAGTGCACCAAATATTTTATTATTTATTGAATTTTAAAAGGATGAGGTCTCACGAAGAGAATCGACCCAACGATGAAGGCTTCCCCTCTTGGAACAGATCACCGATAAATTGATGATCGCACATGGCACATTATTAATGCTGAGAAGAGGGAATGATAGAGATCAATTTCTTCTGTGTTAATTGCTTTGTGTTTAACATTTAGTACCTTCTATCTTAAGATCATCATGCACACATAGAGAGCAGTTTTGCTTCTCAAAGTAACCCATTTGAGCATGACTGCATTGTTCATTGCATGCATTTAACATGCATTGTATCTTAATATCATCATGCATATGTACAACAACTTTTATTCTAAAAAGTAGCCCATCTAATCATGATGTTGTTAGTGTAAAGTGTAAACATATGATGACATCAATATCAATGGGTTCTAATGTAAGTGAGTAAGAAATGGTACAATCTTCTTATTTGAGTTTAAGGGCAAACCATGCTGCAGAATCCCCTTCATGTCAAATACAGTTATGGCATTCAACTACTGTATTAGTCAAAATGGCACAAAAGGAATCTCTGACTGAAACTAAACAAGTATTTGCAGTGGATATGAATTGAAGGAGACTGACACAAAAGTACATGCATGATGTAGGGTTGTAGACATTGAGCTAAGCCAGATTGCCAGCTTTTGGTGGTGATCCAGAGACCACAAGACCACATGTTGTAGTGCTCAGCTCTGATAGCAGGGTCGAGGCTGAGAAGCTTGTTGGGCTGTGAGGTCAAAGGAGCTGGAGGTGAACCTGATGAGGTTCTGTAAGGGCTGATGTCTCTGACCTTGCCGTCTTGGCTATAGTGGTCCTGCTACCCCCCCCCCTCTTCAACTTGGCCGCTGCCACTTGGTTAGGCCGATGTTGATCATGAAGCTGAAGCTCTCGGCCCCTTCGCAAGGTTGCCATACTTCTCCAGCTGAGTCACCCATCCACGATGACCTGACAAAATTTTATTATTTTCAAATGGCTTCTTGGCAGTGAGACCTTGTGGTTGTCCCTCTTTGTAGCGATGACTGTAGAGCTCTTGGTAATGAATTGGAGGATTGATCTTAAAACACCTTATCAGTTTGAATTATGTGCTTTTGTATTGATTATTTGTGATGCCATAAGATTTTATATATGTTCTACCCGTAGCAATGTACGGGCACTCAACTAGTATCTCTACTATAATGGAATTCTTAAATTATACTTGGTCCACTCACTAAATCGTTCCCCGCTGAGAGTCTTCAGCCATTATGTACCCAGAAAATTGCACACAGAAATCCTACATTATTAAAATCAAGGGCTAATAAAACACACAAAACAAATCTAATGATCAGAATTGGATGTGTGAAGCCAGGCTTCTCACTCGGTTTCTCACCCCACGCCTCCCACGCCGCTTGACGCCTACCCGACGCTGCGAAGCCCATCATCAGTGAAGAAAAAAAATTGAACGCCCAGAACAACGCCCATCCCACTTTAGGGCTTCAACGGCCGCGGCGGCCGGCGGCCAGGATCGGCGACCAGGCAGTGATCTCGGCCTCGCGGCGGATCAAAGCCTCCTCCATCGTATCCCCCACTGTCCTCGCCCATCCCTCCGTGCGCACATTAGTTCAATCCACCCATCCCTCTCAACTTCCTTGGCCGTACGGGCTCGGCCGAGGGAGTGCTCGACGACATCGCCACGGCGGGGGAGCACGACGAGCACAGAGGCGCTGCACCAGTTCTCCTCGGTGCCTCCTCGCCGCCCATCGTTCTCGTCCATGCCATCTTTGGCTTCAACAAAGGGGGAACCAATTAGAAACACACACTCTCTCGGTTCTCTTCTGGCTTTCTAGGTGGGGGCGGCGAGTGTTTGGTGAATGTCGTGGCGGCAGCGTCCTCGTCACTTGTTTTTCTATTTGGTGCTCGGAGCCACTCTTACTTTGCCGGCGCCTTGAAGAAGGACGACCGTGTGCTTGTGCCAGATTTGGGATGCCTCACCAACATCCATGACATGCGGGTGGTTCGTGAAAAAAAAACATATTACTGCTACCATACTTCTCTGACCGTAATCTAATACAAAACCTGCCAAACATTCTCGTTTGGTAGTAGTCCGCTGCTTTACCTTTTTCAATCACCTTATCTTCTCCGTGCCTGTAAACAAGAAAGATTATGTCCTCCAGAATATAGATCGCAGAAGATTAAATTGTTCTAGGCAATGCAGGGCGCAAGCTGTTCTACTAAGGACGGGCAGGTGGACTACGGCTTGCCGCCACAACAGGTTTGGGAGAATATATCACACCTAGAGATTCTGATGAAGAACGCAATACATGACCATGGCCTTTCAGATTTTTTTCTCACTAATCTATAGTCTTTACATGGCTGTTCTAATTTGGTGCAGGGCACTATCTTGTGTGGGACGAGCACAACCCAGTGCATTTTGTTGGCATTCTGCTGGTGCGCAGGGTATGAGGGTGCTGAATTAGATGCGTGACGACAAGGTACAGAGACAAGGGATTTTTAGTTGTACTCACAAGTGATAGGTTTTTATTGCTGCTGGTGGAATTTGTCATGCCTATCATATGCTTTTAGATGGTTCTTGTGACTATATTCAGAAAGTATAAACGTACAAACAAAAAAGGCAGCATAGTCTTTACGCATAATTCTTACCATATAAGATAAGATGATGCCACCATCTATGTCTTCTGTGTAGGAGCTGTTTTTTTAATGTCTTCTGGTATATTTTACTGTCTATTTATTTTTAGTTCTATCTCAAAAATTCTTGATAAGATCAGTCAAAACATTCGTCTTGAAACACATGTCACAGACACGTTCACAAAATAAAAGATCAATCAACGTTTGGTGCTATTTGCCCTTTTTCCCACTATTATTTTATATAAATGATACCGATGTGCAGGCATCACCGTGTACTATTCTTGCTTAGACGTGTTAGAATTCCTGGTTTATTTTTCTGTTTTAACATGCCATTACTGAGCCACTTGGTTTCCCCTGAGTGACGTCTCCTTCGTGTCCTTGATAAGGTTGAAGTGGACAACCTCCCATTGATCATTGATCTTAACTGTTGCCAAGTTAGGACACTCACAATACAAGACTCTATCACAGAGTCTAAGATACTTAATTACATATTATTTATTGTATTTTGCTGATGTGGCAGCATATTTATTGAAGAAAGAGGTAGAAAAAATAAGACTCCAAGTCTTATTTAGACTCCAAGTCCACATTGTTCGAGGTAATAAATAACTTTAGACTCTATGATAAAGTCTGCATTGTGAGTACCCTTATGCAACAAATCTTGTGTACTTGAGAGAACTAATGGTTGTAACCTTCTATAGGTGTTTGAGAATTTGAACAGACATCTACTGAAGAAAAGGTTTTGGACAAAAAAAAAACAGATTGCTCTGCCTAAGGTGAAGATGCCACTTTTTGTGTAGTTGTTTTTCTTATTCATGTCATTGCATGATCATGTGTAGGATTTGGCTTAAGACATAATTTTAGACTGGTACAGAATTTTATCGTGTCAGTTAATTTAGATAAGCTTGGCCCCTCCAATTCTAAGCACTGTTTACTTTGTTTTGTTATGTACAGTCAATGTGGCTGCCAGTAGGAGTCATATTTGGCTTAAAACATAATTTTAGACTGGAATAAAGTTTTATCATGTCAGTTAATTAATTTAGATAAGCTTAGCCCCTCCAATATTAAGTTATGTTTTCTTTGTTTTGATATGTACATTAGTCAATGGCAAGCGACATGATAAACTGTATAAAGGAGTGGAGGTGCTACCTGATTTTAAGAAGCTTGCAAATTCTAGGGTTGTCGAAAAGGTAAACAATGTTGGGCTTCAATTCAACTCACCTTTTAATTTATTTGAAAACATTTTTAATAAGAAATAATGGTACTTTGGCTTTTACCACAGCGTTAGCATGGTCATGCTATTTCATTAGACTATTTGTTTACCCTGTTTTTGAATCTAATGATTACCTCTTCTCTGTGTACAGATCCTGGTAACTCTGGAAGTTGCTTTGTGAGTATCCATTACTCTTAAACTTAGTGTCTCATGATAAATAACCAGATAGCATGATCCATTTGTCATCCATTGACATTGAAGGGTGCAACCGTCTCCAAGTGATCAAGTTCATCAAGAACTCATGTTATTACCTAGCATTTCTTTGCCATTTTCCTGTAAAGGTTTGATCACTATAAAGTTTTTGTGTGCTAATATACAATGTAATTTGCATTGATAAGTATATACTATTTCGTGTACGAACCAGGCCGCCAGCTCCAATTGGCAAGAAAGACACGTCATACTGGGTTGCATAAGGCTTGGTTCAGCATCATCTGGCATCCATCCAAATACAAGGAAGGTAGTGGAACATGTCAAATTATGTAAGGGAAGCTGGTGTCAGGCGAGCCCCAAATTAAGATTTGCCAAGATAAGTGAAACACAACGCAAGTGGTGTATTTTGCACGTTTTTTAGTTTGTTGCATTATTTGTGTATTGAGACTCAGACCTGCAAGAGACTTTTTAGTTTGTTGCATTATTTGTGTATTGAGACTCAGACCTGCAAGAGACTTGGTAAAATGTTTGTTCTATGTCGAGAACTCTTGATGTTTCGCTAACTTAAAGTGAAAGCAATGAGAAGTTTGGAGCATAATACTCTGAAATTTTCTAGATGGTCTATTCTTTTTCCTATTGATAATATATTTAATTACCATCCTATTTTATTTTCCATGTATTCTTTTTTAATAGAAATATATTTTATTGGTGCTTGTTTTGCATCAGGATCTCCAAGACATGCTTATTAAGGACTTAGGCAGAACGTGATTTAGATGGATAATGCAAGAAATAACTTTATTTCTGCCTTCATATGCAAAAGTGTTTTCTAGCTCAAATATAATTGTGTAAAAGTTAAACTATGAAAAAAATAACATTTAATTATTTTTATGTGTATCGCTAAAATAAATCGTAGCGTTAGCACGGGCATTATACTAGTAATAATAAAGCATGGATACCATCGTACCCACATGAGTGTTGGAATGAATGAGAGCTGGTTCTCTTGTCCCAAAAGACATGACTGAAAGTATTATTCGCTTACTGTTTGCTGATTTGTTGTGAGAAAAATACTGCTTAATGGCTAACAGATTCGGCAGATAAGCTCAAGTGAACATGGCAGTCTGAAAACAAAAAAAAAAAAGCTGACTCTAGTTAGAACACTGTGAGGTTTTAGTTTGCATATTTTATTAGCAACATGTTTTTTAGAATTACACAATATAACACACATACACCCAAACATGCATGCATGCACATATACTCAATCCTAAAATAAATTTAGAAAAATACGAACACTCATGCAAAGTCGAGGACTTTCACCTCGGTGGGTAGGTTCCACCACAAGAAACCGAACCAACTGATCTAAGTTTGCTTATTAGCAACATGTTTACTAATAGAGTATTAGCTCTGTCAAAAAAGAATACAATTCTAGATGTATTATTTTGTAAATGTGCCTATAGTTTGATAAAAATACATAGATAAAAATATTAGTTTTTATAATACCAAATAAATATAGTATGAAAATATGTATCATGGCAAATCTAACTATACTTATTTGATATTATAATGTTGATATTTTTTATTTATAGTTAATGAAACTCAAGATACTTCAATTTAGTATCATGTTAGAATTGTATTCTTTTATGGACGAAGAGACTTATGTTGATCCATGGCCTTTAACAAAATTGTGTAAGTAACTTAAAGAAAATAAAGAATGTATAAACACAAGAATAGAGAATATTAACAATTCAAGTTCAATTAGGGTGCGAGGGTCTAAGCTGTTCCTAACCATAAATATTGTTGTTGTAACAGTTTTTGACATTATGTAGAGATTGCACACTTAATCACAAGTCATGAACCCTTACATGACTTGCATGGAAGGATTACAACATCTAAACAATTGGGCAAACAAGGATATAACAGTATAAAAAGAATTTTTTATGTTGCTTAAGTTATAACGCATGCTGCAATTGCGTAGTTAAGGTAATTGGGATAATAATATAATCAAGTTAACACTTGCCTTCCTCCAAATCCTAGGGTTGTTGCCGTCAAAGCCCATTGAAAGACTACTATGACAAACCAGCTCTCGCTCGCCTTCTAAAGTTGGCAACATCAATAACACAGGCACATATAAGCAAACACAAAGATAGTAGATTAAAAACAGTATAAAAAGGTACTTGTCACAATGATCGTGGATGCAAATTTTATTAAAAGTAGATTTGAACTGAAGAATATACGAGAGACATATGGTTTCAGGGCTAAAACACGAAGAAACTTTGAAAAAAAAGAAGAAATTTGCTTTTCTATTTTTTTGGGAAAAAATCGGTCATAACTCGAGCAACTCCTAAAACTCACTTGACAAATCTATAGTTTTGCTAAGTCTCAAAACCAAATGCCAAGTGAAAAAAGAAGCTTTCTCCAATAATTTGTTATTTGGACTTAGCAAAAGAACTTGGCATCCTATGATTTTTGCCAAAATCACAAAATTAAGCCTCCAATAAGTTGGCAAAATTAGTTGGCAAATTGGGATACACATAATGCCAAGTGATGGAGGACTTGGCATATTTGCCAAGTGAAGGGGAAATTTTGCCAAGCTCATAAAATTGCCAAGTAGTTTTACCAACTTGTTGGAGGCTGTTTTTTTTTTATTTTGGCAAAAATTCTAGGATACCTAGTACTTTTAGCAAACTGTTGGATTGGAGTTGCTTAACACAATATTTTCTTCGTAAAATAGGTAAAGCTCGCGGTCCTCTTTGCAAAAAAAAAATGTTATTTTCTTTCTCGAGATCCCATGGCCGACCGGTTCTTGCTGATTGCTCGGACGTGGGCGAGGGCCCATCCGCTGCAGGGAGGCGCGCGGCGGTTCGCCATGGCAGCAGGGGGGCGCCCTGGAACTCGTTGACTGCAAACAAGAGCATGGAGAGGGATGCTGTATTTTTTTTTTCTTGGGGGCGTGGGGTGGCCGGGGGGGGGGGGGGGGGGTGAAGAGAGGGATGTTGGATGCACCACAGGCTTCCTGGCTGGGCCAGCGGGTGGCCATATGGGCCGATAGCCTTAGCCCACCAGAAGGCGCGCGAAGGGAACAGATAAATGGCCTTAGCCCAACAGGTTTCCGTGTTGAATCAGGCCAGGAGAAAGTTTAGGCCCTGCTGAGTTCCCCTTGCTAAATTTTAGTCAACTAAACTTTAATTATTTTAGTAGCTAAACTTTCAAACACACTAGCTAAAAAGATGCTAAAATAGTTTAGTTCCACTAGTCACACAAGAGTAACTAAAATAAGTTTATCTGGTTAAAATTTAGTAAGGAGAATCAAACAAAGCCTTAGTCTAGGCCGAAGCAAAACCAACCCTTTCATTTCTTAGCATTGTTTCTAAAAAAAAATCCAGTGATTGAATGAAAATTAATAAAGCACTGCAACTGTTTCTACGAAACAGAAAAAATTCACACAAGTTAAAGTAAACATACATAAATAATAAATACAACAGCATGAATGAAATAAACATGTTTGGCATGCAATTAATTTTATAGTTGTGCTCCCTCCATACTCATAATGGAAGTTGTTTAGGACAGCTTCATGGTCTCCAAAGCCTGTATATTTTTATGAAAGTATTTTTCAAGACAAATCTATTTATATGGTTTTTTCATTTCTATTCATGATTTATATTCCTAATGTTTGACCCAACCTTGTTCAAAACGATTTCTTTTATGAGTACGAAGGGAGTATTTAAAATTTGGTTTCCCCCAACCTAACCCCTTGAGTTATCTAATTGAGCTAAGGCAAAAAAAAATTGAAAAACTGAACTTGGGGCATTGCAACTTCACTCTTGCACTCCATATGGGGCTAAATTTCATATTTGTTATACTTCCCTTAAACTGGATGAGGTATGCACTTCAGGTGCTGTTTGGTTATAAAATTGTAACGTCAATGGAATAAAATTAAAGTTGTGGATGTTACCACAAGGGAATGGAAATGAAGTAATTTTATTTCCATTTGCGTTACCATTGCAAGAACCAAACAACACCTTAATGGTATATGTACTGTTAGTCATCCAAGATCGAACCTGTCTTTCTGGTCGTGGTTTAGTTGTCACCTCGCCTATAGTGGCCCACAATATAATAAATTGGTGTGTTCGTGTTTCTTCACTTGAATTGATTGGAGAGATATGACGATCAATCCAAATACTATTCTGCATTGCTCTCTGCCCCATATACTTTCTCCATAACGTCGTTAAGGATAACGACACGGTCTTCAAAGCCTAACTTTGACTCTTTGTTTTACAAAAAGTATTTATCAAAAAGTGGTATATGTATATTTTTACAAAAGTATTTTTCAAGACAAATCTATATTGATATGGTTTTCACATTTCCAAATTCGATAACTTAAAAGTTATCCATGATTTATATTTCCAATGTTTGACCCAAACCTGTCTAAAACAATTTTTCTTTATGGGTATGGAGCCTGAGTATGCATATATGTTTGATCTATAACTTTGCATGTCATAATTTCTAGGAATAATTTTCAATACCATAGAATATTTACAACTATAACTATGCATCCTCTATTATAATTTAGTGAGGTATAAATTTTTAATATAGAAATATAGTAAAGCACTAATGGATAAGTGTTGGGTTATAGTTTTCAAAATTATAATATGCATAGTCACATTATTCGTCTCCGCCTCCGGTTAAAAAGATAAATGTTGGGTCGACCACAGATGCTAAAAAGAAGGGCAAACTATATATCTGCTAAAAGAAGTACAAGCAAATCAAATGGCAAGTCACGTGCCACGTGACCACCAAGACAGTAACACTTGTCTCCATGTCCCCCTAGGTCACTCTGATCTACAGGTCATGCTTGAGCTGTAGGGAACACCGTTACACCGTCCCTAAAGAAAAGTACAGATCCGGCTGCCTGACCAAGGCAGCTGCTTGCTGCACGTACTGCGCGCGGTTCACGCACGCACGGCACCGGCCAGCGGGCGGCAACGGCAGCTAGCAGACCCACGCCAGACGCCAGCCACCCCCGCTCGGCTCGCCGCGCACCCGCTGACGGCCCCGGCCCCGGCCCCGCCACCGCGCGCGCGCTTTGCTTCGCGTCGAAAGCAAAGGCGCCCGCCTCCACCTCCTCCTCCTCTTCCCGCGGAGCCGGCCCCACGTGCGTGCGCTGCTCTCGCCCGCCGGCTCGCCGCCCATGTCGCGTGCGGTGCGTACGTGTCGTGCGGCGAGTGGCCAGCGCTCGAGCTCCCCATGTGTAGTCGGTCACTCGTGGGTGGCGAGCGCGCACTGGCTGGTGTGCGTCTCCCGCCGTGCCGCGCAGGCGCAGGCCGTATAAAATGAGCTGACCCAGATCGAGCCCAGCCTCCATTGCATCAAGCTTTGATTACTTCCATCCATCGATCCAAGAAAAACCACCTGCTAATCACCTGAAAAACCAAACCACCATTCACAAGCCGCCGGCTGAAGTCCTGAACTCTGAAGCCACCACCAACCGAGATCCATCAAATCCATGGGGAACTCATATAGCGGCGGCGGCTCGGCGTCGTCGTCGGCGGCGCTGGAGGTGCCGCTGCACCTGTGCTTCTTCCTGCTGGTGCTGCTCCTCTTCCTGGGCTTCTCGTGGTACACGAGCTACGAGTCGGCCGCGGAGTCGTTCGCGTCCCAGGCGCGCATCGTGCTCATGGCGTCGCCGTTCGCGCTGCTGCTCGCCGTGCGGCTGCTGTCCGGCGTCTCCGGCGAGGGCGTGGGCGACCTGCTGGCGGTGCCGATGCCCGAGCGGGACTCCATCCACCGCGCCGGCGGCTCGCCGTGGGGCGTCGCCCTCCTGCTCCTGCTGCTCCTCGTCATGGTCTCCTACCAGTCCAACTTCCGGGAGAAATGGTTCCCGCTCGTGTAGCTCCGGGATCCGTCTCCGTCCATGTAAACAAAAACAAATGCTTGCAGACGATTGTCGCGGTGATCTAGATGCTTTTACGTCTTCGTTTCCTGTAAGTGTGATGAGTTATCGGCGTTATGCAATCTCCAATTGTCAATGCAACGGATCAGTACAGTAATACTGGCTCTCTGGCTGTGTGATGTGCTAATGTGCTCAATGCTCGCGCTGCACATTCTTGTTTGCTTCTCTAACTCTAGAAGTCTAACACGTATCGAGGGAATACATTTTGAACGATATCGAGGGAATACTCAATCCATAGATTTAACGAGCCATGATTTTTCAAACAGATTTGCTATTGAATAACCAGTTGTTTTACTGGCTCTTGGCAACCATTTTTCAGGCCGTTGGATGTTGATCCTCAAACCAGCCTGTTCGCTTGGCTGATAAGCAATGACTAAAAGTAATGTTCACTGATTTATTGTTAGAGAAAAATATTGCTGAATGGTTGGTAGATTCGGTAAATAATTTCAAAGCTAAGGGTTGAAAGGCGCGTGTGCGGGCGAGCGGTGCAGGTGCGCGGTGAGCAAGTGGGGACAAGGCTGAGCACGACATGGGCACATGGCGGCAGCGCAGGCGTGCCATCTTGGGCGTATGCCACCGTCAGATTTTTTTTTAAAAAAAAAAAGTTGTGAAAAATTTGACATATCTGTTGTGTATTTCTCTAATATCTATAATCCATAAAAATAATTTGTAAATTTTACATATATTTATCTGAGATTTACAATTATCCTCAAATTAGATCAATGTATCTAATGATTTACACTGAAGAAATCATGAAAAATATAGTAATAAGACAACATAAATATAGCTATAAGACATTGTAAGTGCATAGACAAAATCTAGTTGTTGGAAGAGACTAAAACAACTAGTTGTTAGGTAGACAAATTCTAGTTTTGGGTAGTATTTGATTTGCTACCAAAACTTGCCAATCTCTCATATTTGGCTTGTCAAATCAAGGGTAATTTTTTTGCCCAACTATAAGTTGTCAAATTTTTAGTATGACAAATTTTGGTCGCAAACGAAGCAAGCTCCTGAATTTATGAGGGTTTTTTTGCCTGATAACTCTGAAAATTATATCAAAACAATAAATAATGTCACAAGTGCAAAACCTATTCTTCTATTCTTAGATTTCCGGGAATGGAATCTAGTCAAAGCCAACCGGCGTTGTGGGCTACTGGGCTTCTTTCCTCGAACATGATTTGCTGGGCTACTCATCGTTTCAGACTCCACAGAAGGCCTCGGTTTGTTGCAACACACATTTTTTTTTTGAGGAACTTCTATTGCAAACACACATGTGCCTATTTCACCTGATCTCTGGGATAATGCATTCATTGTTAGGATGTGCTGCTTCGTGGCCTGACGTGCTGCATCACAACTGTTTAGGGATTAGTTTGTTAGCATATATATAGGGTTAATTAGTGCAACACTGCAGCACTGAAAACATTCCATTCATCAAGTCTCTACCGAATACCTCTGCATATTATCACAGCTCGAGGACGTTGTAGTGTTTTTCTCTTTCAATAAATCAGCGAACAATATTTTTAGTCATAACTTTTCAGACAAGTGAATATGCTCTTAGAAGGGTGGTGAAATGTTATGGCGAGTGGGCCGATTCTAGTCCTAGATATGCTTCATACAACCTAGGATTACTTCACGGTTTGTTAGATTTGTTAGCAGATACTATAATTGATTTGTTACTTGGATAAGATCTGTTAGGAGATTTATTAGGTTCTACTAAGGAAGCCATAAGGCATATGCTAGGCAAATAGAAAGAGATCTAAAAGTAGCTCAGTGCATTAAGAGGGAGGGTAAGTTAGCCAATCTATATGTTGTTCTTATATCCTGATCTCCAATCAATTTACTACAACATGCTCCGCTACTTTGTACAAGCATAAATTATGGCTCGGTAAAAATCCGTTTATCAGTGATGGTGGGCCACAGATGAAATATAGAATAGACCAGGTTTTCATCTTGGTTCAGCCCACTAATCGGGTAAATACCTTAAGTCCAGCACTGAAGCAAACAGGAGGGGCAAACCCCTAACTTACACAAACAGTTTAAGACACGAAGAAAGAGATAAAAAAAATGATAAATCTTACAACAACGATTCTTCCCATAAAACAATACGAGGGAAGTAATTCTGTTTGGCCTGATGGATAAACATGCTCCTTTCTGAAGACATTTTGGACTCGCTCCAAAGATTAAACAACACTGTTTCTTTTATTATCTTGCATTGGTGAGAAGTGACAACAATACGCATATAGGGTTTCCTAAGCAATGCAATCGTGATTACAACCACGGACTACATAGCTATTTAATTATTTATACCATGAGCCCGAACCTCCGGCAATTAAGGCCTTTCCCACTCAAAATTTTTTCATCCATCACATCGAATCTTTGAACACATACATGGAACATTAAATGTACATAAAAAATAAACTAATTACACAGTTTGGTTGAAAATCACGAGACGAATCTTTTAAGCCTAGTTACTCCATGATTAGCCTTAAGTGCTACAGTAACCCACATGTGCTAATGACAGATTAATTATGCTTAATAGATTTGTCTTGCAGTTTCCTAACGAGCTATGTAATTTATTTTTTATTAGTTTCTAAAAACTCCTCCCGACATCCTTCCGACATATCTGATGTGACACCCAAAAAATTTTCATCAGCCATCTAAACAGGGCCTTAATAGAGAAAAAAAGGATATTACCCTTTTCTTGTGCTTCCAGAATTAATTGGGACAGGGCATCTGGATGGTCAATTTCTATCGAATGCTTAATGGATAGTGTTATAAAATATGTTGCCAGCGGTTGGGACTTTTCCCTCTCCGTCTCTCATGATCAATATAGTAGATAAAAGTAGAAGAACAAATAGACACAAGATAGAGAGACTATTCTTTATTTCTCTGAATATTGATAATTACAACATAGAGCTCCCACATATATATAGTCCAATCAAGGCCTACGAGTTTCGGTAAGAGCCCACATACAAATGGACTAGGATTAGCCCACATACAAATGGACTAGGATTCCTCCTTCCCCTTTCCTTCTAGGATCAAGTCCGTATGTTTTACAACAGATAGTTTCACATTAACACTGAGAGGGCGCAAGAAGAGAGATCATTCACACAGGGGAAGTTAGAGATCAAAAGATATCTAGAAAACAAAGCCATCGGATAGCGGCAATACAAAAACGTGAGCTCGCCAACACTCAAGGCTAACCTGGATCGGTAAATGGGACTCTTCAAAACAAAAGGTTGCAACCCAAGGTAAGTGGCTTTCTTGTGCAAGGAGGAGATCGATCAATATCAGTTGGCCACAAGACCAAATGCTCGAGGCAGTTAGTTGCGGTGGTTTCTTTGTTTTTCTTGCTAGTACTTCATACTCTCCTCCAGTTTATTTCTTTCTTTTGCTAGTCTCTGAGTCGAGGGGTTGGCCAGTGTGTCAAAGTGGCAGCGAGCTTAAGCTTGTTTTTGTAAAACTGTAATTTTGTTTTTTCTTTTTTCCTCGTCTAATAAAAATCCGGCAAAGCTTTTTGCCGCCTTTTGAAAAAAAAAATAGCTGTAACCATTAGCCTTGTGTAGGTGATAGTTGTTCATAGTTTTGCTAACTAGTCCATCAGCCCATGTTCCCGCATGGGCTAGGACCTTATGATACATTAGCATTATGTCTTAATGTTTAAGACATATGACTAAAAAATTGCTTTTACTATTTTTTTTTTTGCATTTTCCATTTTTAACATAATGGGTATATTTATACTATGCAATATCCATCCAATTGTGGCTGAACCATCACTCAAGTAGTGGTGCTAATCTCAAGAGAATATTAGTATTTTAAGCTTTATAATCATTATCCGTCCAAAGAAATCTCAAGGACTAGGAAGGTATAACTATAAAAAATAGATTATAATTATACTACCAATATAAATATGAAATTACAGTCAAATTTCATTCTAGTTTATTTCTCCCCCCTCATTCAAATTGTATGTGAAATGTCATCCTAATTCATTTGAGCAAGTTTTTGGCTCGATCCAATGACCCAAAATAATTAGAAGTGCCTCCCTAGCAATACCTAAATTAAATGCTAGCTGTTTATTTTTATTATTGTAAAAGTTCTAGTCTTTTATCCTAACACTCTCTCATAATTTAACGTGGAAACTCTCTTAACCTCTCTGGACCACCTGACAGTGGCTAGGTAAATTTAGATAGAAACTGGACTGGCACAATCAATACTCTTGCATCCTCGGCCTTTCGTCTCAATATTTGCAGGCCCAACAAGTTGAATTTGTCCATACTTCTTAGAGCAATTTTAACTTGTCTCAAAATGGAACAACACACTGTTTAAACTGATGGGGGAAAACAGACTGAACATAAAGGCCAGACTACTCTAGTGATTAATTTATCTTACGCTAAAGGTAGCCCAATGCACTTGAAATAAAGGAAAAGAAAAGTTTCCACGAAAGACGCAACGCAAAAGCCCCGCCCTCAAATAAAGGTTAAAGCTTGCACGCTCAGTAAAAGTGTAGTTTTTTCGGGACTCAAAATCAGATTCCCAACCATGTGTATGGAGAATACTGCGGCCGGATAGATGCCAAATGCAAGGAAAATTCCTTTGGAGGAAAGTGCCAAATGTTTTTATCAGGGAAAGAGAGCACCAAAGCAGGGAAGTATCCTAGGCCTTTTTTTATTTCTAGCAAAAAAAAAAAATGCTGCTGCTCTTACTATCATCCATAACAGCCAGTATATATCTGAGTCTCTAAATTCATATGCTTTCAGTTGAATTTCAGATTGCTCATGAATCATGAAATCAATCATACTTAACCTTACTTTATATTCACATGTCTAACATAAACATTATTGCCGAGTTTGGAAATCAGAAGAGAGATATATAGCAGACCGGATGATTGCAAGAGAGCATGATAATAATCAGATAAAGCCCCTGTTCTTTCGCATTCACATGCTGCCATGCATGATGTCTGCTGAGCCGAGCCGGCTCTACTGCAATTTCGGCCCATCCATCACCCATGTCGAAAGAAAAAAAAAAGAAGGGTGTTTGCACGCACTTGCACGCGACGGAAAGGCCCGTCTCGCAATGATGGATTTTCGTTTTGGCATATATTCCTTGCCCACAAAAGGCACTCCATCCAGCGCCCGTCAGTGACAGTGAGCTACAAAGGACAATTAGGGCCTTTGCTCTAAAACAAAGGACAATTAGGGCCTTTAATACCAGCCTTTGGTAAAACTAATCTACCCTGCTTTGGCATGGCAACAAAGATAGAGAGATGATGATAGCAGATTGAACTTTCGTCTGAACGTAAGAATCCAATGCGCTTCGTGCGAGTTTGATTCCCATGTGACATCGTGCTGTGTACTGTACAAGAAAGTAGCTGCACTGCAAGCTATCTCGAGTTCTTGTCTTCTTGACAGGGTGCTTCGACTCCCAAGTCTAGCCATACATACTGGCACAAGATACTGCCAAACTGCCAATTTCACTGATGAACACAGAAGGGTTCATGCAAAAATGTTTAGTAACCAGTGCCTAGATGGCCAGTGCGTTCGGTTTCGAACTCTGTTGAAAGTTCATTTGGTTTCTGTAAACGGAGTGTGTTTCGCCAGTCACTTTCAAACGAAGCGAGTTTCGAAGTCAGTCAGGCGCCAGAGCACCTCGCTGTCAGTGTCAGTAGCAATACTGGAGAGAACATTCTATGCGGCAGCTCATGCCTTCTCCGTGCGCACAGCACAACCCTGCTTTTCTCGGCAGCAAGTGCCAAGTGCAAGGCCGGCCGCCGGCAGCGGCGCCAGTGCACCACCGGCACCGTGTCCTTTCCCAGCTGCCGAGGCGCCTCCACCCTCCTCCCTGTTAAAGATAGACGAAACAACGTGTGCAAAAGAGAAGCTGCAGCTCTTGCTCTCTGCCCCTTTCAGATCTTTTTCACCCTCTTTTCTTCGTCTCTAGCTGAACCACAGCAAAAAAATATTCTTCGTCCTTCTTTAACCAGAGATTACTTCCATAGCATAATAATGTTGGTTCGTTTATTTTACTCCTGCGGATACTCTGTTGTCTGTTCTTATATATAGCATCTCCAAGAGTTTTTGTGAAATTTATTCTTTAAATCAGAGAGTCATTTGAGTAAAATCATTTTCTATATTTTTATACGCTTCAATAATTATTTTTTATATGTCATGGTATTGTGTCACTCTAGATAGTCATCCTCGTTCTTTATCTTTGGCTGACGAGAAATACGGAATAAATGATGTTTATATTCAGATTCAATTAAGGAGACTGTTGAGGACTTTTTTTTTTCTTTTTACCAAAATCTCCATTCCTTTGAATTAGAAAGGATATAGACCGAGGTTACGACTGAAGGTGTTGTCATCGTCAAATAGTATACTTATCCATCATTCTTATCTACCTTTTGGAGAATGCATGCAAGCATACCTACATTCAAGCGTATAGTGTGTACCTTTTCTCCTCCCCCCTCTCTTTTCAGCGGACTTTGTGCCTCCATATAACAAGGAGAAGATGCCATGGCCAATCACCAAGCTGCATTACAGCACAATACACTACACTGCACTCTCTCCAGCTACACTACACAAGTAGAGCAAGACCAAGGCAAGTGTTGCAGCTGGCAAGAAGCTTTGCTCAGAGTCAGAGACGATGGAGTTCCTGTCGCAGATGTGGTCGCTCCTGGGCCTGCTCACCATCCTGCAGAACGTCCTCCCCACGCAGCTGCTCTCCCTGCTCCACTCGCTGTGGCAGTCGCTCCAGGACTCGCTCACGCCCTACTCCTACTTCGACGTGCCCGAGTTCCTGGGCTCTGCCGCCGTCGAGCCCAACGCGCTCTACCGCCACGTCCAGCTCTACCTCCACCGCTCCCTCCTCCTCTCCAGCTCGCCTCCGCCGCCCCGCCTCACGCTCTCGCTGCCGCGCTCCTCCGCCGTCTCCGGCGGCCAGGCCCACGGCGCCGCGCCGTCCCCGCCGTCCGTGTCGCTCTCCCCGAACCACTCGGTCGCGGACACCTTCAACGGCCACCGCGCCGTGTGGACGCACCACGCCGACACGCTCCAGGACTCGCTCGAGGAGCGCCGGTCCTTCTCGCTGCGCCTCCCGAAGCGGCACGCCGCGGCGGTGCTCCCGGCGTACCTCGCGCACCTGGCCGACGCGGCGGACCACCTGGAGCGCTCGTCGCGGGCGCGGAGGCTGCACACCAACGCGGCGTCCCCGCGTGGCGCCGCGGCGTGGGCGTCGGTGCCCTTCTGCCACCCGGCCACCTTCGACACGCTCGCGCTCGACCCGGGACTCAAGGCGCGCCTCCTCGCCGACCTCACGGCGTTCTCCGAAGGGAGGGAGTTCTACCGCCGGACAGGCAGGCCGTGGAAGCGCGGCTACCTCCTGCACGGCCCGCCCGGGTCCGGAAAGTCTTCGCTCATCGCGGCCATGGCGAACCACCTCCGCTACGACGTGTTCGACCTCGAGCTCACCCGTGTGGCCACCAACGCCGACCTCCGCGCGCTCCTCATCCAGACCACCAACCGGTCGCTCATTGTCATCGAGGACATCGACTGCTCCCTCCACCTCACCGGTGACCGAGGCCTAGCCTCCGAGAGGATGCACAAGAGACGCAAGCTCCACGCCACTTCCTACAACGACGACTCATCCGACTCGGACGACGACGCCGAAGCCGGTGCCAATGGCGACGACAACCACAGGGGCAAGGTGACGCTGTCGGGCATCCTCAACTTCACCGACGGCCTGTGGTCGTGCTGCGGCGAGGAGCGCATCATAGTGTTCACGACGAACCACGTGGACGGCATCGACCCCGCGCTGCTTCGCCCGGGGAGGATGGACGTCCACGTCCGCCTCGACGCGTGCGGCACCCACGCCATGCGCGAGCTGGTGCAGCGCTACGTCGGCGTTGGTGACCACGAGATGCTCGACGCCGCCGAGGACTCCATCAGGCGCGGCGCCGAGATGACGCCGGCTGAGGTCGGAGAGGTGCTGCTTAGGAACAGAGACGAACCGGAGGCGGCGGTGACAGAGCTCGCCGCCGAGCTGAAGGCGAGGCGAAGCGCGGCTGACGATCTCCACCAGTGGGAAGACTCCGCGGCCGAGCTCTCCGACGGGTCGCCGACGAAGAAGGGGAGGAAGGGGTTGGGGTGGGAGGGCAAGGTCAGGATCCTGGGAAGGCTGAGAAGCCTCACCAAGTCAGAATCGGGCCGGCGATGAGCTAGTTTGACTTTGTTTTAGGTCAGCTCTTGCCTCTTGGTCGGAGGATTAATATTAACTAGAATCTCTGCTTGGTTCAGAATTTAGATGTTTTTTTTTTGCTGTAGCCTCTGTAATTTGGTTTGAAGTGGATGCTTAATGCAATAATGATGTTGATAAGATAATAATTGAGCCAATCCGAACGCTGCTACTGTGTAGTGTGTACTCCTCTCGTGTCCCGGTTTGGAACGCTGCCTCGATTTCCATGGTCGGCACGGCAAGCGATCAGATCCATGACGGGGACGACCTCATCACGTCGGGAACGATCATGGACGCCACACGGCTCGCCGCAGTCTGCGCCAAGATCGACGAGTACGCCGCCAGGGGAGCACCCATGAGCGGTAACAAAATCGCGGCCATCTGCGCCATGATCGACGACGGCGCCACCGCTCGGAAGCACGGCAGGAATAGGAGGCGGCGGCGGCGGCGGCTGTGCGTGGACAGCACCCGCAGCTACAAGCAGATAGGCGAGGTCGGCAATGGCAGTTTCGGCGCCCCAACCTCGTCGGGCTCCATGCCGTGGCACGCGACCCGCGCACCAAGGAGTACTCCGTCGTCATGGAATACGCCGACGGGCCGAGCCTGCGCCACGCCCTGAAGGAGCACCTGCGCGCGTCCACAGCGCCCCGTTCCCGGAGGCCGACGTGCGCCGGGTCATGAGGCAGCTCCTGACCGGCGCCGAGGCGATGCACTCGCGTCGCATCATCCACCGCGACATCAAGACCGGGAACTTCATCGTCAACGAGGACGGCAGCGCCGTGAAGATCTGCGACTGTCTACGGGCTGGCGCGGTGTCCACGGCGGCCAAGTCCGGGCGGCCATGCATGCCCCAGGGCAGGCACGGTAGCCTACATGGCGCCGGAGGTGCTCAAATATAGATCCGACTACGACGAGCGCGTGGACCTGTGGTCCATCGGGTGCGTCATGGCGGAGCTGCTGTCCGGCAAAGGTGTTGTTCAAGGTGGGCGACGACGGCGCGCACCAGATCGACAGAGATCTTCGACTTGCTCGGCACCCCGGTCGAGGAGACGTTGGAGACATTATATTCATGTCGCCTTTCATGGCCAGCAAGGTGCTGCGGCGGCGAGCCCGGCAGCCACGACCGCGCCGCGACAGCCGACTACGCGAGATTTTCGCCAGTGATGTGCTCTCGCAGGATGGCTACGATGTCTTGAAGGGGCTCCTGACGTGTAACCCCAAGGAGAGGCTCACGGCCGCGACCGCTCTCCAACTCCCGTGGTTCACAGCTGGCACCGTTGGTGTCCCTGCTTCGGAGGTAGGCGCCACGGAGTCGACGACACAGACAGCATTGCTTATCGTGCTGGTGGTGACCAGTGTTTGGGCATTTTTGAGGAAGATGGCATTGCCATTGATCAAGTTGCCCCACCAATTGTTTTTAAGATAAACTGGCATGGTATGCCCTTTATCATAAAGTTACAAAAGGGAAGTCAGAGTCGACACAAAAAGAAAAATACAAATTTTAGGCCTTGTGGTAAAGACTCGGGTGTGTTTGGTTCAAGAAATTACCCCAACTTAAACAAGGTGATGCATCATGAGTCTATTCCTCAAATTTGGTGAATGACACCCTATTTATATCATACTAATACTCATTATTAGTTTTGTGAGAAATGAGATGATGAATTAACCTATTCTATTCCACGAACAAAAAATAAAAAATAAAAAATGGACTATATCATTTCTCAAACTAAACAACCTGTAAATGATTCCACAAAGGCATTTGGCGATAGCAACACACCAAACATAGCTCCTTTTTTGACTTTTGCCACCAGATTTTCCATCCAAACGTGTTGTCACTGAAAAATACACGAGCGTTAGCTCTTTCGAAATCTCCCACGAGACTTTCAGGCTTCAGCGGGTTGCCCCCACCATTTTCAATATAAAAAAGTAAAGGTTGCTCGGCTTTGCTTAGGCAAAGTAGGAGTATGTCCTAAAAGTACAGCTTAGAGAACTAGACCAGTTGATGTAAAATATTTTTTTAGGTTTATAAAATACGATGGTTTTGTGAAATACTGCAGTTTTAGAGTAGACTCTCCTGCGTTAACACACACACACACACACACACACACACACACACACACACACACACACACACACACACACACACACACACACACACACACACACACACACACACAAGGCCATACTAAACTGGACGGTGAAAAACGGGGTGAACCAACCATCACCATCAGAGAACGAAGAACCAAGCAGACATTTAACAGTTAAAAACCAAAACGAAGGCTCCAAGTGAAACTCCGGCGCTAACTATCGAACCCTTGACCTAAGGGGATTTCCTTGTGATAGATGTGCAGATGCCATACATATGGCTAGTTTCTCAGCCTCAGCACCACTTGTGTAAATTCTGATACTAGTAGTTTAACAGGATAAATCAAACATGTATGTAGATCACCAATTATCATTACCTCTATATATAACTCAGTTTACCAATTAAATACAAAAATCATTAATGGTCCAGAACCATAATTAGATGGGCAAAGTTTCCAATCAACAAACTGACGAGTTGACGAACATGCACAGGAAGGGCACCATTCTTTCGATTAATATGGTTGAGTTGAGCAAAGAACTGCAAGCATCACCAACGGAACATATTAGAGAAGTAACAAAGAACAGACTTAGCTGTTAAACAAACAGGTAGCAGCATTTCGGCAGGTTGTGCCAATCTTCTAGAATCTGAGTAAAGGGGAAAATAAGCAATTATGCTCGTGAATAAACTCAGAACTCACAATAAGATTGCAGAACAAAGAAAACACAAAGCTTAGGACAGCAAATATATTAAGATGCGTGCCATGAGTAGAACATGTAGCACATAATAATAAATAAAAGGTCCGATAAGCTAAACAGAAAGATGAAAAATAAAGTACTTACGTTAATCGAACTGGTTAAGCACTAAATTTAACTCGCCTTCTATGTACATTGATAGGCCATCGAATTATATATCATGATTATCATCACTTGAAAAACTTTATATGATGCTCTAGTCTATAGTCACCTCAGAGCTATAATTATAGGTATACATATGTTCATGATTTCATTAAGCATAATCACTCCAGAACATTAAACTGCAGCTCCTTTGGGCTTCTTATATTGCAAAAAAGATACAATTCCATGCTGACACAGAGTCAGATGCAGGTATGTTCAATATCATGTTGTTGTAGCATCTAAAGATTGCATGACAAACAACCAAACATTATTAGTTCTTACTTCTTACGACCCTCCGGACCCTGTGATACTCCACTGTTACAGCACTTATACCAGTTACCTTCACAAGTCAGTTGTTTAGCCATTTCTCGGTGACATTGTAAATGGTTAAATGCGGGGAAGACCTAAAAATCTATGAATTAGCCTATTGATAAGAATAGATTCACTGTCACAAATGGATCATAAAGAATAGCAAGTGAGATAGCAACTGAAACTACAGGATGAAACTAGTATTTGTGATAACTTAGCAGAGTTTTTCTCTTTTGATTGAATTCAGTTTTCGGCTGCACCTGTGGATTTCAAATCTCACCGCCTAATATACTAGTTGGAATGTTCTGAATCCTCAACATTTTTTTCTTCTTCTTTATTTTCATATCCCAATCTCATAAAGCAAATCATTATTTTAAGCATTACAACAGAGTCAGGAACAAGAATGCTTTCCACAAAAAGGAATCAACCAACGAGAACACCCAATCTGCTTAAGACGAGCTGCCAAATCAGGATATTGGTCTATATCCTTGAGCAAATTAGCAATATTTAGCGCAGGTGACATGTGGACTGCATCGAAAAAGACCAAGAAAAGACCCCACCAAAATCTTATGCTGATTACACATCGGACCATTCAACTGTTGAATATTGTTGGTACGGTAGTGAAGAACTTCTGCAGCTAGCATTAAACAGCAGATTAACAGAAGCATGCATAGTCGTTACTAATGCTACAGAACTAAAAATGATTCCACAGAAGCACATCCAGGACGCAGACACACACAATAGTAGCTAGCACTGTCATACCATCGGGTGGCGTGGAGCGCGATCCTAGGGGAAGGGCGGCAGCCGCAGCACGACCTGCTCGGTATCCGCCAGGTCCGACCGTGATATCTGCAAAAAAAAAAAAAAAAAAAAAAAAAAAAAAAAAAAAAACGCCCACCAGAAACCCTAGATCAATGATTTTGCACGAACAAGAGATGCGACGAGGAACAGTCCCTAGTTTCTGCCTACATTAGCCAAGTGGGATACGAACCGGATCGCGGAGGACGGGCTTTGTGTCGTCCACGGCGAGCCGGAACGGCGGCTTTCGGCTCTTCGTCGGCGCCCCGGAGGACGAGCTCCTCCCAGTGCTATCTGTCGCGGCCGCGGTGGGGGTGGGCGCGGAGCCGGAGCCGCGGGAGAAGGGGCCCGGGACCACCGAGGGGGTCGCGAAGGTGTACGGCCTCTCGCTTCCGGCGGACATGGTACCGACGGGGGATGTGGTGGAACACCGATTGGGCGCCTCAAGATTTCAGATCCGAAGTGCCTGAGCACAACCGTCTCGTCTTCAGCAGTTCAGCGCTACTACCTGTTTGAGGCTTTTTCAGCCAAGTCGTACACAGCAGTCGCAAATTCGCAAAAACTCCTATACATTTGCTTCATCGAGAAAAAAAGGGAATTATTTCAGTCCGACGTATGTGCGGCAGCGTTCAAGAAAAAATTAGCCAGCATCTTCGCTATTATTTTCAGAACTAGGCTTTCACCGAGCAATAGCAACTACACAACTTGCTGCATCATGCATGTAGAATCTCTAATAACTAACAAGAATCTCATAGAATCATGACTATTAACCACACAAGCTGCAACATATGTTTTTTTTTTCTGTGGCTGATGTCTTAACTCGACAAGCCTCAGATCCACACATCATTCGCTCCATGATAAAATTATTACTTTGGTCCGTAGGATACACAAAAATTGGTCAGTCAGACAGTCACCGTGAATTCGTAGTACAGGTGTTGCATATTTACAAAGGAAACACCACAGGATGAGAACTGCGAACACAGATGCACTATTCAAATTCAGTACTAGTCTACTACTGCTTCCTTTACAAAATGAAAACATTTCCATTCTTCTGATTGCAAAACAAACAAAACACAAAGGCTACTTTGTTCATTTATTTGCTTCTGAATTCAAAACGTTTTCAGATTCTCATTCTTCAGCAGTACATTGTTTGCCTACCTCAATGATTCCATCTCTTTGGTTTGCAGGTTACAAAAATAAGAATTTCAACAGAAATGATCGCTAGAATGATAACGCGACACAGACGCAAACAAAACACTTGCATAAATCCCCTCAACTATTGAGATTCATCAGACTTGGGGCGAGGCCGCGCAGAACCTGACAGTGGTCCTGACAGCATCACAAAATGCCTGTACATCCGCCACCAATTCTCTGATGCCTCGTCGACCGTCCGGTAGGTCCAGATATGTGGCTTGGCCGCCTTCTCACGGGCGATGAGGATCTCCTCCACCTCTGCCGCCCGCTTTGTCTTGAGAGTGAGGCAGTCCACCAGGTCAGCCCACTTGCCGAAGCAGTTGTCGAACTCCCCAAACCGGTAATAGTTCTGCATCTGGTGGAATGGTGAGTAGCAGAACCAGAGCATATCAAAGCATTTTATGCAGTCCAGCCGTCGTGGTGGTGGGGTGCTGCTGGTTGCCTCTGGCTTCTCTTTCTTATCCATAAATCCTTGCTGCATAATAAAAAAAATCCAGCAATAGTAAGATTTGTACACATTGGGTTCAAGTATTAGTACTTGTAGTGGATACACATCTTATCATAAAGAGCTCAAAATCTTGTTTGGCATGAAGAATGCACAGGCCAAGCGGATGGTGGTGTGCCATAATCACAGCCAAGGGGGTCAATCTCACCATCTCAGCAACCTACAGCACTGAAAACACTACAGAAAAAAGCGCACTAGAGACTCTATTTATTGTTTTTTATTGATAAATCCTCCAAGAGCAAGATCAAGTAACTGGAAGTTTGGAATAGAAAATAACTAGAAAATGTGTTCTGTTTTTTTGTTGATAGAAAAAAAATGGGAGACAGCTTAGGTGACGATTGATTATAAATCTCCAATGGTATGGTAAGTTCATCTCAAATCATATAAAAGAATTAATAGAAGGGCTAGGGATCAAACAAAATGGTTTTCAGGAAAACAAAACAAGGAACTTTCTCATGTCTGTTGACATTGTTGCAATGGCCGTGGTGGGTGGTGGTTACTCAATTGAGGCAGCAGGAGCATGTACCATATCTTATAATGGGTTAGCTCCAGTTTTGCCATAATAACTCTGAAAATAGATTTGGTGGATAACTGGATATAGATGATTGGCTTCTCGTATTGTGAGACAGAGCAGCAAGGTATGAAATCCCCTTGGCCCTGCCAAACTCCACAACCTCGTCTCCTCCATTGTAGCTGAGAGGAGGTTTGACAGATTGGCAAAACCCAATCCGACACACAACATTTATGAATGTTCCACAGACACCAAGCAGCCAGGATGACAATCGAATTACACCTTGCTGAGCTTGACCAGCCAAAGCCCAACTAGCACCTCACCACCACTCATCAAAGGAATCTTCCCCTGGCTGAGGGGAAAGGTTCTGAAGCCCAACATTGTGCAACAACAGGAACCAGAACTGCAGAGTGAAAACACAAGCCACCAACAAGTGATCTATCGTCTCATCTCCCTGGTCACAGAGGGGAAAACAGGGAGGATGATCAAGACCCCGACAAGCTAATATAACAAGCAAGAGTCCATAGCCCACTCTCCTATTAGATAAACCTAATAGTCTGCTGGACATTAAGGGAACACCATTGAACATGCAGTTTTTCCACAACATCCAAGCCCCCAAGGGGTAGAGGGTATTGAGCTGGATGGGCCAGCATACAATACCCAAGTGGCCAAGTTGCTGTTCTTATTTAGTTTTTGCTTCTGTTATCTGTATGGATCAATAATCATCTATAACTACTTATGCATGGGACATCATAGCTCATCAGTCTAAACTTCAACAACCAGAGAAGATTAGGGTCAGTCATTCTATACAGCCCCCTTCAATCACTGTTTTTAAACATCTATGACCCACGCCCTCAACACCAACCAGCGAGCCAGTCGACCAAGCTTTCTGGATATTGTGTGCCAGAATCACGGTCCAAGGGGTTAATCTCAGCATCATACAGCACTGAAAACGCTAAAGGAAGAAGCGCACCAGAGACTCCAATTTATTGCTATTCAAATGCCAAAATTACCTAATGAGCAAATATGGAGTGAAATATAAGAACAAAGAAATTTTTCCTTGTTTGTTGACAGATCAAAGACATTGGATACTCAGAAAATAGGATAATGTTCAATTTGACCCTGAAACATAAAGCATTTTAACAATAATTTTTTTATCTCAAACAAAAATGTGATGCAATAACATTCTGAATCAACATCAGAGGTAACTGAAGTCAAACACTACAATAAAGCAAAAAATTAGCAGTAAACTAATTAAGGATGTAGAAAAATAATTAAGGATTGCATCTAAAATGACTAAGTTCAGATTGGATTTAAAAGACAAAATCAGAGTTCGGAACCAAGTAAATCAAAAAGGGAAAGGAAGTGAATACAGAATAAAACACTAGATAAGTTGCTAGATATGTAGCAATAGTAATTCAAAAAATTTAGCATCGCAGAAATTTTCCATGCAAATACCACTCTAATGTACTCAAATGTCCATTGAGCTGAATATTACATCATTGATGATTAGAAATGTTTTAAAAAAACAGAATAAGACACTCAGAGCATCTCCAGCAGATTTCTCATCTCATCACCAATACCAAAAAACTTTGAGAGTGCTCCAATAAATTACCTAACCCATTACCAATACCTAAAATTTTTCAGTAACTACTCAAAATCGTTCCTCTCTCCCTCAAATCTAGGAGATTCACACCCTTCCCACACCCGGGTTTTTTGTGTGGCAAGAAGTCACTTGTGAAGTGCTCATTGGGCTTAATGCGTAGGTTAAAGGGTTTAGGTGATGCCAATGCAGCAATCAGCGACAACGGCGCATGCGCTGGGACTTGGCGACAGCATCTATGGGGTTTGAGATTTTGAGAGCGCCAAAAGCATGTCGTGTGTGCAAGTCAGGTGGGGAGATCACGAGGCCACGGACCGGGGTTGTAAGCGCTGCGAGCTGGAGTTGTTCGACGAAGTAGATACCGCAGCTGCCAGTTTGTAGGAGAGCAGCTTCGCGGCCCTCAAAGAGCAACGAGCAGGCAAGCAATGGACAGGGCTCCAGGCGTACTTTAGAGTCTAGAATCCTAGAGGACTTCCCGGAGTGGAGGCTCCATGCCATTCCTAATCACTAGTCGTCACCGGCGGTGCCAAGGCCCGGCCACCCTGGGCAGCTGGCCGGGCTCCCACGGGAACAGCAGAGGCGGGAGGGGAGAGGGAGGTGTGTACGCAGGGTCGTCGGCCGGTGCGCGGAGGACGCAGGCGAGGGCGCGAGGCGACTGGCGACAGAAGGTGGGGGGAGCCGCCGACGCCGCCGCCGAGCCTGGGACTGCCCCTCCGTCGCTGGACGCCGCCGACGCGCGGAAGATCCGATCCTTGGGACCGAGCCTGAGCGCGAGTCGGGGAGGAGCAGAAGATCTGTGCTGAGGGACCGAGTTTGGGCGGGCGCACGGTTTTACCTTCGCACAGCAGGAAGGGAGGACCAAGGGGAGGGAATACCTGGTGTCCTGGTGGTGCTCGTCGCCGGCCAAGGTGGCGAGTGGCGAAGTAGGACAGTAGCGACGGTCGCGGGGACACCGGGACTCCAGAGGGCGGACGCCGCGCCGGAGCTGGTCGCGACTCGCGAGGACGCTGGGGCCCAGGTGGTGCTCGACTGAGCGAAGTCTCCACTCCGGGCTGCGGCGCGGCGAGCGGACAGAGGAGATCGGCCGCGGGCTGGGTCGAGCCTATGCGGTTTTTTTTTAAAAAAGAAAAATATCTCTTCTAAAACGTCTAGGCTTTTTTTAGTTTCTTATAAATTTTGTAAAAAATTTCAAATTCTCACATTGAAGCTTACGGCACATACATGTAACATTAAATATAGATTAAAAATAACTAATTATACAGTTTACTTAAATTTATGAGACGAATTTTTTAAAACCAGTTAATCCATAATTGAACAATACTTATCAAAACAAACGATTTACAAAATTTTTTGCAACAAACAAGGCTCTAGACTTCCACAACGCTTGGAAGAGATGGACAATAGTTCTAGATAAAGATTAAGTTGTTGTAGAATTGGTTTATCACGAAAGTCTGATCAATTTTAATTGTAAATAGCCATGGCTTCTAGGTAAAAATAACGGCGATGACATATAAGGAATACAAAATCTAAAATTAATGGTAACGGTGGAAACATATATTTTTTATTAGTAACATAGAAGGGATGGTACATAACGAATTTTTTTTATAAGATATGGTTATGTATTTTATATGTAACTCTAATTATCAACTTATAAGCACCTACCAATCATGTGTATTTTCCAATGACTACCGTTTTTATTTATCGATTTCATTATATCTAACTCCATTAACACTCCATCTATACTGCTAGCATTATTTTCTTATGTGATTTCCTCTCTTTCTCTTTAAAAACTGACTATTAATAATCAAGTTATATATAAATGACTAGATAAACTATAATGATGACATATTTATATTCCTCCTTCGTACTCATGGCAACATGCAGAGAATCCTCCTAGTATAAATATAAACATGCCATCAGCTTTTTATTATAGATATAAAGACCCGCTTCAAATGAAAAGGGCATTAAATTATAGGTCTGTTTGGCACAGCTCAACTTCAGCAGTAAAGTTGTTTTTATTGGAAAACAACTGCGGCTTGGAAAACAACTCCGACCTTATTTAGTTCCATTTTTTTTGCAGAGCATTGTAGCACTTTCGTTTGTAGTATTTGATAAATATTGTCCAATCATGGACTAACTAGGCTTAAAAGTTTTGTTTCGCAAATTACAGACAAATTGTGCAATTAGTTATTATTTTTATCTATATCTAATGCTCCATGTATGCACCACAAGATTGAATGTGATGGAGAATCTAAAATTTTTTGTAATTTTTTTGAACTAAACAAGGTATGCATGAGCAACTTTCTATGTAAAACTGGGCTGTTTTGGAAAAAAAAATGTTTGGCAAAATAATTTCACTAACAGCTTCATATATGGATGAGAGAGAGAAATGAGACAACTCACTATTTTTTCAGCTTCATCTTAACTTGTATATAGGGTGAAGCTTTTTTGTAAATGAGTGTTGGCAAATAAAACATCCCACAGCAGCTTCATCAGCTCATAAAACTACTGTGAGTTATGTCAAATAGGTCTCTTTTCTATCTACAACTTTAATGTAAATTTTTATATTCATAATCCTAGTTCATGATAAGAAGTTAGTATTTACGATGAGCCAGCAGAAAATATCAATCAAATTCAAACATTTTGGAAAAAGAATTTAAATAAAATAAAAAAAATTCTCTTCATAATGTGGAATCACATCACGCATAATTTACGGGACCCACATGCAGACGCACGGCAATCAGCCATTCTTTCAAAAAAAATTCTTCATAACTTTTTAAGATTATTTGTCACATCAAACATATGTATAAAACATTAAATATAGATAAAGAAATAATTATATATTTTATCTATAATTTACAAGATAAATTTTTTAAATCTAATTAATCTATAGTTAAATAATAATTACTAAATACAAAAAATACTATAGTAGCTGAACTTAAAAATTTTCACAACTAATAGAGCCCAAACCCATAGAAATTTGGAGGAACACCGCGCTCGTCTCGTCTCCACTCTCGAGTCTCGAGAGAGGAAAGAGGCAAAAAGAGCGGAACCGCCGAGTCAAAAAAAATATTTTTATTTTTCTTCTTTTCCACATCAGAAAACGCCACCGCAGTGCAGCAAAAATCCCCAAACCCCGCACACAGTTGCTGGAACCCTAGCGCCACCCTCCCGCCCGCACCAATGGACGACCAACAAACCCAAGATCTCGTCAAGGAGCTCGTCCACCGCCTCCTCTCCGCCGCCGAATCCGGCGGCGGGCGCGACACGGGCGGCGCGCTGCGGTTCGCGCACCGGCTCCTCTCCAGCCGCCTCGCCCCCGCGGTCCTCCCCGATGAGCACGCGCTCGCGGAGTCCATCAAGCGCCGCCTCGCCGCCTCGGGCCGCCCCGACGACGCGCTCGCGTTCGCCGACCTCCACTCCAAGCTCTCCGTCCGTGCCCGCCCGGCGTCGCTGTGGCCGCTCCTCTACCTGCTCGACTCGCTCTCCTCGCAGCGCCGCGCCGCCGCCGCGGCCTCGTGCCTCCCGAACCTCCCCAGCGCCGCCCCGCCGCGGAATGCCACCTCGGGGACGGCGCCTGGCGCCGGTGGCAGGCCGGGCTCGCGGGCGCACGGGGCGCCGCCGGGCGGCGTCGTGCTGGTCTCCAAGGATCCGGACAACATCCGCGAGATCGCGCTGCGCGAGTACACCGAGCTGGTGATCGACGAGACGGAGGTGTCGGAAGCCGCGCTTGTGCGGGACGTGCTGTACGCGTGCCAGGGCATCGACGGCCGCTACGTGCGATACGACAAGGCCGTCGACGCCTACGACCTTCCAGACGGTGTCCGGGTGCCGCGATCCACGCGCACGCTCGTTCGCAAGCTGTGCGAGCTTGGCTGGCTGTTCCGCAAGGTGCGGGGCTTCATTTCTGACAACATAAGCCGCTCGCCCTCAGATGCTGCCACTGAGGTGGGCACTGTTGCCCAGGCATTCTGCTCGGCGCTCCAGGAGGAGCTCTCTGATTATTACAAGCTGCTGGCAGTTCTGGAATCGTACTCATTGAATCCAATTCCCACACCTGGATCTGATTCAGGTGTGTCCAGTAATTACCTCTCACTGCGCCGTCTTGCAGTGTGGCTTGCTGAGCCTGCAGTGAGAATGCGCCTAATGGCTGTTCTGGTCGATGGATGCCGGGGATTGAGGGGTGGCGCTATGGCTGGTGCGATCCATGGGCATGCACAGCATGGAGATCCTATGTTTCAAGAGTTTATGGGCCGATTGCTGCGCCGGGTGTGCTCACCATTGTTTGAGATGGTCAGGAGCTGGGTGCTAGAAGGTGAATTGGAGGATGTATTCACAGAGTTCTTTATCGTTGGACAGCCAGTGAAAGCGGAATCTTTGTGGCGGGAGGGCTACCTTATTCAATCTGATATGCTTCCAGCTTTCATCTCTCCAGTGCTGGCACAACGGATTCTGAGAACTGGCAAGTCAATCAACTTCCTTAGAGTATGCTGTGATGATAGTGGCTGGGCTGATGCTGCTGCCGAGGCTGCTGCATATGTTGGCACCACGACGTCTCGTGGTGGCCTTGGTTATGGGGAGACTGATGCTTTGGAGGCATTGGTGGTTGAGGCAGCCAAGAGGATCGATCGGCATTTGATGGATGTCATTCATAAGCGGTACCGATTTAAGGACCACTGCCTTGCTATCAAGCGGTACTTGCTGCTTGGGCAGGGTGATTTTGTCCAGTATCTAATGGATGTTGTTGGCCCTGAGTTATCGGAGCCAGCAAATAGGATTAGCTCCTTCCAGTTGGCTGGCTTGCTTGAGACTGCAATCCGAGCATCCAATGCACAATATGATGACCGTGATATCTTGGACCGGATAAAGGTAAAGATGATGGATCATGGAGATGGTGATCGTGGCTGGGATGTCTTCTCTTTGGAGTATGATGCTAGGGTCCCCCTAGACACAGTGTTCACAGCTTCAGTTATGAAGATGTATCTCAAGGTTTTCAACTTCTTATGGAAGCTCAAGCGTGTGGATCACTCCCTTACTGGAGTGTGGAAGACAATGAAACCTAACTGCATTGTTTCTTCTCCATTTTACAAGGAAGGAACAAGCATCAGAGCTCAGTTTGTTTCAGTTCTTCGTAAATGCCAAGTTCTGTTTAATGAGATGAATCACTTTGTGACCAATTTCCAATACTACATTATGTTTGAGGTCCTGGAGGTTTCGTGGGCCCGTTTCTCTGATGAGATGGATGCAGCAAAGGATTTAGATGACCTTCTCTTGGCGCATGATAAGTATCTCAACTCGATACTGGAGAAGGCCCTGCTCGGTGAGCGTTCCCAAGGACTTTTGAGAAATCTGTTTGAATTGTTTGACATCATCTTACAGTTTCGGAGCCATGCTGATCGATGGTTTGAACGGATATATGAGTTGCAGCTAAGGTTAGATTATTGCAGAATCAGATATTGTGATTCATCTTTACTTTAAAATCTCACCTCATATCTATTGTTTGACTTACTCCAAAGTTTCATTATTACTGCAGGGGAAGGGGTAAACCAAAGACAAAATCTAAGGATACAGGTTCATGGCTTGATGGCGGCAGAAAAGCCATGATCCAACTAGCTGGAGAACTTTTCCGGAAAATGGGTGAAGACCTGGATAGCATCGCAAAAGATTATACAGCTTCTCTTGATGCTTTTATTACTCAGCTGCCCATGCAGCAGCATGTGGATTTGAAGTTCCTTCTCTTCCGCCTGGACTTCACTGAATATTACAGTCGTGTTTCCTCCAACAAATGAAAGTGAGCTGCTAATGTGGAAAACTAGGAGTTAGATTGACTGATTAGTTGGGACTTGGGAGGTATTACTTTTACATCATATTCCCGTTGTTTGATGCTTGGTCGCTTGATTGGCGGTCACTTCCATTTTCCTTGCGCCCACTGAGGATTACCAATGCTAGAATCTGTATTGATTCTGTCAGCTGTTCACCTGCTGATGGTTATGTGCCGCTTCAACGAGGCTAAAGACATGCATTCCATACAACTCTGTACAAAATTAGTAAGTTTGTTTTGGTCTTGATCTTTATGGATGTTCTGGTGTAAATTTCATGTATTTGTTTTGTTTGATTTATTTCTTGAGTGGTTGGAGCTCTTGAAGATTGTCCTTTGTATTATCAGTTTTACAATAGTGGGTATCTCATTACGCCGGTGCTGTCCTTTCTTGGATTACTAAAATTTCTATTGTTGTTAGACTGTCTGCTGTCTGGAACTCTGGATAGCATGCTGTGCTAAGAACAGCTCATGATAAATTATATATAATTCCTCATGTAAAGGTGAAGTGTAGAACAAAGAGGTAGGCTCTATTTGTCTGCAAAGTAATGGCTGAAAATACTGTCCCCTGATTTATTGTTAGGCCTTGTTCAGTTGGGAAAAAATTTTGGTTTTGGCTACTGTAGCACTTTCGTTTGTTTGTGACAAATATTGTCCAATCATGGACTAACTAGACTCAAAAGATTCAGCTTGCGAATTACAGGTAAACTGTGTAATCAGTATTTAGTTTTGTCTATATTTAATACTCCATGCATGTGCCACAAGATTCGATGTGACGGGGAATCTTGAAATTTTTTGAAAACTAAACAAGGCCTTAGAGAAAAACACTGTGCAAGATTAAACATGAGCAAACGATGTGAAATTTAAACATATGCATGTAGAGGAAATACTTAAGCATTGTATTGGATAAGACCAAGGATAATGTATGCAAAATGTAACGTACAAGTGTCAAATAACATGTTTGCAAAAATTGATGAATCGGAGCACATTTATTATTTCTTTGAATTGAAAGGTTAAATGGGAGTGACGATCTAAATTTTCCAACAGTACTTAAGCTGTGCATGTTGAGAAATTCAGAAAACGCTTACTTAGTTTTGAAATCGAATCATATTTATTAATTATATAGGAAAAGCCTTTAAACCACATCCGCATGGTTAAAAGGCTTTTCCTATATATTAATTATATAGGAAAAACCTTTTAACCATGCGGATGTGGGAAAAGCCTTTTAACACATGGTTGCAAAGTTAAAAGTGAATGTTGTAGCACATTTGCTGTTTCTGAAAGGTTAAATGAGGGCAAACCTCCGCTATTCTAGTAGCATTTTGAGTTGTGCATGTAGAGAAAACACTTAACTTTTTTTAAAAAAAAAATGTAATAAAACTGATTGTACAGGATCAACCGAAGACCATGTATGCAACATGGAATGGAACATACACATTTTTAGAGGCAAAGCTTGATGAATTTTGAAGTATGCTTGCTATTTCATTTGAAATGTTTAATGATGTCAATTGGCAATGGGTGTAAATTTTCCAAGCTAATCCGTGCCAGCCAGCCCACGACCGATAAAATGCGGATGTGGTGGTGGCCCTTTTCATTGTTTTTTTTTTTCAATAAAACATCTACAAAAACAGGAAGGCGTCCTTCGTATACGACTTCATTATTATCAGTACAACACCACTCTGTCTTCGTGCGTAGCATGTGCGCAGCACAACTGTCGGGTTAGACTGGCGTCGGCCAAGAAATTAAACCGAGCACACATAACACATGTTTCACGTATATCCGTTCGAAAGCAAAGACACACAACACATGTTTGGGTTTTGAAAAGCTTTGGTCTTCTGATAATCCGACCATGCTTCTCTGGATAAGATCGAGCTGACCTGTCTTCCCTATTCTGAGCTCGCCCATCGTCTGATTCCCGTTATCAAGTCTGGCGTAAAATACGGCAACGGTCACGGACTCGTAGTGGTGGCTCTCTAGCCTCTGCCGAGGCGCCCGGAGAAACGCATGCAGGTTTATTTTGTTAGCTGATAAATTATGATTAAAAATACTATTTACTAATTTATTATAAGAGAAATTTTTTGAATAAGGCCTTGTTTAGTTTCCAAAAAAATTTGCAAAATTTTTCAGATTCCCCGTCACATCGAATCTTTAGACACATGCATGAAGTACTAAATATAGACAAAAATAAAAACTAATTGTACAGTTTGGTCGGAATTGACGAGACAAATCTTTTGAGCCTAGTTAGTCCATGATTGGACAATATTTGTCAAATACAAACGAAAAAGCTACGGTGTCCATTTTGCTAAATATTTTGGAACTAAACAAGGCCTAATTGACAGCGGCAACCCGGCCGGGCGTTCTGTGCCGGCCGGCCATAACGGAGCGAAGGCGTTGCCTTTTTACCTGCTCTCCATTGACCGCGAGCCATCACGGCAACACGAAACATCCAGCGGTTTGCGCAGACAGCAGCCATAGGCGGCCGCCGCTCATCCACCGCGCCAACAGCAACGCGACAAATGGCCTTGCGCACGCGGCGACGCAAGCAGATTCGGACGCACCCGCCTAGCTCGCTACTCGCTAGTCAGTTTCGCCGCAAGCCGGCGCCCCGACCAGCCACCGCAAAGTTGGCGACGAAGAAGCATCTCCGCGGTCGCCGTCCATGGCCTATAAAAGGCGCGCGTCTGCATTATATTTGACCTCACAAGCCACAAGCCACAGGCCACAAGCACAACGCTCCACGTACATCCCTCGTGCGACTCGGAAGCTCTAGCGCGGCGTTCGGTCCAGAATTTGATCGGAACTTCGGAAGCACTGCAGCCTCGCCCTTGTTCAAGGCAAGAGAGAGGCAGCCTTGTGTGTTGCCGCCATGGAGATGGAGCCGGAGATGCAGGCGGCGCTGATGAAGGTCGGCGTGTTCGTGCTGGTGCAGGCGCTGGTGTACCTCATCCTGTCGCAGTCCTCCACCGTGTTCTCGCGCGACAAGAGCCTCGGCCACCGGCCCGCGCGGTCGCTCAGCGCGCGCCGCATGCTCGCGCTGCTCCTCTCCGACGACCTGCCGCTCGCCGCCGGGGAGCCCTGCTCGCCCGTCGCCGCCTTCGCCCGGACGTGGTCCGCGTCGTCGTCGTCGTCGCCCATGCTCGCCGCCGCCCACGGGAAGCAGGACTGAGGTCTGAGGTCCGCGACGACCATATGCGGCCGCGTAGCTAAGCTAGACAGCTTGCTCTTCATTGGTAGTAGTATTCTTTAATTCTTTGGTTTGATCGATCGATGTGTGTTGGTTTGGTTTGGTTGGGTTGTACAGCTTCCAAAATCAAGTACAGCTTCCAAAATTTCATGGAATTTTGATTTGCGCGTCTCACTGCTGCTTGTGCTGCATTGTTAATACCCACAACGTATCAAATATTGACGCTGAAACGAGGAGAGAGAACTCTGAAATAAAGAGAGAGAAGAATTTAGCATCGATGCAACATAAGGATCGATGCCAGACCTAGAAAACTCAAGCATCGTGACATGTAGATGCATATGCTGAAATGGATAAAAAATCATTTTCCCAAACTGTTTCAGCATCGCTCACGTCGTGAGCAGTGTTACAGTCCATTCAGATCGTTCTGTATTCTGTGGACTTTTGTTAACGTTGTCTTATCCAATTTGTGAAGTAAACGGCACGCTTAATGTGACTGCTGGCTGCTGATGCGTGCCACTCCTTCCCCTTTTCACTGAAAGGCCATGAGCTAATTTACTATTTAACCTGAATTGGGTGAAACTTTCCGCTTGCGGAAGATATAACTTATTTCTGGATAAATCGAGATGACACAGTCACACAGAAACACTTTACGAATTTCTTGATAAATAAGTAGGGACAATTATCATTGTTTGTATAACCTCTGTTTAGAGGAAGTTACTCAAATGGTTGAACCATATTCTTTTAAATTATTTCAACCTGTATAATGACCGCTGTAGGCAAACACTATATATGATGTGATTTTGATTCGAACCAGAGATCTTAAGTCCTCAGGGACTTTCATATGGATTTTCAAATCTAGTGGCCAATACAAGTACACGGTCACAATATCCATCAACCGCATTTTTGAATTTAATTCAGTTGGCATAGATATTAAGTATCAGAGAGTTATGCCACTAGAGCATGTTTTATCATAATCAATGCTGTGTCTCGATGTGAACTCTTATTCCACTAGTCTCGTTTTATATCTCAACACTTTCTCTCTTAGAGGAAGACCCATTTGCATCCTATATTGGGATGACTTTCAGAGGTGTTGAGACCGCAAATCCAAAAACCTCACTTTTATAAAGCGAGCACAATTATACCTTAATTGTGTCTTTCCATTTATCCCCATATAAACGCTTCCAGCATTTTTCCACGGACTTTGGTTTAGGTCTAGATCCATTGAGCCAGTACTTTTAAGGCAAAGAATACGTCACAACAATGATATTTCTTTTATGCACTCTCCTGACTCAACATAATTAGTCTCAATCTCCGCATGCACATTCTCTAGCTCATCGCGATTTCCCATAATGACTAGACTAGGATGTTTCGATTTTTCTAGTGTGACAATGCGCGCGTAAGTCACTGGGATTTTCATCTTCAAGGGACCATCTCAACTTCGGGTTGATTTGCCACTTAACTTTGTCTTTAAAATGATGTCCTTTAGAGATGTTCCTAACTTCAGGTTGAACTTCTTCAACCGAATCTTTAAGTAATGCAAGTGGCTCAGAGTATTTGCCTATGCGGAGTCTTCACGGGACCTTGTCCCAAGCACCTAGAGGTCTCCTCATTTTCCTAGGATTGGAGGAGACAATAAGCTAGTAACCTTCTAGGGTACTTGTACTCTCCTAGACTAATCTACTATGTAGGTACATGCAATCTTATCACTCGTTATGATCAGTGAAGGCATCTGACAACTTTTTTGCAAGATTCTGCAAATTTATATTCCTCTGAACTTTTAGCTCAGATACACTAATGCGTTGATCTCTGGACTATGTAATTACCCGACCTTCTGGATGCGAATCTCAACCTAAGAGTAAGTATTATAGTGGACCGTAAGCTGGTTAAATGCTGAGGTGGAGGAGAGAAGAGAGGAGAGAGAGGAGAAGCAGACTGTAAGCTTCACTACCAGGCTACACGTTTTTCCTGACGGCCGAAAACCGACAGGAAAGTCCAAAAAACCGTCAGGAATTGTATTCCTGTCGGCCAGCCGTCAGCAAACAGCCGACAGGAACAGCTCGACAGGAAAAGCACACTATTCCTGACGTACGGCCGTCAGGAAACAATTCCTGACGGCAGTTCCTGACGGTTTAGGTTATGCCGGCGAGGATCAGCTCCTGTCAATACAACCGTCAGGAAGGAATTCTGCATTTTTGTCTTGTCAATACAATCCGTCAGGAAAAGACTGTACCAGGTCTATCTTTTATTACTGCCAATATAAATAATATTTGTGCACTACAATATTATATATCCATTCAAATCATATTAGAAATTCACTCTCACAAATGATCACGACCATATAGTGAATCATGGTTTCTCAAGCCAACCAAATCCATACTGCCTTCATATTACAAATTCATTGGTCACCACACAAGGAACATTGCAGCTTCTTCTATACTAAGTTAAGATTACAAGTTCAGTACACTGCATATACTGCTTCTCATTACAAATTCATTGTTCACCTTCACCACACAAGGAACATAACAGCTAACAACTAACATACTAAGTTGCGATTACAAAGTTAAGTATACTACATGGGTTTCCTGTACTCTTTTCTATCAAGTAAAATATTTTCTACTGCTGAAGTTCGGATTACCCTCCATCAGTAGATATGCAACTTTAGTCTTCCATGTGTCCTACAGAAGAATATGCTAAATGTTAGTATGAAACATTGTGGCCCAACTTTAGTCTTCACAAATCACCAACCTAGCATGCCAAAAAGGGTTTAAAATTGCCAAATGGATGCCACAAGTTGAATAAAACAGACAAATTGAAACTCCTAAGTATCACGAAGGATAGTCTATAAACAAGGTAAATGGCAAACAGGCTCATATTCTGATAGTTCTCATACTTCAACTCTTACTAGTTCTAATAGTTGTTAACATTTCTTATCTACCATTTACACCTCAGAGGAAAATTGCAAAGGATTTGTAGTCCTTACCATATTTCAGTCATCCAGTAGCTAGCTAAGCCAGATCGCAGCAGCCGTAAAATGTTAGAAAAAAATATTTTAGTCTTCTGTAATATTACTTCTGGATTATTATTGTCTAGACTTGGGAGCTTTTAAGGCTCTGCACACTAGAGAAAATGAAGCTACCAGAATAGTATCTTCATAAAAGATAAACTTGAATCTGCAAACTTAAGAGCAAGTTCAACTAACTTTGCAGTCGCCCAGCAAATCATCTTTAACTATAGAACTTCTCTTATTTTATTTTTAGAACTAGTAAGAGTTCAAAATGCAAATACAAACCTCTGATAAAGCATTAACAACTGATAAACCAACACCATATATATATCATATGGAGTCACCATATATATTAACAACTGATAAACCAACTTGAATCTGCTCCAGGGACACTGTAACCACTCTTTGAACCTCCAAATTTGCCACCAATACGTGCATTAGCTGCATCGTTAATACAACAAATTAATTAACATTAAGATTTCACGCAGTTTGCTAGTTCTAAATCTAAATCAAAACATAGATCTCATCAGTTTTATGCAATTGTGAAAATAGATCCCTTCAGAAAACTAAAAACACAGCAGATCTGAGAGGGAGGTTGGGAGAGGGAGAGAGAGAGAGAGAGAGAGAGAGAGAGAGAGAGAGAGAGTACACCTGAGGGCAGTGGCGGACCCCTAGGGCCACGCGGACGTCGAGGAGCCGGTCAGGGCAGCAGCGCGGGCGTTGACGAGCCCCTCAGGGCAGAGCGGCACGGGCGCCGAGGAGCCCCTTGGGGCGGCGACATTGCGGGCGGCGGAGAGCCCGTCGGTGCGGCGGCGGCGCGGCGCGGCGACGGCTTGGAGTCGGGGAGGCCCCTCGGGGAGGTGGCACGGGCGTCGGGGAGGCCTTGGAGGCGGTGATGGTGCCGGCGGCGGGGAGCTCCTGGGGCGGTGGGGAGACGCTCGATGCGGGGGATCCCTCGATGCGGAGACGGGCCTGTCGCTCGGTGGCGGCGGGAGAAGGAGATGGGGCCGGCATAAGAGATAGGGTTTGGCGATGGCGAGTTTTATCTGTGGGACCCACTATACTGTAGCTTGGGGAAAAACACGTCCTTAATTTTTTTTAGGCTGCGTCACGGGAGCAATCCTATCTGTCGATTTAGGACAGTTGAGTCGCGCGGGGAGGAGTCCTGTCGGTTGGACAGCGCCGTCAGGAGTGATGGGCGTGTTCCTGACGGTTTCTTTCTTTCGCGTCGGTTTCTACTAGTCGACGGGAATACTTTGACTCAGTCCTGTCGGTTTGCGGCAACCGACAGGAGTCCTTTTAAATTCCTGACGGTTTTGACAAAACCGCCAGGAAATAAAAAAACCGACAGGAAAAAGCTGTGGTCTGCTAGTGCTTACAGCCAGATTAGACACAGAAATCAAAAAACTTTGTGAGAGAGATAAGCGTGCCATGTATTAATAGTGAATATCTAACTATTGTATAGATGGGCTGCAAGAAGGCTAAAAAAACCTTACTGCCAGCAAGTAGGCTGTATTATTAAACTTGCTCTAACGCGAGCTGCAAGCTGACCGAGAAAGTTGTCTTCCCTATTCGGCTCGCCCATCCTCCGTTCGCCGTTATCAAGTCTCGGGTAAAAGCCGGCAACGGTAACTGACTCGTGGTCGTGCGCTCTGCCGAGGGTCCCCGAGGTGGCCGGAGAAACCCTCGTGCACTGCAAAACTCGGAACACTTACTCGTACAGGTTCCAAGTTTCAACACGAACGCACGACCCGTTCTGTTCATCTAGAGTAAAACAGTGACTGGTGCCGACCGATCATAACGGAAATCGTTGCCTCTTCTTGCTCTCCCTCCATTGACCGCGAGCCATCACGGCAACAGGAAAACACCCAGCGGTCTGCAGCAGGCAGCAGCCATAGCCCATCATGGGCCATGGCCCCAGCCCCAGCCCTAGCCCCATCCACCACGCCAACAGGAACGCGACGAATGGCCTCGCGCACGCGGCGACGCAAGCAGACTCGGACGCACGCACCAGCACCACCCGCCTCTCGCTAGTTTCAGTTTCACTTTCACCGCGCCAAGCCGGACCGTGCCACGGCAAGTCGGCGACGAAGCATCTCCGCAGTCCGACCGACACCTCTCGTCACCTCCTGCGTCTTGCCATGGTCAAAGTCAAACCGGCGCCCGGTCGTCGTCCGTGGCCTACAAAAAACGCGCGTCTGCTCCCGCCGCTTCGCCTCACAAGCTAGCGATCCAAAGATATTCCTCGTGCAATCGAAGTGACTTCTGAGTGATAAGCATAGAGCTGTATTGGCCCTGGTTCAAGGCAAGAAAACCGGTGTGTGTTACTGTATAGGGACGATCATTTTATTTCTTTTTTCACCGAAGACCATAAGACAATTTAATATTTGCCCCAAATAGAGAGGATTTTTCCCCTACTCTCTCCATCAATGAAAGAATCAATTTCTAGAGTTATCCTAAGTCAAACTTTTTAAAGTTTGACCAAATCTCTAGAAAAAATGCTAAGATTTATGATATCAAATTAGTATCATTAGATTAATTATAGAATATATTTTAATGTTATAGATGTTATTAATCTTTTCTATAAAGTTAGTCAAACTCAAAAAAGTTTGACTGACATGAATTCTAGGAATTGATTCTTTCGTAGACGGAAGGAATACTGTGAACACTACAACAGAACATGGTTTGGACGATGCTCGAAATCTACAATTGTGTCGGCTTTTTTGCGCCCCGCGGCTAAAAAGACCTCTAGTCCCGGCTCGTCACACGCGCCGGGACTAAAGGGTCCTGCCCAACGGCTACATGTCATGGCTGTCGGGGCAAGGACCCTTTAGTCCCGGCTCGTGTTACGGTCCGAGACTAAAGGTGTCCCTTTAGTTCCGGGGCAAGCCACCAGCCGGGACTAAAGATTTAGCCCCGATTGGTGGCTTGTCCTGGAACTAAGAGGACTCATTTTAGTCCATGTTCTTTCTTCAGCTCGGGACTAAAAGCTCACGCTATAAATCACGGTCACTTCTTCCTGATCGAGACCGAGTCCATTTAAATTTCAGTGAGCTGTTTTTGCTTGTTCTTACTCTTGCCATTGCTAGTTCTTGCTTGTTCTTCATCTCCGGCGCCCATTGGTGATCATCTTTGACGCCGCCATCGTTTTCCTCGGTCTAGGGGTAACTAACTTCATCCTCTCTTGTCATTTTCATGTTGTTTTTGTCTTTGTCATATCGCCGCTATTTCTTTGAGCTCAAATTCAATGGTTATAGTTTGAATCGACGTCACCGGCGTCCATTGGTGATCTTCTTCGACTTCGTCATTGACTCTTCGTGTTTATAGATAACTAGCTTCATCCTCCAATATAAAAAAGTCTGAAATAATTAATTATTATATAATATCTTTACAACCCACTATCAAGTAGGCACAACAGTGAACTGTTTTTTGATATGTCATTACAATCCTTTTAATAATCACCTCAAATGTCCTCAATTTCGGCACCATTGACATTGTTGATGTTGAGCAGCAGAAACAACTTCCTGATGTTATCATGCAGCGCCAGCAGCAGAAACAACAAGCTCCTTTGTAGCGTCATCGTGATGGCCTCGAGATAGGCGATAGAGGAGACCTCGTGGACGTGCTCGTCCATGACGTGCTCATATAAATCCATAGACATGTGAGGTAATTATTAAAAAAATTGTAATGAAATGTCAAAAAACGGTTCACTTTGGCCTTCCACACCTTCCTGCGCTAAACGGCTTCACATGCGATGCCGCTTGGCTTGTGCGGGACGGATTCACAAGCCTGAGCGTTTAACTGGCGAGGGAGCGGAAAAGCTACAGAATGGGCGGAAAAACTGCCGGCGCGGGGTTTCCGTTCCGTTTCTGATATCCTATCTCCCCGTTTCGGCCTCACGTCTCCCGTTTCCCGCCCTCGTCTTCCGTTTCCGGTACCCTATCTCCCCGTTTCCGCCTCACGTCTCCCATTTCCCGCCCTCATCTCCCGTTTCCGCCCCCGCCCCTCCCTCCCCGACCCGCCAGTTTCGCCACGCAATCGCATCACACTGGCCCGCCCCCGCAGCCGAGCCCCACTTTCCCCGCCCCCATCACCCACCGTTTCTCGCCCTCCGCTCGCACATATATAATCGTGGCATGGCACGTCGCCAGAACGGCCAAACCTACGCACAAAACACAGGAATCATAGAAGATCAAAAACTCCCCGAGAGAGATGGCGAGCTCCTCCGCTGATGGCGGGCTTGCGCCGGCGGTCCTCGGTCACGGCGAGCGTGCGGCGGCGGCGGTCTCCGGCCAGGGCGGGCGTGAGGCGGCGGCGGTCTCGGGCCATGACTGGCGTGAGGCTGCGGCTGTCTCTGGTGACGGCGAGGCGGCGGTCTCCCGCAAGCGCAAGCAGTGCGACTACGAAAACATCCTGGACTACCCATGCACGGAGCGTCTCCGTTGGCGCCGGCTCCTTGCTTTCCTCCGGGAGAACTGCTACAACCAGATCTACCATGCGTATATATGCCCTCAATCTAACACACACCCACCTACCAAAATCCTCGTGTGAATGCGTATGACTGATCGATCCGCTGGTTAACATCGCAGGGCCAAAAACAAGTTGGGTGTGTTCTCCGACCTTGAGGACGTGGTGGAGCGGGTCAGGAAAGGCCAGTTCCAGGAGGCGTGCGACCACCTCTGGACCTTCGCACCCATCCGGTATTTGAACAGCAAAGCTGAAGTCCTCACGCTGTTCCTCTATTACCTCATGGCCGTCAGCAGATTCGCCGAGGGCAACACAGCCAAGGAAGGCGTCGTCCGCGAGTGGTTCAGAAAGCTGTACAAGTATCCTACTCTGCTCTCCAAGTATCCTTGCCTCGCCACCCTTGTTGCCGATGTCCTCTCCCTTCGCACTGTTCGTGTTTGGTACCCTACGCTTCTCTCCCTTACATCGATCTCGTTGTGGCTTGTGTGTTGACTATATGTAATGTGATGAGCGATCGAATGCCCCGTATGCTTGCTGCAGGAACTCTCTGAACTGGCAAGTCGTCAGGAACAAGGCAGCCGAGATGGTCAAGGAGATGGTTTCTGAGATACCTGAGCTCAAGGAGCAGACGCGTTACCCGCGCTTCCAGAACGAGCTGTACGACGTAATGCCCATTAGGTGCAGGTGCGTGTGTGTGCGCCATTGTACGAACTTATTTCTCCGCTGCATAATGTCACTCAACCAACTGTCTGACTGTTGCCTTTGTGATCTACTAATCTTTGCTAGCTTCCGTCCAAGGCGTCAAGTGAAGAAAGCAGGCAAGAAACAAGCAATAGATCTTGCAATGTTCTATCTTGAGACGAAGAAGAGGTACATCATGCACATTGATTGAAAGAGTTCTAACTGAAACCCTGTATTTTAGTTCTCTCTCTCTCCAAAAAGACCCTGTACTGTAGCTTTCTCTGCTTGTTTTATATACACAGATCTGTGCTACATATATGCTGGTTTGTGCAGGTTGGCTCCTTCAGCTCAGATGGACTATCATGATTCAGGTATTATAATGTTATAGGATACCTCTGAGTAGTAGCATCACATATCAACTGTAGGACATGTTTAATTGATATACAGCTGTGCTGATTAACAACCCACCTTTTCAACAGCAGAATTACCAAGGAATAAATCGGGATTGGTGCTAATAAAACTATTTGGTACGTGCATCTAGTTCGCCCTCTCTCTCTGCCTTTAGTTTGTTCACTTGCTAAACCGAGTATATATCCCCATGTTGTATTTTGCTGAGCCAGGTCCTTCTATATCTTTTTTCGTTGCTGTGGTGTCTAAGTTTTATTTACTAACTGATGAATGATGCTATGTTTTGGTTGCATAAAACACCCTTTTATGCAATGATTCTGTTTGATCTTCCAAGCTTGCACGTTTGTGTTGCTAGATACAATGGTCTGTTTTGTGGCAAAATCATTGCTTGTGATGACTAGAAAAATAATGTGATCTTCAGAGTTAGCTGAAAGCATGTACATTAGATTATTGGATCTTCAATGCCTGAAAACTAGCCTAACTTGAACTGCCCGATATCACAAACAAAGTTCCGTTTGCAAGCCAGCCACTTGATATTTTTTGGTGATTGACTGGAAAACTCATTAAATATTCAGAAACCGTTTTGCAAGCTGGTCAGCGCATGGTACTCAAACAAGGCCATCCACCTGAATATTTATCCAGAGGAGGTAATATAGTATTTTCTGCCATTAGAAACAACTCCAGCTTTGGATTTGCTCATATTGTTGTTTCTCTGCAGTTGCTGCTCACGCCTGTAAATCCATACCTGGCCACACGATGATAGAAAAAGGACATCAGTCCGAACATGCATCCAACCAGGGTAAACATGCACTGTATTTTCTGCATTTCAAATTAATCTGCATCTACTAGAGTTGATCTGAACGGGGAAGACCCGCACCCACACTGTGGCAATCTTCTGGCCATCGATTTATTCTTGCCTTAATAGTTTATCTCTTGTAATATTCAGAGAAGGTTTTCCAAGCTGTCCAGCCTATGATACTCAATCAAGGCCACAGAGGAGTTAATATTGTAATTTCTGCTGTTAAAAATAAGCTCTGCCCTCGATTGCTGATATTGTTACTTGCCTGCAGTTTTTCCATTTGAGGCTGCACATGCTTATAAATCCGTAGCTAAGCGCATGAAGATAGAACAAGGACATGGACTTGAACATTCATCCAACAAAGGTAAAGATGCATTGTGTTCTATACAGTAATTAAACAGCATCTTCTAAATGCTGTTCTGACTGATTCAAATGTGGTGTGTGATCCCCCACCTGCACCTTTGGTCCCTATTGTTACTTGCCTGCAGTTTTTCCATTTGAGGCTGCGCATGCTTATAAATCCGTAGCTGAGCGCATGAAGATAGAACAAGGACATGGACTTGGACATGCATCCAACAAAGGTAAAGATGCATTGTGTTCTGTACAGTAATTAATCTGCATCTTCTAAATGCTGTTCTGACTGATTCAAATGTGGCGTGTGATTCCCCACCTGCACCTTTGGTCCCTGAAATTATTGCTGCCCCCGTTCCAAATTATAAGTTGCTTTGACTTTTTTGGTACATCCATTTATACTCATCTAAATATAATAATATGTCTAGATACATAGCAAAACGGATGAACCAAACAAGTCAAAATGAGTACTAATTATTAATTGTGGCAAGCTACTGTAAATGTAGCTATCGAGTCATCGTCTTCATAGTTTACTGTTTTTGGCATCCTTGAAATGCCCAAGGTTTCTGGAGTCTCACCGTGACACTGTCTATCAAGGAAATGCTTTAAAGATAACTGGAGTTTCACCGTGACACTGTCTATCAAGTCCTTTTAGGTACTGTTTTGTGTGTTCATAAGTAAAGACTGCAATGGCAAAAATGTAAAGCTATATTTGAAGTTCCATCTGTATTCTGTGTAATATAATTATTTGATCGATGCATTTTGCTTTGAGTTGCATTATTTGTATTCAGTACTTACGTAGATGTGTTGTGCTACTCTATTATGATTTATGAAAGAAAAACCCGTTTCTTTGCATATGCAATTTGGACTATGTGATGAGCCCAGAGCCCCAGATACATTTATAAATTCACCATTGCATGTAGTGCTAAATAGTATTGATTATGATCCCTACTGCCAATAATATCAATATTAGAAGTGCTCATCTATTTCAAACTATAAGACGATTTGACTTTTCTAGATACATTGATTTTTTACCGGTGTATATCCAAATGCATAGCAAAACATACAAATCTAGAAAAAAAAGTCTTACTATTTGGAATGGAGGGGGCATGTATAGTTCACGAGTTTTATGTACTTTTATTACTGTAAGCCCTTCTAAAACATCTTTCTCACTACGTTTATACCATATTTTTTTGTTGCCATTCAGGATCTGATGCACGGCCATGGTGATTTTGGTGGGTGTGGTGGAAGTTAATGGCCTGTCGCTATTTGGCTCTAAGCTATGGCCTTGGCAGTGTTGCTCTTTGGTGCTCCTCAGCTGAAGGGTTGCCAGTTTAGTTTGTTGCTACGTATAGGGCTAGCCACTCAGGACTTTGTAAGCGTGACTGTCCCCAAGGGCTTAAACAATCATTGTAATAATCCTCGTTAGTGTCGTGCTTTAAAACCCTTAACCTCGTACTGTTTCGTATTGGTCTTATTATTTGGTCGAGACTGCCTTCTGAATATTTATTGAATCGATCTCTTGAAAGATCGGAGTGTTTTTGTTCTCGCAGTCCTCCACGGTGTTCTCGCGCACCAAGAGGCAAGAGCCTCGGCCTCCGCCGCGTGCGGTCGCCGTCGCTCACCGCGCGCCGCATGCTCACGCTGCTCTCCGACCTGCCGATCGCCGGGGAGCCATCACCGGTCGCCGCCTTCGCCCGGACGCGGTCCGCCTCGTTGCCCATGCTCCCCGCCGACCGGAAGGAGGAGGACTGAGGCCGGTCTGTGGCGCGGGCTTCAGCGAGACCGGGAGAGGGACCCTCTGAATTAGGACTCGATTCTGTTGGTTTCGTGGCCAGTTTAAATTGTCACTGTTCCTTGATTCTTTGTTCAGTCTGTTTTTGTAATTGTCACTGTTCCTTGATTCTTTGTTCAGTCTGTTTTTGTAAGCGGCTTGGATGTCCAAATTTCATCAAGTTTCGATCGATTGGTGCGTATCAGCGCATGTTGTGGCCTTGTGGGCTTGTACGTGGCCATTCTGCATGCATGCTTGCAGTTCATTTCTCTGACTGAATGCCGACATGCCTCGAGGATGGAAGGGGCATTTATCTATGATAACGTTGACTCTTGTTAAGGCGAGCCTATTTCATCACCCATATAAGCTCACATGGCCAGGTATAAAATGGTTCATCTGACCCCTGAACTATTGTGCCGTTGTGCGAATGATACCTCCTCAATTAGAAAACCAGATTTTAGACCTTTTAAGGCAATATACAACCCACACATAGATTTGTCTTTAAAATCTCAAAATCTGATACAGATACAAGTAAATAGACATTTGTCGCAAAAAACAAGACAAGTAAATAGACATCTCGTACAATTAAATGGATTTTCCACAACCTTGTGTGGGCGCACACTTATCTGGGCCGCTCTTACACAAGCACGTGCGTGAGCGGGGATGTGGGAGGGGGGGGGGGGTTCGATTTGACCATGGTTTGGGCCGCTGCCACGACCCTAGGCACCATTGTCGTGCGTGTTGAGGGTCCAAGCGGGGAGGCCACGGTTGCATGCTGCTATCAGGGGCTGTCAGGGGCTGAGCTCGGGGCTAGTGTGAATGGGCGCCATCGGCCGGAGCTGAAGGTGGCAGGGTGCGGGGTAATGCCGGCCGGGGCTGTAGATATCGCTATATCGGGGCAGGGGTGGCCGCTAGCTGAACATGCAGGTGATGGGGTGGGGGCGATGCTGGGCGGAGTTGCAGGTGCAAAAGAACCACTCAATTTATATAAGATCAAGTATGATTGTCCCTGCTAAGAACGTTCGTACCTGCATATACCATCACTTACATAAAGTCGGTAATCCGTCGAGTGTCACAAGGAACCTTGATAAGCCACATGACAACAAGATTGTACTTGATTAATAAACAAATACACATCACATACAAGAAGTTTGTAGTGAAAATAATATTACAATTAAGTTCATAATAAGTAGACAGTACGAACTCTCATGTTGTCACTAAGAGATGAGTCAAAGGTTAAATAAGTCAAAAGGCGCAACCTATCAGATCTGTACATAACACAAGCAAAATCTGACAAAGAATCATAACTCCCGAACCTCATGGCCTAAAATCATAAAACTTTAGGAAAACTAAAATCATCACCACACCAAGCTTCAATTCACTACTAGCATAGTGAGTATCAACTAACCAACAATCAGCGATAACATCATAAACATAAAAGATATATTTATTTCTACTTGGCTTTTATTAATCATTTATATATAAAAAACATCCAGCTTAATTTAGGTGGTGGGGTAAACATATAGTTTGGAGCTGATATTTTTATGGGTGAGAGATATTATCAGACATGGCTACTATAAAAAGATAATGTGCTGAGGTTTAATGTATTAACTACTACAATAAAATGTGACGAGGTATGTGGGAGCAAGATAAATCTATAGACCAACATTTTATGTAGTAACATGGTGATGTTATGCGTTATATGACATGGCATAACAACATCATATAAATGTAGTGGAATCATATTTTCTATTTTTACACTCTTTAGTTAATTATAAATTATTTAACAACATATATAAACCTAGATAAATCAATAACTCGGCCATACTTGATCTGGTATAAATTGGACGGTTATGTGACAATAGGTGTTAGTGTGGGGAGCGACAGCAACAGCCGAGGTCACGAAGAGATGGGCGGCGATGGCATAATGGCACAAGAGAGAGATAATGAGAATCAATAACTCAGCCATACTTGATCTGGTATAAATTGGACGGTTATGTGACAATAGGTGTTAGTGTGGGGAGCGACAGCAACAGCCGAGGTCACGAAGAGATGGGCGGCGATGGCATAATGGCACAAGAGAGAGATAATGAGAATGAGAAAAATGCATTAAGATTGGTGCTGCAGAGGAGGTGAATGACTCAAATAGCCCATGCGACCACACATGGATGCGCCTTTCTCTCATACAATGGTCTATCTGTATGATGTCTATAAGTTGTTTAATACTTACACGTGGTTATAATAAATCATGAACATCATTTAGTATACCAACGTATCAATATTTGATATAAAACAATTAAGCATAAATAAGATGGACATGATTACAATATTTTTTAGACCTATCAATATAAATAATATATTGTATGTCTATATATAGGACTAATGAGATTTATCAAGATGACAAGCAGGTAAAATAAAAATGAGGATAATACATGAGATATGAGATGACACAACCCAAACTACAAAATGATGCAGTGATGGACTCATAGTGGACCTTTGAAGTTTATCTTTTTGCTCTTGAGGTTAAGCTATGTCGCACTATAAAGAGGGATGCAAATTTAGGAACATCGGATTCTGTTGATATTGAGCTCATACTCCGATAAAGTGAATAGTGCTAGCGCTTACTTTGGTGCCCTGTTAATGGGTACCCTAGCCTTCGCTAAGTGTACTCCCTCCATACCCGTAAAGAAAGTCGTTTTAGACAAGTTTAAGTCAAACATTGGAAACATAAATTATGAATAACTTTTAAGTTATTGAGTTTGAAAATGTGAAAACCATATGAATCGATTTGTCTTGAAAAATACTTTCATAAAAATATACATATACCACTTTTTGATAAAATATTTTTATAAAAAAACAAGAAGTCAAAGTTAGGTTTTGGAGACTATGTTGTTGTCCTAAACAACTTTCTTTACGGGTATGGAGGGAGTACTGTGTACCTCTCTAGCGTATTTTCTGGTGACTCCCCTGAGGGGCACTAGATAAATCCGGTGAGTAATATAGAAACCCTACACTAAGTCCTATTCTCCGCAAGCGTCTCAAATTCAGTAATAATTGCAATATGTTCTAACATGAACATCTCCATCTTAAGAAGTTAGCTTTTCAAAAATACTTTTCACTTGTATCTCACCACGTCACTAGATCCAATGCATATGCAAAGTTAGTTCATACCTAGTTGCACTTAGATAACTATTTTTGCATTAAATTTCCCTTTTAATAATATGTTGTCTATCCTAAACCTGACCATACACTCTATTGCATATTGGCCAGCAAAAGCAAAGCCCTACCATGTATACCTTTGCCTTCGAGCTTGCTCCTCTCTTCTTTTTCCAATGTCAAGCACTTGATCAACTTGTGGCCTACACCGTCTTCGCCATGGATGTCATCTTGCTCAACCTGGTGTGTAGACATCACCTAAGCTTAATCAACACTAAGACAAAAGGCTAGTCCACTAGTTGTCACTCAATTAACAAAACCAAACTATGGCTTTCACTAAGTATCCATTGAGGAAGCTCCAAGAGCCAAGGGTGTAGCATTAGCTAGTCTCCTCCAACCTCTTTCCTTGATCCACTATCTAGATCTCATTCCTTACAAAGATGATATCGTGCCTTCACAAACTTCCTTCAGCTCACCACAAGCATAGGAGCTCACCAGATGATGCCTAGCCATATAGGATGCTTTACTTACAAGTGTAACAAATGCTTCACGAACATTTAACTAATAATATTGTTCACTAGGAACAACAAACAATAGCTAACGACTAATAATAATTAGATGCCTTAAGCAATATTTGAGCTCATTTCTGTCTCAAAAGAAAGAACAATTTAAATAGAGCAATTCCCGTTCCCCCCTAAACCAAGAAGATTGAAATCTTGACACCCCAAATTTTGTTTCCGCAAATTTGCTGTTCTCGTAATAAACCTAGGAAAATTTCCATTTTTTATAGGAAAATTGCCACTTTTAGTATTGACTAGCATGGGTGGACGCGCCGCGGTTTTCCGTGTCGAGAGATCCTACTATTCCTTGATTTCATTGATATTTCTTCCCACTAATAAGATAATCATGACCCTTTAGATAATCTTTCGTCCTCCTGAACATCACTAGAGATGATGGTTGACGTGTTGTTTTATGGTTCATAACGACATGAATAATAAGAGTCTAATTGATATGGTTTCTTTTGTTTCAGATTCTCTAACTCTACATTTGGATTCTTGAAATTAAATTCATTCAAATAATTATAATTTAGGTACAAATTAATTAAGCTAATATGATTATATATGAAATATATTTGTATATTGTTGTTAGCCATACAAGGAAGATATTTTTAGGTTGCATTTCTATTGTGGAGAAGTGAGTTTTGAATAAAGCAAAAATATAGCATGGTGATTTATAGAATCAATTTCCATCTTCCACCCTATAAATTTAAGATAGTCTTATTTGTGAGTTTGGAAAAGTTGTGGAATGTTGAACTCCAAACCAAATATCCTAATCCACTAAGTAGATTTTAATTCCTTCAAAATAAAGGGATCGAAACGCCTCCTAAGAGAATTGATTTTATGAGAATAATTATGTTAATTTCCTAAGATAAAATACACGTGATTTTGAGCTTGAAGTAAATCGAAAAGGTTACTTTTTCCAACTTCGTAGTTTATTAAAAGAATCATTTTAGGGAATTAGCATAGAATGACTTTTTTTACAAAATACTATTCCCTCTATTCTAAATTATGAAACATTTTCTAGACATCTAGAAGAAATATTTAAGCCCTGTTTGGATCATAATGCTAATAGTTTGCTGGTAATAGTTAGCTCATTGGATTCAAACAAGTCTAGCTAATAGTTGAGCTAAGTGTTAGTTGAATACCCAACTAACAATAATTTCACTAGTTGAACCAAACTAGTTAATAGCAGCTAATATTGACTATGAACTATTAGCTAACTAACTATTAGCAGGTAATGGATCCAAACAGGACCTAATAGCAGCCAGCCAGCACAAGCTACACCCTATGGTCCTGTTTAGATCCATAAGTTAATAGTACAACCTATGATCCTTAGCTAGCTAATTACTACTAACAGCCAATGGATCTAAACAAAGGTCTACTCCCTCTGTCCCTTTTAATTGTCGCTGTTGGTGTGCGTGCCACAAGTTTAACTCAATTTGTAGAAAATACATGCAACATTTGTATCTCTAAATAAATTTGTTAAAAAACTAGATTCAAATATCTTTCTAATGATACTAATTATGTATTATAAATATTAATATTTTTTAATATATAATTGTCGGTAGTTGTTTTTCGGGAAGCGTAAGCGACAATTAAAAAGGGACGGAGGGAGTAAGTAGCAGCCCCCATTGTGTAACAGCTGGCCAACACAAGCCTCCAGCAGCAAATAGCTGATGCCATGTGCTCTGCAGATGCAGCCAAGCCGCCGTATGTTTGCATGCACCGCCCACAAAAGGCCAGATTAAAGGTTTGTTGCTTCGAAAAAAGATTCCTCTGCACGCGGAAACACACAAGTTTGTTAGTAAATCCGCCGGACGCGCCTACTGAATTTCGCTCGCAATGCTCGTGAACTGATGCAACGAGGACAAGCAAAAGCCACCTATGAATCCTTACCGACTTGGCTCGTGCTAAACCCCTCATCGATGCAACGATATCGTCAGTTCATCACGTCCACAGCTACGCAACGCAAGAAACCTTTATCTACAATTGCGATCCTTCTTCCATTCATCCCGTCCCGCGAGATAAGAGGAGCACCACCAGCCCGAGGCAAAAACCTTCCCAAATTCTGAAAAACCCCGACGTTTTCGGATGCTGCACGTTGCTACGCATCGCAAGTTCGCAACACCGGATTACAGTTCTCGGCTTGTGATTTCTGAAAACCCCCGAAGTTTTCGGATTAAGCGCGGTATTAAAGCTTTCGTTTTCTTTTTTTTCCTAATTAAACGAGTTATTATATATTTTGAGGAGAAAAAGATAGCGGCATCTTGACATGGATCTGCGTGCCCCACCAACCAATTATCCCAAAACTTTTTTATCTTCCATTATCCTATGGCGTCGTCGTCCTGACGCGGGGGCGGCGAAGAGGAGGCCGGAGTCATCATCATCGTCGTCAATAAACAATCGCGCCAGCCGGAGGCTCTCCCTCTCCCTCTCCCTCTCCCGTCCAATCGCATCGCCCGCACGAGCCTCATCATCAGTCCACGACCATCACCATCACCACCACCACTCGCTGCAGCGGCCCACTGGACTCGGCCGCGACTCCGTCGTCGCGAGATCCAGCGCCGTCGTCGCGCCGCCTACGCCGACGCCGCTGCCGCCGCCGACGCTGCTGCCGGAGATGCCGAGCCCGACGATCCGGAGGCTGGACGTGGCCTCGCCGGTGCCGGCGGACATCGACATCGCCAACGCCGTCGAGCCGCTCCCGATCGCCGACATCGCGGCGGAGCTCGGCCTCCGGCCCGACCACTACGACCTCTACGGCAAGTACAAGGCCAAGGTGCGTACGTTCCTGATTGGTCCCTCCCTCCTGGGTCCTGGCGGCCCGGTGCGTGCGGTTCGGTCGGATCTTGAGGCGACCTTCCTCTCTCATGTTTTCGCAGGTCTTGCTGTCGGTTCTTGATGACCTCAAGGCGCAGCAGGATGGATACTACGTCGTGGTCGGCGGCATCACGCCGACGCCCCTCGGGGAGGGCAAGTCCACCACCACCGTCGGTCTGTGTCAGGCTCTTGGCGCTTTCCTTGATAAAAAGGTGAGATGCTTACTGCTAATTTTGCTTGACACAGAGTCCGTTCCCCGATGAGACGATTAGCATTTTATTATCGGACCAAATTTGTTACTAGTACTGAATTGCTGTCCAAGTGCTGCTCTCAGCTGATGAATTCAGCCTGAGGCGTGATGACCCGTTTTGATCCATGGGTCTTGTAATACCCTGAAATTGTTTGATGAAATTCTGGACCGATTGTAGAATGCAATCTTGTTTGCTGCCACTTGTGCAGTGATTTTTGTCTTTGCATTGGTTATGCTAGTACTAGGTTATCTATTTCTCTGTTGCAATCAGGATGGAGTAGTATTTATTAAGATTGATGTTATGCAGATGGTGTGATTCCGTTGAGTATGCTCTGTTTAAACAATTGGAACAATCTATTGCTAGATCTAGATCGGATTTCGTTACTCTTTGAAATTTAATATGACATCAAGTTGCATCAAGATCAGTACAGGTACTTTCGGTGAAAATATTAATTAAATATGCTCTTCTAAGTTCTCTGTACTTCATGGGGCTGTAAAAAGTTCCAGAGCTTATATAGTATAACTACATCTTTATGTATATGTATTTGCTCGCATGAGTTATATTCACTGACTTTCTCCGAACTTATTTGATGTGTTGAGTCCTTCAAGAAAATCTGTATCTTCAGAAAAAAAAAATCATTTTCTTTGTATTATCTATCATTTGTACTCCCTCCTTCCCAAAAAGAACGCACTTTTAGTTTGGGGATAAATCAAATTTTCTGAAGTTTGACTAAGTTTAAAGAAAATAGTAATAAACACTTGTCTCCAAATAGGTTTACTATGAAAAATATATTCCGTGATTAATCTAATGGCACTTATTCGGTATCATAAATGTTAGTTTTTTTTATAGATTTAGCCAAACTTGAAATTGTTTGTCTTTTTTTAAAAAAAAACGAGGAGTGCACTCTTTTTGTGACAGAGGGAGTAAGCAATAAGTATAGGATAAAATACTGTTTGTTTTGCTTATCTGTCTTGTGTAAACCTTTGAGTCCTTTATTTACATTACATTTCATGCAACTGATAAGCTGCGACTTTCTTTTGTGTTTCCATTATACTTCTAGTATTAAAAGACAATCATATGTTTGATAAAATAACTTCAGACTGTTGTAACTATCTGCTCCAGATCATGTGGAAGTTGTTTCATGTATTAATGTATTGTTTTTACTATAGGTTGTCACATGCCTTCGTCAACCATCACAAGGGCCTACCTTTGGAATCAAGGGAGGTGCAGCTGGAGGTGGCTACAGCCAAGTTATACCCATGGATGAGTTCAATCTTCATCTGACAGGCGATATCCATGCAATTACGGCTGCAAACAATCTACTTGCTGCTGCTATTGATACAAGGATCTTCCATGAAAATTCTCAGTCAGACAAAGGACTGTTCAACAGATTGTGTCCGGCAAACAAGGAAGGCAAGAGGCACTTTGCTGACGTAATGTTCAGACGTCTGACAAAGTTGGGCATTTCAAAGACAGACCCCAATGAGCTTACACCAGATGAAATCAGGCGTTTTGCAAGGCTTGATATCGACCCTGAGTCCATTACATGGAGACGGGTGATGGATGTCAATGACCGTTTCCTGAGAAAAATCACTATTGGACAGGGCCCTGAAGAAAAAGGTATGGTGAGAGAAACAGGCTTTGATATATCTGTAGCTAGTGAAATAATGGCTGTATTAGCTCTTACAACTTCCCTCGCTGACATGAGAGAAAGGCTTGGAAGAATGGTGATAGGGAACAGCAAGTCAGGTGAGCCGATAACTGCTGATGATCTTGGGGTTGGAGGTGCGTTGACTGTCCTAATGAAAGATGCTATTCATCCCACCCTCATGCAAACTCTTGAAGGCACACCAGTTTTAGTACATGCTGGACCGTTTGCTAACATTGCTCATGGAAATTCTTCAATTGTTGCTGATAAGATTGCTTTGAAGTTGGTTGGGAAGGGTGGCTTTGTTGTTACTGAGGCAGGTTTTGGTGCTGATATTGGAACTGAGAAGTTCATGGACATCAAATGTAGGTATAGTGGATTGGTGCCACAGTGTGCTATTATTGTGGCCACAATTAGAGCTCTCAAAATGCATGGAGGGGGGCCTGAGGTGGTGGCTGGAAAGCCTCTGGATCATGCATATGTGAGCGAAAATGTGGCCCTTGTTGAAGCTGGATGTGTAAATCTGGCTAAACATATATCAAACACGAGGAGTTATGGAGTTAATGTTGTAGTTGCAATCAACAAATTTGCATCAGATACTGAAGCAGAAATGAATGTGGTGCGTAGTGCATCAATGGCTGCTGGTGCTTTTGACGCTGTCGTCTGCACGCACCATGCCCATGGTGGTAAAGGAGCGGTTAGTTTTCTTTCTCTATCAATTTTTTAAATTTGGTCACCAATTATAGGTTAGTGGTAAAATTTAAGCTCATAATCTGTTCTGGGGTTGATATTGTACTCCCTCTATTCCAAATTATAAGACATTTTGACTTTTTTATATACATACTTTTGCTACGCACTTAGATATACACTATGTCTACTCTAGATGCATAGTAAATCAATGTATTTAGACTAGAAAAGCCAAAAACGTCTTATAATTTGGAACGTAAAAAATACCTTTTGTAGCAACATAGCACATTTGATTGTTTCCTAAACAGGGACATATTTATAGCTCTTATTGTTTATGAAATATGTTACTGTATTTGTTATAGTTATCCTTTCTAGTATCCCTTCTAGTTCACCGTTGCGTAGAAAGTTATTCATTTTTTTTCTCACATGAACTCTTTATTTATTTCTTCAGTACTAGAACAAGAGCAGTGTGAATAACATAATTGTAAGAATTTAACCTGATCCTATTACTACCATTTAACTTATTTCTAGGTCGAGCTTGGACTTGCTGTCCAACGAGCATGTGAAAGCCAGACAGAACCTCTGAAGTTTTTGTATCCTTTGGAATCTAGCATAAAGGAGAAGATTGAGTCAATTGCTAAGTTTTATGGTGCCAGTGGTGTTGAATACTCCGAGCAGGTATTTTCTTGTAACCATGCTGTGCGTTTGATGTTTTTGGTCCTTGTTGCATCACCTATACAAGATAAAAACACTCACCCACCAAGATTACCAGGCACCTAGTTTAAGATTTTAATCATGTCAATTGCCATCTGAGAGGCTGAGTTACATTCCTGGAAAGCATAATCTGAAACAAAACTAAAAATCTTCTACAAAACTTCCCCCAATGCTTTCTGCATCTAGAAAGATTATACACACGGTGCACAAAGGATTAAACGTGGCTTCACTCTGCTGACTTTTTCTTGACCTCCCAACAGGCTGAGAAGCAGATTGAGATGTACACCAAGCAAGGGTTCTCCAACCTCCCCATCTGCATGGCGAAGACCCAATACTCATTCTCACACGTCCCATCCATGAAGGGCGCGCCGACGGGCTTTGTTCTACCAATAAGAGATGTGAGGGCCAGTATCGGAGCTGGGTTCATCTACCCGCTCGTGGGCACCATGAGCACGATGCCTGGGCTTCCCACAAGGCCCTGCTTCTACGAGATCGATGTAGACACTGCCACCGGGAAGGTCATGGGCCTGTCATGAATGGAATTCAACTTCTGATGGTGTCGTGCATATACCAGATTTATTGCACATTCGTTGGAGCGTCATATTGTGTAGTCGGGGCAGTCCTGGAGTTGAATAATGGTAGTGATAGTGATAATAATAGCCGTTCCTGGCTTCCTGCTGTTGCAGTGCCGCTTCTTGTTACTTGCTTTTGTAATCCGGAGCTGTAAATGTTGTCGAACCGTTCTGTTTAGACTCCCATGCCTCACATGCAGCGTTCAGTTAATTGTAGTTGTATTTTCGAAGATTTGTCTTTGAACTGCTTGATCAGTGATTGATGAAGTCTGCCTGTTCGGCCAAATCTGCACGCCATGTGCTTTTTGTTTATGGGAAATTGCGCCAGGTGTTCTTTGGCCCAAGGACATAGGACTCTGCCAGCAGTGCGGCCCATAAACAAATAAAGTAGGCAGCCAGATCGAGTTCATGCCACGGCCCAGCATTTCTACTTTAGTCCAGGTCTCCCGTGCAGACCTTCTATTCCTGGCAGGCCTCTTGGTCCATCTCATTAGTTTGGGCCTCTGCATACATAATTGTAGACAGAAATTTTTATTTTTGCTGAAACAAAAAAAACACAGAAATCTTAATTCCACAAAAAAACCAAAATCTAGGCATTATATAAAGCTGCATCATATTTAGGTCAGTTTCAGTGGAAAGTTTTATAACGTTGTTTCCAAGGTTGCCAAGTCATATGAAATGAAATGAAACTAGGATGAAGCACCCACTCTCAATGGAGAGTTTCATTCTATGGTTTCATAGACATTTAATTTCAAGACTTATAGAGAGTTGGTAATCGTGCCAAGAGAGTTTTTTCAATACACTGTCATGTCATCCAAAATACCTATATGGCAGCCTATTTAATATGATTGAAACCTAGATGAAACTCCCGCTAAGACCTGGTCTTGCAATTCAATTCACATGTATGTTTATAGAAAGACACGCCATCAGATATGGCTGCTGGAGACCATCCAGAATTCCAGCATTATTTCGAAACAGGCTGCACAGTAACGCTGGTCACGCCCTCACGGGTAGGCGGGCAGCAACCATGTCGCGGGGAATGGATAGTCCAGCACGGAAAAGCACCCTCCACAACGAGGTACCGAACTACTCCGACGCGACAAGTCAACGGAGCGAGTCGCCGACGCGGCACGGAACGAACCACGCGAGCGGCTGCGAGTCCGGCAAGAGCCCTCGCCGCGAGGGCACCGGCAGAGCGCCTTTCTTCCCCCGGGCGAATTGACCTGAGCTCACACCTCACATCACATGGCTGCTTGCCCTGTTTCCTCGAAGGAGAACAGGTCTCGGTAGCTGTCACGAGCAGAGCAGGATGGTGTTGCTGTCAATCCTAGATGGAATTAGGAATGCCGGGAGACGCTTTTCCCTCCACGACAGGTCGGTGCGTGACTAGTTCGGCTATGCAACCAAATTATTGGGCAATCCACAGGAAAAAGGGGGCACTAGCAATCAAGCTTGGAAGAGTGAGAGAGTTTTTTTTTTTTGACAAGGGGAAGAGTGAGAGTTGAATCCGTCAAACAATATGCCACTGTCAGGCAGTACTGTTCCATTTACGGTGAGGTAATATACTATCAGACAAGGAGTAGACAACCCTGCAGCTGCAACGTGCCCAAAATCTTGAGCCTAGAATCTGTGCTGTACGATCTGGAGTGGTGTTTATAAAGAAAATCTGTACAGTAGTGCTCTTGTATGGACTTCAGAGAATAATAATACTGCAGCTTCAACGATGTTCATGCGATCGCTACAAAAGGTTTCAGTCTATAATTCAAATCTAGTAAACCAGCTTTCATCAGATCATCCAGTCTAAGTACACTGAATGGAAACACATGATTACTGATTCGCAGAAACTTGACACGCTTTTAATCTTACCTGATCATGGGGGAACACCTATTCCAGTTGTATTCCCTTCAGCCCATGCAATTCAAATGCTCAAACTACAGTCAGAATGGAAACAATTGATCTTGACACTGCAAGTTCGAGGTGCGACTGTGCACCCTCAAACAGTTACAGAACACAGTGAATTATTGTAAGGCAATTTTTACTCATTTGGTGGTGTGCATGTCCATCAGACATGCTTGCTTGAGCTTATCAGCATAATCTGTCAGTCATTCAGCAGTATTTTTCTCTCACGATAAATCAGTCAACAATAGGGTTTAGGGTTTAGGGTTTGGTGCATAGAAAACAGTTCTAGGACTATTTGTTACATGAATTTTGTGCATCATCCGACAATCGCCATTTGTAGTAGTTGTAGTATTCGGATATCAAGAATAGACATCAACTACTGTTGGAATGTAATTGGGCTCGTGGGCCTGTCTATCGTGACTCCCCACCTAGCCTATATAAGTGTACACTGACTATGCCATTGAGTATTGTACTCATTCATGGTATCATGTGAGGTTACGATCCGTATCTTTCGCTTCCGCACACCTAACCCTAGCCGTTGCTGATCCCCACGATCGGTTGGTCCAGACCGTCGCCGGGCAAACCTTTCGCTCACCGGTCTCGCTTCCACACACGCGCGCGATTGCGCCATGCCGTCGTCGTTGGGCACACTCACGGTCGCCGGTCCCCTTCGCTCTTCATCGCGCCGCGCGCGGATCGCAGGCTCGCGTGGTCCGTTGCGACAACTTCTGCAAGAGCTTCATCACCCTCTTCGCCGCGCCACAGTGGTATATTGTGACAATGTCAATGCCGTCTACCTCTCCACCAATCCAGTCCAGCATGAGCGAACCAAGCATGTTGAGATCGATCTGCACTTCATCAGAGAACGAGTCGCCCTCGGTGAAGTTCGCGTCCTACATGTTCCCACTACATCTCATTACGCCAATGTCTTCACTACAAATTTACCGACGTCCGTTTTCACAGAGTTTAGGTCCAGTCTCAATGTTCGCGGTGCTCCCAATTTAGACTGTGGGGAGTGTTGGAATGTAATTGGGCTCGTGGGCCTGTCTATTGTGACTCCCCACCTAACCTATATATGTACACTAACTATGCCTAAGCAATACATTAAGCATTCCACTCTTTCAGCTACTTGACTGATCTAATCTCCTCGCACCTTTTCCCCTGCGCTAAAGTAAGAATGCCAAAACACATATATAGATTATTCTCTTCTGGATTCCTACACCGCGCGTCTCAAAACACTCCTAGGCAGTACTAGCTAGTTCAAAACAAAACACTCTGAAACTGTTCTTAATTGCTTACCCTGCACACCCCGCAGTTGGCCAATGAGTAAGCATGCATCTCTAGAGTACTCATCACATCAGACGACCGTGAGTACCTGTTGGAGCAGCTGCACTGATACAAATAAACAAGAACCTACCGCGCCATCAGGCAATCACCACTGGCTACAGCGCATTGTTTCAGTTTCAGATCTCATGCGCGGGCCGGCATCGATCATTTGCTTGGCGCGACGTGAATCTCTCTCATCGCGCTAATGCGTTGGGCCTACCATAACGCTGTGCTGTGCTTCGCGCGCGGGAGTCGCGTGCCTAGCAGCTAGCAGCCTACCTGATCGTACTGGGACTGGTGGATGGGCCAACCCCAGCCAGGCAACCAGGTCCGGGCCTGCTGCTGCTCATGGTCGCCAATTTTCTCTGCATGGTAATGAGTGGGCGCTTGCATGCTTTGCACTCTGGCATCATCACGGTCATCATTTTCTGTGATCCATCTATCTCGTCGATCAGCCACTGCCCAGTCACGTACGTACTTGCATTTGTCGTCATCATGCCGGATGGTCATGCACAGCACACGTTTTTCCATCAGAACGTTCCATTTGAACGGCGACGAAGTTTTGTCCAAGCGGCGGCGCATGCATGCCGTGTCCTTCTCTCCCTCCGCGAGTGAGCTTGACGCTCAATCTTGGGATGCCGCGCGTATGTACTCGCCAAGGTTGACTGGCTTGCGCTCGTGATCGTGGCCGGGGCTTGATTTGTTTCACCTTCCTTCTAGCTTCCCCTTATTTCAACGAGTGAAAAGTCCGTCTAACGAACCAAAAAAAATGCAAGAGGTACGATCCATACTCCAGAGGAAGTAGGGCCAACAAAAAAAAACAAGGAATAATATAGCACATGCTGCGACAGAGGTACTCATGAGGTAGCTCATGTTGTTTTGTTTATGCGTGGACGCTTGATTGCACGGCTGCACGCTGTCTCTGGTCTTAAACTAGTCCTCGCCTCACCAAGTTGTTTATTAGTCACGGGCAGATCAGAGCAATGATCGGGATTTGCACGGCCGATCATTAAACTAATCGGTCTCTGTTTTGTCCTAAAAAAATGGTCTCTTTTCATATAGGAGTACATACACCGAGAGGTACGTAAGCGTTGAATTAAAGCTAAGAACGAGGTAGGTACGGCACTGGCCGGTTTTTCTTCTACTCCCCATCCATGCATGTACAAGTATGTACTTCCTCTATCCCAAATTATAAATCGTTTTAAAAATCTTGGAGAGTCAAAGTATCTCAAGTTTGACTAAATTATATGATAAAATAATAAATATTATGATACCAACTAAGTATCATTAGATTCTTCCTTAATTTTATTTTCATAGTATACTCACTTTATGTTACAAATTTTAGTATTTTTCTCTATAATTTTGGTCAAACTTAAAAATGCTTTGATTTTCTAAAATTTTTAAAATAACTTATAATTTGGAATAGATGGAGTATGAAATTTCTTTAAGGTCCTGTTTAGTTTCCACCTAGAAATTTTTCATCCATCCCATCGAATCTTTGGACACATGCATGAAACATTAAATGTAGATAAAAAATAAACTAATTACACAGTTTAGTTGAGAATTGCGAGACGAATCTTTTAAGCCTAGTTACTCCATGATTAGCCTTAAGTGCTACAGTAACCCACATATGGTAATGACAGATTAATTATGCTTAATAAATTTGTCTTGCAGTTTCCTAACGAGCTATGTAATTTGTTTCTTTATTAGTTTCTAAATATCCCTCCCGACATCCTTCCAACACATCCGATGTGACACCCAAAAAATTTTCGTTCCCAATCTAAACAGGCCCTAAGTTCATGGCACGTGAGCGGTGAGAGGGCAGAAAGTTCAGGCGACACCAGAATTATACCCTACTATCTAGCAGTAGTACTAGTACCTATGTAGCGTAGCTAGAGAATTTGAAGCTACAGTATTTTTGCAAAGTTTGGTGCATCCCATGATCCCAGTAAACCTCAACTTGGCAGCTAGAGTTCTATACAGTAATCGTGTGCGTGCACCGAATGCCGTGGCTGCTGATACATATATACAGTAATAATCGTCTAGTATGACGCATGCAGAAAGAGGGAGAAACCGTGGGCCGATGGATGCGATAAATCGCCGCGGCTTGATCGACCACCACCGCATGCATGGACGGACGTGAGAAAGGGACGTCACGTCGTCGGGCATGAGCCACTCACGGTGGCCCGAAGAGGGAGGCAGGCCAGCACCAGCAGCAGATTGCATTGGGAGGCAGGCAGCGGCAAGTGGGCGCAGGAGGAGGTGGCGAGCGGGGCCTGGACCGGGGAGGAGGGTCTCGTCCTCGGCGGGCAATGCAAGGGCCAAGGGGACACGACGCAACTTCGCCCATCAGCCTGCCTGCCTGCCTCCCGGGGGAGGATGGGGACGGGTGCGTGCCGGCCGGCCCCAGCTCTCGGCCTCGTGACGTGAGTGAACTGAACTGTCCAGCCCCTTTCTCTCGGCCTAGTATTATGTGATGGTTTCCCGATCGATCGGTACGGTGGCCACTCATGTCGTCGTGTCCTCGTCCCGTTTCCTTGGGCACTGATTATTGGTGGTGCAAAACAGCAGCTAGCATTTCTCCCTTTTTGCTCCGTCCGTGTGAAGACGAAGCTGGCATGATTTATGTTTGGCCGTTGGTAGACATGGCGCGACGACTCCTCACATATCCGTACCGCCCCATGTACACATGCACTCCTACTGAGATTGGCAAGATTGTTGACTTAGGCCTTGTTTAGTTTCAATATTTTTTTTTAAAAAAAATGGACGTTGTAGCATTTTTGTTTGTATTTGATAAATATTGTTCAATTATGCACTATCTAAGTTTAAAAGATTCGTCTCACAAATTACAGTCAAAACTGTGCAATTAGTTAATTTTTATCTATACTAGCAAAATATGTTCGTGCGTTGCAACGCAGAAAAAATTATCAAACATGTGTTAAGGTATAAAAATATTTATGGAAATAAATATATTATAATACTATTTATTGTGGTGCTACACTTAAATATCGAGCTCAATGACTTCTTTGAGAATCCACAACAATATGTAAATCCTCATATCTAATTGAAGTCAAATTGAGCCTCATCTACACAAAGAATCTACCGTTGCTGAAAATCAATCCTATAGTCCACATTTTGTTCTAATAAGTATTACTATCAAGACTTCTTACCACGGCTAGACACACGTTGTTTGAAATATGGTCTTATGCTAGTTTAGGATTACAATAGCTTTATATTGTAAACACAATCTCATATAGAACCTATAAATATAAATAGAGAAAATAGAGCATTAAATATAGATGAAAATAAAAACTAATTGTATAGTTTATCTGTAAATTATGAGTTGAATCTTTTAAGCCTAGTTACTCTATGACTGGATAATATTTGTAAAATAAAAACGAAAAAACTACAGTGTCAAAATCTAATTTTTTTTTAATTTAAACAAGGCCTGAATGAGAAAATCACACAAATATTAGCACCTAACTGAAGAACGTAACGGTGAAGCCTACTAGGTAAGTTTTGCTGAGGTAGTCCGTTTTGCAACTGGTCTAAATTTTGACCCCGGGAACTGATGCTCGTACTCCTCGTAAATGTTCTGACCTTTGTCTTTCGACATTACGGCCTCCTTTAGTTCTAAAAAGATTTTGTATTTTGGTATCGTAGTATTTTCGTTTTTATTTGACAAACATTATCCAATCATGGATTAATTAGGCTCAAAAGATTCATCTCGTGATTTACAGACAAACTGTGCAATTAGTTTTTGTTTTTGTCTATATTTAGTGCTTCATGCATGTGCCACAATATTTGATATGACGGGGAATCGTGAAAAGTTTTTAAATTTCGGAGTGAAGTAAACAAGGCCTACATTCATGGGTCCGCCTGAAAATTAACTAGGTTTCAAACGAACTGGTTCTGAAGTTTGACTCACGAGTTTATTAGACACCAACAGGTAACTAATTTGGCTGGGCAGGTTGTCTGTCTGCAAAGGTCAACAACATGCGAGGTGCGTGATGTTTGCGGACATTTAGAGAAAGGAACCGGCCGGTCGATAACAACATGTGACCGATGACCTCCGGAACACCTCACCTGTAAGGCCTGGTTCAGTTGAGGAAAAATTTTAGTTTTGGCTAGACTTTCGTTTATATTTGGTAATTATTATTTAATTATAGACTAACTAGATTTAAAAGATTCGTCTTATATATTACAAATAAACTGTGTAATTAGTTATTTCTTTTATCTATATTTAATGTTTAATGCATGCGTTCAAATATTTGATGTGACTAGAGATCTTGAATTTTTTTTTGAGACTGAACAAGGCCTAACCTACCTGCCCTGACTGTACTTACGAGTGTAAACACTCGACACACACGACTGTAACAATCTTACGGATTACGGTTACATACATGCCATTTGTAAAAGAAATAATAATAATAAAAAAAAGGCCCACGCCGCCGTCACCATCGAAGCGCACAGAGCAGGCACTGTAGGACGGAGACCTCTGCTGCTGCATCATTGCCGAATCCTTAACAATCTCCAAAGCAAAAAGGGGATCCGTCACGAGCCCACGGCAAGAAAGAATCAGATCAGGGTGGAGACTGGAGAGCGAACTCGCCCGCCGACGCCGACCGCATCCGGTAGTATGCTGACTGTGTGTGCAGGCAAAATAACTCGGGTGCCTCGGGGAAGCTCCCCGGGCGGCAAGGTCCGTCCCTGCCCCCTCCAGGGTCACCCGCGGCGAGGCTGCTGCGACGGCTACCACGGGGTCAGCTCGAGGCGCGCGGGCATTGATGATGGCGCATCGCATCCGGCCATCCGGGGAGAAAAGATTTGCCGCGCGCTCGGGGTCGGATCCATCCATCGCACCGGGGGTCGCTCGGGCGGACTCTTCTGCAAGGAGAGGAGTAATAAGGCCTTGTTCAGTTCGCAAAAACTTGTGAAAACGGCACTGTAGCACTTTCGTTTTTATTTGACAAACATTGTTCAATTATAGAGTAACTAGGCTCAAAAGATTCATCTCGCGGTTTACAGATGAACTGTGTAAATAGTTTTTGTTTTCATGTATATTTAATGCTCCATGCATGTGCCGCAAGATTCGATGTGACGGGGAATCTTGAAAATTTTTGCGAACTAAACAAGGCCTAAATGGCTCCGCGCCAACGATCCATCCGTCGCTCCCTCTCCAGGCAGCCGGCCGGCTATCTAGGCCATGTTTAGTTCCGAAATTTTTTCGGATTTCGGCACTGTATCATTTTCGTTTTTATTTAATAAATATTATCTAATCATAGACTAATTAGACTCAAAAGATTCATCTCGTGATTTACAGATAAATTATACAATTAGTTTTTATTTTTATTTATATATAGTGCTTCATGCATGTGCTCCAAGATTTGATGTGACGGGAAAATCTTGAAAAGTTTTTGTTTGTCTCGGTGAACTAAACAAGGCCCTGCGGTGCCCGTGCCCTCGTAGTCACGACAGATATGGACGCTGGAAAATTGGGTGCTCAGCACCAGCATTCATGGCGCTCCCCACGTCTACGACTAGTCATGCGCGGTTTGGAAAACTGACTACTGTACCGTAACTATTGCAAGGTCAAAAATCCCCGTTTCAACTGCTGCCGCCGTTTCGGAAGATATCGATCATCGATTCTCTCTCTGTGTGTCACTGGTGCCATGTACCGCTGGTCCTAGGAAGTACCAGGGGGGAAAAATGATCCGAGGAAAGAAAACTACTGATGAGAGAGCCGGATCACACTCGAGGGCGAACTGGGAAGCGTCGAGCACTCATAGTGCAGTCATACGTGCGTGCTTTGTGCAGCTCCCAGCAGCGCTAGCAATCGATCGGCAGACGGGATGGAGCAGGCAGTACTGCTATACGAGGACCACCACCCAGTCCTGTACAACGTTTGTTTCCATACCTTGACAGGTCGGGCCACCGTTTGTGCATTGTGTTTTTGGTCGGGAGCACGAGCACAGGCAGAGGCAGCCAACTGTCGCGGTCGGTGCTGCTGCACTAGCATTATTTCTCAAACATGCACATGGCAATTACTAGGATTTACACCGTGTTTAGCAGCATTCATTTCGTTCTTTACTCATACCGATTGTTGGAGAAACACCATCCAGTTTCCTTCACCCAATCACCCTTGTTTGTTTTGTTTTATTTTAGCAGCACTCGTTTCCGCAACCGAGACCCCTTTTTTCCTGGAGGAATTGATAGGCTTTTCCCACCGACGGGGGCAGGGAGGGGGTAGCACTCGATGGGCGTCATGATTTCACAAATCTGCGTGTGCAAACTGCCGAGACCAAAACCGGTTTCGTTTGCCACCTCGGAACCAACAGCGTTACTTCATCAACAGTCAAAAGTGACACCACCCATTTTTGCGCCTCTCCCGTTTTGAGGAGGGAGAGGTGGGGATGTTCATCATCGTGACTTGGTAACTTCGGATTTGAAGGCCTGGATTGACGCCAAGATAGCAAGAAACAAAACATGATCGACGCTGAGGTTAATGATCTCTATTGCGGCACTTTGTGCACCCCCGACCGTCCGCAGTCCAATCCGACGGCCAGACGATGCGCTACACCCTCGGATTCCTCTCTAAACTTGTAGTAAACCAACCCGATGGCAATTCCACAAAAAAAAAATCCCCAAGAACCGCATGATGAAGTGAAAACAAAAGGAAAGGAACAAAAAAAAAAGAAAAGAAAAGAAAAGAAAGGTGAGCGTATTTACAGCCAGATGCTCATCCAACCATTTCGCGTCGTCGGACCGGAGGTCAAGCAGACGACCGGGCGACCGGCCTCAAGAGCTGGCCGGCGCCTGCGGTCGCGGTTGCGGTTGCGCCTGGGCGGCCACCAGCGGGCGGTTAAGGGGGGACGAGAACAGAGCTGCGAACGACGATGGCCTCTGCTGCTCCGACGGGGCCGACGATGCCGCAATGCCAGTAGCAGCAGGGGAGGGCGACGACGCTGGCGCCACCGGTGCGACGGCAGGGGCGGAGGAGTTGGAGGCGACGCGCTCGCAGGAGGGGCACATGGAGAGGGTGGTGGCCGGGAGGTGCATGTAGAAAGGGTGCACCGTCTTGAGCGCGCGGAGCTCGGCTAGCTCCTTCTGCAGCCGCCGGTTCTCCTCCGTCAGCGTCTCGCAGCAGCGCTTCAGGTACTCGCAGTCCACCTCCGTCTGCTTCAGCTTCGTCCTGCACGCGGCACGGCCGGCAGAGGCGTTTTATTATATACTATTTCCAGTCGAAGATTGCCGGGGTAATTAATCAAAACAAGAAAGATCGCGGATGCAAAGCGTGCGCGCACGCACGCACGCACCTGGCTCTGCGGTTCTGGAACCACACCTCCACCTGGCGCGGCCGGAGGTTGAGCTGCTTCGCCAGCGCCAGCTTCTGCTTCTGCGCGCCATGGACGGACCGGCAACGACGAACGTCAGGATCGAGAACGGCCGAGGAACTGCTAAGACTTGATGATTTCTGCGTGACCATCGGTTGCTTACCGGGTTCAGCGTGGCGTGCTCCTTGAAGCTCTCCTCCAGGAACGCGGACTGCTCCTTGGAGAGGCGCAGCTTCTTGCGCGCCGACCCGCCGTCGTCGTCGTCGCTGGCGCGGGAGCACGCGCCGCGGTCGCCCCCGCCTCCGGGCGCCACCTGGCCGCCCTGCGCGGAGAAGTCCGTCGGGAAGGAGCCCGCGCTGTTGTTGGGCGACGACGACGCCGCCGCCGCGCCCGCCTCGTCGTGCTCCTCGTCCTCCTCCGCCGCGGCGGCACCGGCCACGGACAGCGACGGCGCACGGTTAACGTCGAAGCCACGCGTCGTCGACGCCTCCAAATGCCCTGCCGAACGCGAATCGCCATTTCAGCGATCGATCTCGCCGCGCGCCGGCGGAAAATATAGAAGGGAAGGGACGAATCCAGGAAGCACAAAAATAAGGCGGCGACGGTGCATGCGTGTCAGGTATCACTCACGGTTGGTCTCGGACGACGGCGGCGGCGGCGGCGGCGGCGGCGGCCACGGGAGGCCGCCGAGGCGGGGCACCAGGCCGGGCAGGAGCGTGAGTCGCACGGCTGGCGGCTCCGGCGAGGACCGGGCGCCGCACCACCCCGTCGTCCCGAACTCCAGCTCCCTCCTCGCGTCCCTATCCCTCCTACTCCCCCTCTCGGCGGCTTCCTCCTCCCTCCGCACTCCGACGACGCCCATCCCAAGCCCAAGCACGAGGTCCCTGCCGGCATCCGCCATGGTCTCCCCCAAGCTGAGCCCCAACTCCATCCTTCCTGCCAGTGCCAGGGACCAGTAATGGAACCGTCGGGACGCGACGGGCCTGCGGGGCTTTATAGCAGAGCAGCAGCCGGAGCCCGGAGGAAGGAGTCGCCCGGCCCCGGCCCACGCCCACGCCCCTCCTCCCTCCTTCCCGGTGCGTTTCCGCCTGAGTGATAATGGCGGGTTTGACCAGTTGACGCGGCCGCACGTGACCCGGAAAAGGAGAGCTGGGTGGGGGGCAGTTGCATGCAATTCGGAGGCTTCGCGGGGGTGGTTTCGTGAAAATGCAAAGAGCTGGGTGGCGTTGCCAGGCGATAATAATGAGGCTAATCATTATTGTATCGCTGGGTACGTATCTTTCCCCTTTTGTAAATGGCACCCGCAATCTTTACAAGAAAGCTGCCCATGCAGCAGCTGTTGTTGCTGCTTCCTGTTTTTTTTTCGTTTCCTTTTGGCATTTGTGGGTCGTAGGCGTGTGTGTAGTTTACGTGCAACGCAATGAAAACGGATAGGATACGGATGTATTTCACCGATATTATATTTGTTTTTATATTTATGGTCGGATTCGGATTCGAATACGGATAATGTCAATCATACGGATAAGATATGATTCGATGTCGACATCATAAATATACGATTTAAGTATTCGGATACGGATACGGTATCAGATGTTAAACATTCAGACTCGGATAACATTCAGACTCGGATACGGACATATCTGAACCTCTCTAAACGAATTCGGTCCCGAATACGGTCCGAAAATATCCGTACCGTTTTCATCCCTATAGCTCATGCGTTGTGGAATTATTGTGTAGAGTATTGTTTGTTTGTAAGATGTGTAATATTTCACTCATCCCATAATTTAAATATCATCATGTCAGTTAAATTTTCTCTTAAGTTTGATTAAATTTATAAAAAAATATTAACAATTTATTCTCCAAATAAATTTATTATGAAAGTAGATTTGATGGTCGATCTAATGATACTAATTATGTACCATAAATATTAATATTCTATTTTATATATTTAATAAAAGTTAAGTACATTTGATTCCACAGAAAGTGTGAACGATATAAAAAGGGATAGAGAGAGTAAGTAGTATATGCTGAAATTTGCCTGATGTTGTTATTTATGCTGATTTGTTGCGAAAGAAAACATTGTTGCTTTATTAAAAATATTATTGAAGTAGTGCTGAAGAACATAGCGATAGAATTCTAAGACTAGTAGAGAGCCTGTTTGGATTTCATGAATTAAAATCTTTTTTTCAACTCTCACCGGGAGGAGCATTCCACCTGAGCAGCCTCGTTCCATAGGAACGGAGCAAAAACTCTTTGTTCGATTAATTTTGGAAAACCGGACTAAAACCAGTACAGTAGCTCAGCACTAGGGCTAAATTATGGCATACTCCGTATCCCCAGTAAGTCCCAGTACAAAGACGAACGGTGGCATAATTATAGATACATCGAAAAGAGATAAGGAAGTATAACACCAAGGTAGATGGGACTCTTCAACAATGCCTCCAAGGATGTGCATAAGGCCAGAACATAATCATCGTTGGCCAAGGAGCAAGAGATGACTCTGTAGGATCTTGACAAAGGCTTTCATCCGAGCCTTGTGTCAACGGGTTGAGCGGAGTGAGCCCGGAGACAATAGCAAGAGGTTCTTCAGTGACCCTTTCAAGAAAAAATTAAAATCAATAGTTAGAGAATACTAGTCATTTCATTAATTAATACTAACACTTATGACTCAAAATAGATGTATTTTGAAAATATCACAAACTTCATGGTACTAATTTCTACCGCAAATATGAGTATTAATTTGTTTGGTAAATTTATAAATTTAAAATGTATAGATTGACTTATTATCGCTAATCTAGAATCGTATTTCTTTTGAGGGTCGAATAGTAGTGGTAGCTGATGGCTATGTGCATCGATTTTTTTAAAAAAAATAGTTTGACTTATTATCGCTAAGCTAGAATCGCTAAGTTAGAATCATACTCCCTCTCTCCGTAAAGCTTTAATTTACAGAGTTGTTTTAAGTCAAACTTTTAAAACTTTGACCAATTTTTTTTTAAAAAAAATTGATAATATCAGATTAATACTATTAGATTTATCATGGAATATACTTTCATAATATACTTATTTTTTATGTTATAAATATTGATGTTCTCTTTTATATAGTTGTTCAAACTTAAAAAAGTTTGACTACCACAAAATCTAGGAGTTGAATCTTTCAGGGACAGATCTTTGAGGGTTGAATAGTAGTAGATATCTATTTTTAAAAATACATATACGTAAATACTAATGATGCATTTCATGTATAGTACTAGTCCGGTTTGCTGGGCAGAAAAAAAAAATAAAAGCCTTCTGAACAAGTGGAAATGCGGAATAATGATCGAATGTGATGTACCAGTACGTATAGAAGTAGAATTGTTGGTGTGCTGCATCTGCATCAGTCATCAACTCCTAGTAGCATGCAGCAGCAACATTTCTCTCTCGGCCTGCATGGAAGCTCATGATGGTTGCCAGATCCTAGTATAATTGCATGGAATGGAATGAGCAAGGCTTGAGAGAGGACTCCAAGGGTAGGAGAGCAAATTCTGCTATCTGCATGCAGGCATGATTACGGCCATCAATTCCTCATCCACCGCCATCGCCATGCCATCCTCATCATGTGTGGTGAGGCTGCCCTTGCCTTGCCTACCTGCGTGATAGTATGAAGCAATCCTGTTGATGTGTGGAATGGGGACAAGGCGATGGGCCGTTCGCTCGCCGCAATCATGCCGCATGATGGCGGCATACGGCCGGCCGGGGCAGGCGTGTGGTTCCTGACCCTGACTGCCCTGTCGTCCGGTTCGCTTGCTCTCCGTCCTGCCCCATGATGGCGCTGAGGATGGGTTGGGGTTGGGTGATGCGTGATGGATGGAATATGGATGCTTTGGCGGAGCAGCGCACATCAGGATGCAATCATCCCTGTTTGTACGCGGCCGGAGTGTTGTGTACCGTACCCCAGGGCCCAGGGGTTCCTTTCTCCGCGGAAAGTTTTGTTTTCCGCGGCTGTGCAAAGTCGGAATTATGTGCACACACACGTCTCTCTCAACGGCACGGTTTACGTTTGGGGAGGTCTGGGAAGACAAGCACAGCCCTTTCTTTTACCTATCCATACTGAAGTAAAATATACTAAGATTTAGAATATATATTAAGTATCATTAGACTATATTTTATACTAATAGACATATTTGAATATACAAATATTGTTACTATTTTTTATAAGCTAAATTCATGATTGTTTGACTCCACAGAAAATAAGATTTCTATTCTTTTTGCCATGCCATGAAGAGAGTATGTTCCGTTCATTGCAATTCCTGAAGATTATGTTTGTTGATTGCGGCATGGTGCAATTATTATCGAGGTAGTTTAAACATTCCAAAGAAATGATGTTGTATAAAAGCGTTTTTAGCTATGTTATCATGAGGCGCCAAGAATCCAAGGTGAAGAAACATGATGAATGCCCTTCAAAGTTTCAAACTGATCTATTGAGTTTCTTGTGGTGAAACCTGCCCACCTAGGTTCATTCAAGTCCCCGACTTGACATGGGTGCTCGCATTTTTCTAGATTTATTTCAGAATTTAACGACAGTAAGCTTTCAGTGGTAGGTGACGTGTCCGTCGTCAACGAGACGCCTGTGATGACTTCGTCAATCTCAAGATTTGTCGGTCCAACTCAGTTCTTCGGAGGTGCTTATAAGGGTAGGGTGTGTGTTGCGTGCATGTGTTCATAGAAATAAGTGTGCGCTCGTGTTTGTGAGCGTCTGCATCTGTAACTAGGTCTCACAAAAAAAACAGTTTCAAACTAATTTAGTGGTGACTGGATAATCTTCCATGAGGTAGGGACTATTTGGATTTTCATGGGCTAACAACAGGGAGTAGTAGCTAAAAAAAAGGAGAACTAGTATATCCAAACAGGAAGACCGAAGACTAGTAGGTGGAATGATAGACTATTTTTTCTTAGTTCATTAGCCAAATACAACTATCTAACAAATAATAATAGTTCATTGCTAGAAATATACCATGCAGCTTTTAGCCTGAGGTCCAAACATGCAAGAACTAATGCTAGAAGTATATGGTAATGTTAGGTAGCTATTTTTAGATCCGCCCTAATAATTAGTTTTAGACGATCTAAACAGACCCTGAGGTGGATTGTATTGTCATGAATTCATACTACAGTTGGTGGATTGTAGTTATTAGCGAGATATCCAAAGCAAAACACCGAATGATGATATATGAAGTGCATTTAGTATCGTTTATCATGAGACATTAATTAAGAATCTGTACTATCCACAAACTAAATTGATTGCTACGCCGGGATGTTTCGTGATGTATGACGAAAATATTCGACGTGAAGGAACGGACTTGGCTCACTAACCACTACTGGACGCGCCTTCTTTGCCGAGGGCTAGAAGCCCTCGGCAAAGGCTTTGCCGAGGACGGCCCTCGGCAAAGGGCTCTCGGAGAATTTTTAGACGGCAAAGATGGTCTTTGCCGAGGGCCTCTACCTCCGGCCCTCGGCAAAGAAATTGAGCAGATTTTTTTTCAAAAAATTCTTTGCCGGCCCTCGGCAAAGAAAATGCCCAGATTTTTTTAAAAAAATTCTTTGCCGAGGGCTACAATGAGGCCCTCGGCAAAGACCCCGTCTTTGCCGAGGGCCTCCTTGCGGCCCTCGGCAAAGAGTGTACGCAAGAATTTTTCTATAACTTTCTTTGCCGAGGGCTATGACGAAGGCCCTCGGCAAAGACCCAATCTTTGCCGAGGGCTATGGTCAAAGCCCTCGGCAAAGAGACAGAAAATTTTATTTTTAATTTGTTTTTTTTACATTCCATCGACATAAACATTTTATATATATATATATATATATATATATATATATATATATATATATATATATATATATATCAACCATCACATATGTATATCACGCATAATCCCATTTCTCACAATATATCACAACCATAATTATGAACCACAAATCATAATATCACAACCATATTACAAGTCTCAGCATGTTCATCATCATTCACATGTTTATTACAACAAGTTCATCAAATCCAAACACAAGTCACAAATATAACCCACAAATCACGCTAAAGTCCAACCACATCACCTACCACGAGTCCTCATCAAGGTAGCCTATGAGACGATGGTGAAGGAAAGGCCTGATCACCTGGTGACGCATTTGCAGGATGATTCGAACCCGCGGACGGAGGCTGCACAAAGAAGCAGAGATTGCATGTTTGAGTAATATGGGAAAAAATATTAAAAATTTTGGCAGCACCTCCCCTAAACAGGGAGGTTTACAAAACCTGCAAAAACAACGGCACGAAGGCCGACATCCACAACGACACGAAGGCCAACATACATGCAAAGACAAGTGAAAAGCGGACTTTTATACTTACAGTAGTAGCTGTAGGAGTAGGAGGAGGAGCTGAAAACAGCACAGGTACACCCGATGCTTGCCCAAGACTTTGCATGATCACCATCATCTCCGCCATCTGCTTCTGCGCTCCCTCGAACGCGGCCTTCTGTGCCTCTAGCTGTGCGGTTAGTGCCGCGGTCTGCTCTTGGCTTTGCCTTTTTGTTTCTTGCAGCTCAGCCTACAATATTTCACTCCAATATATTAGTAATCTGCTTGTAATTTTGGTGTGTAAATATGAACATACGATGAGTAAGAGATCCATTACCTGGAGTGCTTCAACCTGCCGCAGTGCTGGAGAAGGGCGTGGGCGTATGGCCTGGCTAGAGCTCGTGCTCCATGCTCGGATAGCGTCGAGGTTTCGAACAGTGGAGGAGTCAATGGCACCATCTGCAATCCACAGTCGCCCGTGCTTCTTGCCTCCTCCGAGCCTCATGATTGCCTCTGCATCAATGGGCTCAGTGCGCACATTGTAATCTTCCCCATGGATCTCTCTTACCGCTGACGTGTACTCTTAAACTTTAGTGTACACGTTCGGGTCAGAGTACACCTCTGGGGGGCAGCTGGATCGAAGGAGATAGAGGACGACACCCTGCCCATGTGGGACATAGCCCACGCAGAGAACTCTGAGACCTCCTCGCCCGGGTGCGCAGCCTCCTGCAAGAAAGGCGGGAAGATGGTGAGAAATCTAGCATAATTGAGTCTCAAAAGAAATGAAAAAATCACTTACATATGCTTGTTTGTATGCTGGGAGGTTGCGGCTGCCTTGATGGTGAGTCAGACCTTGCCTCATCAGACGTTGTTCCCGCTGCTTCTCATGCGTGTCAACATAGTCCTGTGACAACCATTTGTCCACGATCATGGCCCAGCACTCGGGAAACGATCGGCACCACCAGGGAATCACCTACAAATCATCAACAGAGTATTTGACATATTAGAAGATAAAATTGAACCCACTTAATATCAAAACGAATCATTGTGGATGTTATTCACCTACCTCAAGGTACTGGTCTCGGGTCAGCGTAACCTGTCTTGCTTGTGCCTTGGGGAGGGACTGGTGAAGTACCGACCTGTAGTAGTCTATGTGGGACTGGATGCGCGCATTGTGGTGCATCTCGGTGACGAACTTCCTACAAGCTGTAGTAGCCGCCCGATCCGCCTGGGCCTCAAGTCCTTCTTCGGCCTTGAAAAAATTCTACATACAAAACCAATGTATCCATTCATTATTTCAATAAAAGTTTTAACTAACGAATATGATGTATTAAGCAATGTTCTGCGAGAGAGACTTACCCAAAACTCCGCTAATACCCGCTCCTGCTTGTTGCGGTAAGTGTCATCCGTGGCCAGCTCGTACCTATCCCAGTTGGAGGCCGGCTCCCGCACCACCGGCTCCTCGGACTGTTTCACAATGCCGGGGTACCATTTCCTGCACAAAACACCGAGGACGCTCGCAGGGGTGCATGCTGTAGTACCCGACAAAACCAACCAAGTCCTACACAAGTGATTAAGAAAATTTATTAGTTTCTCTTATGATTTCCAACATATCTTATGAAGTAGCTGTGATGACATCTATAGTTACTTACCTCTTTGCCACGGGCCGAATCACTGCGCGGTTGTGAGGAAGCGGTACCGGAGGCAGGCTCGCAGGACCTCGCTCGTAGGGAGTCCGAGCAGTGGTACCCCCTCCCTCACCCTCGAGCGCCTCGCCTCCCTCGCACTCAAGCGCCTCGCCTCCCTCGCAATCGGGCACCAAGGCTCCCTCACCTTCCTCGCCCGTCTGCTGACCTGCCTCGTCCCCCGACGTGTCTGTGGTCGTGGCCGTCACGTGCTCCTCCTCCAGCACAAGCTCGCGTGGTGCTAGAGGAGACCGCTGCCTCCTACGACAGCTGCCCCTGGTCCTCTCGTCACCTCCTGTGGACGCTGCCCCGGACGGGGACCCCTCACCTCGAAGGCGCGGGCGGTCTCTCCCGTAAACCGAGGGTGTCTCTCGGCGTGGACGTCTGCTCGCCATCTTGGTTCAATCACCTGCAATCACAATGAGTGAACAAGATTAATTAGTACATATATTAGAAATAGATTCAGAATATATAAACAAAACACAAAATAAAGAAATATAGTATTACAGGTATTAGGAATAATCTTCATGATTGGGATCATGGGTCTCATCATCACTGTCAAAATTGTCCAAATGGGTAACACTATCCGAAGGTTCTATGTTGTCATCATCATCATTGCCTAGAAGTAATTGCTCAAGCATTGCTATGTCCTTCGCATTTACCACCACATCTCCATCGACCTCGCCATCAACCATTTCGTTGTCCACTTCCATTTCAGTTGGGCTAGGTAAGACGATCTCAAATGTCCCTGGTAGCCCATCTTCTTGATAGAACTGTCCATCATATGTGTTTGCATTGAAGTTGTAATCATCATCATTTGGTGCGGGTAGTTTACCATGTGGAGATACCTGGTGCACAATAGCCCAACCCTTAAGATCCTCTTTGTCTTGGTTGGCGTATCGAGTATAATACACCTGAACGGCATGTTGAGCCACAATGTATATATCTTTTCCAGGATAGATGGAATCTTCCCGAATCTCGACTAACCCAAGATGAGGGGTTTGTCTTGTTGATCGTGGATCGAACCAGTGACATTTGAACATGACAGGTTTAAGAGGTTTGTCTCCATGAAACGAGAGCTCAATGATTTCCTCAATTCTACTGTGATAGTCGAGGCCATCCGTGCCGGGCGTACAAACTCCACTATTTGTGGTTTTTCGTTTGGGTCGAATCTGCTCATAACCGGTTGTGTGGAAACGATATCCATTCACATCATAGCCAGCAAATGACTTGACCCTAACATCACAGCCATTTGCAACTTGTTTCAACTGGTCACTCATGGACGAACCGGTCTGGGCCTACAAGGTGAAGCATGATAGATTGTTATATTAATCAAACTAACGATCAGCTTGGATGATCGAATGTACAACCTAAATTCAACATTACCTTATTTTTGAACCAAGAAATGAAATCAGGCCTCCCTGCTCCTGCACTTGCCGAAACAAGGGTGTCTTGTTCATGCGAGGTAGGATCCCTTGAATGATGCCAGAATTCACGAACAAATTCCAAGATGAATGGCTCCACATCGGTAAGGTTCCTCAACACATATAGCATTATACTGCGCCACTCTTCATTTCCCAATAGCTTCGGTGACGATCTACTTGCACTGCCTAGTTGGCCTTGGAAAAGGCTGAGGGTTGATTCATTTTCGACGACATTGTAACGAGGGAGTGGATTATGATTCCTAGGAAGGTTTGGCTTGTAGTATAGCGTCGTGAAGTTTGCCACCTCCTCTCGAAGGCATGCCTCTGCAATGGAAGCCTCAATTCTGGCTTTATTTGTACATTTTTTGCGAAGAGTCTTTAGACATCTCTTGATTGGATAGCACCAACGGGCCAGCACAGGCCCCCCCAAACGTGCCTCGGTCGGGAGGTGCACAATCAGATGCTGCATTGGCAAGAAGAAGCCGGGTGGAAAGATCTTCTCCAGCTTACAAAGCAACGCAGGTGCCGCTTTTTCCAACTCATGAGCGACGGTCCAAGATATCTCCTTGGCACAAAGCTGGCAAAAGAAATGGCTCAACTCTGCCAACACTTGCCAGACATGCTCGGGGACATAGCCTCGGACCATCGCGGGAAGAAGCCGCTCAATCCAAATGTGGTAGTCATGACTCTTCACCCCGTTGACTCGCATAGTGGCTAAGTTCACTCCCCTACTAAGATTCGCTGCATATCCATCTGGGAACATTAACGTCTGGATCCATTGTAGTACTTCCCTCCTTTGATCGATGCCTAAAACAAAAGGCACCTTAGGCCTTTTCCAGTTCTTGTTTCGGCCACTAGGAGGCTGCATATGTTGGTTTGGTCTATCGCACAACATTGCTAGGTCCACTCTAGCCTTAACGTTGTCCTTAGACTTATCAGTGTCCATGAGTGTTCCCCAAAGCGCCTCCGCGATATTCTTTCCAGTGTGCATTACATCAATGTTATGTGGCAGAAGAAGGTCATCGAAATAGGGGAGCCTCGTCAAGCCAGACTTATGAGTCCACATATGTTCCTCACCATATCCCACAAAACCACCTTGTTCATTTGGCACGAGAGCATCTATCTGAGCACGAACCTCGGCACCAGTCCTCAAGTGCGGTTTAGGGTCTATCACTTTGACACCTTTTGTAAAGCTCTTGATGTCTTGTCTGAATTCATGGTCTAGAGGGAGGAATTGACGATGTTGATCGAACGATGAATACTTGCCACTCTTCTTCAACCAAATGAACCTCACAGCTTCCTTGCATATTGGGCATGGGAACTTCCCATGAACACACCAGGCAGCGAATAACCCATATGCCAAGAAGTCATGCAGGGAGTAGTGGTACCAAACGTGCATTTTGAAGCTTGTCTTCGTAGCTCAGTCATGTGTCCATACCCCCTTCTCCCAAGCGTGGATCAATTCATCAATCACAGGCTCCATGAACACACCCATATTACTACCCGGATGTCTAGGAATTATCAACGATAGGAATACATTATGTCGCTGAAATGAGATGCCAGGAGGGAGATTGAGGGGGATAACAAAAACGGGCCAGCATGTGTATGGGGCAGCCATCATTCCATAAGGATTGAACCCATCTGTTGCTAGTGCGACACGTACATTACGGGCCTCAGATGCTTTGTCAGGATGTTGGTCATTAAAGTACGTCCATACTTCAGCATCTGACGGATGTACCATCTTCTTAGGATTATACCGTTTGCCATCTTTGTGCCTTGTCATCTGTTTTGCGGATTCCTCGGTCATGAATAGGCATTGGATTCTTGGCAGGAAAGGGAGGTGACGTAGCACTCTCGCGGGGATCTGAAGCTGCTTCTTCTGACCATCACCAGAGTCTACCTCTAGGTACCTAGAGGATTTACACTTCGGACATTAATTTGCATCCTTGTGTTATTTCCTAAATAGGATGCACCCATTTGGACAAACATGTATCTTGTCATATGGCATCTTCAGCATACGAAGGACTTTCTCTGCCTCGTACAAGTTCATCGGTAAAGTATGCTTCTCCGGTAGCATGGTGCCAAACACGGCCAACATCTTATCGAACCCTTCTCGACTTAGGTTTAACTCAGCCTTCAACCCCATTAAGCGTCCAATCGCATCCAGCTGAGAAATCATTGTACGCTCGTGAAGGGGTTTCTGTGCCGAGTCCAACATTTTGTAGAAACCCTTTACGGTGTCCTCCATCTCCTCCCTCTCACGTTGTTCAGCAAAGTGAGCTTGGTGGGTGTCATCTAACATGTCTGCTACCCCAGCATCATCATCAAAAGCCTCGAGCCGTGGTCTCACCACCTCCGCTCTTATACGATCTGCTTCACCATGGTAGATCCACCGATGGTAGCCAGGCGTATAACCATTGAACACAAGATGTCTACCCATGGTCTTCTTGTCTACCTTTCGCATGTTGTCACATTTCATACACGGACACGACACTAGAGAATGTCCTCCTACTGCTAGTCCAAATGCTTGTTTCAAGAAAAGATCAACCCCTTCACCCATGCAACGTCATAGTCATTCCCGCTTCTCCAGCCCGTGTACATCCACTCACGATCCTCCATCCTTTAACATTTACATCACAAAGTATTGTGACCATCAATTGCATCTACGCGGTGTTACTACTGTCTTATAGGTGAGGATAGGTCCTAATCCCACCTGCAGATACGTAGATGAGTTAGTTTCCATGGTCGGGTCCTATCCGAGACAAAATTTCGGCAGCACCTCCTCGTCGTTCTCCCGATACACGTCCTACAAAGGAGAGTGTGTATCCGGAGAACAACAGGGAGGTGATGTCGAAACTTTGTCTCGGACAGGACCGGACCATGGAAACTAACTCATCTACGCATCTGCGGGCTGTCCAAAAAATGTGGACAATCTAAAACAGATACGGTCGAAGATATGGAAAGATCCACATACCTACGACCGTATCTCTTTCGGACGGGAGACGCCTAACTAGGTCACGTGATCTACGACAACAATAAGAAAGAGAGGCTATTTATACCTAGGGTGTCGGTGAAGTCAGGCTACCGATGCAGTGTGAGTCGACGCAGTGGTGAGGCGACGCAGTGCAGGCAGAACCGCGACGCCGACGAAGACAAATGGCGTCCTCTGGGTCTCCTGCAACGTGCTCTTCTCCTGCATAAAAAGGCAATAGGTTAGTGTCAATTGAAAATTTCGACAGCACCTCCCCTGCATCGGGAGGTTCCAAAAAACCTACAACAAACGTAGGCACGATGGCCAACGATCACACACACATGTATATATATATCGTCTCCATGCCATCAGAAACACCGCTAGTGCTAGGCTACTAACACAGAAATTATGCCACCAACACCACTACCACCACATGTATAATATCAAGGGAAAGAAGAAAGCGGTGCCATACCTTGCGATGGTAGACACCACGTCGCAACACGGGGCTACTTCTCCTTCTCCAACCTCCTTCTCCTCTCTCCTCAGATAGGCGGTGGGCGGGGAAGCGCGGCGGTGGGCGAGCGGGCGGGGGAGGAGCGCAAGGCGGCAGGCGAAGCCGCAGGCAGGCGCGCAGCCGGGGTTGCGCGCGGGGACGGGCGAGCGCGCGGGCGAGGTCGGGCGTGCGCGCGGCCAGGGCGAGCGCGGAGGCAGGCGAGCGTCGCAACTTACTCGAAAACGATTGAATTTTTTTATCATAGCCTACACATGTCTCAATATGAAACCTCGTCAAGTTTCGTGATTTTCTGACTTCGTATACATTTAATATAATTTTAAATCAATTTTCTAAGAAGTGGCTAATCATGTCACGCGTAAAAGATACGCGGAGTTTGATTCCAGTTTGTGCGTAGGGACTCCACACACATCAAATAACATGAATAACATTTTTGGAAAGACTACAGTGAATTATTCCATGCATCTGCAGTTCAAATTTAAAATAGCGGGAAAATTACGACGAATTGATATAAATTCAAGAAATATATAAAAAAAGTGAAATTTATGCCAATTTTTAAAATTGTGTTTAAAATAATATGATTTGTGCCCACAAAAAAATTAGACTGAAAAATCAAAAAAAAAATTCTTTGCCGAGGGCTAAGGATGGCCCTCGGCAAAGGGGGTCTTTGCCGAGGGCCACAAGAAAGGCCCTCGGCAAAGAATTTTGTAAAAAAAATTAAAAACCTTTGCCGAGGGTATGACGGGAGGCCCTCGGCAAAGGCTGACGGGGCTCGGCTGCCGTTACTCAGCACAATAAAATTGCCGAGGGCGTCTTTGCCGAGGGTCGTGGCCCTCGGCAAAGAATTTCTTTGTCGAGGGCCTTTCTTTGCCGAGGGCCTGGCCCTCGGCAAAGGCGTCTTTGCCGAGGACTTTTGTTTGCCGAGGGCCTCAGCTGACGGCCCTCGGCAAAGAAGGTCTTTGCCGAGTGTCCGAGATTTGGCCCTCGGCAAAGCCTCAGGCCCTCGGCAAAGAACGAGTTTCCAGTAGTGAACAGGCCCTCGGCAAAGGCGTCTTTGCCGAGGACTTTTGTTTGCCGAGGGCCTCAGCTGACGGCCCTCGGCAAAGAAGGTCTTTGCCGAGTGCCCGAGATTTGGCCCTCGGCAAAGAACGAGTTTCCAGTAGTGAACGTTTAATGGTTTTAGTGTGGAACTTGCTCCTTTCAGTCGACGGCTATTTTGCATATATTCTATACCAAAATCACAGTAAAAAAATGTTGGGGACGCAAAAAAAAATGTTGATGATATTTGCAGGTAAAAACTACTGTCTAGATCATTTGGAAACATGCACCATAATTCAGATACTAGCAAAACGATCTAATCTTCTAGTCCAAAACATAACACAAGACTATTGTTGAATAAAAGAGCACATGTAAACCTGTCAATTGCTAGAACATGCGAGAGTAATCCACTACTAGCAAGATTACACATGAAACACCAAACACGCCATATGCAAGAAATTAACCATTAAAAACAGACCGATCTTGCTAGTTAACGGCCGGTAAAGACAGTTCTACACTGATTCATTTGAATCCATCTACCAAAAGGTGGGATCTAGAGGAGAGCATGAATTACTTACCTTGATTCAATGAGTAGAGAGCACCGACTGATGACGTGTTAGAGATACATGTCGCCCTGGATCCCCTATCTTTGCCAGTTCGCGAAGGAAAAAATTTCGCGATACTGTAGCACTTTCGTTTGTTTATATTAATTATTGTACAAACCATGGACTAACTAGGTTTAAAAGATTCGTCTCGTCAATTTCGACCAAACTGTGTAATTAGTTTTTATTTTTGTCTATATTTAATACTCTATGTATACGTCTAAAGATTTGATGTGACAGAAAATCTTGAAAAAATTTTAGATTTTTGGATGGAAGTAAACAGACCCTTCCTCTCGATAGAACGTGAGGTGTGAGAGGTTGATGGAGGTCATCTGTTCTGTCGACGAAAGCTAGTCGGCAGTCTACCTTGGGGTATACCCACGGTAGTAGTTTATCGGTAGACGGTGCGCAAACTACGAACTCGATGGTGACGCAAGACACGGACAAGCTTTTTATCCAGGTTCGGCCGCCGAGTTGGCGTAATACCTACGTCCTGCGTCTGGTTGTATTGGATTGTGTTGAGCGATAATCTGTCCTAGGGGGTCCCCTTGCCCCTCCTTATATAGTCTGGAGGGCAGGGTTACAGATCTAGAAACTAATCCTAGCCGGTTACAATTGCCATAGATAATTCGATATCAATTCCTATTCTAACCGACTAGAATCCTGCTTGATCTCCACGTCTTGTTTCCTTGCGCGAAACTCGGGCTGTCGGATCAAGCCTTGAACTCGTCTCGTAGTGGGCCCAGCTTCCTAGCTGAAGTCTAGCCGTAAGGGTATAGGGGTTTATACCCCCACAGCTAGTCCCCGAGCGCCATGTATTGTGATGCAACACTCCGTCTTGAGCTTCTTCGATCAGCGTGGCCTGTCGTCTTCAATGAGCGGGGAAATCGCCCAAACGGTTCATTGATCAACGTTGTCATCGAAGAAGCAGGTTGTTCGAAGAATGCATGGTGCTCTAAAAAAAATTTCTTTCCTGGTGAAGTGTGCCCACTTTGCCTTTCTGAAAGGTAGAAGCAACAAAAAAGCAAGCAAATTCACCGCTAGGTGAAGTGTGCCCACTTAGTCCCCGAGCCTGGTAGTAGGTGTCGTAGGCACATGGTGCCAGGGTCAAAAGAAAATTCCCCAAAGTAGTTTTGAGACTGAGATGCATCGCTAGATGCATCGTACCGATGTAGTCCCCGAGCTTGCTGGAAGGCGAAGTATGAGCCTTGTAGCAAGGTCTAAAGAATTGAATTTACCAGTCCCCGAGCATGTCATACTCGTCTGCAATCGAAAAGACCAATCGACCAGTCCCCAGGCACTTAGTGTGCTGCCTGGAATTACATGTTACTATACTGTACGACCAGTCCCCGAGCATCGAGTGCTCAGTGGTCGGTGCATGCTTTAAAGCTTTGAGCTGATAGACTGAGAGACCAGTCCCCGAGCGTCGAGTACTCAGTTTCCTAAGCATGCTTTAAAGCTTTGAGCTGATAGACTGAGCGACCAGTCCCCGAGCGTCGAGTGCTCGGTGGTCGGTGCAGTCCTTGAGGTTCTGAGTTGATAGACTGGGCAACCAGTTCCCGAGCGTCGAGTGCTCGGTGGTCGGTGAAGTCTTTGAAGTTCCGAGCTGATAAACTGGGCGACCAGTCCCCGAGCGTCGAGTGCTCGGTGGTCGGTGCAGTCTTTGAAGTTCCGAGCTAATAGACTGGGCGACCAGTCCCCGAGCGTCGAGTGCTCGGTGGTCGGTGCAGTCCTTGAATTTCCGAGCTGATAAACTGGGCGACCAGTCCCCGAGCGTCGAGTGCTCGGTGGTCGGTGCAGTCCTTGAATTTCCGAGCTGATAAACTGGGCGACCAGTCCCCGAGCGTCGAGTGCTCGGTGGTCGGTGCAGTCCCCGGATTGCTGACTCACTGGCGTATGTGTCTTCTTACTTTTGAAAAGGTCTTTCAAATTTAAAGTTGACGTGACGGGGTCTCCTGACGATATGTCAGACGGATGCATGAAAAGCTGTGCCTGGCAACTGTACAACCGCTCTTTGCGTGGTTTGAGAAAAGGAAACCATCAATTGGTACGAAAACTCCGCCGCATTAATTGTCTATAATCATTGTAAACCGAAACGCCGCGTCCGCCGCATGGCCTGCCCACTTCCCGAGATTACAGGAAGTGGGAGAGGTGGGGTCGCTGGTTTATAAGGGCCTAATAGGACCGCCTGTACCGCTTCTCCGGCCATTGCCTTCAAACCTTCCGTTCTCATCTTCTCCAATCACCTGCATCTTCCTAACTCCGGCCCACATTCGCACCTCTAATGGCGAAGAGCGACTCCAGGAAGAGGGCCGACCTGATGGCCAAGGAATGGAAGAAGTCTCGCAGCACCACAAAATCTCTTGGTGACCTCGTCGATATGGGGCTGCTGCACGACGCAGAGCTCGGCGGCTGGAGGGCACCAGAGGGGGAGAGCTACCCCGATCCTCGCGCCGGTGAGGTCGTCGTTTTTGAAGACTTCGTTAAGAGAGGTTTTGGTGTTCCTGTCCATCCTTTTCTTCAAGGTCTTCTTTTGTACTATGAGATCGGGATTTGCAATCTGCACCCGAACTCAATTCTCCTTATTTCCACCTTCATCCATCTGTGCGAGGCCTATGTTGGCATAGAGCCGCACTTTGATCTTTTCCGGTATCTTTTCTGTCTGAGGAAGAAGGGAGCAGTTGGAGGCTCCAAGGTTGCAGGTGGAGTATACCTCAACCTCCGTGATGGGATGAAGAATCGCTACCTGCACTGCCCATGGAACACCTCCTTGACCGAATGGTACAGGAAGTGGTTCTACGTCAGGGAGGAACCGGGCAGCTCCACGTTCTGCGACGTGGGGTACGTTCCCGAGAAGAGGGCGAGCTGGACTGACCGCCCAGAGTTCGACGGTCAAGTGGCGGATCTGATGAAGCTGATCGACTGGTCGCGCCTGGATGGGCTTAGCGTGGTCGGCAACTTCATTTGCCGCCGGGTGATGCCCTGCCAGAAGAGGGTGCACTCGGCGTATGAGTATGCCGGAAGCACAGACCCGACCAGGATGCGGTCGGAGATCCTGGAGAAGGCGGAGGTACAACAGCTGCTGAACGAGCTGTTTAACTTCGCGGATGGGGGCTTCACCCGTAGCAGTGATCGGGTGCAAGCCTTCAAGTTAGGACGACCAGCACCAAAGGTATGTAGCAGACTTCGTTTGATCATTCGTATGTCGCCTGTAGTTGGCTCATCTCTGTTACTTTTGCAGGTCGGTGATGTCGACCGGTGCGTAGTGTACGTATCACTGGCACCGGGGATGGAAGATCCTGTGGGAGAGGTCCCGCCAGAGGAAGGCAGAGCCCGCCCCGTCCCGACCTCCGAGGAGAGGGTGGCGGGGAAAAGGCCATTGCCGGTGGATCCCCTGCCGACGCCGGAGCTGCCGGCAGACCTACCGGCGGAGAGCAGCCAAGCGCCGAAGCGTCGTCGGCTCGTGCGGATCGTCGACGACGACGACGACGACGAGGAGGCTGCGCCGTCGTTGGTCCGACGGCCTCGGGGCCGCCCAGACGCTGCACCGGTCGCCACTGATCGAGTGGCCAGCGGCGCGGCTGCCCCGCAAGTTGCCGAGGTGGGGGCACAGGCGCCGACCGGCCGGGCGAGGAGGAGGTTCACCGCGACCCATCGCCGGTCAGACCTGTAAGTGTTCAACTTACGTATTTTGGACTCCCCTTCTTTTTTTTTTTAACTTTTGTTCCTGTAGTGCGGCATCGGATGTCGACCCTGGCCAAACTGCCGGCCAGGGAACGGGCGAGCCTGCCCGCGGTTCTGGGGATGCGGCCCCCAAGACCACAGAACAGCCGACTGCTGCAGTCGCGCCTGGGAGCACCGAGGAGCTCCCGAGCGCGGCGCCGACTACAACAAGCAGCCCGACCAGGGCTGGGGAGGCTCCCCCAACTGACTCCTCGGAGAAGGGAAAGTCTCCGACCGCTCCTCCTGCCGGGGGGAGTGAGGTCCCCCCGCCGCCCCGAGCAGGAGCCTCTCCGGCTGCGTGCTCCCCAGGTCTGGTCCAAGGGACGGTGACGCCTGGGACCACCACCGGGGGTGACGCAGCCCAGGAGGAGGAAACCAGGGCGGCCTCCGACGACGAGGTAGAAGAGATCGAGGGTCGTCCCCGTGATGGCCGCCAACACGTGTATGTGTGGCGCCAACGCGGGGATCACTTTATCGGTCATGAGGAGCTTGCCGAGTCCGAAGAGGCTGCCAGGGTGGAGCGCGCGGCCAAGCGCCTTGTCGACGAAGTCAAGGTAAGCGTCGTTTTGAGCTGCCGCGCATTCTTTTGCCTTGTCTTCTGCGCATTGTTATATGCTTGCTTTGTAGGACGTTATGAAAACGGCGAAGTACCGAAAACGGTGCTTTGACCAGATAGAAGGCGTCATGGCCGAGAACAAGGCCCTTGCCGCGGAGGTAGACCGGTTGCGGGCGGAGGTCGGAGAGAAGGTGGTCGAGATGAGCACCGAGAAGGAGCGTCGTCTCGACCTCGCTCGTCGCCTGGCCGACCAGTACCGGCTGCAGGAAGGTTAGTCTCACGCTCCGAGCAGTTTCGCAGACTTGTATAGTTTGCTTCGCTGACCAGTTTAGGATTCACGCAGACTTGGAGGAGGAGGTGGCGAGCCTCCAACAAGAGAAGGAGCAGCTCGGCCAACAGCTCGCCAGTGTACAGGAGTCCGGACGGCGGGCGGAAGAGGAATTAAGTCGAAAAGACCGGGAGTTAGCTGGTAATGGGTGCCGCCTTGTTGGTTGCTACCTGCCCCTTTGCTTGTCTGGTATGCCGAAAGTAACGTTTCGTTTTGTTTGCAGTGCTCAAGGTGAACGCCAAAAAGCACCTGGATGAGCTGGTCAAGGACCGGGACTCCTGGAAGGTCAACTGTTGCAGGATCTGGAAGGGAGTGTCCCCGGTCCTGGACCTGATCAGTCCCGAGCTCCCGGAGAGCCAGCCCCGCGCGCCGCAGTTGACCCCGGTTCAGAAGGCGCAACGGGCGTGGGACTGGCTCCAGCAGTTTGTGAAGGACGCCGGGGAGTTTGCCGGCGCGCACGTCCTCAGCATGGTACGCGCCCACTACCCCCTTGTCGACTTGAGCAGGCTGGAGAAGGGGTACCCGAAGGAAGTCGGCCCACAGGAAGCGGACGAACTTCGGGGTAGTCTGCTGGACTTGTCGTCGACAGTGATCGGCGACATCAACCTGTGCGGAACGGCCACTCCTCCAGACCAGCCGAGCTCAGATAGGTCGGCCAGGGAGTTGTCGGGCGCGTCCTTTGCTGGAGATGGGCGGTCGACGCCTGCGGTCTCGACCAGCCAGGCGCCGGTGGCCCCGACCCCTTCGTCCGGGCAGCAGGGCCAGGCGGGTGATCAGCCCGAGCAGCTAGGCCAATAAAGTAGTCTGTAGGAATAGACTAGTATCTGCCCGTCAGGGTATTTATTGTAAACTTTGTATGTAAAGTTTGTAATAAAGTTTTCTTTTTTGTCATGACTGTTGTTTTGAGCGCTGTACAATATCTGAGTGACGTGTCACCGTGTTTGTCTTGGTTGTCGCCAAGAGCATCCATTGCAGGAGTTTTGCCGAGTGCTGTGTATGACAAGGTATAGGCGAAAAATAGAGAATCTTATTATCAAAAAATTATAAGATACTTACAAAAGAAAGTCATTAAAACTTTATGGATAGAAACGTCGCAGTTTGTCGATGTGCCAAGAGTTAGGTACTCGTGTTCCGTCTGGGTATGCCAATCTGTAGGACGTAGGTCGTGTGACCTCGGTCACGACGAAGGGTCCTTCCCAGGGAGTGGATAACTTGTGCATTCCCTCCTGGCTTGTTTTCCATCGGAGCACCAGATCGCCGACCACGAAGGAACGGTCCTTGACGTTCCTGTTGTAGTATCGCCTGACTGCCGCGAGATATTTTGCTGTTCGGAGACATGAAACTAAACGCTTTTCCTCCATGCAATTGATTTCGAGTTCTCTGGCGTTGTCGGCGGTCGCCTGGTCGAAGTGCTCGATTCTGGGAGATCCGAAGTGTATGTCGGACGGCAAGACCGCCTCTGCACCGTACACCATGAAGTAGGGAGACACCCCTGTGTTTCGACTGGTCTGAGTTCGGAGGCCCCAGACCACTGCCGGCAATTCTTTCATCCATCGACCGGGTGCTCTGTCGTTCTCGGTGTACAATCTTTTCTTTAGGGCATCGACGATCATTCCGTTAGCACGTTCAACTTGACCGTTGGCACGTGGATGTGCCACTGACACATATTTTATGACTATGCCTCTGTCATCGCAGAAATCCCAAAAAGTGGTGCCAGTAAACTGAGTGCCCAGGTCGGTGATTATGCTGTTCGGGATGCCGAATCTGTGTATGATTTGATTGAGGAACTCCACAGCCTTCTCGGAGGTTGCCTTGACCAGGGGCATGTATTCAATCCACTTGGAGAACTTGTCGATTAACACGAAGACAAACTTGAAGTTGCCCGGGGCTGGTTTAAATGGTCCGATCATGTCGAGCCCCCAGCAAGCAAAGGGCCAAGACGACGGGATGGTTTGAATTTCATGGGCAGGTACGTGGGTCCTCTTAGCGAAAAACTGACATCCTTCACAATGTCGAACCAGTTTTTCTGCGTCGCTGACCGCGGTTGGCCAATAAAAACCTGCTCGGAAAGCCTTTCCGACCAGCGTTCTAGATGCGGCGTGGTTGCCGCAAGATCCGGCGTGTATGTCCTCCAAGAGCTTGATACCATCGTCTTGGGGTATGCACTTGAGCAGTACCTCGGAGCTTGCGTTTTTCCGCATGAGTTTTCCGTCAACCAGGATGTAGTTCTTTGATCGTCGGATGAGACGCTCGTTCTCTGTTTTGTCTTGAAAACCTGTCCCGTCCGAGATGTATTTGATGAACGGGATACGCCAGTCACGCCCACTGGTTGTCGGAGTGGCGTCATCTATGAGCATTGCCTCGGTGGGTTGCTTGTCGACCAGGGTGGAGCTTACGCTCGGCTCACGGATGTCCTGGACGAAAATACCCCGCGGGATTTGGGCCCGAGACGAGCCTAACTTTGACAACGCATCTGCTGCTTGGTTCTTGTCCCGGACCACGTGGATGTACTCTATGCCATAGAAGTTAGTTTCCCATCTGCGAATTTCTTTGCAGTAGAGATCCATCTTCTCGTGGGTTGCGTCCCACTCTTTGTTGAGCTGGTTGATGACCAAAGCGGAGTCGCCGTAGACATAGAGGCGCTTGACCCCCAGTTCGACGGCTAGTCGTACGCCATGTAAGCAAGCTTCGTATTCGGCGACATTGTTTGACGCCGGAAAAAGGATCCGAAGGACGTAGCGGAGTTTGTCCTTGTTTGGTGATACGAACAATATCCCAGCGCCTGCACCGTTGATGTTCAAGGACCCATCAAAGAACATTGACCAGTGGTCTGAGACATCTGGAACGGAAGGTTCATTGAGGTCCGTCCATTCGGCAATGAAATCGACCAGGGCTTGAGACTTGACAGTGGTGCGACTCTGGAACTCTAGGGAAAATGGACATAATTCCATTGCCCATTTCACGATTCTGCCATTGGCGTCTTTATTGCGCAGGATGTCCCCGAGAGGAAAGCTGGTTGTCACCAGGACTCGATGGCCGTCGAAGTAGTGCTTCAGCTTTCTAGACGTTATCAGGATGGCGTATATAAGCTTCTGTATTTGAGGGTACCTGGCCTTGGATTCGTTTAAAACTTCACTTATGAAGTAAACGGGTCTCTGGACCTTGAAGACGTGACCTGGTTCATCTCGCTCGACCACTATTGCCGTGGAAACAACCCTGTCGGTTGCAGCAATGTAAAGGAGCAGGTCTTCATTGGGCTGAGGCGCTGTGAGGACAGGCGGTGAAGTGAGGAAGGTCTTAAGCTGAGTGAACGCAGCGTCGGCTTCTTCTGTCCAGGAGAATTTTTCGGATGCTTTCAATAGTTTGAAGAAAGGGAGGCCTTTTTCCCCCAGCCTTGAGATGAAGCGACTGAGGGCGGCCATGCATCCGGTTAGCTTCTGAATATCCTTGACGTTCTTCGGTGGTCGCATGTCGAGTACGGCCTTGACCTTTGAAGGGTTTGGTCGTATGCCGTCGCAACTGACGACGTTGCCGAGTAGTAGACCGGAAGGGACGCCGAAAATGCATTTCTTGGGGTTGAGCTTCCACTTGTACCTATTGAGTGCCTTGAAGGTTCGGTCTAAGTTGTCGATTAGGGTGCTCGCGTCCCTTGTTTTTACGACCACGTCGTCCACATAGGCCTCGACGAGGTCATCGCGAATCTCGTCGTGGAGGCATTGCTGGATGGCCCTTTGATAAGTGGCCCCGGCGTTTTTAAGTCCGAAAAACATGGTAGTGTAACAGTATGCGCCGAAGGGCGTGATGAAAGATGTTTTGATCTGATCTTCTTCCTTTAACAAGATCTGGTGATAACCAGAGTAGCAATCTAGAAAGGAGAGGAGTTCGCATCCGGCCGTTGAGTCGACCACCTCGTCGATGCGAGGAAGACCAAAAGGATCTTTAGGACAGTGTTTGTTGAGATCGGTGTAATCAACGCACATTCTCCATTCATTATTCTTTTTGCGTACAAGAACCGGATTGGCGAGCCAATCGGGATGATACACCTCTTTTATGAATCCGGCTGCTAGAAGCCGTGTTATTTCTGTCCTAATGGCCTCCTTTTTGTCACGAGCGAACCGTCGCAGTTTTTGCTTGATTGGTCTTGCGGTCTTCGAGACGTTTAAGGAGTGCTCGATCAGGTTTCGTGGGACACCGGGCATGTCTGCGGGTTTCCATGCGAAAACGCTCACGTTGTCCCTTAGAAACCTGACGAGCGCGTCTTCCTATTTTGGATCCAGGTTAGCCCCGATGAGGGCTGTCTTCTCAGGGTTGCCTTCGACTAGCTGCACTTCTTTGTACTCCTTGGATTTCGAATTCTTTCTGGATGTCTCCTGCTCAGGTAATCGGAGCTGGTCGGGAGGCAGCTGCGCGGCTTGGCTTGCTGTTTCCGCCATGCGGATTGAGAGGTCAATTGCCTCGGTGATCTTGAAGCTTTCTTCTTCGCAGGTGTACGCCGTGTAGACGTTGCCTCTGACGGTTAGGACACCCTTCTCCGTGGGCATCTTAAGCACTAAGTATGAGTAGTGCGGGACTGCCATGAACTTTGTCAGCGAAGGGCGGCCCAGTATGGCGTGGTAGGTCCCGTCAAAGTCCGCGACTACGAAGTTGATGAACTCCGTCCGGAAGTGATCGGGTGTGCCGAATTGGACAGGCAATGTTATCTGTCCGAGGGGCACCGAACTTTGACCCGGCAAAACCCCCCAGAATTGGGCGTCGTAAGGTTTTAGTTGCGCCGGTGATATCTTTAGGGCGGGCAGGCTGTTGCGGAAGAGAATGTCGATGGAGCTTCCCCCGTCCACGAGCACGCGCTCGAATCTGATGCTATTGATGCAGGGATCAAGAATCAGTGGGAAACGTCCCGGCTCTGGGATAGCGGCCCACTGGTCCTTCCTGCTGAACGAGATCTCCCTGTGGGACCACGCGGGAAATTTTGGATCTGCGATCAGCCCGTCCGTGCTGTCTATGTTGAGGCAGGCTCTCTTTAACAGCTTTCTTTCTCGCTTGGACTCAGTGGAGACCTTGCCCCCGAAAATGGAGTGGACCACGTCGGTGGGGCTGACGTATTGGTGTCGGGGGTCCCTGTCTTGGTCCTCATCCTCATCTTCGTGGTCGTGCCCGTCGCGTTTGTTATTTTTCTTGGCGGAGTCCTCTTGGGCGGCCCGCCGTGTATAGATACTTTTGAGGACGCGACACTCTTCCATGGTATGGTTAGACTTTGGGTGTAGCTGGCACGGTCCCTTCAACGTTTTGTTGTAGTCGTCTTGGTAGTCCCGTCGTCCGTTGGGACGTTTGACCGTATTTACTTCGTGGTCGTATTCACGAGGGCGCTTCCCTCTGAAGTCGTCGCGGCTGTCGCGCCGCCGATCCCAACCCTCTCGGTGATCGCGGTTGTCGGAGCGGCGGTGAGTTCTGTTGTCGTAGCGACCACGACCGTCATCCCGCCGAGAAGGCTGGTCGGGGCCTCTCGCGTCATCTCGGATTAGTTTTTCTGCGTCATCAGCATCGGCGTAGTTTTTGGCCGTGGCGAGGAGCTCTGCTACCGTTGATGGGCGTTTACGCAGCAGCTTGTTCCTCAGCGCTTCATGGAAACGCAAGCCTTTGATAAAGGCTGATATGGCCTCGTCGTGAGAAATCTTCGGGATTTTGAGGCGCATATCCGAGAACCGTCGGATGTAATCGCGCAGAGGTTCATTCTTCTTGTCTCTTATCCTTTCAAGGTCATACTTGTTCCCGGGCTGCTCGCATGTGGCGATGAAGTTGTCGATGAAAGCCTGTCGTAGCTCTTCCCAAGATTCGAAGGAGTCCTCGGGCAAGCCGAGAAGCCACTGATGACCAGCCTGGTCGAGGACTACGGGGAAGTAGTTAGCCATGACGTGCTCATCTCCTGCCGCTGATCGGACGGCGATTTCATAAAGGGTGATCCAGTTCTCTGGATTTTCCTTGCCGTCGTATTTTTTAAGTTTTTCGAGCTTGAAATTGCGGGGCCACACGACCTGACGGAGGTGCGAGGAGAACTGCCTTAGGCCCGGAGGACCGTGGGTCGCGTCGTACTCGATGCGGCGCAGGTTTTCGTGGACTGCTCTTTCTGCGGCGCGCCTGTTGATGCGATCCCGGGCGTCTTTGGGGGGGATGTTGTGGCGGAGATCCCTGTGTTGATCTTCTTCTTCTTGGTCGCGTACACGGTTCTGCTGGCGGCGGCCATCGGCGTCCCGACCACCATCGTCGCGCCGTGAGTCCCCTCGACGGTTGTCGGGGGAGCGGCTGCGGCGGCGCCTGCTGGGTGAGGCCCGGCTGCGATTAGTCTGGTCGGAGGCGGCTTCCGTATAAGAGACGTCCTGGACTCTCTTGAGTAGAGTGGCTGTCTGTCCCATTGCGGCGATTAGGTGTGCTCGGATACTGGTCCGGACTCCCTGGCATTCGGGGGTGTCAGGAAGCCGATCCAGGTTGGCCATGGCGACAGCCACGTTGGCGCTTGGCGTTTTGTAGACCGGCTGGTCCCCGACCATGTCAAAGGCATCGTTGAGGTTACTTGGTGGCATCTGTTGTTGCTCATCCGCACGCCGTCGGGCGCGATCGGCGTTACGCTGTTCGCGGAGTTGCCTCTGGTCGTCTGTTTCTCCGTCAACGGCCGGCTCGTCGGCGCTGACATTGAACACGATATCCCCTCGCCGGGGGGGAATATCGGGAATCGGTCGAAACCCGGAGGGTGTGAAGGAAAATCCAGGTCGTAGCCCTCGTCTTCGGTGTTTATAACCTCGGTGGGGACGGAGCCGGTGCTTGAGTTGGTGCTGGAAACCTGGCCGTCCCGTAGCTCTCGGATTGTCACCATGTTGACATGGTGACGATTGTTCCTTGTCGGCGACCAGCCCGCTTTGCTGAAAACGGATTGAACATGCTGTGAGTAGACAGAGGCCGAGTTATTCAGGCCGCAAGGATGGTCTCCCTTTTTGAGCTCGACGGATCGTCCTGAGGAGGTTGAGGTTATCGTCAGGGACGTTCCCAGCCGTTCGTGTGTGGTGACACGAGTTGGCCGGCGGGATTTCGAAAAATCCGCTTGAGTGGCTTGGTCGGGCCGGCGCAGAACTCCATCTATTAGTTGGGAGACTTCGAGCAGCTTGGAGTCGGCGCGATCGAGCGCTCGGAGGAGGTCCGAGCAGTCGATCTCCTTTCCCTTGTAGAGTGGGAACGGTGGTCGGGAGTTTAGTGCCGTCATGCGTGTGGTCGGAGACGGCGTGATCTCAGATTGGATCTGGATCTCTTTCGGGACCGTGGTCGGGAAGCCGCCGCTGCACGTCGTCCACGTGATCTGGCCGACGGTAAACGTGAGGCCTTCGGGCACGGTCGCGGAAGCTGGGATCGTGACCATCTTGTTCGCCGGAAAAGTCGCACGCACACCCCCTACCTGGCGCGCCACTGTCGACGAAAGCTAGTCGGCAGTCTACCTTGGGGTATACCCACGGTAGTAGTTTATCGGTAGACGGTGCGCAAACTACGAACTCGATGGTGACGCAAGACACGGACAAGCTTTTTATCCAGGTTCGGCCGCCGAGTTGGCGTAATACCTACGTCCTGCGTCTGGTTGTATTGGATTGTGTTGAGCGATAATCTGTCCTAGGGGGTCCCCTTGCCCCTCCTTATATAGTCTGGAGGGCAGGGTTACAGATCTAGAAACTAATCCTAGCCGGTTACAATTGCCATAGATAATTCAATATCAATTCCTATTCTAACCGACTAGAATCCTGCTTGATCTCCACGTCTTGTTTCCTTGCGCGAAACTCGGGCTGTCGGATCAAGCCTTGAACTCGTCTCGTAGTGGGCCCAGCTTCCTAGCTGAAGTCTAGCCGTAAGGGTATAGGGGTTTATACCCCCACATGTTCCCTTTCCCACGCGAGCACACACAAGGAACAAGATACAAAAATAAGTAAATGTACAGTGAAGGCAATTCTCTTTAGATTAGAACAGGTCTGCAAATGCGCTTCTTTTACATGCATGGATCCGAGCCTGGTCACTTTTCTTTTTAGTTTTGTGCCAGCCAGCAGTATTTTTCTCTCACAATAAATTAACCAATAGTAATTTTAATTTTAACTTTTTAGACCAGCGAAAAGGCCCAAGGGCAACTTCAATGTACAATTTAAGAAGATAAGCTATATTCTACCACGACAGGTGGTGGTGCTAACTTATGACATTTTGCTCTAGTGTTTAGTATAGGTCTTGTTTAAATCCAAAAAGTTTTTGAATTTTAATATTGTATTACTTTTATTTTTATTTGACAAATATAATCTAATCATAGAGTTACTAGGCTTAAAAGATTTGTCGGCGTCTGGACTCGTGGTCTAGACACAAACGAGTATAAGTTTGCGTGACTACGCAAGCCTGGATGGTGATGCAAGTGAGACATAGAGGGTTTATACTGGTTCGGGCCTGGAATGCCCTACGTCCAGTGAGATCGGAGGTCTGTATAGCCTTGCACGCAAAGGTTCTTGTAGTAGGGGGGTACAAGCTGGTTGCGAGAGAGGGCTAAGTCCCAGGTCTCGACTTTGTGGTGGACAGAGTGCTGGTCGCTGCTCTATAAATGAGCACGGTGGTCGTGTGTGTGAACCTGAACCTAGTTACGAGCCCTGGCTCCCCTTTTATAGCCTCAAGGGGAGATAGGGATTTACATGAGTAGATTTCCTCGTGTCGAGTGGAAGAGTTACAGTCCCGACCCTGTTGAAGCCTGTCCATCTTGTTCTTGAGGGATGGCTGCCAGCATGGTTGCTTCTATAGAGGGTTACCGAGCCCTGTTGGAGTCATGGGAGTCGGATCGGTGGTACTGCTGATCATCCTGTCAATAGTGGGAGAAGACAACAAATAGTGATGCTGATTAACCTCCCCGATTCCCTTTTCACTGTGAGGCGGTACACCACAGTGAAAGGGTTAAGGTCGCACAGTTGAAAGAGGTAAGGCTGCAGTGCCCAGGGTGGTTGGAACAGTCGCCACCCTGTCCTGCTGCGGTATGGGAGGCACCATGCCTGTCACGTCGTGGGTACGGGCGCCGTGCGTTGGAAGTCTTGCTGATCCGGTGGAGCGGTGTCCGGCGCCCGAGCCCTGAAGGGGTCGGGCGAGGCGGTGTTTACGCCCGAGGCCGAGGGGGTCGGGCGAGGCGGAACTTGCGTTCGAGGCCCTGAGGGGTCGGGTGAGTCGTGATTTGGACCTGAGGCCCAGGAGTCAAATGAGCTGGGGCCCGTTCCCTGGTTATTGTGGTTAATTTGCTTTGTCCTTTGCGTTTTTTATTGCTCTGATTTGGGTATCCCTTTTTATGGTACCCAACAAGATTCGTCTCACGATTTACAGATAAACTGTACAATTAGTTTATATTTCCATCTATATTTAACGCTTTATACATGTGTCGTAAGAATTCGATGTGACGAGAAATCTTAAAAAAAAATTGGTTTCAAGGATGAACTAAACAAGACCATAGTCTAGCACCCTATTATGGTGGCCACCAAGGGGATAAGATATTTCGCCATTTAGCTTCTCACCGTGCGAAAGATGTGTCTAGCTTGGCACGACCACTTCAATGTTTAGCGATTGTGCGAGCGTCTTCACTGTACTTGAAGCACCTTGTTGTTATGTTGCAACCCAATCAACCCTCGTGATGGAGGGATTTAACCATTCAGGCACCGGCGATAGGGCTCACATTTGGCGCCGTCCTGAACTCGCAGGTGCGTTAAGCTTCCGCCCGCTCTCTCGCCCGTGCTGCAGGAAGGCGTCACGTGCCACGGCCGCAGCGCGGTAATTGCTGCTGCCTGCATGCCTGCCTGCCAGGCACCCTTCGATTCGGGCCTTGTTTACTTAGCAAATTTTTAGTTTTTTGGCTACCATAGCACTTTCGTTTTTATTTGACAAACATTGTTCAATCACGGAGTAACTAGACCCAAAAGATCATCTCATAAATTTCAGATAAACTGTGTAATTAGTTTTTATTTTTATCTTTATTTAATACTTCATACATGTAACCAAAGATTCGATTTGATGAAGAATCTTGAAAATTTTTTGCGAACTAAACAAGGCCTCGGTTCGGTTCGGCCCACGGAGGGCGTGATGGCGTAGCGCGACGACGCGGCGCATGCTTGAGCCTTGAAGAGTCCGCACTCCGCAGGGCAGGCCCGCACTGGCACACGGGGGCCGCTGCAGCTGACCTGTATGCCACTGCCTCTGCCTCCTCCTATTTTGCCCCCGTCCCTACCCACGGCCTTGTTTAGTTCCGAAATTATTTCGGATTTTGGTACTTTAACATTTTCGTTTTTATTTAATAAATATTATCCAATTATGGACTAACTAAGCTCAAAAGATTCATCTTGTGATTTACGGTTAAACTGTGTGATTACTTTTTGTTTTCGTCTATATTTTTTTGCTTCATACACGTGCCGCAAGATTCAATGTGACAGAGAATCTTAAAAACTTTTTAAATTTTAGAGTGAACTAAACAAGGCCCACGTTACGAGTTGGCGATCGAGATGCGACGACGCTGGCCGCCACGTCCGTGTCCAGCCGCCTCGAGCCTCACGTCACGTGGAAGGATGGATGGATGAGCTTTGTTGTCAACTGTACTGTACACGTGTAAGAGTAAGTATTATAGTGGGCTGTAAGCTGGCTAAATACTGATGTGGAGAAGAGAAGGGAGGAGAGAGGAGAAGTAGGCTGTAAGAGCAAGTTTAATAATACAGCCCACTTGCTGGCTGTAAGGTTCTTTATAGCCTTCTCCCAGCCCACCCAAACAATAGTTACCTATTCACTATTAATACATGGCCCACTTATCTCTCTCACAAAGTTTTTTGGTTCTTGTGACCATAATACTTGCTCTAAGCTTACAGCCAGCTTAGACACAAAAACAAAGAAACTTTATGAGAGAGATAAGTGGACCATGTATTAATAGTGAATAGCTAACTATTGTATAGGTGAGCTGCAAGAAGGCTGTAAAGAACCTTACAGCCAGTAAGTAAGTGAACTGTATTATTAAACTTGCTCTAAGCGTGTTCACTCCTCACGCACTGGTGGCACTGGTGTTTCTAGCCCTGCTATGCTCGGTTTCAGCTGCGACCTGAGACTGGGAGGGGGCCGGCCGCACGGCGGCACGCAAACCCGGTGAGAAAACGTTTTTTTTTTTTGACTAAGGTCTTGTTTAGTTTCAAAATATTTTGTAAAATGAACACTGTAGCTCTTTCGTTTGTATTTAACGAATATTGTCAAATCATGGACTAACTAGGCTCAAAAGATTTGTCTCGTCAATTCCGACCAAACTGTGCAATTAGTTTTTATTTTTGTCTATATTTAGTACTTCATGCATGTGTGTAAAGATTCGATGTGACGGAGAATCTGAAAAATTTTGCAAAATTTTTTGGGAACTAAACAAGGCCTAACCCGGTGAGAAAACGTTGTAACAAGGAGTACTACTACTGGGCCTTGTTTAGTTCTAAAATATTTTGTAAAATGGACACTGTAGCTTTTTTGTTTGTATTTGACAAATATTATCCAATCATGGACTAACTAGGCTCAAAAGATTTGTCTCGTTAATTTCGACCAAACTGTGCAATTAGTTTTTATTTTTGTCTATATTTAGTACTTTATGCATGTGTCTAAAGATTCGATGTGACAGAAAATCTGAAAAATTTTGCAAAATTTTTCAGAAACTAAACAAGACCCTAGTGGAGCAAGTCATGTAAATGTGATCATGATTCTTAAAGAACGCGTACTGTACGAACAACACAACCGAAATTTCGTATGTCCGGACACGGGACCTGGACGGCAGCTAGCAGGTCGTGTAAATGTGATCATGATTCACGGATGCAGGAGCGGGTAGTCCTGTGATAGAGATGCTAATGTCTATACGGTGTGACCGCATGAGTGGTCATACTCATTCATACATGCATGCCAAGTTGTCAACACTAGTGTACCATGATTTGTATCGACGATACACAGTGTGCGTACGTACGTACGAATGTTTTGTGGTTGCTCCCGACGCACGTATATAGACTGTAGACGACGCATAGAAAGACATGCACGCGAGGAGGCCACGATAGAGCTAGCGTACGTCGTCGATGTGCCGTGCAGAGTCTGGATCGGGTCTTCTGTTACGTCTAGAAGGCGATGGCGGAGCGTACGTACGTACTAGTACGTAGTACAGCGTCTACACGGTCGGTTCCTCTGATGGACCGGAGACTTGGACGAAGAAGCTCACGTTGCTGAGTACTAGAAACGTGCAGGCTACAACGGGTTGCGAGAATGCAGGCACAAACGACAAAGTCATGGCTCTCTTTGCTAATTTGTTGTGGGAGAAAAACTATGTTAAATAGTTGTTAGATCCGGTTGATAATTTCAAACGAATAAATAGTCGTTTAAACGAGGTGAACGTTGCAAGTGCACGGACCCTGCCAGCCGGCCATGCACATGCACGGACCCGGCCGAGTGGGCTGCTCTCCATCAGGCGCGCCACGCCGGCAGGAGTACTGGTGGTGTGGTGGGGTTGGGGCGTTGGCCTACGGCATTATTGAAGTCATGCTGCAATCGTTCCAGCTCTCATGCCGATCGATCGATCGATGAGACACGCACGGACGGGGACGTGATCCGGACCAGATCAGATACAGAAACCATACCAGCGACAAGGGGGGCACGGCCACCGAAGCGGGGGGCCCCTGGAGCTGGAGGTCGGAGCCCTCGGAGCACGGCAACGCACAGGACGGACGCGGGCCTCTCAACGGTGGAAGCGACAGTGGAAGACGGGGAGCAGTAGCAGCTGCTGCCTGGCACTGTTGTCGCTGCCGTGCCCGCGTCATGCATGCTGCGTCGTTCATGGCGCTGGCACTGGCACTAGCACTAGCACGAGACGGGGCCGCGCGGTCCCATCGCTGTTGAGGCAAGATCTTTGAGCCGCGATTCGCTCCCCGTTCAGTCGACCGGCCGCCCGAGTGCCGGACAGGCGGGCAACGGCAGAGCCGCTAGCAGCGGCGCTCTCCCCGCTTACGGTGGACAGCGTATGCTCCTGCTAGGTTTTGTTTAGTTTTCAAAAAAATTTATAAAATAAAAATAGTAACACTTTCATTTTTATTTGACAAATATTATCTAGGCTTAAAAAATTCTTCTCGCAAATTACAAGTAAACTTTGTAATTAGTTATTTATTTCATTTATATTCAGTGCTCCATACATGTGCCACAAAAATCGATGTCATGGAGAATCTGAAAAGTTTTGCAAAATATTTTGGAAACTAAACAAGGCCCAGACACCGTCAGTTGCAAACATCAAGCACAAATGGTTCTGTACAAATTATTTGTACTTCTGCATTGGCCGTATATAGGGTTTATGGTTGAAGGTTTAAGGTTTTTATCGATTTGTTGCTAGACAAGCCTCCGGTGTCAACGATTGTCGGCCTTTGAACTCGAGGTTCCTACACCGGCGGTAAATTTGTATCTACGTGCCTTCGATCCGGATGGTGTACAAGAAGAACATAAGAGATTTATATTAGTTCGGGCAAGATGTGTCATGTGTCCAGTGAGAGGGAGGAGTCTTGTATTATCTTACATCGAAGTACTCGTAGTATGGGTTACAAGCTTATGAGAGAGAGAGAGAGAGAGAGTTGCTCCTAAGTCTCATTGTGCGTATAGAATGGGGGGTGTTGCTCTGAGCGAGTGTATGAACTTGTGAGTGTTCTTGTGCTTGTTTTTCTTTTTGAGAATGGCCCCAGCTCCTTTCTTTTATAGCCGCAAGGGGGGTGCAGTAATACATACATGTGTAGTATATTATGTTTCATGTTAAATGCGAGACCCTGTAGCCTTATACTGTGGAGGCATGACACAGCGCAATGGAGGTATGGCTTCTGTCCTTCAGTCTTTGTGGTGCTTGGAGCAATAGTGCTTGGTGTGCCTATCACTGTGGGTGTCGTGCTGAGCCAAGTCGGTCCCTGTAGAGATGTGCTTGTCCTTGTGAACGACACGGTGAGCCTAGCCGATCGACTGATGGGGAGATCTGAGGCCCCCTAGATCGGGAGCCATGCCCTGATTTTGACGTGTTTGTGGGTACAGAAGATTGGAATGACATCTAACGTCTGCACAAGTCTATGTCGTACGCACAATTATGGGAGTTGGCAACATCGTGGCGATCAAATTGTGTCCTGCGCAGTCATGGGCGGAGTGGTGATCTGATCCCTGTCTTGTCCCGTCGTGAGAACGTGGCTGATGTCACGGGCATCTCGAGCGCATCAGTGGTTGGAAGCGTCCAATTCTTGGGGTCGGGCGAGGCAGAGATTGTAGGGCTGGTTCTTCGAGCCGACCTCAGGCGAGTGGGAGAATTGCTAGGCCCCGGGTTCGTTCGAGGCCTTGTCGTCAGGCCTCGGGCGAGACGGATGATGGATTGGTCTCGGTTGTGTCCGAGGTCTCGTCGTGAGGCCTCGACCGAGGCAGAGAGTGGCTGTTAGTTAGCTTAGCCTGTTCTCAGTGGGGGTGAAGGGGGAAGTCTTAATTAAAAAGAGTTCGAGTTTACTCAGTTTTAGGATTATGTTTCTTTTCTAAAATATACAAAACAACTGTATAGCTTTATATCTATATCTATATGGTACTATTAATAAGAACAAAAAGTTCTCAATTCCTCATCCTTTGAAACATTCCATGGCACCTCACTCTGCTCTCGTACAATTCACTCTGCACAATTCACTACATGTGGTTACTATAGCAATTATGGCTAATTATAGACTAATTAGAATTAAAAGATTTGTCCAGCGATTTATAACCAAATTGTGTATTTTGTTTTTTTCCTCTACACTTAAATATTTAATGCTCGATGCATATGTTTAAAGATTTGATGGGATGGGTGAAAAGTTTTTGGATGGGGAACTAAATAGGGCCTTAGTTCACTCTCTTATCTATGCTCATCACACCTTATCTATACCTATTACTTTTAAAGGGTCTAATTGGTTGGGCTCCAAAAAATATCCAGCTAAAATTAGGGCATGTCAAAAATTTGTGCCAAAACCTAGGCAATAATAGCCCGTTCGCTTATCTAAAAAGGCATGGCTGAAAGTAGTTTGCTGATTTGTTGTGAGAGAAAAACACCGCTGAATAGGTGGTAGATTCAGCACATAAGTTCAAACGAACAGCGGCATAGCAATTGACTAGGTGGCAAACCGTGAATAGGCAAGAAATCTTGTATTCGCCGACGATTTGCCTAGAAGCTTTTGCACACCAAATTTTTGGAGTCAAACCAAATGACCGCCTAAGTTTTGGGATTACCCTATTTTTGGTTGGGCGGATTAGGCAAAAATAGTCAAAATTTATTTCTTTCATTCATCCCTCACACTCTCCCCATCATCCATCCATTACTCAATCCTCTTCCATCCCTTTGTCCATCGTCCATCACTTTCTCCTCACTCTGTTCCGCCTGTCTCTTATCTCGTTCATCACTCTCGAGTTTCTCTCTTTGAGTTTGGAGTGCTTTTGAGTCGGTGTGGATACCTGAGATAGTATTTGTCACACTTTATTTGTATCTAATATTAAAGAAGTAGATTTTTATTCTTCCATTTGTCATACGTTCTCCCGCCATCCATCCTTCAATCATTCATCTCCCATCTCACGATCCACTATCAAGGGTTTCCATGTGTAACCTGGCTTTGCTATTTTGTGACCAAAAACCCACCTCACCCACCTTGGCACCATCTCTCTAATATCATTTGCCCTTGCTCTTTAAAAACCTTGTCTCACAAAACAATAGTCTACAGGAGCTACTTCTATTTTTTCCAATTACACGGTATAACATATAGACACTCAATACGTACACCCTACTACCCCTGTGAGCATTTTCAACGACTAATCCAGCAAATCTCCTAGATTGGCGAAGTTATCACATACGTTTCGCTATCGCTGGGAACATCATGTACCAAGGGACAACGTTGACAAATACTAGAATATCTACTCCTACTACTTTGTAGCACAACAAAAAAGACCAAAGATATACTTCTCCGGTGCCAGAGTACAAAGGGATAAGCACATGTCTTGGTTCCACGAACAGCACTCACATTCGTGCGAGGAGTAGTAGTATTTGACAAGGCTATAATATCAGCATGTTCAGTTGTTCACCATGTGATCGATTTCACGCGACAGTGCTGCCGAATCCGAATGGATTGTGGACTTGGTCGCGACACTTCCGAGTGCCACTCGATCGGGACAAGAGAATAATAGAAGCGGCTTCTATCGCGGACCGGTGTGTGAACACAGCAAATATTCGTCCACAAAATGCGTAACCTTCACGTATTTCTGCTCCGTTTGCTTCATACTTATTCCACTAATTTTCTAGAAAAGTTTTTCCTGTTATATTCAATGATGGCGTACGTGCAAATTCCTGAACTTTTCCCCATTTATATTCCCGACGATCCTTCCTCGCGAGGACAAATAATATTCATCTCGTTGACAAACAATATATGTACTATCTCCAAAAAAACCGTCATGCATTGCGAGTCGCAAAGACGACCATCCGTTCGGTTTCGTCCAGAAGCAAAGAATCCTCGTGCATGTGTGTGCTCGTTTTTTTATTGGTCTGGAGGACGTACTCACATTATCAGAATCCCAGATTCTTCTTTTCACGACGGTGGTCTAAACGGATGGTTTTTCTTCAGTGTAATTAAATAAATTAAATGAAAAAATAAAAAACGAAATTATCTATTTACTTCGTTAAGTTACTGTAGACAAAAATCACGAGTATTCATTTAAAATGTCATCCTATATCCTTAAAAAATAAAGATATGTGATGCCCTCGTCGCGTTGACAAACAGTTTCCAACTAAGGGCTTGTTTAGATCAAAAACTTTTTGAATTTTGACACTGTAACACTTTCGTTTTTATTTCACAAACATTGTCCAGTCATGGAGTAACTAGGCTTAAAAGATTCGTCTTGCGATTTACAGACAAACTGTGTAATTAGTTTTTATTTTATCTATATTTAATACTTCATGCATATACCGTAAGATTCGATGTGATGGAGAATCTTATATAGGTTTTTGGGTGCATCTATAAACAAGGCCTAACTGATCCAAGTTGCACGGAGCAAGCGCATCTACAGTGAGCCGGTGCGCTGCGGTGACGTACGCTCCGATGGGGACGCTACGAGGCTCGATCGATCGGATCAGGGATCACCCTGCCGTGACTTTTTCTCCTTCGCGCAGCTCGTATTCCAGTAAAGCCAGACCGGCTGTTGCAGCTGGATGAAAATGTATTTGATACGGACGGATTTTTTTATATCATATTTGTTTTTATATTTTTGATCGGATTCGTATTTGAATATGGATAATATCAATCATGTCAGATAAAATATAATTAGATGTCGACATCATAAATATACAATTTAAGTATTCGGATACGAATACAATATCGGATGTTAAATATCCAGACTCGAATACAGACATATCTGAATCTCTCTAAACGAATTCGGTCTTAAATACGGTTGCAGCTAGCGGGCAGCCTTTGCGTGACTGATGCGCATGCAACAAATGAGAGATGGTGCGCCTCCATGCACGGAAGAAGGCCATGTCAAAATTTTCCAATATTTCTCGTTACATTAAACTTTTAGACATATAAAAAAATATTAAATATATATAAAAATAAAAACTAATTATAAAGTTTATATATAATTTATTAGACAAAACTTTTAAATTTTATTAGTTCATGGTTAAATAAAAATTATTAAATACAAATGAAATGTTATAGTAGTTAAAATAAAAAAAAAATCGTAAATTAAACAAGGCCGGACCGATAGGAGCACGGACGCACGGTGGACAAGAGTGGCTCTTGAGGCCTTGGCCTTGGCAGCCAGGATGGGGACCTGCGTGGCTGCGTACGTCCGCGATCGCGGTATGAGCAGCGCTAACGGAGTCTGAAGCAGCATTTAGGCGTTGTTTTAGTTTCAAAAAAAAAATTAAATTTTTAAAATTTTTCGTTATATCAAATCTTACGACACATATATAAAGCATTAAATTTATATAAAACTAATAACTAATTGCACAATTTGTCTATAATTTATGAGATAAATCTTTTGAGGCTAGTTAGTCTATAATTAGACAATATTTAGAGCATCTCCAAGAGATTATTCAAATCATTTTCTAAAGATAAATTTGGCTATTGTTGACGGAAAACGTCTCAAACAGACTTTGTAAATAACTCTTCAAATTTAGCATCTCTCCATCCCACCTTATTCGCTCTGTACTTGGATAGTCTACCTCACTAGCCATCCTTTACAGAGTCTGTTGGAGTACTCTAATATGTTTTTGTCAAATCTAAGAGAGTAGCTAAATCGGTAAATTTAGGCCTTGTTTAGACGTGAAAAATTTTTGGATTCCGCTATTGTAGCACTTTCATTTGTTTGTGACAAATATTTTTTAATTATAGATTAACTAGGATCAAAAGATTTGTCTTACGATTTACAGGCAAACTGTGTAATTAGTTTTTGTTTTCGTCTATATTTAATACTCCATACATGTGCCGAAAGATTTGATGTGACGGGAAATTTTGAAATTTTTTTGGTTTTCAGGGTGAACTAAACAAGGCCTTAGCTAGTCTTTTTGGCTGGTCTCTTGGAGATGCTCTTATCAAATTCAAACTAAAGTGTTACAGTGCTCATTTTATCAAAAATTTTGGAACTAAACAAGCAGTAACCAATAGACTTTGTATATTCTTCATAAATGCTAGCAATAGCAATTTTGGTGCTACCCTCCAACAGCTTCTGTAAATGGTCATTGATATATAGTCATTGTCTATTCTAGGTTTTTCGCTAGCCAAATATAGAAGACGAGAATGACTCTTTAGAGTGCGCATGAGATTTAGCAAAACTGTTGGAAAAGTAAAAAAATATAGAAAGCGATTTTTATACAAATGACTCTCCAAATGATGATTTAGAGAGTGAGATTTAGAAAGGCTCTTGGAGATGTTGTGCGTTCATGCATGTACAACCTTGTTTATTTACAATTTTTTTTGTAAAATAGACATGGTAGTATTTTGTTTATATTTGATAAATATTGTCTAATTATAGTCTAACTAGACTTAAATATTCGTCTCACAAATTATATATAAACTATACAATTAATTATTATTTTTATGTATATTTAATATTCTACACATGCGCAGTAAGAATACGAAAAATCTGAATTTTTTATAAAATTTTTTTAGAACAAATGCGATACTGGTACTGGCTCAGGCTGATCTGACATTGCATGTACCAGGTAGTACGTGCAAGACGTTTGCCGATGGCCACGCCAAGCACCGCTGTGCCAGTACGTAGGAGTAATGGTGGATGTAAAAGCATGGAGTGTGCAATCTGCGACTCTCGATATCATAACTGACCACTGACATATTTGATCCGCGCTCAGTGCCGTCCGTTGCGGCGAAGTTATGGCGGCAAAGGTCAATGCTACCCCGCGCACGGTGACGCGAAGATCTTCTGGTTCTTCCTGGCAGAATCTACTGGACTACTGTAGAGGAGTAGAGGTTAATACTCCATACAGTAGCCATGAGCCCATGCCGTTGTTTGCATCACCGTGGCGCCTGATCAGCTTGACGTTCGTGCGCTCTGCTTCATCTTCCGGTTAGGCTTTGTTTAGTTCCGAAAAGTGAAAAGTTTTGCTACTGTAGCACTTTCGTTTATTTGTAACAAATATTATCCAATCATAAACTAACTAGAATCAAAAGATTTGTCTCGTGATTTACAGCTAAACTGTGTAATTAGTTTTTGTTTTCGTCTATATTTAATGTTTCATGCACGTGCCACAAGATTCGATGTGATGGAGAATCTTGAAAACTTTTTGGTTTTCAGGGTGAACTAAACAAAGCCTTAGCCGTAATTCTGTTGCGAAGAAGTAGCTTTCACATAGCGTCGTCCATGCCATCATTAAAGATGGCAACGGGTACAGATTACCCGCATACCCATGGGGGGGATGCGTAAAAACCCGGTAGGGTGAGGGTACGGGTACAACTTTGTGCCTGCAAGTGTGGGTGCGAGTTTATAGTTGAACCCAACGGATAAAAACTTATGGGCATAAAAAACTTGTATCTGTGTCCGCAAACCTACTTCAACCTTATGATACGTAGGTCCCTTCTTATACTGTATATAAAGAAAGCAACATAGTTTTATAATTTTCTCCCTCATATCTATTTATGTATAAGAGAACCATTTTTATGTTGGTATAATGCTAGATAGTTTTGATTTTTATACTTAAACTCATTTTTATAATCTATGCATGTATTATTAATTTATTATTATGTAGGTTCACGGGTACGTCCGTGGGTATTTTGTGCCCGCGGATACGGACGTGGGTGTAGACTTCTACCCGTGGCGGGTTACAGGTGCGGGTTTGGAATTCAACCCGCGAGTGCGGGTCTATATATCTCGCACCCGCGGGTAATATGCCCGTTGCCATCTATAGTCACCATGTGTGTAGTTACGTCTTGTTTAGTTGCGAATTTTTTTTAGATTTCGTTACTGTAGCACTTTCGTTTTTATTTGACAAATATTATCCAATCATAGAGTAACTAGGCTTAAAAGATTCGTCTAGCGATTTACAGATAAATTATGCAATTGGTTTTTTATTTTTATCTATATTTAATACTCCGTGCATGTGTCGTAAGATTCGATGTGACGGGGAATCTTGAAAAGTTTTTTTGTTTTTGGTGGGAACTAAACAAGGCCTTAGGCCCTGTTTGGCTTTGTTTAGCTGAGGAGATAAAAAGTTTTTGCATATGATAGCACTTTCGTTTTTATTTGGCAACTATTGTCCAACCATAGACTAACTAGGTCTAAAAGATTCGTCTCGTAAATTAGAAACAAACTGTGGAATTAGTTATTTTTTTATCAATATTTAATGTTCGTGCCGCAATATTTAATGTGACTAGGAATCTTGAAAAGTTTTTAAGTTTTGGGTGAACTAAACAAGACCTTAGGCCAGTCTCAGTGGAGAGTTTCGTGGTGTTGTTTCCAAGACTGCCATGTTATGTGAAATGAAATGAAACTTGGATGAAACACCCACTCTCAATGGAGAGTTTTATTTTATAGTTTCATGGGCATTTAATTACAAGACTCATAGAGAGTTGGTAATCGTGGCAAGAGAGTTTCATCTAGATGAAACTCATTTCTTATCTCTCTTCTTAAATACACAGCCATGTCATCAAAAAAATCCTATGTGGCAACCTATTTAATGTAAATGAAACTCATATGAAACTCCCATTGAGACTGACTTTAGTAGCAATGTTTTTTGTAAAATGAATACTGTAATATTTTCGTTTATATTTGATAAGTATTGTCCAACCATAAACAAACTAGGCTCAAAAGATTCGTCTGCAAATTATAGGTAAAGTGTGCAGTTAATTTTTTATCTATATTTAATGCTCCATGTGCCACAAGATTCGATGTGACAAGAAATCTTGAAAAAATTTACTAAATTTTTAGAAAGTAAACAAGACCTATAGCACCATGGAGAGTATATACTCCCCCTATAGAATTTTAAAGTCGTTTTGAATATTAATAACTTTTAAATTGTTGAGTTTGTAAATATAAAAATTATATGAATATATTTATTTTAAAAAATACTTATATATATATATATATTATTTTTTTAAAATATTTTTATAAAAATAAAAAATTAAAGAGATCTTGTCGCTGTTCTAAACAAATTCTAAATCCAATCGAGTATGTCAGCTGTAAGGAGCCTGCATGTTCATCGGACCAGGGTCGAGTCTCACAGCAGAAAACGCGGACGGGCCCGGGCCCGGGCCCAAGACGGAGCGCAATCAGAACCCGGCAGAAGAAACAACGCAAGCCCACCCCTCTGAGCCCCTATGCGACACGTACTTTCTCCTTGCCCATGTGAAACCGCCCAGCCCAGGGACGCCGGGGTCCCCTCCCCACACCCCGAACGATGGAGCTCTTCATCAATCATCCCTGCGCGGGCCCACAGGTCGGCGTCGGGCCGACAGCGCCCCAGGCGCAATCATTAGTACGGTCGCGCTTGACGGCTCCCTCCGGTCCCCTCCTGCCGGGCCCCGCAATTATTTGCCCGTGATTGCCCCCCCGGCTCCACCACCGCCCGCCGCGTGCTCAGTGCTCCCGCCTGTGGCCTACTGCTACTGGCCTCTGGCGGTCTGGCCTCCTCCTCCTCCTTTGCCGCCGGGTCCGGGGCGCCAGGGCCAGCCGCTCACCCAGCCAGGAGGGTCTCTCGTCTCTCCCCTGCCCTGTCTCAGGCCAGCGTGCGTGTGGTCCCTGTTTCTTGCTGCGCTGTGCGCTCATGTCGTGGATCCATGGTTTCGCGAGCGGAGCGCCGGCCAACGCCGGGCACTGCTTCTGCTTGGACCTGGCCCGCCGAGCATCGCAGCCGCAGCAGCGCACGCACGGGCCCCGGCCGACCGGGTCGCGCGCGGCCAAGGCGCATGGCGCCGCTGCAGTGCATGTGCATGCCTGCCACTTCCAGTGCGACTGCGCGACGACGGACTGACGGAGGGCAACGGCATGCCCTGCCCTGAGCCCTGAGGGAGAATTATTGGGAGCGGAGCGAGCGGATTTGGGATAGGAAAACGACGTGTGCGCCCTCTTGTCTTGTCTTGTCTTGTGGTTCCTCGTGTGAGCCTTGTTGCCGGACGTTTCTGCTTGTCTTGGCCGCATCGGATGCGTCGTTTGTCACCTGCAGCACAGGGCACACAGAACCAGAGCTCGGTCGGTCGTGCCACTGTTGCTTCGCCAATGCCTTGTGATGCAAACAACGGCATGGGCTCATGGCTCAGGCACGTGACTGTCACTGTCAGGCAGGTGGGAGTGGGAACCCAGACCGAATTATTAGAGCCTATAAATTTCGATCCATTAGCACTAAAAAAGTTATAACAACAGAATGGAAATTATGACAAGCACGACAATTGACACCCTATCGTAACCCTGCGCGCGCGCGGCTGCTTAATTAGCTTGCTGCGCGTCAGGCAACTTTGACGAATGAAGACGACGGGAGGATGAGCAAAGCTAGCTGTGTGTTCTCTAGCAGGAGCGGATCGAACAGCGCCTGGGGAACTAGTTGCTCTCGTCCACGCATCATTATGGCCCTAATGATGCCGGGATGGACCGGAGGGGCCGCGAAAAGCCTGGCGATGCGGATCTATGGCCGGACGCGGAGGCATGCAACGGGACGACGACGCGAAAGCCCAAGGCTGTTGCGGCCGGCCATGATGCAATCATGACTATTGTTTAGTTCACCACATGAAAACTTTATACTCATCTTATCAAATCTTTAAACACATACATAAATCATGAAATATACATAAAAATAAAAATTAATTATATAGTTTGGTTTAAAAACGCGAGATGAATTTTTTAAGCCTAATTAGTAAATGATTGAATATTAATTATTAAATAAAACAAAAATACTATAATGGTGAAATCCAAAATAATTTCAGAACTAAACAAAGTCATATATGGAGTGTTTGGTTCACGTTTTCAACTTGGCCTGGCTAGCCAACTAAGCCAGGGTACCCCAAGCCTGGCTCTCCCAATGCAAGAGGCAGTTGTTTGGTTCACTTGTCTTAGCTAAGCCTGGATTGCTTTGATCATGTTTGGTTGTCTGGTCAGCTTAAATACAGTTACCTCTTCTTTGTTCTGGTAGCTTTACCTCTTTGAGACATTACATCGAACAGTTGGTGAGCGGCCGCTAGAATCTCCACCGCGCTGTGGCAGACGGACTCCCTGGCCATGGCTATCGATGATGTGCCACTGCCACCGCCCGTGACATGGACGAGGAGGACGGATTCACCTTCGTCGCCGTCGACGACTCCATCCCGCGCGTGCAGGATGTCGATGGTGCCTTCCCAGATGCCTGGTGGAGGACGCCTTCCCAGATGCCCGGAAGAGGAGGACGCCGATGGCCACCGTGCGGGTGCCGCTCGGGCGGCTCCTCCTGGAAGAGCCGTGGTGCGACAACGCCGATGTCGAGTGGATCCAGGGTTGAGAAGAGGAGGCGCGCGTCGGCGAGATCCGGGTTGAGCAACGAGGTCTCGCGCGCGGCCGAAGCTCCTCCACCGCGGACGAAGGGGAGAAGAGGAGGCGCGCGTCGGCCGAAGCTCCACCACCCGAAGCTCGCCGCCTGGCTCCGCTTCATGGACTACCTCAACGAGGAGCAGCGGCGGGCCATCACCATGAAGCCGTGGACGGGAGGTGGCGGCGGCGCGGGAGGTGAGACGGTGCGAGAGGACGCGGCGGGAGGAGGCGCGGACGGGAGGTGGCGGCGGTGCGGGAGGTGAGACGGCGCGGGAGGAGGCGGCGGTGCGGGAGGTGAGACGACACGGAAGGTGAGACGAGCGGCCGGAGCGCTAGGCCAAGCCTGGCTCTGCTACATAGTACAGTTACAGTACCATTTAACAAGAAATACACCATGGGCGTCATGACAGCAAACATACAATGACAAACGAATGATTGCAAAAGTCAAAGCCGAGGATTGGGTGGAGGGCGAGCGTGCAGCTGGACCATCATCTGCATCTCACCAGCAGCAGGGCTAGGAAAAGGGAAAGGGATCGAGGTCTAGCTAGACCCAGAACACATCAAAGCTAGCTAAGCTCCGCATGCATGCTGGGCTGGGCCATGGGCCCTGATTAGCAGTGAGTTTCTGAGCTTTGACTAGAGAGGTAAAGCTCCCGGACGTGTTTTTAGGCGAGTCTTAATGAAATTTTATTAAAATTTTATATACTAATGTGACACCATATTAATGAAGAGAGAAATGATAAAAATTTTATAAAAATAAAGAAAGTTTCATAAAAATAATTTTTTTCTACACTATTTTTAAAATTTAGATATGTTAAAAACTATCATAAAATCCTCGTTGAGGATAGTCTTTACAACTACAAGCAAGCAAGTGGAGCAGGAGTGCAGGCAGGAGCACCACCGCGCGGCCGGGCCTTTTTCGTTTGAGGTGTCCAAAGATTTGGCGTGGGCCGGGGCGTCGTGCGTGCCTTATCAAAGCTCAGAGCAGCATCATTCCATGGGTCAGCTCGGTAACGTTGCTCTGTGCTAGTACGTGTTTCCCCGGGCTGGCCGCCTGGGCTAGTACCAGGCTATAGCAAGAGCAGCTAGCCTGTTGCAATCTAGCTTACGTCCCTCCAATAAGTCACCTTTTTGGATTTCCCATCGGAGAAGGCTTTATCTGGGCACGCAAAAGGCCCGTCGCCTTTGCATCTACCTAACGCCCATGATGACGACTTTGTTATATACGGAAGATCGATCGCGCATCCGGAGTAATGTCCACATGCTTAGCGAGTAATCATGCGAGAAATCATGGTGATTGTGCTAGCACCGCACTTTGTGAACTTCGGCCACATACATATACAAGTAATCATCATGCGAGAATCGTGTTGGATCTTGCCTAAATACCGCCTCAAATAATCTTGGCAAAATACCAGTGTGAAAACAATATGTGAAACCTATCATGTAACACGCTACGACAGATAGGCCAGTGAAACATTTTGTACATGGCTAATAGTTTACTGGCTAATTTTTAGCCGATCCAAACATGTCCTAGGTTACATGGCGTTTTTTATGTACACGTATAAATGGGCATTTGAAATAATTGGAATTTACCGGTTTCCAAAGCCCATGACAGCAGCCGGGACATTCTTATTATATAAAGAGAAATAGAAGTCGTTACATAATTAGGAGTGCCCATGCTTTGGCCGCCTTGGGTTATGTATGCGTTGAACTTGAAGGGGGAGAACTGATCACAAGCTCTATCCCTGAAGACGTCCATGTAATCGTTTCTGACGATTTGTCAGACAAGTAATGGAATTGCCAAGGAAAAAAAAGAATTGTAGTCCCAGCAACAGTGAAGTAACTACAAAACAAATCTCCAGATTGTTAAACCCTACAACTTCATGTTTTGAAATGAACATCGTTTTGTTGTTCCTACTTTTGAGTTCCTCCCATGTTCCGCCAGGTGGCCTAGCTTACAGAAAAGGCCCAAAGGGGGCCCTTTTAACATACGTCAACATTGGAAGACTAGAAGGGCCCAAAATAATCGGCTCGGCATCTTGAGCACAAGGGCTGGGCTTGAACAAAAATAAGAGTTTATCTCAGAATCAGCCCATGTGCTTTTGGTAGATTGCTTATTGACGATTTCACTTTTTTTTTTCACTTCGAAAAAAAATGCGTCCGCATAAACGCCACAGAATTTATAATCCCTCGGAGAAACTCAGCATTCCAGCGAGCAGGGCCGGCTCTATAATTTTAAGAGCTTTTGGGCAAGTGAGAAGATAAAAGGCTCAGTCAACTAAATTTTTTGATTAAAAGTCTATCTGAATCAATTGGAATTTTTAATATCAAAATTACTTTATATAGTATGGATAATAAAAATTACTTTGTAATATATGTATAGTTCATAAAACATAATAATACTTTATTCTCCTTGTTTTTTCTTTTCTTTTCTTTTTTGAGTATCGGACAAATGCTTAGGCAACATCTAACATATTTAGATAAATATATTAAATTATAAATTTATAATTCTAGGCCCTAGCACTATACAAGCATAGCGCATGCACACAACAAAAAAGAAAAAAAGAAAAAAATTAATCAATCAAGGCTGTGATGACGTGTGTGTTTGTTGTCCACTGCCGCTATATAGAATAGGGCTAGAAGGAAGAGTTATCTACGTCTTTGATTGATTTGTCTTGGACCTTCAAATACTTATTATGCCAAATAGAAAATTATATGTACTAATTAGCTATATGGTCTTGGGCCTCCAAACTTTATGGGCTCCCGGTGGTCGCATTACCTGCCCCTCCGTTAGAGCCGGCTCTGCCAGCAAGGATTAGACCACTAGGATGGCAGACATTATTTCATTGGAGATCGATCAAATTGTGATAGAAGTAGCAGCTTGCAATCTTGGTTCTCCAGCCCTGCTCTTTTGATCGTTCGCAGCAGCCAGAGCCACAGCCACAATAAAATCTAACAAGCACAAGTAGAAGCCTGCGCGCACAACCACGCTGCACACATGTAATTAAGCCGAGACATGGACTCGGTGCGCGTCGCCGGGCGGGACGCCACCGGCACCGGCACCGGCACCGGCACGGCCCTTGAGCTCGGCGTCACCATGTTGAGCGACGTGACGAACCGTCCCTGACCGTCCACGTCGGCCGGCTGTAATACGGCTTGCTCGATCGGTGCTCAGTCGACCTCCTGATCAACTCGATCAACGCCTCAACTCCTTGCTCGTGGTCGCGGTGCAGGACTGGAGGTACCACCCGCGCTCCGCTTGGCCGATGATCTGCTGCCATGCAAGCGGGCATAACCTAATATGACTTTGACAGGGCATGGAAATTCGAATCTTTGCATGCCTACAAGCATAAGTACGTGCACGCACGACGAAATTTTACTCGCTATCAGCTTAGCTTTTACTACTTTTTTTTTTATCACAGCTTAGGTTTTATATACTTGGTGCATGAGATTGCGCATGGCATGCTGATAGGTGAAATTTTTGGATTTTGCGAATTTATATATGGATATACATGGATCAAGGAGCTATGCCTCAAGCAAGGGAGATAAGAATCTTCTCACAATTTTTTTTTGGCTCCTACTACAGAACTAGTTCGAACAAAAACATGTCAATAGCGGTCAAGATTCAGAAGTGCAAAATAGAAACGCCAACACATAAAACAAGATTTTACATTTTGACCCAACCGATTCGACATGATAAACGCTACCAACGCATAAGTATTTCTAATTCACAGAATAAAACCCAGCCTTGTTTGGATGCATATATATTTACCACATTCCACATGTTTTGAAGTGGTTAAGGTGGAAGTTAGCTTAGAGACCTATTTTATAATGTGGATTGAGATGTATATATATATGTGCATCCAAGCAAACCCTTAGACAAGGATAAAATCTCATGCCATTCTCTTTTTAAAAAGGAACACCATAAGATCAATTAATGTGATTTCCTATGATCGGAATTTTCAAATTTCGTGAATTTTGGTAATTTTGAATGTGACTAGTATAAACATCTAAACAAAAATTTAAAACTCTAGTTGAAAGTGCCTCGCATCTATTACTGTCCTTTTCACTTGAGTTTATCTGTCGAATCTATCAGCTATTTAATAGTAGTTTTTCTTGCAACAAATCAATAAATAGTAATTTTAGTCATGATTTTTCATGTCAAGGTTGAGGTGGATGTTTGGATTTTAGAGAACATGCTATGCACGTATTTTATTAAGAGGAGGGTAGACGACCCTCAAAAGCATAGTATACAGACAAAGAAAATAGACCTGCACGTGAAGTGCCTAGGAAGAAAAAAAAAAACAAAAGGACGAGAGAGGAGAACAAAAGGACAAGGGAGGAGAAGGAAAGAAAAAACAAAACTGAGCTGCCACACCACATCCGGCTCAAACCACACTCGAAATGGATAGTTGGATAAAGAATCTATCTATAACTATTAAGGATACTATATTCTCAGAATTTTTAGAGGATTTAAAGAGGGCCTAAACAAGCCGTTGCAGTGCATCACCGTTGCGACGGCACCGGCACGGCCTTGAGCGGCGTGACCATGTTGAGCGACGTTCCAAACCGGTCCCTGACGTCCACGTCGCCCGGCTGCATCCCCTCGGGCAGCCTCCACTCGAACGCGTGGAGCATGGATGCCAGGAGCAGCGTCACCACCCGCGTGGCCATCGGCGTGCCGGGGCACGACCTCCGGCCGGCCCCGAACGGCATGAACTCGAGCCGGTCCTTCCCACGGAACTCCGCGTCGCTCGCGCCCACGAACCGCTCCGGCACGAACGCCTCGGGCTCCGCCCACGTCGCCCGGTCGCGCATGATCGCCCACAGGTTTATGATCACCTTGGTGCCGGCGGGCACCTCGAATCCGCCCACCTCCGCGCCGCCGGCCATGGCCAGGTGCGGCATCAGCATCGGGCTCGGCGGGTGGAGCCGCATGCTCTCCATCACCACGGCGCGGAGATAGGGCAGCCTGCCGACGTCCGACTCGTCCGGGTGAGGCTTCGAGCCCAGCGCCTCCCGCAGCTCCGCCCGGACCTTGGCCATCACGGCCGGGTGCCGGAGCAGCTCCGCCATCGTCCACTCCACCGTGATCGCGTTCGTGTCCGTTCCAGCGGCAAACAGATCCTGCACGAGCCAAATTTGCGGTCTTTGATAAATCCACACAAGACAAGATTGCGTTCTTTGACAAATCCACAACCACAAGACTGCGAGAAAGGTGAGTGCCAAATTTGCGGACCATATATATTTTGGACGGTTCGGGAGAGATGGATATGTCAACACGATGAAATGGACAGAAACGTACCAAAAGAAAAGACTTGATGGTTTGCAGGCTGAGTTGACCCATCGAGTGAAGCTGAAGCAACACGTCCAAGAAATCATCATCAATCTTTTCACCACCGCCGCCGCGCGCTTCGATGCGGCGGGCGATGATCGGATCGAAGAAGTCGTAGAACCTCGCCACGAACTCAGCGGAGCGGCGGCGGCGGCCCTGCAGGTCGAGCCTGGCGAGCACGGGGAAGAGGTCCGAGAGGTTGGGCTTGGTGACCTCCTCGACGGTGTCCCTCACCAGCATCTCCAGCTCCTGCGCTTGGTCGGAGCTGAGGTCGGCCACCACGTCCTCGGAGAAGAGCGCGCGGGAGACGAGGTTGAGCACGCACGAGAACACGGCGCGGCCCACGTCCACGGGGGTCTCGCCGGCGTGGCGGCCCAGGCAGGCGACCAGCTGCCTCACCCCTTCCTCCCGCGCGGCGCGCGTGGCGTCCAGCGCGCGCGCCGAGAAGAGGTGGTTGGTGCACACGGCGCGGAGCCGCTTCCACAGCGGGCTGGTGGGCGGGAGCCAGATGACGGAGTGCTCGTGGTTCCCCAGCGCGCGCCCGGCGTCGCTCACCGACCGCGCCGCCAGCACGTGGTCGTACCTCTGCAGCACGTCGCGCGCCGCCGCGGCGGAGGTGACCACGATGGCGTCGGTGGTGCCCAGCCTCAGGGACATCACCGGGCCGTGCGTCGCGGCGAGCCTGGCGAGGGCGTGGTGCGGCTCGCCACGGAGCTCCAGGATGTTGCCGACGAGCGGCAGAGGCGCCGGGCCCGGCGGTGCGCGCCGCCGCGCCTTGCCGGAGCTCGTCTTGGTTGAAGCGAAGAAGAGCTTGTAGAGGAGGCAGGAGGCGAGCGAGATGTAGAGGAACCATAGCAGGGTTGAAGCGTCCATTTTTTTTTTTCTTGTGTAGATACAAGATGGGGATGAGTGAAGTCCTCGAGTGTGCACGGTCCTATATAGTGGCACAATCACCAGATCGTTGAAATGGTATAATTTGTGCTCATTTTTTTTAGAGAATAAATAAATTTGGCAGGCTGAACTAATAAGGCCTGCAGAAAGTCTCTTGTCAAAAATGAGTTTTCAAAGATAGGAGTACGTTTCAAAGTTTTTCTTCAAAAAGCCTCCGCCGCACGTTCGATCGTCGGGTTTCCAGAGGATAGCCAGCAGTAGCAGCGGGCCTGCCGCCTGCACCAGCACCGCGCCACCGACCACCCAGCACCGGCGGGCGCAAGCAGCGGGCCTGCCGCCTGCACCTGTGGCCAGCGCGTGCGCCTGCACCCTGCAGCAGCCGCCAGCCAGCGAGTGCGTCCATGGACGAGACCTTGGCATAGCAGTATAGCACTAGCAGCAGCCTGTGGTGACAAGCTGTGCCGGGCCCATGGACGAGACCTCCGACGTGAGGCGCGTGGACAGAGCCAGCGGTACTTGCTGCAGCGGTGCCGCCAGGGTCGGAGCCGGGAGTTTGCAGCTTGCCACATTAAAAAAAAAAATTCAAAACAAATAATAATAGCTGAAGAGATGACTTTTGCTAATTTGATCCGGGAGTATATCTCTGATGTGCTGGGAGTGAGAACTGGTTTGGATTTTGAATCTGTGGCTAGGTTTTGGCTAGCTGACAAAAGACATAAGATTCTTAACTTAGTCTCTTCTGCAGTTTTATGGTCTATGTGGAAGTTTAGAAATGAGATGTGTTTTCAGGGTAGCAAGTGGATGGGGGTGAAAGATTTGCTGTTCAAAATTGCCAGGATGCTCATAAGATGGATACCCTTGATGCAACTAGAGCTGGGAGCGCGGATCCAAGAGATGAGTGTTCAGCTCGAGGTAAAAGTTTTATCTCCGCCTCAACTGACGTGGTGCAGCCAGGAGAACTCGTTATCAGGGGTTGGCACAATTGGATGTTCTGCTTTTAAATTCCAGCGCTGCAGTTCCAAGTCGGCAATTTACTGAAGAGGTTGATGGAGCTAATAATCAAACAGTGTTAGCCGGTAGAAATGCTTTAAGCAATTAAGTGATGTCACCGTTGAACTGATTGTTTTGTAAGGCGGGCGCGCCGAAAACGCTAAACCTAGATGATGTTTTTTTCGCTTTTGGAATGCAAAAGCAGGGGAAACATCCTTTTCTAAAAAAATAATAGCTAAAGTACAAGTTGTAAACCTCTAATAATTAAGGAATATTACAAAATAGTAAAAGACTACTTACATATGATCCCCTTGTCGGAAGAGATTGATGATATCCTCGTCTTTCACTTAACTTACGAATTCCCTCTCAATAGATGTAACCTAGTAAGTGTTCAAATATTCATCACCCATTTTGTTTCTCTGCTTGTTTTCACATAATTCATTGTGGAAAATACTCTTTCAACATTAGTAGTGACTATGAAAAGAATTAGCACCAAGCTTGTAAACAATATAATATTGTTCATATTTTTTGTGTCCACAACCTTAACTGAAAGTTCACGTAAGTTCTTTAAAATTTTAAAATCTTTCATCTCTATGAACATGAAAAATGTACATAGTAAGCTGCCATAGAAGTTTTGATAATTCATCACCTTGTAAAATCCTAAGGATAAAATTTGGTAGCAAGTGTAACCAACTTGGCATGATCATAAGCAACAAATAAATCGAGTGGACTAAATGCTGCCATGCAAGAAAGTATATGCTCCACTGCAGCCTTAAGTGCCATAGGCCCATAGCACTAGATATCTTTGACATGGGCAATACCAAGAAACGTGACAACTCCTCGTCCTTCTTTTACAGCATAACGCAAGAAAACAACTAGTTATTCATGCTGATACACATCAGCAGCCTCCTCAACAAGTATTGCAAAATGTTGATCATCAAGTTTTTCAATGACTAGCGAACTATATATTGTAGACCAGCTATTTAGCAGATTTTTTCTATTCATGTTATTCACTGTGGCAAAATCATTAATGTAACTGGTCCAGTAGCTGCTAATCACGGCGACTGTTGGGGGCTTCAAGTAGACATAGCCTCTAAGGGCACTCACAATGCAGACTCTATCATAGAGTCTAAAGTTATTTATTACCTCGAACAATGTGGACTTAGAGTCTAAATAAGACTTGAAGTCTTATTTTTTCTACCTCTTTCTTCAATAAATATGCTGCCACATCAGCAAAATACTATAAATATTATGTAATTAATTGTTTTGGACTCTGTGATAGAGTCTTGCATTTTAAGTGCCCTAATCACTGCGACTATGCGACCTGTGAAGCGACCTGAAAAGAAAATCCACTAGCAATGGCCAATGGGTAGCTGAGAAACGATATATATTTATCAAAAAAAATACCGTCTGTTTCTCTTCTAACTAAACACGGTGCGTGACCACGGCCACGCCGGCGGCCGTATAAAACGGCTGTGCCCACGCCGCGCAGGAGGTGGATTAGTTGGGAAGCTGATGACTTGGCAACCATCCCTAGATCTCCGTGAGCTGCAAGCATTGCATCACGCTCCAATCTTTGATGTCTTGGCGGATCAGATCTCGTGATGCACCACCATGCACACAAGGTGACGCAGGCCAACGAGTGAGATTGCGGCTAAATAAATCACCGGCGGCGGGCGGCGTCATCAAAATAGAACACCGCCACCGAGCTACTCGGCGGCGACTACGCGCCGTTGCCATAGTTCACAAACCACGAGGAGCCTAAAAGATTTGTCCAGGCACACCGGTCGCCGGCCGGCCGCGCGTGGGATAGGGACTGAAAATCCGCCGACGACTGCTTCTGGATTCTGGATAGGGAGCTTGACAAATCAAGATGAACCACCTGTCAGCTAAGATTGACTTTCTTTTTGATGTTTTTTTGTCTGTTGCATCTGCTAAGTGACTCCGACGTGTCGTGCGTGTGTGCACTATTCTGAAGTAGAGTTCTACACAATTCTTAGAGCTAACCCTTGATCCACAAATTTTCTATAGGAGAACCGATGTAATTATGGCCTGTTTTAGTTTCCAAAATCAAGGTTCTCGTCACATCCAATCTTTAAACGTATGCATGGAGCATTACTAAATACGGACGAAAACAAAAATTAATTGCACAATTTATTTGTAATTTATGAAATGAATCTTTTGAGCCTAGTTAGTCCGTGATTAGAAAATAATTGTCAAATACAAATAAAAATGTTATAGTAGCCAAAGCTAAAAAATTCTACGAACTAAACAACGCCTAAGTTTTTAGGACTGCTCCCGCTCCATATTTTTCAGCTCTGCTTCATGTTTTTTAGTCAAACGATTTTAGCTTCACGCATTCTATTCGAGAAAAAAGGGTGAACTTGTTAGAGCACGTGCTCCACAAACTTTAGGATTTTATGGAGCTGCTTCACGGTAGAGTTTGTGGAGCAGAGTTTACGAAGCAGTCCCAAACACCCCCTAAGTGTGTTTGACAATGGCTCCACGAATTTTCGGAAACTGATTTGGTGAAACTAAACATACCAGACTTGGCGCTGTTTGGATGCAAAATATTGAAGTGTTTGAGAAATACTATGTTTTATAAAATACTTTGCTTTTTTAAAAGCTACTGTGTGTTTGGATGCAACAAATATTGTAGTCTGTAAAACCATGGTTTTGTTAAAACTGTATTCTTTTTGGAGTTTAAAAAACTCCACTTATGATCTCTTTTTTCTAAACCACAGTTTTGTATCTCTTTGACCTATTAAAACCACTTATCATCCAAACATGCCCCTTGGAGTGTTGGTTTTTTAGATTGTAGTAGTTCAAAGCCGACCTTAACCATCCAATGCTATGGGCTTGTTTTAGCTTTTTACCGTCTTCTCAGTTACTCCCTGTCCCTGAAACAATACAATTTCTAGACTGAAAATTTATCTCACAATAAATTAAATTCTAGACCTTCATTGTCCATTAGACCCATTTATTTTATTGGAGTTTATAACAGTCAATGTACCCATTTATTTGTCCTAGACACCACTTGATGTATTATTGAAACTCTCAACCGAGACTTGCCTTAGAGCAAGTATAGTAATTGACTGTAGGTGAGTGAGTGCTTATGCGAAGGAAAGAGAAAGGGAGGGAGGAGGGAAGCGGGTCGTATATTTATAGTTTTATTATGCACAAGAACCAGGAAACTACGTGAGAGAAGAAAGTGAAATACATAGTAATAAAGAGCTAACTACTATATAAATGAGCTGAAAGAAGGACAAAAAAATTCCATAAAGCCAGCAACATGCTGGACTAAACTTTGCTCTTAGGCCATCCTCAGTGGGGGTTTCATGACCTAATTTCCAACACATCCATATTTTAAAAACAGTGTAAAAGAGTTTCAACCCCATGAAACTCTCTCTACATCCCATAAACTCTAATCATCTATCTATTTATTTATATAGTGCCACATCAACATATTTAATATCCATAAAACTTTAATAAAACCTCATTGAGACTGACCTTAGAGCTAAGTAGTCTCAGTCGGATATTAGTCATCCGGATGCTATGTTTAGGTAACTGATATAGGGATTTCGGTAGTTGATTTTGGGCCTTGTTTAGTTCACCCAAAAACTAAAAACTTTTCAAGATTCCCTATTACATCGAATCTTGCGGCACATGCATGGAGCATTAAGACCGTGTTTAGTTCTTGAAGAGAAAAATTTCGTGACACTGTAACATTTTTCATTTATCTGTGGTAATTATTGTCCAACCATGGACTAACTAGGCTCAAAAAATTCGTCTCGTAAAGTTCGACCAAATTGTGCAATTAGTTTTTATTTTCGTCTATATTTAATACTTTATACATGTGTCTAAAGATTCGATGTGATAAGAAATCTTGAAAAATTTTGGGTTTTAAGGTGGAAGTAAACAAAGCCTAAATATAGACGAAAACAAAAAACTAACTCTACAGTTTGTTTGTAAATCATGAGATGAATCTTTTGAGTCTAGTTTAGTATTAAAATCAAAAAATTTCGAAACTAAACAAGGCCTTAGGGCCTGTTTAGATTTGAATTTTTTTGGTCCAAAGAGAAATTTTTTTGTGGAATTGGGGCCTGGGAACAAAACGAGGCCAAAAAATTTTGAGGCAAATATTTTAGGCTGCAACTGTGCACGTACTCCCATGGAAGCCCACCAATGACAACTGCAAATGCATGCAGCCCAAGTTGTGTCAGAAAAAAATTTGCCAAACTAAACACCTAAAATTTTTCGCGTGTTCTGACCATAAATTTTTTTACCACTTTGACCAAAAAATTTCAAATCTAAACAGGGCCTTAGGCCTTGTTTAGTTCACCCCGAAAACCAAAAAGTTTTCAAGATTCCCCGTCACATCGAATCTTGTGGCACATGCATGAAACATTAAATATAGACGAAAACAAAAACTAATTACACAGTTTAGCTGTAAATCACGAGACGAATTTTTTAATCCTAGTTAGTCCATGATTGGATAATATTTGTCACAAATAAACGAAAGTGTTATAGTACCGAAAACTTTTCACTTTTCGAACTAATCAAGGCCTTAGTTGACGAGGGCATGGGGCATCGCTTTTGACAGCGGGTTGAGCAGCATGAGGCCATGGGCTGGATGCCAGTACCTAGGGAAGCAGCTCGGTAACTGTCTCCGAAACGTGGTGGCGCGCGGCCCATAAGTGCTACTGGGCCCCGTGGCTCCCACCCACAGCCCACACCCCGCCACACAACATGGGCCAGGGCCCAAAGCCATGTCCGTCCCTGTTCACACGCGCGGTCCGGTCACGGGCTATCTCCTCTACCTCTGCCTCCGCTTCCTCCCTCCTCGGGATCTGTCCAGCGTTCAGGACTCCCAGTCTCAGTTCACCACGGGCACGTGGCGCAGACATCGGCCGCTATAAAGGCTAGTACCCTCATCAGCCTCGCCCCGTGCGGGTGCGGCCATCAGACGGCAGCAGCACCAGGCCGCCGGCCGCCTTCGTTTTCCTCGGCTCCGCTCCACTCCACCGACGGCGGCGCCCGGAGCTCCCCATGACGACGGTGAGCCACCTGGATCTCGAGGCCGGCTGGCCCGGCCCCGGCCCCGGCCGCGGCGGCGGCGGCGGTCCGCCCGAATATGAGCAGGCGGAGGTTAGTTCGCTTCGCACGACAAACACCTCTCCTCCCATGAGACTGTACGTACCAGATTTCCTTTGGTTTTCAATTTCGAATTGGAGCTTTCCTTCGGGATCTCATCTCTTATTGGCTTGGGCAGTCCTTAGTCTCATCTTTCATTCATACGTTCTTGTCACAAGAAAACAAATTAAACCCTTTTTCACACGCACTGCCTGCTTAGGCCTTGTTTAGATTCAATTTTTTTTTGTATTTTAACACTATAATACTTTTGTTTTTATTTGACAAATATTATCCAATCATAGAGTAATTAGGCTTAAAAGATTTCATCTCACAATTTATAGGCAAACTATATAATTAATTTTTATTTTCATCTATATTTAATACTCTGCATTCGATGTGACGGGGAATCTTTAAAAAAAATTGGTTTTTGGATAAACTAAGACCTTGTTCAATTCCCAAATTTTTTCAAGATTCATCATTACATTAAATTTTTAGGCACATACATAAAGAATTAATATAGATAAAAAAGATAATTAATTATGCAGTTTATCTGTAATTTGTAAGACGAATTTTTTGAACCTAGTTAGTCTATGATTGGACACTAATTATAAAATAAAAACGAAAGTACTACAGCAGCGAAATCTAAAAATTTTTACAAACTGGACAAGCCTAAACAAGCCCAGTGTTTCATCAGTTGTAGCAGTAGTGCAGTGGAACATGACTACAGTTATAGGAATTTTCAGTTGCAGGTGATGTGGACTCGCATGCACTCTAGGGATACATGGCATAACCAAAAACTTTTGAAGATCCTTGTCACATCGAATTTAAAACACATGCATGAAGCATTAGATATAGACGAAAACAAAAACTAATTACACAGTTTGTCTATAAATCGTGAGATAAATCTTTTAAGTCTAATTAGTCTATAATTAGATAATATTTATTAAATAAAAACGAAAATACTACATTACCAAAATTCAAAATTTTTCGGAACTAAACAAGGTACACGAGGAAGTGATCTGGTCGTGATTGTTAGGTAGGCGGACCACTTTCCAAAGCCCGTGCTCTTGTGCCGTTGTGCGTGCGTTCCGCGCCGGTGATCGCTGACAACGATTAGCCTTGTCACCTTGCAGTGAGTGAGTGCAGGTCCATAACTGTCTATCTCCGGCGCAGGGATCCAACTTACCCTTTGCCTCCTTAATTTTCTGCCTCCATTATTTGTTCATGAAAAGTCAGTCCTTTTCTTTTAATCGTTGACTTGACCAGAGGCCATTTCATTATGCACGCAGCATTCGTCCTTCTTTCCTGTCCAAAATTTTCAACATCAGTATTACTCCCTAGCCTCAAAGAAAATATAAATCTCGTTTCCTGAGAAATCAAAAGATATTTAAGTTTGATTAAGTTTACATAAGATGTTATATACAATTAGGTTTCCAATTAAGTTTATTATGAAAATATATTTCATGATCGATCTAATAACATTTATTATATATTATAAATATCAATACTTTTAAATTATATTTAGTCAAAATTAAGAACCTTTGACTTCTCAGGATGCGAGGATAATATTTTTTTTGTGACGGAGGTAGTACGTCTTTTATGCGATATGAAACTAGACCTTTTAATCAAGGACTTGACTAAGGGCATGCTTGGTTTTGATTCTCATAGTGAGATTCTAGATTCTAGATAGTTAATGTAGAATCTGAATTTTGGATAAAAAATGAAGGGTGTTTGCATCGCATTATCATAATGATTATTATTACTTTTATACAATGAAATCTCCAAATAGTAAGTCTTGGGTAGATAGTTGGATTCTACTGTAGAATCTAATTGTAAGTGTTTAGATCTTCATTTTACTGCCTCATTCTCATTTTTTGTTAGGACATCCAAATAGAGCCTAAAGTATCAGAAGCACTGAATATTTCCTTATCGCTTTCATCACAAGTCGTCGTTGGTATGCTGACCCAAGGTCTATTTGATTCCATCCATTCTAAGTTCTAACGGCAACCATTGCAGGCGTAGAGCTCTTCAAAATCTCTGTGAATCCTGGATACTGGATAGGCATCCATCGGCCACTCGCTTAGTATCAAACGTCGCATATGCGACTGGCATCAGCCACATCATCGACATCTGAACATTTCTGTTCTTCTGCTAGAATATTCTTTCCTCTTGGTGAAACATTTTTCTCTTCTGCTAGACCAAACGGTTGTTTTAAAAAAGTTCCACCGTTATAAAATATTCTACTTGAAGAAAAATAAGTGTTCCAATAGCTAGAAGTGTAGTGAAATCTGTTAACCCAGGTTCAAGTCCTCGTGCTCGCATTCGGCTCAATTGTTCAGAGTTGCTGTAATTCTGAAAAAAAAAAGATATCTGTTTAAGCAACAGATAACACCGCGCCGCTTTAATTTGCCCGATCCGTTCGAGCGCAGCAGCAAATCAGCCAATCCGCCAATCGCAGTCCGCGGAGCCCTCTGAACTGAGAGAACACTGCTTCTTCCTTATCTGCATGGGCACAAACCTGCGCCTGTTTCCAGGCACTGATTTTTTTTTCCTTCTTCCGTTTGCCTTGAGGAAAAGTCTTGCATGCTTGCGTTGCCTTGACTAAGGCCTTTTAGTTCACCCCAAAAACAAAAATGTTTTCAAGATTCCCTATCACATCGAATTTTTTGTCACATGCATGAAGCATTAAATATAGACAAAAATAAAAACTAATTGCACAGTTTACTTGTAAATCACGAGACGAATCTTTTGATCTTAGTTAGTCCATGATTAGACAATATTTGCCACAAACAAACGAAAGTGCTATAGTAGCAAAATCCAAAATCTTTTCGCGATGGGACATTTGCTATAGTAACACCAAACTTGTTCATCATTATCATGAGCCCCACACCCTTCCACTTGGGCAACAATGCTGCTTGGTTGACGTTGACTCCAGTTATTAGCTACGCATTCAGATAGCTGCTTGCTTCTATATGATCGCTGTGGTGCAGTGCAATATGTGCATCTCTCATTTTCTCTTAATTGTTATCTCTCATTCTCTCTTGACATGCTAATGTCTTCCCTCAACTATGAGCAGGTCGGCAATTTTCGCAAAGATCTAGCCCTTGCTTACAAGACTCTCGGCGTTGTGTTTGGTGGCCTCGTCACGTCCCCCCTCTACGTTTACCCCTCAATGAACTTGTCATCTCCTACAAAAGATGACTACATGGGGTTATACAGCATAATGTTTTGGACTCTTACTTTGATTGGTGTGGTCAAGTATGTAGGCATAGCACTTAATGCCGACGATCATGGTGAAGGTAACTACATACAGTGCCCATGCTGCCTTTCTTCTTTTTTCAGTTTGTGGCCATGTTGGAACAAAACTTAGTTCTGAAAGTTTTGATATTTTGGACCTTACATCTATCTTAGAGCACTTTCATCTCTGCTATCTATTATTGCTCGGTGAGTTTATTTGACGAACTGAACTGAAAGGCCTGACATAGGTGGGGCTGTAGTTTCTAGAGAAGACTTTTCTTTACATGAGCAGATCGAATATTACTTTGTATAACACACTAATAAGAGCATTGTTTTCCTGTAGGAGGTACATTTGCCATGTACTCTCTGTTGTGTAGGCATGCTGATATAGGCATACTTCCTTCCAAAAAAGTTTATTCGGAAGAAGAGCCTCTACTTCAGAATCAGTCTGCAAGAGCTGGAAGGCCTAGCTGGCTGGGGAAGTTCTTTGAGCGAAGCATAACAGCCAGAAGAGCACTGCTGTTCATGGCAATACTGGGAATGTGCATGCTCATTGGGGATGGCATACTCACTCCTGCTATTTCAGGTTTGTCCCTATCCTTAAGATAGTCTATTTTTGTGATCCCAGTGATATCTGTCAGACTGTCACTTCACTCTTTACCTCTTTTCAGTATTATCAGCAATTCAAGGGCTAAGAGGGCCATTTCCTTCTGTCAGCAACGGTAAGTGGTTTGACAGCCGTAACCAAGGAGTAATTACAACAATCTTCTGATATAGGCATTGCTAATAAACTGATCCTTCCTTTCAATATCACAGCTGTAGTCGAAGTTCTGTCTGCTGTGATCCTTATCGGCTTATTCTTACTGCAAAAGTATGGAACCTCAAAAGTGAGCTTTCTGTTTTCACCGATCATGGCAGCATGGACTTTCACCACTCCAATTATCGGCTTGTATAGCATTGTTCATTACTATCCCGGCATCTTCAAAGCCATCTCACCTCATTATATTGTTCGCTTCTTCCTGAGAAATAAAAAGGAAGGGTGGCGCATGCTCGGTGGAACTGTTCTATGCATCACCGGTAACAACTTTATCACCACCATGTTTTTGATCCATCAAATATGCTGCATTAGTAACATAACCACGAATCCTTCATGTATACAGGTGCTGAAGCTATGTTTGCAGATCTTGGCCACTTCAGTAAGAAGAGTATTCAGGTTATTTTTCATCAACATTGCAACCTTGAGGTCCTTTCCATGCGAAATGTTCATGATATGGCCAGTTAAACGCTATGTCTTGTTTTTTCAGATAGCATTTCTGTCTAGCATATATCCTTCTCTGATCCTCACATATGCTGGGCAAACAGCGTACCTCATCAACAATGTTAACGACTTCAGTGACGGATTCTACAAATTTGTCCCTCGCCCTGTTTACTGGCCCATGTTCATCATCGCAACGCTGGCAGCAATCGTCGCAAGCCAATCCTTAATATCTGCAACATTTTCAGTCATCAAGCAATCCGTTGTCCTGGACTACTTCCCACGCGTCAAGGTGGTGCACACGTCTCAGCATAAAGAAGGGGAGGTTTACTCCCCAGAAACCAATTACATCCTCATGGTACTATGCGTCAGTGTCATACTAGGCTTTGGTGCTGGAAATGCGATCGGGAACGCATTCGGTAAGTGGATTCTGCAAAATGCTGCATCTGCTGATACGCAACTAATTTGTTCCTGTAGAACTGATGCATGACTGTTACTGCAGGTGTTGTGGTCATCATGGTCATGCTCATAACCACAATCATGCTCACCCTGGTGATGATCATTATATGGAGAACACCACCTGTTCTTGTGGCGCTTTACTTCGTGCCTTTCTTCATCATGGAAGGATCTTATGTCAGTGCAGTCTTCACCAAGATCCCTGAAGGCGGGTGGCTCCCCTTTGCAGTGTCCATCATCCTGGCACTGGTCATGTTCGGCTGGTATTACGGCAGGCAACGGAAGATGGAGTACGAGATGGCGAACAAGGTGACCGTGGAGCGCCTCACCGAGCTCCTTGCGAGGCCGGAGGTGCAGAGGGTCCCCGGGCTTTGCTTCTTCTACAGCAACATTCAGGACGGGCTCACTCCAATCCTCGGCCACTACATCAAGAACATGAGCTCGCTGCACGCGGTCACGGTCTTCGTCACCCTGCGATACCTGTTGGTGGCCAAGGTGGACGAGCGGGAGAGGATCCTCGTCAGGAGGCTGGGGCCGAACGGGGTGTACGGCTGCACTGTCCAGTACGGGTACGCCGACAGCCTCGGCAACGGCGACCTCGCCGCGCAGGTCACGAGCTCCCTGCGGCGGCACTTTGAGACGACGACGGAGGCGGGGGAGGAGGAGGCCGCGAGTCTGGAGGCGGCGAGGATGACCGGCGTGGTGCACGTTCGGGGTAAGATGAGGTTCTACGTGGGCGACGACGCCGGGTGGTTCGACAAGGTCATGCTCGGGTTCTACGAGTTCCTGCACGGCATCTGTCGCTCCGCGCTGCCGGCGCTGGGGACGCCGCTGCAACAGCGAGTCGAGATCGGCATGCTGTACAAGGTTTGATCCATCAGGTTGTCAGTGCTCAACGATCAAATGGCCGGGCAAGAACCAGTATATACGAAACATCAAAATATATAAGGCAATGAGTATACCCGTGGCGTGTCAACTGTCATAGTGATATGATAGTGTGCAAGAAATTCGCATGCATGAAGAGAACCTAGTAAAAGCTGCAAATGAAGGTGAAAATTAATTTTGCCAGTGTTTGTATGGCGTGGCATGGTAATTGATGGTACAGAACCTTGTTTACCTTTTTCAGTGGTACAAGTTTGCCATGGTTTGTCTGCTCCGCAGCAGTACTTTTTGGTTGCCTTATTCAAAATAGAACAGTGGCATGCAAAAAGGTGTCATGAGGACAATTTACATAGTACAATTACATCTCATCAACTATTGTTGCACGGCTGAAAACAAAGCCCTAGCTAGCTTGCCCCTTTGGCGTCCAATCATCGGAACAGCAACAGTGCATAGCCAACCTTGGTTTGGTCATTGATTCCATTTATACCATCTTGAAGCGAAGCTAAAAACATAGCCTCCTATTTTAATTTGTGTGTGAACGGAAAGCTAAAACATAATTGTCCATCTCTGGTGATTTTTATCAGGCCTTTTGGAACATTGTAAAAGAGAATTTGATGGCTCTATTCGACAAATTCCATAGAAGAGACCTCACACTCTACAGGTTAAATTTTAAATCTATATATAACCTTATTACTTAAAAGTAACAAGGCTAAACAAATAATAGGATGATAATAGCCAATAATAGGATGATAATAGTAGCCCAAGAAATTACAGGTTTCCCACAAACAGCATTTCTCTCAAAGAGAAGTATAATGGAAAGGCGCTGCAGTTTTACATGAGACAATACATGAGCTTCATAGAGAAAAAAAAAAGAAGAATGTGGTTACTTGGTCCTGTTTGGTTTCCCTTGCTAAATTTTAGCTAGCTAAATGTAGTCACTTTATTAGTAGCTAAAGTTCCAAACACATTAACTAAAAGAAACTAAAATAGTTTAGTTCCATTAGTCACCTAAAAGTAGCTAAAATAATTTTAGCTAACTAAAATTTAGCAAGAAAAACTAAACAGACCCTAAGATTGACTTTGAAAATGGCTCATGATAACGTTAATTGAATGATTCGGCAATAACCCTCTGAATGAAAGGTTCTTTCCGGAAATGGTATTAGTCAAATCCAATCTTTTGTACAAGGAGGTAATGTGGGAATTAAGGTAAACGACCAAATGGACCCTTACTTCCAAACAAGGTGATTTGTTGTCAATCATACTATTTAACATAGTGGTAGACATGTTGGCTATTATTATTGAGCCAAAGAGGATGGACAAATAAAAGGGGTGGCAATTCCTCATTGGCTAGAAGATTTACATGTTGTCTATCTTGCAGTAAGCAAATGGAAGACATGTGTTATTTTAATACCACGATATTGAATAACTAGAGAACATGGAATTGTTTCTTCACACGTTTGAACAATCATCAAGACTAAAAATCAACTTTCAAAAGAGTGATTTCTTTTTGTTTCGGGGAGGCAACAAATAGGAGAGAAGCTTATTCACATCTTCTTGGATGGAAGTACTTAGCGAAATAGTACTAGTTAATAAGTTTTTATTAACATATACGTATTTCATTTGGAGCTATTAGCTGAGTCATTAGCTGGAGTGTATAGATCCACTAAAGCTAATTTTAGTAGTTAATTAGTAGCTCTTGGGATCAAACGAACCTCATGTATGAGCTTGAGCGTACGTTAGCCAAGCTCACTTAAGTTGCACTACAATGAAGAAATTAGACGTTTAGACGGAGTGAGGTAAAAGACAAATGGGTACAATGAAAACGATAAAGCTCGTTGGGCGTGATTGGTGGGGAAATCAGGCTCCAAAAGTGACGGAAAAGTGAGAAAAGGCAGAGATACTGTCTGCACTGAAATTGTACGTCTTTTCGTCGCAACATTGTGCTCTTGCTGCAGTCCTTTTTTTCCAAAGTAGAAAGAAGCTAGTTTTCTTATACACATTTTTTTTAAAAAAAAAATACTACTGTAGAGTGTAGACCTCTCCCTGTGTCACAGGCTCGCTGCTAGGAGATTGTTGCGACTGCCCGAGCAGCAGTAGTTTTGCCTGGCTCGGTGCGCAACGCCCGGGCCCCCAATGCAGTTAAAAAAAATGTGTTACATCAAATATGCTGACACATATTAGAAATATTAAACATAGATTAATAAAAGATAAATTACATAGCTTGCACTCAAACTACGAGATAAATTTATTAAACTAATTAATCTATCATCAGCATATGTGGATTATTGTAGTTGTTATAGTTAATCATGGACTAATTAGTTTTAAAAAAATTCTTCTTGCGATTTACAATTAAATTGTATAATTAGTTTTTTTAAATCTATATTTAATAATTCATACATGTATCAAAAGATTTGATGTGATGGATGAAAAGTTTTTGACAAGGGTGAGTGGTGAGCCTGCCTGCACTCTGGGGCTCCGGGCATGGGACCGGTCAAGACTCACGAGCTTATGTTTTTTACGTACTCCTACCAAGAAATTGGATTAGTTCTGCTGCAGAAAATAGTAGGAGTAGCTTTCACAGTTTCATTGTGCTTCAATTTTGTCGCTGAGGTTTTGCACGTCGTCTAATGAACCCAAAAAATGTTTACGCTCAAGGATCTCGTTCATGAAAAACACAAGCAGGACACAAAACTGTAAACCTATTTTTTTTAAAAAAAAGAAAAAGGCAGCGCAACGACATTGAGGGAAGTCGTCCGCTTGGATTTGGATGAACTACCATGGTGTATCCTTTTCCATGACAAGATCTGGTTCATAACGGTTTAGCAAATGAGCGAAACAAGAGGTTTTAAGAGTCCATTGCACATTACGCAAGCATCTTGGTCAAGATGGCGCAATTCCCTACTAGGACCTCTTTGGAATGCAGAATTTCCCCCCCCCCCCTTATTTTCTGTGTTTCTCATATGAAATTCATATGTGATTCTTGTGAAATTCTTGTGTTCCAAATAGGCCTTTATTTGCTATTAGGATCTTATCATGTACTCTCTCTGTTTCAAATTATAAGATATTTTTTTAGATACGTTTTTCTATATATTTAGTATTGCTCGCAAAAAAATATATTTAAATGTAGTACATATCTAAGTGTATAGTAAAAGCTATGTATCTAGAAAAGTCAAAACACCTTATAATTTAGAATAGTGGAAGTATAAGAATTCAAGTGAAGAATTTGCATTCATTTTTCATATCAAGTTGTGCTTTTGTCAGGTATAGGGTGTGTTTGGGGCCGTGCGGCCATGTATTGGTATCGCCGCCTCCACTCCGTGGTACATAAATGTAACTGCTAGTTCAATCTCACAGTTGTTGTATTTGTAATGTTGGAAAGAATCATTGGTTTTGATGGGTGTTTGGCAGGATTTTCTCGATTATTGTGATGAGTGGACCCCAAATCTGATTTTAAATGGTCCCAAACACACCCATGAGCTCCTTTGAGCTAAATGTGATGTGTTGAGTGGGTGGAATATTGTCCTTCTTCAAGTGATCTTGTCATGCACCTCTCAGGCTTACTTGGACATTTTATGTGTAGATCCATATGGAAAAACATAATGTAACAGGCGTGACGCGGGGGTGCTCTAGGTGGGTGGCGGCTATGGTGGAGGTGGTGGTGGTGGCGTGCTTAGGCGAGGGAAGGGGGCGGCGGTGGCACTGGGGAGGAGAGAGAGAGAGGCGCAAGGAGAAGAAGAGAGAGGAAGGGATAAATGCATTGCGGCTATTCTATTCTTGATTGCAATGGTTACATCCTCCTAACATTTATAATCTCAACAAGATTTGACCCCTAAGCAATCTCCGATTTCTTATATGATTTGAATCCTCCTTTACTAAGATTTGATCCGTATAGGATTTGAATCCTCCTTTCCTAACAAATTCAAACTCGATTTCTTAAGTAATCAACTCTTTCCAAACCTAATAAGACTCAACTAATGCAACTTGATATTGATGACATCAGTGACGGCGGCGGCGGAGCCCAGCGGCCTAGTCAGGTCTCCCAACCCATGTCTTGGGCCTAGGGTTGGGCCTATCATTAGGCATATGACACATAGACTCTACGGACTAAGATTGTAGAATTAAACCTCTTATTAGTTAAGATCACACTGCAAAATCAAACTATGCTTAATTTACTATGCATGTCATGTAATTTCGTAGTCCTTTGACCAAGAGTCATCTCTAAGCTCTCGCACGTACGCGAAACTATCACGGAATAACAAATGTGTATGTGTGTTGCAATAGGATCAGCATTATTTCTTATTTGGAGATTTATTTAGCAATCACATCATTATTTTAATACTCTTGTTTTTTTTGAATGAAGTTTTAATAATCTTGTTTCTAGAATTTGTTTCATTTGTCAGACACACGTTGATCCTAAACAGAATAAAGATACATACGTGAAGTACTGTGGAAAGCAAAATATTAGGTGAAAGAATCCACTTTGACGGGATCTATCGATGCTCTCGTTGTTCGTCGTTGACCCGATGATCCTGTGGGCTCCGGGCGGGTAGGTAACCCGGTCGCTTTTTGTTGGGTTCTCGCTCTCCCCCAAACAAATTTGAGGCCTCGATTTTATTACGTGGAGCCCGTTTCCTTGGATTTGTCTCACCTCGCCACATGATGATGGGCTGTAATAATTCAGCCCACCGCCTAAACAAAGTAGAGCAAAAGGGAACGGGAAGTGGGGTGGGACACGGACGATTAGCCCAGCCGAGTTTGGCCACCGAACCCTCTGCTCTGCTTCTCCCGGTAAACTTTAGAAAAAGAAGAGGGGCTTCTGTGGGGTAGGTAAAGACGAGGAAAAAAGAAAGAGCTGCTGGGATCGAATCTGTACAGTAGCTTCAGCGCGAAATGTCATCTTATAATATGAAATTCTACTCAGAAACGGCACATTGTTCACTTGCTACTAATTAACCATAGAGAGTGGAGTTCAAATTGGAAGTCAATTAGGTATTTCTGGCGTGGCGTTTGCTCCTGCGGCTCCGGAGGAGAAAAAGCTGACGAAGCCGCTGATCTGATCCTATATATACTCCGCTGGTCCGCCCATCCCTTTTCACCGTTCACCCTCTGACCAGTGATCTCACTACAGCAATGGGCTACCTTGCAGCGAGCTTTGACCTACCCGCCGTAACTGACACGAAACGTAAAAAAGTTGGGGGGCTCGGGCGTAAGCATAACAGACTTGCAGTAGTCCCGATCACTGTCGTTCTTAAAACGGCGAAGATCAGCAATTCATCACAAAAGGAAAAAAAACGGCGAAGATCAAATTGGGAGGAGACTTTTGAGCCGGAGAAGAAGAAATGATTGTGGGGGGGGGGGGGGGGGGGGGGGGGAGGGGAAATAAAGACGCTAAAGGAATCGCTAATTGCAGTGCCGACAGTTTTCGAAATGGTTGACGCAGCCACAGCGCCGTAGGTATCTGATTCGCCATGCCCAGGAACAAGCCGCTGGAATCAGCGCGAAAAACAAAAGCAGATTATTCTAGGACGGGGATCGGGTGACTGGGACTGGGAGAGAAGAGTAAAACAATAGGGACATGGACCGACGACGAACAAACCGTAAATAAAGAAAGAAAGGGAGGAGATCTCAGACACCTTGTTTAGTTCCAAAATTTTTTGCAAAATCGACACTGTAGCTCTTTCGTTTGTATTTAACAAATATTGTCCAATCATAGACTAACTAGGCTTAAAAGATTCGTCTCGTCAATTCCGAACAAACTGTGCAATTAGTTTTTATTTTTGTCTATATTTAATACTTCATGCATGTGTCTAAAGATTTGATGTGACGGGAAATCTGAAAAAATTTTGCAAAATTTTTTGGGAACTAAACAAGGCCCAAGCAAAGGAGAGGAGAACAAAGCGGCGGCGGCACCGGAAGAACATAACGAATCACGAGAAAGAGCACCCCCCCGGCGGGCGCTCAACCACCCTCACCCTTTTGCTTTCGTTGCTTCACTTGGACTTTGTACTCGTCTACTCAACCCCACCCACCTATCTTTTTTTTTTCCCCCGGCTCTTATCTTAACTGACGGAGACCAACAAGTCGCCCCCATCAGCCAGCCAGCAAAGGTAAACGAAAGTACGTACAGCCGGTACAGTACAGGTCGCGGCACCGCGCGGACATCGCATAAACAAGTGACTCAAGTGCACACTAACAGAGGTGTGTGTGTGTGTGTTAGAGTGAGGACTGAGGAGTAGTGGACTTGACATGCTAGTCCGGTCGGGATGCTAAGTAGGCTGCACGCTTTTGCTTTTCACGCACCGGCGACGAAAAGCCCTGCTATTTAAGCACGCCAAGCTCTGTCTGTCTCCACTCCCACTCCACCCCAGCCCTCGCTCTCTCACTCAGCCACTCTCCACACTCTGTCTGTTTCAGTCTCACTCACTCACGTCGTCGTCGTCCTCCTCCTGCTGCTGCCGGCTGCGGCTACACACGGAGCCACATGGAAAGGGAGGTGCAGCTGATGGAGGGGAGGCCGCTCCACATGATGGGGATGGGGATGGCGGCCGCTGGTACGACCACCACCAGCTGCTTCGACGACTACAGCAGCAGCAGCAGCAGTAGCGGCGCCAGCGCCGGCGACTGCTTCGTGCTCGGGTGGGAGCAGCTAACGGCGCCGGCGCCGTTCGGCTGCTTCGGGCTCCTCGCCGCCGACGTCCACGACCTCTTCCCGCTCTGTACGTACACGCCTGCGTGCTACCTCTCTCGTTTCTTTTTCTTCGTCGCGCTAGCCGTGTGTGTGTGTTGATGGCTGCTGCTTCCTGGCTTATTTGGTGATCTGATCCCCGTCGGTTGTTCCTGGCTTTGCAGTCGCCGCAGGCATGGAGCCGCCGGCGCTACCCGCCCCGCCTCCGTCCTCGGCCTACGACGTGGCCGCCGCCGCGATCCCCGGCGATCTGGACGACCTTCTCCTGGTGCGTCGTCATCGTCACGACCGGATAGTCAAACCTCCTGACATTAGCATTAGCATTAGCAATAGAGCAGCCAGCTCTGAATTTACTCTGCTACCGCTGCCGCTGGCTCATCAAACCCCTTACCCTTGGCGTGTCGTTTGCAGAATTTCTGGGACGCGAGCTGCCACGACGGCGACGTGGGCGAGCCGCTCAAGGCGCAGCAGCAGCAGCAGCAGGCCAGCGCCTTCAATTCCAGCTGCGTCACGCACGAGCAGGCGGACTACTGCACCCCCACCACCGACTCCTTCGTCCACTGTGAGCGCTCCCCGGCCCGTTTGAATCCCATTATCAACTCTGAAATTGACCCGGTTTCGTCGTCTGCAACTGCAATGCAAAGGGACGGACGGACCTGGTAGTTTTAGGTCTCGTTGGTCCCGCGCCTCGCGTCAAGTACATCACCATGGTCGTGTTCGTGGGTCGGAGTCGGACACAGGCAAAGGACAAAGCCAGGTCGTAGAGCTAAGCGTTAAACAATGGCGCTTTGTCAACAACGCATTGCATATGGGGCCCGCGGGGGAGTTTAGCGGCACGTAATTGTCACGGCCCCATGATTTCCGCATGATCGATGCATGGATTGGTAGCACATTGTTAAAATCATTATATATGTACTGTATATGGGGTACTGGATTGAGTATTATAGTGGCGACTACGTGCTCACTTCGCACTGGAGTATGTATTATTGGCATGATCGCCTGCGTCTGACTTGCAAGGAAGAACTGGCAGGGCAGCCAAGACAGGGCGCGTCTTTTGAAGAAAAGACAGATCTGGGTTCTACGTGTTTAGATTACTAGTGCCGCCCGAGATTCTACTAGTAAATTATTAGTCTATAATCACCAATTTTAAACTCAGCCGATGAAACTGACTAATCAACTTCTACTGCCTGCGGTCTGTCCTGCAGACGATGATGATGGCGATGATCCCTTGAGCTCGATTTTCTCGGCGGGTCCCGCGCCGGCACTGGCAGCGGAGAGAGCCGTGTTCCACCAACAGCTCCCCGCCGCAGAGGCAGCGGAGGAGCCCCTCCCCAGCTCGTCCTCCTCCAACTGCCGCGGGGACCCGCCCGCTGCCGGCGGGGTCGACCTGCAGGTGCAGGTGCAGGGGCAGGGGCAGCGCGCCGCGTGGGCGCGGACCCCGCCGCTGCCGAGGAGGACCTCCGCCCCTTCTTCGCTGAAACGCGCGACACGCGAAGGTGCGTGTCTCTCTCGTCTTGTCCACGCCGCGCACGCGAATTCTTCATCTATCGCTCGCATTCCTGCCTGGAGAGAGAGTTGACATCCCATCATTCATTCCACACTCGTGCTAAGCTAAGTTACTGCGTTGTCCTTAAGCAGAGTCGTCGTCGGAGCAGATGGCGGCGGCGGCGGCGGAGTGCAGCAGCCATAGCAACGACGGCGGCGGCAGCAGCAACAAGCGGCGGAAGGCGGCCGCGGGTGTGGTGTGCCCGTTCGCGCTGCTCAAGCCCGACGGCCTGGACGGCGGCGCGACGCTGGCGGACATCAACGCGCGCATCCTGATGCGCCCCGCGCGGCCGGTGCGGCACCCCGTGGGCGAGTTCGCGTGCGCGCCGCGCGTGTCGGCGGACCAGCCGGGCATCTCGGGGAAGGCCGTCGCCAGCTTCACCCGCCTGCACACCTCAGGGCGCGGCACCATAACCATCATCAGGACGCGGGGCTAGCCGCTAGCAAGCTAGCTAGCACGCGCTCTGTGCCACCGGCTGCTGCTGATGCTGCTCGTGAATCATGGCGGCGTAGAGTAGATTAGCTAGCCGGCCACCCTGCTAGTACGTACTACCTGGCGGCTAAGTGGTGACTGACTGGACCTCCCAGTTGCGACGCCGTACGTGTAATGTAATTATCCGCGTACTGTAACATGTAAATTCGAATTGAAGGAATAAAAATGTCTCCCGTTAATCTACCAGCAGCTCACATTTCTCCTGCATTGCACTCATAAGTAACTAACTTTTGATCAGGAGGTGAATGTAGTGTAGCTGAGAAGTGAGAACTTCCGTTGGATGGTTTCGCCTGGCATTGGCACGGGCCAAAGGGGCTTGTAGACCAACAGCAAACAGGTCGTGCTACAGCCTGCTTACATTCCAAAAGCTGGAGGCAGCTCGCTTTCCTTTTGTCTGCACACAGCCAGCGTGGGGGCCTGCCCACTGCTGCCAAGCCACCATGACTGCTGCTTCGAGTAGCAGTTGTGTTTTTCCCCTCTCTCTCTCAGAGAGAGAGAGAGAGAGAGAGAGAGAGAGAGAGAGAGAGAGAGAGAGAGAATGCTCAAGGCCTGGTTCGAGCTCGAGCCGGGTCTCCAATCTCCATGCGCGGCGTGGCGCCTTTGGCTGGTCGATGCGGCGCGCAGCACCAAGACAAGGGATGACACGATTAAAAACGCATGCAGGGGTGTTGATGGAGTTGGCGTGCGTGCCTTGTTGCTTGCGAGGCGCAGACGCTGAGACGTCGCCGCTCGTGTACCGTGTGGGCGGGTTGTTGCACGCAAAGCTGACCATATGCATGTGAGCCCGTATTTTATCGAGTCGGTCCATGCGTATGAGGCTCTCGCGGCTCTTTGTTCTCTTGTTGCAAGCCTCTTCGGCAAAGGGAATATACGAATCCGGTAAAGACGGTGTAGAGCAGGACAGGGCAAAAATCAGAGTACTAGAAGCAAGGAGAGTTTGAAGAAGGTTTAAGAGGAGAGAAAAGAGAAAGGAGGGCGTTGATTTGATTTGGGGGAGTGAGTGAGTGAAAGCTTGCACGGAGCATCTGGTTCGATCGCTAGACGGCCGCCGCAGCCAAAGCGAAAAATCAAAGTGCAAAATGGCTCCGGCTAGCTCCATCATTGTGGCCGCGCAAAAGCGCAACAGAGCATGGCTCGCTTGGCTCATGCATGGCTAGATGCGGGTGGGGGACACTACTGTAGCCTATACGGCAACAAACGCAACCTTGAAAGCGAGTAACAGAACCGCTGGTCAGCTGGTGTGTGTGTGAGAGAGAGAGAGAGGAGAAAAGGAATGTATTGAAAATGGCGTTCTGTAATTTCTGCGTCTCTACGAGCTATCAATGACAGGCGGAATGGTGATGCATGCGACGTACAGCACCGGGAAACCAGATTATTCGCACCGTATCCGTATGGGAAATGGGCAGTACTTAGCATGTTTGGTTCCGTTTGTTAAATTTTTTTACCCAGTTAAAATTATTTTACTTATTCTTAGATGACTAGTGCGACTAAATTGACTTAGCTTGTTTTTAGTCAGTGTGTTTAGAAATTTACCTACTAAAGTGACTAATGTTTAGCAGGGAACTAAATAGGCTCTTATTGTGTCAATATCTGATCCTGGAGTTTGCTAAAAAAAATCTAGTCCCTGGAGTTTATACTTGCACAAATGGGAAGAATTTCGTAAAAGAGATGAGAACAATCCAACAAACGTGTGCATGCTGACAAAGTATTGCGATCCGTCCGGCAGTCAAGGCGGTCGTTAAATTCTTGACATCAAACGGGGGGGGGGGGGGGGGGGGGGGGGGTGTGGCCGGAGCCCGGAAGAGGGGGTTGGTTGGTGCCTCGTAAATATGCGTGGGGGCGCACAAGTGTCGTGTCGCCAAAGTTAGGGCAGGCATGACTTGAATTAAAGCCCCCAACGGCTGCTCTCTTCTAGTCTAGTGCTAGTATATTCATTCGATCTCATGCATGATGGGCATGGGCCATTTGAATCGCGACTTTTGTGTGATGAATCCAGGGAGCAAAATTATTCAAGGGACTCGTGATCTCGCAACTAAGCAGCATGTGAATGCGATGCCGAGGACTTTACGAGCAATAATGCGCGCGGTCCTCACCAGAATCTGTAGTTCGGTAGGGCTACTACACACCTACTGCAAATTGACCATTTTTTGCGTAAGGACAAAGGGAGTGAGTGCTTCAGTCAATGCAGTTCGATCAAAAACTGCTACTGTGCTTACAGGCAGCTAACTGTTTTCTGCCAAATACAGGGGAAAAATTATCGGTACACCTATATTTTTTTGTTTGTTTGCATTGTTTGTCTATGAACAGAAGTAGAACTACCGGTGCAATATAATTACACGTCTGAAATAATATAATACACAGGGAGCATGTATAGCTTTGCCTTTTTTGAGAATGTGATCTAACGCAGATTTTGTTTTTCGAAATGTTCTGACACGACATGCGCATCCATGCATGCATGACACACAGCTGCTAGAGGCCAGGAAAAAGGTCGAGTTGAAAACCGCTGCATGTATCATCCGCGCACGGCGACTGACAAAAAAGCTTAATGGCGTGCAAGTGAGGCGCTAGCTTGGCGCTTAACGACGCGACAACCTGTTGACACATCAGTCACTGAGTGACCACTACTATGTATATCTGGTTCCCCCAGCTTTCATTCGCGCAGAAGTCAAACCACAGCTCTCTCCCCCGATAATCCGGTGACCGATCGATGGCCACAGTTTTTTGAAATGGCCCGCAGTGTCAATCATTGCCTGCCGTGCCGAGTGCCCGCCGCTGGTAATAATCAGTAATCTCCCCTTCCCACTAGAGGGAAACCGACAACGGGCATGCAGTGCAAAGGCAGGCAGAGACGAGACGAGCTGAGCAGCGGTGGCACCACCATTGCAAGTCAAACAGTTGCACGAGGTTGTCATCACAGCCAGCCACGCATAAGCACAAATCAGAAGCAACGGGCGTCGCAGTCCGCCGGGAGAGACGCACAAAGGAACGGAACGGACAACGGAGCCGCCGCGCGCGCGCGCTCGGCATGCATGCATGCGTCAGGCCGGGTCGGGTCGTTTTCGGTGGGTATGGCTCATGCGGATGATCAATGCGGCGCGCGTCGTACATGCCTCGGTGCCTGGCCGTACTACAGGTAGTAGTAGGTAGGCAGATTTGGATGGCTCGATCCGCCCGGCGATCGGTTTGGGCGCGGGCGCACGGAGGTGGACGCCGCCGCCGCCGCGTGTATTTACTCCCCGTGATTGCATTTGCGGCTCGCTCCTACTCGGCCTGGCCGCGGGCCGCGGCGTTAACCTTCGGCGGGTGGGCGATCGAGGCAGCAATGGCGATGAATGCACGATGTCAACACTATCATGGCATTTGAAATAAAATAAAACTTAGATGAAACGTTTATTCTCAATGTAGAGTTTCATTTCATATTTTTATAGGCATTTAATTTCAAGACTTATAGAAAGTTGTTACTCGTACCAAGAGAGTTTTATCTAAGGGCACTTACAATGCAAGACTTTATCATAGAGTCCAAGACAATTAATTACACATTATTTATGATATTTTGCTGATGTGGCAGCATATTTATTGAAGAAAGAGGTAGAAAAAATAAGACTCCAAGTCTTATTTAGACTCTAAGTCCACATTGTTCGAGGTAATAAATAACTTTAGACTATGATAGAGTCTGTATTGTGAGTGCCCTAAATGAAACTCATTTCTTCTCTCTCTTCTTAAATACACTGCCATGTCATAAAAAAGCCTATGTGGCAACCTATTTAATGCAAATTAAACTTCCATTGAGACTTTATTTACTTCCTCCTCAAAATCCAATTTTTTTAAGATTTCTCGTCACATTAAATATAAACAAAATTTAAAACTAATTACATAGTTTATCTATAATTTACGAGACGAATCTTTTGAGCCTAGTTAATCTATGATTAGACAATATTTATTAAATACAAACAAAAATGTTACGGTGTTCAAAAAAATTCGTTGAGGAACTAACACGGGCTTAGCTGGCTGGCGCGTGCGTGCATGTTTTTTCTTTTAGGCCTTGTTTAGTTCCTTCAAAAGCTATTTTTTTTATAAAAATTCTCCGTCACATTAAATCTTACGACACATGTATAAAACATTAAATATAGATAAAAATAACGAATTACATAGTTTATCTATAATTTATAAAACGAATCTTTTAAATCTAATTATTTTATAGTTGAATAATAATTATTAAATAAAAATTAAAATACTATAATATCCAAAAACTTTTTATCTACTCAACTAAACAAAGCGTAAACTAGTTTGTCGTCTCGGAGAGCAGCAACCATGCATGCACCGGAATAGTTCTAGGAGGTGGACCGTGGACGCCACTATGTGTGTTGGGCCCCCCTGCGTTCATTGTGTGGGGGGTGTTTTTTTTTTTTGGCGAGCGGGTTGTGTGGGGGTGCATGTACATGTACTCTGTGTTTTGTCCTGACCAGTGTGCTCTAGCACTGTGCAGCAGCTCCCGTATTGGCGCACTGTTCGTGTTCCCGCATGTGTCCATGTACAACGTCAACCACGGAACCATTCCAACAGTATATTCATGGCATTGGTGTGCCCCAGTGCCCTTTGTGGAATCCATGGTGAATCCGTGTTGATTAAGGTCACGTTTCGTATATATTATACCTCTCCAACTCCTGAAGCAGTTCAACACATCTTTTTACTAGATGGGTAAAATCTTAGTAACTCCTTGAGTATAGCTTGTGAGAAGGTGCTCTCTATGCGCTCATATTTGTGAACGTCTACATCTGTAACTAGCTCTCACAAAAAAAAGAGGAGAGGTGTGCCCTGATGCATGAACATGTAAAATAAACACAAGCTTCCACCAGCTTCTTAGACATTTATTATTCTCTCTCACCCTTTCATGAGGATATAGGACAAACTGTCCAGCCAAACGTTTTTAAAAAAACAACTTTAACCCCAATGGCGGAGCTCCTCGTAGAATCGAAGAAAAAAATAGTGTTCTACTACCAGCTAAACAGAGTTGTACCGAAATGAGATCTGAATAGGCAGAAGGCGCAAAGCTCTCGTCACATGTTATCTTTTCTTGAGAAAATAAAAAGGAACCCGCAATAGCTTTTTTTAGAAAAAAAACATAAATCAAACTTTACATCACGGTCACATGACCTTCTCCTCTTCCTTTCTCTGATCTAAACTTTGAAATTGCCACCTTCCAATCTTCCAACGACCATGACACCACCCAATCGTGGAATGGCTACTAACTAATTAAATTCCGATTAGGTACGCCATCTTCTTCTTGAAGGTCATTTCGGTTGGGTATTGGACTCGACTCGAGTATACCGAAGCTTGGAGCTTGTAGGGCCAAAAATGTATACTTATGTGCGCCTGCAATTCGACATATATTATAGAAAATGCACAAAACTTATCTTTGAGAGTGAAAGCGAGTTAGCTTCCGAGTGGTCGATATATATGACACATAGATCTAACGTCATATGTGCTACACCTGCTATAAATGTTTAGCCTTTATTCATTTTTCTTTTTATACTGCAATTCAGTCTCTTCTCTGGTCTTCCTCCCAATCCGTTCTCTTAGACCGTGGCAAAAAGAGGGCGGGTTGGGTGTACAATTTATGAGTAGTGTTAGCCCTTAGAGATCACACAATTTATGAATTCGTGGAAACTTGTCGGTGTAAAAGACAATCACACACCAGAACCATTATATTATTTTAGGGTTCATGACCAACAAATCGCTGAAACACAAATACCAAACGGTCTAGCGGTGGCTAGCAGGAGCAGAACGGGTACGTAGTAGATCCAAAAAACGCAACATGTGATGTCGGCCCGACACTAGCGATTTTCCAAACAGCGAACAAACGGCTGCCATGATGCATTTGAGGATCTACTATGTGTCTAACTAGCGGTGGGACGGTGGCACCCACTGAATCGAAGTTTTCCTTGTTTTTTCTGATAAAAATATCTATAGCATTTTGGTGGAAAATGTTTTGTTTATATATATATATATATATTCTCCATATGAATTTGCGGATATGGTTTTATCTATATAATTTTGGGTATATAAATGTTTTATTTAAATTATGCATACATAATTTTTTGTCTTTTGTGTATGAAAATGTATCTTCAGTATTGTATATAATTATTATGCGTACGCAAAAGTTATACTCGACTACTCGAGTATATGATAGCATCGTCATTGTCCGGAAACAAATACCGGACACGAGTGCGGAGCGCGCAGCACACAGCCAGTGCAAAATGCACAGAGCTCGTACGCGCTCAGAAAAGCAAGTGTCGATCGACCGATCAATCGGGCAGGTCAGGTGTGATCACAGACTAAGCTATGCACGATCGCACGCCATGGCCCACGCGGCCACGCACAAACGTCGTCGTACCGTCTCGACACCAGAAGGAAACGTTCGGTGCTTCGATTGGGACGGGGAGCGGCCGTGCATGCAGGGCACGACCGATGATGTCGATCGATCGCCGCGTCGTCGAGAGAAAAAGGGTGAGCACTGAACAGAACGGACGGACAGATCGACAGACAAACAGATTGAGACGGACACAGACAAAGATCGGTGGGGTTACTGGTGAATCGCTGTGCCTCCATCTCCATGCATGATCGATTCGATGCATGGCCGCGCTGGCCCGGCCGGCTGGATCGACCGTGTCGGCCGGGGCAGGGAAAGCAGCTAGGGCGCTGTGCTCGTCGTGCCCGCGCGCCGTCGGTCGCTGAGGATCGGAGACGTCGTCGTACACGGACACGGCGCGGCGCTTCTCCGATCCGTCGTGGGGACTGGAGAGAGGGAGAGGAGGGGAGGGGAGGGGGGCCATGATTGCGTCCCCCACGCACGCAGGCGCGCGGGCGACGTAAAGCGGCGTGCCGTGCGGCGAGGAGGGAGAAGAGAAGGTGGGTGCGTGCCTGTGCCTGTGCCTGTGCCTGTGCCTGTGCCTCTCCTCGTCGCGCAGAGTGAGGGCGCACGCGGTCGCACGGAGGAAAAAAGGCACCAGCTCTGGTTCGCGCTTTTCCGGACCGGCGCGTGCCACCGCGGCCGGGGCTAGCTGAGATGTCTGGTGTGGGGACGAGGACGACGGGGGCGCGTGATGTGGCGGCGATGCTTCGTCGCTGCCGGTGGTGCCCGGTGCATGCATGGACATGGACATGGACGGACGCCGGACGCCGGACGGGCCTGATGAATCGGCTTTTGAGTGTCGTGGCTAGCTCGCCTTTTTTTGTTTCCACGAGACGACGCCGGCCGGCTCTGACACGAAGGCTGTGGTATCGTATAGTAGCACATTAAACAGCAGGCCAAGCAGCACTCAGTTACTGTGCTGTTCCAAGTCAAATGCATGATATCCGTGTTCCGGGCGGCCATTTTGACACCGTCGTTTCGATCGACCATTTGAAACTCCATATCGAAAACGTTTGGACCGTAAACTCACAGTCACAGCCTGGTCATGCGCTCGCTCGCTCTAGTCTAGAAGCCCGGCGGCAGCTTTACTTGCCCCGGCAAGAGGCAGGCGACACACTGGTACGGTCTCTGGTCGCGAGATTTGAAACGATCAAGCGACAGGCGAGAGCAGCACGGCCGGCCGGACGGCCCAGCCTACTCCTGCAGAGCACGGTCCTGACACTCTCGCAAAGCCAGCCACAGCAGCCACTCAACTGCCCAAAGGCAGGCAGGCAGGCAGGGCCGTGGCGTTGGCTCTCACTCTCAGGCTCTGCCGCTGCCGTCCGATCGTGGCCGACTGGCGGCAGGCCGATCCGAGCGAAGCACAGCGCCTAGACGCACAGTTTAGAAAATCAGGCCTTGTTTAGATGCATCTAAAAACCCAAAACTTTACAAGATTCTCCATCACATCGAATTTTGCGGCACATGCATGGAGTATTAAATATAGATAAAAATAAAAACTAATTACACAGTTTGTCTGTAAATCGCAAGACGAATCTTTTAAGCCTAGTTACTCTATGATTAGACAATGTTTGTCAAATAAAAACGAAAGTGCTACAGTGTCAAAATGCAAAAAGTTTTTGCATCTGAACAAGCCCGCACTCGCTCGCTCACTCGCAGCTACAGCTAGCCTACCACCCGCAGCTTTTCTGCGATATCGCCAAAACACGTGCTGCCGGTACAATTATTGGCGATTATTACGCTCGCCCCGCGCCCGGCGCTGTGTAGCCAGACAGACCTCGCGCTAGCTACCTGCATCGGCGTCGCTGGGGGGCGTCGATGCGTGCGCTCTGCTCTCATGCATGCATGCATGCATGGCGATCCTTCAATTACTAGGCAGGCAGCGGGAGGCACTGTGCGAGCGAGGAGAGTGGGGCTCGCCGCGAGCTGCATGCCTCTCTGCTCTCTGCTCTCATGGTGGTCATGGACCAGGCAACGCATGCTGAACGTTTGTGAGACTGTAGGTAGGTATGTTTGCTTTGCATCGTGTGCAGAACTGCAGATACTTTCAGAGTTTCAGACTGCTGAGCCGTTGCCATGGATCGTCCTGGAGTGCGAGAGAGCTACGTAGCTTTTCTCGCTTTCTGCCAACCCTCTGCATCCGCTGCTGAATGTTGGCCCGGTCGTCAGTAAATGCCGGCTGGTAAAAAAAGACTAGCAAGGTAGCCCACACAATTAGCTTACTTTTTTTTAAAAAATATAACTATAAGATTTTTATTTGAAAATTATTTCCCCTTCCACGAACTTTGTACAACCATCATTGACCAAATTCTTGGTTTAAGTAGCTCGTCTTTTTTTTTATTCCACTCCCATGACCTGCTGTGCAAATTCTGGTGAGAGTGAGACAAGATCCAAGTAGCGTTAAATTTTTGGCGAGCTCGATAAAATCACAGTCCAGATCTCTCACAAAACCTTTAACTGTTTCCCCTATTTTAAATTTAAATTTTGAATTACCCTATACTTTACTTACGGATCCACAGTTGCCTCTTTTTTTGTCTTGAAACATCACTGGAACGCTACTCATGTTTACTGGAGCCATTGTTGGCCCATCATCATACCAAAATCTAGTGGCCCAAGCATTTCAAAACAAAACATGGAATCATCACTGACATCAGTAACCTGCTGATCTCTGGCATGCTATTTACACCACTCTACCACATATTTCTTCTGTCCTAAATTATAAGTCATTCAAAGAATTTAACAACATCTCAAATTTGATCAAATTTATATGATAAGATAATAAATTTTATTATATTAACTAAGCATCATTACATTCTTCATTAATTATACTTTTATAGATACTTAATTGATGTTATAAATCTTTATATTTTTTCTAATAATTTAGTTAAATTTAAGATGCTTTGACTCTTTAAGATTGTTGGAATGTCTTATAATTTAGAATGAAGGGAGTATTATGGACTATGTTGTGAATAATTTTGTTTCCAATTGTGACCACCATCTAGCGGATGAAAAAAAATCCAAACTATGTCACTTGTGCTGGTCACGAGCTTCTGAAGCATGACACAAATGATTCGGTTGACCAATAACTTATAAGATATCTGTCGGCTACCATAACCTACGTTACCCAAAGCAAAGAGCTAAAAGCCCAATCCTCCCTTCTAAACAAAATAATAAAAAGCCAGAAGGGGCTAAATAGGCACCTCTTGCTTCACCCAAGGCCTGCGCGCTGAGCCTCATTGAGGCCAAGACTTAGACTACCAGCTCTGTCTCGTCCGAGGCCTAGCCATTAGGCCTCGAACGAGATCGAACCACCTTCGACTCGCCCCGACTCGACCCTGAGGGCTTGGGAGGACTCAAAGAGTTTCGCCTCGCCCGACCACGGGGCTCGGGCTTCCTTTTCTTGTTGGAGCGCTCGAGGCCTTCCCGTAACATCATTTACCATGATGTCGAGGTACAATCAGATGTCTAAAATTATCCATAACTGAGAAAAGCAATCCCCAAGCTGTGGTCGGCGAGTAATCGAAGCAAGTCTCGAACACAGTGCAGGGAGTGATTGATGAGTCCTCGAGCACGATCGGTACTCAGCACAGTCCCCGAGCACGACATAGAGACTGATCGGCCAGTCCCCGAGCGTGGTTGAGAACGTAAACATGCTCGGTGGTCGGCACAGTCCCCGAGCACTGTGTAGAGACTTGTAGACAAGTCCCCGAGCGTGGTGGGGAACGTAAACGTGCTCGGTTGTCGGCACAGTCTTCAAGCACAGCGTAGAGAGTAGTCGACAAGTCCCCGAGCGTGGTTGGGAACGTAAACGTGCTCGATGGTCGGAGCAGTCCCCGGGCACAGCGTAGGGAATAGTCGACGAGTCCCCGAGCGTAGCTTGTCGACTGGACCAAACTCCTAAAAAATAAATATAGAGAATAGGTAGTACATGATGTATAAATAAACTCTAGATAAAAAATCAGTACTGAGATAAGTTTTAGATTTTTTGTTATAAAATTAGCACAAGTAGTTAATTCATCCTAGAGCTTGTACCAGCTCTGGTCTAGCCAACAATCAGCATGAGGTGCGGAACCTAGACACGCGTGGGATTGCCAGCCTCGCCAGAGAGCTACTGCCGACCACCCGGAACGCAGAGGACGGATCTCATGCACGTGTAGAGAGGAGTCGGAGACAGTACCGGCTCTGGAAAACTCGTGTAGGAGAAAAAACTAGTGTGGCTAAACAAAAAGTTGTTTTTGAAGGATAATAAAAAATATTATGCCAAAAATAAATAAAATATCAGAAGTGTACTTATCTTTGGACGAAAGTCTGGTCGGTGGTGACAAAATTGTCTGGCCCTCGAGCTTTTTGACTTGCTGTCATGACAGTGGTCGCGGTTGTCGTAGCGCCGTTCTTTGCGGCGATTATTATTGCGAGTCGTGGTCAGAGCAAGTAGGCCAAACAACTTGGTCGATAGCCTGAGCAGGTCGGTGTCGTCGATCTGCCTCCCTTTGTAGCAGAGAAGGGACGACGCGTTGTCGGCGTGGTTGGAGACGTTGCTGGAGTAGTCGGAGTCGTAGCCAGCGTGGTTGGAGCCGCAACCGACGTCGATGAAGAAGTGATTGGTGCAGATCGGATCTACGCCTCCTCCGTGGTCGTGGAGGTGAAGGTGTTGAAGATGACCGTGAACGTGAAGCCACCCGCCATGGCCGCGAAGTCGGGGATGATGGCCATCTTGTTCATCTTAGAGAGCTGTACGCACACCCCCTACCTGGCGCGCCACTGTCGACGAAAGCTGGTCGGCAGTCTACCTTGGGGTATACCCACAGTATGTAGTAGTTTATCGGTAGACGGTGTGCAAGCTACGAACTTGATGGTGACGCAAGACACGGACAAGCTTTTTATCCAGGTTCGGCCGCCGTGTGGGCGTAATACCTACGTCCTGCGTCTGATTGTATTGGATTGTGTTGAGATAATGTGTGTATCCTTATATATCGTGAAGGGACAGAGTTATAAGTAAACTATCCTATTTGGTACAATATCTTGTAGCCTTGCGGTGCACGTCGACCAGCGTCATGCGCCGCACGTCTTCATCTTGTGGGCCGAGCCACCTCTGATGGTGCGGCCCATGAGGGTATAGGGGTTTATACCCCCACAGCTCGACTCAAAGACTGACAGAGCAAGCGCGCCCATACATCACAAGGAATGAAGAACCAGGCCTTCGCCGTACGACACCATACTTCATCCCTTGCCTCAACCAAGACTATAGCACTACAGCACATACCCATACCTATGTATCAATTGCCTTCTCTTGTAAACTATAAAAGGAGGCAGGATCCCCTTCAAAGGGGAGAGGACGAGATTAAGAGACATAACGAGCACATAGACTCACAGGCATCAGCACACCTTTCTCGCATAAAGAGCCAAGACCTGGGAGTCATTCCCTCTCTCATGCCCTGCTTGTAACCCCACTACAAGAGAAACCCCTCTTTTGTAATGGATAGGTGCCAACGCTTAATTTATTAGTTGCAAGGAGTAAGATGACAACGTTTATTAAAACGTTGGAAGCACATCCGTATTCTTATGAGCGGCCTGTGAGCTATGCTGGACTTTTTTTTGTTTTTAACAACAGCTACGCGGGACTTATAGTGCTGCCAGGTTGCTGCTCTTTAATTTAATCAATAAGCGGCAAACCGCTACACCACGTAACCAGTAAAGTCATTAGCCATTTCTAGTTTATTTGCTTACTAAATTTTACTTATAGTAAGAACAAGGCCGGATCCAATCCAACCCCTCGCTCCTATTATCCTGTGCGAACCCTAATCAAGACCGCCGCCGCTCTGCGTGGTGGTACAACATCTGCGCCCCAAATCCCCTCCATGTTCATGGCGCATCGCTCCATCCTAATCACGACCAGCACCTGTTGTCTGCTCACCGGCGTCGCTACCAACCTCCCCCACTAATTCCTCCTCCTTCCTTTCGCAAAAATCCTCCTCCATCAGAGCAACTCAGGGCCGTCCGGGCGGGGCAGTGAGCTGCTCGGCGTGGGTTGGGGCAGCTGAAGCAGTGCATCGATAGGCAACACGTGCAGCTGGGTGACACCACACCAGCAGCAGCAGTGGACGCGGTCGTCGGCGAGATAGCGACTGCAGAGTGCCGAGCAGCAGGCCATTAGGTATGTCTTGAAGTCTCTAACTGATTAGGCCAATCAACCTTTACCCTCTTTGTCATTGAGATAGCAATTTGACTCTGAATCATGAGTTGCGAGTAACCCCACTCAATTAATTAAATCAAATTCAAATGTCATGCTTGTCCGCACTGACTTGATATTGATATTGTGTCCTGCTAGCTCTTTACTGTAGTAGCGATGTTAAAATTCAGTCATAGCATACCACATTGTTTGTAATGCTCAAGTTGCTATATGGGATTTTTAGCATTGAAAGCAATAGAATACCTGGCTTGGATGTATGTGAACCACAATATGTAGTGATATATTTTTTTATTTAGTACATCTGTGATTTGCTAAACTAGTGCTTAAACTTAAAAGAACTAGAGCAGTCTGCTAACTGAAAGTGAAATTTGCTACAGCAACTAGACTCATTTTCTGTGAAACATGTATGATTTGCTAGACTCATTTTCTACTCAAGCAATCGTCGAAGCTAGAAATCTTCTTTTCTTTTGGTTAACCTTTTACAATTTGCTGGTTTATAATTTTCTGATCTTTATTGTCTTAGGCAAAATAGTTGTGATAATTTAACTTAAAGGGGTCCAAATTATATGATGATTAATAAATATGAACTTACATATGTTATTTATTTATACAGCAAGTTTCACAATGGATTTAAAAATCATCAAGCTTCTTTTGGGCTATCCTAAAGATTCTACTCGGTACATAGCTGGTGTAGAAGGATTTGTTGAATTTGCATTTAAAAATAAGCCCGAAGATACCAAGATTTATTGTCCATGTCATACATGCGTGCATACTAGTCTACTATCCAGGGATGAAATATATGAACATTTGGTCTGCAATGGGATACTTGAGAATTATGAAGAATGGGATTTTCATAATGACCCTTCAGTGCAGCACACTGTTGATCCACAGCCACAATCTCACAATGAAGAAATGCATGGTAACATGAGTCAGCTGCTTCATGATGCATTTTATCATATGTATGATGACATACCTATGACAGATGCCGCAAATCTTCCGAATCCACCTGTCAGTGGGCCAAATTTAGAAGCGGAAGAGTTCTATAAATTGGTTGAAGATTCAAAAAAGCCTTTATGGACAGGATGTGTATTAATGCTGCTAACTTTGCTTGTGCTTTTGTTCAATGTAAAATCCATGAACAAATGGTCAGATAAATCATTAGGTGATCTACTTGGTGTTTTGCAGAAGGCTATTCCAAATGGAAAGGAACTTCCCAAAAATTTTTATGAGGCTAAGAAAATTATTTCCAAATTTGGCTTGGGCTATGAAAGTATTCATGTGTGTCCAAATGATTGTGAACTATTTTGGAAAGACAAGGAAAATGATAATTTTTGCTCAAAGTGCAAGGCTTCTAGGTGGAAAGGTATGGAACCTGAAACCAAGCTAACAAAGAAGCAAAGAAGGAAAGCAACACCTTGTAAAGTATTAAGATACTTTCCAATTAAAGATAGGCTAAACGATTATTTATGTGCAAAGAAACAGCACCTCTCCTGAGATGGCATGATGAAGAACGCATAAAGGATGGTGTGCTACGACATCTGGCAGACTCCCGAGCATGGACAGACTTTGATGAAAAGTTTCCACAAATTAAATCAGATGCACGAAATATTAGATTTGGCTTAGCTACCGATGGGTTTAATCCATATGGGATGTTGAGTTCTAGACATAGTTGTTGGCCAGTTGTCTTGGTGATATATAACTTACCTCCATGGTTTTGCATGAAAGAGCATTATCTAATGTTGTCTTTAATAATTCCTGGTTCTAAAAGTCCTGGTGACAAAATTCATGTGTATCTTCAACCACTTTTGGAGGACCTAAAAGATTTATTTCAAAATGGTATGTCAACATATGATGCATCAAGAAATGAAACTTTTGATTTGAGAGCAGCAGTGCTAATGACCATTAGTGACCTACCAGGCTTGGGAATGCTTGCTTCTCATATGGTTCATGGAAATTTTGCATGTCTACCTTGTGGTGAAAATGTATGGACCAAATGTCTGAAGCATGGTCGTAAATCTTGTTTTATGGGTCATCGTCGATTTCTTCCTCTTGACCATCCTTTTCGTTTGGATGCCAATTCATTTGATGGAACTGTGGAGCTTGGAACAGAGCCACAAACTTATTATGACCGTCTAATTTTGGATGAAATCACTGCATTAGGTAATTTCAAGGACTCAAAAACTTATAAGGCATTAAGTAGTCTTTTCACATTGCCTTACTGGGATGATAATATTCTTCGATACAATCTTGATGTGATGCATATAGAGAAGAATGTGTTTGAAAATTGTTATGGTACACTATCTGGTTTAGATGGAAAGTCAAAAGATAATTTACAAGCTCGTAAAGACCTGAAAGACATGAACATTAGGGAGGACCTCCACCCACAAGAAAAACCTTCAGGCCAGTTCTACTTGCCACATGCAAGGTTTGCTATGTCTAAAAGTGAGAGACAAACATTTTGTAAAGTGCTCCAAGACATAAAAGTTCCTGATGGCTACTCCGAAAACATATCAAAATCTGTAAATTGTGCTGAAGGAAAACTTATTGGTCTCAAAACACATGACTGTCATGTTCTACTTCAACAGCTGAAAGCCCAAGTTTGGTTTTGGTAATTAATGACACCAAGTTGCTAATGCCTTTTGTTTAAGTGACTTGAGTTAGGCATAGCAACACATGTGATAAAGGAGCATGGTGGCATGGAAAGGTGGCCACACGATCACAAAGGGATGAAGCATGAAGTGGAGATCATGGTGATAGACGAGGAGCAAAGTTATCAAGGCAAAGGTATAAACATAGGGTTTTACTTTTGCCGGTCTAAGATGAGTAGAGAAGTGATTGACCGGGTTTAGGATAGATAGCCGACTATCAAGAGGGGAAATCACGGTCATCTCTCGAATCAAGTGCTACTAGGTCCATATCTTGAGCATATGCATTAGGATCAAGTAAAGTGCTAACTGAACTCCTTTGGTGAAAATGTTTGTGAAAAGCTAACACACTTGCACTTTGGTGGTGGACACTTGTTGGTGTTAGCACATTTACAAAGGAGGTGGAGTTCCTAGGGTTAGCACATTTACAATTCGGCGCTCTTGAGAAAAATAAGTGTATATTTTCTATTGCGCCGGTGGGAAATTTAGAGAAGTCGCGGGAGTGTTTTCTCACTGAGAAACACTCACCGGACGCTAAGTGCGGAGGCACTGGACGCTGGCCTCAGCGTCCGGTGAGCTTGACCCTGCAGGGTTAAGCACCGGACGCACTCTGAGAGCGTCCGGTGGTTAGCGTCCGTTGTGAGGGGTTTTTGCAACCCTCTCTGCGCACGAGTCCGGTGAGCACCGGACCGTCCGGTGCCTAGCGTCCGGTGAGGTCGCGAGTTTGACAAACTCTCTGCGCACGAGTCCGGTGAGCACCGGACCGTCCGGTGCCCATCGTCCGGTGTGTTGCAGGTAGCCGTTAGAAACTGACACGCGAAATCGAGGAAGGACACGTGGCCAACTCTAGTGCACCGGACGCAGGGTGTCGAGCGTCCGGTGCTCACTTAGTAGCGTCCGGTGCCCCCGTTTACAGCCCAGTGAAAACAGCCAACAACTAGTTTTCTTGAGGGGCTTATAAATAGTTGGTGGCCGGCTTTGGGAGGTTAACTCTTGCACATTTGATTACTTGAGACATACATTGAGCTAGAGAATACTCCCTCCACTCATCTCCTTGCTAGATTGCTCATCCTAGTGAGATTGAGTGAGATTCAAGTGCATTGCTTTGAGAGTTGCATTTAGTGGCACTTGATTCTTGAGTTTGCTGCGGATTTCTTGTTACTCTTGGGTGTTTCCCGACACCCTAGACGGCTTGGAGCAGCGGTGGTGTTGAGCTCGTGATTGGAGATTGTTTCGAGCCTCACCAAGTGATTTGTGAGGGGTTCTTGAGCCTTCCCCGCGAGAGATCGCAATTGGCTACTCTAGTGGATTGCTCGTGGCTTGGAGGATCCCCATCTTGTGAGTGGATGTGCGGCACCCGCTGAGGGTTTGGCTTTGGATTGCCAATTAGCTCGTGATCCATCAAGTGGGTGTATCGCCACAACGAGGACTAGCTTGCCGGGAAGCAAGTGAACCTCGGTAAAAAATCTTGTGTCATTTCTTGCCGAGGATTCTCTTATTGTTGTGATTGATTGATTGGCTATATTTCTACTCTACAACGTCGGTATAACAATCACTCACCTCTCCTTTACTTTTGTGCATACCTTGCTAGTTGTGTAGCTTGTTTAGCTTAGTTCTCTTGTTGTTGTGCTTTAGTGTTTAGCCTTGTTCTAGTTTGTATAGGTGGCTTGCATAGCTTAGTTGAGCTAGTGCTAGAATTGCTTCGCCATTTGTTTTACTAACTCACTTGCTTAGTGAAGTTTGTAGAAATTTTAAATAGGCTATTCACCCCCCCTCTAGCCATTTGGACCTTTCAACAGCTCATGCCTATTGCTCTAAGGGGTATTATTCCAGATGATATCACAGCTGTAATGTTTGAGTTGTCTGCTTACTTTCGAGGAATATGTTCAAAAGTGCTTCGTTTAGATGACCTTGACCGTTTGGAACAATCAATTAAAGTTACACTATGCAAAATGGAGATGATATTTCCTCCTAGATTTTTTACAGTTATGGTTCACTTAGTAGTACATTTAGCAACTGAATGTAAGATGCGTGGACCAGTTTGTTATCGATGGATGTACTTCATTGAAAGGTATTGATTCTAACTAATACAACTTCATTGCTTGGATCATTTATTATAAATAACCTACTAAATTGATGTTTTTCCATATGTTGCAGGTACCTATGTAAACTGAAGTCATATGTTCGCAATAAAGCTCATCCAGAGGCTTCAATGGCAAATTCATTTTTGGTAGATGAGTGTATGGTGTTTTGTTCTAGGTACCTGGAAGGTTTCTCCACAAAGCATAACAAACCATCAAGGAATGATGAGAACCAGGATCATCTTGTCTAACTTATATGGACATGATTCCTCTTTGTTTCCTCCTATAGGGAAACCATTGGGAAGACCGTCTAGTTTTATTCTAACTGATCTAGAGAAACTGCAAGCACATAGATATGTACTGTACAATTGTGAAGCTGTCATCCCGTACCTAAAGTAAGTGTTACTGACACCTATCAACATATTACATATATGTTCCTTTAAAACTGAATGCATGTTAATTTCCATTTTAGAGAGCATGCCGGTGATCTCAAAAGAAGAAATCGTCAACGTCGTCTATCTTTGAAACAAATTGAGAATATACAGAATAAAGAGTTTCCTGATTGGTTCAGAGGACATGTATGTATCATGGTTTGTTTTTTATTCAAAAGAATAGGAAAATTGACTTGAGTATATTTTGTGATGATACAGATCATGTAGTTGGAGCAAAAAAATGGTAGCGATAGCATCGATGAGGACATTAGATGGTTGGCTCGTGGCTAATTGCTAATATTAGTAATGCTCTCCTCTAATTCATGTTGTGCAGTGCCTATGGCAAGGGGTCCAAGAAAACAGATAATTCAGAGCCATGATGAATATATGTCAGAAGAGCATACTGGACAAGAGAGCCATGGGCAAAATACTAAGGCATCTGGACTTCATTCAAGTGCTACAGGAGATCAGATCGATAGTGATGGTGATACTGAGGTTAATTTCCACGATACTTACTAACCTACTTTAATTTTTTTTATTACTAACAGAACATGCTATCTGTGAAAGTGTTTATCATTGAATACTTTGTGCAATGTAACACCGAATAGATGAAACTGAGGACAGAGTAAAGCGTGGAAAGACAAAATTGAAAGATATTTGGAACCTTCCAAAAGGTCACAGAATCGTGGTTAGATGCAATGAGTTCGATCAACCAGTTGCAGTAGAGGCTGGATTTCTAGGAAAATTTCTTGGCATGGTGGCTAGGAATGGTTGCTTGTGTAGCTTTGTTGACGGTCCTTAAGTATCAAATTTAATTATCAAATAAACAAAGAAAAGGATCTAAATGAAATCAACATCTAGACTTAGGGTTTTATCTGACAGAATTCCACGAGTTTTGGTGTTTGTCTATTTCTGCAGGGGGTTATCAGGAAATACGGAAGAAAGGCCCACACGTCGGGATTACATAGAGATATTAACGTGCCGCGCAATTATCTTACATCTAGAAGACTCCAGAAGCCACGGGACCGAAGCGGAGGCGAAACGGGGCCAGAGGCAGGGCGCCCGCCCTGTTCCCCTAGGCGCCCACCCACCTCTGGAGTCCAATCAGGACTCTGTTTCTCGTGAGATCTCCACCGACCTAAAGGATCAATAATAATCGTTCAATCAATGTCGGTTTGATTCGACGGTCCAGGTTCACTTGAGGGGACTATATAACCAGACCCCCTGGCCCCTGGAGGAGGCACCCCTTGATCATTATTCATTATTCATAGACATAGCAAAAGCTAGGGTTTAGAGATGAGAGCTCTCCTCTCTTCTCTAAACTAGAGTAGATCTAGATAGTAGCAAGATGGAGAGCGAAGGAGGATTAGAGGAGAGGCCAGCCTGTCGGTTCTTCCTCCGGTTGTACTTCGTCATGATCAAGCTCTAATCAAGCTTGCTCATGGGATGACTCTGGTAATCTACTTCTAATTCATTATGCAATTACTAATTATGTATGTTCTGGTTCACAACTCTTTTGAGTACTTTAATCTATAGGACGCTATAGGTGAGAGTTGTAGTATAGGTGTAAGCGTGGTGCTTAGACCTAGATTACTTGTGGATATCCCCTGTCTAGCTGGATCGTGTGGTAGGCCGCGTAGGTGACAGTTACGTTGGTCCTCTGTAGTCCACCTCTCGTTAGCAGGATGGGTAGGGTTTATCAGCCTAAGGATAAGCATCCTTTGTGGTGTACTCTTATCACGTGGTTCGTCCCAGACATAGACATACCCCTTTGAAGTAGAGAAACTATAGTTATTCTCTCTATTCTGCTACCATCGCCCATATACTAGAATTGCTCTACTCTCTATTCCCATATTATCACTCACTGTTATCTTACCTTTAATATTGTTCTTATTCGATTCTACCATCTTTCCTATTTACACTTATTTACTTATCTTGGTTAAGTTAGAGCATAGATCAGTTCTCCCGTTTCCCTGTGGATACGATAAACCTTTAACCGGGTAAAAGCTTCAACGATATCCGTGCGCTTGCGGATTATCTATGTGCGTATAAGTACCATAGTACACTCTAGTGCCATGCTGGGGATGACAACCTAGTATTCAAGTGGTGTTAGCAAGTGTCAATAAGCTTGAGCTACAAGGATTGGAGGCTTCTAATAGGAAAGAAAGAAAAAAACACCGATGAACAAAAAAATAAGAAGGATATACTTTAGCAAGTGAAGGTACATAGTTCAGCTAGACATCATATGACCTTGTTGGTAACTTTTGATACTCCCCTTTTTTACTTGTCTTTTAATTTGTTATTGGTATATACAGATGAGATTCCTGTACCCTTATCGCATGGAAAAATGGATACTTCGAACCATTGGAGAGAGATGGAGGCAGCATAAATCTAATCTGAAATCATTATATTTTGATGAGCATAAGAGCACAAAAGCTAACCATAGTAATGTTCCTAATGGTATAATTGCTGATCAGTGGATTGCTCTTGTTGATAATTGGACGACACAAAAAGCAATGGTACATGGATATTGTTGGATTTATATTTATGTGTTTTCCATGCCAAGTAGATTTTTTAAACCTTTGTGGAACTTAAATGCTTTTGTCTATCTCATCATTATATGATAGGATATAAGTAAGAAAAACAGAGTAAACTGCGCAAAGAAGAAGTCAACGCATACTGCTGGAACAAAGAGTTTTGCTCGAAACAGGGAGGAGTTGGTAAATTTTTTTATAACTCGAACTCTGTACTGTTGCTGCATCTATATGGTAGTGATTAGTAAGTTCCTTATATCTATTTTCATGTTGACCGAGGGAAAAAGATCTTGAAAAGAAATACCCTCATAGGGCTGTTTTGTATATCCACACACACGAGACTAGAAGTGAGAAGAACACAAATGCTCATGTGGTATATTATTTGTGAACGCTTCATCTTTGATTGTTTACACATCGCTAATTTTTCATGTTAATTCATTTTAATTCATATTGGTGCTATGCATAGGGGGATTTGAAGGAACTTATAGTGCAGCAGCCAGGTTTAGCAGAGACCAGTCAAGGAAAGGTTGCATGGAAAGCAGATGCACTTAGTAAAATATTAGGAGAAGAAAAGCCTGGCCATGTGCATGGCTTGGGACTTGTTCCAAATCCTAATCAAGTGTTCGATGTATCTACTTCAAAGCGCCTTAAGAATGTAAATTTAACTTCACTAGATGAAACATCAAGTGAAGATGTAGTATCTCTGAGACTTGAACTGGAGAAGCTTGGGCAGCGTGTCCGGAATCAAGATGCGACTATACTACAGCTGCAACATAAGGCAAGAACCATGGAAGAAAAATATTTCCAAAGGGTATTTTTTAAAAAAAATCAATTCTGATCATTTCCTGTACTAAACTTCTGATTCCTTGACATAGGGATGTTTACATGATCCTTTCTATGCACCAAATGATGGCTATTGTGCTGATGTGCCAAATACGAAACGAAAAGTACGTACGTCGTTGAAATATTGATAAAAACAATAATTTATTTTTTAATAGCTGGTTCTAATTTACAATCTTTTGTCTATCGACAGCGAGTATATAGTGACCCTCAAAGTCAAGATTTCAGCATGGATGGACAACTAAATGATACAATGGTGCAATTGAATTGGAATTTTCATACCATATTTATATCAAATATTTATTTGTTTTAGTTCACTGCAGAATGAGCATGGTGACAGTGTGGAGGATGATGATCTGCAGCCACATTACAAGTTCCTTAGTCCTACAAAGAAGGTATGCACACTAATATGGATGAGAGCTTTTTACTAAAGTTGGCACTGGAAAGTTACAACTAGAATTTTATCTTATCTTTTAACTAGGACTTGTGCCTTGCACTTGCAGAGGCAAAATGTTATGAAGCAAAGAAAAATAGATGTTGCTAGCTTAAAGAAACAGGTAAGGACAACTATTTTTCCACCGATTAATCATTTCAAGGTCTTTTGGTTAAAGATTATTTTGGTTCCCTTTGTCAAGAGGGTGGCTGAGCACTCATATGAAGCCACAAATCTAGACTCATCTACCCCAGCTACAATAAATATTAGCTCACAGGTAACTAATCATGAAGCACTAGTTGTAGATTTTCTTTTAGACAAGTTTCTGCAATCCTTGTTTCAACTTTAGTTTATGTTTACTTCATGCTTTGCCCGTAATAGCTATCTGGTGTGCTTGTCTTATTGACATGATTGATTACTTAAAAAATACTCATGGATTTGTGTTATGCTGAACTGAGAACACCTTAATATTTACTTGCATGTTATGGCACATAGCCTTAATAACCTATCTTATTCTATTTTGTCAGTGAAAGAAAATATTAATTTATTCTTATTCACTGTAGATGGAGCAAGATGATTATGTGGGACATGAGGATCCACCGACACATTATAAATATAATTGTACTAAATATAAGGTTTGCAAATCAAACTGAACACATGGATGAAAAGTAATATATTATGTTAATTTTAGCGGATATCGTTATTGCCACTTCTTTTCGACTTTCCTGACATGTGCTTCTTTCTAGAACAAAGACAATATAGTACTTATGATAGAGTGTTAAATTTTATCATATCTTTAGTAAGTAGATCATTTCTACTAGATCATACCTTTCCCTCAATTGACTAATAATTTCTATTTAATTATAGGAAAAACATATCCACAATGATGTTATGTTGGATAAAAGCAAGTGTACTGATAAAATCAAGGTGCTGACTAAATAACTCTCGGTCATATGAAGTCTATCAAATTATTGATCAAATTTTTGTATTTAAACTAGCACATATTACAGGTTGTGGCAAAGGAAACATCTGCTATTCCCTCAAATTTTGAAGCATCTGACTACCAAGTAAATATTATTTTGGCAATGATATTTTTGTTACATTGCTTATTTTCCACTACTGAGTTATCTGTTTTGACTTATATCTAGCAGAACAAGATCTCAAAAAGGCCTAGTGCAACATTACCTGCTAGTGTATAAGACACATCACTTCAAACTTCATATTATCCCTTTCTTAATTGTTCTTACAACTGGAGTCTAAGAATCCCCATATTCACTTTTGTAGAAACATCATTGTGGCACAACAAATTGGTCAACTGGCAATTCAACGACGGTATGATTATTTGATTTCTTGCTAGTAATATGATTTGTTATGTACTTATATTGTTTTTTTGCATGCTTATATATGTGAAACCAGATTGGGACCAAAGTCTACTTACAGAGCTGGAAAAATCAAAATAAGTCTGTTGCATTGGGTACAAAGTAAGTTGTGATCCAACACAGAAACTTGATGGTGTTCAGCTAGGCAAAGAATTTTGGATGGTTCGTGTTAGTTTTTCAATTGTAGATGATGAACCATTGATACGACCATACAAAGGCTACAAGGTTCTTGGAGATGTAGAAGGAGGAGTTATTGTTGCATGGCCTTCAACTTTTGTACGGTCTTTTCTATAACCCAATATATAGTTCTCATAAGTGTTATATTAAATGAATCTAACTTTTGTTTGTAGATCAAGAAGATAAATATATGATCACATCAGTGAAACGCTAGACTAAAGTGAAGGAAGGAGAAAGGACAGCTGCTGCCATACTAAGAGGGATCCCTTTATGTGTCTTAAATTTGCTTCACATAGGAACTTGTACTCCGAACAAAACTTGTCATGAACTATGTGGATGATACTCATTGTAATGCAACAATTTCTTTATACTATATTTATATATGGTTGAGTGTGTTTATTTTCTATGTGTTGGATGGTCTTGCATTTTTTATTAAATTGTCTCAAAAATCTATAAGATAGTATCTTTATTTAAAATGTCTCAATAAATAAATAATTATATAATATTAATGACTGAATAATTATTTCTTACAACACATTTAAGTGTTGCAACAAACCAAATCTATATGTTACAACAAACCATAGAGGTCGATCTCCTATGGTTTTTACAAACACATATAAGTGTTGTCATAACCCATCATTATCCGTTGCAACTTTGCAACGATTATTAGTACAGTTTACCAACGCATAAATAAGTGTTGCAATAGATCCTTGCAACGCCACTTTAAGCAACACATATTTTAGCAACACATATTTGTGTTGCAAAAGGGGGTGTAATTTTGTAGTGCCCCTACTATGAGCACTTCGGTGCAGGATAATACAAGACTCTCCTCTCACACTGGACGTAGGCCATTCTTGACCTGAACCAGTATAAATCTTTCGTGTTCTTCCTGCATCACCAGTCGGATTAGAACACAGAGACACAAATTTATTAGTTAGTGTCGGGACCACTGGTCCAAACACCGACAATATCAAAAGAAGACATGATTTTTGCAGTTTTATAAGAGCCGTTTGGATCATTTCATTTGGAGGAATTGAAATATACTTAATAAATTAGGCTACATGGCTTAGAATTTGACAGTTCCACCACTTTCCAAAGTTTACATATAAGCCTATCTCAAATTCATAAGGTAGCATAGCAAATAGAAATTGATTCTATAGATCATCATTCCATGTTTGTATTGTGCAACTTATAACACACTCTTCAACTCATTTCCATAAGGTAGAATGCAACATATAAATATCGCTCTCATATATCCAACAATAATATACAAATATGATCCATATGCAACCATATCAACTTAATTAATATGTCTATAAATCATGATTATTAAGATGAACTTAATTCCAAGTATCCAAACGAGCCTTAAGGGCACTCACAATGCACACTCTATCATAGAGTCTAAAGTTATTTATTACCTCGAACAATGTGGACTTAGAGTCTAAATAAGACTTGAAGTCTTATTTTTTCTACCTCTTTCTTCAATAAATATACTGCCACATCAGCAAAATACCATAAATAATATGTAATTAATTGTCTTGGACTCTGTGATAAAGTCTTGCATTGTGAGTGCCCTAAGGGTACTCATAATGCAAGACTCTATCACAAGACAGTTAGTTACATATTATTTATGGTATTTTGCTGATGTGACACCATATTTATTGAAGAAAGAGGTAGAAAAAATAAGACTCTAAGTCTTATTTAGACTCTAAGTCTATATTGTTCGAGGTAATAAATAACTTTAGACTCTATAATAGAGTCTGCATTGTGAGTGCCCTAAGAGTCTTGGTCGGCTGAACTTATTTTCCCCTCCTTGGTCATGCCATAAAATACGTTAAATTAGAGATCGTTATAACCAATACATTCTATTTAGTTGTTCCCTTTCATCGATACCGGAACACATGAAAATGGTAGACCAACGATATTAGGGCTACAATGAAAAGACACTGAGAGATGACGAGGCTTAGAGCATAACATATAGTTAGAGCATGGCATAAAGCGTGGGAACTTTTTTTTGGGATATGCAAAAGACATTGGTGGCTGGCTTGGATAGTTTTTATAATTTTAGAGCATAACATAGTTAGACTATGGCATAAATCTTGTAATTTTTTAGCCTCTCCACAAATACAACGGTTTCTTTTAACATATACTCCCTTCGTTCTCTATTATAAGATGTTTTAGTATTTTAAGATTTATTTCTTTTGCTACGTATCTAGATAGTCTCGAATACGTAGTAAAAGAAATGAATCTAAAAATACCAAAACGTCTTATAATTTGGGTAATTTGGGATGAAGGAAGTAGTAAATAATAGATTGTCAATTGAGATTTCACAATCACACCGACGATTTCTCGCTGTTGGTAAAAACATGTCAATGGCAATTTTCCATCCAACTTTTCCGTGTCTGCCTGATCAATGGCATCAAAACGTGCCCGGACAAAAAGTGATGTGTCCACTCAACAAGGCAAGGTACTCACGAACCATTTAGCAATCTAGAGTGGACCATGTGGACAAGAGGGCAAGAGTCCGTCAACTTTTCACCTTCTTTTGAGAAAACAGGTCTATATCTTTTGAAAATGCACTAGTGATTTGTGTACTAGTATGTTTTTTAGGCTAACGATTGATTTGATTTGGTGCCGAAGGGCATTCGGTCAGTAGTACTTTGATGAATAGTAGCGCTTTGGTGTATGCATTATTACACATGTAACTGTTCCCAGAGGCCGGATGTTGTGCTGCAGTTGCACCATATAAAGTTTTTACCGACCTTCGACGGTTACTACTCCCTAACTGGGAATTTTAGAAAGTTGAATTTGCACCTTCGAAACACTTTTTTTAGTAGGTGCAAAGAAATGATAAGATAGGAAGGGGTATAGTACTAGACTAACAACTACTTAATTTAACATTCGTTTAATATTAAATAGTAATTTAATAGAAGTAGTTAAGTAGTTAACTATACTGAATATTTTATCTAGCACCTTACTAAATTAAGCTGGCAAGCGACGGGAATCAAACCTGTATCTTCTCCTTAGCAAGGAGATGTTTTACCACTAAACTATGCTTGCTACTTTTTATCTTAAATTAAACTTGTCTAGCTTTAACTAAGTTTATAAAAAATATGTTATCATCTATAATATCGAATAAATACACCATCAATTCTTGTGTATCTAATGAACTTCATTTGATTTTATCGATATTTGTACATTTTTTTCTATAAAACGTTCAAAACTAAAACATGATTTAAAACAAAGGGAGTAAGATGTAATATAATTGTAACTTAAATATATTAAATTTCAAACTCTTCATAAAAAGTGAAGCTCCAACGATTAAATTTACGAAAGTATGCTAAACTTGTAGTGCAGACTCACTAGAAGAAGGCTTCATCGAGGTGATTTGGATTCTTCGAGACCCTACGTCTAATATTAGCTCATCACTATTAATACATGGCCCACTTATCTGTCTCACAAACTTTCTTGGTTTTTGTGACTAAGCCGGCTGTAAGCTTACAGTCCGCTTTTACTCTCTCTTCCACCTCAGCATTTAGTGAGCTTACAACTTGCTATAATACTTGCTCTCATGATTTGTCCAAGGGTAAGTCCTCAAGTCCTCCTTCCAGGTCTCCATGAATCGGTGCCAAATGGTAAAACCATGAAATGATTCAACCTAGAAATGTTTCTGGTTTCCTACTTGTGAACGTGAAACAGGTTGGAGGGTGGTTTCATAGTGGTTCTCTTTCATTTTTTTGGCTTCTTTATATGCTAGTAATTGTATTTTTAGTTGTAGTCTATTTTTAGTGCAACAAGTAAAAATGTGTTGTTTTTAAGTTGTTCCTGACCCACAAAAAAGCTTGGCTTTTTTTGAAATGTATTTTTATTTATATGATTTTAAGATTTCTAATGAATTAGAATCTAGTCTACTAGCTAAACAATTTCATAAAATTGATTCTACTTAATTACCGGAATGTTTTTTTGAGAGAATCCAAAATATTTCTCCAAACACACCCTAAACTTTTATCAAACTTTTGAAACCTCGATAGTCAATAGCCTTTAGAAGAATTTAAGTTTAATAGTTAATAGTTACTCCCTCCATCCCAATGAAAAATGTCATTTTTTATTTTTAGACTTCTTGTTTGATCTTTTGCCTTATTCAAAATTTTTGTATAAATATTATTTATTTTGTTATGACTTATTTTATTATTAGAGATCCTTTATTAATGTTTTATTTATTTTATTATTTACATAAAAAATATGAATAAAACAAATATGAATAAAACGATTGATCAAACAAAAAAGTCTACAAGTAAAAATGACACTTTTAATGGGACGAAACATGCTAATAACAAGTTCTTTTGGATTCAAACCGGTTAGTTAATAATCTAGCTAATTATTTCTAATCTTACTTGTTAGAGCAACACCAACACTACCCTAAACTTCACTTGGCAAATCTTGGATTTTGCCAAGTGTAAAACTCAAATGCCAAGTGAAAAAAGAGGCTTCTCCAACAGTTAGCTATTTTTTGGCAAATTTGGACTATCTTGTGATTCCTGAAAAAATCAGAGGGACTTTTATGCAAAAGTTGCAATCTATTTAAGGCATGCGTGCATGCTGAATGTGTGGGCCCCACCGCGTAGGCAGGATGCCAAGCGCTCCCAACACTCCCAAATTTGAGCCAGTTGGTCCTCTTTTTGCCAAGCATCCTATTTTGCCAAGTGCATATAGGGTAGTGTTGGAGGAGTTTTTTCCATATTTTGCTAAAAATTAGGATTTGCCAAGTGCATATAGGGTAGTGTTGGAGTTGCTCTTAGGATTTTTTTTTTTTTGCGATCAACTTGTTAGGATTGTTAGGAGCTAATACTTAGCTAGCTAAAATTAACCATGACCTATTACCTAGTTAATTAACAATTAATTATTAACTAGCAAATATGTCGTGCATTGCAACGTAAGAAAAACATCAAATTAGATATTACATATCTATTTATATTTATTTTTTTATAAAATTTAAAGTCTATAATTTATTTTATTGATAACCATGACATCTATGGTATTAGATAGTTAATATTTACAATAATATATAGCTCAGAGATATATTTATTTAATAATAAAAATAGAAAAACTAGTCAAATATTATCTTACTCTAATATTACCTCTTAATATACCTTACTATTATATTAAAACATGAGAAGTTTGTTGCTAGCTTTATTTTTTTATTTAGATTACGATTCCTATAAAATATGATATATCAATTAAATGTACGTAAATTATGAACACATAGGCTTATGAAGTGTTCATATGACATAAGAACACATCGTGCAAAGGTAGGGGAAGCATCCTCAAGCATAAATTTAGGTAAATTAGTAAATCAGTGAGATATGCAGAAATGGTGCTAAAACTTTTACCACAAATCAAGCATCATATTAAATAGGTTACCATAAAATTTTTATAATAATTGGAGCAGCTAACTACAATTTTAATTTTACACTAAAAAGCATAGGCAAGCATCTCCAGTAAAAAAATGTACTAAAATTTATGATATATTTTATGTACTGCATGGATCTACATATGTGGAGCTGAACAAATTTTTTTTTATAATTTTTATATTTTTCTATAAATTACTACACATTTATCAATTTTCAACCGATCAATTTTACGCTAAAAAGCATAGACAAACATCTTCAGCAAAAAATTGTGATATTTTTTGTCTTTACTGCATGGTTCTACGTATGTGGAGCTGAATAAAATTTATTTTATAATTTACTATTCTTCAATCGATTTAAAGAATAAAAGAAAAGTAAACTAATAGAACAACCTGTCAAGGGTTTGCACCTAGGCCCCTATATTTTTCTTATTTGATGTGTACAAAAGATTTTGTATTGGAAACCTTTTTATTTTCTTTTCTCTTCCACCTGTGTTCTGGACGGAGGCGGACGGAAGCGGACAGAGGTGGACAGATTTTTGAGGGTGGAGTGAAATTTTCATGATTAAGTATTAGAAAAAAAATAATGAATTAAATTGGACCTTAGAGGAACTCTCAAGAGCCTTTTTATATGGTTCCTTATTGATATGAAAAGAGATTTTGATTAAAAAATGCTCTTCAACAGATTATTTTAATTAAATCTCCAAAGTCCAAATGTTGATATAATATATTTTGGATTTCTTGGCAATTTAAAACGAAGAGTGAGATTGACTCTCTAGATTCACACAAGGTACAAATAAACTGGTGGAAGGTGAAAAGTTGTAGAAAACAATTTTTATTTAAACTACTCATTAAATAATAATTTTAAAAGTGAGTTTAACCAAGACTTTAGAAGTGAAAGTAGAACCAAGCTATTTCAGCGACAGGTAACCGAGAAATTCAAAAAAAAAAAAAAAAACGACAGGTAACCGAAAATTGCTGCTGTGGCCAACTGGCCACACAATTCCCCGCCCTGTACTGCCGTATGCCGTATCCCGTTCACGGTCACGGGCGCTCCACAAAATCTCGTCGCGGCCTCGCGGGTCTGGGCTCCGGCGAGCGGCGATCGTTGCCGCGCCCAATGGCCGCCATCGTAGCACCAAAACCCCTCCCGTTCCTCACCTTCCTCACCACCCGCTTACCCGCGCGGCGTTCCACCCAAACCTCCTGTTCGTCCAGTGCCGGCCGCCGCGGTCCCGCGGTCGCGGCCACTCCTCGTCCAGCTTGCAGGGTCCATTCCCGCTTTAGGTCTCTTCTCCCTCCCAGCGCGGCAGCCTCGCCCCCAACCGCGGCAGTGGGGGAAGGTATCAGGCGCGTACGAATTTGTGCTTTGTTGCGAAGTTGACTGGATAATGTTAAAATTGTGTGTCTCTGATTTCTGAAGGCATGTCCGATCCGGAGCTGAGGCTGGTGCTCGAGCTCGCTACCGACGAGGAGCTGATGGAGGTCGAGGAGATCCTCTACGGCACCAGGTTTGAGTGCTTCCTGATTTTTCTCATGCTGTTTTTCCTATTTAACTCTGCTATGAGTTCATCAGATGGTTTGTATAATATGATAGTATTGGGTTCTTAAGACAAAACTGGATGAGTTAATCTGGGATTCTGATAATGGTGTGCATCTGAAGTAAGTGACTGGGTATGTATGCAGCAAGCAAGTGCAGATTGATACTGTGTTGTGGTTGATTACTCTTATGCAATCTTTGGGTAGCGGTGCCAGATTCAGTGCCTATTGCAGTTTGTATTTGGTGCTAGCTAACAGTAACTTCCATGTCTCAAAGTTCAGTAATAGTGACAAAGATGCTTGATTAAAAACAACATATGTGGCAAGTGCGGTTCCAGCTTTGCTACTAACTCTGATTTCAAATGCTGGCCATTTTAGATCTGTGTAATAAGGTTAAGAAAGTAGATTGTTGACACTCACAATTTTGGTCTTTGCATCAAAATAGATCAAATGCTGGCCTTATTTGTACCATATTGAGTAGATCACTCATTTGTAAATGGTAGTGTACTAGTGTTTATATGTTTATTAAGCAGGGTTAAGGATGGAAGAGAAGGGTAAAATATTCAAGAAATTCTAGGATGACTTACACTGAAAGAAAAATTGCGAAGCCAGAAATGACCTACATTTAGATTTAGGATTGGATGGACTAACTGCATACGCAACAGGAATGCATAGGTGGTAACTTCAGTTGCTACACCTTTGTAGAATAAAAAATCTATATGCATTGTAATGTATTATCATCTATGAGACAAGGATGATGGGGACTAGTGGCGGAGCCGGGGAACTTTCACGACTAGGGCCATTATTATGAACCACTAACACATGCTAATGGACAAAACTAATGCTAGTATATAGATTTAGCTAGAAAAAAACAAAGCGATTACTCTAGTATTTTTTCTCACACGTAGGGCTGGCCCTAGCCTTATATCCACCACTGATGGGGACTGGATGTTTATGCATGATAGTGGCCACAGAGGACTTAGTATTGTTTTTATGTTAAAAGGTAAATCTCTTTCTCCTTCCGTTTTGTGTTCTTCTGCTTATTGATCTGATATTAAGAATTTGGAAAACAGTTGGCTTGTCCTTGTTTCCTTTTTCTTGATTCGATCTTTAATTTGCTCACTTATTTAATTGGACCTACTGACCTACCTGATTTTTCTACATGGAGAGTACCATAGAATGTTAGTATGGTGCTAGCTCTTCATATCATACTGTTCCTCTGTTCACCTTCTCGAAATTAATGTTCATTTTGTATTTCCTTTGTTCACAGCTATTTTAGTCCATTGCTAAAGTCAATTGCAAGAAGACCAAACTCAGATGGTGTTGTTGTTTTGGATGATATCGAGGAGAGAGATCATTTCATCTCAAAGTTAGAGTCAAGGTTCCTGTATCTTGCTGCAGATGCTCGCTCTATCATAAGGTCAGTCAAGGAGCTCTTTTGTTGACCTATCTCTAATTGGAAAAAAGGAAAAAATGGTCCCATGACAGTGAAAGATCATGGCTCTAGAAATACAGCACCAAACTGATCTAGTACACTTTAATGCCAATGAGAGGTACAACGGTTAGAAATATACTCCCTCTGTCCCTGAAAGCTTCAATTCCTAGAATCTGTGCCAGTCAAACTTTTTAAAATTTGACCAACTTTATAGAAAAGAGCATAAATATCTATGACATAAAATGAGTATCTTATGAAAATATATTCTAAGATAAATCTAATGGTACTATAAATCTTTGCATTTTTTCTAGAAATTCAGTCAGTTTAAAAAGTTTGACTTAAGACAACTCTAGGAATTGAAGCTTTCAGGGCCAGAGGGAGTATCACACAGTCATGTTTTCAGTCAATCTCGCCATCTTCCTTTTCCATCTCATACCCGTTGCCTACAATGCTCTCTTCATCCAATCCCCAGTGATGCTTGTGGATAAGGATGATAACGATATGGACTTACAATATGGAAAATGAAAACAGTCAGTTTCAAATTTCCCATATTTGTGGAATGAACAAATAAGAAAACCGTAAAAAACTCCATATCCATGAGGGGGCACCCTAGCAAACCCAGGTCCACCATAATCCACAACAAACCAAGGCATTTCTTGGATGCTGAATTGTACTAGGACTTGAGACTACTCTCCCATGTATACTTGTAATCTTTCAGCCTCAGGCCTAACTGAACTCAAAAGATAGCCCTGTCACCATGTGGCCCTGAGGTGTTTCCTGACCATGAACTAGCTTTGATAACCCTTGTTAGTGCTAGCGGATCCAGTCTCCCTTGCTACACCTACGAGTCAGTGTCCTAGGTCCACTAGAGCCCACAACAAACCAAGTTCTCTGACCTAACTCAACCAAAAAGGCAGTCTAATGCTGAGGAGTGCCTTCACCTTATATGTTTTACTACCCCACCATCAGTTTCTGGTGCGGTACTAAACCTAACAAAACAGTTGTGAAATTGTTTGAAAATGACAACTTTTATATTTGGTGTTTGTTTTAGTTGTAATTTGGAGTTTTCACTTGTAAGGTGGTTGCCTTGAACTGGTGTTTTGAACTAATTTTGAACTCAGATGGTTTCCCCATCTGCAGCGCTGTAAATAAGGACTTGTGGTCTGTTGACCTCTCGGTTAATAGACGGGGGCTATGCCCTAGAATTATAAAAAAATGACAACTTTTATATTTTGCTAAAATTGGAAACGATTTCATAATATGGAAACTACATCGAATGGTATTGAATTTGCTGAACCCGCTTTCATCCCTACTTGTGAAGACAACTGGCAACTAGCAACCAAAGGCTGGCGACCTCAACACTGCTACTAAAATCTGTCTCATGGTCTAGGCGTTGCCTCTGGCCTGTACCTTATCTGCCCCGCCTGCTGCCCTGATGCTGAGTGACACATTCTCTGCCACCAGGAGATCCAGCAAAGCCACCTGCTGCCATGGAGGCACTGGCAGAGGAGGAGAGTAGGTGGGGTTGCAGCAGCTTGAGGAGGTGAAGGTGCCATGGCGAGGTTGCTTCACCAATCTCTACTGGAACCAACCATGGCACAGCTCGAGCAAGTTGAAGTGATTTAATTCTAAACCGAATGGATTTAGGTCTAATTGTTGATTGATATTGAGCTGCCACATCAGGTCAGGAGCGATTCAATGCCTTGCTTGTCCCTATGTGTGTGGATTCAATTTGGAAGAGGGATTTAGTTGAGCTCTGAAACTGGATTCTAGTCTACACTGTTGTGAAGAAGTCCATCCGATGGTAGGGGCAAGTGATCTGGAGAGTGACTCAGGCTGACAGACAGGAATGTGTGTGATCGGAAATTATGGTGGAAATTGCTCCTTAGACATGTCACAATAGCAGCGGTCTGAAAACAATGAAGGGTGGAGGAGGAAGAGGTGCTCAGGCATCTGTCAATGCCTCAATGGTAAAGAAGACGGAGGCTCAGTGAGGGATGGACAGAACTTTAGGAAGACTGACGTAGTGGTACATTTCTGAATGGCACAATCTTTCAGTGACATTAGTTTACCAGGTCACTTAAGTGGTATATTTCTAAAACCATGATCATTTGATGTCTTAAAACCAATTTTCCTTAAGTGACCATTGCTAAATTGATTACATTCTTAGTCAGCTCGCTGTAGTTCATCATTTTCTTGAAGCTTTTACAAGAACATTTTGCACTTTTCTCCGATTGTTCTTCATAGGAGGTGGAGACCATCGTACAGAGATGTCTTGCTCAGAGTAAGAAAAAAAATTGGTGTTCGATGCTCTAGCAAATTGTGTACTGCAGACCTTGAGGCAGAAATATTTCTTCACATTGTGCATGAATATTCAAGGTACTTACCCATAAGCATACCTTAAAAAAGGTCCTTGGATAAGCATTAGTTTTGTATCCTCATATACAACATAGCATACTATGCTAGTTTTCAGCCCATACAACTCTATGCGTTTATTAAATGTAGATCCTCTTGTGATTCCACTATTCTCAAAGTACCTTTGAATTTCCACGCATCAGCCACAAGAAAGACCGACTTTCATTTCCATGGGATAAACAAAAATCTCCAAAAGAGACCTCTAGCCTTGGTGCAAACAACTGGAAGGTGCTTACTGATGTGGCTTGGAGGGTTGGAAGAAAGGGAATGGAAACTACCTTTCTAAAGGTTCTTTGCAACCCTCATTTTTCTATCCTTTTCCTTTCTAATCCTCTTTTTTTTCACTAATTTAAAATTTCTTCTTTATGGAAGGGTGGTAGTGCATTGACTTTGAAAACGATATATGAATCGGTATGTTATAGTCTTTATTTTGAAATATTGAATACTACTCCCTCCATTCTAATTTGTAAGTCGTTTTGAGCTTTTGGTTTTGTTGTGCACCTAGATATATGCTGGGTGCATAAAAAAAATCGACTGCAAGGGTAAGACAGCCCCTGGGCATTGTGTTTAAGAATACATAGTATATAATAAAAATTATGTATCTAGAAAAGCCAAAAGGCCTACAATTTGGAATGGAGGGACTATCTCACTGCATTATTGTGTTTCATTAATTTCACTTACCATACCATTATGTCAGTTAGCCAGTAGACTGTCTGGAAAACTGCTGAAGGAGGCTGCAAATTATGAGATAAAGAAAGAACTTGTTAAGCAGGTATACCTATTTGTATTGATATTTTGCTATATTGTTCCTGACTTTATGTGCTCATTTGGAAATTGTTTTGACTGACCAATATATCCTTTCAGCTATTCCACATTGGTTTTGCTCGAATGACATATAGTCTTAATATAGGCATTTTCTTTCCATTTGCATATCCACAAATGCATCGCAACTTGTGTGAATAGACTATACTCGCACATTGCATTTGATATTTGCTACTTCCTCCGTCCACAAAGGGATGCAACTATGAGATCTGTGAAAGTCAAATTAGCTTAATTTTGATCAAGTTTATTGCGAATAGTATTAACATTTATGTCTCCAACTAGGTTTAGACGGAAATATATTTCATAATTTATTTAATTTTACTTATCTTGTATCATAAATGTTAGTAGTTTTTTATATAACTTTGATAAAATTTTAAATCGTTTGGCTCCTCGAAAAGTGAGAAGTGCATCCTTTTGTAGATGGAGAGAGTGCCATCTTAATTGAATTGATGTTGGAAAGTACTGATCTTTTCCATGTACAGGGTGGGCGGTTGGCTGCAGTTAACCTGGAGTCTAGAGCTGGTTTGCTTGCAGCTAGGCAGGTAATATGATCTTCTGTTAGCAAGTACATATGTCCAAACCTCACACATATATCTAAGATTGTACCATTCAGGTGTCATGTGTCAATAATCCTCCTTGAATATTTGCAGGGTTTGGCTCGTGCAGCATCGAGATATGTTGGACTCAGGAGTGTCATGACATTTCTTGGACCAATGTATGCTTCTAGCAGTAAATCTGAAACTGTTACTATTTTGTTTTAAGAAAATCCTTATTAGGCTTTGAATAATTCTGCCACATTTCAAACATCGCTGTAATTTTGAGCAGTTTAAATTGTTAATTTTTTGTTTATTGCTGGATGATGTTTTAATTACTACATAAACATTTAGTATCAACCTTGGGCCACAAACCATATAGGTCAGAATCCCTTCATGGCGTGGTATATCATGCTCTATTAGTAATTAATATCCTTTCTTTGCACTTAACTTTGCTCAGAATGTGGGGGACGCTCTTGGCTGATATTGTGATTCAAATGCTGGGCACGGATTATGCTAGGATCGTCCAGGCAATCTATGCATTTGCTCAGGTGAAGTTCATGTTATTTTCATCCATCTTCTTCAGGCGACGCATTGTTTGTCTCTAATTGCATTGATTTATATTTATTCTTCTGAACAGATTCGTCTCACTCGGACAAGTTACATAGAACCTGATGAAGAATGACCAGAGTACGATCGTTACTGGACTAGCCTAACTGGCATTCTGATCTAAAATTTATTACCACCCCATACTGTACATTCTACCCATGAAGATCATCATCTGCTTCTGTGGATTCTGGTGCAAATACTCCACTGGACAACAAGGTCAGGCTTCAGACTTTGGAGTACTGCTAATGGAAGTCAATATAAGGGACATACCGCAAGACGTTGGGTCGCGGGGACAGTCACAGAGCACAGCAGGCTACTCCCCTGATTGAAAATTCGAGGTAAAGCTTAGCAAAACTAACCTAATTGTGACAATGGGAATATAGTAGTGTAGTGTTTAACAACGAGCTCCACAATGGCCATTTGGGCGACCTACCCTGTGAACGCGGAAGTTGTGACTGAATTTACTTCCGCTTCACACTTCCACGGGGCCCGAAGTTGTAGACCATGCATTCCGCTCTGCTCCGGTTGAATATTGTAAAATATTGCTCCCCTGTCCTAAACTATTCCTCCTAACGTTCGGTTAGGCAAGGCAGATCTCATTGACATACCCTGGTGCCACAATCTACAGACATGCTTGTACACAACACAACAGCGCAGAATTTACATGTAACACCCTACCTGTTTCCTGTGTACAAAAGGGCTATTGATTCATGATCATCACCTGAAGTAATTTTTTCTTTTTAGAAAGGCGGCAAGAGATTTGCCAGGATTTTGTCAGACAAAGGAAAGGAATGGTGCCTGCTTGGTAATGTCCAAGTCTCGGAGATGTCTCAAATTGTATTTTTTTTTTCATCTTTTGTCGATAACTTCAAATTCGAAATGCGCTGTTTGGCGCATGGAACTCGATACCTTTATTCAATGGAAAGAGCTGGCCGCAACAATTAGCTTAACGCCGCATATATCTGGAAAGCACAAGGTTTTGCGTGCAAAGTTTTCCAGAACAGAGCAGAGGAACCATGCATGCTGCCGAGCGGCATGTCTAGAAGGATGTCTCGCCACATTGTTTACAGCGCTCACCGTGATCACGCGCGCACACTCCTTCACCAGACCGCCCAAGGTTTCTAAATCCTGGGCACTTACCGCGTGAGACCGGGGCGCCGATGGAACCACCACGGCGACCCTCCCTCGCAACCGCACGCCGTACGCCATAAAGCCGCCCGCACCACCAGCTCCGCCGGGCGCTGGCGTCCGGCGACATGGCCGCCGCCAATAAGACGATGGTGATCAGCCTGGGGAGCTCGCGGCGGCGGAAGCGCGGCGAGATGCTGTTCCGGTTCGAGTCCTTCTGCCAGCCCGGGTACCCGGCGCCGCTCGCCGGCGGGGGCGCCTTCAGGGACAACGTCAGGGCGCTGCTCGGCCTCGCGCACCTGGAGGCCGGCGGCGCGCATGGCGACACCAAGTGCTGGTCGTTCCAGCTCGAGCTGCACCGCCACCCGCCCACCGTCGTCAGGCTCTTCGTCGTCGAGGAAGTGGTCGACGCGTCGCCGCAGCGCCAGTGCCTCCTCTGCCGTCACGTCGGTACTCACCGCGTTGCTGCTGTCTTTTTGTCGATCCCAATCCTAAAGACGTTGAAACCTTTGCATGCCATGCATCAACGCCTGGCGTACGTACACAATTAAGCTAGAAGTTCCTCAGTTACACCATGGGGGCGTGCATGATACATCTGGCAGCCGAGTATAACTGTTAGATAAAGGTATTAACATTGCTACTAATAATTCCAAAAAAAATCGCCAATACAGTGAACAGTGGACTGCACTATGATCCGCAGAAAGAAAACAATACCGACGACGATCGAGCAAGTCTCGGTCACTGTCAGATATATATGCTCACTGCCACGAAAAAAAAAACACTCGTGGTGTTTCAGGTTGGGGTCGGCATCTGATCTGCACCAAGAGGTTTCACTTCGTGCTGCCCAAGAGGGAACTGTCAGTGGAGGCTGACGGCCTGCACTACGGGATCAACCACGGCCCGGAGAAACCGTCCAAAGGCACGGCGACCTCCAGGGGCCACCTGCTGCACGGCGTGGTGCACCTCAACGGCTTCGGCCACCTCGTTGCCCTGCACGGCTTCGAGGGCGGCTCCGAATTCGTCGCCGGCCACCAGATCATGGACCTCTGGGATCGCATCTGCTCCTCCCTAAACGTCAGGTGTGTGCAACGTTTGTTATTTATTATATATGCCCCGTGCACTGCATTTGATCGAGTTCATGACGACTAGTGTTTCGTTTGGTTATTACTCTATTATTATGCATTGCAAAGGAAGGTGAGCCTCGTCGACACGGCGAGGAAGGGGCACATGGAGCTGCGGCTGCTCCACGGCGTCGCGTACGGCGACACGTGGTTCGGGCGGTGGGGCTACCGGTTCGGCCGGCCCAGCTACGGCGTCGCGCTGCCGTCGTACCAGCAGTCGCTGCACGCGCTCCAGTCGGTGCCGCTCTGCGTGCTGGTGCCGCACCTGTCGTGCTTCAGCCAGGACCTCCCCGTGGTGGTGACCAAGTACCAGGCCATCAGCGGCCACAAGCTGCTGAACCTCGGCGACCTCCTGCGCTTCATGCTCGAGCTGCGGACGCGCCTCCCGGCGACCTCCGTCACCGCCATGGACTACCGCGGCATCATGTCGGAGGCCTCGTGCCGGTGGTCGGCCAAGCGCGTGGACATGGCGGCCCGCGCGGTGGTGGACGCGCTCCGCCGCACCGAGCCGCCCGCGCGGTGGGTCACGCGGCAGGAGGTGCGCGACGCCGCGCGCGCCTACATCGGCGACACGGGCCTCCTCGACTTCGTGCTCAAGTCCCTCGGCAACCACATCGTCGGCAACTACGTCGTGCGCCGCGCCATGAACCCGGTCACCAAGGTGCTCGAGTACTGCCTGGAGGACGTCTCCAGCGTGCTCCCGGCGGTGGGCGGCGGCGGCGGCAAGATGAGGGTGCGGTTCCAGCTCACGCGGGCGCAGCTCATGAGGGACCTGACGCACCTGTACCGCCACGTGCTCAGGGAGCCGAGCCAGGCGCTCACCACCGGCGCCTTCGGCGCGATCCCCGTGGCAGCGCGGATGGTCTTGGACACCAAACACTTCGTCAAAGATTACCACGAAGGTTTCGCTCCGATCAACAGTGTCGGAGCTGGGCACGTCCACATGAACCTGTGTTGCACGCTGCTTGTGAGGAACGGGAGCCCGGAGCTGGTGGCGCCGCCGTACGAGACGGTGACCCTGCCGGCGCATGCAACGGTGGGCGAGCTCAAGTGGGAGGTGCAGAGGCTGTTCAGGGAGATGTACCTCGGCCTGAGGACCTTCACGGCCGAGTCCGTCGCCGGGGTCGGCGTCAGCAAGGACGCTTGCCCGGTGCTCGGGCTCATCGACGTGGGAAGCGCCGTGGTGATCGAAGGGACAGTCGTCGAGCAGCAGCAGCTGGCGGATGAAGGCGTCCAGCCGGGGAACGAGGCGGCGGCTGTGAGCGAGGGAGGCGGCGACAGCGAGAGGATCGTGGACTGCGCGTGCGGAGCGGACGACGAGGACGGGGAGCGCATGGCGTGCTGCGACATCTGCGAGGCGTGGCAGCACACCCGGTGCGCGGGGATCAAGGACACCGACGACGCCCCGCACGTCTTCGTCTGCAACCGCTGCGACAACGACGTTCTGTCGTTCCCTCCCTTGAGCTGTTAGAAACCGATGGCGGGACGGGATAAACACATCGCATTTGAGATTGGAAAAGAATCTGAACTTCTTCGGTGAAAAGGAAATCAACTTGACGTCGGGGAAATCCAACTTTGAAGTCGTTGGAAAATAGAATTTCCAGTTCAAGAAAAATCATACTTATTTGAATTTCCAATAAAAAACAACTTAGCACTCTTGTTGAACTTCGAACTTTAGAAAAAAAACAACGTGTTCGGTTCATGAGCAAACACTGGCATGCCACAGTTTTAGACGCGCTAGTCTTTTATTAGGCTGATTCTCTGCCATAACCATGCCACAGTTTTAGATGAGCAAATCAATTCGAGAACGATTCAACAATAGTATATGCTCCCACAGGCTCTTTGAGAGAAGGAGAGAGGAGAGAAAAAGAGTTTCTGTAAAAAGTGCATGAACAGTAAATATGTTAGAGAGAAATTTGAGTTGGTGAAAGCTCTACCAAAGGATGCCTTATTCAAGTTGATGTTGTTCATGTTCCACGCTGCCCACAAAAATGCTCGAATTGATTTGAATTAGGACCTGGATCAATCGTATGCTTGGATTGATCCTCTTCTAGATTTATAAAATAAAACTAGAGATTCAAATAGTAAAGTGCAAATTATGTTTAAAAAGAATACTTCTCACTTGAGCATTTTTGCGACACACCATTGGGCTTGGTGCCTTAAATTCGTACCACAATTTGTTCTGTAGGATGAAGAGTATTGAGTTAGTCTTAGGCCAGTCTTAGTCGGAGTTTTATCAGAGTTTCATTTGTGTTTAATAAGCTACCACATAAATGTTTTTTATGATGTGGCAATGTTTTTATAAGGAATCAAATGTAAGGTGTTGAGCTGAAAATCATCTTCTTGGGGTTGTAAGGTGCTTCTAAGCTTTTCTGATTTTTTTTTGACCATTTGGCCTTCCTAGCATTGTCTCTAGCTAAGTCGATCTAATAGTCTTCTTGTGGCTATGCAAACTTGATGTTGCTAGAAGAGACAAGTTTTTGTGAAATTTTAGGATATAGGCCAACTTCTTGAAAAAGAACTTTGATTGACTCCTATTTACCCTCTCTCCAATTGTTGAATTGGTCCTCACATCACCAATAACCAGTTCTGTGCTTCTTCCATCATGTTATCTTTTCTATTTTCTCACATGTTTTCCAGTATAATGGCGTGACTAGAATTCTGGACAGATTCTGCTCGGGTGCAACAAAACACCAAGAGCTAGAATTGATTATGGTTATAATTAACAACAAAGGAAGAGGAGAAGCATTCACTACAAAACTTGAGCATGTTTCTTTATCTGATCTGCCGAATATGTCAGCTATTCAATAGTGTTTTTCTCTTACAATAATAAATCAGCGACTTTGTACTTTCAGTCATAACTTTTCAGCCAAACGGACATATAGACATTTGCCACAACATGCATATAGACATAGTAGTCTATACAAAAAGCTGGCGCCCATAGCACGAAATACAAAGGATTTTATTACCAAGCTGGCTAATTTAAAAAAACATGCAACCCATTAATAAAGACGTACATGTAGAGTAACCAAACATGCATATCCCCTCAATAGAATCGCCACCACGTGCCGATGATGAAGACTAGAGCAGGTCCCTTAGCACTGAGATCGCCGCAGCATGCTTCTCCTACACACAAGTTTATTATTATTATTATCAATTTCATTAACTCACATGCGTAGGTTAAACGAAATTGAAGCCAAGCTAAATTGTCTTAAAAAACCGTCTAAATTCGACGAACACAGGTAAACTTTTCAAAATAACACACAAACAGAGTATCATATATATAAGCTGTTAGCTACGATCACATGTTACATTGCATCCATTGCATAGAACCAAGGAAGAAGCGCGCACTCTTTCACATTCTGAACATACACTGTACAGTTCAAGTCGTGTGTCAGACGTTAACTTAGGTAAGCAAAGAGGTGTCGCACACGCACCTGGTCACGCGCTCTGTCCCTGATGCCACTGCACACCGGCCGGCCGCTCTCGTCGTAGAGTATCATCCCGCTGAACCGCGGCAGCTGGCACTTGACGCCCATCAGCACCCTCCTCTGCCATATCGGCCGCACCGGAGTGCCGCCGGACACGGCAGCGGCAGCTCCCTCCACTCCACCGCCACTTCTCATGCCCATGGCCGCCGCTGCCGGAGCCACCGCCGCCACCGCCGCCGCCGCCGGCGGCTTCTGCTCTACTCCCAGCACGCCATCGGCGTCGCCTCCCAAGATGCCGTACTCGCAGTCACCACCCTCCACGCCGGCAACCTTATGGACGACGACGCGGCCCCGCACTGACCGGCTGCCGCCGTAGAGCTTCTCCTTCCAGAGTGCCACGGACAGGCAGAGGCCCATGATGCGAATGCGATGCGATGCGATCGCTGGATCGGGGTACGGGTGCAGGGACAGCAGCTGTGTGTCGTAGCAGATCAGAGCAGACAGTATAGGGATGTAGGGTAGAGGGGCAGTGTGGCGCGGTTGGCTTCTTATGGCGAGCGACGCCAAGAACATCATTGATGCGCGCACAGGCTGCCCGTGAGCCTTGCCGTTTGTAGTGATGGAGTGAGCGTACGCTTCGATGCTCACTCATTTACGTTTCACCGTTATCTGGGTGGTGACGGTGACCGAGCTGCGAGCTTCATCATCAGCTGGTGACTGTGCCTGACTTGATCTGGGCGGTGCATGTGAAGCACACGTCCAGCTCGCCTCATCGGCTCGGCGGTGGAGTAACCTTGAGAAGGAGACGACGTATACGAGCCGTGATGTGCGGAGGAGAGCGGTCGCTTGTGCCGTACGTCGTTCACCGATCCATGCATGCATGCATGCATGACTGGGGGCTCAAGCAATCGGCCAAAACGACAAGTAAGTAATTCATCGCCGTCACTGAACAGAGTAGGAATTCTGCTGTTGTTGGCTGCTACATTTCACTCACTGAAAATGTATGAAAATTCATCATGGCCAAAGGATTGATCGTTAGAGTATATCTCCAGCAGACAAGCACACACGGCACCAGACCCGGCATCGCTTTTTTTAGCTATGGCACAAGAAATCGAGCCCCAGCAGACTCGCCAACGGCTTCGCCATCCCTGTTGCGCACGCTATCGTCGGAGTTCGGCAAGAAGCCAAATCTGGCGGGACGGTTTGGCTATGTGTCGATGACTCACCGTGGCGTTCCTGTCTTGCTTTTATGGCGGCCAAAGATCACGAAGACGATGTTCCAGTTCCTCTGCCAAGGAAGGCCGGCCATGCGTGTAATCCAGCCGTGTTGAAGGTTCGCCGGCCCTTCCCTGCATCCCTGATGATCTGAGCTTGTTTAGTTCACAAAATTTTTTAGATTTAGCTACTATATTAGTGTCCAATTATAAATTAATCAAGTTTAAAAGATTTGTGTTGCAAATTATATACAGGCTGTGTGATTAGTTTTTTATTTATATTTAATGCTCTATGTATATGTCTAAAGATTTGATGTATAAAAAGAATTTTTTTGAAAACTAAACAAGGCCTCAGCGTCCTGCTGTCGCGGCTCCCATCCAAATCTGCGATCCGATGCAAGTTCGTATGCAAAGTCTGGTTCGCCATCATACTGATTATTACTGGGCTAACCTGGGAATGGGAAGGGTTCCACTTGCATGGTTTTCTACAGGTACTATGATGGTCTGATTCTCGTTTACAAGCAAAACCAAGTGGCAGTCGTCTGCTAACCAACAACGACGGAATTTGCTTAACTTCCGAAGGGCAGTGGTATTATGTTGTTGATTGAACTATTAGTCGATTGCATGATGTATACCTGTGTTTATTGAAAATCTGTTACCTAGTGAAACCATAAAAAATAAAGTGAAGCACTAGCGCATAGAATGCCTAAATAGGATGTATATATGGGAGCATGGCATCTACGAGGTTGGCGTCACCTTTGAGATCATCTGTACACATAATCAATTGGATCCTTTTTGTTGATATCCTAGTCTATCATCTAATATAACACAATATGATAATTTTGAATAAATAAAGGTCGTGACTACGAGCAATAAAACGCTAGAAATAGAAACAACTATAAGATCCGAATAACTCTAAATACAATAGACACATAATATTTTTTAGAAAAAAAATGTGTATTGGTTTTATATTTTTATTTAAATAATTAGTTACAGTTTTTTTAAAGATCTAACTACATTAATTTTTAGAAAAATATATACAGTGAGACTACCTTTGAAACGTGTTGAAGATTGAAGTTGTCTGATTTTAATAGTTGTGTGGCCAAAGGTTTACTGTGTAGGTACAATCATGTGGAGTCTAACGAAATTAGATTTTATATTTTATGATTTTTTTGTAATTTACTATAATTTTCAAATATTTAGCCGAAATAAATAAAAAATAAAAAGACAAAACCTTTATAGCAAAAACTTTGTACTAAAGCATACCATATTATATATTCATTGTGTAGATCTACTTATGCGGAGTTCAACAAAATTAGATTTTCTATTTTATAAATTTTTTGTGATTTATTATGATTTTTCAAAGATTCAGCCAAAAAAATTAAAAAAGAAAAAGAAAAAACCACCGTCGTTGTAGCAAAACCACTATTCACAGTAGCAAAACCACCTTTGAAACCACTCCAAAGAGATAAAATGCATGATTTAAAAAGTTAAGGGAGGTAATTTGCTCGGTTTTAGAGTTGAGGAAGGAAAAACAGATTTTCATGAAAGTTGGGGAGGAAAAATAGATTTTTTCCATTTGTTTTTAGAATCAGCTGGGCCTATATTTCTTTTTGTTTTGAGGGGATCTGGGCTTTTATTGCTGGCCGATGCTTTCACAAACCTGGGCTGTTCCTACAGTAGGCCTGTTGCTTCCCCACTGGGCCTATACAGGCTTGTCGGTATCCTAGTGAAATTCGGTCAACCGACCCAGTATCTCCGCCGAAATCCTGGTGAAACTCGCGTTCACGCAATCACGTCCCCTCCAATTTGCCTCTACCTCTGGCTTCTTCACAGGCGGCGACTGCTGGGCCAGCGGCGGCGCCATCTCCGTCGGTACCTTCGCCGGTGAATATCATTTACCTGGTACGCTTTTCCTTATCCTTTGATGATGTGTATGGAGAGCCAAGGTAAGCGAGAGCCCCGAACGCCCCCGCCGGTGCCGTCCCCGGCGCCGCCGGCCACCCAGCCTCCTGGATCTGTAGATCCGGGCACCTGCTACCCCCACCCACCCATAGGTCTCCCCGCTGGATCTCCCTACGACGTTGAGGAAGAGCTCATCGACTGGGGCGACGACAGTCCTGACTGCCCGGCTGAAGACGGCGTGGTGGTGGAGTCCACCACTCCCGCAGCGGGAGTGGACATTGATGGCGATGAACGCGTTGCCGCTGGCGGAGGAGCTGCTGCGACTGGTGAGTCCATTGATGGCGCTGAAGGATCTGGTGCTGGCGCTTCGGATGGCGTTCCGGAAGCTGACGGAGCTCCCCCCAAGAGGTATGAAGCTCTGCTTGCTCCGTCTGCAGCACCGGCCAAGCTAAAATCGGTGCTCGTCTGTCCTGGGCGCCGGCCTGAGCTTCTGCGGCGCCCATCGAAGTCGATCTGGAAGCGGCTCGACCTTAATGGCGCCCCTGCTATGGGATCTGGCGGCTCTGTGGCGTCTGGAGTTAATACAAAGCAGGGGGAGCCGGTTTCACCAAGATGGCAAGAGGCGAAGACTGGGCGCCGGCGGCGTGCCCTGACCGTACCTCATCGGGATTTCGACGCCCAAGCTTCGACGCGGGGCCGCTCATCCACGGATGCCAAGTTGGCCTTCAAAAGCCGCTTCGCCGGGAAGTGTTTCCGGTGCCTCGCTTCCGACCATCGCATCGCCCACTGCCGAGATCCACTCCGGTGCATTCTTTGCAAACGGAGTGGACACTCCTCACGCACCTGCCCATCCGCACGCCCCCGCATCATCCCGGAGCACCTCCGAGCTCGCCTCACCTTCCCCCCAGAGAGTATCCACAGCCGCATAGTTTTCCCTCCGCTCCAGCCCAGCACCTGCCCAGTCACCCGCGACCTAGTCCCCCGAAAGGTCCACAAGGAAGAGAAGAAAGCCATGGAGTATGAGTACGTCCCCGGACGTGCCCCCCAGCACCCGGCACGACGCTGCATCAACCTGATGTCCACGGAGACCATGTACCGCGAGGCCACGCGGCTTCGGGCGCATGCTGTCATCATCTCCGTCCCGCTGGAGGCTCGCCGGGCCACTGCTCAGGTGGTCAAGCATGCCCTCGCCGCCCAGCTGCGTCTGTCGTACCAGGTCTCGGTCACTAGGTACAACGCTACTGAGTACGTGGCTGATTTTGAGGCTCCGCCGGAGAAGGAACGCGCCGTGGGATTGGAGCTCCTCAATGTTGGGGGTGCCCTCTGCCCCATCCGCCCATGGCTCTCCGCGGGTAGTGGCCAGGAGGTGCAGTGGTGGTACCACGTCAAGGTGGTTCTGGAGCACGTTCCGCTGGAGGCGTGGAACGAGGAGGGCGTCAAGCTCATCCTTGGTGACTCCTGCATCTTCGACCGCTTCGACAGGAAGACAGAGGCCAGGGAGACGTCCCGCTTCCTAGGCTGCTGGGTGTGGATGCACGACCCGGACGATCTGCCGCTAGCCATGGAGTACATCGTCTTCGCGGCGCGGGCGGGACGCGCCGTGGAGATTGCTGGCCTGCCTACGGCGACGCGCCTCCCTGCATCCCCGCCTACTGGAATGGTGGGCGACAAGGTCATTCTTGTCCACTTGGCTGGCTATGAGGACTGGACTCCGCGGTCTCCGGTTGCCTCCTCCAGGACCTCATCAGAGCATGGCAGCTCCGCGCCGACGGTCGTCCCCTTCGTGTGGTCTGAGGGAGTACCGGACGATCGCCAGGGACAGGGAAGGCAGACCCGCCTGGTGACATGCCGCGCGCCGACGGCGCAGCACGCGCCGAGGCATGAGGACAGCGACGACGACGACGACCTGCGGGAGCCACCACGCAGGAACAATGTGCCCCGAAGCTCTCGAGCACGGGGCTTCTTCCCCAACTGTGCTTCAGAGAGGGCGGTCCGTGTCCGCAGCCGCACTCCTCCGAGCTACCGTCGCAAGGACGCTGGACTCTGCAGGGCGGTGGACGGTGCAGGTCTCCGCCTGGATGGTGACTACTACAGCGAGGAGGATGGCGCGGGCAGAGGGCGGCGCCTAAGCCGCTCCCCTTCTGCCGTGACCCGGAGGAGGGATACAGTGCAGCACAGATCAGAGGATTGGGAGCGCCGTCGCTCGCGCTCGCCAGTTCGTCCGAGCCAGGCTTGGCGTGACCCGCTTCTCGACACTTTCAGGTGCAATGACGGCGACGTGCAGTCGCGATCCTCCTCCTTCTCGGCGGGGGAGGACCCGATGGTCCACGAGCTAAGGTGCTCACAGGCGACCCCAGGGCTGTGCTACTCCCCGCCCCGCTCGCCGAACGCACCAGTACGTTCACCGGAGTATCGCCCTGTCAGCACGCTCTGGCGGCCGGTCCGAGGCGCGAATGAGGTGGTATTTGGGCCTGGAGTGCAGCTCCAAGGCACTGAGGGGGAGATGGACCCAACAGCGGATATCTCCGACCAGGTCACAAGGATGGAGATTGATGGTGCTGATCAGGCTAACATGCAGGGCCCTGGTTGCGGCGAGGGGTCGGTCTCCGATGGTGAAGGTCCAGGTGGCCAGGGGCTCAGGACGCCGGGCATGAGGAGGGCTGTGCGGACAGCGAAGCAGACGGCCGATTTAGGGCCAATGGGGACATATGACACTTTTGTTGCAGGCATGTTCAGGGCCGTTCCAGCTCCGCTACTGCCAGCGCCAGTGCCTGTTCCGAGCAGCGACCGTGGAAGAAGGGGCGCGAATGCACCATGCCGATCCAGCTCGCGCCTTGCGGCACAGGCGTCGCCATATCCAGTGGCCGAGCGTGCACACCACAAGCTGATGAAGGACCTATCCTTCCTCAACAGCAGGCCCCCGACGGCACCGGATGCTGCAGTCACGACATACATTGACATGTACGGGGGGGACCTCCCCGTCGAGGCAGTGCGCCAGCTCCGGGCGGCGACCCGTCTGGGAGACGAGGAGCTCACCAAGACGCTGGCGGCAGTCGCAGTTGAGGCAGGACTGGAGGCGAAGGCCTGAGCAGGGAGCAATGCTTTGTAGCTGTTTCAGTTTCAATGTTTAGTAGTATTGTGTCAGCGTCAGCACCGGCCGGTCTTCAACCGGTTTCGTTTGATGTTCTGTTCAGTGATGTTTGTTGTCCGGGCAGATGGCTCGAGGTGGTGTTGTTTGTTTCCGATTGCCTGGGATGTGGCTGGATGGTTTGTGTACTCTGTTCTGGCATAATTTCATTTGCTTTGCACGGTTTGCTGACCAATCGCTCCGGGTCTGGCCTATTTCGTTCCAGTTTTTGTGCGTCAACCGTTTGTATCAATGTGTGACTTCAAGCTGCTGGACTGGAATGTGAGGGGGCTCAACTGTGCGGCCCGCAGAGAAGCAGTAAAGACAATGGTGCAGCAAGCTGCTCCAAACATCATCTGCATTCAGGAAACAAAGTTGGAGAGTATTGACAGTTATATAGCTATGGAAGTTGTGGGACAGCGATGCAGAGGATTTGAATTCCTGGGTGCCGATAACACCAGGGGTGGCATCTTGGTAGCCTGGAACCAAGATTTAGTGGAGGCAGCGCAACCACTAAGGAGACGGTACAGCCTATCAATGAATATGACTATGAAGCTAACCAACTCTTCGTTTATTATCACGGTGGTGTATGGCCCAAATGATGACAGGGAAAAGCTCTTGTTTCTGCAAGAACTAAAAGAGTGCCAGCCAGCATCAGGGATAGCCTGGATCTGTTTGGGGGACTTCAATTTGATCTATGAGGCCAGGGATAAAAACAACAATAATCTTAACAGAGCGATGATGGATCGTTTCAAACGGGCACTGGACGAGAGTGAGCTGTTAGAGTTAAAACTTCAGAATAGGCGATACACGTGGAGTAACGGTCGAGCCTCCCCAACGCTTGTTCACCTTGACAGATTCTTTTATAATAAGGAGTGGGACGCTCTACTCCCAGCAGTAAGTTTACAGGCCTTGTCGAGCTCACTCTCTGACCACTCGCCTCTTTTCGTGGGTAGCCACCAACAGTTGCCGAGGATCGCCAGCTTCAGGTTCGAGCAGTTCTGGGTTAGAGCACCGTCCTTCCTAGACACAGTCACGAACGCATGGTCACAACAGGTGACGGGAACAGCTCCAATGATGATGTTCCATAATCGACTGCTGGCCACAGCACACGCACTACGCACTTGGAGTAAAGGATTATTCAGCGAAGCAAGGGCTCAGATATTGCTAGCAAACAACATCATCTTGGCGCTAGACACTGCTCAGGAATCACGAAGCCTTTCACCCCAGGAGGCACAACTGCATAAAGAGTTAAAAACAAGAGTGCTTGGCTGGGCGGCTGTGGAACGATCTAGGAGAAGACAGGCCTCGTGTGTTTTGCAGATCAAGGAGGGCGATGCATGCACAAAATTTTTTCATCAGAAAGCGAAAAATAGGAGGAAAAAGAATCTCATTTCCTACTTAAAGGATGACGACGGACGCATTGTGTGGAATCACTTCGAGAAGGAGGACATACTGGAACGCCATTTTACCGGTATTTTGGGCTCTAGAAGTAATAGAAGCTCTCATCTTGACTGGGAAAGACTGCAACTTCCTGTCCTTGACGATCCAGACATGGACCGGCCGTTCACGGTGGAAGAGATCAAGAACACGATCAAAGAGATGCCTAGTGAGAAGGCCCCCGGCCCAGATGGTTTCAACGGGACGTTCTATAAGGTTTGCTGGCCGGTCATCATGGACGATCTCATGGCGGCTGTCCACTCATTCTATCAGTTAAGGGCTGGACCGCTGGAACATCTAAACGGAGCCTACATTGTCCTCATACCGAAGGATGTGGTCTGTGAGGCAGCAAAGGATTTCAGACCAATTAGCTTAATTAACTCATTTGCAAAGCTTATCACCAAGACGTTGGCCATCCGATTATCAGCCCACATTGACAAGCTAGTCTCAAAGGCCCAGAGTGCTTTCATCAGGGGAAGATGTATACAGGATAATTTCATGTATGTGCGCAACCTCGCCAGAGCTTATCATAGGACAAAAACACCGGCCTTGCTTTTTAAACTGGACATCGCCAAGGCCTTTGATACGGTGTCATGGGAGTATCTACTGGAACTGCTACAGCAAAGGGGATTCAGTCACAGATGGCGCGAGTGGCTTAGCCTCCTGTTCAAATCTTCTCATTCATCCGTCATGCTAAATGGCCGACCAGGGAACCGAATCGGTCATGCAAGGGGCTTGCGCCAAGGAGACCCCTTATCCCCGTACCTATTCATCATTGCAATCGACACACTTCATAGGATTCTGGAGACTGCAACCGAAGACGGCGTGCTCAGCCCCCTTCGTGGGCGACATGCCAACCTAAGACTGTCCCTATATGCGGATGACGCGGTTATCTTCCTAAACCCAGTGGCAGAAGAGGTCACTGCTCTATTTGGGATTCTTGAGCAGTTTGGAAATGCAACCGGCCTCCGACTAAATATGGCAAAGTGCACTGTTGCACCGATAAGGTGCACAGGACTTGACCTGAACGCCATACTGCAATCCTTTCTTGGCCAACGGGTTTCGTTCCCAATCAAGTACCTGGGGCTGCCCCTAAGCATGGGAAGACTGAAGCTTGTACATGTGCAGAGCATCCTGGACAAAGCAAGGGATAAACTGTCTGGATGGCAAGGGCGCCTCCTCAATCTGGCTGGGCGCAGAGAACTGGTGAGATCGGTTCTCAGTGCAACACCAACATACTTGCTAACGGCAATCAAAGTTCCCAAACAAGTTACTGAAGACTTGGACAGGGTTCGCCGACGTTTCCTATGGGCAGCTGACGGTGAGGTCTCAGGGGGAAAATGCAAGGTTGCATGGCCTTACGTAACAATGCCGATCGAATATGGAGGACTGGGGGTACTAGACTTTGAGAAATTCAGCAGAGCACTTAGAGTCAGATGGCTCTGGTTTGCTTGGTCCGATCCACATAGGCCGTGGAATGGGACCCCGTTGCCGGTTGATGATTCAGACTTGGCGCTGTTTGCAGCGGCAACAATAGTGACAATCAGAAGTGGCAAGAGAGCATTGTTCTGGCACTCCAATTGGGCTCAGGGACGGCCGCTTTCCAAGCAGTTCCCACGTTTGTACAGCCATACCAAAAGGAAATACAGGACTGTCTCTGAGGCGCTCCAAAATGAAACATGGATTCGGGATATCTCTCATAACCTTAACAATGACCTAATCTCAGATTACATCAACATGTGGCAACTCTTACAGTCCTTGCACCTGCAGCTGCACGATGATGAGGATGATCAAATCTGTTGGACACTTGAGGCGTCCGGGAGGTACTCAGCTCGTTCGGCCTATGCCGCACAGTTCTTTGGCAATATACAGTCCAACTTCTGTAAGCTGGTATGGAAGGCGTGGGCTCCACCTAAATGTAAATTCTTCCTCTGGCTACTGCTACGAAATCGCCTTTGGACAGCCGCGCGACTACAGGCACGGGGATGGGAAAACAACTACTTTTGTGGATTATGCATAAGGAATCTGGAGACAGCATGGCACTTATTTGTGGAATGCCCCTTCTCCAAAACAGTTTGGAGGCAAGTTTCAAACTGGAGCCACTGCGGCAGTCTGGAACCATCTCAGTGGATAGACCTGCCGACGATCGAAGATTGGTTCCTACACTTGATTCCAGTGGGGGGGAATTTGGAGCATAGCCTGGCGATCCTCACACTCTGGTGCCTTTGGAAGCGGAGGAATGCGTCAGTTTTCCAAGGGACGGAAAGCACTGTTGAGCAGACCGTGGCTCAGATTAAGGATGAAGCATCCCTCTGGGCGAGCGCTGGTGGAAGAGCTCTTGCCCCCCTCTTTGTAGTTTCCAATGTTGGGAGTAATTAGCTGATGTAGCTAGACCCCGCTCGACGGTCTGCCGTGCGGGGGACGCGCTCCTCGTGCGAATGTTGTAAACTCTATCCTTCTTATTAATATATATGCCGGGTAACCGGGTCTTTCAAAAAAAAAAAAAAACCCTTCCCGAGCGAGACCCAAGCTATTTTGTATCCTAATCTGACCCAATTATATATTTATATATGCATGATATGTATTATATTACACGCTAACTTCGATTTTTTCCAAAAATATATTGGGTGTGTACCATGTGTACCACCATGCCCATAGAGAATCTAGCGACCATAACTCAACCATCGTTCTTGTGTAGCTTGAGAGATTTTGGTCATGGTGATCAAATTTCAGAAGTTAGAATAATCTGGCGAACCATAACTCACCCATGGTTGTTGTGTAGCTTAACAGATTTTGGTCATGGCGTTCAGAAGATACGAAGACGCTCCTGGAGACCTGGACCACGGAAGGCCATGCGCACCGTTGCTTGCATCCCTGACGATGTCATCTTCAACATCCTGTCGCAGCTCCCCACCAAATCTGTGATCCGATGCAAGTCCGTATGCAAGGCCTGGCTTACCATCATCTCCAGCGAGCACTTCATCCGTGCTCACCTGGATTTCTCCAGGGTGCGATCGACAACCCTTGTGGTCTCCCGCAGGTACATGGGATGGCAACATGAAGGGATGGATTCCACTTGCATGGGTTTCTACAGGTACATTGGTGGCAGTAAAGTAGAGATTGTTCACAGCCAAGACATTCCAAAGGGTATTGGTTTATGGGCTACCCCATCGCATTGTGATGGTCTCATTCTCGTTTCCACGGAAAAACAAGTGACAGTCGTCTGCAATCCAGCAACAAGGGAATTTGTTAAACTTCCGAAGGGCAGTGATAGCATATCTAGCATTCATAAGAGCCGGGCTGGATTTGGTTTTGATCCCTGCAGTAATAAGTACAAAGCAGCAAGATTCTTTTATGAAACGGGGAATGAGAAATCTGAAACTGTCTGCAGGTTTGAGGTACACACACTAGGCACAAGTACATGGAGGCGAACTGCCGATCCTCCATACCCTATATTTTGGACGCCTCCAGCTCATGTCCAAGGTTATCTTTACTGGAGGATAGACCTGCCACCTTCAAAACATCCCAAAGCATTTGTCAAGTTCAGTTTATCTGAAGAGATGTTCAGTTTAACTCCATATCCTCCATCCAAAGAGGCGAAAAAGCCCGTCTATTTTATAGAGTTGGAGGGTAAATTATGTTGTGCTTGCTTCACTAAGCGATTTGAAGCGGTGGAGATTTGGACTTGGACCCTCGATAATGACAAGTCACCAAAATGGACGCAGTACTGCACGGTTAGTATTCCAAAAGATATTGTTGTGGCATCGCCTACGGTGAATTCAGATTACCTAAAATTCTTTTCAAGCAGAAGGATTTACTCCTTACACGTGAGAATAAAGTATACCAGTACAAAATTAGAACGGGGGAGGTTAAAAGGATCGTTGCAGCAGTGCATGAATTCCGTTATTATGATTCAAATGGCATTCCATGGAAGATATTTCTCGGGAGTGATTTGGCTTTTCATACTGTTAACTATACTGAGAGCTTAGTACCCATTAGTGGATACACTTAGTGTTTAAAGGCGCACATAGATACCACTTTGACTATCTGGGTCTAAGAGGAGATCCAGTAATTATTCGTAACCATTGTGGACTTTGATTAAGCTTTCTTATTTTATTGCTTTTGATAATTAGTTATGATGGTCATGAGCCGTGACAGTAATCCTTTATGTAATTTTTGTGATTATAAAATACTTTTGGCTAAATAAATCTTTGGTTTACTTTCTAAATCTTAGCTGGTTTATCTTGTATAATTTGATTGTAAACTGTATTGTGCTTGTTTCTATGTTGTGGAGTGGATGTTATCATAGTAGGACTTATTTCCTACGTTGTGTGGAGTGGATTTGAGCATAGTAGGACAGATATGGTCAATTTCTATAAGAAACCAGATGTGCTTTCGTATACCTTGAATTTGAGTTTCTGAGAAGGATTTGTGCATGGCACTTACAGCATTTGAAACAAAGAGTAATACATTTATATGTCCTTGGGTTCCACAAGAAATTTGTGGTGCTTTTATACTCCGAAATTTGTATATCCTGAGAAGAATACATTAGAATTGGAAATTAAAATATGTGAGTGTTTCTTAATAGTTGAGGCCTTCTGATGCCATGATCTGGATAACAGTGTCTATCCTCCGTTTGTGCTGGACTTGCAAACAAGCATGCCAAAACCTTCTGAAGCACTGAGCTGACTGCTCCAGCTGTTATAGAGGGCCTGATGTTTTCACAGGAATGTCTGCCAACACTCTGCAGGCTGATACTAATTTGGAAGCAGAAAATCCGCAAAGTATTGGTAGCAGTGGAAGGTCGCAGAAGTTAAGTGAGAACCATAAAGGAGGCAGTGGGAGTTGCACTTGCATGAGCTGCCTTTTGTATTTACATGTCTTTGCTGTTTTTGCCATTTTTTTAATTTTCCAGAACTCGGCAGAGGAGCACCACTATCCAGCCTCGAGGATCTAGAAATTGAAGGGACTGTTTCATTCCTATAGACTTTGGCTTATGGCTTAATGTGGAACGTATTTCTAGTTTGTACAACAATCCACCATTTTATCGCATAATTAAGACTGATGTTGCCGTAAGATTGGTAAATGCAATTTTTTTTATTGCTATGTCACTTGGTTTCCGTAATGGTTTTAAGCTTCCCTGTTGGAAGATAGTTTCATTGATGAAAGCAGTCATGTAAAGCACAGCGGCACCGGGGCCTCTGGTTTCTGCACAAAGCCATACCCATCGGACATCGGCATCATGGCCTCTCCTCTGGTTGCTGCACCGTCATACGCTTTTACTGTGCGGCGCCGGATCTTGATCCAGGGGTGGCCAGTACCGCCGTACGCGCGCCCTGCCGTCGCTCCGTGCGCGTGCGCTGTGGCGGCTGCAGTGCTAGGAGAGATGCTGGGAGTAGCTCGGTGCTGGCGTTGAGAGTCGCCAGCTCGACGGTCGCTGGTGATGAGATAGGATGTTGTTGTTGTTGTGATTCGTGTCTTGGATGCATAGTCTCTTGCGTGTGATTGCTGTGAATCGTGCTTCGATTGTGTCATTGCATTGTTTTTGAAGAGGTGTGTTTCGAGTCTGACTTTATTTGTGTATTGTCGTTCAATCTTCCAAGGTGCGGTTCAGCAGAGGGGGGATTCTTGTGCTGAGAAAATCGAAGAAGGCATCGCCTCGGAGGTGGTCAGCTTCTTCCGGTATGCTTCTTTCGCATAGACTTATTTTCGCGTCTGTGACGAGCTGCAGTTCTTTGTAGCCCTGCATTTTATCTTCGTGCGTCCAATGACACTGACTGGGTGACGCCCCCGCCCCCCCCCCCCCCCCCCCCCCCTCCCCTCTCTTGTTGTACAAAATCCTTTGGCTGACCATTCTGTTTCCTCTTTTTTTACACTGTACATTTCCTGCTGATTGATCTGAACTCATAGTTGCATATTTTGAAGGTGCGGTTCTGCGGACAGGTACATCTGGGTCAGCTTAGTTATAGATTTATAATATAGGTCTGAAATTCAGTTACCACTTACCACTATGGTTTCCAATTTTCTTCGCTTGATTTTTTTTTATCATATCAATATGATTTCATAGCTTATGAGATAGACATCCACATTGCAATGAAATGGGTGGGTTATCTGTGTAGGAAACTCTATTATTTGTGTTTCAGAGGATTTGGGATTGGGGGTGAAAATTAGTTTATTAGATATAAATCTATAACTAAGCTGGGGAAAAAACTCTACCCTATAACAGAGGTTGATTGTTCTCTCCGGGGAAAAAATGGATATCCTATTCTTCATGTACTTGGATTTTGGGATTGCTAATATATAAATATAATTCTGTATCGGATTTAGAAGTCGTTTTAGACAAGGTTTGAATCAAACATTGGGAATATAAGTCATCAGTAATTTTTAAATTGTTACATTTATAAATATGAAAATTATATAAATCAATTTGTCTTGAAAAGTATTTTCATAACTAGCTAACTAAATAACTAACTAGTATCTCAAGCTAATAACTAACTATCTAATTATGTCTCTATGAATCTAATCTAACTAAATAACATACATAGCTATTTTCCTAAGCTTACAAATACCTAAGTATCTATCAACCTAACTATATAAATAAAATTTTCAAACAAAATTTGCTAGTTATTCTAAATAAATTACAAACTAAATTATCTAAACAACATTAACTAATTTATCTAAAAAAAACTTACATTGGTGGGCACTAGCTGCAGGTGCGGGAGGATTGCCGCTGATAGCGTGCAGGAGAACAGGAAGGGGGCGACGAAGGTGGCCGGGAAGGGGCGCGGCGGGCAGAGTGATAGTGGCGCGTCACTCGGGACAGGCGAGGCAACGGACGGGAAGGGCACGACGGATGGGACGACGGTGGCGCTAGGATGACGGTGGCCAGAACGACGAGGATGCGGACGGCTAGTGGACTGCTGTGGATAAGCGCGGATGAAATGGGTGTGGACGGCCAAGGGGCGCTCGGTCACTGCCGACCAGGAAGAAGACACGGGCAGACGTGGCCGTCGGCGGTCTTGACGGTGGCGGGGCTAAGGTGAGCCGAATGGAGAGGGTGAGGGAGGTGTCGCAGCATAGGCCATGTAGGTTAATAGCTCGACGTCGGGAACTACGACGTTGATGTCGTGATCTGTGGCGTCGAGCTCGATGTCATGATTTATGGTGTTGAGCTCTCTACCATGTGAGTTTAGGCCACGGAGCTTGACGTCATGAGTCACGGCGTCGACTCGTTTAGTGGTCTAAGTGTTAATTTTTTTTTAAAAAAAATAATCAAATTCAAAAAAATTGGGCGCGGGTGTCGGCAGGCTTGCGCACAGCTGGGCCGCAGGATTGAAGGCCATGCTAACTTAAGCGCGCAGGCCTGCGCCGAGCTGGGCCGCAAGATTGAAGCGCAGGCGACTGCGAATGGTCAAATGACCTGGTTCGCACATGGAAATCCTGAGATGAGATAAATAGACACCGGAAAACCAGAAAGACTCAGCAAAATATATAATTTTTTTGCAATGGACTTCGCGGATATAGGCGAAGTTTATTTTAACTTTCGTACTGTGGACTGGGATTGCAGCCGGCAAGTTGTTACAACCTGGAAGCTGAAACAAACATGTCCTAGATTATAACCGGAAATCTGGAATGTTACGATCCAAGCGTCAGATTTTTTATAATCCAGCAATCTGGAAGCTAAAACAGCTGATACGACAATAGTAACACTAACACTGGCAAAGTAGTTCATTTTTGCATCAGAAAATAACTGAACGCAGTTTAACACCTTCGAAAGAAACAACAAAGCTGGCGTGCATAAACTTTCTAACTCACTCAATCAAAATCAGCCTATCATCAGCAAACAGAGATTTTCCAGTAAGTTCGTACATGTTAGCAGTTCATGGCAGCTAAAGTTTCTCCTACGGACCTAACGATAAGTGCAACTGAACTACTACAGGTAGAGTAGCATCAGTACCGAAGTGGCAAGCGACCACCTGCAGATCGAGGGAAAGACGAGATCAGCCTGCAGATCATCGCAAATACTCACATGGCCTGTTTGGGGGACTACAGCTACATCCACAGACTGTGGTCTCATCTCATCATCCCTCATTGATGTCCTTTTAGGAAAAGACTCTTCTTCCTACACACCAGTCGTCGTCCCTACTACATGTGTGTTGTGTGTCCAAGGGCGAATTCGAAGGAGATCGATTAGCATGCATGCCGGAGCTGTAGCTTGGGCAAAGACAACCGGCCCGGCCGGGTTGGAACTTGGAAGGATCCAACCAACCTTCTGAATGATTATTCAGGCATAACTTTCATCCGAAGAAACATGCATTTAGATAGCCCACAACACAAAAAGCTAACTGAACCAATGTACCATTGTGCCCCATGCGTCCGATGATCCATTCATGCATGCATAACTTTTGGTAGATGCTTCGAATCCTTGTTTTCCTTTTGGTTTAATTTTCTTGGAAGCAAACCTTTTCCTTCCCATTTTACTCAGGCATACGTACACCCCTTGTGAATGCTGTGAGAATACTGCTAATAATGCACTGTTAACTGAACCGTTGGTTGGAACAACAAATGAAATGGTGTAACTCTTGGTTTGGTCGGAACAACAACAAAAAGAGATGGCAGCAAGCAAATATGACTTATGATTGAAGCAAATGGAAAAGGCTGAAAGAAAGTTGCCTTGCTTTCTCTCTCTCTCTGTCCTGCCAGTAGAGGGCCGGGGCTCTCCCTTTGTCCTGTGTCCCTAGTGAGACAACCCATCTAGCCTTTCCTCTTTCCTGCTTTCTGTTCTTTTGCGTTGCAAGGGACGAGGACGAGGACTCGAGGAGGAGGCCCTAGCTTTGTAGGGTTCTTTCTTTCTTACTTTCTTTCTTTCTTTCTTTCACCCAGCGTCTGAGAAGGCTGAGATGCCACTTCCTTCTCTTTTCCTGGCCTCCTCCCTTCCCACCGTCGTCCCCCCGTCTCCGTCGTCTTTTCCCGGCCGGCCCCGTCTCTTTTTGTTTCATTAATCTCTGTTGGGCTCTGACATGCCGATCGAGAGAGAGAGAGAGAGAGAGAGAGAGAGAGAGAGAGAGAGAGAGAGAGAGAGAGAGGCTGAGCCACCACTAGGTCGTGAGGGCGATGGGGGCACATGCGCCGGTGGCGATCGGCTGAAAAAGGGACTCGACAACCAAAAGGAGAGGACGGCAGCGCGGCAGCAACTGGCTGGCCGGTCGTCTGTGGTCACTCACTGGTGGTGGTCACTGATGAACTGATGATATATAGAGAGAAGGGGAAATGAGATGTGGAAGTGACTGGGGACGTGCGGGTCTCGGTAGGAACTGAAGTTGGAGTATTAGATAGGATTGGCACGCACTTGCATGCATGCTCGTTTGCTACGTCTGGTCTGGAGCAAAGATTCTTTTTTCCTCAATGTTTTAGTAGGCCGGCCTTCAGTAAAAATCTGGTAGAGATGATGATGAGGCAGACTTTTCGTACATCGATCTGTCCCCAGCTGATCGAAGGAGCTAACCATTCGTCCTCCTCTAGTAGTTGGCATTCAGTCAGACCGAGAAACCGAGTTTGGTTTCTTCGCCATTTTGAAATTTCATTCGGTCATAAAAATTTCAAAACTGACCGATCCTGAAAATAATTAATTAAGTGAAAACCGAGTAGTTTAATTTTAGTTAGTTCAGTTCGGTTTTCAATCGTGACCTAACTCATCGACCAACTACGTACAAGTTTACAAAAAAGGCATACCACACTGACAGCAACAACTATATATGAGCAAGTTTAATTATCAGAATGAGCAAGTCTAAAACTAAGTTGTCATCTAGAACCACAGGACATATATATATCTTCATGAATCAAAACTTAAGGACGTGTTTGGATGGCGCCCTATATATAGCCTATAGGTGGCTACTACACGCCACAAGTTCTTCACACACCCACTCCCTTAGGCAACTGTTTGCTTTTTGGCTAGACTCCTGGCACGCCAAGCTTGTACAGTTATTAATTGTTCGTTTAGTTCACTTTGATGCCATCTCTTGCCAACAATTTGGCGTTCAAAAACGTCGCCGCACTTGTGGCACGGCCAAAGTTTGGGTCTGGCTATCTCTAGAAATGAAAGAAACAAGACCAAAAACGGATCTAGCTACAAGGGTACACTAGCACAAAAACGCAAAATTTCAGAAGCATGATATCTAGCCGTCTCTATGAAGTTTTGATAACCGTCTGAAAATTGCTTTCCTGCAGTAGTAGTAGTCTTTAAATTCGACTAAGTTTAGTGTCCACAGTTAAGCACAATTATTATATAATACTATGAAATTAAATTTCATGAATAATCTAACAATACTTATTTGATATCATATAGATCTTAATAATTTATTATAAAAATCGGCTAAGTTAAAGGTAGTTTGACTTAAAACTGCAGCTATAAGTGAACACTTTTTAGGACATAAGTACCGATTGTTTCCCTAAATTTCAGCACTATCGTGTCAACAAGAAAGTATGTTTCTTGCAGTGAAAAAAAGGAAAAAAAATTAAAAATGAGTCGATGATTGGATAAAATCATATAAATATGATCTAATGTGTATAAAATTATTTCAGGTGAATAATATAGGTTTTTGATGCGTATTAAAAGTGAAACATTTCATGTGTGTGTATACACACGTGTTGAATGCGATTATATTGTTGTCATGTTTATATCTCAGCCCTGTCGTTTTAGTTTGGCTCTCTGGGGCCCGGCTCTAGAAAGCTCAGGAATCGAGATGCTGAAAACATCTCGGGGAGATCAAGAAATTATTATCCAAAATAATGGAGGGCTGCTTCTGGTGCCATCGTCCATCGTCGACAACAACGGAGCCTCGTCTTAGCCAATGGGAACGAGAAAAACAAGCACACCGATCGTTTTCTTCCTCTGCATCATGAACGATCGTGTCTGTGTGTCATCTATCCCCGTCACAGCAGCACTTTCTGACGAACGACGAGGAGTTGCAGCAGCTATCGGAGATACTAGCAGAGTACAGTGCATGTAGCAGCGGCAGCACGTACTGCGCCAACAAAATGTTCTCTGGCCATCGATATGATCCCACTCCAATCCCCATACGTACGTACGTGGTGGTCTCTTCGTCGTGTTATGGCGGGAGGAATATCGTCCGGCCGGCAGGGCCCGCATGGAGGTGAGTGGCCACGGCCACTGGCCAGTGTCCAGGAAGGGTACGTATGGAGCTATCCCGCCGTCCGTCCGGTACTCCGGCGTCCGGCTGTGTTTGGTTGGATGGCCAGCCCTCGTCATGGTTCGCTGGGCCCAAATTTAGCTTGTTTGGTTGCCTATTCGGCCTCCGGAGCCAGGCTTAATCTAGTCAGCCGTACGCTTAGGGCTTGGCTAGGGTTGAACACCCGATTCGACTGTTTGAGTGGAGCCAGGCCCGAGCCAGCTCCTGTGGTCGTTCCGTCATCGCCTCGGAACCTACCGGTGACTTTCCAGTCCTCTGTCATTCCATCTCCCTTCTCCTTCCCATGCTCTCGTGGCGCCGTGCCCGTCCGGCAGGGACGCAGCTCCGCTATCTCCATCCATAAGACGAGCATGTCACGACGACGGAGATTCGAGCCCTTCCCCACACACGACCGCACCAACAATGGAGATTTTGTGGAGCAGTGTGGACCTCGTCTCCCTTCTCCTCGTCCATGATTCGCGAGACCGAAGAGCCTCGAGCACCGCTGCCTTGATTCGTGCGCTCTTCTCCTAGATCCGGTCGTCGCGGAGGTCCGGGAGCATGAGGTGCTCAGCGTGCTGCTTGCCGTCTCTGTCGGAGCCGGGGCCAGGAAACTCTCCATAGCCAGCGTTGCCTTCTCGAGTAAATCATGCTTCAGCGCGCTGCTGGCCGCCACCGCGGCCTTCGTCGCGTTGCCACCTCCACCTCTCTCAATCTCAAGGTTGTCGCAGCGGGGAAGAAGGGGTACAAGAGACACACAAGGTTCTTTCCTCCTAACTCGTCCTTAGCTCCTGTGGATGATTGGATCGCCGCGCCGTGCTGATTGGGTGCTCGCTGTGGTGCTGGTCGTGCTCATTGAGCATCTCGCCGGCGAGCCCCCACACCCCTCCCCTCCCTCTCCCTCGACCAACACGAGGCTCATTCCATGCTTAGGTTCACGCTAGACATCTCCCCAGCTTGGATTCGCAGAGATGTGACGCTCATCGTGTGCTTGACGAATTGCCGCAAAATATAGTGAAGTTACCCGTGTAAAGAGGAGGTGACTCTACTCCAGCCAAACCAACTAACCAAACACAACTAGATGCTAGCCAGGTTTAAATAGTATAGACAACCAAACAACTCTATATTGGCTTGCTAAGCCACGTAACCCAACACATCCTATACCACAGTCCCCGGCTCGCTCGCGCGCATGCATGCGGGAGATGATGACAGGTGGGCCCAAGTGGCATATGGGAGCAGCAGGTGGCACGCAGTTGGCCTGCCGCTGCCACTGCCGGTCCGCCGCGTGTACCGCAGATCGTTTTATTTGTCTCGTGTTATACTACGGTCTATACGGATGACGGAAGATGGGACAAATTAAAATCGGTCCGACGACGTGCGCGAAGTGGGAACTGCAAAGGCGTAGCCGGTACCGCAGTGGTAGGGATAGGACGTAGTGTCGGTTGCAGTTGGAGGTTATTGCTACCTTTTGATACCTATATATACGGAGTACGTTCCAAAGTCAGCTTACAAATCTTGCCCCACTCGATTGATTGAGATCGGAATCGCACTTTATTTTATCTGCAAATCATGCAGTAATGACATATGGATGTCACCTCAAAAACCTTTATGTTGTGATCTTTTAGTAGTACGTTCAACACATTTGAAATCATGACACTTATTATATATATTTAAATAGTTGAACTTTTTGGGGGAGTAAGCACAACTCATCAAATACGTGAGACGTGACGATCTTGTTTTCGATCTAAAACCTAAGTAAAAAAAAAATGCATTGTCCATCATTGAACTTAATTCGTGTATCTAAACTTTCAAGATGCACCACTATGCCAAAACAACACACAGAAGACACCTTAATTAGTGACTCAGACTTGAAAAACAAAACACATTGCTGCTCAGTTGTTGCCGATGGCCATAAAACAAAACGCATCACTAAATATAAGTTATAGAGACTCTTCCCAACTAGACACATCACTAATTAATGACAGGGGTTGTTATTAGTGACAAGTTTCTCCAAGACGAGTCTGATATGCAGACATATCATTGACTTTCCTTATTGAACTGCATCACTAACTGCGTTAGAGTTGTTAGGGACTCGGTTTTGATTATTCGTCACTGACCAGTGTATGCCCGACACATCTTGTATTTGCCCACAACTCGTTTAATTATTCTCATGTACAACGTCGTTGTCAGTCGTTGCCACTCTACGACGGTAGTCATTGAGCGCTAGGCCGGTTGGTTGTAGAGAGCTAGGTTCTTAAACATGCCAATCATGTCACGTGGCATCCAAATCATCACCATAACTTAAGTTAGTGCTCCCTGCATGACATGCTAGTTACGTGATGACGTGGCACCAACTCATAGGACCACATGCCGGTAGGGGAGATAAACTCAAGTTATAGTGATTTGGATGTCACGTGACATGATTAGAAGGATTAGGAATCTAGATATGCATTTTAAAAGTTTAGGGACCTGTATCCCCTAAAGACAAGTTCAAGTACTAGCGGTACATTTTACTCTATCACCAGTACTTTGCCTAATAATTCTAGTTTTGAGGTCAGCAGTATACTATCTAATGTTGTCGCCTAGAAGCACCTCAAATAATTTGAGTTTTCTGAACTGGCAACATACTGTCTAATGTTGCCTCATGGGAGCATTTTATTTTAAGGACATATAGCTACATAATGGCACACAAAAAGCTATTGTAAGCAAATAAAAACCAAAAAATAGCGCAACCAAAATAAAAACAAAACATAGCACGACCACTACCGGGCCTGCCAAGACTGCCACACCTCTAACCTTGGTGTTGCCACACCTCCAATCTCGCGGCCACTTAGATAGAGAGAGACCCTAGAAAGTTTTAGATCCCGTTGAGCACTACAACTTTGGCATAGACGCAGGTCTCTATACAAATTCGTTTGAAAATTTCTAAAAATTAAATTCCAAATTCTAGGAAATTAAAGCATAAGTTCGAGCCCCCAAACGATCTCAAACAAAAAAGTCATCAAACTACAAATTTTTAGATATATTTGAGCTCTATAATTTTGATATAATATTTTCCTTCAACTGACTTCATTTGAAAAGTTATGAATTAACTATTTGACAACTATTTTTAGGGGCAGTTGACATAAGAAATAATAATATTGTTAGGGGTGGTTGTTTTATGTGAACCATCGTAGAGAATAGGTAGATTTTGAGGGTGGTTTATTGAGACATCCGTCCATAAAAAATGATTTCTAGAGTCGATCCATAAGCTACTAACCATCTTTGAAAAGAAATGAAGGTGACTGTAAAAGCTATTCTTGTAGTAGTATGTCTTGAGACGAGCTAGGTGAGTCACTCCTAGGTTATACCTTGCCCCTTCATATATAGTTCAGTTCAGGGGCCATGTTTCAAGAAGGATATCATACTTTGAAACTTATTACCTGGCATATCTTACTTGGAATCCTTCATTCTATGTACTATATGCTTTCTATTTTAAATTATAAGATATTTTGACTTTTTAAATATATTGCTTTTACTATGTATCTAGATATAATTAATGTATATTTAAGTGCATAGATAGCAAAAGCTATATATCTTGAAAAAATAAAATATCTTATAGTTTGGCCGAGGAAGTATTATTTACGTTTTTAACACACTTGTATATCATGTTGGTTCGTAGTAGCCGTCACCTGAAGTAAGAAGCTCTAGCCTCCGCGTCTAGCCGGCCGTAACCTACTAACATCTGGTTCTAATTTCTATCCCAACCAAGCAAGCAGAACTGAGCAACCAAACAAAGGAAGAACCCCGGAGGGAATCAGCTAGGGAAAGAATCCTATGGCAACTCGCACGTGGGAAGCGCAGACGACGACTGGGGACGGCCATAGACCTCCGTATATAGTAAAGTCTGGCCATGACATAAGTTCAAAAAAAAAAGAGTCTGGCCAAGACATGAAACACCGTCGATCGCTTTTCTGCGCGCGCGACTGCATGCATATACGAATAGATTCCCCGTATCGAAAGAGAGAGAAACGACAGCACTAGCCACTAGCTCGTCGTCGTCTCCTCCTACGTATGAGATCATCATCTGATGAGTACTGGTAGCTCGTACACATGCATGCCCGGGCATGGCCGCCGCCCCTCCACCGCCGGCGGCTACTCGCTGCATGCATGTCCAGTTAGCGCGGCACATGTAGCTGTCGCACTTTCACGTGAGTCCAAAAGCGGGTGGTGAATGATATGCAAGGGGCTTCGCGTCGGGGAGCGAGAGACACAGACGACAGAGGTTACGGACACACCCGACCTTTTATCACTTCACCATGGATACCATACAGCTAGCATAGCATAGCATAGCATATTGGTGCGCTGATGGATGAAGTGCTACTGGAGTGGAGTGCTCCTGAGGTGGCAGGCAAGATGGCCGGACGGGTGATGAATGAGAGGTGCAGCAGGCCATGGCAGCAGGCAGCAGGGGGCTTGTCGACGAAAGCTGGTCGGCAGTCTACCTTGGGGTATACCACGGTAGTAGTTTATCGGTAGACGGTGCGCAAACTACGAACTCGATGGTGACGCAAGACACGGACAAGCTTTTTATCCAGGTTCGGCCGCCGAGTTGGCGTAATACCTACGTCCTGCGTCTGGTTGTATTGATTTGTGTTGAGAGAATATGATGTGTATGACTTGTCCTCTAGGGGACCCCTGCCCCTCCTTATATATCGTGAAGGGACAGAGTTACAAGCAAAGTATCCTATTTGGTACAATATCTTGTAGCCTTGCGGTGCACGCCGACCAGTCGTGCGCCACACGTCTTCATCCTGTGGGCCGAGCCACCTCTGATGGTGCGGCCCATATAGGCCCATGAGGGTATAGGGGTTTATACCCCCACAGCTAGTCCCCGAGCACCATGTATTATGATGTAACACGCCGTCTTGAGCTTCTTCGATCAGTGAGGCTTGACGTCTTCAATAAGTAGGAAAGTCGCCCAAACAGTTGCAACGGTATTTTGACCAACTCAAAAGACAGTTGATCAACATTGACATCGAAGAAGCAGGTTGTTCGAAGAATGCATGGTGCTCTTAATCAAAAAAGATTTCTTTCCTGGTGAAGTGTGCCCACTTTATTTTTCTGAAAAGTATAGTCTTTCAAAAAGCAAGCATATTCACCGCAAGGTGAAGTGTGCCCACTTTATTTTTCTGAAAAGTATAGTCTCTCTAAAAGCAAGCATATTCACCGCAAGGTGAAGTGTGCCCACTTAGTCCCCGAGCCTGGTAGTAGGTGACGTAGGCACGTGGTGCCAGGGTCAAAAGAAAAGTCCTCAAAGAAATTCTGAAACTGAGATGCGTCGCCAGATGCATCGTACCGATGTAGTCCCCGAGCTTGCTGGAAGGCGAAGTATGAGCCTTTTAGCAAGGTCTAAAAAATTGAATTTACCAGTCCCCGAGCATATCATGCTCGTATGCAATTGAATAGACTAATCGACCAGTCCCCGAGCATAGAACGCTCGGTGGTCGGTACAGTCCCCGAATTCTCAAATTGGTGGGCTGGTCGACCAGTCCCCGAGCGTATAGTGCTCGGTGGTCGGTGCAGTCCCCAAGTTCTTAAATTGGTGAGCTGGTCGACCAGTCCCCGAGCGTATAGTGCTCGGTGGTCGGCACAGTCCTCGAGCACGGCGTAGGGACCGGTGGACAAGTCCCCGAGCGTGGTTGGGAACGTAAACGTGCTCGGTGGTCGGCACAGTCTTCGAGCACAGCATAGAGAGTAGTCGACAAGTCCCCGAGCGTGGTTGGGAACGTAAACGTGCTCGGTGGTCGGAGCAGTCCCCGGGCACAGCGTAGGGAATAGTCGACGAGTCCCCGAGCGTAGCTTGTCGACTGGGCCAAACTCCTGAAAAATAAATATAGAGAAAATAGGTAGTACATGATGTATAAATAAACTCTAGATAAAAAATCAGCACTGAGATAAGTTTTAGATTTTTTATTATAAAATTAGCACGAGTAGTTAATTCATCCTAGAGCTTGTACCAGCTCTGGTCTAGCCAACAATCAGCATGAGGTGCGGAACCTAGGCACGCGTAGGATTGTCAGCCACGTCAGAGAGCTACTGCCGACCACCCGGAACGCAGAGGGCGGATCTCGTGCACGTGTAGGGAGGAGTCGGAGACAGTACCGGTTCTGGAAAGCTCGTGTAGGAGAAAAAACTAGTCGGCTAAAAAAGTTGTTTTGAAGAATAATAATATTAAAAATATTATGCCAAAAATAAATAAAATATTAGAATTGTACTTATCTTTGGACGAAAGTCTGGTCGGGAGAGTTGCTTGACTTGTTGTCGTGATGGTGGTCGCGGCTATCGTAGCGCCGTTCTTCGCGGCGATTATTATTGCGACTCGTGGTTAGAGCAAGTAGGCCAAACAACTTGGTCGATAGCCTGAGCAGGTCGGTGTCGTCGATCTGCCTCCCTTTGTAGCAAAGAAGCGGGTGACGCGTTGTCGGCGTGGTCGGAGACGTTGCTGGAGTAGTTGGAGTCGTAGCCCGCGTGGTTGAAGCCGCCGCCGACGTCGATGAAGAAGTGGTTGGTGCAGATCGGATCTACACCTCCTCCGTGGTCGTGGCGGTGAAGCTGTTGAAGCTGACGGTGAACGTGAAGTCGCCCGCCATGGCCACGAAGTCGGGGATGATGACCATCTCGTTCGTCGGGAGAGCTGTACGCATACCCCCTACCTGGCGCGCCACTGTCGACGAAAGCTGGTCGGCAGTCTACCTTGGGGTATACCCACGGTAGTAGTTTATCGGTAGACGGTGCGCAAACTACGAACTCGATGGTGACGCAAGACACGGACAAGCTTTTTATCCAGGTTCGGCCGCCGAGTTGGCGTAATACCTACGTCCTGCGTCTGGTTGTATTGATTTGTGTTGAGAGAATATGATGTGTATGACTTGTCCTCTAGGGGACCCCTGCCCCTCCTTATATATCGTGAAGGGACAGAGTTACAAGCAAAGTATCCTATTTGGTACAATATCTTGTAGCCTTGCGGTGCACGCCGACCAGTCGTGCGCCACACGTCTTCATCCTGTGGGCCGAGCCACCTCTGATGGTGCGGCCCATATAGGCCCATGAGGGTATAGGGGTTTATACCCCCACAGCTAGTCCCCGAGCACCATGTATTATGATGTAACACGCCGTCTTGAGCTTCTTCGATCAGTGAGGCTTGACGTCTTCAATAAGTAGGAAAGTCGCCCAAACAGTTGCAACGGTATTTTGACCAACTCAAAAGACAGTTGATCAACATTGACATCGAAGAAGCAGGTTGTTCGAAGAATGCATGGTGCTCTTAATCAAAAAAGATTTCTTTCCTGGTGAAGTGTGCCCACTTTATTTTTCTGAAAAGTATAGTCTTTCAAAAAGCAAGCATATTCACCGCAAGGTGAAGTGTGCCCACTTTATTTTTCTGAAAAGTATAGTCTCTCTAAAAGCAAGCATATTCACCGCAAGGTGAAGTGTGCCCACTTAGTCCCCGAGCCTGGTAGTAGGTGACGTAGGCACGTGGTGCCAGGGTCAAAAGAAAAGTCCTCAAAGAAATTCTGAAACTGAGATGCGTCGCCAGATGCATCGTACCGATGTAGTCCCCGAGCTTGCTGGAAGGCGAAGTATGAGCCTTTTAGCAAGGTCTAAAAAATTGAATTTACCAGTCCCCGAGCATATCATGCTCGTATGCAATTGAATAGACTAATCGACCAGTCCCCGAGCATAGAACGCTCGGTGGTCGGTACAGTCCCCGAATTCTCAAATTGGTGGGCTGGTCGACCAGTCCCCGAGCGTATAGTGCTCGGTGGTCGGTGCAGTCCCCAAGTTCTTAAATTGGTGAGCTGGTCGACCAGTCCCCGAGCGTATAGTGCTCGGTGGTCGGCACAGTCCTCGAGCACGGCGTAGGGACCGGTGGACAAGTCCCCGAGCGTGGTTGGGAACGTAAACGTGCTCGGTGGTCGGCACAGTCTTCGAGCACAGCATAGAGAGTAGTCGACAAGTCCCCGAGCGTGGTTGGGAACGTAAACGTGCTCGGTGGTCGGAGCAGTCCCCGGGCACAGCGTAGGGAATAGTCGACGAGTCCCCGAGCGTAGCTTGTCGACTGGGCCAAACTCCTGAAAAATAAATATAGAGAAAATAGGTAGTACATGATGTATAAATAAACTCTAGATAAAAAATCAGCACTGAGATAAGTTTTAGATTTTTTATTATAAAATTAGCACGAGTAGTTAATTCATCCTAGAGCTTGTACCAGCTCTGGTCTAGCCAACAATCAGCATGAGGTGCGGAACCTAGGCACGCGTAGGATTGTCAGCCACGTCAGAGAGCTACTGCCGACCACCCGGAACGCAGAGGGCGGATCTCGTGCACGTGTAGGGAGGAGTCGGAGACAGTACCGGTTCTGGAAAGCTCGTGTAGGAGAAAAAACTAGTCGGCTAAAAAAGTTGTTTTGAAGAATAATAATATTAAAAATATTATGCCAAAAATAAATAAAATATTAGAATTGTACTTATCTTTGGACGAAAGTCTGGTCGGGAGAGTTGCTTGACTTGTTGTCGTGATGGTGGTCGCGGCTATCGTAGCGCCGTTCTTCGCGGCGATTATTATTGCGACTCGTGGTTAGAGCAAGTAGGCCAAACAACTTGGTCGATAGCCTGAGCAGGTCGGTGTCGTCGATCTGCCTCCCTTTGTAGCAAAGAAGCGGGTGACGCGTTGTCGGCGTGGTCGGAGACGTTGCTGGAGTAGTTGGAGTCGTAGCCCGCGTGGTTGAAGCCGCCGCCGACGTCGATGAAGAAGTGGTTGGTGCAGATCGGATCTACACCTCCTCCGTGGTCGTGGCGGTGAAGCTGTTGAAGCTGACGGTGAACGTGAAGTCGCCCGCCATGGCCACGAAGTCGGGGATGATGACCATCTCGTTCGTCGGGAGAGCTGTACGCATACCCCCTACCTGGCGCGCCACTGTCGACGAAAGCTGGTCGGCAGTCTACCTTGGGGTATACCCACGGTAGTAGTTTATCGGTAGACGGTGCGCAAACTACGAACTCGATGGTGACGCAAGACACGGACAAGCTTTTTATCCAGGTTCGGCCGCCGAGTTGGCGTAATACCTACGTCCTGCGTCTGGTTGTATTGATTTGTGTTGAGAGAATATGATGTGTATGACTTGTCCTCTAGGGGACCCCTGCCCCTCCTTATATATCGTGAAGGGACAGAGTTACAAGCAAAGTATCCTATTTGGTACAATATCTTGTAGCCTTGCGGTGCACGCCGACCAGTCGTGCGCCGCACGTCTTCATCCTGTGGGCCGAGCCACCTCTGATGGTGCGGCCCATATAGGCCCATGAGGGTATAGGGGTTTATACCCCCACAGGGCTCTGTGTGTGTGGATGCTGAGCAAAGTTAAAGCGAACAAAAAAACGATGCGATTTACCCGGTCGCTGTCTCTTTCTCTGCTTGAGTGAGGACAAAAGGATTAGCATAGCGCAGTCAAAGACCGATCTGATCCGATCCAGAGAGTAGCGTGCAAGGTCAGATAAAGAGAGAGTAGCATGCTCTCTCACCTGCTACGTAGTACCATGCTTTGCTGCAAAAGCTTCACACATTGCATGGCTCATGGTGGCAACGCCGCTTTTCATTTGTTCTTGTCCATCAGCTATGATGATCGGTAAACACGACTACACGAGCTAGTAATCCTGCAATCGTGTTTATATCCACCACACGTACGTGCTCGTTGGCCGCGCCACCACCGCGACCTGCACTGTGCCCGTGCGCGGCCGCTAGCTGCCAGTGCCAGCGCGCGCAGCAGAGCGAGTGATCGAGCGACGAAATTAAAACCCGCACTAGCTACTTGCCAAACGCGCAGCTCGGCGGAGGCAGACGTACGGCGCGCAGACGGTCCGGCCCACGCGCGCGTGCAGCGGCACCGAATGAATGAATGCGTTGGCGGAGCGTGGCAGGGGCGGCAGCCAGCCGCGCGCGCGCGCACCGTCGTCTTGGCGCAGCAAAGGCAGCAGGCTGCAGGGCCGTGTCCCGTGGCACTACCAGCGACCGGCGCCGGCGCGGACAGCGCCCGCGCGGCCTGCCCCTGCGGCCCCCGCTGCCTCCCCCGTAGTACGATATTGCTGGTGGGAGGGGGCAAGAACCGCGTTGGAAAATGGAGCGGCCAGCGGCGTGCCGACTGCCGATCGAGCATAGACCCGGCCGGGGCCGCGCGGGGCACTGCCCGCCTGAGCGAATGTGTGCACCGGCCGGCGCTGCGCCCGTCGGTCGAATTGATTCGCGCGTGTACGGCCAAGCACTGCTGCCTCTGCGTCAGGACTGCGCCGCTGCCGCGGTGAAGCCCCGTAACATTGACCCGCCCACCGGCTTTTGAGCGCAACGGCAACAAAACGTACTGGACCACACATATTACACTTTTTTTTTCGAACAACACATTACACATATTGATATACCAGGTGATTTCCCTCGTGTTATCGTGGAAATATAAATAAACTCTAACTGTAAAAGAAATCAGAACTGTGCATGCTGGTAACGTTGTGTGTATGAACGAATAGAGAAATTTTACAATGCGTTGTAAACATAAACGAGTAGAACTGCATGTTGCTACGCTGTAAAAAAAGTACCGAGTTGCGAAAAAAACCGATGAATTTATCCTATCCCTTCATGGCTCGTTTGGTTGGGTGTAATTGAGAGTATGGACAGGAGTTTATTGATAGGCTATAGAAATCTTTTGTTTATTTTGTGAGAATGAGAGTTTTGGTGGGAATGTCACCATTCCAGAAGAGAAATCCTCAAATTCGATTTTGAAAAGGCGTTTGATACGATCAAACACTCCATAATACTTTACGTGCTCCGACAGCTTGGCTTCTCGGAGCGATGGACCAACTGGATCCATACCATCCTATCCTCAGGCTCTTCTGCAGTCCTCTAAATAGTGTTCCTGTAAAATACTTCAAGTGCTTGAGAGGAGTTCGACAAGGTGACCCGCTTTCACTACTTCTCTTTGTTATTGTTGCAGAATTATTGCAACTGCTGGTGAATAAAGCGGCCAGTCAGGGTCTTTTGAGAGCACATATTCCACACGGTGATGATGAATTCCCGATAATCTAGTATTGCCAATGACACGCTTCTAATCCTCCAAGCTGATGCTAATCAACTATTTTTTGCGAGCTCTGCTAAATAGTTATGAAGCAGCTTCGGGGCTCAAAGTCAATTTTAGAAAGTCACAAATTAATCCAATCAACCTGTCAACACAGAGATTGGAGCATCTTGCCAATACGCTTGGCTATCAGGCTGGCTCACTCCCTTTCACCTATCTTGGATTACCAATGGGCACCACCAAGCAAGATTAGATGACCTGACTCCAATTATGGATAGAGTGGAACGAAGGCTGTCTGCATGCTCCACCTGGTTGTCCTACTCTGGACGGTTGCAAATGATCAATTCAGCAATCACACCCATTGTCACTTACACGCTCTGTACCATCAAGGTTCCTAAGGGTTGAATTGAGAATATTGATCGGGCACGCAAACAATGCCTTTGGAGAGGGAACAATGATACAGTCAAGGGAGGTAATCTTGTGGCGTGGCCAACTGTTATGCAACCCAAAGAGAAGGGAGGTCTTGGTGTGATAAACCTGAAGATCCAGAATGACGCACTGTTGTTAAAACAGTTGCACAAGTTATATAACAAAATAGACATACCCTGGGTAAGTTTAGTCTGGAACACATAAAGGAAAGTCCCACATGAATGCAGGGAGTTTGGATCCTTCTGGTGGCGAGACGTCATGCGTCTCAATGGCATATATAGATGTATCACAAATTGTTCTGTGGGGAATGGCTCTACGGTTTCGTTCGGGAACGATCAGTGGTCGAATTTAGTCCTCTCAGTTTAGTTCCTCGGCTCTACTAATTTGCGATGAACAATTCCATCTTGATGCAGAGCTTGATGCTACAACAAGATTTAGACAACATCCTCTTTTTGCCCCTGTCCACCCAGGCTAATGATGAGTTAATTCTCCTCCAAAACTACCTTGAAGGCATTGAGTATGATGATAGTTCCACTGATTCATGGGCACCAATTTTGGGGAACTAGGTACACCTCCCGAAGTTTCTATGCTTACATTTTCAGTAACATAGAAGCCCATCCATCTTATAAAACTCTCTAGAAGTCAAGCTGCACACCAAGGATCAAGTTCTTCGCATAGTTGATACTCGTGGCTAGACTAAACACAAAATCCATGCTGAGAAGGAGACATATCAACATACAGGGTGACACACTCTGTGTTTTATGTTACACACGCATAGAAGAGGACATTGATCACCTATTTTTTGACTGCCCATTTGCTGTGCAATGCTGGAACTCCATTTGTTTTACCTGGGATACTGCCTTGCCAATGTTGGAGCGATGGACTACAACAATCAATGCACACAATATGGAGTTCTTCAGAGAAGCTCCCCTCACTGCTGCATGGGAGCTTTGGAAAGTTCGTAACGATAAAGTCTTCCAGAGGAGAGACCCCAATGTCGCTATTTGGCTTGCCAAATTCAAAAATCAATGTATTCTTCAGTATGTTAGATTTAAGGAAGATCTTAGACCTCCTTCTGCTTTTGGTTAGATGCCTTTAGTTAATCTAGGTTTGTAATCCTTTTGGACCATTCATTAATTTTAATCTAATCTCACTGTGGGGATCTCCCCCATAGTCTTTTACGTCAAAAACTACCACTAATCAATTCCCTAGAAGAGGAGTGGTAATTGGGTGGGAATTATGATCTTAATAAAAGAAAAATAGATCCTCAACATCTATCATGATTTGTCGTTTAGTTTTCCCCTCAAAACCCCCATACCAACAAGGAATATGAATTCCCTCTTCCATTTACTTTTTTATTTCCCTCCACAAACTAAACAATGGATTGAGATTGAAAATTGATTTGCTACCTTAATTCCCTTTATCAACTTTCACCACTAATTCCTAGGCCTATTTTCAATTAATTGCCAAACACGCCATCACTGCGAGCATTCATCCAGTTGACCACTCAAAAACTTCCACCACCACCACCATGGCTTCTGCCAGCACAAGGTTGGTGGGCTCCCCTTCCATCTCTTTCGGTCTTCCCACACCTCCCTCTTAGCGGACTAGAGGATGGCATAGAAGCCTGAACCCAAGGCGCGCGGGGTGGCTAGGCACAGACACAGGGGCAGTCGGCGTGGATGTAGAGCGGCTAGGCAAAGTGACCGCATTGGAGGGCTGTGTTGAGGAGTACTTACCCAGCACCAAGGCAAAGAGGGGCAGCATGGGGGTTTATTAGCCAACACAGAGAGAGACACCACAGTGGAGGTCTTCTCTCCCCTGTCATGGGTGTTAATGAGCTTGATGGAGGAGGTAAGAAAGGAAACATGCAAGTATGTCAATATATCAGTACGCAGATGATAGCATAGAAACAACTATTTGAACATGAAGGTAGCATGATGGTACAGTCTCTTTTGCAAGTGTTTGCATATGTCACCAAGCAGTCGATGTGGAAATAAATTCATATGGTTCGCAATCACTCATGAGGAGCCGAAGAGATGATGGCACCTAAGACAGATAAAACAATTGGTGAGAGAGGGAGTGAGGAAGCGCAAGCATTCCTTCCTTAGCAGCCAGAAACATGGAACATGGTCACATTCCTCGTTCCAGGAACGTCCACGTTTCTGATTTGGGAGCATTTATGTTCCTACATTATAAAATAATACCCCAAGTTTTCATTTTGTTCCATGTTCTCGTTCCCTTGTGGGAGCATGACTGCTAAGAACTTCTTCAACGTGCGCAGAGCGGCCAAATTCCCATACTATAAAAAAGGTTTTCTTTTCTGATATATCAGAGCAGAGGCTTCTAGGTTGAAGTTGTAGTGCCTTGTAGGTGTTGAATAGGCTTATAAAAGCTAAACTCCTTCTTTGATGAGCTTGGACTACGATATCAACTTGAGCCAACAAGGACTTCCTCTAGAAAAGTATGCTCGTAGTTCCAGACTTGCAATCAACTGCAATACAAATTGTTTTCAATAAAAAATAAACAAGTGGTTTCAAAGAGGAACAACATAAGCTATGGCCAGGTGAATATGATGATGGTGGTAAATGGGAAAGGAAAGATACATGAACAAACACGACTCAAAACTAGAATAGCTATTGTTCACAGTAACTACACTAGAAAGCTTGTTGGTATTTGTTAATGCACACAGAAAGCGCATGTATATCGTTGTAGCTTTCACCTGAGAGTATTTCAAGGTATCGATTTGTATGGGGAATGCGAAACGATCTAGTAGAGAAATTTACTAAGGTTTTCCTAGATAATATAAACTATATAATTAAGGTTCATGTTTACTACACTTACTTCGGAGCAGCATAGCTTTATGTCCCTCAAGGGAGGTGAGAAAGCATTGTTGGGGGAAGGCTCTCAAAAAGCTCTAGAAAAGAACCAATCCGAATATAGTGGACTATAAAAGACCTGACAGGGCTTTCACTCATGGGGCTACCACAACTACTCGTGAGGTTGGGTATAAACCTAGGTAAAACATTAGCTGATACACCACGTCTACGCTTATGATTATTACTCTAGTCACAATCGATAACTGGAGCACTCGATGCATGCAAGCAGAGGTCCTATGAGTAAAGTAACTAAGGCCATATTTGGTTCATGACCATAACATGCCCATGTCGCAAGTCAGGCATGACACAGTTTCTGAGGTGTGTATTAGTCCATTGTTGTAACTATGGCACACCGTAATTTCTTAGCACCCTATCTCACATGTCTATTGAAGACAACAACAGCAGAGAAAACATATTTCCCGTGAAAAGTAAGTGGCTATCGAAACAAGAAATTAACTAGATCTGCTTTAGGTAATAGTGCTAGAACCGCTCTTATAGTACGCTAATTTGTTCATCACATGTTATTAGCTCATCAATGCGTCTAAATGGTGGCATATATTATTATTATTATGCTCACGAGTGACTTTAGATGGGAGGACTAACCTGAAATAAGTCCAATCCATGAGGGGTCATCCTCGATGGCATGCCTCTCCTTTCTTTCGGTGCCTGACTGCCTGCAAAGAGAAAAGCTGACGGGATCCAACCCAAATTTATCTTTCGTGCAGTGTTACTGCTGTCCCTGTACGCGTGGGGTGTGGTCCTCTCTTTGATTGGAGAACTAGAGTGTAGAGTAGCGTCAAAAAGAGGTGGATCATGCATAGCTAGCTAGAGGCAGCAATACATAGTTCTTGTCTGTCTCCGTGGCGTCAACTTGCATGGTTTCACCTCCTAAAGTTCGTAGGCCCGCCATTGCTACTTGTTGCTACGCGAAAAAGCCTGAGGGGCGCTACCACCGACCTATCCAAAAGCGAAACCCAGCCAGCTCAACGTGCAGCCGGCCGCGGGCAACCAGAACGAATCATTGCACAGGTATATATCCTAATGCATGCAGGTGACCTCTAGTATATATGTGCAAGTGCAACCACCGTGAAGCTAGCTAGTCGTCGCTCTACCATATACCCCAGCTGTAAATTAAATAGAAGGATATATATATGCCACTATCTGAACTTTTTATTATTCCTGTGTTAGTTGAAGGATTAATTATGTATGGGAAAGCTCAGGATATATATCTTAGTATGGGTGGAAATTCCCAAAGTTATATATATGCAGAAGAGAAGAGATAATCGATTAGCATGCAATGACATACATATGTGACAAAGTTCCGTGCTGTTCCTTTCTGGCATGAATACGCTCTGAATCATTCCAAGGGTTACATGCCACGCATGTACTCCCACATGTGTACAGAAAATGTCGCAGCAAAAATAGATGTATCGATCTGTACCGGAATAGTGAAGCCAGCTAGGACAAAGGCAACTGAATATCGATCATGTGCATGGGCACACACTGAACTGGTAGCAGGACCACAAGGGATGGATAGAAGGCGCTCCTCCACAAGCTAAGCTTACATGTTCAGAAAGCATGGCCGTCCGCCTTGTTGCTTCAACACCACCACTCCGAACACATGCTGGCCATCACCATGCATTCATTCACCCACACAGGCCACCATCGTCCGGTCCGTGACCGTGACAGATACATAATACATACAATGCCATCAGGAAAACAGAAGTTCTTCACAAAAGATGAGGCTCGATCGACATGCAATATATATATTGTTCATTGTACAGGAGTACTATACCATGCAATGCATAGTAGTAGGACGGAGTACTATATATATATATATATATATATATATATATATATATATATATATATATATATATATATATATATATACACACACACACACACACACTATGCATGTCTCAAGTGTTTTTCTGAAAGCTAGGTCGACCTTTATGGGACGGAAGCCAAGTATGGCCTGGACAATCGAGATCGATCTACTTTGGCCTTTGGACTTTGGCAGGATCTCTCGAGAATAAAGCCAACAAAGAGCGACGATCGATCGATCTCGGTGTGCGCCGGCAGCTGCCCTTCTTGTGCTGCCAACGACCCCCGATCGATCGTCTCCGAACAATCATTAGCGCTTGTGCGCGCGTGAAGGAATCATGGACGGCGATGACCTTTTATTTCCTCCCTGTGCATTAGGCCTTTGTTTGGTTCTAATTTTTTTTAAAATTCTCCATCACATCAAATCTTTGTACACATGCATAAAGTATTAAATATAGACGAAAATAAAAAACTAATTATACAGTTTGTCTGTAATTTACAAGACGAATCTTTTGAGCCTAGTTATTCTGTAATTAGATAATATATATCATATACAAACGAAAGTGCTAAAGTAGCAAAAACCAAAAAATTTCGCGAACTGAACAAGGCCTAAGGCTAGCTGAAATGACTGAGATTGAGGCTCCCATGTGTGGATGATGCAGCCCAGCCGCAAAGAGATCATGCGTGGGTATACTTTCTTAGTACTCTTCTCTTGTCACTCGCCCATCACCGCCCCATCGTCCACAATAAACAAGGCCGGGGTGGCGCGTACGGACGCGCAGCCGCCATGAGACCATGCACATGTCCGGCCAAGGCTTCTCGCTGAATCTTTAATTTATGGAGTACTAGTGCTGGTAGGAAGCGACGCTGCTTTTTTGTGTGTTTGTGCATATATTCTTCTCCTTTCGTCCATGGATGCATCGATCGATCCATCCACTGCTGCTGGCTGCTGCGGCCCTTTTCGTACTATTAAAAGCGATCTGCTACTATCTGCAACGACGATGTTGTGGGCGTCAGGTTGCTTCGGCGTCTCGGCGATCGCAAATATCGAGCTGCCCATGATTCGCACACATGCAAGCACGTACGGTACTTGCCTGTATATATAGTATATTATGTCATGTGTGTGTGTATGTGACGGGACAAAAAAATAATAACATGCGGCTAGGCCGGCTTTACGTCCTTTCTTTTTTGAAGACTGAATAATCCTACGTACGTCTGACTCAGTGAACCAAAATTTACCATGCATTTATGTGAACTAGCTCATCCACTTAATTAGTACTACGACCCCGCACGCGTAAATATATAACTTTTTTATTAGCATAATTGAGGAGATGTTGTATCCATAGTTGATGATGTATCTTGTTGATGTACATATCATAATTTTTGTGCTAGTGAATTTTAATATAAATGAAATCTTGCATGTCAAGAGAAATCGATAGTGGCAAATGATAGTGGACTGCTGAGGTGGACTTTTGCATTTTAAGAGAAATAAATATTGGGGTTGATAGTGAATTGTTGGTGTGGATGCTTTGTATGTCAAGAGAAATAGGTGGACGTCTTGTATGTCAAGAAGAATAGATAGTGAGATTTTGTTTTTATAAGAGTCATAGATAGGTAAAGGTAAGTAGCACAATGTTGTTTGTGCAACCATTATTCGATGACCGTACGAAGTTTGAGGTGTAATGCTTTGATAGTATACGTACGCCACCTTATGGTCGGATCATCGAGCATGCATTTACACGGACTGCACGCTGCCAATCTGCCATGCGTGCACTGTAGGCGTACGTGGCACCTGTGTAGGTGCAAGCCGCAGCTAGCACTAGCTAGTAGCTACTACTGGCTCGGTTTGCATGCATGCATTGCAACAGGCATGTGACGTGAGACCCACAGCGGTTGTCTTATATGCCCATCATCATATCGACGCTTCATATGTTCAAGTGCATAGTATACGGAATGGCTGCTCCATACGTTCTGCTATTTGTCCGGCGTCCGCGCTGATCATCAGTAGACGTGTACAAAGCAAAGCATGCATCTACATGTACGTACGTACGTACGTACGTGTCTCGACAAAGCAGTGATATATATATGAAACTATTGGCGATCGATCTTGGATTCTAGCATGCAACTGTGCACGTATTCAAAACCACGAGTCAAGTATATATTCCTGTGCTCATCGATGCATGCACATGCACGTACTGACAGCTTGCATTGCATTGTCTGGCGCGCGATTTGGCACAGTAGTATGCATGTTTGGTCCCACATGCATGGACCGGCTGCCCATGCGTTACGTGTTCATGCAAGCATCGTCGAGAATACACATCGGCCGTACACGTGCAGTCACCCGGCCGATCGAGTGTATGCTGTCCAATTTATCATAAAGCTACAGAGAGGTACTGGTAGATTTGCTTGGAGCTAGATAAGATCGACACTGCGATGGTTCGACGTGCGATGGCGGCCCTGCTCCATCGTATCTTTTAGTACGTTACGGTGCATGCCATGCCGGCCGCGCGCGGCCAGCCCACGCATGTCTCGTGTTGCTGCAGTAGTGTGCATGCAGTTGCATCGCTGGTCTCGTCGTGGACTGGCTGGCTGGCTGGCTGGCTCGCGCATCAAGTCATCGATCGGTCGGTCTGAGCCAGCAGTGTGCATGCATGCACACTCGACCTAGCTACAGTACGTCTCGGGGCAACGACCAGCCCGATCAATCTTCATTCATTGGTGTCCAGTGTCTCACGCCTAGCTTCGCTATGCATCTCCTGGCCCTGCGTGCACGTTGCGTCGTCTTCATGGGTTGCAGGGAAGTGTTGGTGTGCATCAAACTTTTTTCCCTAAAAAAATGCGGTATATATAGAGTTGAATGTTCATGTACACAAATGGAAACCACATATATGAGCACACATGCATCCCAAGTGAACGCTTGTAAGCAAGTGATCGATGGACAAGCATATCCCTATATATGAACACATGCGCACTACACACCAGGAACGATTAATTTTTAGATAGACCACATTTTGAAAGAGATGGTTCTATCAAAAAAACACCTTTAAAATGGTTCTAGAGTCGATCCGCCTCTAGGAATCAAATTCTAGAGGTGGTTGGTAACGTGGTCCGACTCTAAAATAGGTGCCGCACAAAACATCGCTTAGGTGCCAAAATATACAAAATTGGCAAAAAAAAAAGTCACAAGTGAACCTCGGTTGAAGTTGCTATTGACCTCTCCCTATTATGCCCTCCAAGAGACTAAGCGGCCAGAGAGATTAACGAAGTCATAGTCACCTTGTTATCGACTTAATTCTACCGTTCAATGAATTTGACCTACTGAGCTACACTCAATTTGTTGGTGAGCGTAACAAATACCAATCTCTGTTATGTTGGCCCTAGCTAGCTTGATTTGGCTCTTTATTCCTTTTGATTTGATCTTATGTTTATTTGGCTGGTAGCCTAACGGTTGCAATATGATTGTCCTATGTAAAAGTAGTGAATAGCAAGATAGTAGCAATGATTAATTGATTAACGATCTTTAATGTGACCCCGCAAAAAAAAACGATCTTTAATGTGTAATATAAGAGCAGAGATGGTACTTGCCACGTGTGTGTCCTACATATATGAATGTTAGCGAGGACAGATGTTCCCATCATGGTCCGAATATTTGTACCACTCAACATGCAGTAGCAGGAGTATATGCAGTCCAATTCTCAATATCTCTTGACGTTTTCCTCATCACTTTGTTGGTGTGCATGCATGCGCTAGTTCAACTACCATAGTAGTACAGTAAAAAAAAAGAAGATCTTTTCCCCCCTCTTGGATCAAGAAGGAAGTGAGAACACAGGATGCAATGAAAATGCACGCAGGGACCATGTATCTAATCCACGAAATTAAACAACAATAATATAGTACACTGCACGGCCGGGTTAAATAATACAGTGAGGAGACAGATTCCCATGATTAGTTGCATGCGTACGCGGAGCTAGCGCGTGCATGGATCGGAGGAGGGGCCAAGGATTAACAGCAAAGCAAGCAAACCCCGTTTGATCTTGGTCACTGGCCGGGTGTGTGTGCATGGTTCCTTTGGTTTCAAGCTAATTAAGCTGCGTGCTCGCTTGGCAATGCAAGCAGGCGGCTCGCTCGTCAGCTCAGCTCCGATGCATATAATTAATCTATCGCTTTATGCATGCAGTGTCATTGTTGTGTGCAACAGCAGTTGCGACGGGGGAATAATTGCATGCGTTAGCTGCTGTGTATTCGGGCGCGCGGGCCCTCACATCGCTTTTGGCATTACCAAACGTAACGCAGCACAGCGCGTGCCCACCATGCATGTCTGCTGCCGGCCGGCCGGCCCGGTCGGTCGTCCATCGGCCGGCCACAGCCAGTCAGGGCCAGCCCTTCTTCTCAGACCTCACTACTGGAGGAACCGGCCGCCGGGCGTGGTAGCTGCTTCTGTTGTTCGCTCAACGTCAAGCTCCGTCGCGGCCGGCCACTGATTGATCCTGTTATTAGTCCATCGATCTAATTAAGCTAGCTACTATAGTACATGCTGCGCATATTCTCCACATCTAGATGGAGCTAGTTGCAGGTCGATCGATCCATCCATGTTGGTTTTATTTCAATCTAGTTTGAGCTTGCATTGTGTACGTACGTCGCAACTCGCAAGCTGCTGGAGACGGCTTGGCTAGTTGGCTGGCTAGCTTCAGTTTCAGATAATCAGAGTACGTACGCGTGGCCATTTTGCTTGGAGTTTTCTGTGTTTCTATTTAGTCACAGGACACTCGCCGGGTTGCCCTGGAGAATGGCCCATAGTAGATCTACGTGTGCATGATGGCGATGAGCCACCTGTGCACGTACATATACGCGTACATATGCCTCGATCGATCGGCCTCGCAGCTGGACGAGACGATGACCACGCCTTTGTTCTGGCCATTGTTCGTATCCATATGTTTCTTGTATCGATTACCCCGGCCCAAACCTTTCTGCCGCGGCCGAAGAGGATATGCATGACAACCCCTACAAGCAGATAAATATATAAACGGCGCCCTAGAAATTGAACATTTGTCTGCACATCTCCGCGTCTCAGGACAGAAGTACTTATATATGTTATATACTGCAGAGCACGCGTGTGTCTATAGCTGGCCTGCACCGATCCCACAGTTACACTCTTGTTCTCGTGATATCGTCTACTCGTATATATGTATATCGACATAATCCATGACCTACTGAATTTGGTCAGGGACCCAAGAGATGCCACAGGAAGGGGCAGTCAAACCTATCTGTTTTTGATGCACCTAGCTAAGTTCAGCCAAAACTTTACAGAATGTGAGCTGCTCTTTTCACCGAGAAATATGCATGGCAGGGATGGCAACAACTTTGCGTGGCGTGCTCAGCCTTTTTGTTTTTGGCTCGTTTCTTCCTATGTGATTCAGTGGTTGCGTGCAGTGGCGCAGTGCCAATCATAAATGTGCTCTTTAAGGATTCCTGTTACTATGTGTGTTTATTGCATGAGATGGTTCAATAATTCTGATTCTGATAATCCATGGGATTAATAAATATATGTACTGGATATGTACATATATGTATCCCTGAATGGTGCATCTTGCTAGGGGGACGACTGTACCGGCCTGCAGGTTGGTGAACATTGAACAACCTATAAAATTCTCTGGTCCTCTTGGGCCTTGCTTAGTTCTTAGATGAAAAGTTTTTGAGTACTGTAACACTTTCATTTATATTTAGCAATTATTGTCCAACCATGCACTAACTAGACTCAAAAGTTTCGTCTCGCAAATTACAGGCAAACTGTGTAATTAGTTATTTTTTATCTATATTTAATGATCTATGCATCTACTGCAAGATTCGATCTGATAGGTAATTTTGAAAAGTTTTTGTATTTCGGGTGTAACTAAACAAGTCCTAATAACCATTGTCTCTAGTTGTTCTGACAGATATTAATTAATGTGTTCATCTTTGGAGCAGATTAATTAGTGTTCCTGTTGGGAAAATGCTCTCCGCACGCCCCAGCAGTATAGTAGATCGAGAATCTTCTCACTCGGTGCCGTGAGAGGCTTGAGCAGTAACGGACAGTGGGCTCAACAGTAGGTGAATGCAGTGAATGCTCTCTCTCTATTAATGACGGCATCACGCCCCTTATATAGGGCCTGGAAACCGACCTAACGACATTTACATAAATACCCCGTGACGGTGGGGGGATATTCCAGCATATTCTTACATCAGAGTCTACTAACCCTACGTCACCTGCGTAATTTCACACTGCAAGCCCTTCGTTTATCCTCTCTCTGGGGCTTCAGCTGGTCGGAGGCTTGGATCCTCCGCCCAATCGCGGATCCTCCGACGCTTCGGTGTCGGAGGTTCCTCAGCCTGGCTCGGCCGGAGGTTGCTCGACCCGGCCACCCCGGGAGTTCCTCCTTAGCCTGGTCGAGTCGGAGGTCCCTTGGCCTGGCCGCGTTCTCTCGCCATCCTCGGACCCGGGAGGGTCGGAGGTTCCCCCCTTTCCTCGCTCGTGGGCCTCCGCCGGTGTCTCAGTCCCTGCACACACTTAGCACGACCAGACGAGTCGTCAACATTAGTATTTTCCAGTGAAGGATATCCTTCGACGATTCAGGCGTCGGAGATTCCTCGGGTGAAGGATAACCTTCGACGCTACCAGGGGGAAGGATGCAGCTGTTCCCCAACAGTTCCCCCCTTTTTGGGCTAACGGCACTCCTGCGGTCCATGTGCTCAAAAACATGCCACGCTGCGGAGGCCGCGAGCATGGTTGCTGCCTTCCCCCCTGGTGCGCAGGATGTGGTCGTTAGCAGTGTCGGAAGAATATTTACTTGGCCATGAATTTTTATTAGTTTGTTTATTTTGCTAGGATCCTTCGATCATTGTTGTTCTGGGAGCTTTCTATCCTTTGCGCGTTAGATTACGGAGGATATTGGGTTGTCGTTTGAGTTGCGCGTCTAGCCGTTGGAGGTAGCCGTTGGCGTTTGGGGATCGCGACGGTCGGGCCGAGTCCTCCGCATTTAGCCGTTGGGCGCTGGGAATCGCAACGGCCGTGCGGTCGCAGGCCCCCCCTATAAAAGGGGGAGGAGGGGGCTCTTGGTTCTCATCCTTGTTGCCTGCTGTTTGCGTTTGTTCCTTCGCCAGCTCATATTTGCTTTAGTTGCGTATAGCTCTCAAGTGTTTGCGGAGGATATAAGGTGGCTCATTTTCCTTCGCCTCGCCCTTCAAGGTCAGATTTTTCTGGTCCTTTGCGTAATTTCCTTAGTGTGAGGTCCGGTGGTTGGTTGCGGAGGTTTGAAGATTGGATGCTTGAGGTGGCTGCGGCTCAAGATCTGGAGGAGATGTTATCTGACGTCGAAGCTTCTGTTGGCGACTTGATTAGTGCGAAGGAGTTTGAGGAGATGTGTGCGATCACTTTTGAGTTTGGTGAGTCGACTGTCAGGACGGAGGATATTGCCGATATGGTTGAAGCTAGGTTTTTCAAGGATGGCCGAGCGAAGGCCCCTCCTGCGGGTCAGACCGTGCCTGCGCCTGAAGAGGGGTATGCGGTGGTATTCAGGGACTTCTTTACCTGCGGACTTCGGATGCCTCCGTATCATTTCCTTCGTGAAGTGATGGAGAGTTTCAACGTGGAGCTGCAGCATTTCAGCCCTAATGGGATACTGACCCTTAGCAAATTTGCCTGGGCCTGCGAATCCTACGGAGCTATGCCCCACATCGACACTTTTTGCTCGTACTTTGAGCTCCAGCGCCAGCCTAAAAAGGTGAAGGATGTCGAAGGTGTTGAATATATTGCGCAGTTTGGAAGCTGCGCGTTCATGCCGCGCCGCACAATGCCTGGGCCAAGGTATGAAATCTCCTACTGCCAAAAGGGGAAGTGGGAGAAGGATTGGATGAGAGCCTGGTTCTATGTGAAGACCCCTGCTGCGTCGAGGACTCTGGAAGACGGTAGCGTTGATAAGGTTTATCCTTATGCGTCTGAGATGAGGGAGCTCAAGCCTATCTATAAGGTTGATCCTTCGAAGCCGGCGTCGGAGGAACAGCTTCAGGCGCGACTGGCTTGCGACAAGGCCCTTGCGCTGGCTTGTCGATACTCCGGAGGTCGGGACTTGGTTGAGGAGATGGTAGCAGCCGACTACTGGCCCCTTGGCCGCAGGACCGACGAGTTCATTATTGAAATGGTGCAAGTACCGGTCTTTGGTCCTCCGGAGGGGTTGCTGTTTCCTCGGTTTGGCGCGGGTTTGCCGGAGGATGAGACGAAGGGATCTTTCCTTGACCGCGTGGAGGTTTCTGCTCGGAGGATCGTTGGAAAGATCTCAGAGAAGGAATACCTCCAGCGGAAGTCCGCACTTGGGACTATGCCGCGTTTCAATCGCGTTTTTGAAGAATTGGGGATCGAGTATGAGGATTAGGTCGTTCCTCCGGAGGTTCTGCTTGGCCTGGAGAAGAAGAAGGATTCGTCCAAGGCTGTTGCTGCGGCGGAGGCTAAGAAAAGGAAGGGTGGTGGTGCTGTCAAGCAACTTGCGAAGAAGCGCAAGGCGGAGGTTGTGCTGGAGACTCCTGTGGAGTCTTCCTCCGCCCGCTCTTCTGCTGCCGAGTCTAACTCGGTGGCTTCTGTTCCTGCGGAGGCCGCTCCTGCTGGTGGAGTTCCTGAGGTTGAAGCCTCCCGCGCGGTATCTTCTGTGCGCGCGCCTTTCGCGTCCCTTCTTGGGGAGGAGTCTTCCGACGCGGAGGCCCCTGGGGCGAGTCCTGCGCGGGAGGCGAATCCTGCGGTGGCTGAGAGTCCTGCGCGGGAGGCTTTAGCTGTTGGAGGATCTCCGCCGAAGGATGGGCTAGAGGAATCCAGTGATGATGCAGAGTCTGTCTCTGTTCGGAGGATAAAGAGGGTGGAGGCTCCCCCCGCGTGCGGCTGGAGATGGTATAAACTCGTTGTACATGGGTAAAGATTTTGTTTTTGTTGATTTTTGTTTTTCTATATTTTTTTTTTGCTTGACTTGGTCTCATTTTTTTTTATTTTTCAGAGGATGTTTTTGCTGGGCTAGCTACCACGGAGGAGTTAGCTAAAGGCGCCAGTGTTGCGCAGGAAGGACTTGCTGTTCCTCCGCGGCGTGAGCCCGCGCCTTCTGCGTTGGCAAGTAGGCCTTCGCCTGCTGATGTTCTTGGTCCCAGTGAGTTTCTTCTTTTTTGTTCAACTAATTGGTTTGTTTTTTGGTATTTTATTCTAAGGTTTGTTTTGGTTTTGCGCAGGTGCTTCTGATCCTTCGATCACAGGTTGGACTGATGCCTTGCGCGAGGTTCATTCTTTGGTCGGAGGTTCGTAGTCTGGCCTCCGCTAATGAGTTTTTGGTTCTTACGATTTTTTTCCTTACTTGTTTTTGATTTACAGATCGTTTCCGTCAGAAGCTTCGCAACATGGACTTTGACACGCTACTCCGCGTGCAATATGAGCACCATAGCCTTGTACGTTTGCGGTGTGTTATATTTTCCTTCGCCGTTTTTCGCTCGGAGGTTGGTTGTGACTCTTATTTTTTGAGCAGGGTCATCACATGGCTGCCGCCTTGGAGGAGCGCTGCTCCCGGGAGTTTATTTGCCGGGACGAGGCTATTGGTGTTCTGAAGAAGGAGAACGAGACCTTGGAGGTTGAGAAGGCTCGCCTGACGGAGGAGGTTAAGGAGTTTTCTTCCGTCCGGCGGGAAATTGAGTCTCTGAGAAAGGAAAGGGATGATTACAAGGCTGGGTCGGAGGTCTTGAAGAAGGAGAAAGAAGATGCCGAAGCTTCGGCGGCTGTCCTCCGCACGAATGTCACTGAGGCGGGGAGAGCTAGGGACTTGGCCCTACAGCGAGCCGAGAAGGCGGAGGACATTGCTGACCGCCTTCGCAAGGAGCTTGATGCTGAGCGGACATCTGCGGCTGAGCTGCAGACGCGCATGCAGAAGGCGGAAGCGGAGGCTGCAGCTATTGTTGGGCTCTATGCTGACTCGCTGGCGCAGTTTGGGGGCAGCACCTCTGCTCCTCCGCCCAGCGGCGACGTTGGGGCTGGCCTCACATGGCTGAAGTCTCATATCCGCATGCTCCCTGACTTTGTCGGGGGTGCTGTTGATTTTGGGGCTTTGTCCGCGGTTAGCTCCTTTGCTAAGCTGCTGCGCCGCGGAGGTTGTTCCCACGCGGAGGGAGTTGCCAAGGAGGAGTTTGCGTCGGCGGAGGATGTTGGCGAGGGCACCTCGAGCCTTCGCAAATCTGTCCGGAACTTCATTAGTTCGTTCTGGATTAGGTTTGGGCGGGCTGAGACGAAGAAGATGGCGGAGGCTCGTCGCGCTGAGGTATTCTTTGACTTGGTTTTTCTTTTTGTATTCTGTTTTGCTGCTTTGCAATGTTACTTAAGCTTGTTGATTTGCAGAAGATTGCCAAGAGGGCGGCTAAGGTTGACAAGCCCGGTCCTTCGCGTCCCGCTAGCGAAGCGCGTCCTTCGACTCAGGCTGAGGCGGAGGTTCGTGACGCAAGTGTTAAGGCTCCAGAGGAATCTGGCACCAAGGATTCGGCGCAGCCCGAGACTTCTGCCCCTCCTCCGCCTCAGGTGTGAGGCTTTTTAGTTTGTAGGTTTTTTCTTAGCTTTTTTTGCATCTGTACGTGTGACGCTTTTTGTAAGTAAGGCCGAAGGTTCTGATAAATTTGTAAAGACTGTTGAAAAATGTAATATAAAGAGTTATTTTTGGATAAGCCTTTGTTTTACACTTTGATCCTGCGCAGGTCTCTGGCGGAGGATCTGCGCAGGATCTTAGCGAAACTCCGCTTTCAATTTTCTATAAAGGAATTTATGTTTCTGGCGAGTTGTGGGAGTACTGGCGGATTGCCTTCCCCAACATGAGAGTGGTGGATATGTTTGAGTTTGTTGGATACGACCTAGATGACGAACGATCTGAATTCGTCCGGTCGCTTGCGCGCCGAGGTTCATGGCCTCCGGCTTAGGTTGTTGTTTTTGTCTTGTTTTTCGCTTATCGTGGACTATGCGTTTATTTGTTTGACATGGTTTGATGTGTTTATGCAGTTGCCATATCCTATCCTTCGCATCTTTGGTGAGAAGGATAGGGTACGCTGGGTGACGGAGGTTCCCGAGGATGTTGCTGAGCCTTTTCTTCATGGTTTTCCGGAGGTTCGAAAGCTTCGTTATACGTTTTGGTTTTATCCTTCGTTAGGGTTGGTTTTGAAATTGCTCTTTTTGCGTAGGTTGTGAGATCTGTTCCGGAGGTTGTTCTTCCTTCGAACTTTGTCGAAGGAAGCTACGTTACCCCGGTGACGTTCAAGCGTGGAGATCTGTACACGAGGGGTTATCTAATTGATTGGTGGCGCCATAAGTATCCTACGCGTAGTATTGATGACTTAGTTGATTTTCTTGTTGAAGATTACTGCGATGAGCTTAGGCTTTTTCCGGATTTGTATGTAAAAATTGTGCGAGAGTCTTAGAACCTTCGACTTTTGACGGTCGAAGGATGTTTTCCGTTTTTGGTTGTAAACTGCTGTTCTGCGCATTGTTTAATAAAGATCAGTCATTTTTACGATTGCTTGCTACGCTCTCCGCACTCTTAGCTGTGTTTCTATTACAACCTTCGCGATTTTGTAGACAGTGTTTATACATTGAAACGTCACGGTGGTGTTGATCCTAAGGATCTTTGTCTTGCTGTGGTGCCTTCATACTTGATGTTTGATGTTGCGAAGGCGATGGTGGTCGTTTCTTGTGCGCAGGATCGCCGCTTATTGGCCTTAGGACCTTCACTTTTTCTGGTGCGGAGGATCCTCTGCTGAATTGTGCTATTTTTTTCCTTTGCTCAACTCCCGTGGAGTGTTGTCGAGGAGAACCTTCGGGTATGTGTGTCGAAGGTTCTGAAGGGATGTTACGAGACTTCGTGCGATACCCTTCAGAGACCTCTGAGTCTCACTTGTAATTGTTTTGTTGTGGCTGTACACGACTCTATGGTCGATGTTCATCACAACGCCGTGGTTCTAACATTACGAAGCTTCGTGCAGTACCAACTTTTGTTGCTGCTGTGAGGCTAACTCCTGCTTCCATGGTGACCTAGGATTTTTTTTCTGATTGCTAGGTTTGCACTTGTTGGTTTGGTATGTGTATACTGATCCTGACTGAGGGAGGAGGGGCGTGGTGTGCCTGGTTTTATAGGGTTTCGTGCATTTATCGCGCGTACCTTGTTAGGTTAGAAGTTATTTTCGAGTTATGGATGGTTGTTGTGATTGTTGTGGTAGTTGGTTCTATTTTACATGACTGCGGATTTTCGTGGGGTTTGTTTTATTTTCACATTTTGTGTGCCAGAGGTCTGCTTGGAGGAGCAGGATACCTTCGATCTTTCCTTGGTGAAGGTTGTTTAACTCTTTTTTTAGGTGAAAGTGGAACCTTCGCTGCCTTTTGGCAGAAGTAGTATAGTCCCTGATGCCTGATTGTCTTCAGGTCTTTGTCAGGTTTGAAGGTTTTGTCCCTTCTGGCCATGTTGTGATGCCTGAGGAGGACAGGTCTTTTTCACTTTTTGGCCAAGTTGTCCTTGCTGCCCGGCTCTTGGCTAGGTCTTCTGTTAAGGATTTGGTGTTTTTTCACCTTTGAGGACGTTCCGAGCTTTCTTAGCTTTTGGATAAAAGCTACGAAGGGTCCTTGTGATCACGTGATGTTTTGTCGAATGCTACAGCCTCGTTGCTGGCTATTTTTCGACTTTTGGGCTTTGGTTCTGGGGTGGACTCCTCTTTACATCTCAGAGGTTTTTACATAGGTTCTGCCTAGTTAAAAACCTCACCTCCTAGTAGGAGTACCCCTGTGAGGAAAAGAGTGCAGACCTTGGAGTGCGAAAAAGTAGAGAGAAAAAGAAAACAAGCGTATTTAGGGACGTGGATGCCGCCGCTTATTTTGCGGGGGTCATCCTTACACTCAAATGTAAAATCTTCGTAGATTGTCGACGTTCCACGTGTGGGTGGAGGTTCTAACTTCGAGGTCTTTCAGGTAGAAGGATCCCGACCTTCTCGCTTGTATTGCTGTATAAGGTCCTTCCCACTTGGGTTGCAATTTACCAGCGTTTGGGTGATCTCCTTTTTTCCTGAGTACCAGGTCCCCATTTTGTATGTCTTTCCGTACTACCTTGCGGTCTCTCCATTTCTTGGTTTCTTGTTGATACCTGGTAATGTTCTCCACTGCCTCAAGTCTTATTGATTCTAAGGTTTCCTTGCAGTACTTTTCATCTTCAGCCACCTGCTGCTTCATGGAACGTAGGCTTTGGTGTTTGATTTCTTCGGGCAACATTGCCTCTTCCCCATACAAGAGCTTGAATGGAGTGAACCCAGTTGTTCTTGAAACTGTTGTGTTATGTGACCATACAACTCTGGGTAGTTCTTCAACCCATTTCCCCTTGCGTAGGTTGAGTAAGGTCTTGGAGATTGCAGAGAATATTGTTCTGTTTGCTCTCTCCACGGCCCCGTTTGACTCTGGGTGATAAACAGACGCGAAAGCAATTTTGGTTCCTATGTGATGGCAGAATTCCTTGAAACTGTCTGAATCAAACTGCTTCCCGTTGTCAACTGTGAGCAAGCTTGGAACTCCGAATCTGCAGACTATGTTCTGCCAGAAAAATTTCCTGATTGTTTCAGAGGTTATGGTTGCCAGTGGCTTAGCTTCGATCCATCTTGTGAAGTATTCGATGGCCACGACGGCGAATTTGTTTCCCCCCTGGGCAGTTGGCATTGGTCTTACCAGGTCCATTCCCCATCTCTGCAACGGCCATGATGCTGGTATGAGCTGAGTTAGTGCTGAAGGTCCTGATTGAATTGGTGAGAAGGTTTGGCAAGCTTTGCATGTCTTCACTATTTCTTGAGCATCTTTGATGTGGGTTGGCCAGTAGAAGCCTTGTCTTAATGCTTTAGCAGATAATGCGCGAGGTCCAATGTGAGAATCGCATATTCCAGAGTGTATCTCTTTCAGGAGTTCTCTGCCTTCGCTTTGTGATATGCATCTCAGCAAAGGTTGGACTACGCCTTTCTTGTACAGGACCCCGTCAATGGTGGTGTAATTCCTTGCTCTTGCCTCCATCCTCTTGGCTAATGCTTCGTCATCTGCAGCCGTTTTGCCTTCGAGAGAATCAACTACTGCTTGCCTCCAATCCTCGCCTTCTGTCAGCAGGACTGAGCGAAAAGGTTTCGGCAACGATTCAGTTGCGGGTGCTGCGACGATTTGGTAGAAGGTTCCTTCTGGCAAGGGGGTGTTGTTGGCTGCTGCCTTTGCTAGCTCGTCTGCCTCGTAGTTATCGGCTCTAGGAATGTAATGCAGAGTGAATCCCTCGAACCTTCTCTCCAGGCCTCTTACAACGGCCAGATATCTTGCCAGCTCCGGGTTGTGTGCTAGGTATTCCTTCTCCACTTGTCCTGCCACCACCTAGGAGTCTGTTTTGATGAGCAGGGTTTTTGCTCCGGAAGCCTTAGCTTTGTTCAGCCCGAGGATGAGACCTTCATACTCAGCTATGTTGTTTGTTGCTTTGAATTCGAGTCTCGCAGCATATTTTAGCTTGAGTCCGGATGGCGCGATCAGAACGGCTGCTGCTCCTGCTCCTGACTGCCCCCAGGCGCCATCTGTGTACAGTGTCCATGGCTGGTCGACTACCTTCTCCTCTTTTTTGTTCGAAGGTGTCCAATCTGCCATGAAGTCAGCCAGGGCTTGAGATTTGATGGAGGTTCTGGGGACATAGGTGATGTCAAACTGTGATAGTTCGGCCGCCCATTTTCCTATACGTTCGGAAGCCTCCTTGTTCCTAAGGATATCACCCAATGGCTGTGAAGTGGGTACTTTGATCTCATGGCTTTGGAAGTAATGCTTGAGTTTCCTTGATGCGCACAAGACTGCGTACGCGATTTTCTCTACCTCCTTGTAATTCAACTTTGCTCCTGACAGAGCTTCGGAGACATAGTAGACAGGTCTTTGCAGTGTTCCCTTGCTGTCACTTGTCTTGTGTACCAAAACAGCACTGATGGCGTGCTCGGAGGCAGCCACATACAGCAGTAGTGGAGTGTCCGGCTCGGGCACAGTTACCACCAGGTTGGTTGCGATATAGCTCTTGAGTTGCCTGAAGGCCTCTGATTGTTCTAGACCCCATTCTGTTTTGCCTCCTCCTCTCAGCACTTTGAAGAATGGAAGGCTTCGTTCTGCGGATCTTGAAATGAATCTGTTGAGGGCTGCTATTCGGCCAGTCAACCTTTGCACTTCTTTCTTGCTTGAAGGTTCTGCCATTGACATGATTGCCTTTGTCTTGTCTGGGTTAGCTCTGATTCCTTCAGAGCTGATGATATATCCCAGCATTTTCCCTTTGCTGACCCCGAATACGCATTTCTCCGGGTTGAGTTTCAGCCCGGCGGATCTGAGGTTGACAAAGGTTTCCTGCAGGTCCTTGATATGATCTTCTTTGCGCTTGCTCATGACGACAACGTCGTCAACATAGGCTATGATGTTTCTCTGCAGCTGACTTCCCAGAACCTTCCCCATCATTCTGGAGAAGGTTGCTCCAGCGTTTTTAAGACCTTCCGGCATTCTGGTGTAGCAATACGTGCCGAACGGGGTTGTGAAGCTTGCCTTCCCCTCGTCTTCCTTTTCGAGCCAAATTTGGTGGTATCCGGAGAAACAATCCAGTAGTGAAAATCTCTGGCAACCAGCGGCTTTATCAACGGAGGTATCTATCCTTGGCAAGGGGAAGGAGTCTTTGACACAAGCCTTATTGAGGTCTGTGAAGTCTATGCACATTCTCATTTTACCATTCTTCTTGGGGACCAGGACCACATTCGCTAGCCACTCCGGTTAAATGACCTCTCTGATGACCTTTGCGTCCAGAAGTCTTTGTACCTCTGCCTTCGCGGCTAAGGTTCTTTCTTCAGACATTTTTCTCTGTCTCTGTTTCTTTGGCCTCATTATCGGATCGATGTCCAGCGAATGCTCTATGATATCTCTGTTGACTCCCTGTAAGTCAGCGGCACTCCAAGCGAAGATATCTTGATTCTTTTGCAACACGTCAAGCAAATCGAGTTCCTCCTCTCTACTGAGGGTGGCGGAGATGGTGACCTTCCTATCTGGAACGGCCTCCTGCAGAGGGACACATTTCGTTTCCTCCTGATCGGCCAGGTCTGTTTTACCCCTTGGCATGTCTGGTGGCTGGGAAGCTTCCTGTTCCGTAGAGTCCACGGAGTTTATATTCCGGAAGGACTTGTAAATCGCTTTCTCTATGTTCCTTGCCTCCTTTTGACTTCCGTCAACCGTTATCACTCCGTGCAGAGCCGGGATTTTCATGCACAGGTATCCCATGTGAGCGGCCGCATTGAACTTGTTCAAGAATCCTCGCCCGAATATGGCATTGTATGGGTAGCGCAGGTCTACCACATCGAAGGTGACGTACTCTGTTCTTGTGTTCTCCGATGTGCCGAAGGATACGGGCAAGGCGACCTTCCCCAGAGCATGTATCTGCTTTCCTCCGAACCCGATCAAAGGTGACTCCGAAGGTTGGAGTTGGCTTCTGCTGAGCTTCATTTGGTCGAAGGTTCCAGCAAATATTATATCTGCGGAACTCCCTGAATCCAGTAAGATCCTGCTTACTCCCCAACCCGCAACATTCGTTGTTATGACCAAGGCATCTGTGTGAGGGTAGCTTTCCAACCTTAGATCTTCCTCGGTGAAGGTTATTGGGGTTCTGGACCAATCGGTGCATCTTACTGGCCCTTGAACTGCAACGTTGTTGACGAGCCGGAGGTGATCCTTCTTCTGCTTCTTTGTCTAGAACTCCATTGAGGACCCTTCAGCTATTGGTAAGATCATTCCAATCGTGGGCAAGGGTGTATGAGCGCCGATCTGATTATCGGGGTGGGGTTCGGTTTTTGGTGGGGGTGGGGCTTGGAGTAGCTGCAGCTGGTTTGGGGGAGGAGGTAGTGACTGCTGGCGGGGTTGCGGGGTTTCGATGTATGTAATATGTGGGGGTCGTGGAGGAGCATAGTTTGGTGGAAGGTTGTGATCCGCGGGCTGCTGTGTCGGGCGCCAAGCTGGTAGGAAGCTGGGATAGTAAGCGGAGGCTAGCGCGTTCGACTGAACTGGAGCAGGGTGTTGCTGGCTTGATCCTCCGACATATGAATGGTAGAAGGTTTGAGGGAATGTGTGATTCACCTCCCGAGGTTGAGCGACTGGTGTTGGAGGTTGTGGAGCTGACCTGCTCTTGATCCTCTCCTGAGTTTCCTTTGCATCCGGGCAATCCCTGGTGGAGTGACCCTTCTCCTTCCCATGGAAGAAACAATATTGCTTCCGTGGCCGCTGATTTTGATTTTTTGGCCATCCTGCGTTTCGGCCCCCTCTTCCGGCTTGATTAGGTCTGCGTTCCGAGTTTCGCGTTTCCGCCGGTGGACGGTTATGTTTCGGCCTGTCATTCTTTGGTTGCTCAATATTCATCATCTGTCCATCAGCCTCCCGCTGTGGCCGGCGTTCATCCTGGCTAAGGTTCTTCTTTTGTGAGTTTCTATCATTGCTCTGCCTCTTCTGAGAGTTTTGGTCTTCCAACCTCTTGCGGTAGTCGTTGTCTGACCTGCAATACTTCTCGAACTCATGGTACAGCTCGTGCATGGATGCTGGTTTTTCTCTGGCCAAGTGAGCTGCGAAGGGCCCTATGCGAAGACCCTTGATGGCCGCTTCAATGGCAACCTCCTCCGGCACGCCGGGTGCTCTCGCCTTAGTCTGCACGAACCTTTGGAAGTATTCCCGCAGTGCCTCTCCCTGACTCTGGCGACACTGGAACAGGTCCGTGGAGGTTAGTGATTCAACTGCGAACCCCTGGAAATTCGCCAAAATCTTGTCTCGAAGGTTCTCCCATGAATAGATCGACCCGGGTCTGAGCATCGAGTACCACGCCAAGGCATCTCCTTCGGCCGCGATCACAAAGGATTTCGCCATTATAGTTTCGTTCCCTCTAGCTGAGGCTACAGCTGCCTCGAAACTCATCAGGAATTGTCGGGGGTCAGCTTTTCCGTTGAACTTGGGGAGCGTGATTGGTTTGTAGGTTGCCGGCCAAGGTGAGGTTTGCAATCCTTCGGATAAGGGGGAACGAAGGTCCAATGTGCTCCTCAGCGCGCCATCGTAACTCGTTAGCTGCGCACTTACTGACGGACCGGCGCCGGGTAGGACAGTGGGTTGGACCGTCGGCTGTGGAGGTTGCATGCTAAGGATCTCCGCCTGCAGGATTGAAAGCTGCAGCCTGACCTCAGCTGCCTGTGCTGCAGCTACTGCTGCCTCTTGGCTGGCGGCGTAGGCGGCAGCGATTCGGTCTCGCTCCTGCTGAAGGTTCTGCAGCTGCGTCTGCAGTAGCTGGAGCTCTTGCGTGGCCGTTGGTTGCGCCGGGCCTGCGGCGGGAGAAGGTTCCTGGCTGGGCTCCGGCTGCTCGTTCTCCGGCTGCTCGCCCTCAGAGCCTTCCCCCTCTACGGTCACATACGTGCTCCGCACGGCCCTTCTCGGCCTTCCCCTCCTGGGGGGCTCTGCCCGAGGTCTTGTGGTGCTAGTTCTCTTTCCAGCCATCGTAGGTGATCCTTCGCCGCCCCACGGTGGGCGCCAATGTTGGGAAAATGCTCTCCGCACGCCCCAGCAGTACAGTAGATCGAGAACCTTCTCAGTCGGTGCCGTGAGAGGCTTGAGCAGTAACGGACAGTGGGCTCAACAGTAGGTGAATGCAGTGAATGCTCTCTCTCTCTATTAATGACGGCATCACGCCCCTTATATAAGGCCTGGAAACCGACCTAACGACATTTACATAAATACCCCGTGACGGTGGGGGGATATTCCAGCATATTCTTACATCACAGTCTACTGACCCTACGTCACCTGCGTAATTTCACACTGCAAGCCCTTCGTTTATCCTCTGTCTGGGGCTTCAGCTGGTCGGAGGCTTGGATCCTCCGCCCAATCGCGGATCCTCCGACGCTTCGGTGTCGGAGGTTCCTCAGCCTGGCTGGGCCGGAGGTTGCTCGACCCGGCCACCCTGGGAGTTCCTCCTTAGCCTGGTCGAGTCGGAGGTCCCTTGGCCTGGCCGCGTTCTCTCGCCATCCTCGGACCCGGGAGGGTCGGAGGTTCCCCCCTTTCCTCGCTCGTGGGCCTCCGCCGGTGTCTCAGTCCCTGCACACACTTAGCACGACCAGACGAGTCGTCAACATTAGTATTTTCCAGTGAAGGATATCCTTCGACGATTCAGGCGTCGGAGGTTCCTCGGGTGAAGGATAACCTTCGACGCTACCAGGGGGAAGGATGCAGCTGTTCCCCAACAGTTCCGATGAAGATCGATGCTACGGGTACAAGACGATTCTACTCTACAAATGGGGAAAAAATTAAAATTGAGACACTATGTACCGATTGACTAATAGCCTAATTAGAGCTGGTTTAAGATGATAAAAGAGAATAGTCATTTGCTTGATTCAACAATATTCAAACATGAGATCACTTTTAGTGAAAAAAGGGTGTTACATTCATTGTTTTCATTAATACCCTTTTTTTCCCAAAGGCGGTTGTAATTCTAGCCCCTAGAAATGGTTATAGAGGGCCTCAGCCACCATAGCTTAAAATCGATTGTCGAGTGGTGTTACCTAGCTACCACCCCCTAGAAATAGCTCTATTTTAGAGACAAACATTGTCATGAACCACTGATATAAATCGATTTTTAGTCACGATTGGTAAGGTGGATTTCATACTGCTGTTGACAATTGTGAACCATTACTTTCACCGCCAACAAAGTGCTTTCTTAAGATGTGAAACAACGCGATCCATGTTTACAATGTTTAATAAAAGACAAAACATACATATTTGGAAATGTACTAACATGCAGGGAACTACACAAGAAAAATGGGCAAGTTTGGCCTTGGTTTCATGTTGGCCCACCTAGTTGGGCTTCGCCCGACCCTCCACTGGAGCCAAATCAGCTCAAACTTGGCGCAGAGGTTCCCTACGTAATCTAAAACCCATGGGAATGGTTTGGTGGAGAGTGGACTATTTAGTGGGTTGCTTGAACTGACCTAGGGTCACTTGAAGTGAAATAGGGTCGCTTGACCCTGGCTAGAACCCAATGGTCTTCTCACTAGGCCTTCTCACTTGTCTCAGTCCGAAAAGGCAAATCCCAATTTCATCCATCTGTTAGTTTGATGGCGGTTGATGATCAAGGGTGAAAATGGGTGCCCTCTTGGATCCATGGGTCCACCATTCAATGGTTGTTGCTCCAATTCACACTAAACTTTACCCAAACATTGTGTTCCACCAAAGGAGTTACCACTCTAAAGGAGGGAGACCCACTCATTAGTGAGGGGGGCAGTGGGAGTTGGCTGACCCTACTAGTATAGAAATCATTTTTTTTTCTAATGTTCAAAAATGGTTTTTAGAGTTGGTTTAAAAATTTGTCACTATGCTATAAAAATTTGTCACTATGCTATCACCATTATAAAAATAAGTGATTTTCATGGACGGGTTTAAAACCATTCCTAGAAATCGGTTTTCAGGAATGGTTCTCTTAAGACAACCGTTCTTAAAATTTGATTTTTTAGGTCAGTTGATTTAAGTCAACTATACCTAAAAATGATTTTCAAAAATTGTTTAAAATCATTTAGAAGTCTAATAAAAATAAGAATAACATTTTTAATATGGCCATTAAATTCCGCTTGTTTTGAAACATTGCAGCTGATAGGAGTCAAACCCACTACCTCTCTCCTCGCACGTTCTACTCTCTTCCACCGCACAACAAAGTCACTTGTGCCAACTCATCTTATGCTATCTATATGTACTAATATGTAAAAATTTATAATATATATTTTGACTCATAAATGATTTTAAAAGAAAAAATATAGAAAAAAAAATTAACTAATGGCACAATTTGTCTGTAATTTACGAGACAAATCTTTTGGGCCTATGATTGGACAATATTTGTCAAATACAAATAAAGATGCTACAGTGTCCATTTTACAAAAAAAAATATATAACTAAACAAGGCATAAGCAAAGCATTTGAGTTTCGCATTCACACTATCATTGTCATTCTAGCCCTGGTACATGTATGCTTACCATAGCTTAGTTTTCCATCCTTTCTAAATGAATAGTTGGAGTTTTTTCAAATATAAAATGTTAAGAGATAAGGGAAAAAAAAAGGTGGAGGCACACAAACACTTGTTCACCCATATGTAGCCTATCCATCCCTTACTTTCTGATGAGTCAAATATTTTTTAAATTTTCCTAAATATATAAAAAATATACTAACATTTATGATACTGAATAAGTGGCATTGAATTAATTATGAAATATACTTTTATAGTAAACTTATTTGGAGACATAAAGGTTAATATTATTTTCCATAAATTTAGTTAAACTTAAGAAAAAATAACTTGGATCAAATCTATAATTGCACTTTTTTGGATGGTGTAAGTACGTGCTAAGAAAAAGGCTACTCCTGCTTATATGCTTTTCATGAGATTCTTTTGATTGGTGAAATTTGGACTCTTGTGCGTATGAGATTAATAAAAAGACTCAAGGAGATCGATGTGTACAAAAGGCAGTTAGACTTCTAGTCTTGCTTCATCCCAAAGAAACGGATTCGTACTTCATTACACACATATTTTAATTATTTTAAAACCAAATCAATATACAGAGATCTAGGAAAGCCCTGAACCGCAAATGTCACCCCTTTTGGAGTTTGGATCATGGATCCAGGTATAACACGGAAACCGTGGAGACAGCTTGGCCTCCGGGCGCAAGAAAACCTTCCATTTGGAAGCGAGCCCGCAGCAAGCTACTCAACTGGCATGGCAGAGGACATGCATGTTGTTTTATTAGTTAGTACGTAGTAACAATTTAGCTTTGGATTATCGATCGCACAAGCTTCCAAACCCATCATTCCTCTTTGTCAATAAACTCAGCCAAACCGGCCGAATCCTTCTGGGGAGAATGACAAACGCAGAGGCAGTAGGGGTCTTATTAGGTGCTAATCACGATATGAGAAAAATTATTGTTTATTGAAGAACATTACAAAACAAGCTTAATGAAGTACTACTACTGTGTGTGCTGTATCGATTGTCCAGACGTGGCTGCGCATTATTGAATATTCATATTTTATATACACTGCCATACCGGATCAGCAAGCAAGCTCCTTTTCAGAACATATGCACAGGAGATCGAGCTGCAAGAGTTCTTTGATGTGTAGATAAAGGAAAATCCGGAACCGGCCAACAGTGTAACTACCAACCGAAATCTACAACGCCGGGCAACCGGGTCTTAAAAAAGAAAAAAAAACAACCGAAATCTATGCATAGCAGCGGCTGTACTGGATAGCACTTAACCGCCCCCACAATCTAGGTTGTTTCTGCTGTTTCAAATTATAGTTCATTTTGTCTAAATCAAATTGCAATTTAAACTAAATTTACAGAAAAATGCACCATGTATATACCCTATAAAATTATTTCCATTGAATCTTAAAAATACTTTTTGATTAGTATTTGCACTGTATGAGCGTATAGATATTAATATTTTTCAAAAAAAAGGGATAAAGTTGAAAGAAATTTGACTTAGCATAAAACAAATATAATTTACAACGGAGTGGAGGAACGAGTACTCACTCTATACTTATAGATATATGTTTTTTCTTCTTGATAAACAACTTTGACTAAATATATATAAAAATATTAATATTTATGGTATATAATTAATAATATCATTAGATAGGTATTTGAATCTAGTTTTTTAATAAATTTATTTAGAAATATAAATATTGTATATATTTTTTTATAAATCAAATCAAAATTTTGACATATAAACCAACGGAAATAGTTAATTGGGGACAGAGGAACTAAGCATTAAGCCGGTATATATCATCGGACAAAAGTATTCCAGAGAGGCAAAGACGTGGAAAACTGAAAGTACAGTGTTTTCACCCAACTTTTGAGGGGTTTTCATTAGGAAAATATCTGCAGGCCTAGCTAGCAACAGTGCTGCAGCTATATGGATTAGACAGTTCCTCATGGACCACACTGAAATTGAATTACCCCTATACTTCAACCCATCCACTTTACATGTGTGATTCTCTTGAAGCTGGAACTCTTTTTACTGCTTAACTGAACTCCAACACTACTTTTACCAAAAAAAAAGAGAAAGAACTCTAACACCTATAGGCAGTGCCCCTATATATAAAAGGGGATTTGTCATATACATTCAGATCAGTACGTAGCTGAGTACTTGGTTGATGAGTAGCCAAAAACGTACTCCAAGCGTCTATCCAGAGTCCCTCTCCAGTAATAACCCAAACCAACAAAGAAATAAAGAGGCATATAAACTCCCTTTCCATGCAGCAAAAAGGTCTTTTGTCAATTGTGTTGATATGCATATGATCAATTGCTCTGATATGCATGATCAATTGCTCATCTCCATATCCTCTTCCCTGCAGTACTCTTAGCTGCTGCAAGGACAGGGCACAATGCAAACCCAGCAGCACTACACTACCAACTCCGGCTTTCCCCCTTCCTTCTCATATAGCACCACAAAGAAAGCTGTTAAAACCTAAAGCAAGTGTGGAAAGCTGCATCCTCTCTCTCTCTCTCTCTCTCTCTCTCTCTCTCTCTCTCTCTCTCTCTCTCTCTCTCTCTCTCTCTCTGTTGTTTGGTGCTGTCTCTGTAGCAGCTCCACAAAAGCCAACACCAAGACCCCTTCCTTCTTCCTACCACCACCCCGCTCCTTAATTCCTTCTCCCAGCACAACCTGAGTTGTAATTATTATACTACAAGTACTCATCAGTATTATTCACCTCTCTCTTTCGATCTCTCTCGTTTATTGTTTGTTCCCCCATCTGCTGGTTGCTGTTGATCTCTTCTTCTCCCCTCTGCCGCTCGCTCGGCGGCTATATATACGTCCAATCTAATCCCCATCCCATTCCATTCCGTCTCCATCGCCTGATCAAACCACCAGACCAGACCAGAGGTAGTAGGGGAAAAGGAGCAAGTTTTTCTGGCTCTTCTTCTTGTTCCATAGCTGTTCTTCACCAAGATCGCCTCGCGCGTCACCCATGTTGGGATTCTGCGCGCCCGCGGCCGGTCCACCTCCCGACGAGGCGACGCCGGAGCCGTTCCGTTCGCTGCAGATCGCTACCTGCACGGCCGCCGCCGCCGCCACGACAAAGAAGAAGCGCCGGCCCGCCGGCACACCAGGTAACCAAATCGATCCCGAGACACAGCCGTCTCCAGTGTCCGTATATATGCTCCAGTTGCTGGCTACATGCATGGTAGATTGGTACTAGCTAGCTAGTAAGCTCGGTGCAGACTCCGAGATCGATCCACCCATGCCATGCCTGCAACATGTAGTAACGCGCGGGAGGGTACGGCAATGGCTGCAGACCCGGACGCGGAGGTGGTGTCGCTGTCGCCGCGGACGCTGCTGGAGTCGGACCGGTACGTGTGCGAGATCTGCGGGCAGGGGTTCCAGCGCGACCAGAACCTGCAGATGCACCGGCGGCGGCACAAGGTGCCGTGGAAGCTGCTGAAGCGGGAGGCCGGGGAGGCGGCGCGGAAGCGGGTGTTCGTGTGCCCGGAGCCCAGCTGCCTGCACCACGACCCTTCCCACGCGCTGGGCGACCTCGTCGGCATCAAGAAGCACTTCCGCCGCAAGCACAGCGGCCAGCGCCAGTGGGCCTGCGCCCGCTGCTCCAAGGCCTACGCCGTCCACTCCGACTACAAGGCCCACCTCAAGACCTGCGGCACCCGCGGCCACTCCTGCGACTGCGGCCGCGTCTTCTCCCGGTAAAGTAACCGACGAATTTCTCCAAGTCATTCATTTGGATCAGTAGCATCTCGATCCACCATACTGCTCAGCTCATCTCAGCTCATCTCAGCTCTAATAAAGAATAGTATTAGAAAATGCATTCAAAATCAGAAAAAAGTTTTTTTTTTCTCTCCCTTTTAGTTGGTTCACCACCGGCTGCACGGCCGCCGGGGGCCGGGGCTATGGGCGGTTACATCACACAGCACACTGTACAACTGTGCCGGCGGCGGCGGCGGCGCCGGCTCCGCTCTCCTTTTGGGATGTCTGCTATTATTGCGGCATTAACGGGGAAAGGGAAGGGAGACCGGGCCGGTGCGGGCGGGTGGATCAGAGCACAATTCCCGAGGGCAGCGCGCCCTGCTCTGTGTGCGTGTGCGTGCGTGCGTGTCGTGCGCATCGATCTCGGTGGTGGGCTTCCTCTTGCTATATTTCCTATCGCTTCCACGGTTCGGCATGTGTTCCCCCGATAGGCGCTAGCCGCCGCTCGGGGTTTCGGCTTTGTGCCCGCGCTGCAGCGGCAAAGGCCTTGTTTAGTTTACAAAAATTTTCAAGATTTTCCGTCACATCGAATCTTTGGTCGCATGCATGGAGTATTAAATATAGACGAAAATAAAAACTAACTGCACAGTTCACCTGTAATTTGTGAGATGAATCTTTTGAGCCTAGTTACTCCGTGATTGGACAATGTTTGTCAAATAAAAACGAAATGCTACAGTAGCCAAAAACAAAAAAATTTACGAACTAAACAAAGCCAAAGGCAGCGTCTCGGTCGTCTTGGCGTTGGCGCGCCATTCGATGGCCGCCGCACGGCGCAGCAGCCCCGCCAGCAGGGCCCAAAACTCCAAGCCTGACACGCTGATGACTCCAAGGCCAGCCGAGCCGGCCCTCTTTGGATCCTCTAGCCGCGTGTGTGCTTGCAGTAGCAGCAGCGACGTTAATTCATCGTCGTCTCACGCTCACACATGCAATAAAGTCTCTCTGCTTACGCTCTTGGCTTTTGTTCTTGGGATGAGTTCACGCGGCCATGCACGCATTCATCCTTTGGTCTCTTTGCACTCATTTACTAGTACTAGTAGCCAAAAAAAAGTTCTCTTTTTTTGTTTCCAGATGATACGGGAGTGTATAGCTGAGATGATTCTTAGTGCTCTCAGGCTCATCTGGATGATGTTGCCATATATCCAATGTGCAGGGTGGAGAGCTTCATAGAGCACCAAGACACCTGCAACGCCGGGAGGGCACGGGCAGACGCCGCATCGCCGGCGTGTGGCGCCGGTGTGGCAGCTGCTGCTAGTGCGGGGTCGCAGCAGCAGGCGCCGCCGGCCATGTCACTGTCGAGGACGGCGTCGAGCACCAGGACCAGCCCGTCCAGCGACATTGCCATCAGCCCGGTGGCATGGCCCGGTTCGGCACCGGCGATTCCAAGCCCTACGACCGCGGCGTTCCACCGGTTCGAACAAGTCCCGTCGCCTCGGACGCCGCCATCGGACCACCGCCGCGGCGGGCATCACAACCTCGAGCTCCAGCTCATGCCGCCGTCCTGCGGCGGCGCGCCACGCACTCCGGCCGCCGTTCCTCCACAGAGCCACCACGCCGCCGCCATGCAGCTGCAGCTGTCCATCGGCGTCTGCGGCGGCGGGATCGGGGACGACGCGGGGGAGCGCGGCGGCGAGGTGGTGATGCTGGCCGCAGCAGCGAGGGAGAAGGAGGAGGAGGCGCGGGAGCAGCTGCGTCAGGCGGTGGCGGAGAAGGCGGCGGCGGACGAGGCCCGCGCGCAGGCGAAGCGGCACGCGGAGCTGGCCGAGCAGGAGCTGGCGAGCGCCAAGCGGATGCGGCGGCAGGCGCAGGTGGAGCTGAGCCGCGCCCACGCGCTCCGGGAGCACGCCGTGCGCCAGGTGAACGCGACGCTCCTCCAGATCACCTGCCTCGGCTGCCGCCACAAGTTCCGCGCGCGGGCGCCGCAGCTGATGATGGACGCCGCCGTGGCGGGCCCCGAGGTGGCCTGCAGCTACATGTCCTCCGTCGTGACAGCAGAGGGCGGCGACGCCGAGGTCGTCGACGACGAGCCGCCGCCCCTCGACGGCGCGGACGCCATGCTACAGCGGCGGCGCCAACAACACGCCATGGCCATGGACGTCGTCCTCTAGCTAGCTAGCCTGAAATCAGATGGATGATCTTCGTTCTCGTTGCAATAGTTTCTTGTTTTTTGCCAACGAGAGACACGCCAGGGTTGCATTGGCGCCTGCATCATTATGAGGCGTGTGATGTAATCAGATGCTGATGCCTGCTGATGCACAGTGGAAGATCATATCGCTAGCTCGATCGATCCAGTGCTGCCTGGTGTTCTAGTCCTGTGAGGATCGGAGTGGTAGCCATTAGGCAAATCCAAGGAGAGACGTACGAAGACGAGGGCTAGCTGCTAGCTTACTGTGACGTGCATGGAATCTTTCGGTGTTTGCTTCCCATTGGATCTTGCTGGAAAAACATTATATTGCTCATGGAAAGCAAGTTGATGATGCCCTTTGTAAAGGTCCATCAGGCATTCAGTAGCCAGCAAGGATAAGGGTCGACGATTGCATGCATGCATGATATTTGTCACGACTGCAATATATGCCAGAATCTCTTGATACTCACCTAAACCACTGAGGTCTCTCGATCGGCTGTTTTCAGTAGGGGCCATGCATGCATGGCCGATTTGAGCAGGCGCGGTTGGTTCTTATTGGTTGGATCGAGGGGCGGGAGGGCGCCAAATGGAAGCGGCCAGGAATGGTGTTGGAAGTGGGAAACCAGGTGGAAGAATCAGGGTGGGGGGAGGGGACAATGAACTGCTGCTGCACGCTGAAATACGAGGGGAAATACAACGCGCGCACTAGTAGAGATAAAACTTCAAAGCTCGCAGGACACACTGTTGCGGCGCAGCAATGGCACTAGTAGTCCAAAACAACACGCACATTCACGCGTGCATGTACGTACGCCAGAGATATCAGAGCCTGAGCCATCACGCACACATGATGAGGGGACAGTGTCACAGCCTCTCTCTCTCTCTCTCTCTCTCTGCATCGACGTCGTCGTCTCCAACCGAAATGATGAAACGCCTCCGGAGGAGGGAGGAGGTAGCTAGGAGACCAGCTAGGGAATAGTGATGGCATGGAAACAGATGCGGACGCGCGCATGGTTTTCAGTGCCAGGACGGCTTCTTTTCTCGGTCTACTAGCTGATACGTACTACCCGGGTGTCTGTGGGCTAGAGATACCCCTGTCTGATCTGTACCGTCTCGTAGCACTGAAAGATATGCAGAAAGCTCTCACACAGCACCGTCTGCCATTGTCTGCACGTTTGCTAGCTGCTGCATGCATGCGTGCATGTGTGTGCGTGAGCGTGGGGGAGGAAAGGTCATCTGTACGAAGAACCCAAAACGAGAGGCACTCACAGCTAGCTTGCAATTTGCAAATCCAGATGCGCGCTAATCAAGGCCTTGTTTACTTCCATGAAAAATTTGCAAAATTTTTCACATTCCCCGTCACATCGAATCTTTAGACACATGCATGGAATATTAAATATAAACAAAAATAAAAACTAATTGTACAGTTTGGTCGAAATTGACGAGACGAATCTTTTAAGCCTAGTTAGTTTATGATTAGATAATATTTGTCAAATACAAACGAAAGTGTTACAGTGTCGATCTCCCAAAATTTTTCGGAACTAAACAAAGCCTTGCAAAGCGCTTTAGTGATTATAGGGAGGGAGCTGGAAGAACATTCGTCCGTGCGCTCCCACATGGAGCCGGATCCGCAAATGCGCTGCATGTGATATGCGCTGGGTCTGCACAGAGAAGAATATAGGGCCTTGTTTAGTTCCCAAAAAATTTTGTAAAATTTTTAAAATTTTCCGTCACATCGAATCTTTAAACACATGCATGAAGTATTAAATATAGACAAAAATAAAAACTAATTACACAGTTTGGTCGAAATTGACGAGACGAATCTTTTTAGCCTAGTTAGTCTATAATTGGACAATATTTGTCAAATACAAACGAAAAAGCTACAGTGTCGATTTTGCAAAATACTTTAGAACTAAACAAGGCCTAGATGTACGTGCCCCCTCCTGTGTCATGTAGTGTTGTTTAATGTGTCAACGGTCTCTACTCTCTACTGTACACGCACTACTACGGCACTAGTAGTAAAAACAGTTGTAATGTTGCATGTTGGTGGTGTGTTGTAGAGTTCACATAAATGATTTTTAATTAGAGACGTACAGTAGTACGTATTACTTTTCTTATAAGCGTCTGTATTTCAGACGATCCTAGAAATGCCGTTTTTAAGGAGCATTTACCATTCGAGCAACCTTGTCATTTACTGTAACAACTAGTGGTGGTACCAGGATGCTCTCACTCGCACTTTGCTGTTTGTGACATGGGGCCGTTGTGTTCACCAAGACCGAGGATTAACTGCAATCTTGCTTTTACTACATGTGCATTTATTGTAATAAGGGACAACTAAAATAATGCTTGATGTGGAGGTTATATGATGTTACTATTGCATTATAAATAAGCCTAAGCTATTACTCCCTCCGTCCACAAAAGAATCAATTTCTAGAGTTATCCTAAGTCAAATTTTTTGAACTTTGATCAAATTTCTAGAAAAAAATACTAAGATTTATCGTATCAAATTAATATCATTAGATTTATCATAGAATATATTTTTATATGATGCACATTTTATGTCATAGATGTTGTTACTCTTTTCTATAAAGTTAGTCAAACTTAAAAAAGTTTAAGTGACACGGATTCTAGGAGTTAATTCTTTCGTGGACGGAGGGAGTATTGAGGAATGAGGAGTTATTTCAAGTCAAACATCATAGGGAAAATTTTGTTGTAGCTAATTTTCTTTTTCCTAGCTAGTGTGTTTCATTTGTTATTCTTAGGTTGTGTTTGGTCTGGTGGCAGCATAGGGACATGACAAAGTGGGATATCCCATTTCATCTAATAATATGTATTTCCGTAGAATGGGTGAATCAGATTTCATTGTAGGGTGGAGTCTGAACTTGTGGATAGTACATATACTTCTCAAAAAGAATTGAAACCGAACTGTTCATATTGTACACATGCCCCCCCCCCCCCCTTTTTTTTCTTTTCCTTTTTTTTGCCTTTTTTTTTCTTGGATCGGTGCAACAACATCACACGCTATGGACAAATCTTCTGATGGTCGATGCGCATGCATGCATTGCTGAATCACTGATTACTGGCACGTGCTCATTCATGCGCGCGCTCTCCAGAGTTCAGACTTCAGGCGAGCTTTTCCCACCACCATTATCATCGTTTCAGTGCTATACTGCTTCCCATTGACGTACACGAGAAAGCAACTTTTCTCAGGTGGGTGAGACACTGAGAGATCGACTTGGGAGTACAGCCGCGCTCAGGGACGGACACCGCGCCGGCCGGCTTGGGCTTGGCTGGCAGTGGCAGCCGCAGCTCCCGATCGACCTCCCGTGTGGGTTTTGGCGAGACGTCGAGTCTCTCACATGCACAGAGCAAGCAGCGCCAAGCAGGAGTACCGGATGCGCTGCGCCCTCTCGTCTGCCATATGGCAATAAATTCAGAGGGCTAGTAGCTCGTGGGGATGGCAGGCATTGGTTTTCCTGGGTACTAGTACGTACTAGCTGGCTGCCTTTCTACTGCTCGTCTCTCCTCTGTGTCGTGCGTCCTTGGCCTTTGGCTGCCTTTGTGTTAAAGACACTGATAAGCAAGGCCAGATACTCCTCGCTACGAGTAGTTCTAAATGCGTTTGGTTCGTTTCTCCTTCAATGAAAACCCTGGTGGTGTGTTTCTGCAGGGGAAGATGTAAAAGTAGCGTGTCTTGACTCTTGACTTGATCAAATTAAGGCCTTGTTTAGTTCACCGAAAAAATTAAAAACTTTTTAAGATTCTATGTCACATCGAATTTTGCGGCACATGCATGGAGTATTAAATATAGATAAAAATAAAAACTAATTACATAGTTTGTCTGTAAATCGTAAGGCGAATCTTTTAAGCTAGTTACTCCATGATTGGACAATGTTTGTCAAATAAAACAAAAATACCACAGTGTTAAAATCAAAAAACTTATTGGATCTAAACAAGACCTAAGCAGCGGTCATGCATGGAACAGTAACAGCCTAATAGGGAAGAAGTCAACGCATGACACATGAGCAAACGGACCAAACAGTGCCGGACGCCGGCGTAGACTGTCAGGGACGACCGGCATCGTTCATGTTTCCTATGTGGTTGTGCTGCGCGGAAGAAAATTGGGTGGACTCTGGGCTCACCGTGTGCAGGATGAGCCCCCTCTCTGGATGGACGACGCGTACCCGTGCTCTGCATCAGACGACTCCCGCATCATTGGCTCCCTCGGCAGCTCGTGTCTTCACTTTGCTTCGTCTCCGAGTCTGCCGTAGGCAAACAATCACGGCTCGGCTTTACTTTGCATCACCCTTAAATTCTTCCTCAAACTCTGAATACATTCGCCTTGTATATGATTCAGCTGCAGTATTCAACATTGGTAGGTTTGAAATGTATGGAACCGGGTTCTTTCGCCGTGACTGAAAATCAGCTTCTAATTCATTTGCACGAAGACTAACTGCAACCTTCTCACATTCTACAAGGAGTTCCGAAAGACCAAGTTTCCTACGAAATCTTTTCTTGAAGACATTATTCATACCTTCACTCCTTTGGATCGAGTTCATGTCTGCTGTAAAAGAGTCACGGTACAACGCAGCCCACTTTACCCTCAAAACAAAGAGATTTGCCATCCATGAATTGTTCTCAAGGTTGTATTTATCCAACAATCCACGCCATTTCTCTATGAAGTAAGTCTCTGACCTATCTTCATACACACATTTTTTGAAATCTGTTAAGAGCTTGTCACCTTTCTTATCGGACTCATGAATTACATGACTAAGATGTTTTGCAGCATTTAAGCAAATGTGCCATAAACAAAGACCGTGGCTTGTATTTGGGAATACATAAGGAATTGCTCCTGCCATAGCCGCATCTTGGTCTGTAAAAATTGTGCTGGGGTGCTTTCCTGACATTGCCATTAGAAAGGTTTCAAAAAGCCAAACAAATGATTCAATAGTTTTATTAAATAGAAGTGCACATCCAAAAAGTATTGTTTGCTTGTGATGGTTGCAGCCAAGGATCGGAGCAAAAGACATTTCAAACTTATTAGTTTAAATTGTGGTGTCAAATGTCGCAGCATCACCAAAGCATTTGTAATCCATGATAGACTGACCATCTACCCAAAAGAAATTCGCTATACGACCATCTTCCTTGTCTACCTGAAATGTATAAAAAAATGTAGGATCCTGTAACTGTTTATTTCTCAGATATTCAGATAGTGTTTGTGCATCATTGGCTTCTAAGTACTGCCTGCGCTCGCGACCAATCTCATTATCATAGTCCATCTTAGAAAATGGTATGTTTTCTTCCCCTCCATAAAACTCCTTCATGAACTCATAAACTTGGGTTGGCTTCATTCCGACGTCTCGTATCTGCCCGATTAATTTCCTGTCTGCCTCTATAACCTGTCGTTGGGACCTGAGCTTGTGTGCCTTATTTGGACTAGCAAGATAATGATTGTGTTGTTTGACAACCTTTTGCACCCTCAGAATCCCCTCTTTACTGATACTAAACTGGACACGAGCATCACAACCTGTTCTTGTAACATCCTTTTGTGATTTCTCATTTTCTCAAAATTCTTGGTTACTGCAAACTATAAATTTCTGACATAGACTACCATCTCGGCGGTGCTTTGTCTTGCTCTTTCTAATACTAAACCCAACCTTGCCAGCATAGGTGTTGTACATCTCATAAGCTTGTTCCTTAGATTCAAATGTCATTCCAACGGTAGGAGCGATCAAATTTTGCCCAGCTTTAAGAATCACCTCCTATACATATAAAATTCCAGTTAAAGGTATACTGAAACTAAAACAAATATATTATATAAGTTTGTCATTTTTTAACCTCATCAAGTACTCCATTCTCCATTGATCCAGATGTCTGTGAAATGGTGCCGATGGTCTCTACTCCCTTGGTAACCATGCTATTCTGTTAAATATGCGCACTATATGTCGGAAACCAAACATCATAGAAGAAAACACATTTTCTAAAAGAATTGCATAACGATCTAAACAGATAACTCACCTGTGTTATTTGTAGTTCATCTTCACAACGAGCATCAACAACAGCATCAAATTATAGTGCTTGTGGATCATCCATGAGAAAAGAAGATGCCATGCGTCATCTTCCATGGAGGCCGATGGTTCATCCATACATGCAGATGCAGTAGCGTGTGCGTGAAATTGACGTTAGGGCTAATGGCGGCGGAAGACTAGGAGATGAAAGTAATATGACGATTTGGCTTCTTATTAGCCGATGCAAAGTAGAGCCGAGCCATGATTGATTTGGCTGCAGCAGACTCGGAGACGAAGCAAAGTGGACGCGAGCTGCCGAAGGAGCCGATTATGCGGGAGTCGTCTGATGCAGAGCGCAAACACGCGTCGTCCATCCGGAGAGGAGGCTCATCCTGCACACAAGATTGCCATAAACCACCGAGCAGGCAAGCAAGCAGGCTGTTTGCCTGTTTTTGCTAGCTATCAAGCCGAGATCTGGCAAAATTTAGAAAGCTTGACCTGTCGGCCGTTCACGATTACCTTTATGTTCACGTTCTTGGCCATGCAAAACGTTCCATTCATGGCACGACTCTCTTCCATCTCTGGTTACCACCGCCGAGATGTCTGCCAATAACCTCAAAAGCTGGCGGTGGTAGACCATGCATCCTCAACCGCATTGACCCCGCCGTGCGTCGCGGCCGGCGACGACGCAGGCGAGGCGGCAAAGACGCCGGGTGTGGTCGGGCCATATGACGTCGTCCATGCGGCAGTGGTGGCGCCGCGCCGCCGCGGCGCTCAAGGACAGGAGGAGCCTGCTCCTGGCGCGCCTCCGCCCGCGCCGGGCCGGACACCACCGGGAGCTGGAGGCGGCCGTGATCCGCGCCACGAGCCACGAGGACCGGTGGATGGACTACCGGAGCGCCGCGCGGGTGTTCGCGTGGGCGCGCTCGTCGCCCTCGTGCCTCCGGCCCGCCATGTGCGCGCTGGCGCGCCGCGCGCGGCGGACGCGGTGCTGGGTCGTGGCGCTCAAGTCGCTCATGGTCGCGCACGGCATCCTCCTCCGCTCGGGCCTCGCGCCAAGCGCGGCCCGCGCCGGGCTCGTCGTCCCCTTCGAGCTCGCTGATTTCCGAGACCGGTCCTCGTTCTCCTCGTCGTCGGCGGCGAGGTCCCTGGCCTTCTCCGCCTTTGTGCGCGCGTACTTCCGGTTTCTGGACTACCGCTCCCACCTCGCCGCGCAGGTGGACACCGACGGCGACGACGCCGCCAATAAGTGCTCGGATGATCCCCAAACGGCCTTTCTTGATCGGATAGCCAAGAAACAGTTCCTGCTCGACCTGCTCCTGCAAATCCGCCCGTACGGCGACGGCATGGAGGTGCCGCTCGTCCTCGAGGCCATGGACTGCGCACTCATCGAGATCTTCCAGGTGTACGGCGAGATATGTACCGGCATAGCGCGGTTCCTCGTCAGCGGCGTTCAATGCAGACCGGCGAAGCCGACGATGGACAAGGCGGCCACGGCGGAAGGGGTGAAGGTGCTCTGGCGGGCGGTGGAGCAGGGCGCTCAGCTCTCGTCCTACTTCGACCTGTGCCGCGGGCTCGGCGTGGCCAACGCCCGCAAGCTCCCGGCGGCGTTCGTTCGCTTGAAAGACGACGACGTTCGGGACCTCGAGCGGATCCTCATGACTGACATCCAGGACGATAACAGTGACGAGGCGGAGCCGGAACCGGAGGCAGAGGGGATGGCGGCGCCGGCTGACGTGAAGGACGCGGGGCCAACGTCGACGACCACTACGGTGGTGACGACGACAACGGAATGGGTGGCATTCGACGAGGAGAATTCAAGCGCTGGCGTTGTCGCCTACGACGACGGCGGGGGTCACGTCTCTAATCACTGGAACCCCTTCGTCGCTGCGCCGTCAGACGGTCGGGAAGTCGGAAATCTGATCGAGCTTTTCTAGTTTTCTAACCGGACCGCAATCTTGGGCTTAAGTCGTTAAGCCTTTTGCTGTTGTTGTGCGCCCGCCCGATTAAAAAGGTTAGAAAAAATTTGTTACTAATTTGTCACCGCACCAAATTGTACATTTGTACTCTTTGTAAATAGCAACGTGACTCATTTGATCGAGCTTTGTTAGTTTGGACCTGTTTGGTTGCGTTTGCTAAACTTTAGCTACCTAAACTTTAATAACTTTAGTAGCTAAAGTTCCAAATACACTAACTAAAAAAAAGCTAAAATAGTTTAGTTCTACTAATCACCCAAGAGAGAACCAAACAGATCCTTTGTTTTGAAGTTCGACGCTCCCATGACGTCGTGGAGACCCTTTTGGGTCTCTAACGTGAAATGAACAAGCAATTTACACTAAGGGGGGGGGGGCATGTTTAGTTTCCCTTTGATCCCAAAAAGTTTTGGATTTTGTCTATCATTTTGCATAATGAAACTAAACACTATGTAATTTTTTTGGTAAAAAAGTGGCTATTCTCTATTTTGGATTTTAGCCTCAAGAGCCAAAAAAAAAAGCCCAAAAGAGCCTCAAGAGGCCCTAATGAGGGCAATAAATTTTGCCATTTGGATGAGACTAAATATAACCCTAAAATTTTTGGTATTTTGTATTTCATCATTTCAAAGTAGTTGATATTTTGTATTTTCCATTTTATGAGAAACTAAACACACCCTAACAAGGATTTAAAACTCGAGACTTTTGGTTTGACAAAATCGTTAGTCGGCGTGTGTGCACTGCAGTCTGTGTTGACGCACAATTGGACAGACAGTAGGCCTCTTCTTCATCGTGGCGAGGGCGGATGGTGGGTGGTGCAACTGACAACCACCATGGTCAGGGGTAATGGAAGAGGTTAGCAACGATGGTTAGGGTTGAGGTTTTGAGCTTTGTCAGAGCATCTCCAATAGTTTTCTAAATGAACTTGCTATTTCTTGTTTATTTGGCAAAAGTAGAAAATAATCACTCCAACAGTTTGGTAAATGGGTTGCCATCTTTTGGCAACTTGCCATTCAGCAGCACCATGCGTCCATATTTGTTAACTTGCTATCCAGCAGATTAGTTGATTTGGTTGTTGGTTGTGGGTCTTTTTTTTAAATTTATCAAGCCCAATTGGCAAACTGTTGGAGACGGAAGAAAATCTCACTTGTCATATGTTTTAGCAACTTGTCAAATCATAAAATTTGGCAAGTGAGTTTTACCAAACTATTGGAGATGCTCTGAGTTCTCTACTACCTTACCGTTGCTAGAGGTTGAGGTTTTGAGCTTTGGGAGTTCTCTATTGTTCTTGGGCTTAGAAATGGAGTGCCTAGCAGCAGCGCCCCGACAGTGGGCTGAAAATAGGCTTAGAAATGGTGGTGGCAGGTTAAGGGATGATGGGGGACAATGGAGCAGATGGTGGAAGACAATCAGATGAGTAGTAGAGCTGACAATGGGGTGAAGTGCCTAAGACTTTCTCCTTCGATTGGATTCAAGGGAGAGCAAGGTGGAGCAGCTTAATTATTAGATGTAGGGGTGGGTAGGGTGGTGTGGCAGGGTGGGTGGTGGGAGGGCTGGCTGATGACGGATAAGCAGCTGGAACCGGGGCTACGATGTGCTGGTGCCTGGTGGAGTTCATGCGAAGGGAGAAAGAATTGCATGTCACCTGTGTTATAAAGTGTCTGCCGCTACTTACAATATAAAATCAGTATTCTCTTTTTGACGTAAAACCCATAGATAAATTAGAAAATCAATTTCTCTATGATAGGAAATACCTACACAACAAAAGCACCAACTCATGACGATGAAAATGTCCATAAAGGAATGGACGATGCAACTTCTCATTGTGATCATAGGAGTCCAATCTATTTACGAACTTATTAAGGCGCCGTTCAGTTAGCATGTTCCGGGCCTGGTTTGGACAGGAATGATTCCGGCGCTACTTAAAATACTGAAGAAATGACAGGCCAGGAATGGTTCCGGGGCAGGATCATTGATAACCGAACGAGGCCTAATTGTTTCATATCAGGAGAAATGAAGATAGCAATTTGTTTCCCAAGAATATAAAATATTTACATAAACCATACGCTCCATATTAATTTCAAAAAAAAAAATGCGCTCCATATTTTCAAAAAGAAATGTACTAGAATGGATCGCGATCCAACTTTCGAGCGGGCCTCCATGAGAAACAAACTTAGGGCCACGGGCCCACGGTACGCTGTCGGCCTGTCACAGCCCAACTCGTCGTGGAGGACGAAGAAGTACCGGCCACCGTCGTCTGCTTGCCCACGCCGCAAAGAACGCCGCCCGCCGGACCCGACCCGACCGACCCTGCGGCGCGGCTCGCTTCGTTGGTTATCTGTGTTGAAAGGCGACGCAACGACGGCGTATCTGATCTCGCATAGCACCGAGGCCCCCCGGAATCCCCACCCTCTCCGCTGCCCGCGAGCATCCCGGCTCCGCCGCCGCGTCTCGTCTCTGTGGTCTGGCATCAGAGTTCCGGGAGAATGGCTGCTCTGTCGGCAGGCGCGCTGGCTCCGCTCGCAGGTTGCAACCGCTCAAGCCTAGCACCTTTCCTTCCCCTGATTTATCGTCTTTCTTGGTTGCCTGGTTCGTTACTCTTCCACCCAATTTCTTTTGTTCGCAGGTCTGTCTCCTCCGCTCCCATGGTGCAGCCCGTCTCCGTTATACTGCCGAAGGAGTCCTCCACTTCTCAAGGTGCTGTGTCATCAATGGCTCTAAAATTACGCGCTGTTTCCATATGTCGTCAGTTTTACATGCTTTACATTTTAGGTCGCCATCGCCAAGACGCGGCCAGGGCCAGCTGTTCACCAATTTGCTCCTGCAAGCCTCCGAAAATGTGCGGCTATGTCAGAACATGGACGTCAGGAGGTCCTGACCAATGAGTACCAGCTGGATGATGATGAGCCGCTTTGGCTGGCAGTGGTCAGAGACCTTTGTATTGTTAGGGGTTTGAAGGGATTGGTAGCTTTCTTGGCTGAGCAGCCGAGGCAACTGAAGCACCTGGAGTGGCCGGGCTTTCAGCACACGGTATGCCCCTTGAATTTGACATTATTGAGATGTTTAGAGAATTGCCATTGATGCATTGCTAAATATAATGTGATTTGCTGCCCATATTAGGTTAGTATCAGCAAAGACAAGAAAAGTGCATTTTTAGCTTGTCTGGATGTGTTGAATTTGCAGCATATGTTGTGCAGGAGCACGTGCGAAACAACCTGAACTAATTGGTAATGTATTGTGGCAGAGTGGCGCTGTAGGTTGTTATTGAGATTGAAGTACACTGTACACATTTTTATAACTATTCTGTAAAATCCAGGGGGCAGCCATCTAAATGATACATGAGATGTGGATAAATTTGATTGGGAACCTGAATTACCTTCAACCAACAAGTGTCAATATGTGTTTATTTTAATAAGGGGCTGAAGTTTTCCTTGTTTTGATTCCTTTCTCGATAAAGTGTTAAATTATGTCCATATCCTGACATCATTATTCTAATTTTCACCAGACTTATGTTTACCGATGCCAGTTTTCTCAATGAATCTTGAATTTATTGGCATGCCATATTCATATGCATCATAGATGGGCAATGTGCATTCTAACTTTATGAGTATAAATATGTCTCCAGATGCATTTTTGATAGCTTCACATTCAAATGTTACTTGTAGAACTTGGTCGAATCCTGTGTAATTCTTTGACTGTGTCTAATAGGCACGGCTGGATTATAGCTCCTTCAAATGCAGGGCCTTAGCCACCTTATTGTGATCATTTTATGCCTTAATTTTAAATACTTTGAAGCTTCTGCATAAAGAGAGAGAGAGAGAGAGAGAGAGAGAGAGAGAGAGAGAGAGAGCTTTCCTATGCTTACCTCTTGATTTAATCAAATTGTCATCATTGGCAGATGAAGACGGCTACACTTACTCTTGTACTGGTAGCTGTGTTTATTGTTGCATTGTCAACTATTGATGCTGCCCTCTGCTACATGCTAGCCTGGCTACTTCGAAAATCTGCGTAGAATTACGGTATGCTACTATTTCCTAGACCTGAATCATTTACAACTCCCTGGTCCATATTACATTTGACATCAGAATGCAGGCGATCTGGTCTCTTATGATTGATAAATTTAATAGTTAAACACAGGACATTTTTCTTAATATTTTGGGTGTTGCTAGTGGTACACTGGTACCTTGCTATTCATGTTATTCATCTGAAGAAGTAATTACAAATAGAATGCCTTATGTTGTTCGCCATCAGACTTGCAGAATCAGATGAAGTGATCATTAAGGACCACATCTCGCAGTTACACTGACTTTCTGCTAAGTATTGCCATCTGGATGCTGTCGATGTACTGACATGTGATTCATTGATCAGCAGGAATATCCATGTATTGCTTGAATATGATTTAGCCAGGCTGGATAGTAGCAGGCACCAGGCACTGCAGCTGGAATGCAAGCTCTTGTTGTCGTAGGGGTCAGCAATGTTATGCTGGCTGGAGGTAGCAGGAAGGTGGATCTTGCACGGTGTACCACTTTATTTTGAGAGTACCTGAGAAAATCAAAAGAGATGTCCTGCAAATAGTGCTGATGCCTTGTGATGCAGACGCTTATAGTAGCATTTGAAAGGAAGGTATCTGGTTTCAGGTGGAAGAAAAGAAGATATAGTTGTCGTGTGAAGCAGTTAAGTAGGTCTAGCCAAAACTTGTAAGGTTTAACAGAGAAAAAACACATCATGGAGAGGATCAGAGAATTGTGTGTAGTGATTTGTAACTTCTTTTTTATGTTAGGCAAACTCGCTTGTAACTTTGCTGGTCCATCGGCTAGGATCTGGAGAAAATTATTTTTAAGACGTGTGGTCTACTTTATAGTCTTAACAAGCCATCCACTCTGATTTCTCATTAGTATTGGGTTGGTGTGTCTTAATCAAAACCAGGTCTGCTGTCGAGCTGCAAAATAGAACTTACATGCTTTGCTAGTTATGCTAGGCTGCAAAATTCGATTTTATACATCAGAAGAAGGGTGCAGTCTTTGCATGACATGGTTAACTGCTGTACATTGCATCTCTGTATACCAATGTGAAAATACTACTGAAGGGAAGTTTCCTGATTCATTTCAGCCTACCCCTTTCGAGGCTCAGCAGCTAGCTACTCGGATTTAAAATATGAACTTCACAGATCCTAGTATGATACAGAAGTCATCCAAAAAAGTGGTACATGCGAGAGTTTTGGAAGGAATAGATGTCAACATTTCATGCAATAACGCTACTGGCTTCATCACATAATGTGCACATTTATAGTTGATCTCAGTTGTGATTCGAGGACATGGATACCACAACTATCTGGTGATTTTCCTGCGACTGTTGTTTTGGCGTTCGAACCGAAAGTCACAGAGATGACAGTGATAAATTCTTCATCCAGGTACTTTCCATAATCCTCTCCTTTTCCATTGTTAAAAAGAAAATGTTCGCTATAAGTGCTTCCAAATTTGACGCTGTGATTGTGCCTTACAATTAATTAATATTGATATTGATCCAATGATCCTTATGATCAATTCAAGAATCAATTAGAATGTGGTAGGAAAGGGTGGTGTCATGCTACCAAAGCCACAGTGACAGTAAAGCTGATGCAATATGTTCATTTTCATCCATCCTCTGCTTATTTAGAGACATTAATTTTGATCCAAACAGTGCATTCCCCATAAGATCATAGCACCAGGCAAGCATAAAAAATCAGATACACAGAATTGCAGCTCACAGAAGACAAATATGCTGTTTCACAAGATATGGACTTTGTCTTTGTTCGTCGCAAAATGGGAGCTCCGGACGCACATCACCACATTGGGAAAACGAGTACTGAAGTAGTAGATTCTGCACACACATTTTTTCATAGCACCTGTACAAATTTGCACACACAAACCAATCACATAACTTATGATATATTACAGCTGACTGCCCAAATCCAAATCACTCCCTACATCTTTTGCCTAATTGTCAATCTACAAAGCCAATAGCTTGATACAAATCAACTTCACACCCAACCCAACCCAAACCAAGTCAACCTATCAAATACTTAGTAGTCGAATACGAGCTAAATATATGACATCAGGAATGTACATGCCAGTGCAAGAACTTCGTATTATGGTGCCCATTTACAATACTCAATACTTCGTCAATCAGACCATTCAATCGTCCTGCAAGAGGAAAAAGCAACACAAACAGTTACTTTAATCAGTGATAAAATTGCCCAAGGTTGTTAGAATTAAGAATGAATGCATCTGAAGTCTGAAGTACCAGCAGTATGGTGTTCATCCAATAGAGGGGGATTCCGGTTCAGAGCCACTGATGGATGTAAATGTTGACAGTGAATCGTCACCAAAGTTCAAATGGGAAGTCGATAGGCGACTTAAATCGCCAAAGTATCTATTATGGCCAGAGTATGATCTGGGCGTCAAAAGCTCAGGAGTAGCACTGCCAAGAGATGATCGACGAGGAGTTGGAGTCTTGAGTCCATTAGTGTTTCCATTTGGCCGGTACCCATTTGTCTTCCTACTTAAGCTGCTCGTTCTCTTTGGGCTTGGTTTAGATCCAAAGATGGCTTCTTTCTCTGCAAGTAGGATACTCTCCAGCTTCTTCTGATCCTGCAAGAATGCAAAAGTCAATTTAAAAGGTCCTATCATTTGAGAACTATCTTCAATCATCAAGTGTGATTGGGTAAGCTATTCAACCCGGTATCGTCGATTTTCCTCTTCTTTCTGCTGCCGATGAAGTCTGTACTCTTCAAGAACAGATATTAGGCGCCCCTATCAAGGCACATGCAAATCAACAAATTAATCAAATAACTTGTGCATGCACACATTGGTCATCCAATTGTAATGCTTACCCCATCATAGAGAAAGGGTTTATTTCTTGCATTTTCCCAAGCAAAGGTTCGGTTTATCAGGTTGTCCACCATACCTGAAAAATTTCTGGGTCATGAATTGAAGTAATTGAAATCTAACATAATTTTACAGCACACATATTGAAACTTACTTGGGATTTTTCTAACCAAAATCCGTGCCTTTTCTGCCCGTTTAAGGTTTATATGAGCACCCCTTCCAGCACTATACCTCTTTGGGTCCTGCAAAAACCCTTTGGTGTCATTTTTCATGATTTAGCTGATTACAGGTTTCTCATGGAAAATGATACTGATTAGTCCATTGCCATCTTTCCAGCTACACTGAATTAGGTACTTTGTGTGTACATAAATGGTATGTGAAACATTTTAATTCCATTCTAGGGATGCTTCCAGTACCTGGTTATATTCTTGAAGCCAAGCATCTTCATCACAAGCAGCAATCCATTTATTTATCCTGTCCATTATATCTTTCCGGCTAAGAGACTCTTCTTTCGCTTTTAATATTTGTGACTCAATATTCGCCAGGAGCTCAGAAGGGTCGATGAGGCCTGGATGGAATAGGCACAAGAATATTATTACTTGTAAAAAAAAAGAACATGTCAATATACTTGCAGAGCAGGATGCAAAAAGAACAACCAGAATCGATCAAAGCATCAGTTTGTTCAGGGGCTGTGCTGACATCAGGTTCTATATGTGCATTTTGGCAGATCTCTTCTAATTCTGCCCTCCTTTTCATAACAATTTCCTTTAGTCTGCTGGTTTTTAGTTTTGTTAACCTCTCAACCTCAGCTTCCATCTGGATGAGAAATGAAAATCGGAATTATTACAGTATGCTGCAAACAAAGTTTAAAGACCCAAACAACAGCAAAGAGGTAAAACCTTATCAATTGTGTCCTTGGAGAGAACTCCAGGTGATGTGATTCCCTCCTCAGGTAATATGAGAATGCTCATTACTTTACTAAATTGTCTCTTTTCTTCTTCAGGAGAGTCCATAAGTTTCCAAAGCTGACATAATGATTCCATTGTCTCTCTCACCTGTCAGTAATAGATCATTTGGAAATGTGTTATGAGCAATTGAAAAGTAATAACTTAAGCGAAGAGAAAGGAACCTCGGGAAGACCTTGTGGATTCTTGACTTTCGTTCTGCTTTTAGCTTATAAATTGTAGTAGCAAGGCCCTCTAGTGTGCTATTACTGATATTTCTTGACTGCTCAATACCATTCTGATGTAAACTGGGATGAACTTCATGTACAGTACTTCCAAAATCAATTCCAAGGACTCCACATAAGGAATGCACTTCATTTATATACTCCAGAACCTTGCGAAGACGCTCAGACTGAAAAAATGCAAACAGGGATCAGAACTGCATATAAAAGACTCTTCGGAAAGTGTACCAAAAAACATTCAGAAGATATATTATTCTGAGTGAAATGTGACAATTTATAGATGACCAAGCATTCTTTAGCATCTGTATTAGCGCTTTCTTTTTCTGTAATGTATGCAGAAGAAGCACCTGTACTAACTCTATCAACCAGAAGTCATGCAATTAGCAATACTAATACCAAAATCCTCAGGAAAAAAAACATTTAAAAAAAAATCTTCAGAAAAGAAGACAGGCAGATTCAGGATGTATACCTTATCTTTCTGAAGGGCACGAAGCTGTGCTTGGTAACTATTAAGCTTCCTTGTTGACAAATCATGTTCCTCAGCAGCAAGACTGCTCACATTACCACCCTGATCGTTATGTTCACTTAACTCAAAGCGGATCTTCTCAATCTGCGATCTAATATCTGAGAACTGCTTGACCCTTTCCTCTTTCTTGCATTTCAAGTTCTCCAGTACTGGGATGACAGCCGCAAGTTGTTCCTTGAGTGGTACAACGCCCTTGTCTTTCTGCCAAAGATGTTGAAAGGTTATAAATTCTCGGTCAGACATCGCACTATCAAGAGCTGTATTTCGTATGACAATAAACTAATATCTGCAGAATATAGTGCAATACAAACTACTGTGTAACATTGATACTCTCTCTGTTTCAAATTATAAGTTGTTTTGACTTTTTTGGTAGATCCATTTTGCTATGCATCTAAATATAATAATATGTCTAGATTCATAGCAAAATGAATGAACCAAAAAAGTCAAAGGAAGTTGTAATTTGGAAAAGGAGGGAGTACTGCTAACTCAGACAGTGTAGAAAGAACTGACTGAAGCTTGGCATACTCCCCTAGTTCCCTAGCTTGTAATAAAGACTGAAGAGAGCCTTGAGCAATCTTAAAAATCAAGTCTCCTCAAGAGGCTTCATATATCTACAATCTATATTCCACTTCAACAAGAAGCAAACCATGCATGTCCATATGATGCAACCAACCTAATTAGTGCGTCACCTCACCATCAGTCCATCACCATGTATAGTTGTATACCTTCAAGTACAGCTTGTGCTCCCCCAGAGTTGCCATCAGAGATGCAACTTCAGCTTCTTTGGCAGCCACTGACTGGTGCAACTGGACCCTAGTCCGATTGGCATCGTCCACCTTCCTGCGGTAGACTTCCAAGCATTCTCTTTCGATGTCCAGCAACGCCTTGTTCTTCTCGGCCTCACTTTCTCCTACCTCTGCCCAGATTTGCTGATTGCAAGATCCAACATTGCATGAGTTAATGAGCAAACACTAGAATAGTAGACTTAGATTAAATACAGATAAAATGACACAGGCAATTTCAGAGTACATTTTGGTTAGTATGGCCTAAGTCATGAACTCTCTGATCAATAGCATATTAATTTGTAAAGGTAAACAGTAAAGCTCAATTGTCCCATCTTTTAACTGTCTGCTGCACTCGTAGAGCCAACCAAAATTGTTTTTTCGGCTGCTGAAGAACCATAAAGGTGAAAAAGGAGAGCCATCCATAATAAAGCTACTGCACTGCATCAAGGAATTCGCCTGCCGAGCAGAGCAGTTCACCACCCGGAAAAGGAGAATACAGAAAAAAAATCGCCGTGCATAACTCAAGGGGGCAGAAATTTTTTAATTTTTCTGCAACCATGGAAAATAACCTAAACAACTGGAGAAACCATGGAACACACAGCTCTGAAGCTGCCTGTGTCATTTTATCTGCAATTAATTTAACTGAAGAAACTAAAAAAACCTGAAAAAAATTTACACACAGAGATTCGAGACAACTAACAACTGAAGAAACCAAAAAATGGCGATAAAATCTGTAGAATTGCAATTTTTCACCCAGTAAACGAGACAAAACCTGAAGACGCGCAAAGAGAGGACGAATTAACGAAGCACACGAGGGAATCTCGGATACGTAGTGTCAGCAGTGCCATTTAACAAACACGTCGGGATAATTATGGCAAAACGGGTTTCTAAAGCAAGTTGAATGATACCTGAAGCTCCCTGAGCAGAGCACCACAGCTGGGACCTTCCATGCCCAAGCCCAAGCCAGCACCTACGCCCACCATTGAAGAACTACTAGAGCAGCTGCGAAGGAGACCTTCACTCTCCAGTCCCCCAGAGACCAGTAAGACGCCGGGAACACGAGCGAGGAGAGAGAAGTGAAAGGAGGAGCGGGCAAGGTTCAGACTCCCTGACCCATGGGCGCTCAGCTACGGCCTGAGCTAGCTAGGCCATGAGCAAAGCTGCAGATGAACTTTCTAGCTTCCTATTCCCTCGACGCCTTGGGATTTGGGATAAGAGAACAACACCAGGAGGTTACGAAAAAGGAGACACCAAATGCCAGCAGCTCGGGGGCCAGAGAAGCTCTTTTTCATGGTGGTTTTTGGAGTTTTAAGCCATCTTTGTCTCCTTTTTATTTTGTCTGTGTGTTTATGAGAATTATGCAGCTTTTCTCTTCATCCGAATTTTGGTTGGTTGGGAGTATTTGCTAGGTGGTTTGGGAGGCTCTTCACTAGTTTATGTTGGGGAAGGTAGTGAGCCACAGCGCTGAGAAAGTGAGAAGTGAGAGAAGAGATGGTGGAGGGTAGAGGGCAATGGATGGTGGCCTTTGTTTTCAGTTATTTAATGGTGAGGTAAGGTGTGCACCTGTGCTGTGCATGGAAGATTCCCTCAAACTTTTGTCCAAACTACTCCACAGACGTGGTTTGGGTAGAGTGATCTTAAACTAAAAAGATGTGATCAAGCAGAAGATGCTAGTGCACCAATGCACCATACTACCGCGAATTGAAGCATTACAGGCCATCCTAGTTACAACGAGCGTTACCGAGCTAACATTACGTTCGTAGTTTTGTATAAGAATGTCCTCTTAACCTGGGCTTCATGTTTACTGTACTTACCGGCAAAAATTCTGAAAAAAGCCTGTTTTGATGGCCCTTGGTCAGATTGTGAATGAAGGAGGGGAAAAAAGGGGGGAAGAGGAGAGCAGCAAGTTGCAGAAAAGATCACTGAATCCTCCTGACCGCGCCGGGCGCCTTGATGTTGCGACTGAAGGTACGCATGGGATCATGTGAGGCTGCTACAGTGCCCATCTTCTCCGGCATCTTTCCGTGTTTGGGGCATGCAAGACGGTGCGCCGGAAAAGGCATCCGCAACCTTACTCGCGTGGTATTGGTACCGGCACTGTCCTCTGCGAAAATCCGTGCAAAATGCCAGGGAAACCCCAAGAATTAGCCTCCCATAATGCAGCTCATCATTCCTCGCACGAACTCACTCACGTACGGCTCGTCTTGATTGTCTACAGGTACCGAATCACTGTCATCATATAACGCAGTAAGTACATTTGTGCATAGTCTACAGGTACAGAATCACTATCGCATTCCCAACTCGCAACGCAAGCATTATTGAGCCATGGAGTCAAAGGCGGCCTCCTTCAGGCTTCAGCAAACCATACGCATGCGTCCGTTTCTTGCACCCATGCATCGACCGGCAGCAGATTCAGGTCAACTCGCTAAGCTGATCAACCTCCCTCATCATGCATGCATGCGTGCGTGGATGCATATAATGCATTCGTTTAATCCTCCTACAGAGAGCAGTTCCGTCTCTTCCGTGCGAGCGCTTAGCAAAAATCTGGAGCGATTAGGTCTGCTTGATTAATCATGCGCGTCGACGTCGTCAGCGCAGCAGCTGATTGGGAGGAGGAAGAATATAATGGATCCCGCATTCCAACGCGACGAGGGCAAAGGGCTTGAGGTTGACGCCGGACCGAACGCACGCACGCCCACCACAGTGACCCCCCCGCAGCTTCAGACGGGTCTGCGTCGCGTATGCATTGCACTGCTGTCTACTACTGTCTGCATTGCATGGGATGAGCGAGGATAAGATCATCTACAAATCCTTATTATGGCTAGTGATGGGAGCTACATAGCATCTTGTCTTGTTTTAAACATGGGAAATTGTTCACCGTTCTCCTCTTCTCTTTTAAATACAGAATTTATTTATAATATTGCATCCTGAATTTGTGTAACAAATAAATAGATAGTGAGGCACTACAACTACAAAGGCGGTTGAATGAGCAGTGGAAGGATCAGTTTTGGAGATTATTTTACCTGATGATGGACAGGTGGAACCGTGGAATCGAGTTCTTTGTCTGCTCTCAGCTCTCAGACGTAGCTCTGTCTGTGTGTTGGTGCCTGCCTAATGATAGCCTCCCTTTTATTATTTAATTTTTTTGTGCAAGATTAAAGTGAGAGACGCTGAATTGGGAGTCAATTAGGATGGCATGATGAGTGAAGGTGAAGCTGTCCCAGCCCTGAACCAGCAAGACGCCAACAAAGCGCCATCGAGCGAATTCAGGGGGGGGAGAGCTCAGAGCCGACCGTGATCTCAACTGAAGAACGGTGTCCCCTCCCCTCCCTGTCCGTAGCTAGCTGGCTGCCTACTCGCTACCACTCCGAAGTCTTCACTAGAAGAGCAGGCTGCAGGGCCTCTCATCCCAATCAGGTGCTCCTGTTCTTCCTTATCCACTCATGAACTTATCTGCACAGATACTACTGTCATCATTGATCCGAGCTTGCATTCTGACGGCCCAAATGCACAAATGATTGCCTAATCCCGTCAGTGCATGCATGCATGGGGCTGGACCATCGTATCGTCTGCACTCTGCGTCTCAGGGGATTGTCTACTCTCTACTCTGTGGTTCTTCTTTAATTACCTTTCCTCTTTTCTTTTTCCCGTTGCATAGGATAATGTGTCGGGGTAATGACACCAAAGTTGAGAGATTCAAACTTTGAAATGCCCATTTACCTAAATAAATGTTTTGTATATCTACAACCCTACCTCCTTTTTCCATTTATTTAGGACTGCAAGTAGCCCCCTCCAAGTAATTAAGTTGCGCGTGACTGTCAGTTGAGACACGGACCCAATGCGCTCACCCGGTGATGCTCATGCACGATCTGCCGCTTTGCAAATTGGATTCCAGCAAGCACCGAATGCAAAGATTAAAGAAAAAATTGCGTGCCTTTTAACTGTCGGTGGTGGCCTTTGCGTTGCGAGTTGGGAGAAGGAAAACAAAAGGAAATGACCAAAACGGAGCCCGTGGCCACTGGGACAGACACCAACAGATGAGCTTCTCACGTCCGGCGAGGCCACTGGTTGGAGCTCAGCGTCCCCACCGCTCTCACATCCTCATTCCTCACAGCGCGCAAACTAGATCCAGCAGCGATCCGACCGCCGTAAACATAAGCGCCGTGCTGACACCGGAGAGGGGGCACCGAACGGACGGGAGCCTCCTCACCTGTTGCACGTCGGCAGGGACGAAAAGTCGGGATGCAAGCGGGCCTGTCTGCAGACACCCTGCACGACGCCGCGTCACCTGCCTCCAGAATCTGCTTGCTCCGCAGGACCCGCCAGCTCGTGCTTTGCTAATCGCCAAATCCTGTTAGGCTTTGCAGTAATAAATAAGGAGACCTGTTGCCTGCAGGAGCCCGCATGCGAGCCCGCAACGCCGAGTATACACTTCTCCAAGCAACATAGCTAGCGCATCTTTAGAATGCGGTTGGGGCGGGGAGGAGCCAACATCGGCCAAGCAGGGGGGCAAACATGGCTTTCAAAGATGAGATCGACGGAATGATTAGCAGATTGGAATAAAAAGAACGAAGAAGAGAGGAAGAGACACATGGATGGTTGTCACCGGAGGAATACCAGGGTTGCTGTCTTCGCTCCGAAGACCAGCGCTTCCCTAGCGACAGTGCGCCACGGCGACAGATACATCACTCGAGCTGCTCGAAGTGGATGCGGCGCTAGCACCACGGAGTCCACGCTCGTGCGGCGGATGCAGCGCCGGTGCTTCGCACACGTAGTAGGTTCTGCATGTGCAGGAGCCCTGTTCTAACCCATCAGCCATTGCAGGCTTTACTGCTTAAGCCCGCATCAACTCAAGCAGGCGCCCGCAGTATCCACAAGGTCAGTTTTTGGCAGGTCGGCCTGCACCTGCTTGCATCCCTAACGAAAAGGGTCCACCGGTGCACGATCGAGTCGGCGGTCCAGGAACAGAAAAGTGGATGCGAGATCGATCGTCAGCGGCGTACGTACGTGATCCTTTCGTTCGGCCGTGACTGCTGATCGACACCTCGACGACGGCACGGATGATGCGCTCCAGCGCAGGGCCAGGCTGTCACTCGACCAGCGTCGCCGTGCGGCAGCAGATACTGCTACGCACGAGGAGGGGGCCGGGCCGGGCCGGACGCGGATGGTCCGGATCGTACGCCACGGCGACGTGGGCGCCCGCGAGCCCCGAGGCCCGAGCGGTGGCTGCGCCAACGGCTTCTGCCGGCTCCGCGGCTCGAGTGCAAAAAACTGCTTTCGACGACTACTAGAACGTAGTAGCAGGCGGGGGGCCGACGGAGTAGGTAGGCATCGGGCTGGTCGGGTCTGGGTAGCAAAAGCCGTGCCGTACTTCCCCGGCCGCCGGCATCTCTCCGATGGTGACGGCCCAACCGTACGAGAAAAAAAAACACAAGTTCGTACGTGGTGACTGGAGAGCAGAGCAGGACAGTAGGTCCGTGAGACAGTGTGAGGATAAACATGGTGAGAGGGCGGTGGGGACGCTGAGGTCCAACCAGTGGCGATGAAGCGATGCGATGCACCGGCCCCTTCTTGCCCGTCGCCACTGGCGACCTGGTGGCGAAACTCATCCGGATAACGCGTACAGTACGTATCGTATCTAGTACTATTCATCGCATGCGCCTACTTGGAGCTTGATTGGGTTGGTTAAGCAGCAAATGACATGTCATTTTCAGGTATTTGCATTGGTACTATACACATGATCTTGTTCCGCACAGGTACGTACAGCCGCCTTTGGGTTGTATGGTACTCCTACTTCACTGCCCAATATGCTTTGGCATTGGCAGGCTCATAGATGTATTCGTACTATACTCCTGCATCAACTGAAGTAGACGTTGGACAGAGCTAGCACAATAACGCATGTACTAGGATGGATGCCTTGAGAACATGGCAGGCATGCGTCTCTGTTCCTGCTTCAACTCGTGGTCTCAGAGCTTCTCTGATGGAAGACAATGGTGAAGCAAAGGACAGTAGTAGGCGAGGCTGGTTAGTGCATGCAATCTCTACTACAGAGCTCGTATACGTTGGGAGTTATGTCAATCGATGGCGCTTCTGGCTTCCCATATAGTACGATCAGCCTTTGACACCGCAGCACTGATCCCATGCGCAGCCAATCGCGAACAGACGAACCGTTCACCGGAGGTTAGCGCCAATCATTGGCCGCATTCAGCTTTGCATCTGCCGACATGCTTGCATTAAAAATAAGCACACGAGTCCATCTAATCTAAGCGGCACTCCAGGCGAGGACAATGCAGGCGTGACACCCACAGCTACCTGAAAAGATTTCAGCTGCAGTTTCGTAGCTGGTTGTCCTTTTCGTTCCTCTCTCGCGTTCACAGTTCAGACAGCCACCACGCTGTCAGATTATCACTCTATCTAGCACAGAACACTAGCAGCATGCATAATCTGAAGGTACAGCCGTACAGGACAAGGTACAGTACACCAGTCATCGGACCTGAATACCTGATTCAGTCTGAGCGCTTCTCTTCTCTATCCACTACCGAACTGTGGAGTCTGCAATATCCATATTTCTTTTAGGGCCAAGGAAATAATTTCAGCATGAAATGGGCCTAAGACACGTGTTTTGCACAGCCCACTTCGTAAACCTTGTCTGCTTCAGTTTCGGGCCTTCCGATTCGCTTTTGGCCCGTGTTTACTTTCCGAGGGAAAAAATTTCGCGGTACCGTAGCACTTTCGTTTGTTTGTAAAAATTATTGTCCAACCATGGACTAATTAGATTTAAAAGATTCGTCTCGTAAATTTCGATCAAACTATGCAATTAGTTTTTATTTTTATCTATATTTAATATTTCATGCATACGTCTAAAGATTCGATGTGACGGGGAATTTTTTGAAAAATTTTGGGTTTTTGAGTGGAAGTAAACAATGCCCTGAAATTTGAAGCCTCAACCATGGCTCACTCTGATAGTCTGATCCCCTAAAGAAGAAGAAGAACAAAAAAAACATGGCTCACTCTGGTAGTCTGCCTGCTGTAAACAGAAGAATACTAAAACTTCAACTCACGGTACAAGTTGTTTTCAGAGACGAGATAGGATGCCCGGCTTTCCCTGATCCCCTGGTTCCGATTCCGACGAAGGAAAACGAAACGAGGCCGTGCCTCGAGGAAAGGCGCCGCCGCATGCGATCGATGCAACAAGCACATGCGCCGCCGTGGTCCGGGACCGGGAGGGAAGCGGGGGAGCAGCTAGGCATTTTCACTTTCACCACGCAAAGCGATTCGAGCCTGGGGGAGATCTGGTCGGGCGAGGGCGCGACCCGGCCTGCCTTGGACGCCACGTCCAAGCTAGGCACCCGATGCGGTGCATGCCATCCCCTGCATCGTCCTCCGCCCTCCCGATCACGTCTCACGATCATCATCTCAGGCAGAGTATAAAGCCCAAAATACTAGCCTTCCCCGTTCCATCCCCGACCTACTGAATCTCCCTCTCTTTCCTCGGTGCCCCACTAGCTATCCCGTTGCCTATCGATCCTTTGCCTTCCTCCAGGAATCGCGCTAGCTAGCTTCCGCGTTCTGATCAAGTTTGTTTGGTGCGTGAGCGTGACTACGATCGGAATCGGAAGATGGGTAAAACATGGGCGCTCATCACCCACCTCCACGCTCTTGCAGGGTAAATGCTTGCTGCTGCTGCTGCTGATCATCTCCTCCGGCTCATCCGGTCCTCTAAACGATCTTTATTCCGCGATTAGTGACCTTGCTATTGCTGATGTTCTTCAATTTTCTCTTGTGTGTGCAGGCCGAGTCTCACTCTGATATACCCTCTGTAAGTGAACAAACAAAGATTAGCAGGGGTGCTTTGCTGGTTCATCGTATTCTTTTTTTACCAATCAATGGCGTAACTAATACACGCGTGCAAGATGGTAACGTGTGTATCAGGTACGCGTCGATCTGCGCGATGGAGAGCACGACCAAGGTGGACGACGAGCAGTGGCTGGCCTACTGGATAATCTACTCCTTCATCACCCTCTTCGAAATGGCCGCCGAGAACGTCCTCTACTGGTAATAACCTATATATCACTTCTCTATGTCCTGCATAATAATGCAGTTTTTGGCTGAAATAATGCTTGTCGACGCTGTAAATATACACACATACTTGCATTCTTGGATCAAGACGGTAAATTATTGTACAATGTACACCATCTTAATAGTCATAATCAAATAAAGATTCAAAGACAGAGAGTAAAGAAGGCCGTTGCTGCTCCTTCTTTCCTTCCTTCGCAGGATACCGCTGTGGTATGAGGCGAAACTGCTCTTGGTGGCGTGGCTGGTCCTGCCGCAGTTCAGGGGCGCCTCCTTCATCTACGACAAGTTCGTCAGGGAGCAGCTGAGGAAGAACGGGGTGAGGCTGCACGATCACCATGGCCACGGCCACGGCCACGCCGCCGATCACGTGCCCGACGTCTTCCAGGTATGTGTGTGTGTGTCTTTGCTGATTGCATCGATCGCTCACGCGTGGACGCCGGCTAATAAGCTTTTCTCTCTCGCGGCGCTCGTTTGCTGAACGCGCAGAATGAGCATCATGGCGTGCACTGAGAGGAGAGCTCCCCTGGAGAATCTACGTTGTTCATCGGAGAAGAAACCTGACCGGCCAGAGTCATTCCATCTTGGTAATACAATGGAGCCACCGGTTCGTGTGTCATCACCTCAACTGCGCAGGACGGCCGGGTGACCGTGTCTCATAAGCTCTTGTGCTGTGCTCACTGTATCACATCGTAACAACACTTGGGCATCGATCCAGTCTGTGCTCGTCCTAATTCATGGTCATGACTGTTCAGCTGAGAAATTTATTTGTGACGAATAAATTTGAAAAGAGATTGTATAACTGTGTTGCTGAAAACATTCCGAATGTTGGATTATTCGTGCGTGAGGTATACAGTACATGGTTGTTTAATTGGATTCCAAGCGATATACTAAAAATAGAGATGCAAACAAGAGATTTACAATCAACCAATCCCTCTAATCATGTCCTACCTGACCCTATATTCGATCTCTACCAATACCCTAAGATCCACCTAGCTTACCGAAGATCCACCAATACTCGTAGTGTGAGCAACACGGATTCTCAAACTAGAGTGGAAGAAAACAAATTTGGCAAGTGGATGAAAGCCCTATTTTTGTTGAGGTCGTCCAGACTCCAGACCAATACATTGTGATCGCAGTCGTAGCTCTGTGGGCGAGCATAGGTCCAAAGTATCAACACAAGCACACACATGCACATGATCTCTGTTTTATCCTGAAGAGAACGATTACAACCGGGGCAATGGTGGCTTGGTGGTCTAGTGAATCATATGCTAATTGAAGTGATGACTAGCCAATGTTGCAACGAGTACTAGAAGTGGCATGGGTGGGCACCATTGAACACATCTAGGTCCCAGAATTCAGCTTTGAGGGGGTTTTGTGATTGGTGAGCACAAATCCTGAGGGAGTTCAATTGGTGGTGGATGGAGCGGCGGGGTAGGCTGGATCGCCTGTACAGGTCAACCTTCGATTGTTTGTTGTTGCTGCTCTCTTGCTATGGCTGGAAGGAGAGGAACAAGCGTACTTTCAACTCCCAAAGCTCTCCTGTTGGCGCGGTGGCTCAGGCCGTTGCAGTGGAGGCAGAGGACTGGGTTGAGGCGGGGTTCTCCTGCACTGCATCTCCTTACTAACTCCCTACTGGTCACATCATCTGTCTACCCTGTAATAGCTCTGTTCTGTGTTTCTACTAGTTAGGCTGCTGCTGGCGTTCTTTTGGCCCCTCACCATCTGCTGAGCTTGCTTGGTGTACTAAGTTGTTAACTCCTTTCCCTCTTAATAAAATACGGGCTCGAGTAGCTTTGTTTGCGAAAAAAAAAATAAGAGCGAGGCAAAAAATGGTCCTGTTGGAAGGTTTTAAGTCAACGATCTTAAAGAAGTTGAATTGGTTGAGTTCGAACTTACTAAAACATGCTAAAAACACAAGAAACGTGCATCAGATAATAGGGGTGATACCCGATGGATTGTCTAGTGGCACTATGACCATTATAGTTAAGACTTAGCTCTAGTGAGTGGTCACTATATGATGCGATGTGACTTTGTGACACACCAGCGAACCATCCAAGGCTTTACCTCTTATATAAGTGCTTCCTCTAGCTCATTTGGAGTAGTTATTTTCACCAATAGTGAGAGCACTTATATAGGAAGTTTGTGAAGCATAGGAGAGCCATTCAAGGTGAGAGAGGTAGCCTTTGTTTACTACCATGATGTTGCTCGGATTTCTTTGAGTTTTGTACGATAGTAGTCAAAGGCTAATAACTCTCTCACCTTAAACCAAAATTTGAGGGCTCGGCAGCCCCCTACTCAAACCCTCAAAGTAGGAAAGTCCCTTAAATCCCATCTTTGAGCCTTATTCCCGTGGGCATCGACCGTGGCTCCTATTCGGTGATTGGTTGTTTTTTGTCTGTGTGTGAGATACTTTTCCTCACTCCCGCGCATGCTCCTTCTCTTTCCTCTCTGTCATTCCCCTTACCATGAGCTTCTGTTCTTGTCATACCACCTGCCACACCCCTCCTACCATGGGTGCCCTTACCCCCATTATGCCACTCCCTACCGCTGAGCACCTCCTCGTTGCAGTGCCACTTCCTGTTGTGCTAGCCAATGAGGCGAACCTTAGTGGAGAAGAGCTACAACTGCCAGCAAATAGAATGCACTGACAATGGTGGGTGGAGATGCATCAGCAGGGCCAAGCAAAGGTAAAGAGAAAGTGTGCACTGACAAGTAGGTTCCGCATGTCATATAAGAATAGGGCCTACATTTAAAGGCCATTGTTGGAGTTGAAGCAATTATTTGAGGGCTCGAAAAGTAAACATAATCCTCAAGCACCAAGTAGGAACCCTTATTTAGGGTCGCTTGGTTGGAGTTGCTCTTACTCTTAGGGTGTTATTTATGCTTTTTATTCATATCGAGTATGTATTACTTAATTTTTTAAGACTCAAGCGATGCTTAAATTATTATTAAAATAATTCTATAAGAACCTACATAACTGAAGACTTAATCAACATATTTGAATTTGGCAGGTGTAACATTATACAAATACTCTTATACAATTATACTAATACACCAGTAATACTATAAAGTTGCATTAACATTGGAGGCTCTATTTAGGCTCTATGTTAGTTCTCGCATGCCTCACCAAGTCACCATAAAAAGAGATAGTTCTTAAATTTTTCTTACAAAATATCAAAACTGTTTTAAATTACACATCCTCTATATATTTATTATTATCTATGTGGATTTCTTTATAACTTTACAAGTAGGTACCATGAATACTTCAGAATTAAATTGTTTATGAACTACACAAATTTGGCTATTGACCTAAATTAACTCATTATCAGCTTCTAAATTACACATATATAGAATTATAATAAAACCAACTAAAACACTCATAATACCTCCTTCTAATTAAGTTACTCATGTGTACCATTATGAAAAGATTTTCCAAATTTATTACCTAAAAATAATCTAAAATGACGTTATTTTTCATCCTTCCTTGAGCTTTTATGCTGCTGTTGGGCTGCATGTTACTTTCTGAAGTCCAAAGACCAAACCTAAAAAGAAAGAAATTATATGGCTTGACATACATATTAAACACAAATGGCAAACTAGAGTGTAGCTTAATTAGTTTGATTCCTTGTGATGAAATCTCTTCATCTAGGTTTAAGTTTTTAACTTGGCACATGTGCCTGTACTTTTTCTAACCACAATGATGCTCTTGTGGTTATTTTGTAATCTCGAAGAAATCTATCGGCAGTCTTTCGTGTGTATGTGGGTTCGTTCACAAGGATGAGGGTGCATGCATGTTTGTGAACATTAGTATGTGTTTGTCTTGTGATCTCAGATAAAAAAGAACATAACAACAACATGAAGAAAACCAAAAAAAATAATACTTTGTACAGGAATCAGATTTAGTAGAGTAATACAGTAAGAAGACATAGTTCATGTATACACACAACTGTAGATTATTCACCTCTAAATCCGAGACCATATTTGTTCCATGGAGTTCTATTATTTGCATATTGTTTGCACGTGCAATCGTGCAAACACCCGACCTAATGCAAGTATCTTTGATTATTAGAGCTCACTAGATTAACCTCCAAATCCAAAATCAAATGCGTTCCATGGAGTTCATTATTTCCATTTTCAAAAAATATTGTTTTGCACGTGTAGTCGTGCAAACACTCGAGTAAATGCACTAATTTGATGATTAAAGAGTTCACGAGATTAATTGTTATGCTTTGTTTCCTTTAAGAATCATTTCTTAATAATGTGTCTCGAGAGACTCCAGAAGTTGCATGTAATAGTTGATCCCTTGACGCGTAATGAAACGTGACTCTGCTGATTAATAATAGTAAGAACATTATAACATGACTTCACTTAAACAATCACAGTAGTGTCAAGTTTAAATCTATCTTGATGTTTTTATTGGTGAAACGAGAATTCTAGCTAGGTACTGTTTTTGCATAGATGGGTCCATTTTGGCATGAGTTCATAATTTCGAAAGGAGAACACGAACAGTTTTGTAAAGTAAGACATATTACAGAACAGAGTGCGCGACACATATAACTAGCTAGCAGGCTGACTAGCGAGCGAAGAAGAGCAGAGAGGGACCAGACCAGGCATACATAGATGATCATGCAGCAGATACATCTCGAACAGTAAACCAGAGCAAGGTACTTTTTACGCGATGGCTATGCAGTTGGAGCTGTCCGTCTCCATGGACCTGAAGGCCTCGAACCGTGGCTCCTTGGCCTCGAACTTGTGCCGCACGTACAGCTTCATGTAGTCCTCGAACACGAACCTGGGGTACACCCCGACCCCATCCCCATTCCCCGCGGCGGCCTCCTGGTCCTGGGCCTTGTTCACCAGCGCCGGCGCGGGAAAGATGACGGCGTCGCTGCCCGGGTTGTAGAAGGAGGCGATGGACATCCTGTTGCCGTCGGGCTGCGCCACCACCCGGTGCATCACGCTCTTGTACGCGCCGTTGGTGACCACCTCCAGCTGGTCTCCCAGGTTGACGACGATGGCGTGGCGCAGCGGCGGCACGTCCACCCACTCGCCGCCCTTGAGCAGCTGGAGCCCGCCGACGCGGTCGTCCTGGAACAGCAGGATGATGCCGCCGGCGTCGGTGTGCGCGCGCAGGCCGCTCACGAGGTCCGGGCGCGGGCACGGCGGGTAGCTGCTCACCTTGGTGCCGAACGTCGGGGCGCCCGTGCTGCGCCCGCGGAACGCCCGCGCGAGGTAGCCCCCCTCGAGGCCGAGGTTCTCGCAGAGGAGGTCCAGCAGCCGCTCCGCCAGCGCCTCCAGCTCGCCGGCGAACCGCCTCATCACGCGCCGGTAGCCGTCGTCGAGGTCCGGTATCTCGGCGAGGTTGGATTCCGGGAGGTGGCGGACGAAGAAGGTGCTCTCCCAGTCCAGGTTCTCCGCCGCCTTGGCGTCCGCGAGCGTCTTGCTGGCGAAGTCGAGGAACCTCTGCTCGCGCACCCGCTTGTAGTGGTCCTTGGTCAGCTTCTCCACCTCGTCCATCAGCTCCGTCGAGATGCCGTGGTTCAGAATCTGCACGGCAAGAGGGGGGAATAATAATACAAATTAATAAACAAAACAAACAGAGCATCATGAAAACCCATACATGCATCAACGACAAATATATATGTTGTTTTAATTAGTTCCTGGAGTTGGATTAGTTCTCTCCTTCCATGCTGAACATTTACCTCGAAGAAGCCCCAGTTCTCGCACGCATCGCGCAGCAGCTCCATCGCCGCCGGCCTCTCCTCCCCGGCGAGCAGCCCCATGTCGATGATCGGGAATGACAATGCAGGCGCCATGCTACTCGCTCGCTGTTTCTTGCTTATGGTGTGCGTGTCTAATGCTGAACGCTGGACGCTGGAGTGAAGTGTGAGTGGAGTCAGGGTCGGGCGCCATTTGTAGCGGAGTGGACGACCTTGGTACCGTCCGTCCGCCGACTTGTCAGCACGCAGCAGCTCTTGCTGATGGACAGGGCATTGACCTGTGGGCACCCACGCCCATGTGGGCGGCGCGTGTTGGGCCGTCTCATCCCGGGCCCTCAGCATGCACGCACGGGATTCTCTTGCCGTTACCGCTCGCGGCACGGCGAAATACGGAAGCCGCGTCGAGCACTCCAGCTCGGCTGTCCGTCAAAATACGGAAGACGGACAGGGGCGAGCGGGCAGCCGTCGACGGCGATGGATGGGGGCGAGATACGCTTCCGTGATCGCAGCCATATGACGCAGTATGGCAAATGCCATTTTGGCAGGCCAGCGTTAGCCGTCTCGATCGCGGGACCACCGTGCCGCCACCGCCCGCCCACCCCGGCCGTCTGGCGTCTGCACAGGCCTAAACCCGTTCGCTTAGCTTATCAGCCTAATTAGTGTTTTTATCTCACAATAAATTAACTAATAATATTTTCTGCCACAACTTATCAGCTAAATGAACAAGAGGAGCAAGTAACGTCTTGACTTATCAGCCATCTGAACATTATACTATATACTGTGTATATCTATATAAAATTGTCTCTATAACTTCTTGAAACACAATGGTGTTATTACTAGACAATGTATCTATATTGTTAGATATGCAGTATAAATTTATCTCATTAAATGTCTCTATACTTCTAAATACGCAATATGACATCATTACACAATGTGACTACATTAGTGCACACATAGTTTAAATATATTTATGAGAACGTTTATACTTTTTAGCACATAATACAACGTCATTACACAACATGTCTATATTAGTACACACATAATGTGAATGTTTCTATGAGAACGCCTTCTTAATTAACACGTAAAGAAGCGTTGCTATATAATGTAGCTACATAAATAAACACGTCGTATAAATATATCTATAAAAGTGTATCTATAATATGTGTTGGAATGCAAATAATGTCTCTACAAAACATTCTTTATCACCTTGACACACTTAGAGGAAACTTCCGTCTATAAGTCCTGACACGGTCCATGGGAATACACTTCCAACACGTTTTATAAAAACGTGCCTATAGTCTTTAGAGACGAAGTAAATCATGTCTAAGTATAAACAAAGCGTCTAGTAGTGATTGAGCAAAGTGAAAAAAAGTGCAAATTAATTTATATCATAAAATGAGCAAAGAGAAAAAGTGCAAATTAATGCAAATAAATTTTATTAGTCATAGATACTAAATATTAACATGAAATGCTTCCACTCTCTAATTTTTTTGCTAAATTCTAGCACATTCACACAGTAAGGTTTTTGTTTGCCATATAAACTAAATTGGGCTTGCAACATACCAATAGACATTATTCCCTTATTCTCCCCGTATATGCCCGCTTCTCAACCTTTCAGGCCTCCCACAAAAGGAGAAGCTAGACTATGATCTTGAGACCTTGTAGTGGTAAAAGTAAAGTTGGAATTGGCCGACATTTTACCTATGTCACGCTTCCTACAGCTCTTGTCACTTTGCTAGGGTTAATGGTGGACAAATTAGCACTAGAGTTTGTGTTTTAGCTTACTTATTGAACCTTTTTATTAGGTTTCTATCGACATCCAACATCCGTCTTTTATTGGTGGTGGAAAAGGCTAGCAAAAAAAGTTGGCAAAAAGGAGAGAAGATGACCAATCCAAGTTTATATGGTAAGATGTGATGGAATGGTGCATTAAGGCGACAAAGATAGCGAGACGTTGGGGAAATGTCGGCAACTTTGCAATGTTGATCTTGTCCAAATTTGAACATCCAGCTCGTTGTCTTACTCGCAACAAATGAAGTGGACATGTGTCTTTTACAATGTGAAGAGAGGTATATTGGGTAACTACAACTATTTAGCAAGCATATTGCTCCACAATTAATGTTTCTCGATCTCTTTCAGATCGATAGAGATCCAGTTGCAATCTTAATCCAGCGCGTCAGCACCGAGCGGAGGCCAAGTAGGTATGGTAAACTAGCCATTTCGACGTTAAAAAAAAAGACTAGCCGTCCGAAGAAAAGTTGCGGCGGGGAGATCCTTTTCTTCAAGAAGTTGCTTAAGCCGTGTTTGAGAAAAAGAAGTTGCTTAAGCCTTCCAGCACCCACCATTATGGCCTTGTTTAGTTGGTAAAAAAAATTACAAAGTGCTATTGTAGTACTTTCGTTTGTATTGACAATTGTTGTCCAATTATAGACTAACTAGAAGACTCAAGAGATTTATCTCGCAAATTACCAATTATGTAATTAGTTATTTTTTTATCTATATTTAATGCTCTATATATGTAACATAAGATTTGATGTGAACAGAAAATCTGGATCGTTTTGCAAAATAGTTCAGTAACTGGTCTACTCAGCTGGTAGACATGTCCAGCTCTGGGACTGAAGGCATGGTGTTGCATTAATTAGCACTTTTAGATGTAATTTATTTAATCCCAAAAATAAATCTAAACAGGTAAGCTCGATTATAACTAAACCATGTAATCTAGCATGCAAGTAGTATAATATGAGTATGAAACAAAGCTACGCATGAACAGATCTAACATGCTTAACAACAGAGCTGGCAGAAGGAGATCAAATAGCATGATCTGTATGCACCGACCCTGTGCAGAATGGACCTTTGAGATTTAAGGAGCAATTAAACCAAACCCATATAATCATCCCACATCAAATTGAGGATTTTGTAGCCTTCTGAAACCAGCATAGTACCCCAACAAGAAGGCCAGCTAGGGAGTAGCCCTTCCGGTGGCTGGTGCAGCATCAGTGTCCACAGTCCAGGTTGCGTCCGGCAACCTTGCATATATGTCGGCCGTGAAACATTCGTGGGGTGCTATCCCAAGCACAACACATGAGCACAGGATGATGGAAAAGGACTAAAGTATGACCAGGAGGGACCTAAATTAAAGAAGCGGCATACGACTCGGAAATGGCTTGTTGACACGTAATGCTTTAATTTGCAGTAGCTTTCTACTTTGGTAGCCGCCTAGCCCTAGCTAATAAGCTACACTGGGCTCTTGTAATGCACAGTTGTAAAATTGTTATCGAACTGTTCAGATTCCACTACAAAGTCATATATGATTTGTCGACATATATCGTTTCGGTTAAAAGAGAAGTTCCAGAATTTGTTATTGAAGAGGGCCAAGGAAACTTCGTCAGACTAGCTAGCTGCGTCTGAAGTCTGAACAGAATCGGAGGAGCTAAAACATTGTTTGTTTGGCCTTGTTTAGTTCCCAAAAATTTTGCAAAATTTTTCACATTCCCCGTCACATCGAATCTTTAGACGTATGCATGAAGTATTAAATATAGACGAAAATAAAAACTAATTGCACAGTTTAGTCGGAATTGACGAGACGAATCTTTTGAGCCTAGTTAGTCCATGATTGGACAATATTTGTCAAATACAAACGAAAGTGCTACGGTGTTGATTTCCCAAAAAATTTTGGAACTAAACAAGGCCACGTAAAGTACTGCCGAAGAGGGCGGAGTAACTCAAGTCTGCCTGGGTGGAAAGGGAGATGGCTAATAAATAGAGCTGGTGGCCTCACTTTAGGGCACTCACAATGCAAGACTCTATAACAGAGTCCAAGACAATTAATTACATATTATTTATGGTATTTTGCTGATGTGGCAGCATATTTATTGAAGAAAGAGGTAGAAAAAATAAGACTCCAAATCTTATTTAGACTCTAAGTCCACATTGTTCGAGGTAATAAATAACTTTAGACTCTATGATAGAGTCTACATTGTAAGTGCCCTTAGTCTCCTCAGTCCTCTCCTCCATGCCGATCTACCACCTCACAATATTCCTCCTTGCAGCTTGGGCCAAGAAGAAAATCGACAGAATCAGGAGATCATATCTTTGGAAAGGAGAAGATAATGCAAACAACGGTCACTGTCTAGTGAACTGGCCAACAGTTGCCAGACCCAAAGACCTTGGTGGTTTGAGGATACCAGATCTAGAAAAAATTGGCAGGGTGCTTCGCCTATGTTGGCTTTGGCAAGATTGAGCGGACGAATCCAAACCCTAGGCAGGCCCAGAGCTGCCTTGCAACGAAGCCGACCGACTGCTCTTCAACTCATCAACTAGGGTCACGATTGGCGATGGCACAAAGGCCCGTTTCTGACACAACAGCTGGCTGGACGGTGAAGCACCCAAATATTTGGCACCACACTTGTTTGACTTGGTGAGACGTAAAAACAAATCGGTCCAACAGAAGCTTCACAATTATAGTTGGATACGTTCGCTAAGGGGCAGGGTCACCTCCGTTGTCCAAGTCAAGGAGTTTATCTCCCTTTGGATAAGACTCCAAAGCATCCAGTTGACACTGGGCGTTCGTGACTCCATAATCTGGAGGTGGACAGTCGATGCTTCTTACTCCACTCGTTTAGCGTACATGATCCAATTCTAAGGTTCCTACGGCGGATTCTGTAATGAATTCATTTGGAGAGCACATGCTGAGAATAAAGGAAAGGTGTTTGCTTGGATCATGGTGCGAGAAAAAGTCTTAACGACGGATAATCTTCAGAAGAGAGATTGGCCTCACCATGACCAATGCACCCTATGCAACGGACCTTTAGAATTATGCCTTCACCTATCACTCCTCTGCCCATTCGCCAAGGCAGTGTGGAGCCAAGTTCTTTCATGGGAGCATTTTGATATACAGTTGATCTGCCCCACTCAATTAGACCCACCTCACCTGTAGTTTTGGTGGCAAGAGGCCGCAAACAAGATAGCGAAAGAAGAAAAAAGATGCTTGAGCGGGTTGGTCATCTACACACTATGGAACATATGGAAGGAAAGGATTAGGAGAATTTTTAACAACGTGCAGGAGTTAGCAATGCAAGTGGCACTAAGGGTAAAGGAGGATATCGAACAAAGAAAAAGGGCTTTAGCTTGGGGAGAAACAAATATCGCGGGGGACATCATATAATCCTTTTGGGAATTTTGACCCTATTAATTTGTACATAAACCTTTTTACCCTTTTAATTGAAAGACAGAGCTCCTGGCATTAAGTTTAAAAAAACTCACAAGTCTAAATACGAAATCTGAACAAAAGAAAGCTTTCGTGAAAGTAGCCAGGCGGCTAAGGCCTTGTTTAGTTCCCAAAAAATTTCAAGATTTTCCGTTACATCGAATCTTACGGCACATGCATGGAGTATTAAATTTAGATGAAAACAAAAACTAATTACACAGTTTGCCTGTAAATTGCGAGAGGAATCTTTTAACCCTAATTAGTCTATGATTAGACAATATTTATCATAAACAAACGAAAATGCTACGGTATCTAAAATCCAAAAATTTTACCAACTAAACAAGGCCTAAAACTGATGGCGAACCGCGAACCCAAGTGCTTGCTCCCACTCCCAGCTAATCTGCAGCCATCAGCGCAGCCGTCCCAATTTTTTTTTTAAGAACACATATCCCAAATCTATGGGAATCCAAGGCCTCGCATTGGAGTGCATCGATCTCATCTGCGACACAGACCATTAGCAGCCACTGGTGTTTGATGCGTGTGCATTGCACTTGCACCCCCTCGAATTCAATGGGACCATGGCACGATCGCTGCTACGTGTGGCATTAGACGCGCGGATTGAATGTTTGTCGAGCAGTCGAGCTCATATGCCGATTCGCGACCGTCCACCCAAATTAAAGCAGGTCTTGTTCTGAAAAATTTTTTGGTTTTCAGTACAGTAGTATTTTCGTTTTTATTTAACAAACATTGTCTAATTATAGAGTAAATAGGTTTAATAGATTCATCTTGCGATTTACAGATACACGGTGCAATTAATTTTTATTTTCATATATATTTAGTGCTCCATGCATATGCCGTAAGATTCGATGTGATGGGAAATCTTGAAAAGATTTTGGTTTTTAGGTGAAAAAAATAAACAAGGCCGCAGTCACGATCTGGAGAGCCACGCACGGCGTAGTACAATCAGGTTGAACGATGAGTTAAGCGCCTGCAGCCGAGTCAGCCCGAGCAGCTGGCTTCAATAGCCAGACTGCCGGTGCCGGATAGCCGTGTGCGAGCGGCGGTTGGTCGGAACAATAATGACGTTAGACGTACTGGTATGTAGACGCCCGCGCCGCTCGCGTCGTCGTCCGGTACCGTACTCCGGCGGGGCCACGCCTGCAGCGTGGGTCGCATGGCCTTGCGCGCGCCTGTCGATCCTCACATGGGAACGTGCGTGAGCCCCGCACCCGCGCCACGCCGTGGCGGGCTTGGCAAATGTTTGCCACGGCGGCACAGGCAGGCGTGCCTGAGTCCGCACACTGGCACGCGACGTGTGCTGGTCCCGCTCCCCGCGGCGCGCTGCCGCACACAACCCCACGTTGCTTGGTCTGCCGCGCGCGGCTCGCGCTCGAGGACACCGAGCGAGCGAGCGGCTCGGCAGGACGCGCGGGCACCCTTCTCCTGGGCTCCTGGCTCTATCCGACGACGGGCCTACCTCTACCAGCACAGGGTGGGACGGCGCCGTGTGTTCGGTGCTTGCATTGGCATGCAAACACGCCCGCGCGCGGGAGGCCGGATATATATAGGCGCACATGCACCAAGAGGCAGGTCAGGAGCCGTCCTTTTGTCTAGTGAGGTAATTTCAATACTTTTCATAAGAGTGTCATGCACATTAAATAAGATATTACATAAGCAAAATTACTGACTTAGCAAGGTTATTAAATAAAGGAGTTTCATTAGATGAGAGAGGAGTTTCATCCTCATGAAACTCATGAGGTTCAGTTACCTAGTTTATAGTCTTGGTAACTATGTCATAGAACTATACATTAAGACTGACCTAAGCATCTCCAACGAACTACCTAGACCCACTACCTATCCTATATTTAGGTAGTGGAGGTCAAAAAACTCGTTCCAACAGGCTACCTACTTGACTACCTAATTTTGTTGACCCAACAAATTTCTTCTAACACTACCTACATCTGTTGGGCCAACAAACATGGCTACCTATTTTTTTTCCTTCCCTCCCTCTCCTCCCGCACGCACTCGCACCCGACGCCGCCGTCTGCGCGTCTCGCCTCGACTCTGGCCGGCCACACGCCTCCTCCCCAACGGCGTGGCCACGGCGGCCCTTCCCGATGGCCTGCCCCTGGCCCGACGAGGCCTGGCTAGCCTCGCACAATGAGCAGCGAGCGGCTCCCGCGCGGCGTGGCGCGGCCTGTAGCCCCGACGAGCTGCCCCCAACGCGGTGTGGCCTCGTACCCCTATCACGGCGAGGATTGCTGCCCCCGGCGCACCTCTAGCTCCATCTGTGGGGAAAAGAAGCAAAGTGAGGATGACAAATGGGACCCACATGTCATTCTCTACAAGGATGGGTAACCAATTTTAGGTAAATTTGGGTAGCATAAAAATAGGTTACCTAACATTTAGATAGTTTGATTTAGGTAGTACTGCTAGAGATGCTCTTAGTGATTTTCTCTTTATCTTTGGATTCTTATCTAATGACCCAAGACGTAATCTTGGGCGTGAGGAGTAAAAATCCAAATTTTTTGGGAATTTTTTCTTACAAATTAAATTGGATTTATTTCGAACATTTATTTATGAGAAAATCCAAGGGCTCATTTCTACCTCTACTGCTTATTGGGATGTCTATGTGACCCTCAGAAAGTTGGTCATATAATACATACATAATTGTATGTATAACTGTAAGAAAAAGGAAGGAAAATTGGATAAGATAAGAAAGATTTTGGATTATACATATAGAAAAACAAAAGTAGAAAAGAATGAAAATAGAATAGAGGGGGTTTCAAATCCAATCAAAAAACCTATTTTGGTCTTAATATGGATAAGAGATCTGTAATATTTTCGTTTATATTTGATAATTATTGTCTAATCATAAATTAATTAGGATCAAAAGATTCATCTCGTAAATTACAGACAAACTGTATAATTAGTTTTTATTTTCATCTATATTGTTTAATGCATAAGTCTAAAGATTTGATGTGACGGGAAATCTTGAAATTTTATGAAAAATAAACCAGGCCAAAATGCAGTCACAACACCCACTCACTAAAGACTGCGTATATGTGTGATTGAGAGAGAAAAATCCGATTGTATCTTATTCGTTTGACTGATAAGTCATGACAGAAATTATTATTGATTGATTTGATATGAAAAAAATAAATTTGATATGAAAAAAATACTACTAAATAGTCGATAGATCCATATGATAATGACGTAGGTAGAATGGGATGGCGGGTGTAAGCATGTACACTCATTGGCGGACTCAGGCCTAGGGCCACTAGGGTCTTGGCCCTAGTCGTAGACTAGGTATTCTAGGTATAGCTCTTTAATTTTTGAACCATTGTCTTATT